>NC_134465.1:59461340-60736340 GCF_047948215.1 Lycorma delicatula | reverse complement strand
AATAAATACCACTAATGATATATTATTGAAAAGCTGTCAATGAGGGCTACTGCAGTTACGAAAAAAAACAAAATCCATTTTTTTTGGATTTTGACCTTTTTTTTGACATTTTTGGACCAGTCGATTGCAATCAAAAGGAGAGGTACACAACTAGATGTCACAATCCAAAATTTCAACATACTACAGAGCTAATCGTTTTTGAGTTATGCGACATACATATGAACGTACGCCGAAAGTAGTCAAAATGGATTCAGGGATGGTCAAAGTGGATATTTTCCGTTGGAAACTGATAAACGAAATATTTTGCGATCACAATACTTCCTTTACTTCGTACAACGAAGTAAAAAATAACTGAAATATTACGTAAATGTAAACGTAAATTCTAAATTTATATTTACCGAAAAACATTAAATCTTTCTCGGAATAAAATTTTAAAACAATGAAAAATATAGGAAAAAAGTACAATTTTTTTTATAATGTTTTGTGTTTTTTTTTTTAAGAGCCTTCATACGACTTTTTTTTTAGTAAAAATCAAAAGACATTATTATTGTTTAAACGTTGCAAGCGAACAAATTTCGAAATATGGGTAAAATAAACAATGATTAATAATTAATTAAATTAATTTTATTTACTTTGAATAAAATTTAAAGTACATAACGAAAATTTTTAAGCAGCAAGTACTGTATAGACTACATGAAACCAATCAACAGTTCATGATACAGTAATACCCCCCCCCCCCGCCAAAACATAACGAATTTATTACTCAAAATAATCAAATAACTACTGTGTCGCAAAAGGCATTTAAAGATTTTTTTATGAGTTATCAGTTGACCGTTTTGATGCTTTTCTTTATCCCTTTCTAATCCATGCTAATATTTAAACCGTAATATTCTACGACTTCAGATATCTGTTTTATATATTACTCGTATAATTTTTACCTTCTAGATATCCCTCAATATATTTTTTTTGTTTTTCCTGTTTATTCTCCGGGAATTACCGTTCAAGGGTTCATATCGGAAATTACTTCAGAGGATGAATGAGGATGATATGTATGAATGTAAAAATAAAGTGTAGTCTTGTAAAGTTTCAGTTCAACCGTTCCTGAGATGTGTGGTTAATTGAAACCCAACCACCAAAGAACACCGGTATCCACGACCTAGTAATTCAAATCCGTATAAAAGTAACTTTTTTTTCTTTCTTTTTCCTGTTTAGCCTCCGGTAACTACCGTTTAAATAATTCTTCAGAGGATGAATGAGGATGATATGTATGAGTGTAAATGAAGTGTAGTCTTGTATATTCTCAGTTCGACCATTCCTGAGATGTGTGGTTAATTGAAGCCCAACCACCAAAGAACACCGGTATCCACGATCTAGTATTCAAATTAGTGTAAAAATAACTGGCTTTACTAGGACTTGGGTATAAAAGTAACCAAGTTAAACGAACTTAACTTTATTAATAAACGGCTCATCCGCCTAATTCTTCTCTACAAAAATACATCAGAAATATTTAATATTTACATAAAAACATCATCAAGTAACAGAGATTGAACGACTGTAAAAAAAAGTACTCCTATAAGAAATCAAAATCAATTAAATCGTATGAATTTAAATAACAAATTTACAGTTTGCCAATCCGATATACCCGTCTGCATCATCGTCTAAAATACCGCTTCAGTACTAGTGCCAATTTTAATCTCCGCCGCAACGGCTCATAAAGCACACAAACAAGGAGAAATATGAACCGTTATGCGGCGTGTCATTCTGCAGGATATTAGTATTAGAGCAGCATCGTCTATCGATGAACGCACGTACCCGTGCATCAACCTGATTTACCCTAAACACAAGACAGGACCCAACGACTTCTTCCACGGCAACACCGGTATATCATCAATAAAACTGTTTTTCTTTATATATATATATATATAAATAACTCTGAAACGGTAATCTAATCTGATAGAACACGAAACACGACAAGAAACCTTTAATAATATTATTTTTGCTGTAAAAAGACATCACTTTTTCACGTCCATTTTTAAATAGCCGGTCTACTTTTAAATTAGAAACTAAATTTTTTCTACTTTAACAAATGTTATATATTCTTTACCGGTTTTGTATTGCTAACCGGACATGAAGTTTTAATTTCTGTGCCGGTTATAAAAATCGGTCGATTATATAATTATTATAGGTAATAAATAAATACGTACGATTCATTTAATGTTATGTAAATATGTAAAGGTATTCTTTTAACGTTGTTATCGATCGGTGAAAAACGTTTATTACTTATTTATGTATGTTTTAAAGTAAATAAAATGAAATTTGTAATATAAACAACTACGTTGCTAAGTACAGACTGAAATGAATAAAATAAATACATCATTAAGAAATAACTTCCAAATTTAAATAAAAATTTCAATATTATTAAAACACAGTACTTCTGTTAAGAAAAAATTCAAAAGAATATTATTTGCAATTATAATGACCACGTGAGACAAAAGTATATTAATTTTTTATTGTAACATACATATAAATAACGTGTGTAGACAGTAAATGGATTATCATATCGTTTAATAATTGATTTTTATTTGACAAGAAATGTAAACTAGATCGCTGGTCTGGCATTTAAATACAAGTATACTAACACCACACTATTAGCAATTTTTCCGAAAAAAAAAATTGCTTATAGTGATGATATTATTTCTTTATTCGTTCACCTCATTTTAGAACAATTATCACTGAAATAAAAATACTACGCGTAAATAGTTAACAGGAATTCCAAAAAAGACAGACGTAAAAAAAATCCGTATCAATGGGGTTTTTTTTTTATTGATCGTAATAATTACCAAAGTAAGATTTAGGCATCAAAATTTCCAAATTTCAAATAAAGAAATATAGATTTTGGCAGCTCCATCACTCTGTAGGAACAAACAATCTAGTCTCTGTAGGGACTTGTATCACCCGCTCTCAGCTTAACTTAAGATCAATTGAATATACTAATCACTACGTTGTTATATAACTAATAGATACAATTGATAATCTTTTTGGAAGCAGATTTAATAAAAATCCTTCCAAATATGATTAAATATGCGTTTTAGTTGCTCTCATTTAAAAACAATAATTGCAATTGCTGTTTTTAAAAGCGCATCTTTAAAAAATCAGCAATTTCAATTGTTATTTTTAACGAATGGTAAATTTAAAAATATTGGGGAGCGCTAGAAAATTTCTGATTCTCAATGTGGACGGTGGCGAAATATTTTGGGAATCAATGGTCTAGATGAACTAGTTGGGCCCTAAAACATTAAGATTTGTAAACAACCCGATTACCTCATCTTTTACTTTCCTCTTTTATAATGTAGCTGCTATTCTAGCCGTATTCCAATGAATATGATAATTTTTTTCCAGGGGGAAAGTAAAACATTTAATTGAATAAAATTAGTAATTAAGCTTTTAATAAGAAATACTTAATTTTTAGCGTAAGTTATACTCGTGAATTCAGACGAGAAACGTTTAAAAAATAATTATAAAGTAAACAGGTTTAAGAAACTGTATATTATTAATTCGTATATAGCAATAATAATTTTTTTCAAAATATTTATGATCTCTTATTTATGAAGAGAGTTGAACAAACAAAATCCCAACAATCCAAAAATCCGCAGGAGAGAAGTTAAAATCGTCACTGTAACGCATATACGAGGTCTGTAAATAAAATAATCAGACAGGTTCAGAAATTTACAATTTACAATCCAATTATACATGGACTCACCTTTGAAATAGTTCCCTTGGGAAACCACGCAACGCTTCAAACGGTTTTCCTACTCTTCACAGCAATTTTGGAACTCAGAAACCGAAATATCTTCAGATGGTCGGTTACATTTTTTTCTTATGTTTGCTACTGTTTCAATAAGGTGTCCTTTGAGGTGTTTTTTAAAATCGGGAACAGGAAAAGTCGCAGTGACTCAAATCAGGTGAATAAGGTGGTTAAGGAACTACAGGACTGTTTTTCTTTACCAAAAATTCATTAATTGAGAGCGCAGTGTGACAAGGTGCATCGTCATGATACAGGATCCAGTAGTCTTCGACGGCTGGTCTCACGCGGGCAACTCTTTTCCGCAGTCTTTCAAGAATTTCTCGGTAAACGAATTGATTTACAATCTGTCCTGTAGGGAAAAACTCCTTGTGGACTATCGAAGAAACAAATTAGCGTGATTTTGATTTGCTCATTTTTGCTTTTTTTGGGACAAGGTGCGTTTGAAGTGTGCCACTCCTTGCTCTGGCGTTTTGTTTCTGCGTCGTACTCAAATATCCAAGACTCATCACCGGTAATATAATTTTTTTTTTTTTTTAGAAAACCAGGATCAGTTTTAATTCGCGGCATACTTCCACCCTGTTGTTTTTCAGTTCAACAATGAATTTTTGGGTCCTACTTTGCATAAATTTTTTTCATGTCCAATGCGTTTGTCAAAATTTGATGAATTGTGGTGCGGTTCAAATTCAATTGTTCTGCAACGGTCGGTTGTACCGTATAAAGTCTCCGATTCGCTCAACACTGTCGTCACCTTTTGATATTAACGGTCTTCCAGAGCGTGGATCATGCGCGAACATTCCCGGCCATCTGAAAATGCTATTAACCACGTAAAAACTTGGCTCGTAACAGAGCGTCATCTCCATACGCCCTTTCCATTTTTGAAAACGTTTCGGTAGCATTCTCACCGAGTTGAGAAAAGTTTCTAAATCAGCTGTTGATATAACCATATGTTTACTAGTAACTTTACAGTGTTGCCAACTTGGCTGCCAAAAAAACTAGTCTCATTACTTTATTTACAGACCTCGTATTTTCGAACTATGAATACCAACAAGGTAAAATATTAATTATTAAATTAATATACATAAAGAGTAAAAACAATAAAAAAATAAAAATTGAAAAAACTTACGGAGGAAGTGGTGCAGGCTGGTGCCTGTTATCATAATAATGAGAGGGCGGTCCAACTGTAGCCCCTCCTGGCCCAGGACCGGGGCCAGCTTGGTGAAGACTACCTTGATGTATCTGATCCCCTCTACCTCCAGATAATACTCTCTCTGTAACAAAGAAAGATTATTATATTACAAAAAAAAATCAACCATCAAAATCTTAACGTCAATAAACGTACAAGACATTTATTATTTTTATAACAAACACATTGATGTGAAATTATATCAGCTCAACTATTAGCAAAGGGTAATGATCGAAATGTAACGGATAAAAATAAAAAGTAAATCTAAACACAGAATTTCCCCAAAATACAACATCTCTTCATATAAAAAACAATACAATTACGCCTTTAATAAGTACAAATAATTACTCCAACTTTTCTTGAAAGAACAAATAAAAAATTCTTCGTAAATTTTACAATTTTCCGATGACTGGGAAAGCCTGTTACATTTATAAAAACTGCTACAAACATAACGCGTTTTAGGCGATCTGACATAGGATACGATCTCCTAAGAAAAACAATCATCTACAGATCACGTTTCCTTAAGGGAAAAAAAGGAACGATATAGTTTGTTTTATTCGATCAGCCGATAATACTTCTGCATATCAGTATTCCGCAATAAAATCCAAATAATACACATCTCTAAAAAGCGACACCATCACTTGCCTTTAGTTTGCACTGTTAATATCTTTTACCATACTGTTTTATTATACCATATACCCTCTTTTACAAAACGTGACATTTAAACACGTAACATTATCTATTTTATGCTATTTATTATCCAATAATGAAGAAATCAGAATAAATTTAACCTTAAAATGTCGATCAAAATTGAACCAAAAAAGTGGTAAAGAAAAATTCAAATCAGCCCGACGGTTCTTAAGTTTTAAACTAACATCGGTAAAAACGATCTTAGTATAAAAGTTTTACAAAAACACGGGTTCGCGTGTAAGCGCTCACACATGCACAATGTTGAACCTAACTGCACCTTACCATCCATAATCGATCATAATAAACAATTCTTACAAAGGGGTTTCCATTAAGAAAAAAAACAACAAAACAAATAAAAACTGATTTTACTTGTTCAATAAAAAAAACGGTCCATAAGATTTTATTACACTATAGCGACACAAACAGCATCCACAATACTGGAAGGAGGGAAGGAAAAAAACCGCAAATGAGACAATAGTAAAGGATAATAAAGTATACACAGCGTACCTATCAAAGAAATAAATAAAACAACGCTCTAAGTTGTGAACAGTCAAGAAATAAAAAAAAATATTTATTTAACTGCATACTTTCTTTAAAGAAAAACCTACCACCGGCTTTAATAATAATAATAATAATAAATCTATAAAATAAAAAATCAATAAAGTAGCAAACAAATACTTTTATCCAGAGTGTGTGTGTGTGTTGTGTATAAACGGTAAGCAACTGCGATCAACATTAAATTACCTCACACACAATCTCTCTCTCTCTCTCTCTCCTTCACCCTATCCACCACAACTCACTCTCACTCTGTCTCTCAACAGAACCTAATTAGCAAACAAAGGAAAAGACAATCGACAAGGGACATCAGTTGCTCTTCATCGTAACCCACCCTATTCTTTACATTAAAAAAAAAAAAAAAAAACACTTTCGCATCAAACCGGCACACTTAATCACAAAATGAAAAAAAAAAAGAAGAGCTGAATGGGGGGAAATACAATGACACAGTAAGAGGAAGGAAGGAGGAGAAGCTGTGGTGTAAAGAGAAACAAAGATGTGTATACGATACAGACAGAAACTAAGGTAATCCCCCCTCCCCGACACTACGACCGTCAAATACTAAGCAGTAGCTACATAACGCAAACAAGCAAGACTTCCTCCCTTTAATAATGTAGTATTAGCAATATACGTACTTGGAAGAACACAATGAATACAAAGCGTAGTAACATGATACGATATGCTTTCAACAATATTACGTATAAACTACGCAAAAATGTGTTCAGACTACAATTATAAAATCGGATTTTCATAACTCGAAGTTGAATCTAAAATTAAAAAAAAAAATTTGTAACAAAACTGAATTATCAATCTTAATGTATTTATTTCGACCCCTATAAATATTAATTTAGACCCACATTATCCTAATTTAAACCACTATTCAACGCTATCGGTAAACACACAACTAAACTTCGTGTGTGTGTGTGTGTGTGTGTATATATATATATATATATAGTGAAACAAAAAATATATCAAAAATAAATATAAATAATTTTAATAAGATTAGCTGTTTTCATATTGTGGATAAATTCGTAAATTAGAATCAGAAATCAAATAAATATTCGAATAAAGAAGTGGTATTATCAGGTGATGTTCACATAAGGAGAGGTGTTCCACAAGGTTGCATTTCATCACCTGTTCTTTTCAATATTTATTTCAAACAGATTTTTTTTAAATTTATTATAACTTTTCACAAAGAATAGTAATGAACGATATTATTATCAATAATTTAAGATACGTAAATAGTACATTATTAATGGCTCCTATAGATTACAAGATAAAATATATGATAATAAAAATAAATCCATGAAGATGAAAACTTTTGATTGAATCAACATTTTTCTATGATGAGTATCAAGTTTTATATAACTAAGATTTTTTTTTTTGAAATGACGGACATAGACTGCTTTGTTCATTTTTCCCTATAGGAATGGAAATTTGTAGCGTATGAAACATGCTTTCCTTAACTGGGATTCGAATCCAGAACCTCAGGATGAAAGGCTGCTTATACGACGATTGCGAACACGTTGAAGAAATAAATAAAAGAAAGATAAAGCCAGATCAGATCAGTTTTTTTTATGAAAGAGATGTGTCCTATGCAGTCACAATTTTAAATTTAAATTTCATGTAGTGAACGATATTAAATGCTACATTTCTCTGCCAAATGAAAACGAACTGTTCATTGGAGAAAAAAAAATGTTTTTTCTATTACATCGCTAAATTGCTTGTTTTCTGCGTTCAAAAACAACAGGTTTCACTTAATATTTTTATCATTGCATGACTGCATATCCCATAATGTTTTGGTCGATACTAGCGAATAACATGCATCATTTTATCAAAAGATTTGGCAGTTTTATGAACCCTTTCATTCTGCACTTTAATATTATAGGAATTCATGAATAAGATTTATTTTGTTTTTGAAACTGTTCGATCTTAGCAGTTAACTTAAAGGGTATTTAACATTGATAAAACAACAGGTGGCTGAACAAACAGTTTATTCACTTAATCTGTTTTCGTTAACTTTCCTTAAAGTGAGCTAACAGCTCTGGTGATACAACGCTTTTTTGCTAAGCAGTAATTATTACTGGGTGGAAAAAATTCGTTTTTTTTCTGGCAAACAACAGCTTAGTCAAACCGTTTGATATTTTATGACACCATCACTACAGCTGTATGGCGTTAAAATTTAAAACTTATGAAAGACATCGTTGAAAGTAAGAGTATTTGAAATAAGGTTCGCATAGAGGATGAACCCAATAGACTGAATCTAAGTACAAGGTTAAAGGAAAACTAACACTTTGCACATGTGATAAGACATCCAAGAAGTACCTAAAAATAATTCCCAAAACCGTATTTCGGTAGTTTTTTGAGAAATCTGGGATAAAAGACAAAATGTTCGAAAAACACACTATTTTATATTTGACGTAGAATAACTTTGTTAAATAAATAATAATTTTGAACAAAACTTGCAAAGAATTTTTATTCATTTTAATAGTCTTTTTTAAGCATTATTAGAAAATAATTATTTCAGCCAATTTATTTAAAACATATTTCCTTACATCTACTTCATCGATTTTTTTTAAATTTTATTACATCCTACCTTAAGACTATCATTTTAATTAAAATACATTCAGACCATAGCGACCCCGTAAATAAGATACATTTTTTTTTTACAAGGAAACAAAACTCGACTATTGACCTAAAGGATTTCCTCGATTCAATTAAACTGCAATACACCATGTACATCTCAATACACTACACTTTAATACTCAGCCAACGATTATCCTCTAGTTATTTATAGACTTTTATCAGGGGGAAAAACAAACCAATAATATTAACACAAACTAAATAAATACACCACACCGATGCTGACTAAGTTTTAAAAAACATATATCGATTAGAAAGCGAACTAAACTTCGGAATAATACAGCCGAATTAACCGGCCTACATACATTAAATAAATACGGATGATGTCTAATAAAATATAAATGTTTTAAAAAGTTAAAATAAAATTTCAAAAAAAGTAAATTTTTGTTTTATTTAAATGGCTGAAAAAGATGTTTAAGTCATATAATCCTCTGTCATACTACAGTTGATAATTTAGATATAATTGGTTCTTTAATTTAATACAGTTAAGGAATTTAAAAGACTAATAATGAACTATTAAAAACTAAAAAGAAAAAATTTCATGAAACCATACACGCGATTATGTGACTATTAAAAAAACACTGAATAACTTTCAAGATAACTGAAAACTTGTACCAGTATTAAATTAATCTACGTTAAAAATATGGAATATTTATTTAATTAATTAGAAACAAACCAGAATTAACAATAAAACATAAATTAAATATATATATATATATAAACAGTAATATATCTGATCACTAATTGGTTAACACTATATGTATGATCAATAAAAACATCCAGTTAATTACAGGTTAAACCAGAATATCGATTTAGTTCTACTGAATTTAAATCAAAGAAAAATTAGAAAGTATACTAAGAAAATTACACGTACATACTATATATTACATATAGTTTACCCGATGAGCTCAAAACGTAGAAAAAAAAAATATATATATATATATATAATATATTTATAATATATAAATATATATATATATATTCAATCTCAATCGATTTTTACGCAATTAGAAAAAAATCACTAAATTTTTTTTAAACAAACCAAATAACCTGCGATAACCAATCTTTTTTAACTATCCAATCGCCAAAATTTTGCAATCGCCAAACCAACTTTTGCAGGGAGGGAGGAAGGAAAAAAAAACTATATCATGTAACGTTAAACCACAGTATGGAACGATTTTAAAATCCACTAATAATTTTGTTGTGAGAGTTTTATTATATGGAACCACACAATAAAAAAATTAATTAACTTTTAAAAAATGACCGATAAATTAAAGAACTGTTCGTAGAAAAAAACGCTCTTATTTGTTGAGGAAACAAGAAATTAATATTATCGACAAAAAAAAAGACCTCCGTGGCCGAAAGGTAGCGACTTATATCATCCGGATGTCCCGGATTCGAATCCCGGTTACGAATGGCATTTTTCATACTCCACAAAATTCTATTTCCATATTCCAAGGTTCTGTAGTGAATTAATTCATCAGATAAAATAGATTATCAGTTAATAAGGCGTAACTTTAAACAATTTCTACCGTACGTTTTAAACCGATGCAAAATCGATAAGTTAGATTTTTCTTCATTTTTAAAAAAAAGTTTCAATTTAAAAAAAGCGATTTTTTTTTTTTAATTGAAGGGAGTAAGCCGAACTTCAAACTCATCAGTAAATATATTATACATAAGAACATGTCCTGACTAATTCATCAACGCCCAGTAAAAACTACTGAAGATAAAATAACGAAAATTTCTAAACACGTACTTCCTACAGTGTAAGTTCATACTAAGAAAGGATTTTTTGAAATCAAGTTTAGAGGTTAAGATGAAGTATGAAATTTACTATTGTTTTTAATTTCTCGGTAACAAGTAAAGATTTCAACTTCATTTTTGGTATGGAATGTGAATATTTTTTTTCTTTCTTTCTTTTTTCTATTTAGCCTCCTGCTTCAGATAATACTTCAGAGGATGATATGTATAAGTGTAAATGAAGTGTACTCTTGTAGTCTCAGTTTGACCATTCCTGAAATGTGTGGTTAATTGAAATCCAACCACCAAAGAACACCAGTATCCACGATCTAGTGTTCAAATCCGTATAAAAATAACTGACTTTACTAGGTATTGAACGCTGAAACGCTCGACTTCCAAATCAGCTGATTTGGGAAGACGCGTTCACCACTAGACCAACCCGGTGGGTTTCATGTGAATATCTGAAAATAATTTCTAGATTTTTTTAAATTCCTAATTTAAAACCGGATGTTTAATATTTTTTAAATTCCGTTTTTTCTTTAATTTCTCTGTAAAGAATTAAGATATCAACCTTGAATTCCGATGTATATAATTTTCTGGTGAATACATAAAAAACAATTTAATTTTTTTTCAAAATTCATTCTTGAAAGGGGCGAAATAAAGGTAAAAAAAATTTGAAAAATCCTTGCAAATTTTTCTCAATTTCCGACTATACTAAACGAGATATTCACTTAGGTTGGTGCTTGCAAATACTTTTAAGTAATTTTTTTATTTATTTAATGTTTTAGTAACCGGAGGCAGGTGTAACTAGTCGCGTCGTACATTCGCTAACAGTAGCAGTGCCTGTGTTGGTTAAGCAGCCGGCGCTTTACACCGTCGCACCCCTAAATAAATCCCCAAAAAAAAAAAAAAAACCTGAAAATTGTTTTTTAAATATTTATCTGAAGAGTATTGCCAAGCCCAAATATACTGAATACCCGTTTACTTAAGTCGGAAATTGGGAAAATTTGAGATCATTGTTAAACATTTTTTACCGTTCTTTATCCGATTTCAAGGTCGAATTTCAAAAATCTAGAAATTAGTTAATTGACATGAAGATTACACTCGCCAAAAATCAAATTGATATCTTAATTTGTTAACGAGAAATTAAAAAAAAAGTAAATTTCATTAATAAATTTAACCGTTTAAACCCGAAATTAAAAAAAATCCCCTTCTTGGTGCCACTTATACCGTGGAAGTACGTGTGTAGCACACAAATTTTCATCAGTTTATCTTCAACAGGTTTTGCTGCGCGTTGAATGATGGTCATATGTGTGTATATATATATATATATATATAGATAAAAGCAAAATAAATATACCTATAATAAATTTACTAACTTCAACATTATCAATTATAATTTTATTCATTACTGTGTTTATAATTACTTCGCAATTTTCAGATATTGAATTTTTTTGTAGGAGATAACGTTTGATTAATGACAACTTGTTGCAAACAGTTACATAATTACAGAAATAAAAAACTAAAGAAACTTTTTAAAAAATCATTGCGCTCGCGCGTTTTTTACGTTCAAATCCGGATATTAAATAGATAAAACAATAATGCACACTAACAATACTAAACTGTAAACTAATACGTTGTTGTTGTTATATTAAATATAACAATATTTTTTTATCAGATAAGAAACAAAATAATATGCTAAAGTTATTTAATTTAAATAAATAAATTTAAAAAATATACATTCATTAAATGTTAGAAATTACAAGTGGTTTTTAAAATTTAAAGGTACCTTACAGAACTAAAAAAACAATTTAAAAAAAAACGTATTATAAACTGTAAATACAAAAAAGTTTAATTAATAAAAAACAATGACAAAAAATGAAGTTAAACGAAGTATTTATACGCTTAAATAAATATATAACATCATCACTCAATTAAAGCTATATTTAAAATAATACAAAAAGAGATACCACTTAAAATAATTCAGACATTGCAACAACACTTTTAATAAAGCCTACAGCAGGAAGTAACGAAGGACAACACAAAGTTGAGGGCGTTTCTCATTTCTATATACATCAGAAAGAGATGGAATATAATGAGTGAAAAAAGAGAGTAGATGCGATGAAAAAGGAGAGGAAAGGAAGATGCATACACGCAAGAGCAACGAGCAAGAAGCACGTGTGTGTCCGTGCGTGAAAGAGGCGTTCGTACAACGAGAATCTTACGGCTATACGGGACGCGTTTGTAAGCGGTATTCAAACACCACACACTAGCAGGCACGCGGAAACGTAAAGATTAAAGGGGAAGATTATGGTGTAAACGTGGCAAGTAATAACAAATACTTCATATTTATTTTAATATCAGGAATAAAGAACATATCGTACACAAGTATTATCTGTAATATTATATTTATGTATCTACAACAATAATCGTTCACAAGTTTACAAGTTGGCCCCAGTTCATTAACATAATTTTATTAAAAAGAAAAAAACTGAATCGGGTTTGATACACTTCCCGACTTAGTCGAACTCTTATTCACAACACACATCTTACGTCTCAATTAACCGTTTTTTAATCTTCGTCTTCCTTTGTTGATTTTTATTCATTAAACTTCTTCCTACAACTTGATCCACTAACCTTTGCGCTCACATAGAATCCACGTTAAACATCCATTTTACAAAAAAATGCCGAATATTTTTATTTTATACTCGATAAAAAGAATACCACTACATTTCAAAGCCCCTTTATTTTTGATTTCTGTATAATCTATACTTCGTTGCCGTAAAACTGGCAACGCTCGGTCGTCCTCCGTTATCCTCGCCCCGATTCTGTCAAGCCTCATTACCCCACGATCTATTATATTACATTTATTACTGCACGTATAAAAACGCAAGTTCATCTGTTAGTTAAAGATAATCCCCGCCAGAGGTTGTTGCAATTATGATTATTACGTTAAGACTTTAGCAAACATTTTCGTAATTGTCTGATTGCATCGTAGTACAGTCGCCGCCAAGTAACGGAAGTGGAGACGATAACTACCCGACGTTATCATGTCTATGCAACTAAGAAGTGACTAATCGTGGTGTGCCAATGTTTCATCCTGTTCACGTCACGAAGGGGAAGACACCCCACCATGTGGCGTTTCCGGTCGCCTCGCCAACCCTTTCGTACTTAAACCCTGATAGGCTTTACCGGATGTCATCTTCAAAAACCTTGGCGATAGACATATTGCAGTCTCGCCTCGGCCAAGATGCCACTGATACGAATGCCGCAAGCGATATTCCCATCGGTGTACTACTACTAACAAAGATGGACACGTAAAAAAAAAACATCTAGTCCAAGTAAAGACAGTTATTTTATACGGATTTGAATACTAGATCGTGGATACCGGTATTCTTTGACGGTTGGGATTCAATTAATCACACATCTCAGGAATGATCGAACTGAGACTGTACAAGACAACACTTCATTTACACTCACACAAATCATCCTCTGAAGTAATTCCCAGAGGCTAAAAAGAAAAAGAAAGAAGACAAAACAACTTTAGTATTACAGGTAGGTATAAAAGTCACAAAAAGATATCTATAGTCTTAAGACACAAATTAATTTATAAATATTTCTACTGTAGTAGAGGATAAAAAATCTTCGGAAACAACAAAACAAAATCAAATTAAAACAAATTGAAAAAAAATATCGTTTACATTTCATCCTTTTATTTAATAAAAATTTTACATCATATTCGTGACATTTTTTAACAAGATTTTTAAAAGAATGACAACTTTTTAGACGTAAAACGTAAAAGATGACGTAACTATGAATAACAAAATGATATGTAATCAACAAATATAATACAATCATCAGATATGTACAATCAGATATAATCATAGATACATGAAAAATCCGTAAGAAAACTATCTGTTGGCACAACCACCAACCGATTGGAATCGGTTCTCACATAACACTGTAAAAAAAAAATTGACAAACTCTCTCCGTTATTGTATCCTCCCCTCTCTTGCCACTACAACAGTCCTTCTTTCTTCAACCTTTTGTTTTAATACTAATAAAATTTGATCGAAATAAAAAATTAAACAAAGAAAACCTATCGGTGAAAATTTGTTTTCCTCAAATCAGACGGAACATAAACAAGAAAAGAAAAGAGAGAAAAAGTCCGGTATTTTCTTTTAGCTCAATCTAAACTACAAAATTATAATTTTTTAAAAATTTCACTTCATTCTCATAGCATTTGAATAAATAAAGAAAGAAGAAAAAACTACATATAAAAAAGGCTAAATAAAGAGAAGAAATTAAAAATAATTAACTACTTGATTCTAAATACCAAACCTTCCTTATAAATTGACTAAGTTACCTAATAATCATATTACAAAAACGCACAATGATGACAGCGTAATATAAACAAGACAACACTCAAAACACGACTACTCGAATGGAACAATCACAAGCTAAGATTTGTTGTGATACAATGCGGACAAAAGATAGGGTAATACAATCGATTCCTGAAATAATCGTAGCAGAATTAAAATAGAAGAAAATAATAATAACAATATAAAAAATTTAAGGAACAGAGTAAAGGCTGACGCAATCTAGTGTCAAAAACGTCAAACATGCAAACAGAACTCACTAAATAAATAAAGCCCCTATTCATCGTCAAACCGGGTAAATATAATGTAAACATAGCATTATGTATCCTTATCAAACTATATTCTCTAAAAATAATTAAAACATTTTAATAATAAAATTACAGGATATCGCACGAAATAATCCAACATCTGTTTTGGCAACAACTGTTTAAGTTAATAATTTTTAATGCGTATTATGTTGGCAGAAGCGACAGCAGTTCATGAATTATAGTTTCTTCTCTTTCCAAGTACGCTGTTTGTGTATAGTTCCAAGATGGCTGACAAAGGAAGACTGACTGTTGAACAGGGCGTAAAGACTGCTTTGTTTTTAAATGAAACGAAAAGTGTGGTTTCGTTTCATTTAAACGAAAACACAAAAACGGTTTCGTTACCCTTTTCCAACTCGGTGGTCGACCTCATTTAATACTATAATTAGACTTTAAGAAAAATTCAATAGTGATGGTTCAGTATTTGAGAGCAAGCGCGAACACGCCTGCCGATGTTCGTTCTCCACAGAATGTCGAAGCTGTCAGAGCAGCGTTGCTGAGGAGTCCGATCAAATCAACAATAAAAGGGGCAGCAGCACGACTCGGGGGGGGGGGGGGATTTCTAGGCGTTCTGTACAGTGAATTTTAAAATCCAACTTACACTTGTATCCGTACGAAATAACAGTGATGCCTAAATTAACGGTTGACAAGTACCAAAGAATGCCATTCGCTGAACGGGATATGTATAAAGACGTATAATTGAACAACGTTTGGTTTTCAGATGAGACCCATTTTAACCTAGACGAGGTTGTTAATAAATAAAATATGCGTTTTTGGATTACCGAAAATCCACACGGGCTTCATGAAAAGGCGCATCACCCTCTAAGAATTACGGTTCGGGCCGCTGTCTCAAGTCATGGAGTAACAGGGCCTTTGTTCAGTGAACAGTGAACGTTATGTAAACATGCTGCGTAATAATTTTGTTCAACTTCTTGCAAAAGGGTGTCGATTAGAAAACGAGTGGTTCAAGCAGGATGGAGCCAGACCACACAAGCACACACACCTTCAACTCGTGTTATTTTACAATTTCTGCATGAAACCTTTAGCGCAAATGTCATTTCAAACTGATTTCCTAAACGTTTTGCGGCTGGAGAGAACTTGCCCCCGAACATTCTTGATTTGAATCCATGTGATTTTCTTCGGGGATTTTTAAAGGAAAAGATTTTTCCCCCAAACATCATCATACAGTGATGGAACTGCGAGTACTAATCATTGAGGCATGCGACGAGATAACCGAGGATATTTGTCGTCGAGTTATTAACAACATAGGAGTTCGTGTTGAATTAGTTGCTGGACGTGATGGTGGTTATATTGAACATGTGATAAGCAGATATAGTAAACACATTGTATTTTCATTTTCTGTATTGAGATTCAAATAAATATTTTTCAACAAAACCAAATGTTGGATATCATTTCGTGTGCCATCCTGTAGGATACGAAGATAAACTGAATGAGATTCCCTCCAAATGAATCATTAGAGCAAACCGAAATAGAAACACACGGATTGGTTACACTATTTTTAAATTAAAATTCTCAGTGAAATATTTAATTAATAGTATTAATATATTATATATATTTTTTATACTACTTTAAGAATACTTTAATATTCTCAATTCGAACAGAATAAATACATATATATTTAATTATAAATTGTTACTTTTGGTGAAAAGCAACCATTTTTTTTTTTACAAAGGAAGTTTCTTTGGTATTTCCTACGGTAAGTTCTACCAACATAGATGATTTGAAGTCTTTTTCCCCCACCTTTTCTTATCATAACTGATTTAGTTGTTATAGCAGCGCGTAATGATAAATTGAAAATTCAATACGTTATTTAAAATCTCACTACTGTACAGAGAAGTATTTTTCGTTTTTTCCCGATAACTGAACTAATCATTTCCACAGTTCAAATCTCACTCATCTCACTACTATGTAAATCACGTTAAAAAAAAAAAAAAACAAATAAATAAGCTATAACTTCTTTTAGTAAATTTAATGTCATTGTCTACGTCGAAAAAAATTTTATTATTGTAATAAACTAAAAAAAAAATTAGTTTGATACGAAAGGAAATGACGATTATTTACATATTTAACAAAATCTTGATGGTTTGAGGAATACTAGAATTTCGTTATCAATATAGACTTCTTCATAATGCGTTTTATTAAATTTAAAAATGATTTCCACCTCCCACACTAAAATGAACAGAATATATGAAAAGTGATATGCATAACGATGTCAATAAAGTTATTATTCTAACTAGACCAGCAAGAGTAAAAATTGCATTTATTCCTCGATTCCCTAAGATCTCTGCAGATCTGCAATTTCAATAAAGTTGAATTTCGTTCATAGTTTTTCTCCCGCGACCAATTACATGCAGAACTTTCTAGAACTGGAAATCGTAACGACCAAATAATTTTGATACCAGTGTGATATAAAACAAAGAAATAAAATTTACCCAGAAGTTTCATATTCCTCTTATTTTATCATGTTTTATGAAATTTCATTTTACTGAGAAACTTTTATTCGACCAAATTAATCTATTTTATCCAGCAAGTTATGAATAGTGAAAACTCTGCGAATAACAACACATGATTACTAAAAAAAACTATTTCCAATTTTTGAAGTTTTAAACGCATTTTAATCGTTCCCGAGGGGGGGGGGTGCAACTATTATAATTCGAAAATAAAGAATATATAATATGAAAAAAATGAGCTTAGAAATATAGCAACCATATTACATTACTTCCGATAATCTTAGCTCGTCAGTACGACACATATCGTACTATGCATATTTAACATACTTTCTCCATCTTTACAGTTATATAAATTTGAAAAAACTATGGATAATAACATCAAACCAATCAAATGACTGATGACTATAAAAACTAAATAAAATAAAAAATCGAAACGGAACTCGTAGATGTTGAGGGAAGTTTTATCCTCCTATTTACTGCAGATGCTGGATCAGTTCCCTGTTACTGGATCTTTGTATTTATCTTGAGGGTAATTAATATTTTAATGCCATTATACGCTTATTTTTAGTTAGGTTTTAAGAACGACGGAAATTGGGATAGCGTTTGGATCCTTTGTACATCGTATTTTAGAAAAGATTTTTACTCTGTTATTCCTTTGGAGATGAGCAAGATATTTGCGTCTTTCTCCCGACGCGATTTTCCTTCAGACTACCCACTTTCGATGCCAGTATCTTTCGGTACAACAGGAATCCGCTGTATAAGGACCCTAATTTTATTGAGGCTCCAATGCATGCAATCCTTTCATGGTGTCTGTAGGCGGAGCCTGACTAGTTATACGACGAAGTAAAAGAAGGAAGGATCGCAAACGGGATAAACATTTTTATATTTCTACACGCTTCATTTACTCAAAATGTAAAAACAACAACCAGTAATTTCTAACAAAGTTATTCCTCGTTATTTTGAGGTCATTTTGAGGTACATTTAATTTGTAAAATTTATATTTACAGATTTTTTGAATTTTGGTAAACCTTACATTAATGCGTTTGAAACAAGTTGATAGGTTACACCGTTATCCCGTAATGAATATTACAAAATTTTAATTTTGGCGGCTTTTTTGAAGTAAACTCGACAACTGATTGCGGCCATTCGTGTATTTTTTAATACTCTAATGATGCTTAATCCGAATTTGAAATTGAAATCAAAATCGAAATTAAGACGAGCGTTCACACACGTACATATTGAATCCAAAATAACGACGAACTGTTCGTTCGTTGATAAAGTTTATACTTAATAAAAAATTTAAAAAACGCCTGTCTTGTTTAGATGGATATTTTCAAAATCAAGATTACATAAACTTAACTGAAACAAAAGAAAAGCGTTCTGAATCCAACATAAATAATTCAACGTACATCGAAAAAAATTACCAATTTTATTTAGCGTTATTATAATAAGTAAATCGCATAATTTTGCGACAGGAAATTCTAAATAATATCTAATTTCCATGGTAGAATGGAGCATCTAAAAACTTTTCAACCGAAAAATCCAAGAGGTTTCAAAAATATCCACACCGTAATTCCTCGCAGAATCTTCGAGCTAAAAAAATAATTTATTATTTATTTAACATACACAAAAAAAAAACTGACAACAAATTTGTTACACTTTCCTGGAATTGGGTATTTATTCTTACAAAGTGAAAAAACAATGATACATGAAAATAAACAAAAAACGTTTTCAAAAAATCTATATTTTCATATTTTTATCAGCTCTCCCTCCCCTAATAACGTCCCAAAGCTCATATTTGACATGCACTCCAATGCCTAGGAATACATAAAAAAATTCGATTAAAGAATATGCAATAAATAAAAATAATAGCTTTTCCCGATTCCTGGGGGAATTGGGGAAGTTTTGGTGTACATATATATATCTATATATATTTTTAATGTAAGATAAGCGTGCACGGATGTCCTGAACTTAATAAAAAGTGGGATTATGTTTGCAAAATTTTGAGAAAAGAATCCAAAGAAACTATCTACCCCAATCCCTGCAAATATTGACCCCAAAAATTTGCCTCATAAACAAAGTGCAAATTTCATAAAAATTGATTAATCCAATCAGAACTTACGAATATTAAGTTTCAAACAGTCACGTTATACATACGTATAAAAATTACCCCCCACACAGTTTTTTTCGGGTTTCTGGATCATGAAACGTTGAGGAATGCAAAATATCCATACCACATTTTTTTAATCGATTACCATAGTTCTAGAGCTATGATACCAGGACAGTAAATAAATATTTTATTTTTTATAGTTCGCAGCACAAAAATAATTGCATTTTATTTTTAAAACTTTATATCACAATACGAGGTCTGTTCAAAAAATAACCGAACATTTTTAATTACGCGCCAACGGAGATATTTAGTAATGTGCGGTTGGCAGTATTGTTCCGCATAACCGCGTCTGTAACCACAACCACACGTTCTTCGATTATTGAAATCTCGTTTAATTTTTGTGTTATTGTTGTTTGAGTAGAACATGTTTATGTGTTGGTAGCGATTATTTGTAATGCGCGATCTTTTGCTGACTGAACTTTCTGTCGCAATGTCGTAGCCGTAAACCCGGCTTTCGTCTGCCTTTACGAACCTTTACAAGAATGTTTCATCGTCATCGGCTTCAAGGAGTTGCCGAGAATTGTCCAGTCGATGTTCTTCCTGGTGTTCGGTCACCAAACGAGGAACAACCTTTGCTGTAACTCTATGCATTCTCAATTTTTCCGTCAAAAAGTCACGATATGATCCCCAGTCTCTGACAGTCAATGGGCGATTTGCACGCACAATTGATTTTCTGAACGTGTGTTATCAGTTGAAGTTGAAGGCCTTCTTGGTCAAAGGTCGTCTTCAATCGACTGACGACCACTTTTAATCGTGAAAACCATTTGCAGCATTGCGTACGACCCGGAGCATCATCTCCGTAAGTTTGTTCCAAAACCTGAAAAGATTGTGTGAAAGTTTTCTCCAGTTCAAACAAAATTTTATGTTGTATCGTTGCTCCCGAATAACGCACATTGCAAAAATATACTTAAACACGTTGCGCTCAAATAGCAATAACACGAAAACTAAACGAGATATTAACAATCCAAGAACATGTGATTACAGAGGAAGTTATGTGGATCACAATGTTGCCAACCGCACGTCACTACACATCTCATCTCCTCCGTTGGCGCGTAATTAAAAAAGTTCAGTTATTTTTTGAACAGCCCTCCTATTTTAGTTCTCATCGAAAGTAGGAAAAATGTAAATTTTAAATAATACATGCATAAATTAAAATGATCATGTAAAAAAAAGAAATTAATTCAAATAAAATACTATATATTGTTGTATCTACATTACAATGTATAAATAAATAAAATTTTACAAATAATATACTCATAAATATTTTAAAGATCTTAAAACTAAATACAGTAATCCATAATTAATAATTTATAATCGTGTCTTGTCACGGCAAAGTCCTAATATAACGTGTAAGAACGTTACGAACTCCCAAACAGGAGGTATAGAAAACAGGTGAATCGATAAGAGGGGAAAAAGAGGAGAAATAAAGAGAAAGGATATTACAAAAGCGCGTGTGCAAGAGAAAGACGAAAAAGAAATTGGTATACGTAGCTTACATTTTACATGACTAAAGACGGAAGATATCCGACAGAGCAAACAACCAAGCGACCAACCAAAGCATTGTGTATATTATTTACTGGCATATAGCCAATGTTAACAGGTAAAAAAGGGTAGAGATAGATAGATAGATAGATAGTTAGATAGGTGGCGTGTATATAGATATATATTATGTTAAAAGTTATAAGAAGGCTACCTTAAATAGTTAATTATTCATAAAGTTAAGACAGAAATAAGTAACCCCGGTTTATTCGCTTACGAAATAAATAATTACGTTACAAAATAAAAGACCAATATTCTTCCAAGCATAGACTCACTCATTTTATTCCCAGATTATAATACAGTATAATACAAACCACTATTCCGTCAACATGCAATCGTTTCATACAAGTTAACAATTAATTCTACACTCGAAAAATAATGAATTAACCTATTCAAAATAAAGCAGCGATATCGAAATAAATAGCTAGCTACTGTAACATTTCAGCAATAAATTTTCAACGAACAACCAATGACATCCAGCGATAGCGTTAAGTAAAATTTAAATAACTGTATTAAAAACTTCGGTAAACAGAAACAAAAAGTTAAAAAAAAAACAGCGAATCGAAGTCCTGTTAAAAAACTCGAAAATCTCTTAGATTAATATATTTTGGGATAGATTTACGAACATAAATTAATTTTTCCTGTTTTTAAAAAATTTTCCCAGCAAGGCTCTTTGTTATTCGACCTATGTATAACGATTTTTTATCAAAATCTTCCGTTTTGGAATGCCGCCAACTAAAGTTGTTAGGAAGAACGCCGATGTGCTAACCCTCAATCAAGAAGTAGCTGAATGGCAATTACCCTTTGTACACAATTCTAGGTAAATATTGACACTATTCTAAATAATTTAAAACAAAATGAGATTTTGCAGAAGTATGTTGTTCTCAACATTCATCAGTATTGGTGTCTACTTTCCCTAGAAACAGGGCTTGCAATATCGTTTAATACATTAAATGGTTAAACCATTCGACCTCAATCGATTCCCCCGTTATGGATTATTTCTTCAATTTCATTTTATTAATTACTTTTTGTTTTAGGGCTCAATTTGTTAAATCCAATTAGTGACGGCTCGCGTATATATGCACTGTGAAACTGCAGCACCCCCTATTTCCAATTGATATTATCGATAGAATTTAATATAATGAGTCCCTTTTCCTTTAATTCTTTCTTTATACTTGTACAATATATAATCCTTAAGCTTAATGTCAGTAACCCATCCCCAGTTTATTAAAGAGATACAAAACTCTTTGTATGGAACTGTACGCTTCACAGTTCCAGCGGCGTAGTGTTAGGCTGTTGTGCACAAAGGAAGCTGCACGCGAGGCTGCGAAGGAAAGAGAGAGAGCGCACTGTCGCTCCCGCAGTACCGACTCGGGCGTGCTGGTGACGGTAGTTTTTTTACCCCGCGTGTGTTGTGCTTAAAAAGAGTGTACCATATTCTTAAATGCGTTAAAGTGAAAGTCTAGAATTAGATTATTATCCTGCTTTCAGTTATTCTATTTGATTCATTTTTTCCCTTCTTTTATTTTACAGAAAACTTTAACCATGCCCCTTGAAAAGGTCCACAAAAAGTTTTCTGGAGCAGTACCCCCAGTAGTAATTTTAGCTACGAGCGGCAACTGAATTCAATACAAAATAAGTTGTACAAAAAACAGGATCGCAAAAAATAAAAACTTATGTGGTTATAAAACATCTATACATATAAAATAACATGTCGGGTCATTCACAATCAACGCCCAGCAAACTGTACTGAAGATAAATTTATGAAAAGTTGTACTCATGTTCTTCTTACGGTAAAAGTGCACACTAAGAAATAAAGGGCTAAAATGAACTAACAATGGAATTTTTTTTAATTTATATGTAACAAATAAAGATATCAATATCAACTTGATTTTTGGAATGTGTAATCTTCACATGAATATCTAAAAATCAATTTTTATATTTTCTGAAATTCGTAAACTGGTAAAAACGCAGGTATTTTTTATACCCTAAAAATAAAACCATTTTTTTGTTCCCATTTTAGATTGAAATCCTTCAAAAAAAAATGTTTGAATTTAAATTTGTACAACCATTATCACGAAGAAAAAAAGATAAAACTAAATAAGTAAATAAGAATATGGAATCAAAAGTCGACAAATTTTAAATTAATTACAGATTTAATTAAAAAATTATAATAAAAAATACATAAAATAATCTCCAAGTGGTAATAATAAGCTTAAAAAAAAATTTTTTTAATTTAAAAAAAAACAAAACAAAAATATAGCCATAATTCTTTCTAAATAGACAAAGTTGTAATTTTCTAGAAAAGGGGTGAAAATTTTTGGGCAATTATTTTTTCAAGAAATACTAAAGACTATCAAGAAATTATTAAAAATCTTTACATTTCAAATGCAATGGGAAACTTACTACATTGATTTAAATCTGAAATATATATTTTTTTTAATTTAAAAAATATTTTTTGTTACATAGATTATTAGAGGGGAACGGGTAAAAAGATTTTACAGTAGTTTGAAGGCCTATCGATATATAAAATATAGATACAAAAAACTCCTGTTAACTACTTTTCTGAAGCAAGCTAAAAAAATATAGTCCTTTTTTTTGGGGGGGAGGAGGTGAACTTTTTTTAAAAGAACGTTTTGCTAAAATCTCCCAGTAAAGATTTGTCGGTCAAAACATCCTCAACACCTTTTCCCAATTTTTGAAAAAGTTTAATACATTCTCTTTCCCCCCCGAAGGTAATACCAGTCTATCAAGTTTGAAAAAAAAGGGTCCAGAGTTGTTAAGATCAAATACAGGCCAGTATAAATACGTTCAAACGTCCGTCTAGCAGCAGAAGTATTTTTTTTTTTTGGACTGGAAGGAGGACCGTTGGAATAAATTTTTTTGCAGATTATTTACAATTTATTAGATATATTTTTTTTAATGTCCCTTAAGGCATAAAACTTTAAAAAAATATCAATTTTTTTTTTACCGATCTGTATACTTTCCCGTTGTAGATACAGCAGCATACATCGCTATAGCCGAGAGTAAAAAAAGTTAAAGCGAAAAAAGCCTATAATAAAAAACTGAAAAAAATTTTATTCGATTTCAACGTTTTTTTTTTTAATATACAATTATATTAACGCGATATGTTTTTAATACGGCGCATATCACGAGATGACTTACTTCCACCAACCAAAATTATTTAATGTACAATATACAGCGGGTCCCACAAAGAATCGGCCGATCTGAATTTTTTACATTTTGAAACAAACTGAATATTAAGATTTAAAATTAATTTTGTATTAAAGGTTTATTCATGAAGTTTTTTTTTTTACATCCCAATTAATAGGTGCCCTTGGGATGCACGGCATATGGCCACAAGGTAGCCGAATTTGTCCCATACCTTAGCAAACATTTCTTTTTTCACTGTTGCTGTTATGCGGTTCCGCAGTTCGACCGCTACACCTAGAAGGGGAGGCGCATAGACGGAATCGTTTACAAAACCCTACCAATAATACCGGTGAGATCTGACGTCTTGGAGGCCAGTACGGCCTATCCATCGTTGAGGAACCCTATCGTTCAAAAATACTCGAACGTCCAGCGAGGTGGTGCTCCGTCCTGCTGGAAAATGAAACTCGAGAGCTCTTCCTTTTTAATAGTATTTTGCTCGATCAGATTAAAATCCGATTTTAAAGGGTTAAAATGAAGTGACAATGAAATTTATTTATTTTTTTTTTTAACTTTTTTTAAAATTTCATAACTATTCCGATAGTTATGAAATTTTAAGATCAGATAATTATTTTTGGGACATGCCATATATTACTACAAGAATTATATTGTCATAATTCTACGTTAATATTTTTGCTCTAAGAATGGTACATCTGATTTCGGATAACAGCAATATCAAATTACTATTGACTTATCTACGACTTGTAATATTAACGAAAAATAACAAATATCGCTTAATTTGTGATACTGACTACTATAAATATCGAATTTCGATGTATTTTTGTGAAATAAATATTGTTGATTTGTAAAACTACAGTGTATACAACAAAAACAAATGAATACAGAATTTTTCACTTAACAATAAAAAAAAAAAACCCCCACATTCACGGTTTAATAATCCCAATTAATTAGGTAGCTCAAGCGTTACACATTTTGCACGTGGTAAAGCATAAATATATTCGAAGCATAAAAAAACCTTATAAGTAAATTGAAAATAACTATTATCGCAACGCATGGTATTAAATAAAAATTAACAATTAATTGAACTTTCGTTTAAACGGAAAATATTTTCTACATGAATTATCTACAACTAGATTTGGATAAATCGAATTGTTTTTAGATCCAAACTTCATACGATAGCGGACGTTTATTACATACCGAGCTGATTATTAATACAGACGAGAAATTATCACCTATCTGTTTACCAGATACCAAAAGATACTGTCTTTTAACAGCGACAGATTACATTGTTTGTTATTATATACCCTTATCAATACACAATTAATTATAAACCACGAACTGAAAAAGATATTTTAATCGATGAAATCATTATTTGTCGTACAAAAAATTATATGTACAGGACAGCAGTTCCATGAATATTAGTTTTTTTCTCTTTCCGAGTGCGCTGTTTGGTATCATTCCAAAATGGTAACAAAGAAAGACAGACTGTTGAACATCCCAATCCCGTAGGGGAAAGATACGCCTAGTGACGTTCCGGTCGCCACCCCTACCATGCAAATCGACTGTTCAACAGCGTGTAAAGACTGTTTTTTTAATGAAACGAGAAGTGTGTTACTTACACAAGGACGATTTCTTGCAAATTTTCAAACTCGGTGGTCGCCCTCATTTAAAACAATACGTGGACTTTACGAAAAATTGAATAATTATGGTTCAGCATTTGAGAGTAAGGGCGAACGGCCTGCCGATGTTCGTTCTCCATAGAATATCCAAGCTGTCAGAGCAGCGTTGCTGAGGATCCCGGGCAAATCGACAAGAAAAGAAGCAGCACGACTTGGGATTTCCAGACGATCTGTGCAGCGAATTTTAAAAACCGATTCGGATTTCTATCCGTACAAAATAACAATGTTGCCTAAATTAACGTTTGACAACAAATATCAAAGAACGGTATTCGCTGAACGGGCTGTGAGCCAAGTCGTATTGTTGAACGATGTTTGGTTTTCAGATGAGGTACATTTTTACGTAAACGGGGTCGTTAAAAAACAAAATGTGCATTTTGGGCTTCCAAAAATCCACACGGGTTTCATGAAAAAGTCCATCGCGCTCCAAAAATTACGGTATGGGCCGCTATGTCAAGTCACCAGGTAATAGGAACATTGTTTTTTGAACAGACAGTAAACTGTGAACGTTATCTAAACATGCTGCGTAATCATTTTGTTCCTCAACTTCTTTCAAAAAGGGTTTCGAATAGAAAACGAATGGTTGGTGCAGGATGGATACATACACACACACAGAAAGAGAGAGAGAGAGAGAGAGTGAGAGAGACTTTCTGCGTGAAACTTTTAACGCAAATGTCACTTCAAACCGATTTCCTAATCATTTTGCGCGTGAACAGAACTGGGACCCCGAACAGTCCTGATTTGAATCCGTGTGTTTATTTTTAAAGGGAGATTTTTAAAGGAAAAAAATTTCCCTAAATATCCTAGAATAGTGGTGGAACTGCGAGTGCTGATTATGGAGGCGTGCAAGCAGATAATCGAGGATATGTGTCGTCGAGTTATTATCAATATAGGAGTTCGTGTTAAAGAAGTTGCTAGACGTGATGGTGGTCACATTGAACACGTAATAAGCAAATATAATCTCAAGGTACATAGTAAACACGTACTTTTTTTTTACCTTTCTGTATTGCGACTCAAATACTTTTTAACAAAACCAAATGTTGTTACATTTCGTGCCCCACTCTGTGTATAAGCTGTACATGCTGACGTGTTATATATCTTTTTTTATTTACTTGAACTGACGATTAATAATTTTTACTGTAAAATGCTATGATTATCTTACAATAACAAAACTACACGTAATAATTTTTGTTTTTAATTTTAATATAGTCTAGATTAAAAAAAATTCTACGTAACATTACTATTACATGGTGTTTAAATTTATAAATATTATTTAATAATATGCGCGCGCACGTGCGTGTGTGTGTAAATACAAAATTAAATTAGAAATGGCTGAATAGTACTGGATAGAATCGCGTGCAAACAATTCCAAATAAGTCTATTTGATATGTGAAATTAACGTACTACAACCGAAAACGTTTTCAAAGGAATCAAGACATTTGGAAACGCAGTTCCCCGTCTGCCTTTGTAACGGCAGGCAGGTAGGCGAGAGACATCGAATCACCTTTCAGTTATTATAGTTGTCTTTCACAGTACAATACCGAAATACTTAGGGTTGGTTTTTTTTATTTATAGTTGTCTTTTCTGACATGTCTTAATACAATTATTGTTACAAAAAAAAAAAAATTATATATCCAAGACTGTTCCCAGAAACGGCGTTTACAATGAAATTACTAATGGCATTGGCTAAACCAGTTTCACAAATTAATCAATTCAATGTCGTTTTACAGCTTATTTGTTAAATTCAATACAACGCGAGCGAGTTTACTGTTCATAAAATTACTGATATCGCCAAAAAGCTATCACACAATATGGTATTTATATATAATGATAAAATATGTTTGTTTGTATAATTTACTTGTGATAACGTAAAGGTACAACGAAATAAAATAACGGACCTTTTTCGATAAGCGGATACAACTTTCTCCCCCCTTTTTTTCTCGAAAATAACAATCAAAAAGTGCATTTTTACATTATATAACAATAACCAAATAACATTTTTACGGAAAATGACTGATGTTCCATATTAACTATCAAGCTTGGTCTTCTATATTCTTTTTATTTCTACTCGTCGATTTTATTCAAAGGTGGGTCTTCCAAATTCTACCCGAGAGAGGTCCACAATATAAGCATTATTACTTATAACTACAACTACAATCAACCAAACTTAACCTACGCTCACTTCCCTCCCCAACCGCGACTAGCGAGCGTAGGTTAAGTTTGGTTAGGTTATAATTTTTCTGCAAATACCTCTTCAAATACCCACTGATTTAGGAAAAAAAAGCGGTACCTGCTTACCGAAAAAACGGTCCAAAATTAACAACAATGAATCGAACTACATATATTAGGATTTACAGCAATAATACATAGGCAACACTATCCCGTTGCTATTTTAGTCTTGTTACAAGCCGAAGCCATTGCACGTGTTGTCCAGTGTTCGGTGCGGGTTAGGTGGTCGTGACCACACTTTAACATCTGTGGCGACCTACCGGGCGTTCCTGGATACTCTGTTTCCAGATGCTCCGGAGGGTGAAGCGGAAATCGGCGTCAGGGCGGGTGAAACACCATTCCCTGGCGTTCGGACCGTGGAACCCGATGATATAGACCGAGTGGTTTCTCGAATGGCATTAAAGAAGGCACCGGGGATTGACCAACTTGACCCGGATATTTTCCATCATTTATTGCCTGTCATAAGGGAGCCTCTCGGCAGGCTGTTCACGGGATGCCTAAGCTGGGGCTGCTTTCCGGGTTGCTGGAAGGTGGCTTTGGTAAGGGTGATCCTGAAACCTGGAAAGGATCCTGGTGAGGTCGGCAGTTATCGACCCATCAGCCTCTTGCCGGTTTTCGGCAAGTTGCTGGAAAGGCTGGTTGTGGAACGGCTCGAGGAAAGCATTGATATGAGCCGTATTCTAAATCGAGGCCAATATGGCTTCATGAAAGGGGTTGGCACCGAGGATTGCATCTTAAATGCTCTTGCCGAGGTGGAAAGCGCCGACTGCAAATATGTTTTGGCAATTTTTATTGATATAGAGGCAGCATTTCCTTCCTTGTGTTGGAGTTCTGTCCTCTATGCTTTGGAACGCCGCAATGTTCCCGAAGCCACACAGGCCGTGGTAAGAGACTATTTGTCTAACCGAACGGCTCTGTTTAAAGATGCGCACCTAGTTGTGGAAAAATCCGTCACCAGGGGAAGCCCGCAGGGTTCCGTTCTCGGTCCCCTGCTGTGGAACCTGGTGTTTGACGGATTTCTGGGATTGACCTTCCCAGAAGGAGTCACGGCCCAGGCTTTCGCCGATGACTGTCTCCTTTTAGTTCGTGGAGATTCACGACCGCAGCTAGAAAGTAGAGCGCAGGCGGCTTTGTCAACCGCCGAAGGCTGGATGGACATTCAAAATTTAAAGATTTCTGTGCCCAAGACGAAGTTTATGCTTCTAAAGGGCGCAGACAAATTATCATGCAGTCGAAACCCCCACATTAAATATAAAGGCTGTGTAATCAGCCGAGTAAGGGTTCATAAGTACCTAGGTGTTTTGTTTGATGATAAGTTGCTGTTTAGTAACCATATTAAGCAAGTTGCGGCGGACGCCGTCTCTGTGATGCACAAACTTAGACGGATTGCTCGGAAAGACTACGGGCTGTCGGGCCGCCAAATGTACTTGGTGTACCGAGGCGTCTTCGAGAGTATGATCGCATACGCGGCGCCGGTTTGGGCGCACAGGTTGGAAAGAAATAGAGCACTACTTCAAAATTTAAGGAGTGCCCAGCGCAGAGCCATGATTGTATGCACTGGGGTATTTAAAACAACCTCCTACGAGGCTACTACTGTATTGGGAAAGGCTCTCCCAATCGATTTAGTGGTGAAAATTCGGGCAGTCATGTGGAAGTTGCGTAGAGGTCGGGAGGCCGAGGCATTTGGGATGCGGTTTCGAGCCGGGCCAGAACCGGATCGGAACGGTGATCACAATGCACCGGAGCAAAATTTCGTCCAGTTGCCCATCTCCCGTCTGCGGAAAAGGCTTCAAAGCCTCGCGATGGAGGCATGGCAGCTTGAATGGCACACCACGACTAAGGGTAGATCCTTGTATAATTTTATACAGGATTTGGGGGGATGGTATGCCTCGAGTTCCTTTTTAAGGGCGTCGGGTGCCCAGGTGCTCACCAACCATGTGAATCTAAACCAATATCTGTTTCGGTTTCGCCTGGTGGCTGATGAGTTGTGTGTCTGCGGGGAGGTCCAGTCAAATGTACATATGATGTACGACTGCCCGGCCCTTGGGGGGGCCAGAGACCGTGCCACCCTGGAACTTAGAGGTCAGGGGGAAACCTGGCCGCTCACAAGCGGCGAGGCAGTGTGGCGAGAGCCGCACTGTCGGACCGTGTGGGAGTTCCTCGATGAGGTTGCTATGTTCAACCGTCATCGGTAAATGTAAGGGAATAAATGTAAATGCATTTAGACTCCTGAAAGCTTTGCTGCTGGAAACCAATTACCTTGGTAAGAGGGCTGGCCATCAGCCAAATCAGCTCCAAGCGCTGTTAAATGGTGGACAGGTACTAGCTGGCATACAGCGACCGAGGCGTGGCAGCCGAAATTGCTGTCTTTAAATTAAGGACGATATAGTTTTAATTTGTACAAGGGGTGCGCCTCCCCGATTTAGTTTTATGTTTGACAAGTGAGCGATTGGGACACTTCAGCGGGTGCTGTATGGCGCCCTGCTTGATTCGCTCACGCATGTTAGGTAGCTCACTAGGAGCTTTTAGGATTTGGGTCGCTAAACCGTTCTGAGGCTCAGTAGCCGTTCTTGGCACGGAACATTTGGTCTATGCTCTAGGGCGACCGAATGGGGTGGTGGTGGGAGAAATGCCAGTTAACCAAATCCCGTTGCTATCCGAATATTAACAAAAATAATCTGTGTTAACATTGGGGTGTGGAGACAGTTAATATTTTATTAACTCGCGTGTTTTCTTGGTATAACGTATTCAGAAACCATTCTATCACAGTCGCCTTGAAACTTTATTTTAAAGTATAAAAAATAAACAATCCAAAATTACACAAATAGAAAGAGTATATCATTTTTTGTAGATATAAATCATTAGTTGCAAAATTATAAATAGGTAAATCTCTATTTATAGAAGAGATTTAGAAACTATTAACCGTTTAAATTGAAATTCAAACGATTAATATTTAAAACTATATAATACCCAAATTCTTTCACTAAAAACAATTACAGAAAAGTAAACAAATAATAAATTATAAACATATATATTTTCTTAGTTGAAAAATATTTAATTAAGAAAAGAAAAAATATATGCAGGTCGATTCACAAACAATGTAAAAAACTTTCATGACAGGTTCTACTGGTGAAAATAAAGAAGAAAGTTATATAAAGACAGGTTCGGAAACGCTTCGTTACTGGGTTATCGGTTGGCCAGATTTCTGTGCCTTTGGTTAACTTAAGAAGACTGTAATTCTTAAAAAACAAATTAAGGGCAAATTTATATAAAATCTGATTTGAAAAATTCCACGACCAATAATTGTAGCTTAATCGGTAAACAAAATAAAATCTACATTATCGTTGTTCAAAATCCAGACAAAAATTTAAAGTACGGGAAGATCTCTAGGAAATTTATTTTATATCTATTTATTTTTTGTACTACAGAATTTGCAGGAAACCTACTAAAAATATTTTCAGGTCAGTTATCATATAAAAAAAATTAATTTACCCCTTTATTTAGATCCAAAGAATTACAGTCTGGCTTAATTTTAGAAGAGGCGCAGAAATCTTTGGGCCAGCCGATACTCGCTAAACGAAGCGTTTCCGAAACTACGTTCGCACGAATTTTTTTCTTTATTTTTACCAGTAGAACGTGTTTTGGAAGTTTTTGCCTAAAATACGGATTACAAATCATGAAGATAGCAAATCCGGAAAGACAACGTATAAACATCTTTCGTTAAAAAGGCATACACCTAATTACAAATAAAAAAAACCATGAGCCTTGCTTAGAATCGAACCCACGACCATATTAATGAAGAACCATCATATATACTGAATAGTTTGCCATCAATTATCCGTACACGTAAAAATAATTATTTCAACGAGAAAACCCGAATAGTTACATTATACTAGCTAGGTAGGAGGAAACCTCAATACAGAAACACGATCAGAAGTTAACAATACAAATAGGTAAAAAAAAAACTTCAATAGGGAAAAGGGTGCATACAAAACAGAAGAAGAAAATAACCCAAAAGGAAAAAATAATAATACAAAAAAAGCAACATCTTTTGTCCTTCTTTTAAAAGAAAGGTAGATGGAAAGATCTATCTTCTTTAAAAGAGTTTTACAAACCTATTAACAATAAATAAATAACAAAAAAAATCCTTCAAAATAGACAAATATATTTCCAGTTGTCACATAAATTGCAAAATTTTATTGTTAAAAAAAGGAAGAAAAAAAACAATTATTGAAATTACAAAACACAATGTTAAATGTTTACACAAAATAACGGATTGTTGTAAAAGAAAAAAACTGCACGTGATCCGTTTCAAGTTTTTACCACAATTGCCAACGTTCAAAATACAAAATTCTCTTTTAAATAACTCTAGTCTATATTAGAACACGAAGCAATATATTTTTCAGATTATACCACAATTTATTAATCACGATTAGGGTACAGTTATAAAAAATTCTTGGAAAACATGAACTTTTTTATTTCTTTTGTTATTTCCATTCCGAAAACAATGATCCTACAATAGAATGTTACCTCGCTGTATAAATTCAGAACCTAAACGCAAAATTAATCGACAATTCAAGGCTGAATTTCAAATCGGAAAGTCTTCCCGTTTATTTCACTCTGCTTTTCAATCAAACGTATTAGATGTGTAAGCTCATTTACTCATACACAGTTGTTCATGCTATCATAAGATTGTTCGATCTAGACAGAAGAATTCCCATTTTCAATTAGACTTAAAAAACTTCAATACTTAACCGAGAACTTTTTCTGGATCAATTTCATCGTTCTATTTAAATTACTGTAACCTACGAGCAAATCCCTGAACATGTCTCCATACAAAAATCTCTTTTTTTTTCGGTTTAATCTGTGGAACCACCGTAAGGTATTACTTTAGAGGATGATATGTATGAATGTAAATGAAATGTAGTCTTGTGCAATCTAAGGGTCGACCATTCTTGAGATATGTGGTTGATTGAAGCCCGACCATTAAAGAACACCGGTAGTATTCACAATCTCGTATTCAAATCTGTATAAAAATAATTATTGCTTTTACTAGGATTTGAACCTTAAAACTCTCGATTTCGCAATCAGCTGATCTGCGATGACGAGTTCACCACTAAACCAACCCGGTGGGTCCGTACAAAAATCTGGGAAAGTATCGCATGACTTCCCCGGCCACTGACAATAAAAATTAAAAGAACTAGACCACCCCACCCAAAAAAAAATTATATTTCTTATAGGTGGAGAATAAATTGAAAAAAAAAAGTTATAAAAATATTCATGCTCAAGTTAAGCTTAAAAAATTTACTAAACTCTAAATCTAACAACCACTTCAATAAATGCTATAAAATAAGGAAAAGAAAGTTTTCAAAAAATGTTTCTGAGTTTTATGTCCGGGCTCTTAAAATTAAAAAAATTAAAAAAAAATTAAAAATTAAAAAAGCTCTATATACCAAGTATAAACCTTCAAAAAACTTTTTGAAAAATATTTAAACCGAAACAACAAAAAACATATTTTAATTCTAAGAGATGGGGCTTGATTTTTAAAAATAATTTTTTTTATTCTTTAGTTAACAAATTTCCTTTAATAGTTTTTTCTAAAATACCTCTGAAGAAAATGAAAATTGCTTTTCTCGCGATACATCCCCACCCTAGTAACGAATTTTGAAAAAAAAAATCTAATACGACCAATGTCCCATGAATAGAAATACTTAAAAGAAAATTGGTTTGATTAATCCTGAGATATAAGACCAAAAGCAGTGCGAAACACATTCATACATTTTTTTTTTGGTTTTTATCACCTAGTGGCCCCTAAAACGTAATTACTTGCAATAACTTCGATCCCCATTGTTGATATGATCGCCTTACCTTACTTTCCCCTTTAATATAGCTATTCTGTCTTTAATTCGGTTTTACCGAACCGATTTTCTTCAAATTTCGTTCAATTATTTCTATATATCGGGGCACTGATCATATTAGATTATTTTTAAAGTCGTGGACGGGGAGATATCGCGAAAAATATGTTTTTTTTTTCAAACGTTTACGAATGCAAAATTTTTCCACTATATTCCGTCTGTATTCGCCAGTAAAATAAAATAACATCTAACTGCCAAATATTGACGATCTACTTACACGAACCCACCGGTTGGTCTAATGGTGAACGCGTCTTCACAAATCAGCTGATTTCGAAGTCGAGAGGTGGAACTCTCGACTTCGTTCAAATTCGTTCAAATTCAAGTACAGGCAGTTACTTTTATACGGATTTGAATACTAGATCGGGGACACCGGTGTGTTCTTTGGTGGTTGGATTTTAATTAACCACACATCTCAGGAATGATTGACTGTACAGGACTACACTTCATTTACATTCATACATATCCTCCGAAGTAATACCTGACGGCGATTCCCAAAGGCTAAACAGAAAAAAAGAAGAAATCTAAGCGAATCAACTCTCCACCAGTATCTGAAATAATCTTGATGATCTAACATTTATACTTGTACTACAAGATTTTCTTAAACTCGTTTCCTTAATTGATTCTGATCTAAATTATCAAATATCCTTAATATCCACTTTCAACATCTGAAGTAGAAAATCAGTACAAAGTAATTTATGTTAACCTACTTTTACAGAAATCTCTACTATACTGGAATACAATCAATATTACATAATCAATAAAAAAAATAATTTCTTATTAACTCATACGAAAAAATTACCCGTACGATTACTCCAGCCCAGTACCTTACCAATCAAAATCATTTTTTTTTCAAATAATACATTTCAAAAATATTTATGAGAAAAAAGAGTGAAGAAAATTGGAAATCATAGATATTCGGAAAAAAAGATTTTTTCCCGAAATCCCCAACACCAATTCAACGAAGTTAGAAAAAAAATACGATCAATGGCCCATATATATAGAAGAAATATTTGAGCCAAATTTGAAGAAAAACGGTTCGGTCGGAATAACCGAACCGTTTTTCTTCATGTTTATCGTACTGCTTTTGATCATATATCTTTGGAATAAAGATATAAGATCAAAAGCAGTACGATACACATACATATATGTTTTTACACATTTTTAATCCCCACTCTTTAGGCTACTCATCACGGATATGAAAAAATTGGCAAAAACAACAAACTTTTGATCTAAATCTATGACTTTCACATAATCTTACATATCACCACTAAAGCTTGTTGTCAAATCTACAGTGAGATACCGCCCTAAAATTATTTATTACCTTTTAGTGCGTTTAATTTAAGAGTGGTTTTAAATTTTTTTACATATTTTTTATCTTCTAGTTTTAGTGCATTTAATATAAAAGAGTGCTTTTTAAAAACTTTTTTTATTTATTTTCTACTTTTTAGTCTTAAAGTTTATACTTTACACCTGCGCTAGCGCAAAGGTTTGACCTTATTTAGCGAATGATCGGATCGGTACGTTTTACGGTGGGCGAGTGCAATCAAAACATAGGGCTAAACTATTTAATTTCCAGATAACAGAGATCCGGTCGATCAACAGTGTATCCGATCGACAGTTAGCGCTCGACCTGATGATACAGACGCCGTTTGAATCGTGAAAATAGGACGAGCGGTTGCCAAGATATTACGGTGACACCCCGTCGCACCTCCTATACAATTTCCGAACGGCGCCCCGGGGGCACTTGAAAATATTATCATCCCACGGGTACCAATGGAAGCGAAAGGGTTATCATCGAGGAGGGTCGAAAAAACGTTTCAGAGCGCTAGGATCGACCGTTTTTGAGATATTTGCGATTTTCGTCCAAAAATTCATACATAGTCTAAGAACGAGTTAATATAGAGCGGTAAAAAGATTAAAATGACTACCAAAAAACCTTCACACTGAGAAATATTGAAGTACCTGGAACTGATAAACGGAATATTTTTCTACGTGTGGATTTTAATTATCGACTTTTTAAAGTCGGTAAGAAAATAAAAAATGTCTACTTTCACTAGAAAAACGTTGTTACGTTATTTAATCCGGGAGGACTTACAGTTTATTTTCCAGAAAATTTCCTACGACACAAACTTTATAGTAGCAATACTTTACTAGAAATAATTAGGTACTATAGAAATAAGTGCCCGATGGGAGGCGTTACAACAAATAACCGACAGAACTCTGGTAGTATACATTACCCAAAAATACATACATGGGGTAAAGAGATTTCATCTAAGCATACATCATCACCATTTACCCACCATTTTATATATATAGACACAAGAGTGGAGCAGAGGAAACGCATGTTTTTCACTACTGAATATAACTTCGGTTGTTTTAGACATAAAAAAAAGTTTAATATTAAATATTTTTTTATTGCATTTTTGAAATTCATACTTTAATATACTTTTGAAAACATACTTTAATTAAGTTCGGAAAATAATGTCAATAAAATGGCGTCCTTCTTGTCAAATGCAAATTCGGAGCCTCTCCTCAAAGCTGTGCACTGCTTTCTACAACATTTTATACGACATAACTTCAATTTCTTGACGAATAGAAATTTTCAAGTCTTCGATTGTGTACGACTTGTTCACGAACGCGTTAATTTCAGGTAGCCCCACAAAAAGAAGTCAAGAAAGGGTAGGACGGGAGAGCGTGGGGAAGCCAAGAAACATCGCCGGATCGTGAAATGACATGTCCGGGAAACATTTGTCGAACCACTTCAAATCGATGGTCGCGCCGTACGAGCTATGGCACCAACCTGTTGTAACCGCATTTCTCTCATGTTCTGGACCTTTCCAGTTCTGGACTCCGGGAAGTTGTTTAACATGTCGATGTAGCGCGCTGATGCCACTGAAATTGCGGTTCCCTCCTCTTCAAAAAAGCAAAGACCAACAATCCCTATGTTGAAGACACCGCACCGCACTGTTACTTTTGAGCTGTGGAAAGGTTTTCGATGTGAACCCACCTGGGTTCTCCGACACCCAGATAGAAATGGTCTTCGTCACTCATCATTATTAGGGCGTTTGCATCTTCCGTAAGATTGGCTTCATTATGCCACACAATTCTAAGTGTTGCAGAGCTGCTGGACGACCGTTATTTTGAATGGCTGAAATTTGAGAACACCGTGCAAGATGCGATGAAGCGAACGACGTGACATACCCAGCGCTAGAGCCTGTCGCCTAGCGGATCGTTTCGGACTATCGAGAACTGCCCTTCTCACTGTCTACGTTTTCCGCAGTTTAGACTGAACGGGAACAACGAGGTGGTTTTTTCTTCATCACAGATCCAGTACTTCCGAGCTTCAACCCATCTGAAACTGCATCGCGACGTTTGACATTTTAAACGTTTAAATTTCGACGGAAAAGACGTTGAACCTTGGCCACAGAATCATTATTTCTATTAAAAAAAAAACTGCTCGACAGCAAACACACGACGTTCTACGCTCCACAGCGAATTAAACTACGTAGTCTGAGCTGTCCGCCAGAGGTCGCCGAACGTCAATACCCCCACTCTCAGCTGAGTACTAACAGTTTAAAAAACATGCGTTTCCTCTACTCAACATATATATCTCAAACATTTTAATTCAATCAAGAATCAGTGGTAAATATTTTTATTTAATAAACTTACATAATCCGCAAAAATAAAAAATCATCTAAAACTAACGGATTTACATTCTTTAAAAAACTTAAAACACTAAATCAGAAAAGGGTTTGGGAAAAGTTAAATGAAAACATCAAACTACATATATAAAAGAACATGTTGTGAGTGATTCATAATGAACGCCCAGCAAAAACTACTAAATATAAATTGATGAATATCTATATACGTGTTCTTCTTACGGCCTAAGTGCACTCTAAGAAAGATTTTTTTTTTAAATTCCGAATTAAAGAGTTAAAATAGAATAAAACGAAATTTACTTTTTTTTTTCTTTTTTTTTTTAATTTCTCCGTAACAAATGAAGATATCAACATGAGTTTTGGTGTATTTAATCTTGTTGTGAATATCGAAAAACTCAATTTTAGTTTTTTTGAAGTTCCGAATTTGAAAGGTTAAAATGGATTTTAAATTTTTTTTGAATCCCGACTATTTATTTATTTTTTTAATTTCTTTGACAAATCAAAATATCAATTTGATTTTTTTGGCGAGTATATATATCTTTATGTGAATATCCAACAACAATTTCTAGGTTTTTCGAAATTCCACCTTGAAAGGTGTGAAGAAAGGAAAAAAAAAGTTGAACAATGCAAATATTCTGCCCACTTGTAACTACTATATTAAACTAGATACTCACTAGATTTGGGCTTTCAAATACTCTTCAGATAAATAACTAAATATAATTTTAGGATTTTTTTTTTTAATTTCTATTTATTAAGGGTTGTGACGGTGCACGGCCCGGCTGCTCAACCAACACAGCCACTGTCAATGTATGCGAGACGAGATTGGCTACACCTGCCTCCGGTTACTTGAATAAAAAACAAGAAACAAAAAAAATTGACCGCGACGAGAAACACAAGTAACTGTATACCGCGGGCGAAACCGTGACGGGGATGATATTTATAATATATACCTAGTGATTATAATAGTCAAACAAATATTTATCAATTAATTTTCATTTATAAAAGCAAAAAGATTTATTGGTTTCTTGATAGTGTTGTTTATTAACAAACAACATGGATTTCTAGAACCTTCTGTAATGGAAAAAAAGAATCTTTTAGAAAGTAAACTGGGAAACCTGTTCGGATGGATCAAGCAATGATATCAAATAAAAAAACGATTATAAATTCGATATCAGAACCATCAGATAGTCTCATTCGTTTATATTAATTGATAATAATTACGTGGTCATATTAATAAACAAATTTTATATGAAAATATCACGTCACCTGCGATGTAAAATTACTATTTTTCAACATACCACACAAATTTGCTTACACGGCTTATCAATATAATACAATATTTTTTATTTTTTAAAATGCTGACGACAAAGTTTTTTATAATATCCTGACATGGGTTATTTATTCTTATATACTGGAAAAATAATTAAACATGAAAAACATAACTTAAAATTTCTTTTTTGGGGTGAGGATAGGTAATTTATGATGAAAATTTATTGTAAAATATTTATTATAAGTGTAAATAAACCAAAAAAAGTTAAATTTTTTTTAAATAACCTGATTTTTTGATTTTTTCAGCTTCCCACCTCCAAAACCACCATTAGAGAATTTTTTTTTTTGTGTACGTTTGCTAGGTTAAATGGAAGAAGCTAAAAAAGAAATTACAATGAAAAATGTACAATCAAAACGAAGTTACGTAAGATTTTTTTTTGGTGGTGGGGCGAATTATATGAAATTTTATTCTATTATTATTATTAAAAGTTAAACCAAAAAGATTTTAAACGTTGAAAAAACCGATATTTTAATACTTTCATCGGTTCCTTAATGTCCAAAGTATTTTTTTTTTTGGGGGGGGCAGTGCACTGCCCCCAAAGCATAAAAAATTTTTTGTTAAAAATATGCAATATATAAAAATATAGCTTTTTCGATTTTTGTGGAAGGGGAGAATTTAGGAACAAATGTTTTTTTTTTTTTTTTACTATAAAAGTAAGCATGCACGCATGTACTGACATATAGTGAGGGGTATGTGGTTATGTACGCAACATTTTTGAGAAAACTGACCCCAAAAAACTATCTATCCCACCTCCTGGAGAAATTGACCCCCAAAATTTTACCAACAAATTGCCCCATACGTGCACGAGTCTCTCGGTACAAAATTCCATTAAAATCGGATTATCCAGTCAACATTTATTAAGCTTCAAACACGCCAACACACGTTAAGAACATTACTCCCCAGGGTCATGAAACGTAAACCCACCGGGTTGGTCTAGTGGTTAACGCGTCTTCCCAAATCAGCTGATTTGGGAAGTCGAGTGTTACAGCGTTCAAGTCCTAGTAAAGTCAGATATTTTTACACGGATTTGAATACTAGATCGTGGATACCGGTGTTCTTTGGTGGTTGGGTTTTCAATTAACCACACATCTCAGGAATAGTCGAACTGAGAATGTACAAGACTACACTTCATTTACACTCATACATATCATCCTCATTCATCCTCTGAAGAATTATCTAAACGGTAGTTACCGGAGGCTAAACAGGAAAAAGAAAGAAAGGGTCATGAAACGTAACCCACCGGATTGGTCTAGTGGTGAACGCGTCTTCACAAATAAGTTAATTTGGAAGTCGAGTTCCAGCGTTCCTAATAAAAGCAGTTACTTTTATACGGATTTGAATACTAGATCGTGGTTATCGGTGTTCTTTGGCGGTCGGGTTTCAATTAACCACACGTCTCAGGAACGGTCGAACCGAGACTGTACGAGAGTATACTTCATTTACACTCATATATATCATCCTCATTCATCCTCTAAAGTAATACCTGAACGGTAATTCCCGGAGGCTAAACAGTAAAAACGTGAGAGGGCCATGAAACGTGGAGAAATACAAAAAAAAAACCTATACCCCATATTTTGACTGATTATCGTACTTTCCTTATTGCAGGATAGTTCTACTACAATTATGAAGCCAGTAAAGTAAAAACAACACCATTCTTCTGAAAAAGATATTAATTGAAAAAATATATGGAAAACCTTCCCCAAAAAAACCTAACCGAGATTAAAACAATAAAATTTTATTATATACGTAACAGGGTGTAATTTGTTTTTTAGAATAAAGAAACGTATTGTTCAATCTAAAAAAAAAAAATGTAAATCGAGATGGATTTATAAAAAGGATGTTTATACTTTTTTTTTTTTTTTTAAATAAAAGATTTTTTTAATGAACATGAAAAATTTTGATAAGTTATGAAAAAACAAATTAACGACTAATACAGATGTTTTACCCGTTATTATTAAGCGAATAAAAAACTCGCTATCAAAAACAAACAATACAACGCGACTAAAAAAAAAAAAAACACCTTATTTTAAATATAAAAATTAATGAGATCATAAAATAATTATAAATCATATAGATGCAATAAAAAAAGGGTACAAAAAAATTAAAATTTCAATAATAAAATAATTAACAATATATTAATTAACACAAGGTTCAAAGAAAATTAATCAACAGAATTTTATTTTAACAAAATAATTGTTTATTATGATTTTAATTTACAAGAAAAATAAAACATAAAATAAGCGGAAATAGAAAAAAAAATAATATAACTACATTAAATACAAAACTACAATTTCATGTTGTAGGAGATTATCTAGTAATTAAAATACAAAATAATTAAAAGAGAAAAGGAAATTAAAAGATAAAAACATCTCTTTTTAAACGTATTAAAACTGATTTCGTCTACACTCTGTAGAATGCATCGAATGTGTAATCAAGAGAACAAATAAAATATCTAATGTTTAATAACTTAAATCTTTAATATTTAAATACGACATTTTAATTATTGGAATTTTTCTTTTAAATAAGTAATAATAAATTAATATCTTTTCTAAAATAACAGTTAAGAAAGCAACAATGTTTTTACATAAAAATAGAAAGAAAGTTATTCAAACTGGTTTAAATGCATCTACTAATGTTATGTAATATATTTACATAAAAAATAATTGATCAAATTTACCTTTATGGTTCCAAAATAAAGAGAAAATAATTTTACAATAATTTGAAAATAAAAGGTACTTTTATTTTTCGTACGTATATCAAAATAACCTCTCTCTCTTTTTCCTGTTTAGCCTCCGGTAACTACCGTTTAGATAATACTTCAGAGGATGAATAAGGATGATATGTTATGAGTGTAAATGAAGTGTAGTCTTGTACATTCTCAGTTCGACCATTCCTGAGATGTGTGGTTAATTGAAACCCAACCACCAAAGAACACCGGTATCCACGATCTAGTATTCAAATCCGTGTAAAAATAACTGGCTTTACTAGGACTTGAACGCTGTAACTCTCGACTTTCCAAATCAGCTGATTTGGGAAGACGCGTTAACCACTAGACCAACCCGATGCGTATATCAAAATAACCTAACTAAATATAACCTACGCTCGCTTCGCTCGCTAACCTTTTACGTATTAACGCCACCGCAGCTACAGCTGCTGTTTAGGGTATGTTGACTTCGTGTACTGACAAATCGTACGTATATCAAAACAACCTAACTAAATATAACCTACGCTCGCTAACCTCTTATAATTAACATTAAATATGTATAATATATACAACTTATTAATAATATAACCTTAATGTTATAGCACCGAAATCCAATTAATGTTAATCCACCGAAATCCGATTGACTACTTTGTTTTTAAATAAAGCTGTAGCTGCGGTGGCGTTAATACGTTAAGAGGTTAGCGAGCGAAGCGAGCGTAGGTTATATTTAGTTAGGTTATTCTGATATACGTACGATTTGTCAGTACACGAAGTCAACATAACCTAAACAGCAGCTGTGTCTGCGGTGGCGTTAATAAGTAAGTACCATAAAAAAATAAAACTTTTCAAGATCAAATCTCATTTGAACAAAATTGAAAAACTACTAATAAGCCAACTGTTCTTTCACATTTCCCACGCGTTTTCAGTACATTTTATCTCTTTTCCAAAAACATACAACACAATGGTACACAATCCTTGTCCGTACCAAGAAATGTGCAGCAGTATCATAGTTTACTATGACAATTCAAAGCAAAAACTGCTAAAAAGGAAAGATAAACAAAAAAAAGATACTCATTTTTCCTGAAAAATTATTGGCAGGTACTAAAGAGCAAATTTTATTTTTTGAATAAATAACTTAAGGGAAAAATCTGTAAATGCCAATATAAAATCAAAGCAAATAAACGTATGGATTTGTATAACACACAGAATTTTTCATGATGTAGATACTAATTCTGTTACAACTTCAAACGCTGAGAATATCAGGATCTTAATGATAACGTATTAGTGAGGGGACAGTCGTCTACCATCAACAAGTGAATAATTTTCATCTAACTGACTGATGTATCTCATTAACAATGTTACTATAAAAAAAAATCGATAGTTCAGCAAAAACTGGTATGTTTTAAAGACAAACTGGAAATTCAATGATATCCCAATCACGTTTTAAATGCAAAGTGCTTCTTTCTTCCATTTACCATCAAACAATTTAATTGTGAGACATCAGACCGTAAACATTACACCTGATAAGCAAATAGCATTAACAATGAACATTTAGTAAAATCATACAAAAACCACAGTATCAAAAAATAAAGCCTCAGGTGGAAAAAGATCACGCTTACAAAACCAGACAAATATCAATGGATGTGGTAACTTCACATATCCAATGGACATTTTATTAAAACCCACAGAAGCTTAAGGAGAAGAAAATACCTAAAATAAGAAAATGAAGTAAATAATAAAAAAAGGAGACTCTACAAAGAAAAATACACCCAAAAACAAAAAATTATAAAACCCCACTTCGATCAGTAATTCTAAAATACAGTAACCTACAATTCCTTTATAGATAAATACTTATGGTTAAAGCACATTATCGATCGAATGGTTTTACAAATATTTTTCTATCGGACACTAAAAAGTATGAAAACAATTGGATTCTAGGATATCCTTTTCCGTACCAAGAAATGTACAGCAATATAAAAGTATCGAACTGTATCGTGAAAATTCAAAGCCAAAACTGGTAAAATGGAAAGAAACAAAAATAAAAAAATGTACTCAGATTTTCCTGTAGAATTATTGGCAGGAACTAAAGAACAGATTTTATTTTTTAAATTAATAACTTATGGGAAAATCTGTAAATTCCAATAGAAAAATCAAAGCAAATAACCACAAAATTATTCCCATGGATTTGTATAACGCACAGAATTTTTCAAACATGAAAAATGTTTTTTTTTTAATTAAATAAAACGCTCCTGTTATATATCGATTAACAAGATTAAAACTGAAGGTTACAAAATTTGACTGTAATTACTATTCATTTACGAGCATTAACTAATAATTATAATTTGACTTCACTCAAAGAGCCCGTGAAAAATTTGTTCAGTTGTTTAATAAGCTACATAGATGGCAGCTCTCTATTTGTTGTTGTTTTTTTTTCTATCGGTTAGTTTTATCCGGTATACTTAAGGAGGTTTTATGCAGCCATTCAATTTAGCCCCTCTCCAATTTACCAAATAACACCAAAGATATTTATTATTCAAGGTTCCAGAATACTCACCGTGCACAGGTTGTAGCAGGGTCAGACTTACACCGATAGAAGTGATACTAGGGAAAGCAAAAATGATCAAAAGCAAACGATTATTTTACACGTGATAGTAAATGAACATCAAGGCCAGTTTTACAACCGTCATTATTACAATTGTAGTAATGTTCCAATGTAGTAAAAGTACCTAGTACTGTATGTATTGTGTAGTACAAGTCCCAAATTTTCTACAACTACTAAAAAAAAGATGTGTAACTTTGTAGTGCTAACATCTGACTTAAATTCTGGTGTTTGCGAAAGTAATGTACTCGAGGGTTAGGTTTTGACTGCTATTAATGCAAAAGAAGAATAGAAGTGTTTGATAATGAAAGGTGTGTGTGTGTGTGTGTGTGTGTGTGTGTGTGTGTGTGTGTGTGTATATCTATATATATATATATAGATAGATAGATAGATTTGCTGATGCCTTCCTTCTTCAACACTTACACAATTTAGAATAAATAATAAATTATCTATGCGGTATCTAATATTATCAAACCGTTACAGAAACTATTTTATGATAAACATGGCCGATTAACTTTTTATCAGCAAAATATTTAAACTCACTGGATAGTTTTTAATAAAGTAGTACATATTATGGGTGGCAATTTAGCATAGTCAGGAATACCATTCGGGTTGGAATATCTTGAGCTACCCTGAGAAATTGCATGGCCTAGACATATTCTTTAAGAAGTCATTTTTGTGTAGGATTGTCTGTCTGTGATTTAACGGTCCTCTTGTGAATTATCCCTTTGTCTTTTCCTTAAAATATTTCCTCCCTGAAGTTATTCAAAGAGTTTAGCTCAAGCTTTCAGATCACAAGTAACACTTATTGTGTCAACATACTGGTAAAATTGTAAATAAAATCATCTCATCTAATTGAAATAATTATAAAGTTCACATATGTAAAAGGCCGTTCTTCAATACTTTGTTGAACTTGTATTTGTAATAAACCACAGCATTTCCAAAGATCAGGCGCAAGTTACACCGATTAACAATATCTAGCATAAATAAAATAACATAAAACTCAACTAGAACAATAAAGAAACCCATAAAAAGCCAAGATACCTTCTTAAGGAAATTATTTGAAAGTGGTTCTGATAATCACCACAGAGCTCCACCAATTTCAAGATAATGAAAACAATTTAAAGGGACCTGAGATAAATGGACCTGGAAGAAGCCTCAGCTTCTTGTGAACGAGAGTTATTTATAATATGCAACATCTGAAACAAAAAAAGAAAAAACCATATACATACAAGAGGAAGCCAGCCAAGTGTCAGCCAATTAAACCAATGGAAAGTTGGATAACTGGCAATTAATAAATATAAAATTGTTGAAATCCAGCAAGTTTCAGACATAAAAACAATTTGAGATACAGTGTCAATAGATAAGATTGTGTATCAATGGGACGACAATACAGAATTTCAACTACTTCATTTTTAAAGGTCTATTAACTTCGGAAACAGTCCTTCAGCATACCTTGATTTGGCATAAAATAGAATATGCAAATCATTCAAAACTTACAGGTAATCACAGAAAAGTTTTCAAAATATTACATTTGTAAACAATAATAATTTATGAACTGGAGAAAAAGGATGACAGTAAATGTTTAACTTGACCGGATCTTTAGAGGAAATTTAAATCAAAATAAAATATCAGACTGTGTAGATGGTTTAAGATTTTAAGAGCAATAAAACGAACTTAATAAAAACTCAACCTTTCATTGGTAAAAATTTTCATCTTTTTTCTTGAATCCGTGATTATGACATTATCAGCTGCTATCTACGCTGAAATGACACTTTTTTTTACCTCTATTAATGAAATTAAAAGCCTAATTGAAAGCATTAAATAGAAAAGAAAAAAATTGTTATCATAAAAGTATTAAATTTTTGTGCAAATTATTGTACTACGAATGAGTGGTGGAAAATGAGAAAAACCACTTTTTTTTGTAGAAACCTAAAAAAAATTCCAAAAGATGTAAAGATGTGTACTAGATAAATATAGAAATATTCTTAATACAGCTTAAAACAATTGAAAAAACAACGTTTTTCCTAAAAGTTTTACAAAAAATATGCATTAATCATATATTACAACTGTAGGTATCTAAAATCAAAGGTGAAAATCAAACTTAACCAAATTAACCATAAATAACAAAAAAAAAATTAAAAATTAAAAACTGTGATCAAAATCAGTGTTCAACAAATTATATACAAATGTAAATCATACTTTTTGTCTATTTTACACAATAGCTTATGATTTAGCAATTTTCTAATTATCATGTAAACAAATTTATTAGTGAACTTAAAAGCAACACATTCAACTCTTAAATTAAATTGAAGTGAATTTAAAAAAAAATAATATCCATAATAAAATACAAAAATAACCATAAACATACTTTCCTTATAGGAAAAAACCAAAATAGAAATTATAAATTAAAAAAGGACACAATGGTTCAAAAGTATTCAACAATAACCAAATGTGAGACAAGAAAAAAAGGTGTTATCAGCAATTTTTCTTTTAGAATATAATTAACCTCATTAATATATGCATGATTATAAACAAGAACAAACAATATTAAATTAATAAAAATAGAAAAAACACAGTTAATTATTTTAAAATTATTCATAATTAAACATTACATTAAAATTGCTGCAATTATAATAATGTGAATACAAAAATAAATAAAATAAATTTCACTTTTCTCTTGAATGTAAACATAACCGTCATTAAATAAAAATAATTCGAAAATAAACAAAATATACTATTATGGAAATTAAAATACTCACTTTTATTTTAATCCAAAATAATGAGGATAAAGTAGTAAAGAATTAATAATCCACGGTTAATAAACGGCGATGTAAACAATAACCAGAAGGATGAGTATGCTTATGTTAAATCTAATTATAAGAATGCGACTATTTTTTTCGTGAAATACAGAAAAAAGAAAGTAGAACAATTAACTCGAAGAAATATTAAATCGAGATGCGGTGTAACACAGAACTAATATTATTTATTACATTAAACAACACAACGCAATCGCTTCAAAACTATTAATAAAATATGTAAAACTGATTAAAAATTTAATAAATAATAATAAAAAAAAAATGGATGAACAGTAAAACACTAATCGACAAATCAAGTATCGATACGCAAAGAGTTCACTTCCAACACAATCACCAAAAGCACTGAATTATTTAAATACAAACTATTTTTTTTTTTTTGTATCAAACAAACAATTCACTCTTTTAAACACATAACAGCAACATCACTAGCTAAAATAAAAATTAATTGCCTCAATTTAATTTTGCAGTAAGTAATTCTTATTTATTAACTACAAAAAAATAATAATCATAGATTAAGTAATAGCACAATATATAAACAAATGAAGTAAAACATACTTTTAAAAAATGTAATAAACAAAATCGAACTTAAAAACCGAAGGAACGTGTAAAAAAGAACTCGACACACGAAAGAACTAACGAAACTGGCGACACAAACTACAATACACTAAACAGATCGCGCTGTTTTACTATTTCATATTTACTGCCGATAGGAGCGCTCAAATCGTTTTCACAAAGCCCGTCTGTCTGCGGCAATACAGTAATGGTGGGGTAATATACAACAACTAAACTAAAACTCTCCCTCTATGTGTATATATATATATATCCCTCTCATCTAAACAAAGAACGTAATGTGTATGAGTCTGTATATCTACCGTACTTACTACACTATATAACGTCCTTTCATGTTACATACCCCTCTCACTCAATTTCACGTAACATCCAAATAACTCTTATTCACTTGCACACCACTACCACAAAACTGTAAGCTAACTTACTCACTCTCTAACCTGTCAGTCCAATTTGTAACAATGCAATATTGTTTATATGGATTGTTGTGTTGTTAACTTGACACTTGCTATCCGTCCATTTACACAATTACATCTATACTAGCAAACGTAATAAATAAATATACAACACGCGCGCGCGAGTACATAAAAGCGTGAATAAATACATAAGAGCATAAATTAATAATTTATTTAACAAAGTATTTATCTACGTATTAGCCAATCAAATTGCAATAAATAACTTACTCTGTGTTAAAATATTAATCCTACACCACTATTTAATGTAGGTTACTTAGTAAGAACGGCAACATATATTTAATAAAAATTTATCTTACGAAATCCGATACATGGGTAACTGAAATAAAACAAAACAATTTCTTAAACACTGTAGGCAACGTTCGGTAAATTTATATAGTGATAGTGTTTTTAACTTTTATTTATTTAATTGTCTTTAATACAACGTAAAATGCAACTCGTTTTTAATTTATACAATTTTTATCACATTAATTATAACGTGAAAGAAATAACTTTAATCATTTTTCTTTTACAATTATAATTAACCAGTTATAGATTAATATCGCGACAGAGAAAGTACAAAAAAAAACTAATATAGTTATAATTTAATTAGATTATAGATAAGTTTTAACGTAATTGAATTTTAGAATCAAAATACGCACAAAATAAATCCAAGTTGACAAATATGTCAGCCCTTCTTTTAACTCGCCCAAGACTTTTCGAAACTAATTTTGGAGGAAACAAAATTTTAAAAAAAACCAACCAAGAAATAAAAATTTAAATCTTTTTCTTGATGTGATTCGGGATGACGCGAGATTTGGCCTTTTCTTTCTGGAACGCGAGTTCCAGACCTGGCCTTTTTATTTTATATTCCCTGTTTAGCTTCCGGGAATCACCGTCAGGTATTACTTCAGAGGATGAATTAGAATGATATGTATGAGTGTAAGTGAAGTGTAGTCTTCTACAGTTTCAGGTCGACCATTTCTGAGATGTATGGTCAATTGAAACCCAACCACCAAAGAACACCGGTATCCACGATCTAGTAATCAAATCGGTATAAGAATAACTGCCTTTACTAGGATTTGAACGTCGGAACTCTCGAGTTCGAAATTAGCTGATTTACGAAGACGCGTTCACCACTAGACCAACCCGGTGGGTTTCGAGACTCGACCTAACCAGATACATTTTAACGCGTTAACTATACCTCGATATGAATTACGTTCTCAGTATTTATTTGGTTTTTATTATCACTACATCTTGGACCGGCGATCTATCAATGTAACAAGCAGAAAACTGTGCACGAACAAGGAACGCTGCTGCTTATAGATTCAGATTTAAAAAAGATATATATATATTGGAAACTTCCAGAATATATGAATCAATATTTTGTTTAGTATCGTACTCGGTTATCCAGTTCTTGGAAATCGTTTACTACCAATCCGATACAGTTCAATACTGATTCATAACCCTCAACTTCCTCTTCTATCCGATACTCTATTCCCAAAAACGTTTCCTTATAAAATGAGCTAAAATAGGTGGTTAACACATGTCTTTTCTCATTATACGACAGAGATATTTCAAATTCTTTGACTTAATATTAACTGATCATCTCGTGCTCCTTGTTCGTTATCAATTCGACACTACTTTTCAACGTTATGGTGAAAATAAAGGAAGGTCTGAAAACAGACCTTCCTTTATTTTCACCCAAGACCACTGAGGATGGTCCAACAGTTACGCATTGTACATCCTCAGCGTGGTTGCCTGACCTCTAACCACCCGGGACCCCACAGTATCCGGCGATGCCGTGCCCTGCGGGGGTCCCCAGTAGGTCGAGACTCGGTATTTTCTTTATGCCATACCGCAAACCAGTTCCCTTCCAAGGAGGGAATCTAGCCGGGTATCCGGTCTTTTCATTTTTCTCCCCAACTCAAGGGTTCCCGGTCACTCATCGAGAGCGGCCCACCTCAGCGAACCGCCCTCTCATGAGCAGGGTTGCTCTACCTCCAATATCAGATTTGGACATCAGTACTACATATTTTATAACTTATTCATTTATTTATGTATACAAGGGAGTAACAGTACATAGACATGATGTCAAGAGTACTCTGCAGAGATGCCAAGGCATCTGTGTGCGAGTAAATGTGTAGTCTGTAATTGTGAATACTCAGGCCGACCACTCCTGAGACCTGATGTTAATTCAAACTCAACCACCAAAGAACGCCAGTCAACATTCAAATCCATAATAAAGCAACTTCCTTTACCTTTACAAGAACTAGAACCTTAGAACTCTCGACTTTGAAAATCAGCTGATTTTGCGGTAACGAGTTTAACCGCTAGACTAACCCGGCCCGGTTTTAATTATTTTCATAAAAGTTATATTTAACACGTTTAATAAAATATTAACAATCTATTCATGCGAAAAAGAAATAAAAAATAGAAGAAGAACCGAACATTTCCGCACAACAGCATTTATAAAATAATATAAAAACGGGGGTTGGATGTTGCCAGCCGGTCGAAACAAGGCCACTAGGGGTAAAAACAAAGTAGGGAGTTTTACGCCGATCTAAATAAGTGGCGAACAAGGGCAAGCAAGAAGAGAAGGGATGAGAGGACACTGTGCTTTTCCAAGGAATATCTACATAATAGATGACGCTTGATCAGCGCGCCACCGTCGTTAGGTCGAGTTGAACTCGCTCAACGTATTACAAGTAGGGTGAAACCGACCGATTCAAAGCAACTATGGTTTATACACGTACTAAGCAAAGCGTCGTTCTTCTATCGAATTCTACACAGTTTTCGATAAAAAAATAATACTTATACTATTTTATTTATTAAAAATTATATTTTTTTTTTAAATTCTGATTACTAAAGAAAAGTTGTAAAAAAGTTATTTACTACCTTAAAAAAAATGTAAATAAATTATAAAACTTAAAAAATACAACAGTTTCAAAATAATATTTATTACCGAAACATTTCAACTTTTTTAAATCTGAACCTAACTAGAGATTACTAAGTACTACTGGTAGGTGATTGTATTCAATTTCGCGCCAAATTGAAATTAAACAAAAAAATTGAAAAATATTATTTTTTACTTTACGTACGTTTTTAACTAGATTATTTTACTTTCCTGGCATCATAACTCTAAAGCCATGCTGCAAAAAGTAAAATATGGTAATCACTCAAAAAAATATGGTTTTTGGTTGAAAAAACTTTACTTCCTTTATTTTAACTCAATATGTTTTTTTGATTTTCAATTTTTTTTTCATGTCTGTTCTCAAATCTTGCATCCTTAATTTAACATACTTCCTGACATTGTCGGTTGATGAAATTTTGGTCAGTTACTAAGGTCAGGTGACAATACAATATTCTACCATTACTTTTGCAAACATCCCCCTCGTACGGAGGTAAATTAAGGGTGCGGATGTAATAATTTAACATACTTCCTGACACTGCCTATTGATGAAATTTTTTACAGTTACTAAGGTCGAGTAACAGTACGATATTCAACCATTACTTTTGCAAACATTCCCCCGTATAGGGGTAAATTAAGGGTGCGGATGTAATAATTTTACTTACTACCTGACATTACGTACTGATGAAATTTTGCAGTTACTAATGTCGGGTGACAATACAATATTCCACCATTACTTTTGCAAACATTCTCCCGTACGGGAGTAAATTTGTAAAATATATACAGAGTGATTCAAAGAAACGGGAAATTTTAAAAATTAAAAAACGTTAATGAAAAATTTTTTTTAGAAAATGAATTTTATTTCATGTAATTGTACAAATGTTGCCATTTTAGGATACATACATTTTAGTTAATTTTTAAAGATGACATCTTGGAGGTTACCTCCTCTTCTACGTAAACACTCACGAATTCTCTTCGTTAAATTGTTCATGGTTTGACGTAACATCTCGACTGGAATCTCCGCAATTGCTTCTCGGATCTTTGCCTTCAGTTCTTCCGTTGTAGCAGGTCTACTGTGGAACGCTTTGCTTTTAAGGTGACCCCACAAAAAGTAATCGCAAGCTGAGAGATCAGGCGATCTGGGAGGCCATCTAATGTCACCATTTCGTGAAATGACACGTTGTCCGAACAATCGGCGTACAGCCGCCATCGATATTCGTGCAGTATGTGACGTTACTTCGTCTTGTTGAAACCAGGCTGTGTTAAGAATCGGTGGAAATCTCTTTTGTTGTTCCACAACAAAGGTTTCAAGCACGGCTACGTAACGAGCCGACGTCACTGTAATCGCAAGACCGTTGTCATCCTCAAAAAAATAAGGGCCTATAACACAGTGAGATGACATAGCACACCACACGGTCACTTTCTGGCTGTGCAACGGACGCTGGTGTAGCTGCGTAGGATTTTTGTTGTGCCCAGTATCTGAAATTTTTCTTGTTAACAAATCCACTGAGGTGGAAATGCGCTTCGTCTGACATCCACAGTTCGTGAGCAAACTCTTCGTTATCGTTTATCTTCTGAAGCGTTACATTACAGAATTGTGCTCGCACAACTGCATCGTTCGGTTTCAGTTCCTGCACGATCTGCAACTTGTATGGATGAAATTGCAAGTCCTTCGCTAACATTCTTCAAACACTTGAACTACGCAATTTTAAAGATGCTGAGACGACGGATTGACCTATGTAGACTTCGTGTGACAGCATCTTGTAAAGCTTGAACATTCTGTGGTGTACGGACGGTTCGCTCACGGCCTGGAGGTTTCTTTTTCATTGCCGAACCGGTTTCCTCAAAATTAGATATCCGTGTTTTAATTGCATGTGCTGATGGAACACGGTCGTAAAGTCCCACATTAAAATGACGGCGAAGTTCTCTACGCGCTCCCTCCACACTGTCATTGTTTTTGTAAAACGCTTTGATAGCAAATGCACGTTGCGCACCGCTCCAAGAATCCATGACAACTAAATGGCAGGTTAGGTTAGAGAGGCTGGCGCCACTTATCAAGTGGTACCAATCGCCCACGGCTACCAACACAACTTTCAACATTTTCCGTTCTTTGAATCACCCCGTATATACACACGTCAAAAAAAGTTTTGTTAATTTACAGGTGTATTTCAATAAACAAAACCTTCACTATTTCGTTACTTTGTATAGTAAATTTGTTTGATATTTTATAAAAATATTAGAAATGTAGATAAATGATGTTATCTTTTAAAATCCAAATTAATCTACTAATTAAACTCGTGCAATGTATGATAATAATTTGATTAAACTATGACAAAAAAGTATAAAGCAAGTTTTTAAATATTAAAAGTATAAGAAAATTATGAGGAATGAGGTAAAAATATTCCAAAGATGTTGTTTAATGAAATTTCGAGATTTTTTTAGTACCAAATAGTTACCAACTAATTTTCACATGAAAATATCAATATGACCTCATTAAGCTATAAACAATCCAATGCTACGGTATAACGGTGACAATCGGGTAAAAAATCTTTAAATTACCAATGCAGAGCATGTAACATTTTTCTAAGTCGTCAGTCGATCGATTACTTTGACGCTACTTTCCATTCGTTTTTGTCATATACTTTTACCTTTAACACATTTACTACGATCAACCTTCTCATTTAACTTGTTTTATAAATTAAAACTGTCGTTTTCCTTTTACAGTTTTTATCTTCTACATATCTTTTCTATCGTCAAATTAATTAAAATTGGATATCTTCCATCGACCTACTTTGACTCTTTTACTTGATTCTGCCACAGTTTGTCATGTTTCCGAATCGTCTCAAGACCCCTTTTAATCAATTCATCTTCATTCTGATATCGTCCAGTTTTCACTACCATAAAACGCTAAAAATATTTTCCAGAAATTTTCTCTTCAATTCTTTGATCTATGTCAAAGATTTCTATATAAAAACTACCTTTGATTCTGTTAGTCTTTTTTGATATCTGCATTACTTTGTCCATCCTTTTTGTAGTTTTACAACCTAAATAATAATAATACAGTATATTTTTGTTCTTATAGCTTATTAGGACCACTAGAAGAAAAGGTTACCACTTTTAGATGGGTTAATTAACACTACTAATATTCATGGACATTATTGGTATTTAAAAAATACAATTTCATTAAATGCTAAGAACCAATATCCGTTCGTTAAATACGAAAAGTTATTACGTCGCGAAAAACAAAATATACGTCAATATCTTTATACTCATTGCTCATTATGCGATTCGGATAAAACCTACGTTAACAATTAATACTTTTTACCTTCCCGTCTAGATAGCGCAACAGCTCTAGAAGGGAAAATAATATATCGCTCGAATTTGTGGCGTACGTGGTTTTCACCGGTAGTTGACGTTTTGACACCTACAGAATCTAAAGAAAACAAAAAAAAGATAATGTGCATGTGTTTTCAGTGTCTGCCTCTAAACCACTTTTATCTCCAGAACTACAGGACCGATTTTGACCAAACTTTGTCAGATTACTTCTATAAAAGCGACATTGAAACCAATAAATTTTCAACTTAAAAGGTCAAGAGGGTGAGGCTGTAGAGTAAGGTCACCTTCAGTAACTCAAGATTTCGCCTAATTAAGGACGTATTTTTACAAGGCACATTTGTTAACAAAAAATAATATTTGCAAAATCGCACCTCCATCCCAAATAATTCTTTAAACTACTGCATATTGTAGTGTCACAGGTGAGCGATAGAATTAAATAAGTAATACTTAAAAGTGTAAAAAATTAACTCCGTCCGGCTGGGTTTCGAACTCGATCGTCCGGTTGACTCGGTACCTGATACGTTAAGCCTCGCGGCTACACCAGCCTGCAGATCGTACAAACTATATTTGTTCTATTTAAATTGTGAAATTAAACCCACGGGTTGGTCTTGTGGTGAAAGCGTCTTCGCAAACCAGCTGAGAGGTCCAACGTTCAAATCCCAGTAAAGGTAGTTATTTTTATACGGATTTGAATACTAGATCGTGTATACCGGAGTTCTTTGGCGGTTGGGTTTCAATTAACTATACATCTCAGACCGTACAAGACTATACTTCACTTACGTTCATACATATCATACTCTGAAATAATACCTGATACTGATTCCCGAAGGCTAAACAGGAAACAGAAAAAAAGTTGTGAAAATAATTACCTTAGTTAGTGCCAACCGTCACCGCTAGTAATCCCACACCCGCGAATTATTTATTATTTCTAAATAAATCATTAAATATAATTGTTTTTGAGTATCAACAACTGTTAACAAGGATTATAAAGAGATAAACATATCAGATATCTTTAATATAATAAGACAGACCAGCTGTCTTTTTTAAAACAAAAATTTTTGTATTAAAAAAAGTCTTAACTGAAAGAGGGCAAATTATTTTCTGTATGAAATCAGAAAAATAAAAAATAAAAAAAATAAAAATATTCCGACTTAACGAGCAGAATCAAAAAACGTAATTTATTAAAACAAAAAAACTCATGTGCAAGAACACCGACGACTTTTCGTTTCCGATGACCAGACTATTTCGTAGTCAAAAATACGCACTGATTTTTCAGAGTACAAAGCACCATATACGTACGATTAACCTGTATACCCCCTCGCAAAAGCATCAAATTTCAACTAAATTCACTACTGTAACTCACTACATAAACGCGTATAATAAATACACAATGTCAACATAACCTCAAGCTGAGCGTAAATCAGGAACGTCACGACCAAACTTTAACAAATTTTTACATGCATCAATTTCAGATACATTAGTACATCATACCTAAATTTTAATGGAAGTTGATTTTTGGAGATTTCCGGGAAAAATTCTTTGATTAAATAATAACAAAATTAAATAAATGTCTATGGAGGATCAGCAATTTAGATTCATTTCTTTTTTTTAATGCTTACTGAAATATTATGATAAAATACGGCAGTAAAAGGTTAACGTAAAAAAAGATTTCTTATAATTTTATTGGGTTTTACAAGTTTAGAGAAATTAAACAAGTTAATTAAATAAAATAATCATAATATTATGATAAAGTATATTGTTCACTTAGATGAAAAAAACAGGTTTAATAAACATTAAAGCATAAAATGAATACAGAGATCTGGAAGAAATAAATCCAAGCTTTACAATATATATATATATATATATATATATATATATATATATATATTTTATAACTGCCCAAACCCAACAAAAAATAAATAAATAAGAAAAAATAAATTATTTTTTCAACTATGTAATTAATTTAAATCGTATAAAATTTATAACTTCTGAATTTTATTAACCTAAAACAAGTTTTAGAAACCAGTACGAATATATATATATATATAGATATAATGTTTATGTTGAAAATTAACTGTTGCAGTAAAATTGACATATAATTAATTATTATTTAAAACGAAATATTTTTTTATAAAAAAAAAAAAAAACTTCTAGAATTATAAGACATTTAAAAAACCTTTTATCTATTTTAATTAATTATATAAAACATTAAATTTAAATTGTATGAAGCGATATAATCTATAATATAATATAAAGAGGAAGGAGGTTTTTTGTTTGTACGGAATAAAAAAACTACTCATCATTCGTATCGCAACTAAATTCTTACCCACATTTTTTGCCATAATTGAGATGGTTTTTATAGATATTTCATCTCGAAAATAAATAAAATAATAATAAAAAAAAAAAACATGGAGAATTGCCGGTTGAAGCACAAACTTTAATGAATTGAATTAATGAACTGTGAGTCTCTTATCACTGTGTGAGCTGAGTTTGAACTGAACGATTCAAATCAGTCGAATGAATAATATTACAAAAATTATAGAATTAAATTTACGTTAAATAAAATAATATTAAATAAATTTAAAAAAATTCTGTTTAACAATAACGGACATAATGGTGTATACGAGAATGAGAACCTCATAGGAGACTACACCAATCATCACCAACAATCGGTAACAAAACGGGGTGCCCCTGGCGCTCCGCCAGGGGCACGCCATTTTGGTAGTTGCAGTGGGGTTGCTCTTATAATATCTCTGCAAACAATCGTCCGAGTTTCAAAATTTAAACGGGGTATTTGTTAGTAGGTTGAAGGCTAACTTTTGCGCGCGTCAGGTACAATTTCGATCTCACAAATCGCGGTTATTCGTAAATGTTATATCTCCGTAACCGATCTTCCGATTTTTAAAATTCAAACGGGGTAATTGCAAAAAATACAATCACTGGCATCGTTAATGTATGTGTGATACTGACTGCACCTGCCTCCGGTTACTTAACGAAAAATCGTGAAAAAAAAAAAAAATTGACCCGCGACGGGAAACGCAAGTAACCAACCATAGAGCGCATGCGAAGCTACGACGGGAAGCTAGTAATAATAATAATTCTAGTAAAGAAAATGTTTTTACAAATTTAAAAAAGTTCTGCGCAAAACGACCGACTTCATCAAATTCTCACGTGATCATCAGATACACTTCTGCAAACACATATACATCTCAATGAAATCTGTATAATAGTTTTGAAGATTTTCCGACAACAAAATTATATACATAAACCTAATATTAAATATATATATGAATTTTCTTTAGATTTTGAGATTTCATTTATACTGTGGTTTCCATAAACATTTTCATCCTTCACTCATACCATGCGACTGTTCCTTGAAAAGTCGGTAAAATGGGAGTTTTATTACACCACATAAAAATAAATTATTTTTTTTTTATTTCAAAGATAAATTTTGTAGATTTAAAAATTAAAATAAAAACTGCCGCGAAAAATTTGAACTGATAAACAAAGAGAAATAAATAAATCTGTTATTTATATTATAAATGAAAAGTAAAAAATTGTAAAAATAAAATAAAGATTGAAAAACAACGCTCTAAATGAAACGAATTAATTAATTAAAAAAAGAAGTAAACAAATAAATCTAGAAAAATAAAAATAAAGTAAGACTATACGAACTACCTGACTTCACATAATAACAGTTAATAATAATAATATATTATATCTTTTAAAATATTTATATATAACTAATGTAATTAAACAGGTCGAACGGGTATACGTGATCACACATACAAGAACATAACTTAAATGTTTCTATCTATAAATTTTATACTTAAAAAACTAAACAAGGAAAAGAAATACGTGTATAATTTCGTTATTTCTCTTCTTTTTCCTCTTTTCCTTGAAAAAAATAATATAAAAAATAAAACTATGATTTTTAAATATGTATTTAAAAAACAAAAAATATCGTACAACAGTTTCTTTTCTTTACACACAAACTTTTATTATAAAATATTTATTATAAGATCTATAATATATATATATAAATGTTGTTTAAAACCGGAAACTTCATACAATAACATATAAATAAATATTACATATTTTGATAAGAGAAAATATCAAACTTATCTCTAAAAATAAAGTATTAAATATGCGTAACTAAATCGTACAAATGTAAACTAAAGATTCAGACAGAAACCGGACGTTAAATAACTTTTCTTAAATCACACGCGCGCTCGCGTGCACATACACACACAAAGTTAAAAGTTACAAAAACTAATGAAGAAAATTATTTTTTTAAAAATGCCGATCATCAAAAAAAGCAAAAATGACAGATTTTTTTTTTAATCTTCCAATAAAAATATTAATAAATAGCAAATATTAATTAAGATAATTGCACAGATATCCAAGGAACATTAATTAAACAGTATAATAATAATAAAAAGCAAGAGAGCGGCAATCCTGAAACTTGACAGTCACTTTTTTCTTGATTCCAAACTGCCTCAGGGTTTTTTTTTAATTTTATACAAGCACTACTCGGTCCGTCTAGCTAGAACCTAGACCCTCGGGGCTCAGGTCAGCCCAGGCGAATCCCGGAGACAACTCACGGGTTCCTCAGGGCCTACCCTATGACCGCAGAGCTCGCTTCGCACGCCATTCCCAATTTGCCAAGGGGACCGGCGTCCTGGACATCCGCAGGGCTTACTTCGGCCGCCATTCCCATCTACTCCAGAGGATTCTACCTGCTGGAACCTCGCACTATACTCAAGGTTGTAAGAATAATACTGATAAATAATTATAGTACTCACAGTTTATAGTAAATAGAAAAAGAAACTAAATTACAAAAGATAGAATAATATAACTTTTAGCCTCCGGGAATTACCGTTCAGGTATTACTTCAGAGGATGATATGTATGAGTGTAAGGTAAATAAAGTGTAGTCTTGTAGTCTCAGTTCAACCATTCCTGAGATGTGTGATTAATTGAAACCCAACTATCAAGGAACACCGGTATCCACGATCTAGTAAACTGCCTTGAACTAGGACTTGAACGCTGAAACTCTCGACTTCCAAATCAGCTGATTTGGGAAGACGCAACCGGTGGGTGGGTTAGAATCATACTAACTATGGTAACTAAAGTAAAAAAAAAAAAAAAATTCGTAACGTATTTTTTTTTTTAAATATAATAATGAAGTAAAATGATTAATCTATTTTTTCTTTAATGAATATCTTTAATTCACAACTTCATATTTTCCTTGGGGGCGAAGAAATAATGAATATTTTTAATAACTTAACCTTCAATGGAGCTAGGGCCTTGATCAATGACTTAATACCTTCCCTGGGATACCACAAATATATCTTGCAAATTTGAAAATAATCGGTCGGTTGGTTCTGGCGTGATGCGGTAACAAACAACCACACATACTTTATATATATATCTATTTTTTCGAAAAGAAGTATTCTAAAAAAGTATTCTAAAAGAAGTATTCTTAGGGTTGTCAAAAAACAACAATTTTTTGGGTAAAAATTTGGTTGCGATTGATCGAGTAGGTTTTTTTATCCCGAACAACCAAAAAACCTCTTCGTCTTTATATAATAGTAAGTATAGATAAATATTGATAGATTTCAACGTCCAAGTACTATATCATAGGATATTTATATAATAAACAATTGACAAATACACGTATTTTATATTAAACCTTCAGCGTAAATCGGGTAAAATTAACTAACCTTCAAACTCGACCGAAAAGATTATTAAATAATACCAATAAAATTTCACCACAAAATTTTCAAAGCTACCGTTAACGGCCGGACATACAAAGCATTTTTTAGCATACTCGTCCGTTTAGATGACATAACGGGCAAAAAAACGAACTAGTAATGCCGCTAGCCAGTATAATAAAAGTATTAAAAAAACAGGATATATTTTCCTTTTGTCGGACGTCCGGTAATTTTATATGTCAAAGGATATATATATATATATATATATATCCCTTTATATTTTGTAGTAGCCCTTTTGGTTATACCGGAATTATTATTAGGGATATGATCGTTCGAACATCACTAACGCACTTTTCAGCCATGTTATAACAATCTCCCTTTTATGGAGTTATTTTATACTAAACATATTTACGACTGAGATACATAACACCTTAACAATATGCAACTTATTTTGAACCTTTAAAAAATTTAGGTTATTTCGTGTTCCAGACAATTCAAATTGTGTTTAAGAATAATTTTTACTGTACACCAAATAACAAATCTTATCCGATATCTTATCCCTAAAAACGTTTTAGGAAACTAAAAGTTTTAATTTTATTAAATGAATTCTTTTTGATTTTTTATCTTTTTATAATATATAAAAATAATGTGGACACCACATGATTTCCTTGTACGCCAATTAAATTACTTTTTTTTCTTATTGAATTGTTATCTATTGTTTTTTTTTTACAATCAGGGGTTAATAATTATTAATAAATCAGTATCATTAAATTTAAAAAAAAGGAAGTAAAGTCGGATTCTCGCCGATGTGCCTTCACTTTTTAAACTCCAAATATGTCATTAATTAAAATTTTATTCAGCTATAACACTGGAACCAATGAAAACAGTACCACTTATGATATTATCGTTGAAAAGCTCTCAATGAGGGCTTATTACTAAAGTTAAGAAAAAGTCCAAATTCCAATTTTTTTTTTTTGGATTTTAGACTTTTTTTTTGGATACTAGTCCAGTCGATTGCAATCAAAAGGTGAGGTGCACAACTAGATGTTGCAACAGTCCTAAATCCAAAATTTCAACATCCTACGGCTAATCGTTTTTGATTTATGCGAGATACATACGTACGGGCAGACGTCACGCCGAAACTAGTCAAAATGGATTCACAGATGATCAAAATGGATATTTCCGTTGAAATCTGAAAACCGAAATTTTTATTACCTTGTAAGAAAAAATTTCGGTTTTCAAATTTCAACGAAATAGCCATTTTTATTTTTTGTACTTTGTCGTGAGAGATTCACCGATAATATAATATAACAAATATTCAGGACATGTTCTACCGGTGAAAATAAAGAAGAAAGTTCATATAAACATATTATTCTGAAACCCTCTGTTCGCGAGGGTCGGCTAACAAAACATTTTGCCCTCAAATCGGCAACTTCGGTAAAATTAAACCAGACTGTAATTCTTGAAACCTAAACCAAGGAGTAGTAAATTTAGTGGTTTGCAAGAAATCTGACCTGAAAAATTGAAAAAATATTCTTTGAGAAGTAAAAGACTAAAAATTGGAGCTAAAAATTCTATTATACTTGGCGTAAAATAACTTTATTAAACGGGTAATAAACATATAAAAGTAAAAAAAAAATTATGAATTTCAATCTGACTAGAATGGTATGAAAAAAGCAACATTAACTAAATAATCGAAAACCTAACAATTTCGAAGTTTATTAAAAACAAAACCTATCAAAATGTGCCAGATTTTAACCAGGTATTAAATGAAACAAGATTTTCAGAATTACAAATACTTGCAGAGAATTAGTTTTTTTTTGTCTTCAGTCATTTGACTGGTTTGATGCAGCTCTCCAAGATTCCCTATCTAGTGCTAGTCGTTTCATTTCAGTATACCCTCTACATCCTACATCCCTAACAATTTGTTTTACATATTCCAAACGTGGCCTGCCTACACAATTTTTCCCTTCTACCTGTCCTTCCAAAATTAAAGCGACTATTCCAGGATGCCTTAGTATGTGGCCTATAAGTCTGTCTCTTCTTTTAAGTATATTTTTCCAAATGCTTCTTTCTTCATCTATTTGCCGCAATACCTCCTCATTTGTCACTTTATCCACCCATCTGATTTTTAACATTCTCCTATAGCACCACATTTCAAAAGCTTCTAACCTTTTCTTCTCAGATACTCCGATCGTCCAAGTTTCACTTCCATATAAAGCGACACTCCAAACATACACTTTCAAAAATCTTTTCCTGACATTTAAATTAATTTTTGATGTAAACAACTTATATTTCTTACTGAAGGCTCGTTTAGCTTGTGCTATTCGGCATTTTATATCGCTCCTGCTTCGTCCATCTTTAGTAATTCTACTTCCCAAATAACAAAATTCTTCTACCTCCATAATCTTTTCTCCTCCTATTTTCACATTCAGTGGTTCATCTTTGTTATTTCTACTACATTTCATTACTTTTGTTTTGTTCTTGTTTATTTTCATGCGATAGTTCTTGCGTAGGACTTCATCTATGCCGTTCATTGTTTCTTCTAAATCCTTTTTATTCTCGGCTAGAATTACTATATCATCAGCAAATCGTAGCATCTTTATCTTTTCACCTTGTACTGTTACTCCGAATCTAAATTGTTCTTTAACATCATTAACTGCTAGTTCCATGTAAAGATTAAAAAGTAACGGAGATAGGGAACATCCTTGTCGGACTCCCTTTCTTATTATGGCTTCTTTCTTATGTTCTTCAATTGTTACTGTTGCTGTTTGGTTCCTGTACATGTTAGCAATTGTTCTTCTATCTCTGTATTTGAACCCTAATTTTTTTAAAATGCTGAACATTTTATTCCAGTCTACGTTATCGAATGTCTTTTCTAGGTCTATAAACGCCAAGTATGTTGGTTTGTTTTTCTTCTTTAGTATTCTACACAAATTATTTGTTTAAAACTTTTATGTGTACATTAACCATTTAACTATGTTATTTTAAGCCAAACATAAAATAGTGCGTTTTCGATCCCAATATTTTATAATCCTAGATTTCTAGGATCCTAGATTTCTCAAAAACTACTAAAAAATAGTAGTACCTCTTTTTTTAAACCCTTCTTTTTTTTAAACCCTTCTGTGTCCTAAATATTACAGTCTGGCTTAATCAAAGGCGGAGAAATCATGGAGAATCTTTCTCCAGCCTAGAAATCTTTTTTGTCTCTCTCTCTCTTTCTTTCTCTCTCTCTCTCTCTCTCTCTGTATATATAAATAATTCCCAAAGTTTATCTGTTTACTACAGCATCATGCGAGAACCAACCCACCAATCCCTTTCAAATTTTCAGGATACACGTGTGTTATCCCAGGGAAGGTTTTAAATCATTGATCGGGGGCCCTAGCCCCTTTCAGGGTGAAGTTGTGAATTAAAGATATTCATTAAAGAAAAAAAAATGAATCGTTTTACTTATTATACTTCTGTCGTCATTCCAACAGGAATAAATAGTATTTTCCTCGTCAAAGTAGTGTGTACTTTAATTACCATAGTTACTATTATTCTAACCCACCGGGTTGGTCTAGTAGTGAACGCGTCTTCCCAAATTAGCTGATTTAAAAGTCGAGAGTTTCAGCGTTCAAGACCTAGTAAAGGCAGTTATTTTTACACGGATTTGAATAATATATCGTGGATACCGGTGTTCTTTGCTGGTTAGGTTTCAATTAACCGAACATCTCAGAAATGGTCGAACTGAGACTGTACAAGACTACACTTAATTTACACTCATACACATCATCCTCATTCATCCTCTGAAGTAATATCTGAATGGTAATTACCGGAGACTAAACAGGGAAAAAAGTTACTATTATTCTATCTTTTGTAATTTAGTTTCTTCTTCAAGTTTCTATAAAGAATACTTTAATTGTTATTTATCAGTATTTCTCCCAACCATGAAGATAATGAATAATGCGGGGGTCCAGACGTGAATGGCAAGCGGTCCTGAGTTCGGCCCTGTGAACCCAGATTCAAAGGACCCCAGGAACCTCTTGGCTAGACGGTCGGGCGAGAGAGCCCCAATTGGCTACTGTGTATATATATATATTCGATAAACTGTAATTATATAATTTTGTTTTTTTTTTTAAATACGTTAGAAATTTTAACGGTCATACCATACTACTGGATCAATATATATTATATATATATATATTGCTAACTTCTAAAAGTACAGCCTGTATAAGAATAAGAAGAAAAACATGCAGAAGGGGATGTCTTTAGCCGTTAAACGTAATATGTAAGCAGGTGTGCCACATACACACATATGCATATAAGTGTATACGTGAATACACTATGCACACGCTTATAAAAGAAAAAGAGATAGAATGAGAGAGGGAAACATAAGCAACAACAAGAGCAAGGGCAAAAAAGAAAGACAGAGGCAGCTGGATTGTAAAAAGACATCTGGAATGAGTCAGGAGGCATCCAGTACCATATATATTGTTGATGGCTATATACTGTACTTATCGTTACTCGTCATTTGGCTGTGCGTCCCGTCTTCAGAATTTCTTTTGTCTTCAAATAAACCGTCGCTTTCCATTATATAACTATAAATTTATATAAATGCATTAACTTCTACACATTATATCAAATAAAAAGATCTTTCAAAACTAATTCTTTTTTTTTTGTTTTGATTCTTTGATTGAAAAACAGAGCAAAAAATAGATAAAAGAAAGACAACGGGAAAAGGTAGTTGAACTAACCGGCATTTATATAAATCTTTAAAAATTAACCTATTCCCTTAATGAAATAAAATTAACTGTAAAATCATATAACACTTACGATTAAACGTATTTTATTTATACTCTTTGTTTTAACACCATACAATTTATTAAAATTTAATAAAGATTTCTATCTAACAAACCCGTTCAAAACTATAAATCAACTTTTTTCATAAAACACAAATAGTACAGGCAATTTGTCATCAAAATAGGCTGTATTTGAAAATCCTTACCTACCGATTGATCTTTGTCCATGCGTTAGGGGATATGAGGGAAGCTTAACCCAGATTTTTAACATACCCCTCCCTCCCATAGATTTTTGAAAAACTCAAAAATCTTTTGAAATGCGTTTTTCTCCGAATCTATGCATTTTAGAGAAAAGTTTTTCAAACAAAAAATGTAGAAAACATTCTCGTCTATAATTAATGTTATGCCGTATAATTTGAAATTGAAATACTAGGTGGCGCTGAAGTTGTAAAAAACGTTGTAAACGAGTAGACCGGTTTCGATCACGTGCCCAATTCTCAACATTTTCACACTTTCAGAAGCTACAGCTCCAAAACGTTAAGTCGTACAAGAAAATTGTTTAAATAAAGGTTGTCTATTTTTTTGAGATTAACAACTTTTCCAAATGCAATACAAATGTTTTTTCACCGGAAAAAACAATTTTTTCCGGTGAAAAAAACGAAAAAAACACGTTTACAACTTCAGCGCCACATAGTATTTCAATTTCAAATTATACGGCATAACTTCAAACACATTAATTGTAGAGGAGAATGTCCTGTACATTTTTTGTTTGAAAAACTTTTCTCTAAAATGCATAGATCCAGAGAAAAACGCATTTCAAAACCTTTTTGAGTTTTTCAAAAATCTATGGGAGGGGTATGTTAAAAATCTGGGTTAAGCTTCCCTCATAAACGCATGGACAAAGATCAATCGGTAGGTAAGGATTTTCAAATAAAAATACAAACTGACTGTACTTAAAAGATAGTTTTAATTATTCTAAAAGTTATTCTCGATGTAATGCCTTATTAAAAAAAAAAAAACGAATCTAAAAGTTACGTTACCAGTAAAAAAAAAAATTATAATTTGTAAAACTCAAACTTATTTCATTCATTTTTGTTTAAAATTTATTTTGTAATGGTTAAAAATTATTAATCGGGACAAAAATCTTTACCGAAAATAGCATAACTATCTTACAAGAATAATAAGCATTCCATGCCATGTTTATATGTGAAATATTTGTAATAAATTAAATTAACATAGTAAATGTTAATCAAAACCGTTTTTATACAAAAAAAAAACTTTTTCTAAAGATCAGTTGCAAAAGTTTTCATGAAATTACTGCTTTTATAAATATAGTATTACTCCCCCCCCCCCACCCGCTTTAACTTCCCAATTCTTTGTTCATGCATTTCTAACAATATTTAATAATAAAATTTCCCCGAAAAAATTAATAAAATTCCAAGGAATTATAACAATGGTTTTTTCCAATTTTTGGCCAAACATGTAAAAAGCTAACACAAAGCACACCCATAAAATTGACATTTGTAATTTGGGGGGGGGGGCAGAAGACTTCAAAAAGTCAAGAAAATAATAAAAAATATAGCAGTTAAAACTTTTTATCAATATTTCATTTTCCGTCTGTTATAACAATAAGAAACGTAAAAATATTTTTTTTTCTTTTTTCTGTTTAGCCTCCGGAACCACCGTAAGGTATTACTTCAGAGGATATGTATGAATGTAAAAAATTAAGTGTAGTCTTGTAAAGTCTCAGGTCGACCACTCCTGAGAAGTATGGTTAATTGAAACCCAACCACCAAAGAACACCGGTATCCACGATCTAGTATTCAAATCCGCATAAAAATAACTACCTTTACTAGGATTTGAACCTTAGAACTCTCGACTTCGAAATCAGCTGATTTGGGATGACGAGTTCACCACTAGACCGCGTAAAGTAAAAATATACCGCGAACAAAAATTGAAAAGAAAACACGCGATCTGACGTCAAAGAGATGAACTACATACTTGTACTTATAAAGTGTTTATTCGTTTATTTTGTAAAAAAGAATAGTCGTTTAAAAAAAAGACAATAAAAACAATTTTCGTAAACTTCCAGCAGATCGATAAACGTTAAATTGATTCTTTGCAGTAAAACTTTGCCGTCTGATACATCAAAATGATATTATCAATTAAGCTTCTTGGAAACATGTCAACTGCCTTTTAAAAAGGAGAAGTTATTGACATATTTATAATTCAATATTTTTATCTGCATTAAATACAATAATGTAATTAAATATATAACGAAACGTTTCGTTAATAAAACACGTGTACAACAAATATATAACCTTCAAAAATTTATGTACCATGAAAAAAGAAAATACTAGTAAATAAATTTAATAATAAAAGTGAATGTAGAAGAACGATACAAAACAAAATAAAAAAAAATGAGAGCAACAACGGATGGAATGAATAAAAATAAAACAGAACTGGAAGGTATAAGAGGGGAAGGGAGGAGGACGGAAGGAAGAAGAAGAACGTGGCATGAAAGATTGTCGAAAGAATATCTATGAAAGTAAGAGAAAAAAAAAAGAAAGAAAAGAAAAAAAAGAGACATTTGCCGTTGTTCTTTTAAATCCAAAACCTTCTCTGCCGCCACAATCACTTCTTTCTCCTTCCTCACAGTCTTAACCGTCGCGCCCCACCACTAAATCCTAAAAATCTTCTATTACCTGCGCGTATGAATAACAAGAGTAAAACGTGGGAAATTTCTTCTCAACCCCCACTCTTATTTAATTTATACGACACAAGCTCGCTTCTTAGACTGTCAATCCCACCCAGAAATTATAGTAACGAAAATAAACTAAAAGTAGTACATTTTTAAGTTACCTTCCTTTTCTTTTCAAAAAAAAAATTACATAAACATAACATATAAATTTAAAAAAATTCCTTTTTTTGATTTCAATCAAAATATAACCTAAGAGTTTTACTTCCTCATTTTACAGTTTCCTGCCGAGTTTATTAATAAAACTCGATTACGGTTAGATAAATAAACTAAGTGTTCACACTCATAAATATTTTCTTCCAATTTCGACGAAGCAACAAGCAATTAGTCCTGATTTCTACTAAACTATTCTCTTGAAGAGACTAGTTCTATATCCATCACCCACCCGCCTTCTAAAATCATACTTCCCGAGTCAACCTTCTATTTACATCAAAAAGACCTTTTTTTTTTTTTATCATCCTCTTTTATCACTTAAAATCGATATGTATACGACTAACGTAAACTGTAAAAATCATTTTCATTCTTGAACGACAAATTAATAGTTGGAAGCCCGGCTTAACCATTTATATTTTTAACGCTAACAGTTCCTCAATACTGGGCCCAACACCATTCCATTTTGTTTTTTTGATTTTTGGATTCTAGTAAGAACACATCCTATGAGCCGACTTAAGAATTTAACAAACTATAGATGAAATATTTCTTAAACGAATATGAATCGATAAAAATCAGTTCATTTAAATATTACGTAAGCACATTTTAGAGAATTAACTAAATAAAACCTTTTTCCCTTGTAAGCAAATATCCTTGTCACGCATGGAAATTTTTACACTTAGTTATAATATTTCAAAACGGATTTAAAAGTTCCTCATTAATATATAATTCTTTTCCAATTTACCAATGGCGGCTCGCATATAGGCACTATGGAATGCAGCACCACCTATTTCCACTTTATATTATCGATAGAATTTAATATATTGAGTCCTTTTATATTTTAATTCTTTCTTTATTTTTTTTGTCTTCAGTCATTTGACTGGTTTGATGCAGCTCTCCAAGATTCCCTATCTAGTGCTAGTCGTTTCATTTCAGTATACCCTCTACATCCTACATCCCTAACAATTTGTTTTACATATTCCAAACGTGGCCTGCCTACACAATTTTTCCCTTCTACCTGTCCTTCCAATATTAAAGCGACTATTCCAGGATGCCTTAGTATGCGGCCTATAAGTCTGTCTCTTCTTTTAACTATATTTTTCCAAACGCTTCTTTCTTCATCTATTTGCCGCAATACCTCTTCATTTGTCACTTTATCCACCCATCTGATTTTTAACATTCTCCTATAGCACCGCATTTCAAAAGCTTCTAATCTTTTCTTCTCAGATACTCCGATTGTCCAAGTTTCACTTCCATATAAAGCGACACTCCAAACATACACTTTCAAAAATCCTTTCCTGACATTTAAATTAATTTTTGATGTAAACAAATTATATTTCTTACTGAAGGCTCGTTTAGCTTGTGCTATTCGGCATTTTATATCGCTCCTGCTTCGTCCATCTTTAGTAATTCTACTTCCCAAATAGCAAAATTCTTCTACCTCCATAATCTTTTCTCCTCCTATTTTCACATTCAGTGGTCCATCTTTGTTATTTCTACTGCATTTCATTACTTTTGTTTTGTTCTTGTTTATTTTCATACGATAGTTCTTCCGTAGGACTTCATCTATGCCGTTCATTGTTTCTTCTAAATCCTTTTTACTGTCGGCTAGAATTACTATACCATCAGCAAATCGTAGCATCTTTATCTTTTCACCTTGTACTGTTACTCCGAATCTAAATTGTTCTTTAACATCATTAACTGCTAGTTCTATGTAAAGATTAAAAAGTAATGGTGATAGGGAACATCCTTGTCGGACTCCCTTTCTTATTACGGCTTCTTTCTTATGTTCTTCCATTGTTACTGTTGCTGTTTGGTTCCTGTACATGTTAGCAATTGTTCTTTTATCTCTGTATTTGAACCCTAATTTTTTTTAAATGCTGAACATTTTATTCCAGTCTACGTTATCGAATGCCTTTTCTAGGTCTATAAACGCCAAGTATGTTGGTTTGTTTTTCTTTAATCTTCCTTCTACTATTAATCTGAGGCCTAAAATTGCTTCCCTTGTCCCTATACTTTTCCTGAAACCAAATTGGTCTTCTCCTAACACTTCTTCCACTCTCCTCTCAATTCTTCTGTATAGAATTCTAGTTAAGATTTTTGATGCATGACTAAACTAATTGTTCTGTATTCTTCACATTTATCTGCCCCTGCTTTCTTTGGTATCATGACTATAACACTTTTTTTGAAGTCTGACGGAAATTCCCTTTTTCATAAATATTACACACCAGTTTGTATAATCTATCAATCGCTTCCTCACGTGCACTGCGCAGTAATTCTACAGGTATTCCGTCTATTCCAGGAGCCTTTCTTCCATTTAAATCTTTCTTTATACTTGTACAATATATAATCCTTAAACTTAATATCGGTAACCATCCCCCAGTTTATGAAAAAGGTACAAAAATCTGTGTAAGGAACTTTGCGCTTCACAGTTCCAGCAGGCGTGGTGTTGTGCGCATGTGCACATACGCGAGGGTACGAAAGAAAGAGCACTGTCGCTCCGGCAGTTCCGACCTGGCGTGCTGGAGGAAGGTAGTTTTTTTTTATATTCCGCGTATATGGAATGTTACTTAATCGTTTTCTTTTCTAGTTTGGACGGTTGAAGGAATATGAAAGCGGTTTAATTGTTTTTTTCAGTACCGATCAGAAGATGGCGGATAGCAAGGGTTCTTTGATTGCCAAATCTGTCTAAAAAAACACGCTGAAAGACCGAAAAAGAAGATAATTAGTAAAAATTAACTATGTACACGTACATAGAAATTTAAATTAAGCACCGTTGGACTATAGTGTTTTTTAAGCGTTCATTTTATTAAGTTATTATCCAATAATACTAAAAAAATATCTGTATTGACATTTTATTATTTATTCGGTTAAACTGAATATGTGTACGTACCATAGTCTTGAATGTGATTAAGTGTAGAATTAGATTATTATCCTGCTTCCAGCTATTCTATTTGATTCATTTTTTTCGGGTCTTTTATTTTACAGAAAACTTAAACCACGGCCTTGAAAAGGTCCAGAAAAAATTTTCTGAAGCAGCACTCCCACTAATTTTAGTTACGAGCCGCTACTGGAATTTACCCAACTAGGGGTACATATCATCAAGTTATTTTCTTGTGTATTTTTCTTATCTATTGTTCCAATATTTTTTCATTCTTTTTGTGGTGGCTTTCCTCCTTTCTTTCTACATCATGAATCCCCTTTAGATTACGAATTTTTATTGAAATTTTAGGTTTTCTGTTTTCATTAACGTTCTGATTTTTTGACTGTTAAGGATGTTTACCTTTGGGGATTTTTAGTTCCACATCTTCTTTGTTTTTCTGTTCATGAAGAAGTTGAACATCTATTTCGTCAGTCTGTTTTGGTTTGTCCTTTTTTGGTATCGCAGTAGAAGCTGTTTTTTTCTTTACCTCATTATTTACGATTTTTTTTCAATTTCCTATATAGTTCTTTGTTTGGTATCAGTTTTGTTTCGTTATTTTGACGATCCGAGGAATTCTTTATTTTTAAATATTTTAATTTGTCCTTTACTGTTTAGTATCAACATTTCTGTTGTACAAATTCTTTTTGTTTAACTGTTCTGTAATAATTTAATTTGAAGTTCCAGGAAAATTTTTTGTTGTAAATGTTTTTGATCGGCTGGAATGCTAGTACAATTTTCTACGTTTTATTTTTCATAGATTTCTTTTCACACGCGTTTCAGCTTATCTTTTCTCGCAGATATTTACTAACAAGGAACACGATGGGGATAAAATGTTAACATTTTTATATTCCTACTCGCTTCATTTACTCAAGAAGTAGAAACGAAAACCGGTTATCGATGAAAAACCTAGTAAGACTTTTCCGAACTAACCCTGTTCTCTGAATTAATAATTCAATTCTAACAAATTTATTATCTCTAACTTCTACTTAACTCAGATAATTACACATTACATGTTTGTATAACATATCTCGGTATTATTATTTGATTTAATTAGATTCCTATTTATTGATTTTATATGTACGTATAGTAATATCTAAATATAAATATTCTGTTACAATTAAAATGTTGCACATTTTACTAATTTTATTTTTTTTTTTTAATCTGCAGCTGAATTTGATTTTAATAAATCTTTATTGGGGTCCTACATAAGCTAAATTAATATAATTTATTCATATCATGTTTGGAGGTTATGACGCTTTTTTTCAATTAAAAAAAAAGTTTTACCGACATTTTTTTGTTCAACATTTGATTTAAAACATTGATTGTTATATATTTTATGTATTTTAGTAAAACTTTTTTTAATGCGTTTGAACCAACTTGATAGATTACACAGTTACTGCGTAATAATTATTACTGATTTTAACTTTGGCGACCATTTTGGAGTGAATCCGACGACCGATTGGGGTCATTCGTTGTATTTTTCTAATCCTAACCCGAAATCAAAATCCGTGACAAAAAGTGTTCACACACAAACACATACCAGATACATATTAAATTCAATACCGTTTAAAAGTAAAAAAATAAAATTACTCGTAATAAAGAATAATTATTTTGTATAATAATTCCAAAAAATGATAAATTCTAAATAAAAATAACTTTCTTTACATTAAATTTTTCAAATCTTAAAAAAAATGTAAAAGATATGGAAATTACAGTATTAGCGTGCTTACGTTACGTTATATGTTGAATAACGTAACGGATATGATATGCCGTCATATCATAACATCCTGTTAAAATTGTTATATTTAGTGCTTTATCTTTATCTATGCAAGTACAAAGTGCTTTTATAAAAGAAAAAAAAAGTGTATGTATTTATACATATATATAAATACTGTTAAATTATAAAATCATAATATAATTTACAATTTATATATTTTTAAATACGTAAATTAAATTATTTAACTTATCTTTCATTCAAGATGGCTATACGTTTTTACCAAAGTTCATTAAGAACTTGGAAACACTTCTAAAAGACGTTTCTTTTTAATAAACTTTACTAATTAAACTGCTTCCTCGGGTCATTTACGAGTCGATTTCAAAGTGTAAAGAAACGTTTAAAAAATCGATTGGCACCAATCCGAAAGTGTAGGAAGATGTGCTGGCAATATTTTTAAAACTATGTACTGCTAAATAAACACGATGAACCTCCAGCCCAACTTCAAATGCCGTATAAACAACTGTCGAATAATATCCCAACTTTTTGATGCTTGATATATATAAAAAAAAAAAAAAACAACAGGATCAGTGTTTTTGTAGTTTTTTTTAGATAAACGTACATTTATTACGTAACTTCAATACAAATACGACGATCCTGTCACTATTATGTAAACGTTTGTATTACTCGTCAAATTGTTTTGTTTTTTTTTATACAGACCACCGTAAAATTTTAAAAGATATAATATATCTTTAAACTAATTTCTCAAACATAGTAGCGCTGATATTTTAAATAAATAAATTAACAATTAAATATAAGGTAGCACATTGATATGTTCTCTAGATCTTTCGGCTTGATTGGAAGCAATCAACAAGAGTTAAAATTAATGAATTAAAATAAAAGTTAAAACAAATAATTTAAAAAAGTTAAAAAAAAAAATCATGACTGTCCAGTCCTAGTATATGATTTTTTAAACTTTTACTTTAATGCATTAATTTTAACTCCTGATGATGGCTTCCAAGTAAGCCAAAAGATCTAGAGAGCATATATTAACGTGGTAGTAAGATGAATTAAATAAATTGTTAATTTAGGTATGATATCATTGTCTGTGATGAAAATTTTTCAAATAAAGTGCTTAATTTAATGATACTTTAAATGTTGTTCGGTGACGAAATTTTGACATACGTAGATATCACATACACTTTTTCTTTTTTTGGGGGGAGGGGCGCGATAACGCTTTGGCGTTATCATCGCCCAGGTCAAAAAGTAACCCAAAAAACCCGTTCATGAATAAAATATTAAAAAATAAGGTTAAAACTAAGATAATAAAATAAACGTAACCATTAGAATAAAATATATAACACGAATAACAAAATAAAATTTACGGTTTGTTATCATTAAATATTACGTAGTATATTGATTCTTAGAAATAACAATACCCGGTCTAGTACATTCTTATCATTTCCTAGGATGCGCTGTATGGTCCTTGGCAATTTAAATTGCGGCATTCGATCGTATGCACAGTGACGCGTTTTCTGCGACATCAATTATCCGTGAGTACCTCTGGTATGATCTAATCGCAATCGGTAGAAGACCACTTCCTTTCGGCGAATTTTTCAGCACGAAGAGTCCCACGGTAACACGGTATTATGTTTGATCTAAGGAGTTGTATTATCCACAGTAGCAGTCCAACCACGTTGCCACCTTCGAAGCGTATGTTTAATAACATTAATAAAATCGGTAGTTGTTAACTGCAGTGGTAAAAGACGGCTGGCTAAATGCATCAATAGCATCTACATCCGCACGTTCGTTACCCAGGATTCCCGCGCGGTTAGGGATACACCACAAATTCAACTGTGTGTTGAGAAGATTCAATTTAGCGATTATATTATGTATTTCAATTACGATAGGATGTCTGGAATATGTTAAATGAGCACAAATAATTGATACTGAAGGAAAATATTTTTGGAATTTATCAAAACACTTACAAATAGGTCTTATGATGTTTATTATATTTTTTTTAATTGGTGTTTATTTATTCGTGGTCAAAAGATTTTGATATATGTGACTTTAGTCAAATTATATTTTCAATAAAAGGGCTCGATATCAATTATCAGCTTTACGGTGGAATTCCCATGCTGATAAGTAAAAAAAAAAGAAAAAATTGCAAAAGAACAGGCGAAGAAGACAATGGAAATACACTTTACTCCTTACTTTTCTCGCAAATAAACCTGGCATAAATTCTTATTATTTTTAGGAACGATTGTATAATTTATAGAGATATATTTTAACTACCAAAAGTTAAATCAGTAATCAAACGTACCCGATTAAAAAAAATAAAAATGTACGTGTAAAAAGGAATTTAATTTAGCATTCAAAAAAATAAATTCTAGAACGGTTAATATTTTTTGATTTCATAAATTATTTAATTCCATTTATCAGGTTTTTAGAAATAACATTTTAAAACAGAAATCCGAAGAAGACTTCGGATAATAGTTTCCGACTCGGCAAAGAAAATATGTGAGACCTAGAAAGAGATGTGATTAATGATAAAATATTAGCCGTAACTACATCTGAAGAGGGGGAAATACATACACAACGTTTCAATAAACAATTTACACCAGAAATATATAAATAAAATTGGGTAAGATATAATTGTTATTCGACAATTAAAATTATTTAAAAAGATATTAATAACAGTTAAACCAAAATGCAAAAAAAGAAAAGAAAATCAACCTGTTTTATAATAAAATGAGAAGGTTTTTTTTTTTTAATCGAAACGTAATGATAAAAAAATAATTTTCATCATTCTTTTTAAATATTTTCCGCTCTGATGATTTTTTTTAATGTATGGAAAATTAGAAACAATAGAGAAATATATATATATCTCATCATAAACTTGGCAAAAAAAAATCAATAACTGAAACACAAAAATAAAAAAAAATACGCAAGAATAAATCGAAGATTACAGTGTATAATGTAACATTACGTACTGTATAGTCATAAATTTAAAACGTATTCACGTCAAATCGATATCTAAAACAGGAAGAACAACTACTGAAGTAAAGACCGTTATGCATTGCACGACAACCCGCTATAACATAGCAGAAAGAAAGAGAAAAGGAGAGGGTAATTTAGTTAAAGAGAGAAAGGAGAGAAAGAGTGATGATACGACACATACGTGTATATACATATATATATATACAAGAAAGAAACGTTAAAAGAGAAGAAAAGCTAACCGGAATGAACTGCAAAAGAAACACAAATACATTTTATTGCTACATTTTATAAATAAATAACACGAATGCGATATAATGGCGAAAGAGAGAATAAAATAAAAGTAAACATAAATAAATAAACACACACAGACACCAAGAGCAAGCGCGCGCGTGCGCGCACACACACAGAGAGAGAGAGAGAGAGAGAGAGAGAGAGAGATGAATAAAATAAACAGAAAATAAATCAGTTATACGATAAATAAAAAACACAATAAAGTAAGCTAATTTTAAAATACATCTATAAATCTAATAATGGCCATATGTATAACAGTTTAATTCAATGTTCGTTTAAACTCAAGAACCGCTACTACACCAATCTGAATGATTTTCTACCATTTTTGTTTTTTTTTTTTTTGAGGATTGCCTAGGACGTAAATTTGTCCAAGCAACTCGGTTTATCAGCAATTTGTTATTTTACAACGTCATTTCCTTCATGTAATAATATTTTGAGAGTCGCTGATTTAAAATATGTTCTTTATGGTTCCCGTGAATGAAATTTATAAAAGGTTTAAAAAAAGGGGGAAAAAAATTGGTAATTTGTTCTCTAGATAACAGCCATTTAACAAAAAAAAAAATATCTTTTCATACAAGCAAACCGACTGACGTAATCCATAATGGATAGCTACATACATACATATATTTACGCCTATTAATTAAGTTACAATAATTGCTAAGATGCGCTTTACTTCCATCTTATCTTTTAATAAAAAAAAAAAAAAAACAATAGAACTTTTTGCTTCAATGACATTATTTTATTACAATTAGTGTCCATTTATCTTTCTTTTGTATTTTACAGTTTGTTCACGATTACGTACGTACAACATAACCTAACTTGTTGTTTCAATTTTAGTTGAGCAATAAAAAACAATTTTAATTATACATAATAATTTAAACGATTTCAATTTTTAGCAATACTCAAAAATGAATTAATTAATTAAACACACTCTCCTCTTTTGGTAAAAGTATAATTTTAACGAAAATCAAAACAAATATTGAATAATTACACATTACTTTTCAAGCAACGTATTTTTTTTACACACACACACACACACACACATATATATATATATATATATATATATATATATATATATATATATATATATATAAAAGAAACTTTCTCATCTATCCAGGTGAATAATTTTTGTTTTTAAAATTCTGAATGAATGTTAGTAAAATATTTTGGAAATGAGAAAACAAAAAAAATTTGGATTCAAAGTTGAATTTCTTATTGGGTGTAAAATTAAATTACCCAATGGGATACATTGAGCAAGTTCACTTTAAATTAAGTTAATATGTAATAATCCACCGGGTTTGTCTAGTGGTGAACGCGTCTTCCCAAATCAGCTGATTTGGAAGTCGAGAGTTCCAGCGTTCAAGTCCTAGTAAAGCCAGTTATTTTTACATGGATTTGAATAACTAGATCGTGGATACTGGTGTTCTTTGGTGGTTGCATTTCAATTAACCACACATCTCAGAAATGGTCGAACTGAGAATGTACAAGACTACACTTCATTTACACTCATACATATCATCCTCATTCATCCGCTGAAGTATTATCTAAACGGTAGTTACCGGAGGCTAAACAGGAAAAATAGAGAAGTTAATATGTAATAAGTTAATTTATGTTAAATTTATATATATTTATTAATTATTTAAGAAATTAATTAATTAAAGAACACCGAACAAAAAAATCAACTACTTACATGATAATTCTATTAACTGACTAATTAATTACATTAAAAGCTTTCTATTTAAGCCAAAATAATTTATTTCAGTAACATCATGAAGCAAAAATAACTTGTAAATTATCAAACGAATGTTATACGAAAACAATTGTAGGAAATGTTTATTAAAGACAAAATTTTTTTAAAATAAAATAAATTTCTCATCTTTTACCAAGATGGGAATTATCAAACAAACATCCTATCATTCACACAAAAGAAAATACAGATTTAAATACGAAATATAAATGTCACTGACCATAGTAAGTACCTAAGAATAAGCACAACAGGTAAAGCGTTAACTGAAAATATAATATTAAAACTGGAGAAGCTTAAATTTGTGATCATACATCCAAAATAAGTAACTCAACATCACAAAACTGTAGTAAGATTAATAATCTTATATAGCACTGAAACATTACACCTAACCGATCTCAAAAAATTGGTCAAATGTAGTTTACTATGGAAAATCCATATTCTAAAGGGTAACAGAAGAAGGATATATACTGAAATTTAACTAGAAGGACTACACCAAAATTATGATGACCAAAAAACAGCAGTAAAACAAAGAAGGTTAATTTCTTGGGGCATATGATCAGGATGGACCCAAACAGATTTTTTGACAAGCTCTGGAACATGAAAAGCAAATCGAATTACCAGAAACAGATGGAAAAGGAAGTTGAAAGGATAAGCTCTGAACAATAATATACAATTTAAAAGTTACGGCAGAAAAAAAACGTCACGAAGAAAATGGACGCATGAGCAAAAATGAAGGCGTCCTGAAAAAATTAGAAACGCACATAAAAAGAGAAAAGAAGCTAGAAAGAAGTGTTATTTGCATAATCATAAGTCGGCCTTTTTGCATAAAAAAGAAATTAAATAAAACTGACAACAAATATCATACGAAGAAATAATTTTTGCTTTTAATTGTTTTTTTGAATTTCAATCTTTCACATATCTGTGTAAAATTAGAAACAATTTACTAATCTTCAATTTGGTGCTAACTTAAAAATAAATCAAAATTTACAAATACACGAAAAATTGTTATTTTCATAAAAATTAGAAAAAATGAAAATCAGGTGGAGGCCAGATTTTAACGGTAAAGAGTGTGATCCATTAGCTTCCATCGAAGCTTTTACAATTTTTCTGCCATGATTTAAGTAACATGATTATGTGTGTTATTAGGAAAGAGCAGATATAATCACTTACCATATTAGAGCAAGAAGTCAGTTCTGTATAAAGTGCTGTAACTTTTTTAAGGTTTCACAGTACCTTTCTGTCTTAGTGATTTGTCCAAGAAACGTACAATCAAACAGAAAAATTCTTAAAACAATCTTACCATTCCCAAAAAATCATTTTGTATGTTTTTTTTTAACTTTTTGGGTTAGGTTGGAGAATGAACAGTGTTGTTCAAAAAATTAATTTAGAAATAAATTTTAAATAACCTTCAATGAATTATAGCTTTTTAAATTTGCGAGTTAAAAAACAAATCACAGATACCACCAACAAACAGCAGGATTAACTATTGATAGTTGACGAAAAATAACATCAGTTGTGCTCAAGCTAACTGATGTCATAGACAAATTACTGCTCGTTATGTTCCAAAACTTCGCACCACCAACCTTCTGTTTTTAATAATATGCAAATGATTTTTATTTACAAAATTATTTATTTCTCATATTCTAAAGAGAAAGGAAAGATAGATGAAAAAGATGCAAAACCAAAACCAATACTGGTAATCATACCTAAGGCTCGCTGATCTAGAAGACAGCAATACTAACAATTACAATAACTGGTCAGATAAAGTTTTTTTACATCGAATTTATGATTTGTAATCATTTACAGACTTATATATATATAGGTACAAGAGTAAAAAGTTACACAGAAAAATATTTTTTAAATTTTTATTCAAATATGAAAATGTAGTTGTAGTTCATAATTAATTAATGATTATTTTTTCAATTTAAAGATATAGTTATTACAAAGCTGATTGTACTTTTTGCATATAAGGAATTTATTATTTTTATAGTTTGTATTTATTTAGAAAAGACAGCTTTAGGTAGGTCGATATAGTTAAAATTATAGTAGAGAAAGGATTTATCATCAATGAACAGACAATGAAAAATGATTTTTGTACATTATTTTCGCACATATATTGCACAAAATAATTTGTGGGGAAAATAAACATATATTTCATGAAAAGAAATATAAAGCTTAAAAAAGTATAATAAACTAAATAAAAAATTATTTTTGCAAAATATAAATTTTTTCCATAAAACTAAATCAAACACCAAAAAAAAATTATAATTTAAAGATGAACAGCAATAACAGTAACTCAACAAACGAAAAGAAAAAATATTTATCAAGAAACAGCACGTTGAAAGACAAGTTTTAAAGTCCACAAGAGTCATGTTCATGAAGCAGAACATGCAATTATTGCGACCAGCCTACCGTTTGTTACAGTTCGAAATGAGTTGACCAACCAAGCGAACAGCAATCATTTCACTTGATTCGGATAATAATGACGACCAAACGACGATGAAGACTATAAGGTATTATATATTAACATCCTTATATATATATTTTTTTAGTAAACTCGCCTAAAAAAAATCCTTAGCGAAATAAATTTAAAAAGCAAAAATAAAACAAAAGAAATCCTTAATAAATAATTATAATTAATAATCCAAAACCAAATTAAATTTTTATGAAAAAAAAAACTCTTTATCCTTTTGATTTACTACAGTTTTCAAATGTTCTGACAGTTACTTTTTTCACCATGTTGAACTAGTAAAATTTATATTTTTTATTTATATTTACATTTTTCAGATATTTAAAAAAATATAAGAGAGAGAGAGAGAGAGAGAAGACAACATGGTAGAAATATCTAGAGCTCCATAGGTGAAAAATTATTTTATAAATGTAATGGAACAAAAAGAAACTGATTATCATTTCATAAAATATATATATATATATATATATATATATATATATGTAAATTTAACTCAATAAGAGGTTTGGAAGAATTAAAAAAATAATAAATCAATACAAAACTGACGAAATACAATCTTAATATGTAAAATTGACAAAATCAAACATTAATATGTAAAATTTACAAGATGGATGGGGAAACACACTCAAATTTAGACGAAAGTTTTAATTATTACATTCAAGAAATCAGGAGCAGATAAACATGACGACAACTACTCCATCATTTCTTATAATTATTTGGCTTGGAATTTGAGAAGGAATAAAGGATCAGTACACGATTAAACAACAGTAAAAAAGATGACTACCAGAAAGTGCCACACATGCTACCCTGACTGTAGATAAATCCATGAAAGCTGACCCATATGACTCGTACAAGGAAGAAATAAAGCAGAAGGAAAATGGGTTGTTAACTTGATATTATTCAATCCAGTTTCATGAGATTAAAGATAAAGAAAAAATCCAGTGAGGTTCCTCACCCAATACTGTGTATAAGCGTTTAACGACAAGCATTGATGGTTCTACATTACTTCACAATATATGATGGCTGGTGGTTTGATTCAACATGGTTAAAGTACAGTATTGGCATTAGGGTGAAGTAATATGTAACTGAAAAACTAAATTCTTTTTAAATAACAACATCTTCATTATTCACAATCCAAAGAATTTACATTAATAAAATTCTCCACTGAAGAACTCAATATGTCTAATGATAGAGACACTGACTAAAAAAATAATTTACAAGGGACGTACATATAGAGCAAGCATTTTAGAGAACCTTATAAAAACAGTAGATCCCGGAAAAATATTCTAATTTGATTAATCGTGTTTCTCAAGGTGCAAATACAAGATGAACCAGGAAAACAGGAAATTTTGAAATGGGTAGTGGCACCCATGTAAAAGTGGCAGCACTTCATGTCTGTGCTGTTGAAGAACAACCATGCCATTTAATAATAATGAATCATCGGTTCTCTCAACATGCATTTGGCGTGAAGAATTATTACAAAAACGGTGACAGTCTCATGTTTTTCATCTTCCATCACACGTTTTTTTTTTCATCTTCCATCTTGCCAAGTAGTTAAACGATGGGTTGAGAATTTTGAGGAAATTGATTCAGTTTTAAGAAAAACCATTAGGAGGACCACACTCTGTGAATCTTGGAGAATATTGAAACTTTTAAGGCTTTGATCCCAAGAAACCCTCGACGTTCAGCTTGTAAACATGCATCGCAACTTTGCACCTCAGCCGAACAACCGTTCAACAAACACTGCATTAGGAGTTAACAATTCAATTTATACAAAATGCAAATTGTGCAGTAATTAAAACTAGAATTCAAAAGGAAATTCGTGACATTTTCACAGAGGTGTTGCAAAGTGCCATGCAATATCTTCACGTTTGACTCGAGGAATGCATACAACAGGACAACTACCTACTCGAAATTGCTTAATGGCATATGAAGCAGTTTCATTTTCAACAATAAAACTTGCAAAAACATTTTTAATACTGGTGACAATTATTTCAATAATTTCCCATTTTCCTACACCATTTTTTCAAAGAATACCTAAAACAATAACTGATTTTTGGAATATTTACATATCATACTTAGAAGTTAATTTTACATACCTTTGTCATTTACAGTAAACCATTTTGTGGAGCTGCAAAAAGAAGCACATATACAATACATATGTGTTCATCCAGCATGGTTTTTTTTTGGGGTTTTTGTTTTTGATTTAATTTATATCTGTTGTCATTAGTTAAATACAGGTATCAAAAGGAATGAAGTATTATTCCATCATAGCTGGACTTATGAGAATCCATATGATGATAAAAACAAAAGAATATTATAACATTTTTAAACAAATTTTAAAACATATACATCATTTGAATAACCGAAACAATAAGAAATTATTGACAATATCGTTAATAATTAAATATTAATACTGGCATTTACCTGATAATAAAGACCTAAATCTAATAATTTTAAAACTACGCAAAAAACAAAAAATAAAGCAAACTTCTAAATCAAATTAACGGCATTTGATCTCAACTTAGTGATTTGACTAAATATTAAGTGATGACTTTTTATTAAAATAAATAAAAACATATTTATTCATATAAAAATAAAATATATTAATTTAATCTTGAAATAAAATTACTGTTACATTAGCATATTCATGAGATTTCATTCTACAAATGATATAATTATTAATATTTAATAGCAGTTTCAACGTTCACATACTAGTGATTGAAAATAATTATAAAAGTTGTTTTTCCCCAAGAACCAGTTTAATAATTTTTTTTCATAATAAATTTTACTTGTGTACATCAATTAAGATATATATAATGTAAAAGAAGCAATTAATAATATTAAAAACCAAATAAAAAAATGTTTTTATTTATCATATATGTGAATGCAAGCATTATTAACTCAGAAATATACGAGTTACTTTTATTTTTATAGAAATAAACAAATGGAATAATAAATAAACAGAAATTATTACTATTACAAAGCTTGAAATATATATTTTTTTCTAATAACAAGTAATACTGTAAATGTTGACTGTAATATATGTGCAGCAGAAGAGTATGAAGTGGTGAAGAAACAAAGATATAAGGAGCAACACAGAGAAACAAAAAAAATAACAAAGATCTTAATTTTCATATGGTCAAACTTAATAACAGACTCATTTTTTTTTATAAAGATCACACATAAGATATATGTAAGAAGAAAAATTATGGAAACCAGACAAACTATAAGCCTTTAATTAAAAAAATATTTAACACGAGATTCTTCAAGCTCTAAGGATCTCTAAAGGGAGATCCTAACCATTGAAGGGGAAAACCTTGTGACAATTCTGGCAACCACATCACCCCCTCCGCTCTAAGCCCTGATGGACTTACCAGAGGATGTTGTCGTCGTCTTATTGACCTCTGACACTGATTACATATCACGATCAGCATCATCTAAGTCTTTATCAGGATGCCACCGATGCAAATGCAAAGGTAGACATTACCATTGGTGATTTTAGCTCAGCTTTTGCCTTAGGATATGATTTTTTCTTCAGATATCTTCGCTGCGCTGTCCTACTTCATAGTCATCACAACTATTTGACCAAGTTTGTGGAAACAAGATCCCCATGGATTAATCTAACACCAAAGAAGACTAATCGCAATTAAACAAACTTTAACAAGCTAGTCTGTAAATCAACTTTTAATTAATTAATTTGAGTCTATATAATATCAACCGACTTTCTCGGATAACTCAGAAAATTGTTGTTCATACAGATGAATGTTATCATATACCAAATGTTATTTAAAATCATCATGAACATGTAGAAGCAAAATTAATTTGTCAATTTTTTTTAAAATTTGCTTCAGATATTTGGCCAGAGTAAATTTTTCAGTGTTTCAGATGAATCATGCAAAAATAAAGATTTTTAATTTGTAAAAAGATAATATTTTTTAATACTTATTTAAATTTTTACTTTATAAAATCAGTGCCAAATTACATAATTAACAACCAACTGTTCGGTAATCTATAATTAAAGAATACAAACAGTATATATTTTTTTAATTTTATTTTAATTATTAATACATTTAACCCAACAAAAAATATTTCTCAAATAAAAATCTATTAAAAATAAAATATAAAAGGTAACACAAACTTGTATCGTTAAAAAAAGAGCAATACAGAACAAAATGACACTGAGACTTCTAATAGACATGAACTCTCTGAAAACAATAAAAATTTTTTTATCTTAAAACATGTATACATGATAATGTAAAACATGATTTTTTTATCTTTAAACATGTATATATTTATAAAATATAAATAGAATAGTTTTTTATAAATCTGAAATCAGGTAAGCGATAATGAATATTTCATTTAAAAAATTATTCTCTTAAATTATCTGTAAGAGACAACACGACAAGAAGCGGAATTTTTACTACAAAAAATACCTTTTTAAAATAAACCAACATTTCTGTTAAAATTAAAAACAAAAAATCACAAATTTACAGATTTCAAAAGTTTCATTAATAAACAAACTTAACGTTTGAAATTCTATAAATATAACATCTAGACTACAATAAGTTACACTTACTATATTTCAATAGGCTTATTTTTACAAAAACAACAGTTTTCATACTTTTATACCTCAGGAATAAATATATAGAATGATGCTTGGAAATAAAACCTAAACCATGACTGTTCCATTTAAAGAAATAAATTTGTAAAAGGAGGTATAAATTTATTTTTTAATTATCCACTTTTTTAAATAAATAATTAACTCCCTTGTTTTTTTATTTAACTGATTCAATAACAATAATAAATGGCATATTATTTTTCAGTATACATGTAGTAAACTATTGTGGGTGCTGCTACACCTACTTTAGCAACAAAAAGGAACCTAAATTGAAGATATATATAAACTGTTTAAATAATCCCAATTGCATTGTCAAACACAACATAGATTAAAAAAAAAAAAAAAAAACAAGCTACAAATAACTGAGAAACAAACTACAAACGGTTTTAAGAGGAAGGTGTAAGGAGGGACTCAGTTTTACCTCGATTGGTACTTAAAACTTCTTGTGTAGGCAAAGGACAAATACACAGGACCTGAAACAGCATGTAAGCAGGTCTCCTACCAGATAACACCAAGTATGCACTAGCTTAAACATCTAAGTACCTGGATCTGCTGCACAGAAGATCTAGAAGGACAAACCTATCCTCAGAGATTCAGAAATAAAGAAGAAGGTATCTGAGATTAGGAAAACCAGAGGATAGTATTACAGAACAATGATCAATCAGGGTATTTCACTATCTTGCTCAGAACCTTGAAGATCTTAATGGAGTGAAGATTTCTTCAGTTGAGCAAATAATAAACTAAAGTAAATTACAATTCTCCTATACCAAAATCACTATTCAATCGGCATTAAAAGAAAATTAAAACATTACGTATATAAATTTCAGATATAATATATACCATAAAATCTTTTTAATTAAAAACTTTTTAACTATATAAACAACATTATTGTTTTAATACAACAACATAACAAGGTCTGCTGTGAAATAGATTTATTACCGCACTAAAAATTCAATTATTAAATGAAAGTACTCAGAAAAAGATCAAATAAACATTAATGCTGATAAATGATAGAATGAAATGTGCTTATACTTTATGTGGGTGTCATGTCAGGATATATACAAGCAGATAGAATTCAGAGTTACCTGCCGGGTTGGTCTAGTGGTTAAACTCATCACAAATCAGCTGATTTCAAAATCAAGAGTTCTAAGGTTCAAATCCTAATAAAGGCAGTTACTTTTATATGGATTTGAATATTAGATTGTGGATACCGGTGTTCTTAGGTGGTTGGGTTTCAATTAACCACACATCTCAGCAATGGTCTACTTGGGAGTGTACAGTACTACAATTCATTTACATTAATACATATAATCCTCTGAAGTAATACCTAACAGTGGTTCTGGAGGCTAAACAGAAAAAGATGAGAATTGATAGTTGACATATTCTCATCAGCCGTACTCAATTGATTACCTAATATGTAATTACACACATAAATACAAATGCATTTTGAATCTAGATATAAAAAAGTTTTTAGTCTCTACTTGCAATATCAGATTTACTTTTAATAAACAAAATTTTCTGGGAAATCTGGATAAAAGAACATTGTGTAAATAATAACCAACAATACGATATACTTTTTCATTACTATTATCGTAAAACTAAAAACGAACGATTTAGTATCTTTTTATGACACTTTTTTATTAAATAAAAAAAAAAAAATGTTATTTGGAAAGATAAAATTAAGTCATCATAATAAAAAACTCAGCAAAATAAATTCAACAAAACTGAGGGATGAAACAGATAATAGCATTTATATCTCAAAATTTGCTACAAAGAAATAAAATCTTTAGTCATAGTTTTATTTACAGCAAATTCTCAATTTTATTAGGATTTTTATTCCGATTCATAAGAAGATATAATCGATGATAACACAAACTATAAATCTGAGTAATTCTGTTGAAATATTGTAAGCAAAACATTGAATCACATCATCATGCTAACATGACAAATTAATCTTTATACTAACACAAACCACAACAGAATATGTAGAAAGAGAAATTAAGGTAAGTCCGTAAATTTCAATGCTAACAAAGAAAAAAATTAACATTTGAGTATAACCATAACTGTCTAACTATACAAACAGAAATTATCCAACATTTATCATAAACTGTGATAAAAATTATTACAGCAAGATGAAATTAGCAGTTTTGTCATACGTAATTGAAATAAACCTATCATTTTTAAGTTTCATGTATAATAAAAAGTATTAAAAAAATCAATAGAATACTCAGAAGAATACAATATTAAAATTATCAATTTGCTCGTGAAATTTCAGTTTTTCAAATGAAATTAACTTATGAGAATTTTCAGAAGGTCATTTAACAAAATCTTTTCATAAGCATTTAAAAAAAAATTATATAAGCTAAAGAAAATCTGTTAACTATATGTGGACAAACCAACAGGAAAAAAAACTGTAGTCTTGTAGATATTAAAACAAATGAAACAGAACAAAAAAAATGCAATATAAAACTAACATGTCTCCAAAAAATAACTTACTGTTATAGAAAACTTCAATTTTTTAATATATATTTTTTTCTTACAATTCATCAATAAAAATTAGAATTATGGGCAATTCTTAACAATTTTGGTGTTTGATATACACATACCGAATCAGGAATTTTCTAAATAAGCAATACAAGATGAAATAAAACAGAAAATTTGAAGGTTAAACACCATGATAGTGCCAGGTTGTGTTAATTTTAAAATAATTATTCACTAGCTTTGTTGAATACATAACATTATTCATACGAAATAAATTAATATAATAAATTCCAATCAAGAAAGACTTTTTAAATGTTTTTCCAAAGCTAAACATTAAGAAAATAATTAATCTTTATTTTTAATATTTATAAAAAAAAATAACCTATTAAAAATAAGAAAACATATATATATATTACAGAATAACAGTAATCTGTATCTTCTTGCCGTAACTCCTAAATACACATATTATAATAAAATAAAAACATAATAATAATATTAGTATTATAAAAATATTATCACTTACGGGTTTTAGGAGGAGTAGATATTGTAGGTGAATTCAACACTTGTGGTGCAGGTGTAGGCGGAGGTGGTGAAATTGGTTTAGGAGGCGGCGCTAAAGACTCTGACATCTGTAATAAAGATTAATTAATTACCATAAATTCAAAGCAACAATTATTATTTATTTCAACCAGCAGCAACAAATTGATACTAATTATCAGTATGGAAATAGATAAATTTATAGCGTAAGGCAAAGAAATGCCTGAAAAGAATTCAAACCCACAATCTTACGAATGTAAGATGCTACTGCGCAATAGTTACATCACAATGGCAATACTTTCTAACAGTTTCTAAAAATGTTATATTATTAAATGTACAATGATAATTTTCATTAACAGTTTGTTAATATATTTAAACTTAGTTATCTTCCTCTTTTACTTAATATTATCATAAAGATTCCAAAAACAAGTGATATCTAATCAACTAACCCTGGTCCAGTTTTGTTTAAGTCTTATTGATAGGTTTCTTTTTGTACGGTTAACATCGAATGATTAGTAGTACACCGATGGAAATGTCACACATGGTATTTGCATCAGTGCGGTGGCATATCCTGACTGAGCCAAGAACAAGGCTGAGAGATGTCTTTTACATGAGGTTTTGAAGGTGAGGTAAAACTCATCAGGGCTAGGTACACAGGGGGTAGCATGGAGACCAAAATTATTGCATGGGCGGGTGTCTTCCCCTGCAGGTTCAGTTTCTTTATCAGTCCTTCTTTCTTCTTCCACCACTCATTTCTTCATTTAAATACTACTTTTTTTCATTCTTCTTTCTTAAATTATATTCATGGATATGATAACAGGCTAGTGGCTTATCCTTCAATATTCTTTTCCAGTTAGCTGCATATTCATCATTACTAATCTAAACCAGAATCTTTTATTTCTTTTTAATTTCAGCCTAACTCATACAAATTATTTATCTACTGTAACTCAAATTCTGTAATCTTTAACCTGACATTTGAATGTACAATATACTTTAAAATATTTATATTATTTTAACCACAATACATTATGGCTATACATTATTAATTCTAATAATGAAAAATTTAAAAATAATATGCAACCATTTATGCAGACTACAAATGCAAATGAAATTTCAAGTACAGGAAGTACGTTAACATTATCCAGAACACATTATATAAAATCTGAACTACAAACTACAATTTCTAAGATCTCTGAAATACAACATACAAGCAGTCAAAATAATCTATATTTGGTATTAATGTAGTACGTGATCTACCTTTCTAGTTAGTTCTTAGACAGCGTCACTGAAACGTTATATTGAAATAAGTAAATAAATACAAAAAAGAATAAATAAATGGACAATTTAAGAATAAATGGAATTATTTTAATTTTATTAATACCAAAATTATAAATATAATCTAACCAAACTTAACCTATTTGCCCTCATTAGTCAAGGTTAGCGAGCGAAGCGTGCATAGGTTCAGTTTCGTTAATTATATTTGTAACTTTTATTCATAATTATAAGCATATAATTATAACATGAGCAAGGTTAATTTATTTTTAAATTAGTCATTTATTATTTCTTTTTGGTATTTATTTTCTTGTTTCAATATAGCATTTCAGTAGCACCGTCTAAGAACTAACTATCTACCGAAGTAGATTGCTTACTACATTAATACCTTATATTTTGTTTGTAAAGCAGCTATATAAAGATAAGTCCAGAGTATTTTTTTAAAGAATGATAGATGTCTTGACCTGACAGTGTTATTTTACATACAGAATACCGACCAACTTGGAAGCAAAAGATTTCAATTTCCACATGCAAGCACAATTAACATACCACAATTAATTTTCAAGCCTCTAAAACATAAAATCCGACTCAGTGTGTGGTATCCTTTTCTGTGTTTTTTTATAACTTATCACACAACAGCATTCTTATTCGTTGAACAACACAAAGTACCCAAATCAGAAGCAATCCTTTTATGAAACAATTATTCCTTTCTCTACCATCCCCACTTCTTTTTAGTAATTCTTCTTTCAAATACGTATCAAAGCATTTCCAAATAATTTGATACAATATACAAAGCCACAATAGTAGTGGTAATGGATTACTTTGATGTGCTTAAAAACACCGCAAGCCCATTCCATTTATAAACAACAAAAAACGTTATTGCTGCAGTAACACAAGCAAACTTGATTTCATGTACAACAGAAATTAAATAATTATTAAGTGTGAAGAGATTATAATTTTATTAAAATACTTTCATAAAAATATCTAAGAAAGTATTAAATGTAAGTAGCAAATAAAAGATAAGGGACATCTGGCTAATAACTTTTTCTTTTTTTCTATAAAAAACTTAGAGATAGATGTTTACTACAAGTCATTGAAACATAATTCTATTTTGAACACTTTTTATAAAATGAAAATCAAGACAACTCTATGAAAGTATTTTTTTCTTTTTTTTGTCTTCAATCATTTGACTGGTTGGATGTAGCTCTCCAAGATTTCCTATCTGGTGCCAGTCATTTAATTTAAATATACTCCCTACATCCTACATCCCTAACAATTTGTTTTACATATTCTGAACGTTGCCTGCCTGTACAATTTTTTCCATCTACTTGTCCCTCCAATATCAAAGCAACTATTTTTCCAGGATTCCTTAATATGTAGCCTACAAGTCTCCTCTTTTAACTATATTTTTCCAAATGCTTCTTTTTTCATCAATTTGCCGCAATAAATCTTCATTTATCCACCAATCTGATTTTTAACAATCTCCTATAGCACCGCATTTCAAAAGCTTCTAACTTTTCTTCTCAGTTACACCGATCGTCCAAGTTTCACTACCATATAAAACTACACTCAAAACATATACATTAAAAAATGTTTTCCTGATGTTTAAATTAATTTTGATGTAGGCAAATTATATTTCTGACCGAAAGCTTGTTTCAGCTGTGGTATTCGGCATTTTATATTGCTCCTGCGATATAAAATACCAAAGGCATGACTTTTTTGTTATTTGGGAAGTAATTCTACTTCCCAAATAACAAAATTCTACTACCTCCACAATTTTTTCTCTTCCCATTTTTATATTCAGTGGTCCACCTACATTATTTCTACTACACTTCATTACTTTCATTTTGGTCTTGTTTATTTTCATGCAGTAGTTCTTATGTAGGACTTCATCTGTAACATCATTGTTTCTTCTAAATCTTTTTTACTCTCGATTGCAATTATTATATCATCAGTAAATCATGGCATCTTTATATTTTCACCTTGCACTGTTACTCTAGATGTAAATTGTTTTTAACATCATTAATTGTTAGTTCTTTGTAAAGATTAAAAAGTAATGGCGAAAGAGAATATCCTTGTCGGATTCCCTTTTTTATTATGGGTTCTTTCTTATGTTCTTCGATTATTAATGTTGCAGTTTAGTTCCTGTAAATGTTAGTAATTGTTCTTTAAACTTGAACCTTAAATTTTAAATGCTGAAAATTTTATTCCAGTTACGTTATGAAATCCTTTTGCTAAGTCTATAAATGCCATGTATGTTGGCTTATATTTCTTTAATCTTCCTTCTACTATTAATCTGAGTGCTAAAATTTCTCACTTATCCCTAAACTTTTACTGAAATCAAATTGGTCTTCTCTTAACACTTCTTCACCTCTCCTCTCAATTCTTCTGTACAAAATTCTAGTTAAGATCTTACATTGCATGAGTAGTTAAGCTACTTGTTCTGTATTCTTCACATTTATCTGCTCCTGCTTTCTTTGGTATCATGACAATAACAATGTTTTCCAAGTCTGATGAAACTTCCCCTTTTTTGTAAATATTACACACCAGTTTGTATAATCACTTCCTCATCCCATCTATCCCAAGAACCTTTCTGTCATTAAAATCTTTTAACATTCTATTAAATTCAGATCTCAATACTATACCTCCCTTTTCATCCTCTTCAACTACCTCTATAAAACACCAATTTCTAATTCCTTTCCTCCGTATAACTCTTCAGTATATTCCACCCACCTATAGACCTTTTCTTTTGTACTATAATCAGTGTACCATCCTTATTTAACACATTACTATATTATAATTTATGTACCACAAAATTCTCATTAACTTTCCAGTATGCTCCATCTATTTTACCAATGAATACTTCTCTTTCCACTTCTGAACACTTTTCTTTAATCCAATTTTCTTTCGCTAATTTGGACTTCATGTTTATAGTATTTCTTAACTGTCGATAGTTCCTTTCACCTTCTTTATCACTAGCATTCTTATACTTTCTACATTAATCCATCAGCTGAAATATATCCTCTGATGTCCAAGGTTATCTACCAGTTCTCTTTGTTCTGCTGATTTAAGAGTTTTCTTTTTAACATTCTGCCATTCTTCTTCTATATTTTCTAATTTATTGTTTTTACTTACACCTCTTGCGATGTCCTCCTCAAAAATTTTCTTTACCTCCTCTTCCTCAAGCCTCTCTAAACTCCACCAATTCATCTGATAACTTTTCTTCAGGTCATTTTACTATCACTAAATTATGGTCAATATTAATGTCTACTCCAGGATATGCTTTACATTCAACAAGTTGATGATTTCTACATCTTTGTTTAACCATGATATAATCTACCTGATACCTTGTGTATATTCTTTTATTATGGTTTTCAAACAGGATGTTGGCAATTACTAAATTATACTTCATGCAAAATTCAATAAGTCGGTCCCCTCTTTCATTCCTTTGCCCAGCCCATATTTCCTCCTTGCCTTTTCCGATGCTTGCATTCCAATCCCCAACTATTATTAAATTTTCATCCCATTTTATGTGTTTAATTACTTTGTCAATTTCTTTGTATACACATTCTACCTCATCATCAACATGGGCACTTGCAGGCATACAGACATTAACAATCATTGTCAGCTTAAGTTTTGATTTTATCCAGATTACAATGATTCTAATGCTAAGCTTTCTAAAATACTCTACTCTCTTCCCTATCTTCTTGTTCATTATGAAACCTACTCCTGCCTGCCCTTTATTTGATGCTGAATTTATTATTCTAAAATCACCTTACCAAAGTCATTTTCCTCTTCCCGCCAAACCTCGCTAATTCCAACTACATCTACATTTAACCTATACATTTCCCTCTTTAAATTTTCTAACCTACCAACCTTTTTTAAACTTTTAACATTCCATGCTCAGACTTGTAGAATATTTTTTTAATTTTCTGGTGACCCCTTCCTTAGTAGTCCCCTACGGGAGATCCGAACAGGGAGGAAACGTTTACTGAATGGAGAACATTTATCTCCAGAGTATTTTACCAAGGAAAGCGCCTCCATCTTTATTACATGAAAATGCAGAGAGCTACATTTTCTTGGAAAAAAAACAGCCGTAGTTTTCCATTGTTTGCAGTTGCACAGTACTCAAAAGATTGAGTGATGTTGATATGGTCGTTTAAGTCCTCCTGATCTACGTCCTTAATAACTACTGCAAGAGCTGCTGCCCTCTCTATGAAATCATTCTTTAGACTGACTCTCAACAGACACCTCTCCGATGTGCCTGCACCTTCAGTCCAACTACTCTGAATCACTGAGCACTCAAGCCCCCTCACCATGAGCAAGGTATCATGATTCACAGAAAGAGGAAAATACTTACGATAATAAATAAAAGCCGTACATGATATAAAAAACAAATAAATTTAATGAAATAAATTATATTTTGCTGATAGTATGCAATTAGCTGAACTACTTATTAATATTGTAAAGCAAGTAATTTCCTATTAATCCATTTTATCTTGGGAATTTACTATTATTTTTCAGAATTTTTTTAATTTTCATTTTATTGTGCAATATTTTTGCTTTTAACATAATGAGAAGTAAATAAATATAAATACATACGTCCCGGAACATGTTGGCTGAATTAACAGATTGTTTCAAGACATTAAAATCAACAAAAATATCATGTCATGTGGATAAATGACCAATCTCACTTCATTTTTCTTATCTCTGCCAATTTGTACTTTTTTTCAATAAAAAAGCATATCTTAAAAACAGATTGAGATATTTTAGATGTATGGTGTACATGTATCAAACAACATCTTTGACAAAATAAATCAGTGGCAAGGTGAACAGCCATAACTGCGGAATCCTTGATTAATGCATTGTGTTAATAAGTGATTGCATAATCATTTCAAAATTATAACTAATAACTTTTAATAAAAAATATTGTATAAATTTTTCTCCATAAAACCTTGGCGATACCAAAACTCGAATGATATGCAAATGATATATTAGCAAGCATTTGGTGCAAATTATTATTATATGAAAGTTAAACAAATAAAAAAAATATATATATAACCAATTCATTGTTTCATTTGTCTTTATTCATAGAAGATTAATAAAATCTTCAAGAAATGACTGATATTCGAATTAACGATGGTTTGGCACGTGCAATTTACAAACAAATGATTTGGGATATGATGCAAGATTGTTAAAAAATATTTACCTAAATTGCTTTCAAATGAGTAAAAATAATACTATAAAGTGCATAACTCACGCTAAACTTCATACTGATAACAATCAGTGGTGATTTGATGATAAGAGAGATATTACAAAAACCAAGTAGAAGGTCTGATTGTTAGTGGGTTTTAAATGTACAGTTGCACAGTTTCATGAATACATATGGATACAACTATAATCTAAGGTTTATAAATCTAAAATGAATGTAGAATTTAAAATTACAATAAGCATAACACAGCGAATGGTTTAGAAACAAAAGTACCAGAAATGTTTTAAAGAAAAGGGGATCATTTTCTACTAATGAACAAATTTTTTTCTCAATGAAAGCGTAAGTATGCCTTTTATTTAAAATTCTTTGAATTATGCACCCTTTAAAATTTTTATAGCACAATTGTCTTGATTAATAGTTATATCTTTTAATTTTATTTTCTCAGAGTTATTTTATCTTAATTACATTTAATTAAATTCTAATTAAATTTTATATTTTATTATATTTCACAAGCCAACTTTTTAGTTTTAACAAGTTACATTTTTTAAATGTTTTATCTTTTAGATGAGTTTACTCCAGGTAAGTCATTTGTCACTACGTACCCAAAAGAAACTCAATAAAAAAAATTGATTAAAAAATTCTGACGGATGAACAAAAATAAAAACAAATTTATAATGCAGAAATGTGAGTTGTTTTAGTTTGTGCTGGCCATTGACTGACTAAGCATGTTTACATTTTTATTTAGATTTATAATAAATACTGCCCTTAAAAATCCCCGCAAGAAAATACTCTGCTAATTGTATTTAGTCATAAATATATAACATTTATACTTGATCCTAAGACACCCCCATTTTAAAAACTCATTATTTGAAATAAAAAAAAGAACTCTAATTAAAGGAAAAAATATAAACCATATAATTTTGCAACAATATATTTCAAAATAAGTTTATTATAATAGAAAATACCTGCAAAAGTAATGCAACATTTTTAAACGAATCTAACTAATTTTTCTGGGATTTGTTTCTATGCCACGAATACTCAGTTTGCCAATATTGAAGAACTAGCTTTATTAATTTTCCCTGATGGTGTTAGCATGAGGTCTTCTCACATTAAATATGAGGCATATTGTTTTCTTAAATAATCCTTTTAAAGGGCTTACTAACTGAAATGTAATGTAAACTTTTTATTGCCATATTAACGATTAAATTAATGGAAAACTAAACTTCATTCCATAATGAACTGTGCTGAACTAAGAGAGTAGAAAGTAGCAATAACAAGGTAACAAGGAAAGAACGTAACGCAATATAATAACAATCAGCACTATTGATGTATCAGCCTGGTTTCAATACTGGGGAACGTTTATTATCAATCAATATTTTACTTTTGATATCCTATACCCACTTATGAGTAGATTATTGCCTCATATTTCTTCAAATCTACGACGCCTTTGAATGTAAGATGATATCTATAATATAAAACTATTTCTATGATCATATTGAAAAAATAATGTCTTAGAATCAAGTAAATGCAATATTTAAACAAGATAAGAAAAAAGTATATCCCATACAAATAATTTGAAAAAGTAAAATACTTTTTGAACAATCTCATATAGTAATACAAACCTTATCTAAAATAGGTGCAAAATTAAATTTTGCATCCAAGTCTACACGTGGAGTAGCAGCAAGAGCACTTAAAGGTGTCAGCAATCTAAAATCAGCCACCATTTCCTATGAAAAAAAAAAAAGATTTTTTAAATAATGTTTATTACAATTAACATAAAATTAATGAAAAATTAACTGTCTGTCAACGTGATTAATACTTTCTGTACAAAGACCCAATAGTTCTGAAAAAAAAGTATCATTAAAATAATTCTGATACCGACTGCTCAACGATAGACAGTTCAGAATAAATTCACAGCTAATATCTCCTCTAATATTACTAAGAAGCCTAGCGCCTTAGTCATTCCTGTGGAAACTTGCATTTTTATTACCAGCATAAAATCTTTACACGTTATATTTTTATTAGCGGTATTTCACAATTGCCAATATGATTTGAACAAGCAAAGGATTGGCGTTATAATATAACACCAATAATATTACAGTGTTGTAATATTATTTCAAACTTAATAAAAGAGTGTAAGAGACACGCTTAAATCTGAAATAAGCTTATGATGACGAATCTATATCAGAATTAAATTTTCAAGTGGTTAAAAAATATCAAATAGCAGAATGTGACTCGTTTCAAAAAATGGCTAGAAATAGAAAATTTTCTCAACAATCATCACCTATAATCACAGACATAAATGTTATCAGATTTTGTGAAATAAATTTATGAAAATTGTCAGTGAAGTTTTTTTATTGTTATAATCATTAGTTAATTTTTTTTAGAATTTGGAATACGTAATACGGTAAAATTTGTTCCCAGCCTACTTATGACCAAACAAAAGTATGTAGGAAAAACTCAAATAAACAACATAATTATTATTTATTTGTAAAAGTATGGTACAGACTTATCTACAGAAAAACTATTTTGGTTTCAATTAACCTTATCTGTTACATTTACGCAATAAATAAGAATAGAAATACATATATTTTCATAATTATGTTCTTATTTTCTACTATTGTTTAATGAAAAAAAAATACTGGAAAGAATCATGATGGAAAAAATAACAAAAAATTAATCTCTAATTAAATAACAGAATGATTTTAATAAATATGAATTATCTGTAAAAAGTAAAATAATAATTCTGACATGTCAATAAATTATTAAATATGTACATAAATATGTTATCAGAAAATTTTCTTATCAAAATCCACTTTAATTTAGTAATTTTATTATCTATTTAACTTTGTTTAACAAACTGCATGTAATACAGATAAAACATTAAAAAGAAAAAAATATCATAGTACAATTCTCTACAATAAAATATTTCAATAAAAGTACATGAGTATATTTAAAAACAAAATATATATATAAATGTGTGTGTTTTTAATAACAGCTTATTGACAAATAATTTTGTAAAAACCATACACGAACAAATTATTTTTAAAATTTGGTATTTATTTATTCTGTTTGTCAAAGGAATTTTTTTTATCGCTGTATATTAATTCCAAGTGACTCATAAAGTTGCAACCTCGACTATACTTTACAGTAAATTCTCATCAAATCAAAATATCTGATCAGATTAATTTTTTTTTTTTTTAAATTAAGTAGCTTTGCTTTTATCTCTAATTTTTTCAGGTTGGTGGATATAACGGAAAATTACATGATGCATAATTAATAACATGTTAACAATTTTTAAACACATAAAATAAAAATTATTTAGTACAGTTTATCACAAAAAATTATAGAAAAATATTTTAAAATTTACTTGCTTTAATTTTTAACATCTGAAATCTTTTATCATGAATCATAAAAAATTGTCTCTGCAAGATGAGAGGAAAAACTAGATTCAAAGTTTTAAAATTTGTTATTAAATTTATAAACAATTCTACTTCAAATTTTTATTTTTTCAAAATTATTTGCTGAAAGCATGCTGAGGATGTATTTTAGAAACATTTTTGCAAAATTGTGATCGGGTTTAATTTTTCATTCTATTTCTTCTATATCCTAAAGAATTAAAAATAAATATATTAAATTGTTCTTCAAGAAAGCTCAACCACTAGTGAATAATTCAAATAAAGATATAACAAACGTTACTAAGCTTTTAGTCAAGATAAATTTCTAAGCATTATATTTAAGCAGTTCACTATTTTAATTTCATTAAAATAATTTACATCATTAATTTGCAATCCTATAAAAATAATAACACCGATAAAACCTGAAATAATGGATACAAATTTAAATAATCAATGCTGCTAAAGAAAAAAATCCCTTTTGCTTTAGTTCTGCAGCAAAGATTGGAAAAATAAAATAAAAAAGTACCTTTGCAAACTTAACTATATATATATATATATATATATATATATATATATATATATATATAGTTACATATTCTATATATACAGAATATATATTCTACACAAATACAATCATGGTAGAATAATCCTTTATTAAGCAATTGATATCTTGAGAACAGTTAACACCAATTTTATTAAATGAAATTCTAAAATAATATTCATAATTGTTTTTCAAAATTTTACTTCCATGAACCCAAAATCTTATCTCTTGCAGATCATTTAGTCAACGGCTTTTAATTTTCCATGTGATTTTTTATGTATAAAATACGACATGATCTATTGTTCATCAAATAAAGTTTTTTCTTGATAAATTTATGCCTACAACCCAACCAGAAAGTTCAACAAAGAAATTTCAGCAACTATCATTTACATTAGCCGAACGGTTCATCAGTTTTAAAATAAACATCAGTAAAAATCACATACATACATATTTTATTCTGATTTATAAGATTTACAGTCTCAGAAAAGCATTTACATACGTAAAAACATTATTTTAAGGAGGAAGATGAAGTGGTTATCGAACAAAAATAAAAAATTAAGAAATGAACAAAAGATGAATATAAAAAATATCATTTTTATACAAAATTCTAAAATTACAATAACTTCAATTAGTACCATTTTATGTTAGATTGAATACAATCATGAATTTTAGCTATTAACTACTTACTAAATAATTATACTTCCTTATAAATTTATTTACTGACCTACTTATAAATTGGAATACAACTCAGAACAATCAGATATAAAAACACAAAGAAATGTTTTATAAGCAACAACTTTGACAAATTATTTACAAAATAATGTCAAAAAGATGAAAATTTCATTAAGAAAATTTACAATATTTTAATAAATAAAATTTAAACCAATTCAGGACATTCTTTACATCAATAAAAAAAAAAATTACATAACACAATCTCAATTTAAATCCTACTAAGGGTTTCACTATTTAAAATATTATTTTACTACTTCATAATCTGGTAATAACAAGAGATGCACCAAATTTTTTTAGGCAAAGAACAACATTTTCCTCACATATACTCATTACCACGCCACCCCCTTTGTAACTACCCCTGATGGTCATCTTCAGAAACCTCGGCAATTGAGAAATTAGTCTCACCTTGGTCAGGATGCCATTGACAAAGATGAACTCATAGTAACAAAACACATTTCAATTATAGTCTTAAACAAGACTGAATTCCTAAACATTGAATGAAGGAACTGAACTCGCCTTTCAAGCAGGTAAAAGCGAGTTTGACACACAACTCCAACCAAGTGAAAAACATAAAGTGAAACATTAAACAAAATCACAATATAACAACTAATATAAAAACCAACAAATACTAAGTAACAAAGAAATGAGAAAACAATAGAAACAACGTAAGCCCAATCAGGTCCCTACACCCCCTCCAATACCCTTTTTTTTTGCAAGATAAATCATAAATTTGTCAATTATTGACCGTTCGGCCTGGTTACTCCAGTTCTACATTTGGGAACAACCATCATAACCTATTTTTGATGTTATTTACAGTTCCTACAAATTGCGTTTTGTAAAAACATACTACTTAATTTTATTTTGATATTTGATTTAATCAAAATCTGGTCGAGTGTTCTTACGATATCAGTTATTTAATTGAAAATTATTCTGTACATGACTATACACACAGTATATGTGTTATGTCTATAATTAACTATTATTAATGTGCACGTTAACTTTACGTTCTAAAACAAAACTAAAGCAAGAAAAATTTAATTACAGAGTAAGGAATCTATTACAAATGGTAAATGGAAGCATAATAAGGACGTTTCTAAAATATCAAAGTTCACAATGAGTTTTGTAAAAGCAATTGTATTGTCGATTGAATACTATTTAATTTTTACGAATAAGTGACTTATTCAATAAATAATAAATTATGACATGAATCTTCCGGTTAAATATTTTGACAAAATAATGATGAACAAGATTCCTTCTACAAATAATATATAAAACTATATCATTTAATTCAACTTTTCAGTTATCTACAAATTACTGCTTGAAAATAAAAAAAGGTTTATTTATATTTGTATTTTTTTTTTACAGTAAAGAAAATTTCTTTTCTTCTATTTCACATTAACATTTTCCGTAATCATATAAAAGGATAATAAAATTAAGAACCTGTTACTTAAAAAAAAAGAAAATATTACTTCATTTAAAAAAAAAGTAAAACTGAATATATCATCACAACTGATCAGAATCTAATAATCATTTTGAAACATTGAAAATATAAAACGTGAATATATTTCTTACAAAAAGAAAATTTAAGACAATAATCCCGTATTCAGTAATGGCATAACTGAGAAATATAATAATTTTTATTTTTACTAAGATTAGTATAACTTTCTTTCTTTTTCCTGTTTAGCCTCCAGTAATTACCGATCAGATAATACTTCAGAGGATGAATGAGGATGTAATGTATGACTGTAAATGAAGTGTAGTCTTGTACAGTCTCAGTTCGACAATTCCTAAGACGTGTGGTTAATTGAAACCCAATCACCAAAAAACACCAATATCTAGTATTCAAATTCATGTAAAAGATATATATAACTAAACACACATATATTCATTACACTGGTTAAAATTGATCTAATATGAAATCAGCAGAATCAAAATAATTCTTAAGTTTCAACTGTAATATTAAATTAGTATAGTTAATTAAACACGAGTGATACAAGATAAATATTCCTTTCTGGTGGAGAGATGTCTGCAACTTCTTTCTTTAATAGTTTCATCCAACATTATAAAAACTGCACGGAAAAGCATGAATCACTTCTTTTTTTTGAATAGAAGCCAAGCAATTATTACAGTTGAAACAGTTGGCTGACTGAAAAATAAGATTTAATTTTCAGTAAAATATAAACAAGCTTTCTGTTGAATTTCATTTTTAATTCTGTTGTGTTTTCTTCTTTCTTATTTTTTTTAATTATGGAACAGACGCATTTGCATACACTTACTTCTGCATTTTTATATCGCCAAATATCAAATACAAATAATCTACTAAATAAATATTTTCAATTATTCTTTTAATAATAATAATAAAAATATTTATGTTAAATTTCTAAAATACAATTTACTTTACTATTCTAACAGGAAGGAAAATCTCCAATTTATTATGATGAGTAGATCAACTTTTCTAACACTAACCTCTTTTCAGTAAATACAATTTTTTCTATTATGAGTTCTTTGAGTACAGAACTGATGCTGATAATCCTTCACATTGAGGGTTTCAGAAGCTTGGTAATTCATGCCAATTATCTTGATGTTATCAAATAAAAGGGCTCTACATGTACTCAGATACAGTATTTCATTTCCTATTGAGCGATTTCAATTTAAAAGTAAACCTTATTGGGTTAAGCCAGGCCTCTAAATCCATTCCATAAATCTATGTCTCTTTAACTATGTATGGGAGTCTTGACTAAATTCAGTTGGGTAATTCCGTACAATCTACGATGCTGGGAATGGGTGATAATAGAAAACCTTTTTATCTGTTCTTAGCGCCTCATTCATATTTAATGGTAAACAATTATGCTGTAACACATATTTCAGCTGACCAATATAAAACTGTTAGCCAGCGTTTTTTTGATCCTATCTAAATCTAGGTGAAAAAAAACAAGCAAATCTCCAGAAAGATTATGGTTACAAGCAACCACTAAAAGGACAAGAATTTGAATTTCCTTTGGGGTTTTTTCATACGATGTGAACGTTACAGACAATAAATCATTCATTCTTCTCAATAAATCACCCAATCGTTTTCCATAACCTTAATCCATTTCGCCTTCTCTTATTTTCATCGGATGATGGTCAGTCAAACCTTGCTACAGTCATACTGAGAATATAAAAACCAAAACATATACACAATTACAATATATAATAGTTATATATAATTATTACCTTAAGTATGTTATCTACTTCAACATGGCTATTAACAGTAGGAGGTGGCTGAACATCTTTATCCGATATCTGCAAAAATAATAAAACATAATTAATGAATAAAATACAATTCATGCAAAATATAAAGCGAAAAGATACATAATTTCCTTGTTCGATGTCATAGTTATATACTGGAAAACAGCGATATTAAATAAAATTATATTAACTGAATTCATTCTGCCATTAAAGAAAATAAAACTAGATAACTATAATCTATTGTAATTAATTATTAGGAAAAGGATTTTTATGAGTTTTTTTTTTAATTGTAATTATTACAAAGATTAGGTTAATTATTATTATTAGGTTATATATATATATATATATATATATTTTTTATGTGTAAAGTACTACATTTTTCAGTTAAGAAATCATAATAGGATAATAATGAAAAATAATTTTAATTGAAAGAATGCAGTAATTAACAAACTTGCTTTCTGCAAGATTATCAAAATCATAACACTCCTTCCAAGAATATTATTGTGACAGAATGTATGTTACAAATATTTTTGGTACAATGCAACATGAGAAAAAATTCACTTAAGTTATGTATGTAGTTTTTCCTAAGAGTTTTAACATTATTTAAACCTTCAATCTCAACTCATACAATTGCAGATAAGATGTATTTTACATTCACTACATACTTTCTGATACTATATTATTTAGAATTTCAAAATTCAAAACAATTATTGCTAAATACTTATTCACAGCTTTTGAAAAATTTAATTTCTAAAATATTGTAAACTTACTTTTTTATGATTGACATCGGTTCTATTCATAATATTTGGTTTAATATTTCAGAAATCAGGCAAAATTTATAAATTTTTTTTCAAAGGAAAAATATTTAAACTTATTTATTTTCTAGTAGATCATTTTCTTTGGATAAATGTAGATTTCATTAAAATATTTTAACGAGTTCTTAAGATTTTTATTGAGAAAAAAAATATATAAAACAGCAGACAGAGAGGAAATAAAGCGAGATAGAACATTTGTTGTCCACTTGAACCTTTTTGTTTACTTTGATGTCCTGAATCAATCCCTTAAGTTTGTGCTACAACTCTCCATATCTAGTCACTTCAATCAGCTTAATTAAAATAATGAAAGTTACGAAAAACGGACAGAAAGAAATAAAAAACAATTTGCTAAATCCCTTGTTTCTATAGTATTATCTTTGTACAGTTTTGTTACATCGTAAAATTGGCAAACCAGGAATAGATATTAATTTACAGCCCAGTAGAAAACAGGGTTTATCAGCTGATTTCAAAGTTGAAAATTCTAAGGTTCAAATACTAGTAAAGGCAAAAAATTTTATATGGATATTTATACTAGATCGTGGATACCTGTGTTACACGTAAGATACATATCATCCTCTGAAGTAATACCTTACGGTGATTCCAGAGGCTAAACAGAAAAAAGAATCCAGTAGCAAATTGTGTCTATGACAAAGCCGAACAACTAATAATTTTAAAGTAATAAAACTATTATACATTAAAAAGATAAAACAGAGAAAAAAACCATTTATCTATTCAGCGAACTGTCCTGAAATACTTAAAAGAAATAAAATATTAAAGGTTTTTTTTCTCTGCTTCCTTTAAAGGGAATTTATAAATCGATTATTTTTATACAAAAAAAAACCTTATTATGTTAAAAGACATAATATAATTATCATCAATTATGCTTGAATAAATTTAATATAATTTCAGTAATGACTGAAAAAATTCAAACCATTTCAATTATTTAAAAAAAATAAATTACTTGAGATGCAATAAATGTTTAAAAATGAATAAATTCTTTTGTTTTGAAATAAACATGTATTCAAAACTATCCAGTATCGAGTAATTTCTATCGTTTGTGATTAAAAACAACAATTTTGTAAATTTTAAGATTTTAGTAATTTTTGCATATTTTATTTACACGACATATAATGTTTCCATCTTGCGGTTAAAACTTTCATACATGTATCTTATTTTCATTTCATTTTATTTTTATTAGTTAATAAAACAGAAAACAACACACAAACAAATCACATTAATCACGGCAAACAATTATAATAAATACCATTATTAATAAAAGTAATTATCAGAAATCAAGCATAATATTATATTTTAAGGTGAATTTGAATGAATCATATATTTTTTTTAATTAAACCATACTAAAATTTACAACAACATATTTAAAACACCTGAAATTACAAAGCACAACAAAAAATATCATTAAAAAATAATCCCGATTTATTTAACTGTAGTACCGTAAACAACATTCACATCTGTTAAATTTTACATATACAGATGATAAAAAAATTATTAATTACAAGAAAACATACTAGCTTAATTCAGTGTGTTATCAAATTTATGTATATTGGGATTAAAAATTAATGACTATGCAATAAATTTTATATCATAATACGGAATGACCCTGCTTTAATGCAGCTATCCAAAGAAAACTGTTACACATCCACGTTATAGCATTAATTTGAAGATTACACGATATACAAAAAAAGCAATGCTAACTGAATTAATATTGTAACACAATTAAAATATTAGCAAACTTTACAGTTAAAAAAGAGAATATTAGGAAATAAAATAAAATGTAAAAAAATAAAATTACAGTACCAAGTGTATAATTTATGGCACTTACATTTCATTTTCAATTTCAAATTTTTTTTTGCAATGGTAAACTACACTAATTGTACAGTCTTTTAAATATTTTTTTTTTGTAAAACCTAATTGAAAATACATTACTGTAACTTACTTGAATTTAGAATACCATCAAGTAAAGCGTTACTTGATTACAACACATTACTATATTAACACAACACATTTGAATGCATGTAAACTAAGATTTCATGCACTTATTTAAATAAATCGGAAGTTGTTTTTTGCTTACTTGAAAACTAAATTCTATCATTTAATTATTTTTTTTCTATTTACAAAACCCTTCTATTAAAGTGGAAAATCTTACAACAGGACCAACAGCGGAATTTTTACAATGCTATCAAAATAAATTGATGAAGGTAAATTTTTATTTTTTTAAAAATTATATTCTATATTTAATATATTACCCCAAACTTTTACACTTAAAATGAAAAAAATTGTAAAATAAATTTAAATATTGGTCTTAAATACTCTTCTTATTTGTCTATTCTGTTGCAAAAAAAAAACTATATTCTTTTACGTTTTGTGTTAAACATTCAAAACAACTAGTGCAAAAGTAATTCAACAATAATTTTTTAAATGTTAAAAATTTACCTACTATAACCAGCTTTAAGAAGTAAAAAATTACTGAAATTACACAATGCAATTTCCATTCAACAGTACTACAATTTTTTTATTTAATAAAAAAAAATTAATAATGATATATACTAACCGCTGTTGAATCTCTGTTGTTGTAAGTACTCAAACTAATTCTTGGTAAATTAGTGGTGTTTCTTGAAATATGCGACGACGATGAAGCCGATCTATTATAATGAGATGAACTAGACATATTACTATTGCCACTACTACCAGGAAGATGACTGTGCGGAGGTCCTTTTGCAGGTACAATACTGATGCTTTTATGATCTCGACCGCTGGAACCACCGTTACCATGTTTAAGAGGTTGTCCAGGATAAAAACCACGACCACCGTACGCCGGTTTACCATCAGCTGGTTTAACAAAACCCCCTCTGCAAGAAAAAAAATAAAAATAAATAAATAACATTTATTTCAATAATAAACTTCATAGCATTGTTTCTAAACATGTACGTTCCATATATGAAAAATTCTACTCGTAAGATTAAAATTTCCTTTTTATTATCTCCAGATCACATTTTTTAATATCTATTTCAAAATTGTTTTACACTATAATTCACCATATATAAATCCTTTTCTTTTATAATTTGATTATGGTACTAAAGAAATTTAAATAAACCAAATGATAATTTCAGGAATGAAAAAAATCAACCGATGAAACAAAGTGAACACAAGAAGAGAAGGAATGATTCAAATGATGAAAGAAGTGGGGGCACAAAGGAAGCGTAACCAAAGTTGATTTACCATATTGTTTAAAAGAGATGTTAAAAAAAAACAGATAATTTCTTGGAAGTATATAATTAATTTGACACTTTCAGTATAGGTGACACATAGTTTTAGGTACACCAACCATGAATTAATAAAAACAATTTTTTAATTAAGTTAATTTTATTTTCATCCTATTAATGTATTTATATATATATTGCAAATGACATCTTTTCTAAATCTATAATAAAGATTAAAACACACACACACACACACACACACACACACACACACACACACACACACACAAAATGAAATTTAATATACAGATTTGTTTTTGTTTTTTTCATAAATAAATTTTTATAATATAACTTATAAACTTATTTGTTATGAATATATTTTTACTATCTATTGTCTGACAAGATTGAATTATTTTATAGCATATATTTACAATCCATGATAGAAAACAGAGGTAGCGGATTTTTAAAATCATTTATTTGTCGAACAATTTCTGTATATTTTATTTTAAAGAACGAGTGTAAACATAAAATTTCATTACAAATACTAAAAATAAAGATAAAAGTTTTACTGTTTACACATATAGCAATTGTAATGCAATACTTATACAGAGATAGTAAAAAAAAATTTAAAGAGTGAATTACATCAAACATTTTTTATTTCGAAGTCTTTTTTTATGATGTTTTTTCTTGGAATCATGTTCTAAATACCAACCACCACAATTTACATTCATTCTACATTTCAATAATAAGCTTGAAATAATTCAGGTTCATTTGAATAGATTGTGCTAGTTTTACATACCGACTGCTTTTGCCCATCAGCTGTTTCAAGTACCATGTCATTAGTTCAACAATTGATAACAGGGGATGGTACATTCACACACTTTTATTTCCATGGAAGAGGAATAAGTTATCATTTTTTCAAGACTATTCCTGATTGCTTGTGTTGAAATTATACTGATTAATACAGTATTAAAATAGATTATACTATGTAAACTAATACAATGCAAATGAAAATGTAAAATACGCTATCAACTATTTTTACACAAATATAGATGAAAGTTGATATGTTGACTTTTTTTTTTAATAATCAAGGATAATAATCAAGGATAGATCTCTACATGGATGTTATTAATTCAGTTTCATCACTCTTATGACCCCAAAGACTATGAATGACTGTTCTAAACTACAATTTTTTTTTCTTTACATCCATACATACACATGTGCGTGTGTACACACGCAAGAGGGATAGCTCTTAAGTTAAGGTAAATTTCTCTCCTTAAGGCTGGCAGACCTGTGTTCATGGCCACACTAGTAAAGTACACACTGCATTGTTGTCTGAAAGTTGTCATGCTATAGTATCTTTGATTACATGTGAGTTGTTACGTTATAAAATGAATAGGAAAATCGATGTTGTGGAGTCATACGATGTCGACTCATCGATGTGGAAAATCAATGTTGAGTACGTGGAGTCATATGTTTTTTAAACACTCAAAAAACATTAAGCTGGCTGAAATTCATAGGCAGTTGGATGCTGTGCATGATGATAATGTAATGAATGAAAGAAATATCCAAAAATGGTGAAAGGTTTAGAGATAACAGAATTAATGTGCACGATGAAGATTGATCAGGGAAGCCCTTGATAATCACAGAGGACTTGTTGAAACATGATGATGAAATCAGAAAAGATTGTCACTCAACGATTTCAGACCTGCCCTTGTTTTTCCTGATGTTTCAAGAGCTGTTATTGGTCGCATTGCTCATGACCATTTAGGTTCAGAAAGGTTTGTGCATGTTGGGTACCATGTTGGGTGCATGTTGTACATGTTGGGTGTATGTTGTGCACGTCTCTTAATGGAATGACACAAAAAAATCCGAATGGGATCTGCTTTGGAATTTTTGATGCACTACACAGAAAAAGGTGATGAGTTCGTTAATTAAATTGTTACCGGCGATGAAACATGGATTTCGTATTACACACCACAGAGAAAACCGCAGTCAAATGAATGGCACCATCCTCAATCACCAACCTGACCAATGAAGGTCAAGCCACAGCCATTTGGATACAAACTGATGACCAGATTCTTTTGAGATCAGTTTGACGTACTGCTGATAGATTTCATGCCATGTGGAAAGACTATAAATACAGAAGCCTACTGTGAAACTACGTAAGTTATGGCCTGCCATTTAAATTGATGATGTGGGCGGCTGACCAACAGCATTGTCCTGCTGCACGATAATGCACGTCCACATGTTGTGGGTCCAACAAGTGATTTACTGAGAACATTTGGATTTGGAATTTACGATCACCCCCCATATAGTCTGGACTTAGCTACTTCTAATTACCATTTGTTTGAAAAATTGAAAGAATTTTTGAGCGGTAAGCAATGCGCGGGTTATGATGAACTTAAAAATGCTGTTAATCAGTGGTTAAATGGACTGGCGGCAGAAGAAAACAACAAGGGTATATTGAACCTGGTGTATTGCTATGATAAATGTCATGTCAGTCATGTGGCGATTACAGAGAAACAGTATAAGGTATATAGTTTAAGCGAAATAAAAAAATATTTATTATATTTATAAAATACATTTTTTTACAATGAAACGGTCTTTACTTTACAGATAACCTCTCTAAAGTAAAGACTGTTTTGTATATAACCTCTCTATGTAATAGATATATAAAACAATTATTGTTGACTCCACTAAAATTTATAGTGGAAGAAGTGTGTTGCGCTGATTTTTTTCCTGAATTTAAAAAAAAAATATGAAATTCACTTGCTGATATTAAAATAGTACAGTAAAAAATGTATAAACCAATTGAGTACAACTTTCTAAAATTACATACATGATATTCACAAGGATAGATGGAAAAAGATTGTTAAAATTTGTGCTGCGAGTACTGATAGTGTCCATTCCATTATGCATGATAAACTGAATTATCACAGAGCAGCACATTCAGGTTGATTCCAAGGCAATCAATTCAAAATCACAAGAAATCCCTCATATTTGCACAGAACTTAAACAATAGTTAATAGTTTATTTTTTTTTTTTTTTACAGAAAGTAATGTTTTTTATATTGTATAACTTATAAAACTTTGATTCATAATTTTGAGCTGCAATGCAAACGTCAAAATATGAAATGGAAACATCTGAGTTCACCTGCAGGAAAAAATTTCAAACCTATGCAGCAACCATTAAAGTGATGCTTTAAAAGAATATAAACGCCCAATTTATAGTGACTATTTGGAAGAAAAATGTACAATTAATAGCAAATACTAATAAGACACAGTGGAAAATAAAAGTGAAAGCTGCAGTAAGAAAAACAGTTCCCAAAAGGGAACTGTCTTAAAAGGTTTACTTTTTCTTCATCATAATTCCTACCTGCATACTGCTAAACAGGCACACCAAATTATTCAAAAGTTACGTTGGGAGGTGTTGCTATATCCACCTTACAGTCCTGATCTCGCATCATCAGATTTTTTTTTATTTGGTCCTCTTAAAGAGTTTTTTAAATGGTAACAACAATGAGTAACTCAAGATTTTAATAGAATGGCTCAAACACTGAAGTGAACAATTCTTTACTACTGAAATAAGAAAGACAGGATAAGTAACTTAACATAGCTGGCGATTAAGTCAAAAATTCATTTTTCTTTTGTTGAATAAATAATAATTTTTCTACTTATTCGTTTCTTAAATTATTGAGATATCCTCATAATATAATAAAAATAAAGAACTCTGTTTCCGTTTACCACGGTCAGTGGTAAGTGAACACGGTCACTGATTCTCTGTGGGATTTGGCCACACCAACAATTTCCTGCCACCTTCCTATGTCCACTACATTCCCAACTGTTGCCCCAATTTAGTTAGGTCCTTTTTTAACTTGTTCCCATCATCTCAGTTTTGGTCTGCCTGGTGGTTTACATCCTTCTGGTTTGTCCAACCCTACTTCTTAAAAAAGGGAACCTCTTTTCTTCATAAAACATGACCTACCCACTTAATTTTTCTTCTCCTCACTTGGGTTGCTATGTCAGGCTCCTTAAAAAAAGTTTCTCATCTCCTTGATTTTCTTGATCCTTCACTCTCCATCTTCATTTATGGGGCAAAGATCTTCCTTAGAATTTTACTCTCAAAAATGTCTTCTTTCTTCCTCTTTATTCATTATTCATATTTCTGCCCGTACAGTACAATTGGTCTGATAATGGTATGGGATAGGGAAACAATATTAATTTTATTTCCTAGGGAATAAAATTAAAAGGATGGAAAAAGTAAAGTAGAAATTAAAAACGAATCACGACCCAAGGACAAAGAGCTGTAACACAGAAAAGAAATCAACTGGCATCAAATATAATATTCTCAGTTTATTATAACTGGAATAATAAAGAATCAAGTATTTATGTGTAGTATAACAATTTCATTGTAAAGCAACATGGGCAATAGGGAAAACTGAGAATAAAAAATAGGTGCCTTTGAAATCTGGTTTTGCAGGATGATGATGATAATAATTTAGATGAAATACTATTAATTTAGGCTTGATAAAATACAAATGAAGGGTGGTCGTAACGTGAATTAACAAATAAGAGAAATTTGTGGCCTAGAAAATGCCTTGAGCCAATGTGTTACATTGAGGCAACTCTAATGTAATTTGATAATGAGAGATGTATACAGTCTAAAAACTGTAGAAAAAAAATTGTATTTAAATAAAATGAGTAGCTGTGGATGGACATAAGACTGTAGAAATAACACTGAGGTTAAAAGATTAGCAAAAAACAGAAAGGAATGAAAAATATCATCAAACCAATCAAATGTCAGATAATTAATAAAAAAAGATGAGAAACAAATTTAAAAAGAAAAACATAAAAATTAAAACTTTTCTACTCATGATTTATTGGCATATTATAACGTACACAACATTAATCATTTGAAGGTTAGATATTATCTATGTTTACTGACATGTTAAGTCTTCATAAATTTAATTTAATTTTATCGATTCATTTTTCCATTGTCTTTCTCTATCATCATCATCGTCGTCATGATCAATGTAATCATCTTGGTTAATACGTTTTATAATTCACATCTTGTTCTAATTTATTTTTTTTGTTATTTCTACTTCTTTTGTTAACGAGTCATAGGCACTCTTATACACATTAAATACACTGCGCGTAATATGCCAATTACTAGGTACTAAAGTAAAAAACAAACTATTGTGTTTAAGTCATTTAAGGTTAACACTAATATCTGTATCATATTATTTATTAGTTTCGTGTTGCAAGAAACGACGTAGTCCACATTTCATCATGGAGCCATACATCGTGGATACATCAACAGGTGATGACATCAATTCCAACAAGAATCATTGATAGCTTAAGATTTTAAGTAAAGTAAGAATGAATGAATAGGAAAAGAAACCTATTTAAAACTTATAAAAGAATTATAATAAAAGTTGAAAATGAGGAATGATGAGATTAAATAGAATATAAGAAAAGAATATAGCTTCACTTATGTTAGTCCTCTTTACTTATATTTTTAACCGAAAAAAATCATTTAAAGAAATGAAAGAAAAATGTTAAAGCAATATAAAAATCCAGAGAAAAAAATGTCTAAATATTGCATTTGCTAATAATGATGCTGTTACTGCAGGTAAATGAGGGAAAAAACAAAACAAGAAATGAATACAATGGATTTATCACTATGGATGAAATAAAATATTAATTTACACCAATAAAATAAATATTACTTACAACAGAATACACTGAAGTATCAGTCATGCAACTGCCTAGATACACTTCATGCAACTCCCTCCGTGAAGTGCACTGAACCCTCCAAAAACTACACCCCCATCAGGTGCACTTGAGCTTGACTGAAAGACCTTCAGTGGATAAACTGAAGGGGGAATCATTATCAGGAGAATGATGCAAATATCCTTCTAATCTCGCTCGAAATAACACGAGTAAAATACTTCAAAACACAATATAAAAAGTACCAGAACACAATCCCAAACTTCATCCATCTTAAACTAAAAAATAAATATAAAACCACTATTAAAAATTAAGTACCTGCCAGATAAATAAAAAGACCTTGAACTAAGCGACTGATGTCAAAGCTCTGCAATAAATAGGGAATAAAATATATCCTCTGATATCTTTGCATTACATTGCATTACCAAAGTACCAAAACTGCAATGACGTGTTGAGTAAGACATAAAAGCAGATTTGTACACGCAAATGGGAGCATTAATGTAAAAAAAAATGATTCCGAATATAAATTTAGGAATGTGAAAGAGAATCTTAAAAATATTTGTATGAAATTTAATACCATATGGCAACAAGGTTAGTAGGAAAATCAGGAAAACCAAAAATTTGAACTGTAAAAAGACTTTTAAACAACAAAAATTGTTAGAAGAATACCAAACTAAATAATTAAGGAGAATTCTAATAAGAGAAGGAATATCATAGTAAAGTTTTCTAACTCAATAGCAGTATCAATGCGAATCTATATTAGTGAAAGTTATATTAATAAAAACAGGAGAAAGAAGATTCAAGCAGTGGAGATAATAAAATTCTTATGAGCCGTTAGAAGTAACTAGGTGGACAGACTTCAGAATACCTTAACACTGAGGCAATCTTCAAATATTTTCACTTTATGAAGGAATTTGATTAACTAATCTGAAGTACAAGAAGTAACTAGGTGCACAGAATTCAGAATACCTTAACTAGAGGCAATCTTCAAATATTTTCACTTTATGAGGGAATTTGTTTAACTAATCAAATTCTTAACTAATCAGATATTCTTAAGATAACTATCTTAAGAATATCTGATAAAAGATTGCTTAATTCAGTTTTAAATTGTCAAAGTGTGGTGCAATGAGGTCATGGTAGTTCAAGAAGTGGTATGATTATTTCTTGAATCTTTGGTCTAAACCAAAGTTTCTATTCGGAATGGGCCTTTTATCTACGCCAAAGATTGGTGATAATATCATTAAATCGGTTGGTAGAATACAAGAATTTTCAGACGGAATAGAACAAAATGTACAGAAGAATTTATAAACCAATTTGGAATGTCCAGGAATAATGAATTTAGTTTAAATAGGAAGCAAAGCAGCTAAATTTCACAGTAAAGTAAAGGATTGTAATATATAAAACAGTATACAAACCAGACAAACAACAAAAATGTAAAAAAAAATGTTAACCACATCTAAGATATGAAACCTTACCAGATATTACACAATTACATTAAACATTTATTTTCTAAAAGAGATGGAACTAATGTAATAATGTGAAAACATTTCAACGTAAAAAGATCAGATTTATAATTGGCATTGAGAAAGAAAACTTTTGCAAATTTCATGACACAGATTGTGAAAAAATAAAGAAAAGCAGAAAAGAAGTTGTAAAGCAGAAATAAGAATTGTTAAAAAGGCATGAAACGATGCTACATTATATAATAATTAAAATTTTCATACTACTGCTCACCTTGTTGTAGATGCATGTTGATGGTGATGATGATGTGCTGAACGATTTTGACTATGGTTATTTGCATTAGACGATGAATTCGATGATGATGTAGGTCTTTTAAAATCCATCATGAGCCGCGATGATGATGAAGATGAGGATGATGAAGATGTGGAGGATGAGTTCAATGCGGGTGCAGGACTTGGAGGTATTCCATCGGACCCCAATAAACCTGCAGTCCTTTTTGAATCTTCCAAAAGCGGTTTTACTAACTCATAATGTCCCAGCTGACTTTGTATTTGCTGACTTACTGGATCTTCAGCCGATGGTTTAACCTAAAATGAAAAAAAATTTAATAAATACTAATTCGATTAATGATAGATCGATCACAATTTTAAAATTAACAAAAAATTGCTCAGTTTGTCATTAATAACTCCAGTTACAAACAGCTTTAGATAAAAGCCAATGAACAAAAAAAAATTTTTCATTTCATTGCAAAATGAGTTAATTTCTGTCATACCAAACAAAGCAACTACAGAATACCTCACAGAACAACAGGAAACATTTAGAACATCAAATAAATAATTACTTTTAAAGATGGCAAAGCAAAAAAAGTTTTTTTACACAAATAATTGTTTTTTTTTAAACTAAGTTCATTATAATACATTTTTCTAAAAATTAAAGAAAAAAGTTTACACCTAAATTTTATCATGGTAAAAAAAATAAAAGAATACCCCACAAAATATCCAAAACAATGGGTTAGATAAAGAAGTCACACAAATAAAAACAAGAAAATTGGAATTGCCCTATCAACTAACAAAAGATATTTACAATAGAAAGGAAAACTCAATAAAACCAAAAATTAGACGTGACTACAATAATCAAACCAGAATACATCTTTAATTTTAAATCAGGTGAAATAAATACCATAGAAAAAAAAGAAAGGAAAATCTAGACAAAAATACTATTGAAACGAATACAAATTCAGAAGTAACACACATCTTTATAAATACAATAAAACTGTGAAAATGCCAGATCATAACAAGAAAAAAAGAGCTTCTTCAAAGTGAATTATCACCAAACAAATCTTCAACCACATTTACAAAAAATAATAATGGAAATGGATGGACCTTAATGGTTCAAAAAGACATAAAACAAATAAAAATATCTTTAGAAACAGTACAAGATAAAGATATATTCAGAGAAGGATAAAAGAGAAACCAACAACATCTGGTCAGAGGAGAAAAGGGCAAAACAAATCAAAAGAATGAATAACTATTGGAATACAGGGAAAATAAACTCTAAGAGAAAAAGGGGAAATTAATTAAAAATTTTGTTTCACATGCTCCTGAATCGGCCAAATCCAAAAAAAACTACTCTTTTTCTTTTTAATTTTTAAGACCAGAAAAAAAAACACTGTTACTTCAACCACTCTATAATTAACAATAAAAGAAGGTAAGTCTACAATGTAAAATATGTTCAAAATAAAACAAAACCAGGAACTTAACTAGGATAATGCGACTTGTAAATCTTTATGAATATTTATTATGTTTCCAGATGAGAGTGTTGGAGATTTCCTATACACATACACCGTTAATGGTTTGTTTTTTTTTTTTAATTTCAAGGAAGAGTTCACAAATATACTTGTTAATAATTGATACTCATTAAATAAAAATAATTATAATTTTAATAATTATATAGAAAATTTATCAAAATGGTGTAAATTTAACGAAAAACAAAATTTTTCAAAAAGTAAGCAAAAATTATACCTGTAAGATAATCAAAATAACAGGTTATACAGGGTATATATAATTTACTAATCGGTATTTAAAAAAAAACTAAGCAATTATTGTTAGAGTATTTAATTATAATTAGCTTAATTATTAATTGTGTGCCTAATTTATATTTATAATACTGGAAATTAAACACACTTATTATAGGTTATGATTAAATTCTCTACAAAACTAAATTTATCAGATGTTTTAACAGTACCACCAACTTAAAGTAATAAAATATTTTTATTTCAGAACAGAATAATAATATACTACTATTCTTATTTTGAAATAAAATAAATAATAAAAAAAAATAGTTGCAATATATTTTCAATTCTTTAAAAGTTCGACCGCTTAGAAATCCGGCGACAAAAGAAAAAACTGACCGTAAATTTGGCGCCAAAATCAAAATCTCGAAATTTTATAAAATTTTCAAAGGGAATACATAGTATTTAGTGAAAATGAATTTTCTTTTCGTTTTCTGGTACGAGTAATAAGAATTAAACAACATACATTCACTTCAATTGGGATTTCCTTATATATGTACACAGTTCTATGTATAAAATATTGTGGCTCGAACATCTCCAAAACTACTAAACCAATTTCATTAAGATATAAATATGCTTAGGAGATAGGAGAATGTTAAAAATCAGATGGGTGGATAAAGTGACAAATGAAGAGGTATTGCGGCAAATAGATGAAGAAAGAAGCATTTGGAAAAATATAGTTAAAAGAAGAGACAGACTTATAAGCCACATAGTAAGGCATCCTGGAATAGTCACTTTAATATTGGAAGGACAGGTAGAAGGGAAAAATTGTGTAGGCAGGCCACGTTTGGAGTATGTAAAACAAATTGTTGGGGATGTAGGATGTAGAGGGTATACTGAAATGAAACGACTAGCACTAGATAGGGAATCTTGGAGAGCTGCATCAAACCAGTCAAATGACTGAAGACAAAAAAAAATAATAATAATAAATAAATATGCTCTAGATATATATCTGAAGTAATACAATCGAAAATTTGATGAAGATTGATTGAGTCGTGCTAAAGTTACGATCAATTTAATATCGAAAAAATTTGAGTGGGACAAGTTAAAAGCGTAGTTCGTTATGATGTTGCAAGTTAGAACATTGATGTTCCTTTATCTGCGGTATCTACCGTTAGCAATATAAACCGTACTAAAATATTAAAATCGAATTAAACTAACGAAAAGTCGGTCTTCTTGCGCAGAACTGCGCAAGAGGTTTTTAAATTTCAATATAGCGCCGTTTAAAATTTTTCATGTCAAAAATTCGGCAATCCATTTAAAAAAAAAGTCTTTTCAAGTAAGGGCATAATACAGTAAACATTTCATACTAAGTTGTATAAAACTATTTAGGAGGCGAGCTTGGTGATAGCAAGGGTGAAACGAATAGATTTGATTGCGTCAAAGTAACAACAGCGTTACATTACAAGAGTCCGATTAGCTGATTCAGAGAAAATTCGAGAGATTGAATAACACGGCGATGTCTTGTGGCAGGCCAGATAAGATGAGGCAAAGGGTGGGCGTTATACGAATGATCTCTTGTCAAACGTTGTTGGTTTGCGGGACGCTTCTTGGGTCCACTCTAATAAGTACGTGACGCAATTTATTTCTGGCCATGGCGTTTTTCGGAACAGGCTGCAGAAATTCGGTCTGGTAGATTCCGGAATGTACCCGCAATGTGAACAACTATATGAAGCTTACCATGTGTTATATCAGTGTGAGAAATACGAGCCGATGCGCACGAAGAATATTTGTCGGCTCAATATCACGGGTCGACGTTAGATCGCGTTCTAATAAGAGGAACCGAGCCGAATGGGCGATTGTAGAAAATTTTATAACAATTTGCCAAGGAAAGGATTGTTGCGGGGGATTACGGTTCTGCTTTGGTTTTTCCCGCTTTATGTTTTGTTGTTCAGTAATTTACGTTTTGATGTTTTTATTTTGTGTTAGTGTTATTACTGTTATTGTATTTTAGTATTCTTATTTTAGTATTCGTGTTGTGTGCTCAAGTCGCTTTTGCCTATTTCGTGACCTACACGAAATACATATTCGGTCGCTATAAGAGGTAGAGGTAGAGGTAAAGAGGTAGAGGTAGAGGTATAGAGGTAGAGGTAGAGGTATAGAGGTAGAGGTATAGAGGTAGAGGTAGAGGTATAGATAGAGGTATAGAGGTAGAGGTAGAGTTATAGAGGTAGAGGTAGAGGTAGAGGTACAGAAGTAGAGGTAGAGGTATAGAGGTAGAGGTATAGAGGTAGAGGTAGAGGTATAGATAGAGGTATAGAGGTAGAGGTAGAGGTATAGATAGAGGTATAGAGGTAGAGGTAGAGGTATAGAGGTAGAGGTAGAGGTATGGAGGTAGAGGTAGAGGTATAGAGGTAGAGGTATAGAGGTAGAGGTAGAGGTATAGATAGAGGTATAGAGGTAGAGGTATAGAGGTAGAGGTAGAGGTATAGATAGAGGTATAGAGGTATAGGTAGAGGTATAGAGGTAGAGATAGAGATAGAGGTAGAGGTAGAGGTGTAGAGGTATAGGTAGAGGTATAGAGGTAGAGATAGAGATAGAGGTAGAGGTAGAGGTGTAGAGGTATAGAGGTATAGGTAGAGGTAGAGGTAGAGGAGGGTAAGGGGGTGACAGTGAAAGGGCGAGAGAGAAAGATGGTGAGAGGTAGAGAGGGGGAGGTTTAGAAAGGGAGAGGGTGAGAGTGAGTGAGTGATAGTGAAAGGCGGAGAGGGGAGAGGAGAAAGGGTGAATATGGGAAACGAGGAGAGGGGAAGGGTGAAGAAGGGAACGGGGGGAGGAGAAAGTGTGAAGAGGAAGAGGGGGAGGTGAGAGAGGGAGGGAGAGAGAGAGGGAGAGGGAGGGAGAGAGAGAGAGAGAGTGAGAGGGTGGCAGGTGAAGGGGAGGGAGAAAGAGATGGAGGGAGAGGGAAGGTGAGAAAGAGAGGAGGGGGAGAGTGAGTGATAGCGAGGATGATTGGGATGGGTGGGGAGAGTGAGAGGTATAGAGTGAGGGGGATGGAGATTGTACGAGGGGGATGGAGATTGTGTGAGGGGGAGAAGATAAGAGGGAGTGAGAGAGGGTGACGGAGGGTGAGAGATGGAAAGAGAAAGAGTGAGAGGGAATGGGAGGGAGGGCGAGAGAAAGAGAGAGGGTTGAGAGAGAGGGACAGAGGACGCAACATAAGCTTGTCGTACTAACCTACCTAATACGCATCAAAGCTTCCGACTAAAACACCATTCCTCACATACTGCTTTAAATAACTACTTTAAATGAGGTTGTTATTTCATGGTTATTCTCGGATAAGTTAATCCTAATAACTACTTTAAATGAGGTTGTTATTTCATGGTTATTCTCGGATAAGTTAATCCTTTTTCATAATTTACCTTTTTATTCAAGAGATATCTCAATGGTTTTTATCATGATTAATGTATGTAAAAATATATTAGGTTACTATTTCTTTATTACTTGTATGATTTGATGACAAAGATGCTGACTATATACAAGTTATTTACTGCTAGAAAGAAGACACACCTTGGAGAAACGCAAAATAAACAACTATGATATTAAAATATTTACTAATTTATATATTAATCTTTTTTTTTTTTTCTAAATATGTACGTTGCAATCTGTTCAACTAATGAACAATAAGCAACCCCTCCACGGACCAATGGAGATAAGGATAATATGTATGACATCTAAATGGGGGTTAGTCTTGTACAGACAGGCCGTTGCCGACCATTCCTGAAACGCGTGGTTAATTGAACCCCAAACATCAAACTACGCCGGTTTCCACTGTCCAAAGTTCAAATCCGTATAAAATCAAGTAACCCCTTTACTAGGATTTCAAATCTCACAAACTTCGAATTCGAAGATCAGCTGTTAACTGCGTTACGTCGAGTTGACCGCTAGACTATTATCTTATATTATTCATATCGTACTTTACTAACACGCTGATTTAATTTTAAATTTTTTTAGCACCACCCTCCTAAAATTTATTATAAAAAAAGTTACGCAAAACTTTCGTAAATATATACCTCACATAACAACAAAATGAATAAACATATTTTATTTATGCCTTCTAAGTAACAAAAAGCATTTATTTCCTAGAATTATGATTAATAATCAGGATGACATCAAAATGACTCACGATGAACAACTCAATTAATTTCTATATAAATAAAAAATCAATCTATTTTATACGATATAAGTGTGGCCAACTGGTTTTTTTTACACATACAACAAATTATGAAAGTTTGATTCGACTAATATATAAACCTTATATAACTTACAGAGGATCGGCTACAAAAATCATTCGACCATATTATAAAATACAACACTTACGCGTATATAAATGTAGGACACTATTATATGTCCTAGATGCTTAATATGATTAAACAGCCTTGGCCTAGTTATTGAATTAAAAAAAAAGAAGTAATAACAATAATAATACATATGTTAACTAAATAACATCAACAATAATAATATTACTAATAATAAAATTAACAATCTAGGTGACGCATCCTTTTCAAGTACAAAGAACGATTCTTTCACATCCAAGCATTCGTTCGTTCGTCCAATCAAAAACAACCCCTTTTACGGAATACAATAATAAAATAGTAGAAAACGATTTAAAGTTTCAGGACAGTACAAGAAAAATTATATTTTAACATTTAAAGAGTACAATCTTTTAAAAAAACTCGTAGGTATTTAAAAGAAAAAAGGTAGTTGACATTTTTTTTAAATTAACAAACAATCTTTACTTAAATCATAATAGATGAATATTTAAAGGGCATTTAAAACAGCCAGAATCTAATACAGTGACATCACATCGTACAATTGTTTTTTCTTTACGGTTGTCAATTAAATTTAAAAACTGAAAACATATTTTCTCCAGTTTTCATGAATAACTAAAAATTGAGCACTTTTCGACTAACGTTTAACAGGCAATCAGAAATTTGTGAGTTTTGATATTAAAATCCTCTTAAATGCAATTCTGTAAATATATACGTAAAATAGTTTCCTAATACGAAAAAAGAAAAATATTTGTTAAAAAATTAAATATTTTTTAAAGTACCAAAGCTTTTTTTTTAATTAACAAAATACAAAAAGAAGATAAAAAAAAAGATTTTGTCAATCTTCCTTTAAAATTTTACTTTAGAATTCGATGCCAAATTTTAAAGCAAACCCATAAAAAAATTGTACGATAACATTTAACACAGATTTTAACGTATTTATTCTTTTTTTAACTTTCTTTTATTTTTATTTATAATATGGAAGAGGTTTACATAAAAAAAATAACATACGAAAAAACCGATATTAAGATTTTTTTTAATATAAAAAAATTAAGAAAATAAATGCAGAGAAAAGACTACCACCGTGCATGAGCTACGGCTCACTGGAATGCGAGAATATATATTTTGTTTACATAAAAAAAGCTTCTCGTATGTAATGTATGATTTATTGCCAATTTAACAACGTTATTGTACGTCAAAGGTAAAAAATTGTGTTTTGACTCTATTTTTGGCGTTTTACATGGGAGATAAAGTTCTGGGACTTTTTAGATTTCCCAGCTCAAAAACCATAAGAAACAATTGAATTTGCCCCTTAATTGACCTTCCCATAATTTCAGAAAGCCTTTATTAGCCCGGAGGAACTAAAACTCGGGCGAAATCTTTCACCCTGTATAACTAGCTAACGAAGCGTTTTAGAACCTATGTTTATATGAATTCTTTTCTTATTTTTAGCGTCTAGAATGAGTTGTCAAAGTATTGACCTATCCTCCTGAATCATCCTGTATAAAGATTAAATGAACACAATTGAAAGTTTGATAAAACATTAACAAATGAACATTAGAGAACATCACAAGCTTTAGCCTATAAATTTTTCCCTTTCTCCACTTTTTTCCCTTTTCATTTTTACCATATTCCGTTTCCCTTTCACAATTTCCCTTTTTCACCCCCATTTATTTTTCCTTTATTTCACTTTCCCCTTCTCTCTCCCTTTCCATTTCCCTTTCCCCGTTTTCCCCTTTTTTCATTTCCCCTTCTTCCCATTCTCGATAATCTCCTTTTACTTTTCCGATTTTTCCCTTTCTCCCTTTTTTCCCCGCGCGTAAATCGATTCAGTGGTTTTTAGTGTATAGCAGACAGACATATCGGAAACATTAAAATGGAATCGTAAAATATTTAGTATAGCGTGTGTTGCTTTTACGTCCGACAGATAGCGCTGGTTTTCAAAAAAAAAGCGTGTTTTTTATCTGCCACAGATGTGACATCTCAGGTAAATAAATAGTAGGTATACAAAAACATGCGCGTGTTCGAATGCAATGTTGAGTCAAAATTTCAAAGCAATCTGTGAAGAATTTTCGGAGATTTAAGATTTTGAACAAACGAACATTTACATTTTTATTTATATAGATATTGGAATATAATGATTCATGAAAATAAACCAAAAAAAGTTTTAAAAATTCAGAAAATCAATATTTCTTAACTTTCATCTGCTTCCCTACCCACAATATTGCTCTTAAATTATTTGTTTGGGCCACTACTATGCTTAAGATGACATTAAAAAATTTCGGTAAACAACGCGCGATAAAAAGGTACTTTTTTCGATTTTGGGAAAAGGGGAAGAATTTGGAGGCAATTTATTATTTTAAATGGTAAGATAAGCACCGTACCTTATCAATATTAAGTTGTATTGAGCTTAGTGGATCTATGTTTGCAAAATGTTGAGAAAACTGATCCCAAATATACTATCTACCCCATCCCTTGGATATATTGACCCCAAACTTTTAACAACAGATTGAATCTGTATAAAATTTAAACAAATTCGGTTTATCCAGTCTAAAGTTATTTAGCTTCAAACACGCGTACATTCACGCGCTTTTTTTGCTTTTTTTTGGAACGCTAAATCATGAAACGTCAAGAAATCCACACCCCATTTTCTAACCGATTACCATAGTTTCTTCCTATGTTACAGAAAAGTAAAACTGTCCAATAGTTTAGAAAAGGTTTGTTTCCATTATCAGAGGATCACCCACAACATAAATTCTATCATAAAGAAATCGGTTCACATTTGAACCGGCTCATTAAAAGAATTTGAAATCGATTAAAAAAGTTTGTAGAATTTTACGAGAAAAATCATTTATAACGTTAGTAAGAGATCACTTCGAGAACTTTTTAAGATTAATATTGCATGTCATGAAAATGAGGAATGTTTCAAAATTTCTTGGAAGGATAAAGTAAAACCACAGGAAAATTTTTGATCACATAATTACTACTCGGTAAAAATTATTATTTTTTTCCTAATATGTGCTTTGATATGATATATATATAACATGTAAATGAAGTGTAGTCTTGTACAGACACAGACCGACCATTCCTGAGACGTTTTCTTATTTGAACCTAAACCACCAAAGTAATCTAGTGTCTAGTATTCAAATCCGCATAAAAGCAACTTAGTTTTAGCTAGGATTCGAACTCAAGCCTTTCAACTACGAAGAATATCTGATTTGTGACAAGTTAATCAATCACTCACTATACCAGTCCGGTCAGCTTCAAGTAAAAATTAATGAATAAAAAAAATATAGATGTTTATATATATTTTTATAACTGCTCAAAGCTTGTATACATGGGAATACGAATTGGAAATTCTATACCGTATGGAAAATGCCATATCTGACCGGGATTCGAACTCAGGACCTCCGGATGAATGGCCAAGACGCTACCACTGCGCCACTCTATATTGAAATATTAATATATTCAAAAATAATAAATAAGAACATTAAAGAATGGCGACATAACTATGTGAAGATAAAAATAAATAATTTTGAACGCATCTAACGATACTTTTTTTTTTTTTTTTTAATTTAAATATTTGTTGTACAAGTATGGAGAAAACTTAGATTTATTTAATAGATCTACAACTACAATATATAAAAGGAATTTTTTTTATTTAATTTTAAATAAATTTGTCGGATCGTCTTTTAAACCGTAAGGTAATTGTTAAAAAAAAAATTTAACATAAAATCATTTCTCAAAGACCTAATTAACATACTGCATAACGCGAAAATAAGTTCCTTTATAAATAAATACCTCTTCTGTGTTTTTCGTAAATATACATACGAGATAACTTAATATTTATTTAATAATCGGTCGATATGAATCATCACTAAATATAGATCTGACAGCCCGTTTTTTTTATATACAGGAAAACTGGTTCTGAAGTTTAGAATTAACTCTAAAATGTTATATACTTTAAACGGGAATATATGTAAGCATTATACATATTAAATAAACACGACAACCATACCGTCTAGTTAACTTTTCCTTTACATAAAGAATATGTTCCTTTTTAAGAAAGAAATCAAGTATATATACGAAATCTCTAGTAAAACTTTTATGATTTTATACCAACCAATCTTTATTTATACCTGATTATAAAAAACATAAAAAAAGACGTAAGCCAACATATTTGACCCTCAATATTTTATACATATATATATATATATATGAGCTTACGACGTACCATGTATAGATAAAGACATGCAAAGAAGAGACGTCGTCGCTGTGGGGATTGCATGACCTTGAATTACGGCACGACCATTTTAGTGCACATTTTATGTTTATCTTGGCTAAATATCATTATTCAAAGTTATATCGTTTATTTATACGATGATCTCTATTAATTTATCAATGTTATAAAATATTAAAAACAATTATCTTTAAAATTTCTTTTAATTGATAATCCGACAATCTGTCTGTTTTATTTTAAATGTGACGGACTTATTTTTAAAGGGATCTTTATCTGTACCAGTAATTAAAAGAAATTTTTGTCGGTCTGATATTAATTAGAAAATTGAAATCTAATAAAAAAAATCTGATGTGGACACCACATGACTTCCTTGTACGCCTATTAAATTTTACGTATACACATACTTTTAAATGATAAGTACATATAATTTTATTTCATTAATAACTTCTGATTGTTTTTTATATTTTTTTCTTATTATTGAATTATTATTTATTGTAAAACTTTTTTTACAATCAGAGGTTAACAATTATTAATAAATCAATATATTTAAATCAAAAAGAAAAACGGAGATGAAGTCGTATTCACACCGATGTGCCTGTGTAAGATCCAAATATTTTAATAAATAAAATTTTATTTGCCTATAACTCTGGAGCCAATGAAAAAAATAAGTACCACTTATGATATAACGTTGAAAAGCTCTCAATGAAGGCTTTTACTGCAGTTAAGAAAAAGTCCAAAATCCAATTTTGTTTTGATTTTGGACGCTTTTGTTCCAGTCGATTGCAATCAAAAGGAAAGGTGCACAACTAGATGTTACAACAGTCCTAAATCCAAAATTTCAACGTCCTACAACTAATCGTTTTTGAGTTATCCGAAATAGTCAAAACGGATTCAGGGATCGTAAAAATGGATATTTCCGTTGAAATCTGAAGAACGAAATATTTCGCTATCACAATACTTCCCCTTTACTTCGTACAAGGAACTAAAAACCGACTTGTTTTGGTTTGATCTTTAATTTTAGAAGAAAAAGCTACTTTTTTCCTCCAATCACACATTTAGCTTAACACAAATTTAATGATTTGGTGACCCAATCTGAGTTGTACGATATACTAATCGCCGGAAAGGGTTTTCCAGTTTTCCTTTAGGTAGATTTATGACTCGTACTATAGTTCTTCCCAAGATGGGAAAAAATTTATCTCCCTTTTCCTTACTTTATTTTTTCCTGTTTAGCCTCCGGTAATTACTATTCCGGTATTACTTCAGAGGATGATATGTATGAGTGTAAATGAAGTGTAGTCTTGTACAGTCTCAGTTCGACCAGTCCTGAGATGTGTGGTTAGTTGAAATCCAACCACCAAAGAACACCGGTATACACGATCTAGTATTCAAATCCGTATAAAAAAATAACTGACTTAACTAGGACTTGAACGTGGAACTCTGAACTTCTAAATCAGCTGATTTGTGAAGAGGCGTTCACCACTAGAACAACCCGGTGGGTTATAAATACATATCTAATCGTATCAGGATTTACGCTACGGACATGGATACTTTAAAAACCGATAAATCGTTCGTGTAATCTGGAAAAGCTCCCCTTACAGACCGATCCGGGAACTATTTTTCCAATATGGCGGCTAACTATAAAATAAGCTTACCGGAAGTATTTATAAAACTGATATAGTCATTTATCAAGATAAAAAACAACCCACGCCAGGCTTATTTAGGAAATTGAGGTGTGAAATGGTCTTCATCTGCCTTCCTATCAGAATACAAAACTTATATGATATTCTCTTATATAAGTAACATTTCATTCTGCGCAATACAGGGTACTGGCTGCATTGTGAATATTATTACTCTCAAAGAATAGTATCATTTGCAAGTCACCACAGTCATAAGAAATTCTTGGACAAGTAGTAAAAAATAACAAATTAATGAATCGTTTCTATCAACAAATAATTCATTACATATATGTATGAATTAAATTTTTAAATAAATAAGTACATAACGATTTTTCATTTTTTTTTACTATCAAACTAGACGAAGTCTTCAAATCATGGTTTTTATATATATATATATCTGAAAGTCTTTGTTTGTTCTCGCATTACGCGAGAATCAACCGAACGATTGCTTTCAAATTTGTAAGATACATTCGTGTTATCCCAGGGAATGTTTTCACTCTAGCCCTAGTAAGAGTGAAGTTGTGAATTAAAGATATTCATAAAAGATGAAAAAGATAAATCCTATTACTTCATTATTATACTCGTATTACTGACATCGTGGCAAGAGATATAAATTATGAATTTTTCATAGTCATAGATGCATGTACTTCAGTTACCATAGTTAACTATTACTATTCTTTTTGTAATATTTAGTTTTATAATATTTATACTTTTTTAATTTAGTTTCTTTTTCAGGTTTTTATAAAGTCTAGTTGTGCACCTCCCCTTTTGATTGCAATCGACTGAACCTAAATTGTCCAAAAACGGTCGAAATCCAAATACAAATTGGCTTTATTGCAGTAATAAGCCCTCATTGAGGGCTTTTCGAAGATATATCATAAGCAGTACTTACTTTTATTGGTTCCGGAGTTATAGCCAAATAAAATTTTAATTAATGAAACAATTGGCTCCTACAAAGGGAAGGCACATCGGTTCGAAGACTTCATCTTCTTTTTATTGTTTAACTTTTTTTTTTTTTAATTTAAATATATTGATTTATTAATAATTATTATCCCGGAATTGTTAAAAAAATGTTTTACAATAAATAATCATTAAATAATAAAAAAAATTTTGAAATTATTAGCGAAATAAAATTTTACGTACTTTTAAAAATGTGTATATATACTCATAATTAAATAGGCATTATTACACATGTGTATATGTAATAGATTTGGTGAAACACCTGATTATTTAATATTAATTGAAAATTATAATTTAGAATCATATTATGTTTCAATTTTCTAGTTTAATTTTGGTTAAATTTTATTTAATTATTCTGGAATTTCTAATTAATTTTATGAACGATATAGTTAACTACAGTAACTGAAAAATAGACCCTCACAAGAACAACATATGTACTAAGGCGTAAGTGCCCGATCTTTAATAAATTGCAAAAATTGTTTTCTTTTAATTAAATACTTCTCTGATATTGTCGGTAAATATTTTCCCCAAGTCGGAGTTATCATAATTTCGTTTATTTTTGTTGCCAATCATTTAATCGCTCATTGGTTTCATATAATTCTTCTAATCTTAATTTGTGTACACGTTCCCTAATTTTCAAACTTTCTCTCTGTTTATAATCATTATCCTCTCTTAATCTTTTTATTCTTTCCTTGTTCTTGACATTTTCTTCCTCTTCATATTCATCGTCGTATTTTTGAGATATATTTCTTTAATTTTATCTTTCTTTTTCCTGTATGATTCGTTCTTTTTCATTTTTGATTATTCACCAAATAATTCAACAATAAAAACTAATTATTTTACACCGTAACATCGAAATTAACATTTGTAACCAGTATACAGTTCACTAAACGCAATAGTTTAATTATTATTAACTTTTCTTTATACGACACACCAGAAATCTGAAACTTTTGTTAATCAGCAATTCACAAAGATACGAATAATACTGATTTAGTAACACGAGTAATAAAGGGACTTTTCCTCTATCCTAATATTTCAGCAATTGTGTAACTGTCTAATTTATTAAAGAATTGGAGGATCGTATCTCACTTTCAAATGAAATAAGTTTAAATGAAGTGTAGCAAAAACGTGTATATTTAATTTATTACGCGTACAATGAAGTCATGTGGTGTCCACATCAGATTTTTTTCTAAACCAAAGGAATTTTTGAGCGGAAGACGTAATGAAATCGATGAACGACTGATCAAGGAATTTTTAAGTTCTTAAACTGGATAGTCAAGCTCGAATTTACATCTCAAAAAGGTTTATTACTCAACGAGGATTCTATTGGAAAATACATTCGTTATAAAAAATTACAAAAAAATTATCAATTACGACAAAATGATTCTTTATTAAATAATGACCTCGTCATAATTCCTACATAATTACTGACACTATTATAATAGGCGTACCATATGCGTCTACAGGCAGAGATTAATTACGTTAAATAAAAGAACGCTATAAAATAAGTAGCAGCTAACGCAACATTTATGTAAAACGAGTAGTCATAATAAGAAGCGTTTAAAAAATAAGAAGAGATAATAAAGACTCCTCCCACAATTTTTACTAGTTTGTTTACATCCAATTCATGTAAACAACAACACCAAGAAGAGAGTAGGGGAACTGTTTATTTATAATACAGGAAGGATCAATTTCTTCCAACATCCTATACGTAGTTAATCCTGTGCAAAACGCCATCAGACTACAATCCTATTATTAAAAAACGTTTTCTTATATTTTACTGTAAAATAACTAACAAAAAATAATTTATTATACAAATAACATTAAATAATGTAATTAAAAACGTAAACAATAAACACACACGCGCGCGCACACACACACACATATATACATTATATACATTATTTACAAGCCTTGTAAATGAAAAAAAAATTGAATAGTTTATTTACGCTCAAGAAAATAATTGAATTTCCACCTCCCCTTCGAAAGAGAATATTACGTCGTAAATATTCTCTTCAATTGACGTAATTTTTACGACGTAATTGAGATGCTCAATTACGTCGTAAATTCTATTTACAACAAAAAAAGGCTGACAACAAAATTGTTAAACCGGTGATTCAGAAAGAACTTCACAATTTTAAAAGCATAAAAAATCTATTTAAATAACTTACAGATTCAGTTGAGGTTTCACATCATCAAAGACATCAAGTTTTGACTCGCGTACTTCATTATTACCGAATTTAGACAATAGCGCTGTCACCAGTGTTATTAAAAATGGATAACTGGTGCAGAACGTTCTCGCTATGTGTTTTGGTCTCACGATCTGCAGTCACCAGCTGCAGTTCAACGAATTTTCGTAGAGATTACAGTAGGAAGGAATAATCGTACAATCTTGGCGCTGTTGTCTTCGTTGAGACAGGTTTTTGTACTCTAAGCGAACGAAGACTGTACGGACCGTTCTTCTTCCAGGAGGCAAACGCAAATGATATCGTTTATCCGGACATGTTTCAAATGTTCTTCAGTTAGATCAATATGTTAGATAGATGGACACCATTAATAACAGTATAACCACCTCATTAACACTTAGAAGCCAGAAATTTTCTTGATGCTCGATTTTCAGGTGCAATGATCGGTCGTGAAGATCCAACTGCGCGGCCACTTCGCTCCCCAGATTTGACCCCGTTAAGGCGGTTTCATTAACGATCTGGTTTAATGATCTTTGAACGCCTTTGTCTAATGATCTTGTTGAGCTAAGATTTCGAATTAACGCCGCATCTGCAGGGGGTACCAACCGACCATCTGATTACAGTATGGAATTAAATTTGAAATTCATATTAGTAATAAGAACTAGACTCGATGTAACAAACTTTAAATTAAGTATATTTAGATTAGGCTGTATTTTAAGACATTTATGGATTATTGCTTTTGGCACTGGAGCTTTTATGTTTCTCTACGTATTCCAAAGAATGAAACTTTGTGTATATACTTGTAAAATTATTATTGGAACAAATTCGAATTTGAGAATCAACTTCCAAGTAGGATGTATGACACATTACAGATGAAAACAAAAGTGAATGTTGGGTAACAAATTTGATGTGTTTTTCTATGAGATGAGACTTCAACCGAATCTGTAAGTTATCTCAATAAACTTTTATATTTTTTTTTAAGTTGTGAAGTCCTTTTTGAATAACCTGGTACTTTCCTGGCATTATGTAACGGAAAAATAATAATACATGATATTTTTTTTAAATTCAAAAAAATAATCGTTACTTTATAATTTTTTTCTGCTCACCCGCCTACAAAAATCACTTCTTAAAAACTTTATTTTTTTAAGTTTACTACGTTAACTGGAAGAAACTTAAAAAAAAAATAAATCCACTGAGAAATGTACAACCAATAAAACGTTACCTAAGATTTCTTTTTTTGGGGTATGGGTAAATTATTTTGAAATTTTATTGCAAAATTATAATAAAATGTTATAAAAAAGTGTTTTTTTGGCGGGAGGGTGAAAAAATTTCCGTGTTATCTCGCCCAGAAAACAAAAATATGAAATAGAAAAATAATACACAGAATCTAATAAGATAACAACAAAACAAAAACTTAAAGTATACATTTAAAAACGAAATTAAAACTTAAACTAAATACTAAAACCAGGCAAAATAAAAAAACTTGAAACTAAAATATTGAATACAAAATATACAACTACCGTACAAAAAAGAAAGTTTTAAGAAAACCATTTAGTACAGGCAACTTGTCATCAAAATAGGCTGTATTTGAAAATCGTTACCTATCGATTGATCTTTTGTCCATGCGTTAGGGGTGATGAGGGAAGCTTAACTCCAGATTTTTAATCCCCCCATAGATTTTTGAAAAACTCAAAAAGTTTTTGAAATGCGTTTTTCTCTGAATCTATGCATTTTAGAAAAAAGTTATACAAACAAAAAATGTAGAGGACATTCTCCTCTACAATTAATGTCTTTGAAGTTATGCCGTATAATTTGAAATTGAAATACTAGGTGGCGCTGAAGTTGTAAAGAACGTTGTAAACGAGTAGACCGATTTCGAACACGTGCCCAATTCACAACATTTTCACACTTTCACAAGCTACAGCTCCAAAACGGTAAGTCGTACAAGAAAATTGTTTAAATAAAAGTTGTCTGTTTTTTTGAGATTAACAACTTTTTCAAATGCAATACAGACGAAAAACAATTTTTTCCGGTGAAAAAACCGAAAAAAACACGTTTTTTACAAATTCCGCGCCACCTAGTATTTCAATTTCAAATTATACGGCATAACTTCAAATACATTAATTATAGACGAGAATGTTTTCTACATTTTTTGTTTGAAAAACTTTTCTCTAAAATGCATAGATTCAGAGAAAAACGCATTTCAAAAACCTTTTGAGTTTTTCAAAAATCTATGGGAGGGGACGTTAAAAATCTGGAGTTAAGCTTCCCTCATCGCCCCTAACATAAGGAAAAAAAAACAATCGGTAGGTAAGGATTTTCAAATAAAAATACAAATTGACTGTACTAATTAAAAAGTATGTAAAATAGTAACACTTCGGAGAAATAAAAATACCCGTTCCCAAACTTCTTTAATCATTGCTCTCTCTCATTTTCCTGTTTAGCCTCCAGTAACTACCGTTTAGATAATTCTTCAGAGGATGAATGAGGATGATATGTATGAGTGTAAATGAAGTGTAGTCTTGTACATTCTCAGTTCGACCATTCCTGAGATGTGTGATTAATTGAAACCCAACCACCAAAGAACACCGGTATCCACGATCTAGTATTCAAATCCGTGTAAAAATAGCTGGCTTTACTAGGACTTGAACGCTGGAACTCTCGACTTCCAAATGAGCTGATTTGGGAAGACGCGTTAACCACTAGACCAACCCGGTGGGATTTATCATTGCCCTGGATTTGACGAAAATTTCTGAGCAATATAAATTTACGACGAAGGCCGCATATGCAATCCACAAGGATGTGACGCATATTCAAGTTATAAAAAGATAAAAAAAAATCAATATTTTTATACTGTTATCGACTCCCCCAATCCAACTATTGCCCCCAAAGTATTGTTTTTTTTTTTTATCACTTTACTATTACGCTTAAGACATAAAAAAAAATTCGGTTAAAAAATATGAAAAATAAAAAGATTTTTTCCGATTTTTTGGGGAACGGGGAAATGTTTTTCAAAATTGTATGGTTAGCATGCACGTGTGTACGTTACTTACCGGATACGAATACCGGTCAGGCATGGCATTTTCACACACGCTACAAATCATTCATCTCATCCTCTCAAACAATCCCTAACGGTGGACCCACAGGTTAAAAAAAAAAATGAGGGTTATATTTGCAAAATTTTGGGAAAATTGCCCGCAAAGAAACTAGCTTTCCCCTGGAGGTACTGACCTCAAACTTTACCAAACTGCCCCATACATGCGAGTCTCTTTACGTAATTTCATTTAAATCGGTCTACCTTTCTTTTTTTTTCTTTTTCATGTTTAGCCTCCGGTAACTACCGTTTAGATAATTCTTCAGAGGATGAATGAGGATGATATGTATGAGTGTAAATGAAGTGTAGTCTTGTAAAATTCTCAGTTCGACCGTTCCTGAGATGTATGGTTAATTGAAACCCAACCACCAAGGAACACCGGTATCCACGATCTAGTATTCAAATCCATGTAAAAATAACTGGATTTACGAGGACTTGAACGCTGTAACTCTTGACTTCCAAATCAGCTGATTTGGGAAGACGCGTTAACCACTAGACCAACCCGGTGGGTTAAATCGGATTACCTAGTCAAAAGTTATTTAACTTCAAACAAGCCAACACACATAAAAACGTTCGTACTAATATTACCCCGTCACCATTTTTATTCTTGTTTTATCTTTATATTTTTGTTTTTATTTTATTTGCTTTATATTTTTTGTTTATCTTTTCTTCTCTAGGTCATTAAACGTCGAAAAAATAAAAAATATTGCCTAATTACCATTCTTTCCTTCTTGTAGCATAGCCCTAGAGCTACGATGCTAGGAAAATAAAATCGGTATTTATGCTATAAAAGGGGACACACTAGTTTTTTCCCTAAGTATTCTGTACGATTACTTACATAAATTGCAAGTCTAACTGAAACATTCTCTGATAGTTACAGGTCACTTGAACTGCTAAGAACGGTGGTCTGAGCGAAAGTTCGTGTGTGCAGGCACACACACATGCAACCAATTACCTTTTTTTTACCAGTATATGTGTAACATTAAATGGAATGTAGTGAAGATTTTACGTTCAGAAGAGCAGGTGGGCGTTTGGTAACAAGAATCCAACGCATAGTTTTATCTCGAAAGTTTGTCCAATGCTTTTATATAATCGACTGTAGTACAAAAATAAAAGACTAATTTAATTTTGTCTAGCTAACAAGCAGCGTTCTCTATTCGATAGGTTACCGACAGGTCCTTATACTACTGTTCGATTGATAGCGGCTATAAACCGACTGAAATGAAAAGCCGATTATCCAAACTGAACTTTGCAAGGCCGAATCCGAATAATTTTAAAGCAAAAAACGTTTATCACATGAACAAGAATATTGTAATATTTAATAGACATCATACATGAATTAATTTAACATTTAATAATTTGTTTATTTATAATTTTTGAATAACTGATGACGACTGTTTAATAACAGAATGCACATTTACTTTCAAAAGTTTTCATTTAATAATATATAAATGAGAAATTTTCAGCTATTTTTATTTTTATTTTTTAATAACTAGCATAGATCATTCTTTATAAATTTAAAAAAAAAATTAATAAACGAAAAGAAATTTAATTTAATTTCTTGAGGTACAATCACTTCCGGTTAAATATTTCTACTTTTATTTTCTCGCTAATATCTCTATTTCTATGAACAAATATTTTTCTTTTATATATTATTATTTATTAGTTAATAAACATTAATTAACAATTGAATTAATATTTAAAATAAATTAAAAATGACGGTGAATAACATTGTGTTTTGTGTTTCCCACTCCACTCTCTCCCTCACAATCTCTCTCTCTATCTCTCTCTCTCTATTAATAGGAAAATAATTATTTTAAATCTTGTTTGAAATTTAAAAAGAAAACCATTAATTTAAAATAAATCTGAATCAATTTTCATCACATACAATCATTTAAAATTATCAACAAAAAGGAAATTTACTTCTTAAATAATTAATACTTAATTTTAAATTCAACAACAAACAAAAAGAAAAAGAAACGACACGTTATATTACTGCTTAACTTCACGGCAACTAATCAAAAGTGAAAATATTATTAAAGATAAAAATGATGATCATGCGGTAAAATAAAACGCCATGAAAAATAAAAGAAAAAATGAAGTAGAAAATGAGAAGATCGTGCTAAATAACTTAATGTACAAGAATCAGACTGAGAGTGTGAGAGAGAGGGTTGGGAGAGTGCAACTGATTGAGTTTCTCAGTCAGCAATATGATCTGCAAGAGTATCATCACACTGGGTACAAAAAGGATGCGCCGATAAATAGAAAATATATATATATATATATACTAAGTTAGACACACACACACACACATCACTAGTACATAGGTAACTAGATGGAAGAGTATATAAGCGGGCGGTAACGGCCGAAGCCAGTAATAAAATAAAACAAAAAAGAAAAAACCTAAAGAATGAAACACTAAGCGAAAGACATATATATATAAAATAGTATATACAGATATATAGCACTAGATATCAAGAGAAGGTGTATTGCTATGTGATGCGACCGGCAGACAGGACGGGACATGGAAGATCAATGACCTTTGCCATCGCGCGGTTGTTTTCAACGTTACATTATATATATATATATATATATATAGTCTCTATGTGTCTGTAAAATAGAGACTTTTTCGTTTTTTATTATTATATTTTTTTGTTATTTCTTAACAGAATAAACTCGACGAACTTTTATCCAGTATATAAAACAGATTTATAGCCTAAAATATAAACATAATAAAATAAAAATTCCACACACGTAAAATTACAGCAATCACAAAAATTATATTATCTATTTTAATATAAATAAATAAGTAGAACTTTTTTATTTTTAATTAAAACATCTAAAAAATGAATACATTTATTTTAATTAGAAAAATAAAATCTTTTAAAAAATTAGCCAGTTATAATTTTTTTTAAATCTAGAATTAAAAAAAAACCTTGCTAAACATTCCTTAAAATGTATAAACCCTTTCCCATGGTTTAACATGAAAATTATTGTTATTTTCACAAGTAATTTATTTAAATTTTTATTCTAAAAAGGAGTTAAAATCCAGCTTTACATGATAGGCTCTTTAATCGTATAAATATATATATAAAAAAAAACAGTCAACGAATAAGTGTCCCAAATTTAACCCCCTTTACTAGATAACACAATAAATATATTCTACAAAACCGGAAATTCTCAGGGTTAGACCTACACCCACAAAAATGACAATGGTATTTGGGGGGAGGGAGAGAAAAAGATGGAATTAATTATAAATGGGGTAGATGATGAGAAAACCTTCGAGTAGACAAACAACTCTACTCAGAAAATAACTTCGAGGATTTCAACGGGTACTCATTTTACAATGACCAGCTTAAATACAACTAAACATATATTTTTTAGACAAACTGCTTTTTCTCCATAAATTAAACATACACCCAAAAAATAGGTACACGATAAAGGAAACACTTTGTCCACCCCCCTGCCATATATTGTATGCCAAAGTATCCAACGGTAAATTATTAGGCAGATCCCCCGTTGTAGTTTGGATTAAATTATTTATTTTTGTCCATAAATCATTGCACTGTACATCTCAGGTAAAAAAGTTTTATCTATTTTTAATTACCACTTCTTCGACTAAAATAAAAAAAATTGAAAATTCATCTCATTTAAAGAAAAAAGAATCTAAATTCCAGTACCTTTAACAGAAAAAGATTTTTTCTTTTTTGTACGATTAAGTCCCATCTTTTTTTTTAGAAAAACAAGTATGAAGTATCTGAAACGTACAAGCTACATTAATAAAAGTTACTTTCTTTGAAAATAATGATGCAAATTATACAACAAATCGTTATAGCAAAGACAGAAAAGTAACACACACACACACCTATACTGCTAACTATAAACCGTCTTTTATTTACGTTAAGTATTTATTATACAATAATATATTCAATTCCGTGAATAAACTACGGGTTAATGACTAAATTTTCCAAATAAGCACGGCATGTGATACATTTTGTTCTTTAATACGGTTCTTTATTTGTAATTTATTCTGGCGTGTCACCTGTCAAGTTTCCTAAAACTAGATGACCTATATAACTTATAACTCTATTATTAATCTAAAAAATCTAATGTGGACATAAACATGATTTCCTTGTACGCCTTTTCTTTCTTTTTCCGGTTTAGCCTCCGGTAAATACCGTTCAGATAATATTTCAGAGGATGAATTAGGATGATATGTATGAGTGTAAATGAAGTGTAGTCTTGTACATTCTCAGTTCGACCATACCTGAGATGTGTGGTTAATTGAAACCCAACCATCAAAGAACACCGGTATCCGCGATCTAGTATTCAAATCCGTGTAAAAATAACTGGCTTTACTAGGACTTGAACGCTGGAACTCTCGACTTCCAAATCAGCTGATTTGGGAAGACGCTTTCGCCACTAGACCAACCCGGTGGGTTTCCTTGTACGCATATTAAATTTCATATCCACATTTGTATAAAATGAAAAGAACATAAAATTTTATTTCATTAATAACTTATGATATTTTTTTTCTTTTTTTCTGGTTATTATTGAATTATTATTTATCGTAAATTTTTTTTTTACAATCACAGGTTTACTAATAAAACAATATATTTAAATTGTAAAAAAAGGAGATGAAGTCTGATTCGAACCGATGTGCCTTCACACAAGATCCAAATATTTTATTAATTAAAATTTTATTTGGCTGTAACTATCGAATCAATGAAAATAAGTAACAATTACGATATACCATTGAAAACCTCTCAATGAGAGTTTATTATTAAAGTTAAGAAAAAGTTCAAATTCCCAAATCCAAATTTTTCTAAATTCCAAAATCCATTTTTTTTGGAATTTCGGCTTTTTTGGACACTTTTGGTTCGGTCGATTGCAATCACCAGGGGAGGTGCCCAAATAAATATTACAACAGTCCTAAATCCAAAATTTCAAAATCATACGACTAGTTTTTGAGTTACGCGAGATACATTTGTACGTATACAGGTCATGCCGAAACTAGTTAAATGGATTCAGGGATGGTCAAAATGGATATTTCCGTTGAAATTTGAAAACCTAAATTTTTCACGATCACAATACTTCCTTTACTTCGTACAATAATACAAATTAAACTTCCATAACATTTTGAAAACTCCAGCAATAAACTAATAAATTTAATTATATTTACAACATTAAGAATACACAATAAAATTCCAATAATGACAGTTTAAAAAATAGTGTACCATACAATTCGTTTTGATTATATAAATTCAACCTAAAACTAGTTTTAGATAACAACAAAATAAAACAATCGATTTCAAAATGTATCCATTGAACTGGGTCACTGGGTTTAAGAGCTATTGTGATATAAAAAAAATAGATATTATTAAGACGCCATTTTAAAAGGTTAAGCGTATGATGAAACTTAACTTTGGCTAAGTTTCATCATTAGAAAAAAAATAATAATAAATAAATAAACGAAAAGTATAACTTCTTTAAGGGGACCCGTACTAAACTGAATATAAAAGTACTTGAAATTAAATAACTTTCACTTATTATAGTACATTATCAAAAACTAATTAATCTTTTTTTTCTAATATGAATATAAAAAAATAACAAAATGAAAACAAAACACAATTTTCTTTTTTAGGATGTTACAAAGAAGTGTACGGTAAGGTTGTCTGTCTTGGTTTACGTAAATACAAATTTCGTTTTTTTAACGTAAAATATTACAATAATTTTCTCGAAGTATAATTCTTCGCTTAAAAAAATAACATAGGATTATAAGATTATTACAAGATTATATTATAAAAATTCAATAATATGTCGTTTCAATATTATGAACAAGTAAATAAATATGTTAAAATCATCTAAGTAGAACATGTACCTAATATGTAATGTAACAAATTTTACGTTATCGGTTGGGAAAATACCAATCATTGATGTTGGTAAATTTGGCCACGAATAAAATTTTGATTATACAAGGAAAAAAAAGCTGACAAAGTATTACATGACTTTCCCGGATGTTAATAAATATTAACTAAAACAGTTATGAACAAAAAAAAAATATATATATATATATAAACTTTTGAAGGTAGGGAAGAAATTTTGAGAAAAATTGTTCTATATTCATATATATGGTAAGTTAAATAAATTTTTTTAAATAAAATTTTCTCTAAATTTATCATCCCCATCAATAAAGACTAAAATAAGAGAAAGAAAAAGAACAAAGTTATTGTACTATAAACCTAGAAAAACACTTGTTTTTCGACACCGAATTCTGTTTTTTTACTTCGGATATCTTAAAAACTACTGGAATTACAGTTCTAGGACCTATTTTATCCTATTTCCCAGCTCAAATTACCTACGAAACCATCACTTAATTTTTTTTTACTTCTTAATTTGTGTCTCAAAAATTTTCATTTTATTACAACTAAAATCAGACGAAATAATTCGCTATTCGTAACCTGAAAAAAAAGCGCTTCCAGACCTATGTTTATATGAACTTTTGTCATTATTTTGACCGGTAGAACATATTTTGAAAGTTTCTCCGTGGGACATCCTGTATATTTAAATTAACTACAACCAAAGAACAGTATTAAATATAAAAGTTTAAATATGCGTCGGAACAAACAAAACAATAATCGTACATTTTACGCAATAAATAACAAAATAATATAAAAATTATAATAAAATAAATGAAAAAAAAAGAATTGTAAACAATTACGAAAGAATAAAGGCCAAAAGAAATAGAAAGCAAGTAGATGAAACCACAACTATAGAAAAGTGAGAGGATCATACGTTAAAAGAGGATAGAATAAGAATATTATAAAGAGAAATAAGGATAAAGAAACTAATAAGGAATTGTGAAAGTTGGTCCTACGTTTAGTAATTACACTATAAAAATAAAAATAAATTAAAAACAATCTTCATAAATTATAAGTAAATATAATTATTTGAAAAAATAAATAAATTATAATTCAAACAGTAAAAAATGTTAATTAACAATAATTTATTTTTATTTTTTTCACTTTTTATATAATTAAATGAAATTAAACGATTTGCCCCGCTTAAAAAATATCTAATAAAATTCCCTTTGCCTTTTACCCAATCAATTTTTTTGTAATCTATCACATCACATTCTTCAGATACATCGATTGTTGTTAACGAGTTAAAAACGAAGGTTTTATAATCTTCAATGATAACCAAAACTGGAAAATTTGCTTTAAAAAAATTATAGTAATGGTTTGCGATTTGAGAAAATGTACCCCAATGTACGTACGTACCTGTACTAATTTTGATCATTTTTACTTCCTTGTATACGAATTAAAGGAAGTACTCTGAAAAATTTCGGTTTTCAAATTTCAACGGAAATATCCATTTTGACTAGTTTCGGCCTTATATCTGTACGTATGTATCTAGCATAAAGAAAAACTTTCTTTCGGCTCGCCGGAAAGCGGAGATAGATTTCACCAATGCTAAGTAGAGGATAAAAAAGATTTCCATCTTAAAGTCAAGAAAAACTTCAAATTTACTCAATACGACAATGGTTACATGTGAAAAACGTTTAACACGTTTACCATATGACAAGCCCCATCTTCTTACAACTCCAGCAATATTTTGGTCATCCCTTGCCGTAAGGGTTGGTCATATCAAAAATTGCTTCAGATAAAAGTTTTAAGTAATGTTTAGATGATTAACTACCCTTTAAACCGATTCGATACTGTGCCTATTAAGGGAGGTATGATTTATTTGTCTTCGAAATCCCATTTTTCCATCCCCTGAGCCAACGGTTGGTGATACAAAAACTTTACTTATTGGTTTTAGATCCTTATCCAAAGAATAGTAGGAACCTTAAACGAATTCTATACTTTAATTAATAAGAAAGTTATAACGATATTTTGTTGTTTTTTATAAATCCCCTCATTTCTAGCTCACATGATCCGATTTTGCCCATAATGAACTCGACCGAGATTTTGGGTCGTTATATTTCATCGTAAACTATAGGACATTTTAAACGATTTAAGTGAAAGTATGAAGAGGGGCGAGGTTAAAGATAAAACATTTTACTTGTCCTACCCCCACTGGTAAATTCAATAGTCATAATTTTTAGTTTAAAAATACAATACTGTACCGTACAATCACAAACAGTATTGTGTTAAAGATAAATTAAATACAAAACACATCGATATTTTATTTTAAAACAGCTTCTTGTTAGGTATACAGTATATTTTTTGTATGATAATAGTTTATGAAGGCGTAAAGATTTACGGTTACGAAGTGGGAACTCGGAAGTACCGATAACTCGGCTGTAACGAGCATATTTAACTGTCCCCTTGAATCTCATTATAATAAAGTTTTACTGTATATAAAACGCGTCCGTAAGATAATAGTGTGGTTTTAAATGGTTATATCTTCGGAATAAGGCATTGTAAAGAAACACTTCAAGTTTCTTACCTGTACATTAGATTACGATGCGTGCTCCCTTAGTTGTCCTGCAGACGTCAAGACTATATTCTGTCTCTTGCCGTACGTGACAAAGAATATCCGACATGACAGATGAAACAGCTTTAGTGATCCATCCTTTTAAATGATCCAGATTTCGTACTTGAACGGAGTACACTTTTATTTTTACATAACTTAAAAATTAAAATCCATGAGGATAAGGATTCCATCCTTCTCGTCCGAGCCGTCGCTGATGAAAGTTTTCGTTAAGAAAATCGTGCACGATTGCGGCAAAACGTGAAGGGGCTCCATCTAACTGGAAAATGGAATTCTCCGGTATTTGGGGCGCTACATACCCTTCCAACATATCCAGGATGTTCCCTGTTTTTTTTTTTTTTGTTTTTCAGCAAAAAAGAAGGGTCCAATATAACTCTTTTCCTTTCTTTTTCCTGTTTAGCCTCCGGTAACTACCGTTTAGATAATACTTCAGAGGATGAATGAGGTTGATGTGTATGAGTGTGAATGAAGTTTAGTCTTGTACATTCTCAGTTCGACTATTCCTGAGATGTGTGGTTAATTGAAACCCAACCACCAAAGAACACCGGTATCCACGATCTAGTATTCAAATCCGTGTAAAAATAGCTGGCTTTACTAGGACTTGAACGCTGGAACTCTCGACTTCCAAATCAGCTGATTTGGGAAGACGCGTTCACCAGTAGACCAATCCGGTGGCTCCAATATAACTCCAATATAACTGTCTTGTGCGAACCACAAATTCACTTTTTCACTGTCACGCTGATGTTCAATAACGGGACAGTACCTCATATAAGAACATTAGCATTACGCTGATGTACTCGTCCAGAAACATGAAACCTTTCTTCATCACTGAAAATGAACTCCTTTAAAAAAACATCACCCTGCTCTAATTTATCCAGAATGTCTACAACAAAATGAAATCGTTCATTTTATCGTGTGGATAAAGTAGTAACACCTGAATTTTGTACGCAGTGAAATGTAGCAGTCTTTTTAAAACAATGTGAACAGTTGTTATTTTAGGAATTCCCAACTGCCTAGAACATTTCCACATGAATTTTTTCGGGCTACGCAAGAAACTTTTTCGCACTGCTCCAATCGTTTCATCAGACACTGATGGCTGTCCTTGATGTGTTTGCTTCAGTCGGCTCCCTGTTTGTTTGAGTTATTTGTCCCGTTGCCGAATGTTATTTCCATGCAGAGAGGGTCTTCATTGTACAGAAGACGGTATTCACGCTTAAAAAGTGTAACCGACTCGAAAATAGCACGCCATAACACCCACTGAACCTTCCTCTGCACCACAAAAATGATGAATAACGCGCACGTGCTGCTTGCGTGTACTGGAAACACAATACGCATGCGCTAACTTTCGAACGCATATACTTTGTGTGTTTCTTTTTCATTTAACTTACAATTCATCTCTCCACAATGCTTTGTTCCGAAAGATTTATGATTTTACGAACACGTTATAGATATATACATATATATTCAAAATATCGTCAGGATCAATAAGGTTCTAAAATCCTATGGGCTAACGAAGGACGCGTACAATAAGAAACAGATCTCAAGGATGGGCAAGATCAGGCACTACACAACGGTAGTCTGATCGTTTTATACGCTGCTGCATAGCTCTGAACCAAGGGGAAATAGAAAAATTGCAAATTGTTGAAAGATACTAAGAAAAATCATAAGCCCAAAAAACTAATGACGGTTGTAAATTAAGGAAGAATAAGTAACTTTACCAGGAATTAGATAGAATCAGAATAACGATGTATATATCCCGCACGAATAGTTCCAAACCGTAAAGTATTCTGTAGAAATTTTAATAATCTTCGCGACAAAGGTATACTTTCCCAGAGCTTATGTTTCACAACATGAAAACTACGGGAGATACAGTTCTGGGGAGAGTTATATTCGATTTTCAAGAAAAAACATAACAAACATCAAGTTTACCACTTATATAACGCCTTAAATATCCCAGTATGACCTAATTTTTAAATTTGACCGTGCGAAATTTTTCGCTAACCGTAACTCGTTAACAAAAGTGTTTTTGGATATATGATTGTACGAAATTTTTCCTTATTTCAAGCTGTAGAATCCAAGATTATTTCCTTTTCCTGCTCAATACATGTGTGTTCGTGCGCGCGCGCTTATATATGTTAAATATTTAATTAAAATAAATTACAACAGAAGTATTTTTAAACAAAAAAAAATCAAAAATTATGGCACAAACTTTAAACACGATTTTTAACAAATTAACAAAAAAAGTTTCATAAAAAAAAATTATATAAAAAAAAAAAAGGATTTCAGAGATCGATTCAAAAACGAATTATGGTAAAGGACACAGTGATATCAAGCAACAAACCGTTTTGACAAGTTGAAGTTCGGGTGCTGCCGGAGGTTACAAACTGACAGATCACAAGTTAAAGGGGAGGAGAGAACCTGCTCATAATAATAACTTACCGAACAACAAAACCAACCATCAGCTGTTTTAACAGCTGTTGGATGACGTAACAAGATTCTGTTACAAATCAAGTTGAAAGAAAGTTATTTATTGTATATATGTTACACGGTATGACACATTCTAACTTTTAGGTTTTAATTAACGAAACTCTCATTAATATAGGTTTAAAAGAGGGCAAAAGCATATATAATGTTAAAAATATAAAAATAGCCAGATGAAAAAATATTAATGGATTTAACAACTGTAAAAGTCACGTGTTTTACACGTAAAGTCACGTGTAAAACACGTGACTAAATCCAAGTACCACCCCAGGAAGTGCAATCCACTAACGATTGGAAACGATATAAACAAACGTTCTATCTGCTACTGGCAAACATTGTTTTGGGCTCCGTGAAAATACTTAGCGCGGCACATTCAAATACTATTAACTTACGCGTTTAAAATATCATAATTTTTTTTTATCCCTTTTAACTTCAAATAACTCTTGCATCGAGAGATAGATGGGTACGTACAGAAAACATACTTAATCCAACCTTCCACTAATACGATTTCTTTACATGATGAACTAAATATAAATGAAACGAATTATATGTCATATTAATACTCAAGGTCAAGAATCACGATGCAAAAAACCAACTTTTAAAACAAAACAGTTGTTTTAAATTTCAAGGATATGTAAACATACTTGTCTATGAATTTGACCTTATCTCACAGTATATAAAATAAAATAATTTTACAATCTACTTTAGCGTAAAAATTCAGAAAAGAAAACTAAAAAAATTATAATGAAGTAAAAAGATAATTAAAAAGAAACTTTCTAATCGATATCCGAAGAAATTTACTTTTGCCGAGTTTTCCCATAATTTACTATAAATATATATATAAAACTTGGCGTAAGTGATCCATAATCAACGCCAGCAAAACTACGAAATATAAATCTATAAAAATTTATATACATGTTCTTCTTACGGCGTAAGAGTACAGTATCAAACGGTTTTTTGAAATTCCGAAAGGGTTAAACTGGAGTAAACAATGAAATTTTCTATATTTTTTTTTAATTTCTCGGTACAATTGTAGATATAAACTAAATTTTTGATGTGTGTAAACTTTATATGAATATCTAAAAACTAATTTCTACATTATTATAAAAATTCAACCTTGAAAGGGTGATGAAGAAAGGTAAAATATATTTTTGAATGGTTGCAAAGTTTACCCATTTCCGACTATACTAAATGTGATATTCAGTAGATTTGGGGTTATATTAATATTCTTCACCTAAATATCTAAACAAATTATTTGGTTTGTTTTAATTTAGATTTTTTTAAATATGCGACGCGATGATTCAACCAACACAGCTACTGTCACTGTTATACTTATGTGCGACGCGACTAGATGCAAAAACTTCCGATTACTTGCCCAAAAAAAATCTGATGTGGACACCACATGACATCCTTGTACGCCTATTAAATTAAATTACATATCCACATTTTTAAAAGTTCAAAAAAATGTTTTTTCATTAATATTTTTGTATTTTTTGTTATTGCTGAATTATTATTTACCTTAAAAACGTTTTACAATCAGAAGTTAATAATTATTAATAAATCAATATATTTAAATTAAAAAAAAGGAGAAAAAAATCGGTTTTGAACCGATGTGCCTTACCCTTGTAAGATCCAAATACTTCATTAATTAAAATTTTATTTGGCTAAAACTTCGGAACCAATGAAAATAAATACCACTTACGATATATCGTTGAAAAGCTCTCAATGAGGGTATACTACTGCAGATAAGAAAAAGTCAGAAATCCAAATCTCTTTGGGTTTCAGGCTTTTTTGAACACTTTTGGTCCAGTCGATTGTAATCGAAAGATAAGGTGCACAACTACTATATATTACAACAGTCCTAAATCCAAAATTTCAACATCCTACAGCTAATCGTTTTTACGCGAGATACGAACGTATGTACAGACGTCAAGCTGAAACTAGTCAAGATAGAGATTCAGGGATGGTCAAAATGGAAATAACCGTTGAAATCTGAAAACCAAACTTTTTCGAGATCACAATACTTCCTACTCTTCGTACAAGGAAGCAAAAACAGAAAATAAAAAAAACTAACTGCGACGGAAAATCCAAGTAACCATATAGCTCAGGGAAACCGGGATGGGGATGCTAGATTATATATATATATATATATATATATATATATATATATATATATATATATATATATATATATATATGTCGGAGAATAAAGTACAGTGGAGTATCTTCCGACAAAGCGATGAGAATGTTCTTTAGAATATCTGTATTTTTGGTAGTTTTAAGAAATGTACTATTGCTTGTAATGTTTTGTAAAATAAGGTTTAAATTGTTTTATTGCGGTAGGCTTAGGCCTAGGTAGGCACATGGTTGTCAACGTAGTCGGGATCCCAGGACGATAGGGGTATCATAAAATTAATAAGGAAAAGGAAATATGCAGTAGGTATATTATTTGAGAATATTGAGAAAAGGTAGTCTTGCTTTGGAACCGAGATCGAACAGACGTCCTAGTGATCGCGAATTCGTTATTTCCCTGAGCCTCGGTCTATCGCAAGTTGTTTTAATATTATTTGAATTCTAAATTAAATTAATCTTATATTATAATTCGTGTACTGCTGAGTTGTTGATAAGTGATAATTATCATTTGTAATTATTTCATTGTACGAGTTATCTACTCATTTTTGTTAATTGAACTTTATTATAATCTCATATATTCTCCACTTGTAATAATAAAAATGAGTGAAACACAAAACGTTGAACCCCTGACAAATCTCCTCGCCTCTCCGACATATATATATATATATATATATATATATAAATACGCAGTTGCATACTCATTTCATAATAAACTTGTACCAAGGTTGTTGCAACGTAATATAAAACAACCTCGGTAAAAACTGTGTCATTATCAAGCGAACATTCTATTTTAGTAAACATTTACAAATATAACCTACTTATCGGAATTTTCTCTTAATCAAACGGAATAAAATAAAATAAAATTTAAACAAAATTAGAAATAATTTATAAAGCAGATTGTGAACAATTAAAATCAAAAAGTTGTTAATTTCGTGGCAATGAGGTTATTTATTCGTACCAGAAAAAAGGCGGGCCCACAGTCTGTCGCGAAAATGTTCAATGGTCTATGTTTCATTAAACATAACTTTGTTAAATGTCTTTGCCAACTGTGACTAAATAACGTTTATGAGTACAAAAAACAATGATAGCTTCTAAATCCTGAACATTTTTAGCTAGGTGTTTTTTGAGTTGTGATTTTTTAACATTTCTTTTACTGGTTTTATCAAGTTTAGTCCTTATAAAACGCCTTAAAAATGTTTTTCATCGGAGGAACTGAATTCCGGTCGAAATTTTTAATTAGCCGTAACTCGATAAACAAACCCATCGGGGGTTAATCTAGTGGTTAACTCGTCATCGCAAATCGGCTGATTTCGATGTCGAGAGTTCTAAGGTTCAAATCTTAGTAAAAGCAGTTACTTTTATTTGGATCTGAATACTAGATCGAGAATGCAGGTGTTCTTTGGCGGTTGGATTTCAATTAAACACTCATCTCAGTAATGGTCGACCTGAGATTGGAGACTGATGTCCAAATCTGATATTGGAGGTAGAGCAACCCTGCTCATGAGAGGGCGGTTCGCTGAGGTGGGCCGCTCTCGATGAGTGACCGGGAACCCCTTGAGTTCGGGAGAAAAATGAAAAGACCGGATACCCGGCTAGATCCCCTTCTTGGAAGGGAACTGGTTTGCGGTATGGCATAAAGAAAATACAGAGTCTCGACCTACTGGGTGCGCGACCCCCGCAGGGCACGGCATCGCCGGATCCTGTGGGGTCCCGGGTGGTTAGAGATCAGGCAACCACGCTGAGGATGTACAATGCGTAACTGTTGGACCATCCTCAGTGGTCTTGGGTGAAAATAAAGGAAGATCCTTCATTGAAGGACTAGCAACGTTGAAAAGTAGTGTCGAATTGATAACGAACAAGGAGCACGAGATGATCAGTTAATATTAAGTCAAAGAATTTGAAATATCTCTGTCGTATAATGAGAAAAGACATGTGTTAACCACCTATTTTAGCTCATTTTATAAGGAAACGTTTTTGGGAATAGAGTATCGGATAGAAGAGGAAGTTGAGGGTTATGAATCAGTATTGAACTGTTTCGGATTGGTAGTAAACGATTTCCAAGAACTGGATAACCGAGTACGATACTAAACAAAATATTGATTCATATATTCTGGAAGTTTCCAAAATATATATATCTTTTTTAAATCTGAATCTATAAGCAGCAGCGTTCCTTGTTCGTGCACCATTTTCTGCTTGTTACATAGATAGATCGCCGGTCCAAGATGTAGTGATAATAAAAACCAAGCAAATGAATGCTGAGAACGTAAATCATATCGAGGTGTAGTTAGCGTGTTAAAATGTATCTGGTTAGGTCGAGTCTCGAAACCCACCGGGTTGGTCTAGTGGTGAACGCGTCTTCGTAAATCAGCTAATTTCGAACTCGAGAGTTCCGACGTTCAAATTCTAGTAAAGGCAATTATTTTTATACAGATTTGATTACTAGATCTTGGATACCGATGTTCTTTGGTGGTTAGGTTTCAATTGACCATACATCTCAGAAATGGTCGAGCTAAGACTGTATAATACTATACTTCATTTACATTCATACATATCATCCTCTGAACCTTACAGTGGTTCCGGAGGAACAGAAAAAACAAAAAATCGATAAACAATTTTGGAAATGTATGAAGTTTTGTTTCTTTATTTCAAACTCTACAGTGAGTTTCCCAATTTCCTCCTGAATTACTCTGTATATACTAAAAATCAGTATTATATTAATTCATTAATAAATAGTATTGATAACTAAGTGGCTGTTGTCGATATAAAAAATGTATACTAAGTTATTACAGACATATTTGACGAATAGACAAGATAGGTAATAAATTGATATATATCTCCATAATCAAACAACGGCTTAATGTATTATGCATTACAAACATTTATTATATTAGCTCACAACTAAACTAAACGAGCGAACAAGCAGCAGTAGGCGTGAAACCTTTTACTCCTCTACATAGTTAGCAATACAAGTATAATGTGATCGTATTAAATTTCACAACTTCTACACAGACCGCCCGGTTCTTTCTAGATTCAACTGGTCATATATATATTTATATAAAATAAAGAAGATCGACCGCTCTAGGCTAGTCACTGTTCTTCACCTGGTTAAACAAGTAAGGGGTCACACATGGCAGGTCATTCTTTTTTACTTCCCTCCATATAACCACCTTACTACCGTATCATGTATATATATATATATATATATATATATATATATATATATATATATATAAAATAAAAACTACATAACAGCCAGTAAACTTGATAACCCACATACACAAATCGATATTTTTAAAAATAATAAATTTCGCTACACTAATCCTGTTAGTTAAAAACGATAATTGTAAACTAGTCCACCCAACTCTTATTCAGATTACTTACATTAACTTAATTCCTTCGTGAAAAATAATAAAAATACATATAAAAACAACAGGAAACAACTTTATAAAAAAAACTTCCTTGACAAGTTTACATCTATCATTTTTATCAATATTCATACTTGCAGTTTTACTGTCCTGGTATCACAGCTCAGAAGCTACGCTCAAGGAAAGTAAGGTAATCGGTTAAAAAATGGAATATAGATTTTTTTACCATCTCTAGGTTTTATTGATCCACAGAACACAAAAAATAAAACAATAAAATATTGGGGGTAATAATTTTATCAAACATGGCCTGTTGGTATGATAATATAATAATAATAATAATAATTAAAAAATCCACTTACCAACAATTTTTTAATGCGTTCAAGTACTTTCGGAATAGAATTCCATCATCAGAAACTTAAAAATGTATATTGTATACTAAATAAAACTAAAACTTCGTTGTCATGTCTAAAGTTGTTTATATGGTAATAACGGTGGAGATATTCATAATAACAGGACTTTAAGTCGTCAGAATTTTAAACTAATGACTACCACTGCTGCTATATTTTATATACAGAGTTATCATAAAAGAATGGTGCGATTTCAGTAATTCATAGTAAGACTGTAGGGAAATTTCTAGATGTTATATTGGTATCCCTAACAACCTCCAACCCAAAAGTTTGTTTATCAGCAGTTGTAACCACAACATGTATTGTTGTTGCGGTGGGTTTAGTGAGTTACTATGTTGTCGGATAAAGACAAAGCAAAGTGTGTTTTATTGATGGCTAAATGAAAATCCGTAATTTTATTTCGACGTGAATTCGGAAGAAATCCACCGCACAAAAATAACGTAACACGTTGGTTCAAACGATTCGAAGAAACCGGTTCAGTTAAGAAACAGAAATAAAACGGCAGACCAAGTGTACCAGACGTAACGGTTGAACTAATTAGACAATCAGCAATTAGAAGTCCTGGGAAGTGAATCCCCAGCCGAAGCGTCGAATTAGGTATTCCAAAATCGACAGTTCACAAAGTTTTACATAAAAAAAAAAACTGAAATTACACGCTTATAAAATCCAGATACTGCAGGAATTGAAATCCGATGATGTTGTAAAACGTCACAATTTCGCCGATGAAACGTCGGACAGAATAAGTGAAAACAAATCCTTTTTATACGATATAATTTTTACAGACAAAGCTACATTTCATGTGAATGGATGCGTTAACAGACACAATTCACGAATATGGGGCTCTGAAAACCCACACGGAATTATTGAGAAACAACGCGATTCGCCTAAAGTTAATCTTTGGTATGGTGTGATGAAAAATCGTGTAATAGGGCCTTTCTTCTTTGCCGAAAAAACAATTACTGGAGTTGTGTATCTTGACATGTTAACCGATTAATGCTTTCCTCAGCCGGATGAATTCGAAAACATTCATCGACTTCATTTCCGATAAAATGGTGCTCCCCCGTACTTCAATGCATCGGTCACGGACGCTTTGAACGAAAAATTTGGAGATCGATGGATAGGCCGGCAAGGACCCGTACTTTGGCCTCCAAGGAGTCCAGACCTGACACCTTGCGATTTTTTCTTGTGGGGGATACATCAAAAGCGTTGTTTATACACAAAAAATTCACAACCTAAACCACTTAAAAAGCAGGATTAATGAAGCAATGACAACCATTAACGAAAAAATGTTAACTAATGTTTGGAGAGAAGTTGAGTATCGTTTGGACATTTGTCGAGCGACTAAGGGCGCACATATTGAAATTTATTAATTATGTAAAAAAATGTTTGGGACGACAAATTTGACAAATAAAAAAACATAAACTGTAAGTAATTCTGTTTTAATTTAAACCAAGTTCAAAACCGCACCATTCTTTTATGATAACCCTATACTTTACATAAACAACTTTAGATATGACAACGAAGTTTTAATTTTATTGATACTAACAATGCTTCGCTGTTACTAGATTTGAATATATATATAGATTAAATGAACACAATTGATAGTTTGATAAAAGATTAACAAAATGAACATTACGAAACTTCACAAAATTTAACCTTTCCCTTTTTTCCGTTTACCCTTTCCCTTTCTTCATTTGCTTTTTACCATACTCCCTTTCCCCGATATCCCCCTTTCCTTTTTTACACCACTTTATTTTTCTCATTTCCCCTTTCAATTTACTTTTTCCATTTTCCGCTATTTCCTTTTTGCGAATTTCCCCGTTTACCCTTTCCTTTTTACCATATTCCCTTTTCCCATTTCTCTTTTCCCCTTTCCATTTCCTTTTCCGATTTTTCCCTTTCTCCTGTTTTCCCCGCGCATAAATCGGTCAAGTAGTTTTTTAATCTATAGGGGACACACATATCGGAAACATTGAAATGGAATCGTTTTTACCTATCACAGGTGTGAAATCTTGGTACATAAATAGTAGATATATAAAAACACGAGCGTATTCGAATGTAACGTTATGTCAAAATTTCAAAACAATTGGTGAAGATCTTTTGTAGACTTAAGATTTTAAACAAACTAACATTTACATTTTTATTTATATAGATAATAACATTTTTAAGTTCCTGATTATGGAATTATATTCCGAAAGCGCTTGAACGCGTAAAAATATTCTTTGTAACTGCGTTGTTTAATTAATTATTGGGATAATGTTCGTATGTACGTGTGTTTGCGTGTTTGAAGATTATTAGTAACTGTTGACTGGATAAAACGATTTTGATGAAATTTTGGCACAGATTTGTGTATTATGGGCAATTTGTTCGAAAAATTTTTTGGAGTCAATCAATATATCCAGAAGGTACGGATGGGGGTCAATTTTCTCAAAATTTTGTAAACATAATCCATCCTACATTATATTAAGCTCGATAGCATGAGTACATACTTATCTTAAAATTTCTTTTTAAAATTTTCCCCCTAAATTCCCCTAAAATCGAAAAAAGTTATATTTTTATTTACTGGATATTTTTTAACCGAATTTTTATTTAATGTTTTCCTAGGCATAGTAATAGTGGAAGAGACCCCAAAAAAATACTTAAATGGGTTTTCAAAAAAAAAAATACGAAATTTCTTTACTTCTAGCTCTAAAAAAAGGAATCTTACCTTTAATAATCATAAATTATCAAAACTAGTCAGCAAATCTTTGGTGATTACGCTTCCGACGCGAAAATAAAAAAGTGGCCGAACACCTTTCGCAAACACGGTGATGCGTCGCGTAGACGATTGGCGGTGAACGTTAATACTAAAATCGCGTATGCATTAGCTACATGAAGATATTTTTCTTTATTGATGAGAGTACCGATAATACAGACACTGTTCAATTAACCCACCGGGTTGGTCTAGTGGTTAACGCGTCTTCCCAAATCAGCTGATTTGGAAGCCGAGAGTTCCAGCGTTCAAGTCCTACTAAAGCCAGTTATTTTTACACGGATTTGAATACTAGATCGTGGATACCGGTGTTCTTTGGTGGTTGGGTTTTCAAGTAACCACACATCTCAGGAACGGTCGAACTGAGAATGTACAAGACTACACTTCATTTACACTGGTACATATCATCCTCATTCATCCTCTGAAGAATTATCTAAACGGTAGTTACCGGAGGCTAAACAGGAAAAAAAGAAAGGTAAGCCATTCAAAGTTTAAAAATATACATTTATTTAATTTTCAAAACTTATTTTAGTTTATTTAAATCTTTAATAATAACATAGCAATAGAATTTCACCATAATCCCCCCATTACCGAATAACGAGAGTTTACGTAACTTTTTATTGATTGTATATTTTTTTATTAGTTTATTCATTTAAAAAAGTAAAAGTTGAAAAATAAAAATAAAAATTTCTTGGCAGATGATTCTGGCGGTGAGGTAGCTGTAAACAATTTAAAAATACCGATTTTTTGGAATTTTAAAACTTGTTTTGGTTTATTTAAACGTAAAATGATCATTTTACAATAAAATTTTATCACAAATTACGTTCCACCCCAAAAAAGAAATCTTAGGTAAAACGTTTTTCATGTACAACTATTTTTCCACTATATAAGAATAAATAACAAATGATGTCAGAAAAGTATTAGAACTTTGTTGTCAACTTCTATTATTATTATTATTAAATTATAACACCTGAAAGTACCTTATACCTGACATAAGATACTTTGATTCTATCGTATACCACTCAATCTCTTCATAACAGAAGGAAGGAAAAAAACGAAAAAAAATATGATTAAAAATTGACTGAAACGAGATCAGATTCTGAGTCTTAACTTATGTGTGGGGCTTGATTGTAAGACACGTTATGATATCTTAGTGCAGTAGTGATTTCCAAACTCACCGGGTTGGTCTAATGGTGGTGAACGAGTCTAGTCTACACAAATCAGCTGATTTGGAAGTTTAAAGTTCCAGCGTTCAAGTCCTAGTAAAGTTAGTTATTTTTACAAGGATTTGAATAATCCGTAGATTATTAGATAGTGGACCGTGGATATATAGTAGATACCGGTGTTCTTTGGTGGTTGGGTTTCAATTAACCGCACATCTCAGGAATGGTCGAACTGAGACTTTACAAAACTAAACGTCATTTACACTCACACATATCATCCTCATTCATCCTCTGAAGTATTACTTGAACGGTAATAACCGGAGGCTAAACAGTAAAAAGAAAGAAAAGTAGTGATTTCCAGCCGCAAGATGTCTTTCTTGTATCTCATTTTTTTTCACGATAAAAACTTCATAAATGAAATAAATTACTATGATTCAAACGGTTCGTACATTTTATAATTTAAAATTTAATCGACTATTTCCAAAAGAAAAAATGATGCGTTATTTAACAACTAACTTTTACAAAAACTTATTTAATTTATACAATAATTTTTTTATTTAGGTTGGCAAACAAATTAATACCCACTGTGATGGATGTACTACACGATAAGCCTGAACAATAAAATAAATTGTAGTGTATAGTGGGCGGCGTATTGCAGTGAACATAAGTTGACGGCTGGCTTACCGCGCTATTATCTATCCTGAACAATTCTAACAAGGTGCTGGGTACTATGAAAGCTATACGAGATGTTTTCGTAAAGGAATGGCTCTCTAACTGTTCCACCCGCCCTATAAATCTATCTCTCTCGCACGCAATGTGCACAACTGTACATCGCCCGCTATACATTATATTGTAATTATATTTACGTCTCATTCGTAATTTTTTTTTTTTGAAACAAGGATCTGTGTCACATTCACTAAAATCCTACGGATTTATTTATTCTCACACATTTTTTTAATAATTACACAGAATTTAAAATTGGAAAGAAAAAAATTTGAGGAAACAAATTTTTTTGTAGTAAAGTATTGATGTTTTGGGTGGGTGGGTATAGGAGTCAACCTGTTAATGAATTTTCTAAATAATTTAAATGAAGTTAAAATTTATCCCTATTCCAGAAATAGTTTAAAGCAACTTGAAATAACCTGCTTAAAGGGTACATTAATTTATTCCTATAGGCAGTCAGTACCAGTTCATTTTACGTATGGCATAGCGCATATATATATAATAACTAAACTCTATTCTTTCGTTAGACAAATTTAAAAAACTAAATAAGTTAGAAAATTATCTAAATTAATAGAAAATGTTCTATTGCAATTCATTAGGTTAACAACAAAAAAAAACAAAATAACTAAAACAAAAGCAGAAAACCTCGACGTTTCGTCCAAGATGTATTTACCACAAGACAAACCTCAAATGATTTTGAAAAAAAATGATATTTTATTTCATTCGAAAATTTTTTATTACTTTAGATAATTTTCTAACTTATTTAGTATATATATATATATATATATATATATATTCGGACCAGTGAAGAAAATGTAAACTGTTCATTTTTTTCCAAATAAGCGAGGAACGAGAGATACTTATTACTGAGAATAGCTTATGATATTTCAGGAAAGACTTACTTGTGAGACTATTTAACCTGCAGATATATTTACGTAACTTTTATAATTAGTTAACAATTTTTTAAAACGAAAGGAATATTTTACAATTTTTTTTCAAACATTTTTTTTTAATTTTTATTTATTTTTTTATTAATTTATATAAATGTGTATCGATCGCCCAACACTTTATTTACACTTCTCATTGTCATACACGCAGTGTCATTCACATAATAGGCACGTGATCGAACCACAATGGTTCTGACGCAAACAACTTATGAATCGCAGCTGAAATGTACACGATTCAAATTCTAAATAAACAAATTAAAATTTGATTACAAATGTTAAAATTAAAATTTGTAGATAAATAAATAAAACCATTCCGGTTTTTAATTTTGATTTTATGATTTACAAAATTTTGGATGGCCTTTTACTCGCTTCGGCAATTAACCATAATGATTTCTTATAGGGTAACCAATGTGAATCGCTCATTTCTCGATGTGTAAAAGTGGTTTAGAATTAGGGCAATTAAAAATATTTAAAAAATCTATATACTAAAGAAAGATTTAATCTTTAAATACCCAACAGTATTAAATCCAATTCAGGATGATTTAAATATTCCTATTTAAATATCGTGTAATAATAAATAATGAAAATAAAAGAAAATGTTTGATATATTTAAAAGAAAAGAAATGGGAGGAAAAAAAATCATTTGGACTCTTAATCAGGATATAACAATTTTTTTTAAATACTTTTTTTCAAACAATACCACAATTTTAGCTTCATCCAAGATATTAACATATTTCAACTTCGAAACGCCCAGAGCAACTACTTATATATACTTCATAACAATAAGTACAAGACTAAAATTAAAAAGCATATCAATTAATGGAATAATAGTATTTCCAAAGCTTGGAAAAATCTACAGATCTTACGAAGAACAATAATTCGAAACCTATCATCAGAATTGTTCACTTTCGAGAATGCGTGAAAACCAGATAATATAAAGATCACATTTATTAGTCGAATTTTAAACTGTTAATCGCTCTTTAAATTACTACTACTGTTACTACTACCACTAGGACGCGCGCGTGTGCATTATTATATTCAACGAAAGGATCCGAAATATTTTTTTTTAAATCCGATGCATTAATTCTTAACCACCGTAGATATCAGAAAATATAGCAAGAGATATTGTAGATCTGGCAAAAGGAATTACGTTTGAAAGCAGTGCCTATAAGAAGGAACCCTCATTATTAAGCTTCACCAGTATAAAAAAAAATAGGATATAAAACACATTTTTTGGAATAAAAATATTTATTTAAAGATATGCAGCAATATATATACGAGTGCGACAATAAAGTAATGAGACTGATTTTTATTTGCAAGATGTGGCAACCCTGCAGCCTGCGTAGGCACACCGTCTTTGATCTTGGTCTATAAGCTACTTCTAGTTCAAGCGGCACATTGATGAAACTGCTCAGTCGTGAGTTGTGCTGTAATAAGTGAACACGTGTTTGTGTCTCTCGTCACAGAAATGAAACGCAAAATATTGCGCAACGGTATGCCATTTCGTTTGCGTTAAATCGGGTGAAAACGCGACGACAACTTACGGTAAGCTTCAGAAGGCTTTTGGAGAGGAGGTTATGTCAAGAGCTCAAGTTTTTTGGAGGCATAAAATTTTTGGTGAAGGCAGAACGAATGTTGAAGATGAAGACCGCAGTGGACGACCATCAACTTCACGGACAGATGTCAACTTGACCAGGGTTCGTGGAATCGTACGATCTGATCGAAGATTATCCGTGAAAATGATTGCAGAAGAACTCAACATCAATCGAGAAACGGTTCGTCTAATATTTACTGAAGATCTTGGTACGAGAAAGATTTGTGCACAAAAATCTCACACAACAGCGAGAAACACGGAAAAATGTGACAGCCGATCTGTTAGAGCAAACGGAAATCAATCCAGATTTGTTGAGCCGTGTTATCGCTGGTGATGAAGGTTGGTTTTTTCAATACGATCCAGAGACAAAACGCCAAAGTTCACAATGGTGCTCAAAGGGATCACCCAGACCAAAAAAAGCTCGCATGTCAAAGTCGAAAGTGACATGCATGCTTGTGTGCTTCTTCGATTCCAAGGGAATTGTTCATAAAGAGCGGGTGCCTTCTGGATAAACAGTTAACCAATATTTCTACAAAGAAATTTTAGAAAGACTTCGTAAACGAGTTCTTCGTGTCCGTGCCAACATTGCTGATAATTGGATTCTGCATCACGATAATGCGCTACCCAAACTGCTCTGTCACCACAGCAATTTTTAACCTCAAAACAAATTTCAGTACTACCACAGCCACCTTATTCACCAGATATCGCTCCGTGCGATTTTTTTCTATTTCTAAGAGTCAAAATGGCGGTCAAGGGACACCATTTTCAAACAACACAAGATGTCCAAAAAGCTGTGACGAGGGTCTTGGAGGATATTACAGAAGATGAGTTCCAGAAATGTTACCATCAATGGCAGAAGCGCTGGAATAAGTGTGTGCAATCAGAGGGGCACTACTTTGAAGGAGACAACACTAAACATGACTAAAACGGTAAGCAACATTTTTTTTTTTCACGTCAGTCTCATTACTTTATTGTCGCACCTCGTCTATATATATATAAATTGATCAATATAGCTGTGCTAACATAATAAAAACAATTCTGCTATATATGGTGTGTGTGTGTGTGTATATATATATATATATATATATATATATATATATATATATATCATAGTGTACCTAAAATGGCTATACATTTTTGGATTCTAGGCGTCTAAATGAGCAAAATATAACTTATGAGAAAACATCGATTTCGTCTTCGTTTCTATTCTGTCACCATTTAATTTTTATTACTGAAAAATTTATATCTCAAGATCGGTTTGGGAAATTGTAATAATATTTTGTATACACATTTATACCAACGTTACCTAATAATAAAAAATTAAATACGTAAACACGTTTACAAATTTAAAAATGGCGGCCATATCAATTTTTCAATCCTTTTTATCTCATCTCTGTAATCTTATATTTTATTAAATTACATTTTATTGCAAAACGTACATTTAAATTAATATATTTTCGACATTAACACATACGCAAGTTAAAAATTAATATATGTATTTTTTTAAAATGATATATTTTATTTATTAAAATGTATATAAACATTATTTCAAACTATTAATATAATGTTTTACTTACGTAACCATGGAAAGCGACGTTATTCTTTATCAACTTTTGTAAATGTTTTTAATAAATAAAAAAAAAATTAAGCTCAATATTTCTACTAAGTTAACCGCAAAAACTAGATAATATATATATATATATATATATATATATATATATATATATATTTTAAACACATTTTATTCTAGGAATTATAAAAAACATGAAATTATGAATTATAAAACAAATACAATCTTTATCAAATATTTAAATTATTACTTATATAATAATAATATATTTTGAATACAATCCTAACTACATTAAATAATATAATAATAATACAAATAATAATTATATATATATATATATATATACACACAAAACGCGTATGTTTGTTGCAGCCGCTCGCCCACGAATAAAGATATACGTCATGCAATATACCAAGAAAAAAAGAGTAGTGAACAGGTAGCGTGCATTAAATTAAACACACTTAACGATTAAAAAAAAAAAAAAAATATATATATATATATATATATAATAAAATACAATAAATAATGATAAAAAAGGTTACAGAAAAATTTATTTGCTTATTTCTGAATGAATAATAACTGTAGCTAACAAATACTTGCATGACCAAACACGCGCGCGCAGATGCACACATACACATACACACAGTGAGAGAGTGTGTGAGAGTTTAAGGGGAAGAGACCTTTAGCTAAGATTAACAACAATAAATATAAATAAAAACAAAAAATGTAAAACAATAAAAGCAAGGAAAGAATGAAAATACATTGAACGTCAGGGATTTTCCGCTTGTTTAATTTATTAATAAATAAAATATTAAAACATAAATTATCTAAACTATAAATTCTTTCCGTTACTGAAGTAGATAAAATTTTCTACGAATATCTTTTTATATTATACCAATTTATATTAAATATTTTTATAGTATTTATTTGAAAATAAAGAACAAAACATAATGATTAACTAGCTGATCAGGGCTCTGCCCCCGGGAACCCCTGGAACCACGACGCGCTTGTCACGGTTACGGGAATATTAAATATTTTACAGATATTCATTACAGAAAAAAAAAATTAACGTCTTATTTCTGTTCCATGGTGACAGAACCCCTGGAACCACGACGCGCTTGTCACGGTTACGGGAATATTAAAATATTTTAGAGATATTCATTACAGAAAAAAAAAATTAACGTCTTATTTCTGTTCCATGGTGACAGAACCCCTGGAATCACGACGCGCTTGTCACGGTTACGGGAATATTAAAATATTTTAGAGATATTCATTACAGAAAAAAAAAATTAACGTCTTATTTCTGTTCCATGGTGACAGAATTCATAATGGATTAAAAAGTTTTTTTTTTCTTTTTTGATGAATATCTTTAATATTTAAACCTTCCAGGAAATTAGAGCCTCGATCTATGACTTAAAACCTTTCCTAGAATAACAGAAATGTAACCTGAAAATTTGAACGCAATAGGTCGGTTGGTTCTCGCGTGATGCTGTTACAAACAAACTTTCGCACTTATATATTTATTAGATTAATGTAATTTTCAGTATATAAACAACCAAAAAGGATATTCTGTATTTTTTAAATATAAAATACTATAGTAGACTATTTACGATTAAGTTCATAAATACATACACCAATTACAATTTAAAATCTATTAACTTCATTTAGGCACAACTTAAAAGTAAAATTTTCAAGTTAAGAAAAAAAATATTAGCATATTTTTATGTAACCCACCGGGTTGGTCTAGTGGTTAACGCGTCTTCCCAAATCAGATGATTTGGAAGTCGAGAGTTACAGCGTTCAAGTCCTAGTAAAGCCAGATATTTTTTACACGGATTTGAATACTAGATCGTGGATACCGGTTTTCCTTGGTGGTTGGGTTTCAATTAACCACACATCTCAGGAACGGTCGAACTGAGAATGTACAAAACTTACACTTCATTTACACTGATACATATCATCCTCATTCATCCTCTGAAGAATTATCTAAACGGTAGTTACCGGAGGCTAAACAGGAAAAAGAAAAAAAAAGCATATTTTTATGTAATTTTATTTTTTTAAATTATATAATGCTATAATAATAAAACAAATCTACCTTATTCGCATGCCCTCTTAACTGAATAAATCAATAATTTTTTAATAAAAAAAACAAAAACAAATATTTCTTTAAAGAAAAAAGAAAATGTTTTGTCATAAAAGAGTTTAATTAATAAAGAGAACCGTCTTAGGTCAAACTCCGTTTTATACCCACAACGCTTAAAGATTTTTCTATAGACTAGATACTTTGTTAAACAATGTTTTATAGTTACTGTTCTAATAATTGACATTACAGTAAATATGTGAGGCTATTTCGGTTGGTATTTTTATCTTATCTACCTTAGTCATTCAAATTAACCAAACATAACCAACGCTCGCTTCGCTCGCTAACCTCGACTAATTAACAGTAACGTTTTGATTATTTAAATAATAAATAATTACTGAATTTGTTATTTAAATACACAAAACATAACTGTGTTAATAAGTCAAAATTAGCGAGCGAAACGAGCGTAGGTTTAATTTAGTTATAAAAACGGTAATATAATGGGATCTATAAAAGTCTACAAAAAAAATGTGTAAACGTTATGGACATAAAACGGATTTTGATCATCTTTTATGCCAACCGAGAGGTTTTGAAAAATAAATACCTAAAATTTAGCAAAAAAAGCCACATCTAAAAATTGTTATTTGTTTACATTTCTTATTTGCATAGATTCAAATATCTATTACATATATTATATTTATTAAATTAACTAATCAAATCGAAACAAAAAATCAGATGTGGGCCCCACATGGTTCCCTGGTACGGCTATTAAATTACATATATACATTTTTTTTTAATGAAAATTACATAAAATTTTATTTCATTAATAACTTCTGATATTTTTTTCTCTTATTGAATTATTTATTGTAAAAAAAAATTATAATCAGAGGTTAATAATTATTAATAAATCAGTATATTTAAATTTAAAAAAAAAACTTAAAAAAGTAGATTAAGTCTGATTCGAACCGATGTGCCTTCTCCCTTGAAGGAACCAAATATTTTATTAATTAAAATTCTATTTGGCTATAATTCTGGAACCAATGAAAACAAGTACCACTTAAGTTAAATCGTTTAAAAGTTCTCAATGAGGGCATATTACTGCAATTAACAAAAAATTAAAAATGGAAACCGTTTTGGATTTTACGATTTTTTGAACTATTTTGGTTCACTCGATTGTAATCAAAAGGGGAGGTGCAGAACTAGATGTTACAATAGTGCTAAATGCAAAATTTCAACAACCTACGGCCAATCGTTTTTGAGTTATGCGAGATACGCCGAAACTAGTCAAAATGGATTCAGGGATGGTCAAAATTGATATTTATGTTGAAATCTGAAAACCGAAATTTTTCGCGATCACAATACTTCCTTTACTTGGTACTCGGAAGTAAAAACATAAAAAGTTTTGTAAAGATTAAAAGTTCATTTAGAATTTTTTTTTAATCTATTTAAATAAAAAAATAATTGTAGTAACTATTTTTATTTTTGATGAAAATAATATTAAAAAAAAAATTCAACTCTGGATTGAAAATTAAACTAGAAATAATAAATTCCTTTAAGAAGTATTATACATTACATTTCTAGTATTGGAAAATGGATCGGAACTTTAGAAAAGTATTAATTTTGCAATGTTGAAAACGCTGTACATGTAACATGATATTCGAATTTTATATACTTGTAAATTTTTCTTACTATTAGGGATACATATATAAAACCCTTATTTTTCCGCCACCACCAAAAAAAAAAAATACATTGATTTGTTGCTTTACCAGTAGTAACCTTTATTAAAATTATGTAATACGATGTGTTTTTAATGAGACTTGTTTGCTACAGCAGTGATGAAAGATTAACTTGCAGGATTAGATATAATCAACTTTTCAGTGGATTCATCATATGCAACCGTATATTTGGTCAAAAGAAGAAGAAAGCAACAGGAAATCCTTTTTTTAATTTAAATTTAAAAAAAATCGAATCTATTATTTTGAACCATTTCCGGGAGTGCTTCGTATCGGGTTACCCTTTTCTTTTTTTTTTAACCTCCGGGATCACCGTTAGGTATTGCTTCAGAAAATGAGACGAATGATTTGTAGCATGTGTGAAAATGCCATGCCTGATCGGGATTCGAACCCGGGACCTCCGGATGAAAGACCGAGACGCTACCATTCGCGCCACGGAAACCGGCCGTGTCGGGTTAACCTACAACCATTACACGATAATATTACCTGACACAAATACATAATACTGGCGCTTATTAGTTACACTAAACACGAATAGTTTTTTTACGTTCTAAGTATTCAAATATTCGCCTGTTATACAATAGATCGCATAACACAGATAGAAAATTAAAAGGACCGTATTTTGTGATACGGATTCTCATAATTTATCATTCATACGTATCGTAAGTTAGGACATAATTTTTATTTAAAATTAAATCCTTAACTAACCATAATTATCTTCAGTTATATAAAGACGAATGTTTCATTCGATCTACTAAAAATCGATTTTACTAAAAGGTTAACAGATAAATTAATAAGGTGTACCATATTTGTAATAATTATAATAAATAAATTTCATCTTGATAATTTATCTATTTTACATAATATACCAAAAACATTGATCAATTTTTGCCCTGAATTTTTATTTAAAAATTTTCAATTATAAATACGTTAAACAGATTGATCGCCGTGACAGATGACCTACTTTATAAGAGTAAAATGTAAATCGGTTTTCATAATAATAAAAACATTTAAGACTTGTTGATTCTGTTATAAGGTACGTTCTGCAAGTTACTCAACATACTTGCGTAAAAAAAATAAATCTATATTTATTTATGGAAAAAAAATTTTATTTTTTTTTTACGAATTTAAAATGAACTAGTTTCATAAGAATACTTAACTAAAATGGTAAACATAAATGTCTACATTTAAATTTGTTTAAAAATATTTTTTTAAATATGTTTGCATGTATATTTTTAAATTCATATGATCTGACGAAGAAGCGTGGGCGAAAGCGGTCAATATGGAGAAAAATAAAAAAATGACAAGTCTTAAGTAAAAAAAAAAAATGTGTGGGTATACAGTAGAACCTGCTATTAAAGAGCTAGCTTGTAACCAGAACTTAATTGTAACGAGCAAAATTCCAAGATTTGTTAAGTAATATCTCATTAATGATAAATTAACTTGCTTTTAGCGAGGTATCAATGCATCATAACCTTGTTCATTACCAGCATTTTCATTTTTTAAAATACCTAATCCAATAATCTAAATGGAAAAGAAATTCCATTGCTTCATTTACGAAATATTAATTTTATGATTTATACATAAAAAGAGTGACATTTTATGTTAGGCTTGTTCAGGTCAGGTATGAAGGGTAAACAAAAGGTATGTAACAGGATATTGTACATTACTTTCAACAGTCCAAATTCCATTGCGGTATTATTACAAAGGCTGGTAGTAATTTTTATTATTCTGGATTTTCCGTTTGCAAAATTCCAAGAAAGACTGGGGCCAAAAAATGATCCGTCATAAACGCCCAGACAAATTCGTGGAACTCTATAGCATATTTTAAAAGATTTAAAAGTCTGAATATGGGCGTGGTTGAACATCAATTTTATCTGCCTTACCACCACTGGTAAATTCAGTAGTTATAATTTTTAGTTTAAAAATACTGTACTGTATCATAGAATTAGTTAAACAAACAGTACTGTCATTTATTACTTCCTTTTTTTCTAATTCATTGAACGTAACAGTTTTGGTTAAAAGCAAAACATATTAGCTAGCGTCTAAAAATTGTATTACAATTTAATTTTATTTGTTAGTCTACAATACAAACCATATCAATATTTTATTTTAAAATAGCGTTTTATAAATATATATATATATATATATAAGAATTTACAACGAAACAGGAAATCAATGAAACATTTCTCCAACTTAATACGAAATGAAAATAAGTTACTAAAGGTAATAAAAAATAAAACGGTGGCTTAATTTTCTGATTTTTGGTCATATTTATAAAAAAAAATTCTTACGAAGTTCTACACAAAAAAACAGACTTTTCGTTAATCCAATTTGCGTTTTAATATGTTTTGTTTTAATTTGGTTTAATATTATTAATAATAGATACCGAACTTAGAGAAACGACAACGTTTTAACTTACAACATCATAACGAACAACGCTTCCGGACTTGCCCCGCTCAATTTTTTTCTATTTTTAACTGAGCGTAACTCAAGAAGAACGACTCAATCAATTTTCATAAGTACAACTTCAGATATACATCTACAGCATATCTAAATTTCAATGAAATTAATCAAGTAGTTTTGGAGATGTATGAGCAAACAAACTTTTATACATAGGCCTGTAAATATATTTAAATGAACGGTATGCTTTATTCGTATTCCACATACCCCACAACGTAAAGAAAATTCATTTTCACCCCCAAACCATAGTGTGAAATACCGTACTTATCTTTGAAAGATTGGTAAAAATTTCGAGAATTTGATGTTGGGAGCCAAATTTATGGTTACATTGGTTAAAGGTATAATAATGTTGTTTTTTGTTTAATTTGGCGCTAGTTTTCAAACCGGTCAAATTTTTGAATCGTAAAACAACAGATACCGTAGATAAAGAAAGGGTCAACGTTCCAACTAGCACCATCATAACGAACGATTTTAACCTGCCACGCTAAAATCTTTTCGATCTTAAATTGATCGCTAAACAACGATTCAATCAATCTTAAACAAATTTTCATAAGAACAACTTCAGATAGATTACTACAGCATATTTAAATTTCATTGAAATTGATCCAATAATTTTATACATTTTCGAGACACATAATTTTATATATATATATATATATATATATATATATATATATATAAGTATATACGGAAGCGAGACCCTTTTCAAAATCACTCAGAAAAACCGAATTGATAAAATTCTGAAAATAGAGAGGAGAATTGTCAGAAAGTGTATCAATAATAAGACACCAAAAAGAAGGCCAATGGTGGATTATGCCAAACGAGGTGGTTTATCCAGAAATAGAGCCTGTTACTGATACTATGCGGAAAAAAAGAATCTCTTTCTTTGGTCATCTCATAAGGACATCGGAAACAAAACTGTCAAGAAATATCATTGAAAAGCTCTGGTTCCAAAATCTAGAAGTAGGATGGATCAAAGAAATTAGAGAAGATATGAAAGAATTGGGAATTTCCCTGACTGACCTACAGAATAAAACTGGAAAAATTACAAAGCTAAAAGACAAAAACATTAGATTTAAACAAAAGACAGACAAACGACAAAATACAACGAAGAGTGTGTTTACATATGAAGAAAAGAAAGCAAGATCTGAACGGATGTAAGAAATACTGGGCAGCTCGGAAGAGTAAAATAATAACACGCTTTTCTCAGAAAAGATCCAACTAAAATTGACTTAAGTGGTCCCATGTTGGCCGTAAAAGCATAATAATAATATATACGGTTACCCCAGTTTAATTGAACGGTATTTTCGTTTTGCTTATATCTCAAAACGTAAAAAAATTCATTTTCACACCCCACTTCCTCCATGCGAAAGTAATACCGTACTTTTCTTTGAAAAGTCGGTAAAAACATAGGCAAAGGGCTGTATGACTTTACGGGCTTCACCTTAAAACCCTCAACAGAATTTTATTTCAAAGAACCCTTTTTTTTTTACAAAAAAAAATTGTTCCTACCATTTCTTCATGAATACTAAATTACTGTTGGATTTGCAATCTTGAAAAAAAAGTTAAAAAATATTTTAAATACGGGTCCCAATTAGCCGTCATATTTCTTTGAGCAATATTTACTCGAGTAATTATTTATTTTAATAAGTTAGTCCGATTTGAACGTAATATTATATTCTACAAGGTTAAAAATATATATATATTATACGGTCTCGTAGTACCCTCTTATCTATAAGATCGAAATACGGTCTCCGAAAATAAATATTATCGGATCGAAAATTAAACCAAAGCTGAGATGCATAAAGAAAAATATTTCTGACAAATTTTCATTTTTTTTTGTGTCAACGGGTTTTTCAAGATGTAAGGTAAAAGCTTTTTATAAATAATGTAGAATACCCCCAGCCTTAAATTCGATTAAATTCAAAACTTTGGAATTTTAAGCGATTTAATAATACTTTCTTTCATCGTATTAAAGAAAGCTCAATTTTCTACAACCAGTGTAAAAAATCAGAAATTTAAAAATGTCGAAAATTACACTTCCCAAAAATTAATCCCATGGAACGTCCAGTATGTAGAAAATGTTTGCTCTATTTACGAAGATTTTATAGGGAGTCAGATCGAAAACATTAATCAAGATACCAACAAACTACTTACGTGTTCATATATATATATATATACGTTCCGGAAATTTCTATAATTATGTTCTCTGGATTGAATTAGTCATGACATTTGCAAAAACAACGATTATTAAAATTTTGGACGAGCTATGTTAATGCACCAACAATAAAATTATAACTGGCAATAAACAAATAAATGTCATTGATATGTGAAAGAATTATATACAAATAAATTAGTTTTTCGTTACATGACAAAAATTTCTTCGTTAAATAAATAAATAAATATTAAATCCAACCTTTAAAAAACAAATTTTTAAATGCCACTCAAAACTATTTTGAAATACAACAAAACAAAGATTATTTTTTATATATATATATATATATATATATTTTTTTTTTTTTTTTGTTATTTTTAATCTCCCGGGACTACCGTTAGGTATTGCTTCAGTGGATGAGGTGAATGACAATTTTTTTAGAGCATGTGAAAATGATATATGCCTGACTGGGATTCGAACCCGGGGCCGTAATCGAACTAAGTTACCCAATATTGAAATTGTACTACTGAGAAAACAAATGTAAAAACGAGTAACAATGGGTATTTTAGTTTTTATTATTAGAAATGTTATTTAAATAAATTCCAAATCATAAAAATAAAAAATTTAAAAAAAAATTAATAAACAAAATATATTCCACGAGGTTATTCAAAAAAAAAAAGAACTATTTTATTAAAAACAACTTTTCAATTCCTGACGTATACTAATAATACAGTCAAGTATAATTATTTAAGATTAAATTAAATATGCTGGGTTATAAATGTATTCATTTTATTTTTATTATACGAAACGAAAAGACAGCTGACAATTTATTGTCAACAAAAAAATCTATTTACGACTTTTCTCTCACTCACTTACGTCATTAAACATCATAAACATATAACAAATTCATAAAATCATCTATATATACAAAAATCTTTGTTTGTTTGTCCCGTATGCGTCCTATACCATTTATCAGATTGCGATGAAAGTTTGGCGAGTCGTCATGCGCAAACCCGCGAAGGTTTCAGAGTTAGTTTGGACCCGCTAGGTGACGCTGGAATCGAGATATTTACAAAAATTTTATTTATGGTCCGATTTTGCTCATATTTAGAATATATATATTAGTTACATGAAAAGAAATATATTTGCAAGAACTATACCCCGCAAGGTGACGCCGGTGTCGAGATATTTACGAAACAAACAGACTTCTTATATATACTTATTATTATATATTCTTATATATTACAAACAGACTTCCTTCTTATATATATATATATATATATGCGAGACAAACTCGCATTCACATTTATAATATTAGTAAGAATATATATATATTCTTACTAATATTATTGAATGAATGCGAGTTTGTCTGTTACGCTTTCACGCAGAAACTACTCAACCGATCATCATGAAATTTCGTACACATATTCTCAAAGGTATTGCGAAAGACATAGGACACTTTTTAGTAACAAAAAAAAAAAAACAATATTTTTTCGGGTGGGTAAAAAACTTTATATTGGTAGGTATGATCTACGACAAAATATCTGACCAAATTCAACGCCATCTGGCGTTCCAGTAAGTAAATGAAATAAAGTGCCAATCCAACACTGTAATACCGACGGTCAAGTCACTATTCAATTGAGTATAATGCTTCTGCTCTTTCGAATCCTTCTATATTTATTGTTATTTTTCTGTCACTTCTAAGCAATACTAAACCTTTTCCAGTTTTTGAGGCTAGGTGCCTGTTCATTGTTTTACTTCTAACGTTATTTTCAGTTTTTACTCTGTTTTTTTTTTTCTTTCTAAAATGCCTCGGAAGCGCAAATCTAACCTGTCCAGGGATTTATCACGGGCCCGGGCGGCAAAAGGTGCTCGAACTCAAGAATCTTCCGCTCACGCAGAACTAAGACAACAACAAGCGAGGCGACAATGTGCTTTGAGGCTGGTGAAACAACTTCTCAGAGACAAGAAAGGTTAGATAAGCAAACTGAACGCCAAGCTGCCTTAAGAGCAGCTGAAACGCCAATTCAAACACAATTCGTTTAAAAAGACAAGCTGAACTGCAGGCAGCTGTAAGAGTGAGAAAAACTCCAGAACAATCGCAGGCGAGAAGAATCGTTCATGCAGAAATGCAAATCGCGCGCCGTCGAAATTTCATGCGTAACAATTGGTTTGTATTTAATAATTCTGGATTTCAATATGATCCTTCACTTGAATACCATAAGCGTTCTTTAATTGGTATTGGCTCAATGAATAGAAAATGTCAGCATTCCGATGCTTTGAAATGGAAATATGAAACTGCTGGAATGTGCTGTTCCAGCGGTAAAGTTTCGCTTCCTTTACTCGGTGAGCCTTTGAAAACTCTATACTTAAGTGTTACAGATGAGTCGAAGCAATTTTTAAACAAAATCAGAAAGTATAACTCTTGCTTCCGAATGACATCTTTTGGAGTAGATAAAGTGATAAGAATGCCCGGATTTTCACCAATTTTTGCTGTACAAGGACACATATATCATCAAATTGGATCACTTTTTTCAGCAGATAATAAACAGCGTAAATTTTTTCTGGTGTATTTTATGGGTGATGTAGAAAATGAAGTAAACCGTCGTTGTCAGTATATTGAAGGAATCGAAGACATACAGTATTGAAAATTCAACGAATGTTACACAGCCACAATTTGTTGGTAAATACCTTTAAACGTTTATAGAAAACTGGCCTCCAGTTAATTACATAGTGGTCATCCATAGTGATCGGACTCCACGTGGCGAACGTGAGAAGGGTTATAATGCGCCGATGATCAATGAAGTTGCTGTTTTGGTTACTGGTGACCCATGCTCTCCACGAGACATAGTGTTACGGGCACATGATAATACGCTGAAACGCATAGCCGGTACTCATAAATTTTATGATGCTTTGAAGTACCCGTTAATTTTCAGTAAAGGTGAGCCAGGATATCATTTCAATATTCCAGTCATTAATCCAACAACAAGACAGCCAGTTCCCAATAAAAAGGTTTCCTGCATGGATTTTTATGCGTATCACATGATGCTTTGAGAGCACGACTTCTATGTCCTTTCGCGGACAAGGAAACTCTTTGATCAATTCTTGGTAGATATGTATATTAAAGTAGAGAGCGAACGCCTTCGTTACATTTCTATAAACCAGACGAAATTACGAGCTGAAAATTACATTCATCTACACGATGCGATTAGCGCAGATGGTAATATTAGACCTAACGACATAGGCAAGATGGCTATTCTGCCTTCTACTTTTGTGAACAGTCCCCGTTATCTGCATGAATACACTGAAGACGCTTTCACTTATGTACGAACTTACGGCAGGCCTGATCTATTTGTAACTTTTACCTGTAATCCTTCGTGGAAGGATGTAACTATAGAGCTATGCCCGGGCAAAAAGCCACTGATCGACTTGACATAGTTGCTCGCGTATTTCGTTTAAAGGTTCACCGCCAGCGAAACCGCGGGTAAAAGCTAGTACATATATATATATTATATAAAAGGCAATGTTCGTATGTGTATGTCCGGTATAGATTAAACAACTACTAGACTGATTTAAGCGAGGGTTTTTGCAAAATGGTCCGCGTTGTCCGGAGAAGGTTTAAAGCTACTGAAATCCTCGATTAGTTTGAATTAAATCCAGTCAGGTGTTGACAATTGGATTTATTTACATTCTGACTTTTTTATAAAGTAAAAGGTTAAATTTTCTGAACTTCCGTATTATTCAGTTTTTTAAATTTTTTATCAATCTTTCGATTGTGTTCACGTAATATATATATATACACACACACACTCAAATCTAGCAACAACAAAACATTGCCGAGTCTGCTAGTTTATCATAAATTAAAGATTAAGCAACAACAACGATAATTTCGACTATTTTTCTACAGTTAATCACGTCAGTTTATAAATTGACTTGTCTTTATCTTAAATTTATATTTATTATTTAATAAAACTATACAAAGTGAGTGATAAGGAAAGAGAGACAAAGATTAGAATATATAAAAAAGATAATTGAGGATGCAGGATGTAGTTCACATATTGAGGTTAACAGATTAGCATACAACACAAATGAATCGGGAATATCAACGAAACAACCAATGACTGATAATTCAGGAAAACAAAAAAATAAAACTACTAATTAACACGTAAAGATAAAACAATCATGACAAATACTTAAGTAAAATTGACAGTTATTTTTTCAAGTAATGATATGAGAATATTTTAAATACTGTCGATTTCTGAAGTTTTTCTTAAAATTTTACATTACATTTCTAACTATTTTTTAAAACTTTTTATAAAGTTTTTATTGTTATTATTGAACTATTATTTATTGTAATTTTTATTTTTACAATCAGAGGTTGATAATTATTAATAAATAAATATATTTAAATTAAAAAAAAAAAAGAAAATGAAATCGGATTCAAACCGATGTGCCTTCTTTCCCTTGTAAGAACCAAATATTTCATTAATTAAAATTTTATTGGGCTATAACTCTGGAACCAATGAAAATAAGTACCACTTATGATATATCGATGAAAAGTTCTCAATGGGGCTCTTATTAACTGCAGTTAAGAAAAAGTCCAAAATACAATTTTGTTTTGGATTTCGGGCTTTTTGGACACTTTTGGTCCAGTCGATTGTAATCATAAGGGGAGGTATACCACTAAATGTTTATAGTTCCAAATCCAAAATTTCAACATCCTAGGACTAATCGTTTTTGAGTTATGCAAGATATATATATATATATATATACACATACGTACAAACGTCACGCCGAAACTAGTCAAAATGAATTCAGGGATGGTCAAAATGGATATTTCCGTTGAAATCTGAAAACCGATACTTTTCGGGATCACAATACTCTTTTACTTCGTACAAGGATGTAATAAAAAAAATACTAGCAAAAAAAAAAAAAGGACAGTTTCAACCTCCTCTTGACGTGTGGGTCATCCAGTATTAATATTTTATTTCAGTTTTATACTCTTACTGTATTTTGTTGTCTTTATCAATCTATAAGCAAAAAAAAAAAATTACCACTAATTATTTTTTTCTTAACCTCGTCCATTTCCGGTTTTATAAAAACACAATTTCTCTCTCACTATCTCTCTCTCTAACACACACACACACACACACACACACACACACACACACACACACACACACACACACACACACACACACACACACAGAGAGAGAGAGAGAGAGAGAGAGAGAGAGAGAGAGAGAGAGAGAGAGAGAGAGAGAGAGAGAGAGAGAGAGAGAGAGAGAGAGAGAGAGAGAGAGAGAGAGAGAGAGAGAGAGAGAGAGAGAGAGGGGGAGACTGAGAAAGAAACGTAATTTTTAACATAAAAGTGAAAAAGAATTATATAACTTGCGAATGAATAGATATTTGTAAATAGGAAAAAATATTGTTAAATAGATATTTCGCATCAGTACAAGGGATTTACAGTAAATTTACAAAGAATATATAGAATACACGTGCCAGATTTTAAAAGCAGCATTCCACAATAGAAGATATGTCGATATAATGAAGCTATGTTAAAACAATTCAGTTAATACATCATTATTTTTTTATTTTTTTTGAAGTTGACAAAAAAGCCAGGCCAACTAAAAAGGAGGCCACACAAATATCACTTTTTTCTAGCTTCTTTTCTCTTTTTCCATTTTTTCTCATTTCATCGATATGGCTTTGTTGTTACTTATCTGTCCATTTTCTTCCCGTCTTCTTTTTTTTGCCACATGAACTTTAATATTGTAAATTATTCTTCGAAAGTTATCTCTTGTCGCACAACATTCCTCTTCTTTCAACCTTATACACTGAAGGTTCTTTCCATCTATTTTAGATAATTTGATTTCCTTTCCAAGTTCAACAGCTTGTCAAAGATCTATTTATTTAAATATTTTTTGTTACATCCTGATCATATGCCCCAAGAAATTTAAACTTCTTTTCCTTGTCGCTGTTTCTAGAACTTCCAAGATTTTGGTAGGTCTCCTTGCTAGATTTCAGTCTTTATCCCTCCTCTGTTGATGGTCGACAGCCTAATTCTTAGGGGGGGGGGGGGGAAGAACTCAGGCCACCCTGGAACTTAGAAGTCAAGGGGAAAATTGGCCACTCACAAGCGGCGAGAGCCGCAATGTCGGGCCGTATGGAAGTTCCTTGATGCGGTTGCTTCGTTCAACCGACATCAGTAATTTACCTACGGGAAAAGACTCCTATCGCGCTGATGTAGAAAGCTAACCGAGAGATATGGCTGGCTACCAGCCAGATTAAGGCTCCAAGCGCTTTAATAATGGACAGGTACTTGATGGCATTCAGGGGCCTAGGCGTGGCAGCAAACTGCTGCCTTTGACGAGATAAATTTAATTATTGATAATCATATATGTTTTAGTAGTTGACGGGATGCGCCTACCCATTTTTGTGATATATGACAAGTGGGCGGTGGGACACGCAAGCGACTGGTGTATGGTACCACACTTTTAGGTTAGTTCTACGAGCTATTTAGGACACTTGTCGCTAAACTGTTTCGAGGCTCAGTAGCCGTTTGTGGCACAGACATTTGGTCTTGTGCTTTACGGCGACCGAATGGGGTGGTGGCGGGAGAAATGTAAAGCAAATAAATCCCTCCTCTGTTACCTCTTGACCATGGATTTTCCTTAGTACGCTTTTTTAGGTTTTGAATAATTTTTCAAGATCGATTAAGTGTAATAGTTCAGTGCCATAATAAGATTACTGGTCTTACTACAATTGTATAATGCCTTAATTTTGCGATCTTGGAGTGCTTATTAGTATTGCCGATGTCTTTGGTGGTATATCTTCTCCAATTTTCATATTTTATTTTCAAACGATGTTTTATTTATTCCTGTTCTGTTATAATCTCTTTCTAGACACTTATAGTGGTTGGTGACATTTTATCTTTCCGTATTTATATTCCTTTTCTGTGAATGAAATATTAAGTTTTAATTTTTTTTTTTCAAATAATAGTGATATATAATAAAAAAATTAACCCCTTTTTAAATAAAAATTCTCAATTAACGTTTTAAGTTATTAATTTAAAACAAGAAAAAAAAAATTTTTTACAAATTTATTTTGCTTTTATCCGGCATAAAAATAAAGAAAGAAAAAAATCCGGCATAAAATATAGTAGTTTTTTCAATTATTTCAAATTAAAAAAATTTAAAAACTAAATTAAATTGAAAAAGGTTACAAAAAGGGGGGTGGGTAAATAAAACCTTGATTGTTTACTGCTATTATGAAAAGTTTCATTAAACTTCAAACTTATTGGCATAAACATAGCGAGACAAGTAGCTTATAAAATCCAAGAGCAAAAAACTCAATGGATGTTAGAAGAGAATTTAAAACATATTTATAAAATTAAAACTCTATGGTGTATATATATAAAACTTATTTATTACTGTTCTATCTTACAATTTTTGTTTAAAAAAAAATCGCTGAAGAACAATTATGAGACAAATATAACTATAATTATAGAGAAGAAAAAAAAATCCAAATAAAAATAGATAGCTTAAGATAAACAAAACGACACATTATTATATAAACGGAGCTAGACGGGAATTGAAAGAGAGAGGGCCACCATAACAAACCTGAGCGAATGCACGTCTCGTTTTAGTTTTAGGATTACTACACTTTTATTATTATAGCGACCCACTTTCAACCGTATTTCCACCGCTAATCATATATATATATATATATATCTGTAGTATTTTCTATTATATTACTGGACCGTATTGCAATACAGTACATATTTACATACTGATGTATATAAATTCGGTTCATATTGAAGCGAATCAAACGATGTGATCAAAATTACACTATGTATGCACGACTAAAAATATATTGACTATTGTATATATTTTAATATTAATTTACAAAATAAAACTGTACCGTACAGTAAACTAGATTTAAAAAATGAGCAAATATAAAACATAAATATATCATCGAATGAAATTTTCACGTGCTATATACGTACGTAATACAAAAAAAAATAATAATAATAATTTATCTTTAATTACTATTAAATACATTTATTTTTTAAGTTCCAAAAAAATGACTGTTACTGTGCAAAGAAAACATAGTTTATTTTGCGTACATAATTTCGAAATGGTAGATCCATGTTATATCTGCATCGCACCACACGTCGACTGTAATGTTTCTTCGTTGAGAGATCATACGGGCTGATAAAAACCCCTTTACCGTTGCTTGCAATTGGAAGATTAACAACACGATATGATATTATAACACACTAACGTGTATACGCCTTAATTTACTAATACCGGTTTTAAGTATCTGATATAAACGAATAAATTGATATATAAATATATCAGATTAAAAAAATCAGTTTATTAAAGGTAGTACCGATGTACTACTTACAACGAGTTGTTTTAACATACCGTTTAGTACATACATTGACCGCTACGTACACAAATCAACTTTCAACAGTTCTTTTTCTTCTGTAATAATTTATTTAACAATGGCGACACTCTGTATGTCCTGAAAAAGAACACCGATTAATTATTCAGAACTTACGGGGAAACAGGACAGCACAATTTGAAATTCATTCCGAACTACAAAACGCTCTATCACAATGCGATGCACGAACAAGAAGAATCCTTTCGCGTTACCGGATATTTTCCTGGCATTATTTATTGATAATCAACGCTTAATAATCAAAGAATTGGAAATAAAATTCAATATTTCACACTGCAAAAATATACACGTAGGATAATATTCAAAATAATTTACGATACTGAAAAGAAAACAGCGGGTATTTTACTCACCAAAACATCGTACGGATGCATAACTCACTTTCAAATCTTAAACAAGAAATTAGTTCTTGGAGTGAATATAATTAATAGGAATGAAAAATAGCGAATATTACATCACTAAAAATAGACAAAATGCCAATTTATCGAACCGTCATTAGGATCTGTGAGCACGGTTAGTGTGACCTTCAATTTACTAACACCAGTTGGAATCATTCCCCTTTCACTACGTTCTGAAATCCTTTCTTTCTTTTTTCCTGTTTAGCCTCCGGAAATTACCGTTCAGATAATACTTCAGAGGATGATATGTGTGAGTATAAATGAAGAGTAGTCTTGTACAGTCTCAGATCGACCATTGCTGAGATGTGTGGTTAATTGAAACTCAACCACCAAGAAACACCGGTATTCACGATCTAGTATTCAAATCCGTATAAAAAGAAAAACTGCCTTTACTAGGATTTGAACCTAAGAAATTTTGACTTCGAAATCAGCTGATTTTCGATAATTTTTTAACCACTAAACCAACCTCCGGTGGGTAATTCTGAAATCCAATAAAACGGAACGGAACTCAAGAATAGCGGGAGAATTTGTACCTCTCTACTAATGGCAATCCTGGACGAAGGTCCCTCGCTGCTGTGTCTTTCATTTATCGGGCGGGTAATTTATTTATGGACGGAATTATTTGCTACGTTCCGATCCTTTAGATCGGATAGAAATTGTTGACCGGGGTTGGTCTTTGTCAGATTAGCCGTAATGAACTTGTTTCTCCCGGCGTGATTCCGTCCGTCCCATGAAGTCCCTTCGGTGCTACAGCCTTCCGGCCTAACAGAAATGCGCCTTTCTGGGTACCCTAGTGTTAGGAGGATGCAATGCGTTTCGCTTACGAAGGGAGTATCCAATAAAGTCAAGCTGCGTTCCGATGATCGTAGAAATGAAGTTTAACAACCCTGTAAAATTTTTGCATACATTTTATTCTTGTGGAAGGCGCAAATAAACAATTTTTTTTTTTTTTTAAATACGTAAAAGAATAAATAAACCATCGTTTGCTATTCATTCGTTAATATATATATGTTTTATTATTGAAATAATTATTCTTATAAGGATAAACTTTTGAAAATTTGAAAGAATTATCCGATTTCTCATAATAAAATTTTTTATTTTGTAATTTACTAGTTTGTAATTGACTGGTTTGAGTAAGGTATTAAGTACAGATTTCAAGAATAAATAATAAAATGTCAATACAGATAGTATTTTTTGTTATTAATAGATAATAACTAAATAAAATGTCCGCTAAAAATGTCCTTACAAGGTATTTTTGTACAGATCTGGCAAAAAACTATCCAAATTTGGCAAAATCTGTCCCTTGCTTTTCGCCATCTTCTGATTGCTAATGAAAACAAATAAACCGCTTCCATATTCCTTCCACCGATTAAACTAGAAAAGGGAACGAACAAGGAACGTTCCATATACACGCAGAGTAAAAAAAAAAAAAAACTACTTTCCACCAGCACGCCAGGGTCCGCACTGCGGAAGCGACAGTGCTCTCCTTCGCAGCCTCGCGTGCAGCTTCCTATGTGTGCATTCGTACAACAACCAAACACCAAGCCGCTGGAACTGTGAGACACACAGTTCCATACAAGCTTCCTATGTGTGCATTCGTACAACAACCAAACACCAAGCCGCTGGAACTGTGAGACGCACAGTTCTATACAATTTTTTTTGTATCCTTTTCATAAACTGGGGGATGGCTACTGACATTAGGTTTAAAGATTATATATTGCACAAGTATAAAAAAAAAACGAACTCATTATATAAAATGTGATCGATAATATCTAGTGGAAATAGCGGGTGCTGTAGTTCCACAGTGCTTATATACGAGCCGCCACTACCTGTTTTGTTTTTATTTATTTTTATATACAAAACTATACTAAAACAAAAAATGCGTTACATTTCTATTGCAGGAAACATGCATTGCAACATAACATTTTTTTGTAAAAAAAAAAAATATTTATTTATATTTTGAATAAAATAACAACTAATCCTAGGATACTGGTAGTAATTACAGATAATTATCACGTAACAGATTTGATATAAAATTTTATATGATGATGTGAGTTAATACCTGTAAATATGATTTGAAAATTTTATTTTCAGCTTGAACTACTATTTTTTTTAAATTATGTAAAAAAAATAAATAAATAAAATCTTACCTTAAAAATTGGTGCAAATAAAGGGGCATCGCTGTTTCTGTCTTGGGAACCCACCTGGGCTCGTTGAGCCCTTGCCTGGCGTTCCCTCTCTCTCAATCTGTCCCTTTCCACACTGCAAAACACAAAACAAAATTCAGTATCTAGTTTTAAAAAAAAAACACAATGTATAAACTATACTAAACCATCTTAACAACAATATAACAGTATAAATGTCAGGGTTAAATGAAAAAATCTACGAATATCATATACTAAATGAAAAGTTAGATGTCTTATTACTATTCGTAAAAAACAAAAACTACAAGGAAAGTGAAACGGAAAATTCCTTTCAATTTTCATTAAACCCAGCCAATCGAGACAATTTATAATAACCGAGTTTGGGCTCGAATCTCGGCCAAGCATAACATTTTTTTCTCATACACAATAAAATCAAATCCATCATAAATTGTAATCAATTGGAAATTAGTTATTAATAAATCGAATGTCACTGATCAAAACTCCTGTACCAAATACTTTATATTTGGTAAAGTATGTTTACCAAATACAGGTTTATCATAAAAGAATGGTGCGGTTTCAATAATTCATAGGAAGATTGTAGGGAAATTTCTAGATGTTATATTGGTATCCCTGAAAGCCTCCAACCCAAATGTTTTTTTATCAGCAGCTGTAACCACAACGTCAGTTCTTGTATTGTTCTTGCGGTGAGTTTAGTGAGTTACTATGTTCTCGGATAAAGCAAAAGCAAAGTGTGTTTTATTGATGGCTGAATTAAAATCCGTAATTTTAGTTCAACGTGCGTTTCGATGTGAATTCGGAAGAGATCCAACGCACAAAAATAACATAACACGTTGGTTCAAACGATTCAAAGAAACAGGATCGGTTAAGAAACAGAAATCAACCGGCAGACCAAGTGCACCAGACGAAACGGTTGAACTAATTAGACAATCGGCAATCAGAAGTCCAGGGAAGTCCATCCCCCGTCGAAGCGTCGAATTAGGTATTCCGAAATCAACAGTTCACAAAGTTTTACATAAAAAACAAATTACACGCTTATAAAATTCAGATACTGCAGGAATTGAAGCCCGATGATGGTATAAAACGTTACAATTTCGCTGTTGAAATGTCGGACAGAATAAGTGAAAACGAATCATTTTTAGACGATATAATTTTTACAGACGAAGCTACATTCCACGTGAATGGATGTGTTAACAGACACAATTCACGAAAATGGGGCTCTGAAAACCCACACGCAATTATTGAGAAACAACGCGATTCGCCTAAAGTTAATGTATGGTGTGGTGTGATTAAAAATCGTGTTATAGGGCCTTTCTTCTTTGCTGAAAAAACAATTAATGTAGTTGTGTATCTTGACATGTTAACCGATTATTGCTTTCCTCAGCCGGATGAACTCGAAAACATTCATCGACTTCATTTCCAACAACAAGACGGTGCTCCCCCGCACTTCAATGCATTGGTCACGGACGCTTTGAACGAAAAATTTGGAGATCGATGGATAGGCCGACAAGGACCCATACTTTGGCCTCCAAGGAGTCCAGACCTGACACCTTGAGATTTTTTCTCGTGGGGGTACATCAAAAGCGTTGTTTATACACAAAAAATTCGCGACCTAAACTGCTTAAACAGGATTAATGAAGCAATGACAACCATTAACGAAGAAATGTTAACTAATGTTTGGAGAGAAGTTGAGTATCGTTTGGACATTTGTTGAGGACTAAGGGCACACACATATTGAAATTTATTAATTATGTAAAAAAATGTTTGAGGCGACAAATTTACAAAATAAAAACCATAAACTGTAAGTAATTGTGTTTCAATTTAAACCATGTTCAAAACCGCACCATTCTTTTATGATAACCCAGTATAAAGTAGCCGCTACGTAACGCGAGCTTGATCAGCCTGTACGTCACTAATATAATATTGTTCTCTGAAACATTGGCACACCATGATTAAGTCATCTCTTAGTAGAACAAACATTATCCGTCTTCGTTGGGCAGTAATTGTTGCCACTTGTCGACGACTTATACCTATGCAATTTTCAATATAAAAAAAAATTAGTTCATTTAAATTTTAGTTTAATTCTACGTATCTATCGTTACCCACAGGTCCCATTAAATTTATCAACATACCGATCCTTCGGTCTGTATTGAGTAATCTATAATTTACGAAATTCAACACTTGATGGCGTTGCTATATTATTTTCTCAAAGCGTATAGATCGATGTACGCAAAGATATCGATTTTGTTCTTCCGACATTCACGATTTATTAGTGTTTTTAAATACCACTACATAGCACAGTTGAAAAACGCTTGACATTTTTAGCACATCCCAGTCCAAAATGCTTTACCCTCCGGGTTGATCTAGTGGTGAACGCGTCTTCCCAAATCAGCTGATTTGAAAGTCGAGAGTTCCAGGGGTTCAAATCCTAGTAAAGTCAGTTATTTTTACACGGATTTGAATACTAGGTCATGGATACCTGTGTTCTTTGGTGGTTGGGTTTCAATTAATCATAAATCTCAGAAATGGTCGAAATGAGACTGTACAAGACTACACTTCATTTACATTCATACATATCATCCTCTGAAGTATATCTGAAACGTAATTACCGGAGGCTTAACAGGAGAAAGAAAAAAAAAATTCCAAAATGCTTGACAACGAAGGGATTAATTACAACTTAAAACGTTTAATCCTGTCTTACTAAAATTAAATGGCATTAATTTCTCAACTGTAATAGAAAAACTAGATGTAATACGGTCTTTTTTCTCAAACTAGTCTTGCCATCATTTAAGATAAACCATACGTAAAGGTAGACGGAAATGTTAAGACCGCTGATCTGAGCATGGGTAATGTACTTATTAATCCTATGAAGACCACTTGATTTTTCGTTAGGATTCAGTTTTGTGCTAAAAAGACCAACTTACGATTTTTTGTCAATCGCATTTTACGCCAGAAAGACCGATTTAGGGAAATTTCGTCATTGTCAAAATGATGTTTGTATATGGTAACCATGGCAGTCCGCTTGATAGAAGTTTGTTGTTTAAAGTCACTATGAAATCCGATTTCATAATTATTATTATGAACGTAAAACGATAAAACGTACATAACGTTAGTATGTTATTGTTTTGCGCGTTAGCAGTGAAATCGTAGTTGGTTCAGAGTAACAAGGAATGCTTTATTACAATACTAAATTTATTGTTGTGTTGTATAGTACGTACACAAATGAGACGAAAACACTGTACGTTTATCATTGTTTTTAGTTGTTTGTAACATTATACTTATTCCATGTTAGTGTTTTGTTTTGTTCTTCCGGTAATATTTCAATCTTTTTCCTGTTTAGCCTCCGGTAAACTACCATTTAGATAATTCTTCAGAGGATGATATGTATGAGTGTGAATGAAGTGTAGTCTTGTACATTCTCAGTTCGACCATATCTTAGATGTGTGGTTAATTGAAACCCAACCACCAAAGAACACCGGTATCCACGATCTAGTATTCAAGTCCGTGTAAAAATAGCTGGCTTTACTAGGACTTGAACGCTGGAACTCTCGACTTCCAAATCTGCTGATTTGGGAAGACGCGTTCAGCACTAGACCAACCCGGTGGGTCAACCGGTAATATTTAATAGCTAGTTACTGTAATATGCAAAATTAGCTGTGTATTTCAAACGAGTGAAATTTATCGACTTGGCAATGTCAATCCGATAGTGATTTGTGTACCAACAGTTAGTTGAGATAGTGTTTGTTGTGTAACAAACTTAATTTTACACTTTGACTAAAATTTATCAATTTCTTGCCAAAAATCATGATTCCCATAGTAAACTGTTTCTTGATTTTGAGTTAGATGACTTTTAATTAAACTTATTATTTTTTGGGGGTTTTTTTTTACATCCTCGTAAAAAAGTAAAGGAAATATTTGACCGCGAAATATTTCGGTTTTCAGATTTCAACAGAAATATCCATTTTGACGAGTTTCGGCGTGACGTCTGTACGTAAGTATGTTTCTCGCATAACTCAAAAACGATTAGCCGTAGGATGTTGAAATTTTGGATTTAGGACTGTTGTAAAATCTAGTTGTGCACCTCCCCTTTTGATTGCAATCGACTGGACCAAAAGTGTCCTAAAAAAAAGCCCAAACAAATTTGGATTTTGGACGTTTTCTTAACTGCAGTAAAAATAAGCCCTCACAGAATTTCAACGATGTATCATAAGTGGTACTTATTTTCATTGGTTCCAGAGTTATAGCCAAATAAAAGTTTAATTAATGAAATATTTAGATCCTACAAGGGGAAGGCATGTCAGTTCGAATCTGACTTCATCTCCTTCTTTTTAACATTTCTTTTTAAATTTAAATATATTTATTTATTAATAGTTTTATTAACCTCTGTTGTAAAAATCTTTTTTTACAATAAATATTATTCAATAATAAAAAATAAAAAAATATGAAAAAATATCAGAAGTTGTTAATAAAAAAAAATGTTATGTACTATTCATTTTTTTTTAATATGTATGTAATTTAATAGGTGTAGTCATGTGATGTCTACATCATATTATTTTATTTCTGTTTTTGGGTTCTTTATCTTTAAAAATCTTTTCGAATATGATATGACCACAAAAAACAATTTTTAGTTGATAATACATTGATTTTTCTACAATTAAAAAAAACTGCTAAAAAATATTGGTAATAAAAAATTTTTATAAATTACATAGTACAAGCTTCTAAATTGTCCTCATAAGGCACTACAATTTTTTTACCAACAATATAAGCATGCGATTTTGTTTTAACCATCTCCAAAAAAAAAAAAAAAGGCTGGTCCTCAAATGGTTAAATGCCGGCACGTCTCTCCAGACTAATAAACATTTCATATAATCTTAAAAATACTTATTAAAACTTAATATAGTTTTACTAGGATGCCATTTTAACAAACAAAACTATTCATCTAAATAAATTCCTAACCAAAAATAATAAAAACAAAAATTTGTAATTTAAACTTTGAAATTAATTATTAATTTATTAATTCTATATTTAACAAATATTGTTTTTATTTTTTTATTAAATGGTCTACTATTTGCATTGGAATATAAAAAACAAAGATCTCCGTGGTGGAATCTCCGTCTTTGATCCGGAGGTCCCAGGTTCGATTCCTGGTCAGACATGGCATTCTTCATACGTTACAACAAATTTCCATTTTCATACTAACAATAAGGTGAATTCATCGGTAAAAAACAAAAAAGATGTAAACGTTATCAATTATTAATAAAAATAATTCGTTGTAGTAATCTAAAATTTAGTTTTAACAATATAAAACTGTTCGATAAAAAAATCAAAGTAATTTTTTTGTTACTATTAAAAATGTACTATCTAGTTTCATCATTACATGATTACTGTGTTTAATCTGCCAAGTAGACCAGAGTATACAGACATGTACAATATTCACGCAGTATGGTGAAACCATACAAGATAAATAAATAAATCTAGTATCTGTTATGTTATCTAAAAAAAATTTATTTTTTTTGTTTTTTCAACAAATCAGAAAAAAGTATGATTGGCAATTATATATATATAAAAAAAATATAAAAAATATTAGAAAAAAAGAAGAAAAATTATGAACCAAATTACAAAGTGTAATATAAAACAAACGAATAAATTACGTGTATGGAATACGTAACTAACTCAAGAGGCAACTCGATCTATAGATAACTTTTTTGAATAGCATAATAAAATTGGCAACAGTGTGCGTAACTACGGACACTGTTTACTGTTATAAAGGTTATTATATTATCAACAAAGGGTTAAGCTAGGTTAGGCTATTAAAAAATTACTCATCAAACCACTTGTCAACATAGATATAATTTAAGTCAAGAAATATTTTAATTTACGATTTAAAATGTTTAATTTATTTAATTAAAAATTAATAATTTCGATTTACCCGTAGACAACACAAATCAACTACACATAATTCCATCGATTAATAATTGTACCTGATGACAAACGAAAAAAAAATTTACGTATTTTTATGACGACTGAAAATCCGCCAGTAAAACGCATCTAATATAAGATGATTTTTAACTAACTTAAGTGAATGATTCCACGAATTCTCATTGGTCTCCAGAAATCATGGAGAGGGGGGCTTCCATCTCTCTCAGTTGTTGACAAGGCATGGAGGGTTTGGGGGCTTATCTCCACCGCTTAGGCAGAAGGCCCGAACCGGTTTGCCAATACTGTGAAGAAATACCGTGGAATACACGATATACTTGTGTCACCCAGTGGGACGAACTGAGGCACACATTGGTCATTCAAGGACTGACACCGGATAATACCGTACAATACACGTTAAAGGGGCATCGTGAACGGAACGCCGTAGCAACCTTAGTCACAAATATTATAAGGAACGAGACGCTGTTGAGTGAAACCGAGTAACCTGAAGGTAGGGTCTTACAGGGGCAGCTCTGCTCATGTGAGGGTGGTTCGCTGAGATGGACCACTTTGACGACTGACCGAGGACCCCCTGAGTTCGTGGGTAATAAAAAAGAAGACTGAGACCCGGCTAGATCCCTCCCTAGTGAGGGGGTACGGTTAGAGGCAGGTATATAAAGACTCAGTCCCGGCCTACTGGATGAAAGACCCCCCAAGGGGTCGGCTATGCCCCAAGGGGGGGGGCATAGCTGGGTCCCACGGGGTCTCAGTAGGTTAGAGGTAAAGGCAACCTCTGAGGGCGCTAGAACAATTTTCTGCTAAAAATACGCACAAAATAAATAAACGAAAGGGAGGACAATACGTTTACGAATGTAATTAAGGAATGAAGTAGTTTTTTCATTACAATCTTCACAGAATCAAATATATCGCTGTATATTATAATCTCAATCTATCAAAAACGAGTATAATCTATTCACTAATGATAGCTAGATTTTTAATTAACATCATTACATTTAGAGAAAACAATTTCTGATAAAGATCGGTAATATTTAAAATGCTTTAAATACTATAATATTAAAAAAGATAATTAATTTAAAATTCCTATCCATTGGAAAAAAAATAATACAAAACTTTATCGCTCAACGGAAGGGGGGGGGGGGAAAGATTTTACGCTTTATTTAACTGCAAAATAATAATCACCTATGTTCCTTTACTTAAAATTCTTTAAGAAAATTATACAATGAAATTGTTTGGAACAACGTCTAAAAAATTATATTTTAATAATCTAACGATTCTCAAAAGTATTATTAAAAAAAAAAAAGTCAATTATAATCATACAAAAACATTTTACACATTATAAAGGAGACGTCTGACTGAAATATATTAACTTATGTTACATCAACAAGAAAATCAAACTGAAATCGACTTACGACTCATATGTAGAGTGTTTTATACAATTTATAGAAATATAAAATTTTATTTTTTGAAGAAATAAATCCAAATTTTGAAACATAAAATATTAATGAGAATTTTTTTAAATTAATTTTTTCGGGAAGGGAGCGAACAACCCCAGATGAATTATAACCAAAGAGTCATAACTACCTAAGAACCTCAGATGAATTATACCTTAAAAAATATTAAACAAATAAAAACTCTTCTTCAGTTTTACACAAAGACCGAACGGAACGGAAAAATAAAAGGGGATATATATCCCCCTATTAATCGCATAACAACAGTTCCTTGCTACTGGAACTTTCTTGTTACCGGACAAGGCAGGTATTTGTTTATAGAATTCCGGTTATATATTGGTTTTATTTATGCACGGAATTGTGGATTGCGTTCTGATCCTTCCAGATCAATTTGTAAAAAAATAAAACCACGTTACTAGGGTTGACCTTGGGAGATTACTTATATATTTGCATCTTTTTCCCGGCACGATTCGTCCTTACCGTCCACTGAAGGCCTGTCTGTACCTTTAGATCTATCAGGAATGCGTCTGGTGGGTCCTATTTGTTAGAGGATGCAATGCACTCCCTACGCCGGAGGGAGAGTCTGCGCAAGAAGACCGACATTCTGTTATTTAATCTTGTTTCCACGTTCAAACCTGCAGCATCATAACGAATGAACCACAATTCTAATATACCACGTTCAAAATTTTTCTACCTTAAATTGAGCGTAAATCGAGAACGACTTAACCAATCTTCATCAAATTTTCACATGTAAAACTTCAGATAGACTACTATATCATATCTAAATTTCAATGAAATTGATAGGGTAGTTTTGCAGATTTTTAAAACAAACAATTTTATACACGGGTTTATATACACACACACACACCAGCTGCAGGGCATGCCTACGGCACACCTCCGCAGCTAGGCCCTCCGGGCGGGCGGCGTCTCTGAATGTATTACCAGGTGTCCAAAACTGATTACTTCTGTAAAAATGTTTTTTTTTTTGAACGATGAAAATTGATCAAGGAAAAGCTAAAAAAAGATTTGTTCAGTTAAGCATCTTTCTTCATCAAGAAATAAAATCTAAATGGATAATCGATAGTATTTTCAGAATCGATTTATTTATATCGAAAATAGTTGTGTTTTAAGATCTGCTACGATACTAAATGAATGAATTACGGTAGTAAAATTTATTAATTTTTGTTTTATAATTACTGCTGTTATTATTTACTGTTTATAATCATTTATGAAAAAAATCTTATGATTTTTTTTACGGGCAGTATCTTCGATCATGTAAGCATTTTCTCAGCTAAGGGGGACCCCTACACACAGACAAATGCCCTTTAGTAGGTAGGATATATAAATAACAAGAAACCACAATTTAAGTGAATGAAATTTTCACATGCCTCAAAACGTAATTCATTTTCACCGCTCCACTCCCATTATGCTACCGAAAATATTGTAAAAATATTAGATTTTTTAAAAAAAAAAAAGAGCTCATAAAAAAAATTGTATATATGTTGACGCTTTATTAAAATTATATGAAGTTCTTTATTATGAGATAAGAATGTTTTAAATATAGAATTGTATTTAAAAAATTATCAGAGATATTACAATAATAAAAATGAAATTTCAATTTTCGAAGGTATCTTTTAAAAAAAGCAAAAACGTCAAAAAATTATTTCAAACAAAGAATATTTTTAGTTACAAATTATATTTTTATTTAATTTCAAAAATATATATTACAACTTAAAGAAAAATAAAATGTTCGAATCGTTTAATAAATAAATATATTTAAAAACCGACAACTTTTCCTTCGTAGAAAAACAAAGAAAACGTAAATAAATTTGTAAGAAATATTGAGGAGTATTTAACAACTATATAAATTAGTCGTTTAACTTCCAATCTGTAATATCTTAAATAATTCCTAGAACTGCGAGAAAATATCCGTACACATAACTAAAAATAGACTTCATAATGTTTTTAAACGAATGCGTAACGAAATACAATATAAATTCCGTTATAAATAGAACGTTTCAGGAATTAAAAATAAGTTAAATTCTTCAAACAATTACTAAGAGAGATAAAAATTAAATAATAAAAACATGAAAAAAAAAAACACGGTGAAAATATTCTAATTGTTAACCGATAGAACATCAAAAAGGGTCAATACACGGTAACGTGTTTACGTGACATTTTGGGGTGCTTGGATGGACGCCGGGTTTGAAAGCTGGAGAAAGAGAGTTAACGGGTGTTGGTTTGGGGGAATGAAAAAGAGGGAATCTGGAGGCGTGGCAGCGTCCCGACGCACGCTGTTTTATCTATTGCATCCTCTTTCACCATCTTATATACGGTATTCTGTATACCGCCGTAAAATTGTAATAATTTTCTTTTTTTTATCTCTTCTTGAAATGAAAGGGGCGCTTCTTTCAAATATTTTATTTTTTAACATTAAAAGGAAAAAATAATAAGAAAAAATTAATCAAAAATAATTCTTACAAAGATTCTTATTTGAGTAGCAACTAATAATTTACTTTTTTTAAAAGCAATTCGAACCATTCTTTCCAGCGTTATCGATCAGCATGAAAACATCAACAATTTTTAATAAAAACTAAACTAATCCTACAGCTGCTGACTTTCATGTAAAACATGTAGATTCAAGATTTACTTTCTCTGAAAAGTAATACAACGAAATATAGCGAATTACATATTTAAAATACTGAAAAGGCAATATAAAAAAGACAAACTTTTTTTTTAAATGCGGGATAATAACAGATGAAAACAACATGGGATTAAATAGGGACCCCCCCTCCATCGTACAAAACTATCTGAAAAAAAACAACCTGTTTGTCTCAGAAATTAACAAAAAAAAATCATATTAAAAAAAACCGGGCTGTTTTTTTTATTCTGTTTGGAATGACCCATAGATATATTATAAAGCATTATGAGATCCCAAATTTGAGTCTCCTCAGAGAAATTCTCATCTATTCCTTAATTGAGGAATTATTACTAACAGGAAAATCAGTTTGAAGGTCTATAGATGCATGATGAAATATCAGCGGTCCAATCCGAGCAGAATAAAAAAAAAATCCCTTTTGGCACGCCGGAAGGCGGAGGTAGATTTCACCGGTGCTAAAGGATAAAAAAGATTTCCACTTTAAAGATAACAAAAACTTCAACTTTACTCGATACGACAATGGTTGCATGTGAAAAAAGTTACACATGTTTACCATACAAGCCTCATCTTCTTACAATTCCAGCAAGATTTTGGTCATCCCTTACCGTAAGGGTTGGTCATATAAAAAACTGTTTCAGAAAAAAATGTAGGTTATGTTTAAAGAACTGACGACCACTTTAAACCGATTCGATACTGTGCTTATGATTTACTTTATGATACTGGTTGTATGATTTTTTGCCTTCAAAACCCCATTTTTCCACCCCCTGGGCCAGTGGTTGGCAATTGAAAAAACTTTACTTATATAAGTTTTAGGTCCTTATCCACAGAACAGTATGAACTTTAAACGAATTCGATATTTTACTTAAAAAGAAAGTTAAAAGCGATTTTTGTTTTTTTGAAAAAGCCACCTCCTTCTATGGTCCGATTTTATTCATTAACGAACTCGACCGAGATTTGGACGTGTAATTTTATGTATCAATTTGAAAGTAATTGGCGCAAAATTACGGCAGTTATCGTGTTCACAAGAAAGTGAATACATAAACTTTTAAACCGACGGTGGTTTTGGGGGTCTGGGAGATGTGAACGCAAAGATATGCCGAACTTTCCGGAAGTCGAATCATGGTACCTATTGAAATAGGTAGCTTTCTTGTGAAATCTACCTAAAACGGACGGACTGGAAATTCTTTTTGAGCACGCATTTTACCTGTGGTAGGAAGAGAAAAGTTTGGAAGCGAGACGTGTTGTAAATGGAATAAGTTTTTAGCTGATTTTTTAAAATATATAACATTACTTTGTGATAATAACGCTACGAAGCAGAACGGGTCCACTAGTCAATAATGAAAATTATTAAAAAAAAAAAAAAAAAACTAATAAGCAATTACATATTATTCTACGACATTCGATCTCAAAGTGGGTGATAACGTCCCCTTGTTGACACTGGAAGCCTTCACGAAAGGCGGTAGAAGGCCCACAGAAAATTGGGACGTTCATTCGGTCTGCGAAGGCGATGGCTGATTAAAAATGTTTTCTAGATATTTAAAAGTAAAATTAAATACCTACTACACCAGTACAAAAAATTAAAGGGACACCTATAATTTATTATAAAAAATTATTGTATTCAAACTACTTTAACTTTGCAGCCTACAGTTTTATAGAGATGATTAAAAATGTCTTTAACGCTTGAATACTATACTTGAATACTTTGGACAGTATACTTCAAATTTCAACAATCATCAAATTAAAAAAAAAATCGTCGAGAAGAAAAGTTTTAAAAATTTTTCTTCCAGTTTGATCGAGCGCCTGGGGGAGAAATTTTTCAGTAAACTGCGTTAAAATCGTTAAAAAGCTTAAGACTTTAGCTTTAATTTCTTTTTTTATATGTCTATACTATTTTTCTCAACGGAGATAATTCACTTAAATAGAAAATGCTACTTTTGTCTTTAATATTGCGCCTTTCTTCCAATCTTCTTTTTCCTGTTTAGCATCCGGTAACTACCGTTTAGATAATTCTTCAGAGTATGAATGAGGATGATATGTATGAGTGTAAATGAAGTGTAGTCTTGTACATTCTCAGTTCGACCATTCCTGAGATGTGTGGTTAATTGAAACTCAACCACCAAAGAACACCGGTATCCACGATCTACTATTAAAATCCGTGTAAAAATAACTGGCTTTAGTAGTACTTGAACGCTGGAACTCTCGGCTTCCAAATCAGCTGATTTGGGAAGACGTGTTAACCACTAGACCAACCCTGTGGGTTCTATCTTCCAATCTAAGCAACGTATTCATACAAATAAATATGGAAATTAACGGGGTGTGATCTAGCCTTAATAATAATACCGAATTCGTTAAACCACATCAGATTCATCTTTCACATTAATGTAAGCGTAATTTTTCAATTGAAAGCTATGTTTTAATTTATTGTATTGTTATATTGAAAATGCTATCATTACTGCTGTTCTAAAACATTATAGATGAAATTGTAATTTATTTTGAAAGCAATTTTATTAAAAATACTTCGAAATACGATTAAATATGCATTTTAATTTCTCTCATTTAAAATGTAAGTTTCAATTTAGAAAGAGGATACGCCACGTTTAAAAGCATAATTGCAATTAAAGAGCGCATCTTAAATACAACAATTGCAATTATTATTTTAACAGATGGTAAGTTTAAAAAATTGGAGCGCTAGAAAATTTTTGATTTTCAATATGGGGCGGTGGACGACAAATTTTGAGAATCAATGATCTAAGCGAAGAATGTAAAGGCAGCTTATGCCTTTATATAATTGGTATAAAGGCAGCTTATACCAAAAACTAAACCGAAAAACTCAATAAAATTCAGAAAAAATACAGTGTCCCATATAAAACGCAACCCATCAATCACTCATCCATAAAATTTCAAAAGTCAAGCTTACTCCCCTACTCGTTACTGAAATAGACTCGTCCAACATCTGAACATCGCGGTGACGCAGTAGAACACTACCGATAGTAACAACAATACAATCATAACGTTCAGTATATTACTAGAGACAAGATGGTGTTTTCGCTAGATGAACGTGTTTTCATTGTCGAATCGTACGTCAGTACGAAATCAGCAGTTGCAGTGCAAGATTTGTTTCGCCATAAGTACCCAGATAAACCAGCTCCTAACAAAACATCAGTATTAAGTTAGTCGCAAAATTTAGAGAGACCGGTTCTGTTAATAACAAGGAACACAAAAGATCTTTGTCAGTGTTGAATACAGATACAGTCGCTGAAATCAAAGACCGATTACTCGCCTCGCCAAATAAATCGATCAGACGTTTGTCTGCTGAAATTAATTTGGCTAAATCAACTGTTCATCGGGCGACCAAACGATTACAATTACGACCTTATCGCATTCAAACGGTTCATCGACTTCTTGAGCCCGACAAAGAAAAACGGCTACAATATTGTCAACGGTTCCGTCGATTTCTGCGTGAGGGAATTAATGTTATGGATTCCTTATATTTCACAGATGAAGCACGGTTTCATTTGGATGGCTACGTAAACAGCCAAAACAATAGAATTTGGAGTGCTGAAAATCCCACGTTTATCACGAAAAACAATTACACCCGCAGAAGTTGGGCGTGTGGTGCGCGATATCGCGGAAGAAAATAATCGGTCCTATTTTTTTCGAGTACACCATTAACGCAGAACGATATCAGGATATTTTGTTTCAGTTCATTGCACTCTTGGAAGTCAATATTGAACAAGCTGTAATAAATATCCAGCCACAAACTTCGAAAAAAATACCTACCAATATAAGGTTGGGCTGCGTTTTATATGGGACATCCTGTACTTATAGATTTCTTCTTAATGAAACCGTCTTCAGATAGTTTTTTTTTTACGAAAAAAATTAAAATTAGTAATTCAGCGGATTTATTTTTAATAAAATTAATTTTTCAAAATTTGAAACAGTTATAGATTTTTCATGAGTTATAATCAGCCGAAGCAAGATATACAAATCAACTGTAAAAATACGTTCATTTCGGATTTTATTAAAAAAAATAATAAATTGTATGAAATTTACGTAAAAAAAAAGATATGCAACAATAATAATAAATTAACTTGAATATTCAAGTAAACTTTATAAAAATCTGACCAAATATTAAATTAAGTCGAATTTTTAAACACAATGTAAAAAAACCATATACGCTATAATATTAGTATGAAAGTTACGACAGATAAAATTTTCAAGGTCAAGTACAGTACTTAAATATAAACATGTTAACTGTTAAAAATTCCTATTAAAATCAATTATAATTTAAATAATTTTGTTTTTATAATTTATGACTGTAAATAACGCCCAATACGATATATACAAAAGCTTACTGATGATTAACACATTTATATTAAACAAGTACTTTTCAGTAATTACAAGTACAAAAGATTAAAACAGAAATTTTCGTTATCGTAAGGAAGAAATGATACAAATAATGACAATTCACTGCAACTTAATATGCATTAAAATGTTCAACGCAATAAATTAATATCTAAAAAAAAAAACGTAACATCATAAAAGTATTATTAACTAAAGATTAAATTGTCAGCATTTTTATAATTTTAACTAATTTTTTTTAAAAATTAAATTAATTGGAAACATACGAGATATATTAGATTGACATCCCTAAATTATAAAATCTGAGCAGACACCATCACATGATTTTCTTGTACCCCTATTAAATTATTATACGTACATTTTTAAAAGTACATACATTTTACTTCACGAATAATTTCTGATTTTTTATTTTTTTATTGCTATTTTTTTTGTCTTGTCATTTGACTGGTTTGATGCAGCTCTACAAAATTCCCTATCTAGTGCTAGTCGTTTCATTTCAGTATACCTCTCTACATCCTACATCCCTAACAATTTGTTTTACATATTCCAAACGTTGCCTGCCTGCACAATTTTTTCCTTCTACCTGTCCCTCAAATATTAAAGCGACAATTCAAGGATGCCTTAATATGTGGCCTATAAGTCTGTTTGTTCTTTTAGCTATATTTTTCCAAATGCTTCTTTCTTCAACTATTAGCCGCAACACCTCTTCATTTGTCACTTTATCAACCAATCTGATTTTTAACATTCTTCTATAGCACCAAATTTCAAAACCTTCTAATCTTTTCTTCTCGGGTACTCCGATCGTCCAAATTTCACTGCCATATAAAGCGACGCTCCAAATATATACTTTCAAAAATCTTTTCCTGACGTTTAAGTTACTTTTTGATGTAAACAAATTATATTTCAGACTGAATGCTCGTTTCGCTTGTGCTATTCGGCATTTTATATCGCTCCTGCTTCGTCCATCTTTAGTAATTCTACTTCCCAAATAACAAAATTCTTCTATCTCCATAATCTTTTCTCCTCCTATTTTCATATTCAGTGGTCCGTCTTCGTTATTTCTACTACATTTCATTAATTTCGTTTTGTTTAATAGTTTATTTTCATGTGGTAGTTCTTGCGCCGGACTTCATGTCGTTCATTGTTTCTTCTAAATCCTTTTTACTCTCGGCTAAAATTACTATATCATCAGCAAATCGTAGCATCTTTATCTTTTCACCCTGTACTGTTACTCCGAATCTAAATTGTTCTTTAACATCATTAACTGCTAGTTCTATGTAAAGATTAAAAAGTAACGGGGATAGGGAACATCCTTGTCGGACTCCTTTTCTTATTACTGCTTCTTTCTTATGTTCTTCAATTGTTACTGTTGCTGTTTGGTTCCTGTAAATGTTAGCAATTGTTCTTTTATTTCTGTATTTGAACCCTAATTTTTTTTAAATGCTGAAAATTTTATTCCAGTCTACGTTATCAAATGCCTTTTCTAGATCTATAAATGCCAAATATGTTGGTTTGTTGTTCTTTAATATTCCTTCTACTATTAATCTGAGGCCTAAAATTGCTATTATTGAATTATTATTTAATGTAATTTTTTTACAATCAGAGGTTTAAAATTATTAATAAATAATATATTTTAAATAAAAAAAAGTTAAAAAAAAAAAAGAAGTCGTATTCAACTAAAATTATTTTTAAAAAATCATATTTGATCAGTTTAACTAAAAGTATTTTTTTTTTTTAATTAGATTAATTTGAAACATACGAGATATATTAGATTTCCATCCCTACATTACAAAATCTGATGTGGACATCACATTTTTAAGTGGATAAAATAAATTTTATGATTTTCTGCTCATAAATCTTTTTTTATTGTTATTATTGAATTATTATTTAATGTAATTTTTTTTTACAATTAGAGATTAATAATTATTAATAAATCAATATATTTAAATTAAAAAAAAAAAAGTTAAGGAAATGAAGTCGAATTCGAACCGATGTCCCTTCCCCTAATATCCATAATATATTTTATTAATTAAAATGTTATTTGGCTATAACTTTGTAACCAATGAAAATAAGTATCACTGATTATATTATCGTTGAAAAGCTCTCAATGAGGGATTATTACTGTAGTAAATAATAATAAGTCCAAAATCCAATTTTCTTTTTAGATTTTGGCCTTTTTTGATGAACACTTTTGGTTCAGTTGATTGCAATCAAAAGGGGAGATACACAACTAGACGTTACAACAGTCCTAAATTCAAAATTTCAACGGCTAATCGTTTTTGAGTTATGCAAATACATATGTACGTAAAGACGTCACGCCGAAACTATTTAAAATGGATTGAGGGATGGTCAAAATGAATATTTCCGTTGAAATCTGAAAACCGAAATTTTTCGCGACCAAAATACTTCCTTTAATTCAAACAAGAAACTAAAAAAGAAAGGTAACCGGTTCAAATACATTAGATACAGATATCGAGTTGAATTTACGACATTGTGATAACGAATCTTATCTTTTTGTTTGAGGCATTTAATCTTTAAATATCATTCCTATATTGTTTAAAAAGAAACATACTTTCTATTTAAACAAATATTCACCGTCACCGATATTCGATAAAACTTTTTATTATATATTTTCTTATAACAGATCTCGCCTATAAGCGACAATGCACAAGCATTGCTTAAACTGTACATAAAAAAAGAACTAATCTACTTTGTACTGTATTACAAAAATTACTTGATGAAATATTGTGATGTGAATGAAAAAAAAAATTTAATCTATATAGTATATGACATGAAGTAAAAAATTAAAGAGAATGCAAAATATATTTCGCGTCGAATTTGTTATAAGTTTGATTTAGACCAACCTAAAAAAAACAAGGTGCATTTATAGAGAGAAAAATAAAATAAATATTATATTACGCACCTCGTATATAAACATAATTAAAAATTAGGGAATCAATATAATAAAGGCGCAATTATGTAAAAAAAATAATAAACGTTCCAACGATACTGATTTAAAAAGAAAAAAGTTGACAAAGTATTTAATGATTTTCCGGGCTATTAATAATAAATATTAAATAAGTTAGAACCAGAAAATAGATTTTCAGAAAAACTTCTCTAAAAATATTCATATCAAAGATTAAACTTAAAGAATTTTCTTAAGTTAATTTGTGTCTTATCTTAACACCCCCTCCTACTTTAATAAAAGCTAAAATAATAACAGGAAGATTCTCAAAACATTCAATTTTGCATTTTAGTTAACGAGTCTACAATTTAAAAAAAGGAATTTAAACATTTTTTGAGAGCTCTATATATAAAGGATAAACTTTCAAAAAATTTAAACCGAAGGGAAACAGAGCAAAAGAACAAAAAAATGTATTACAATTTTATGAGATGGATTGATTTTGTTAAAAACTTTTTTTTGGATTATTTATATATGCGTTGTAAGTAACAAATTTCCTTCGACACAGTATTCTCTAAAATTCCTCTGATAAAAATCAAAATTGATTTGTTTGCGACATCCCTCACCCATAAAGAATTTTGAAGAAAAAAAAAATTAACATAATCAACGTCGCATATATGAAAATGTTTGAACCAAATTTGAAAAAATCGGTTCGAAATGAAGTATTTTGATCGCGAAAAATTTCGGTTTTCGGATTTCAACAAAAATAACCATTTTGACCATCCCTCAATCCATTTTAAATAGTTTCGGCGTGACGTCTGTACGTACATATGTAATTGCGTAACTCAAAAACGATTAGCCGTTGAAATTTTGAATTTAGGACTTTTGTAACGTCTAGTTGTGCACCTCCTCTTTCTATTGCAATCGACTGGACCAGAAGTGTCCAAAAAAGCCCAAAATCCAAAAATTTGGATTTTGGACTTCTTCTTAACTGCAGTAATAACCCTCATTGAGAGCTTTTCAACGATATACTATGAGTGGCACTTACTTTCATTGGTTCCTGAGTTATAGCCAAATAAAATTTTAATTAATGAAAAAGTTGCATCTTAGAAGGGAAGACAAATCGGTTCAAATCCGACTGTGTCCTTTTTTTAATTTAAATATATTGATTTATTAATAATTATTAAACCTCTAATTGTAAAATAAATTTTACAATAAATAATAATTCAATAACAATACAAAAAATGAAAAAAAATATCAGAAGTTATTAATGAAATAAAATTTTATGTACTTTTCATTTTAAAAAAAAATGTGTGTATGTAATTTAAATTTAATAAGCGTACAAAGAAGTCGCGTGTGGTGTACACATCAGATTTTTTTGGTCTAGATCATTGATTCCCAAAGTGGTCCAGGTGGACCCCCAGGGGTCTACGGGTAACTCGACGGGGGTCTACGTTGGCCTGACAAAAAAATGGGGGTTCACAATTCGTAAGCGGGGGTCCACGAAAATTCATCTGGTTTCGATAGTGAAGAACTAAAATGTTGGCTTGACTTTGCGTATCAATCTAGACAGATAATGTAATGAGAAGCTCAGCGACTGTTACTTGTAAAAACTTGCATATTCCATATTCAGTACAACGAACGTGTCGAGACTTGCAATTAATTATTATTGTTTGCAATAATAGTGTAATGATTATATATTGTAATAAATGCAACACAAAAAAATATACTATTTTTCTTTTGCTTTTTACCACTCTGAATGGGAAGTTTTCTAAATAAAATAAGCGAGAATTGATTGCTTTCTTGTGCTGTGAGTAGATGTCAAAAATGTAAAGTTGGATGAAAGCATTTTTTTTGAATGGCCAACTTTACTTTTTTGACATCCACTCACAGCAGTCAATCAAAAATTAACCAATCAATTCTCACTTTTTTTTCGGAAGCTGTTACTTCGTGGAACTCAGCCGTAACGCAAATTTTCATAGTTAGATCTAATCTTCACATTTTCCGTCGACTGGAAATATGGTAGAAATGTAGCTGCAGGGGGTCCACCAGAACCAGCAAAATTTTGAAAGTGGTCTATGAGAAATATAAGTTTGGGAACCTCTGGTCTAGATTAACAGATATCCCATTTTTTATATGATTACACTACTTCCTCGTTTAATATATATCTATTCTAGCTATATTCCTCGGGTAAGTAAAAAAAAAAAAAAATAAATTATAAAAATAATAAAAATTAACGATTTAATAAGCATGAGTTAACAATATAGACTGATAACTTTACAAATGCGTTCGCTGGATACAAAAACAAAAATATATTATGTATAATATAGTAATTAAAAAAACAACTTTTTAAACAAGTCCGCTTCGTTTTGTTAGGCATCATATCAATACGGACAATGCAAGTATAAAATGAACAATAATAAATATATTCAAGGTTAAATAATCAAATTAAAAAAAAATAATAATAATAAAACAACAAACATTAATTGAGCACCATACAACTGACATTTAATTGTAACAGACGATAAACAAACATAACAATATTGTTTAGCTGAATACGAAATATTGGTTCTACATTCTTGACATAATAATTCTACAGATAAGCCACAACAAAAAACGTAGGATTCAGTCAAAAAATTGGGTATAGGCTTTTTTTTCATTTCGCCACGTTCCATAACGTAGGGACCCCCCCTCAAGAAAAAAAAAAGAGGAATAATATTTGTACGTATGTACGGCATATTTGACGCGAAACTACCGTTTTACTAGATAAACTTGATGAAATTTGGCACAGAGACTCGTCTATAAGGGGGCAATTTGTTGGTAAACGTTTGTTTTAAGTCAATATCTCCTGGGAGAGGTGTATATAGTCTCTTTAGGTTCAATTATCTCAAAATTTTGAAAACATAACCCCTCTTTACATTAAGTTCAGTATTTGCTAACAAACTTATCTTACCACTAAAAAAAATTGCCCCCTAATACTCTCCCGTTCCCCAAAAAAACGAAAACTTATTTTTTAATTTACTGCATATTTTTATATTTTTAAAGTATAGTGGTAGTAACTTTGGGGGCAATATTGATTGAACAAAGTTTAAACACATCGATTTTTGAAAAATTTAAAACTTTTTTTTAATCTATTTAAACTTTTAATGATAATATTATAATAAAATTTCCTTATAATTCATCCCCTACCACGAAACAAGAAATCTTAGGTAACTTTTTATTGGTTGTAGATTTTCCAGTAGAATTTTTTTAGTATGTTCCATTTAACATACTTAAACGTACACAAATCAAAAAATCTTCTTGGGAGATGATAATTTTAGGGGTTAAGGGAGGAGAAAAGAATAAAAAAATTCGATTTTTTGAATTTTTATAACTTTTTTCATGTATTATTATTTTTCTACCATATAAGAATAAATAACCTATGGGAAGAAAAAATCACAACCGCTGTTGTTGTCAGATTATTTTAAAATTTTTTATAAACACCAAAAAATATTATATATATAAAATTTTAACTACAAAGTGTCCCATATAAATTTCAAAAGTCAAGCTTACTCCCCTACTCGTTACTGAAATGGACTCATCCAACATCTGAACATCGCGGCAACGCAGTAGAACACTACTAATAGTAACAACAATGCAATCATAACGTTCAGTGTATTGCTAGAGAGAAGATGGTGCTTTCGCTAGATGGACGTGATTTCATTGTTGAGTCGTATTTCAGTACGAAATCAGCGGTTGCAGTGCAAGATTTGTTTCGCCATAAGTACCCAGATAAACCAGCTCCTAACAAAACATCAGTATTAAGGTTAGTTGCAAAATTTAGAGAGACCGGTTCTGTTAATAACAAGGAACACAAAACATCTGCATCAGTGTTGGATACAGATACAGTCACTGAAATCAAAGACCGATTACTCGCCTCGCCAAATAAATCGATCAGACGTTTGTCTGCTGAAATTAATTTGGCTAAATCAACTGTTCATCGGGCGACCAAACGATTACAATTACGACCTTACCGCATTCAAACGGTTCATCGACTTCTTGAGCCCGACAAAGAAAAACGGCTATAATATTGTCAACGGTTCCGTCGATTTCTGCGTGAGGGAATTAATCTTATGGATTCGTTATTTTTCACAGATGAAGCACGGTTTCATTTGGATGGCTACGTAAACAACCAAAACAGTAGAATTTGGAGCGCTGAAAATCCCCACGTTTATCACGAAAAACAATTACTCCGCAGAAGTTGGGCGTGTGGTGTGCGATATCGCGGAAGAAAATAATCAGTCCTATTTTTTTCGAGTACACCATTAATGCAGAACGATATCAGGATATTTTATTTCAGTTCATTGCACTCTTGGAAGTCAATATTGAACAAGCTGTAATAAATATCCAGCCACAAACTTTGAAAAAAGTTTTCAAGAAACGCTGTAAAAAGAATTGAAGCTTGTATTCAGGAAGATGGCGGCCACTCCCAACATTTACTCTAAAAGTAAGGTTATGGATGGTAATAATAAAAATTACATTTACATTTACACATGCCTTTTTAAAATTTCAATACCCACTAATATAAGGTTGGGTTGCGTTTTATATGGGACATCCTGTAAATTAAATCCCTGAAATTTTTTTTTAACGCACGAACAAATCTATATCGGAAATCGAACCTGACCCTAAATGATCAGGTATATACTCTAGTATATACTGACTGACTAACACAACTGTACCAACTAGTTGCCTTTAAAAACTCCTAATCTAAAATAATAATTTGAAACGATCCAGAAAATGTCTTATGTGCTTAAAAGAATTTATGTAAAGTGTACACACAGGTTTTTTTTACAGGCATAGTTTATATACAATTTTTTTTTTTTTTTGCTTTTTAAATCATTAGTTAATTAATTGGTTTGATGGTATCGCCGTTTCTTTCCGTTTTACAAGAATATTTTAATCTTTAATGTATATAGATTAATAGATCTATATAGTATATAGATGGAAAAAGATCTGGTTATCATTAGAGAATGGTTCTATAACGATTAACTAATTCTAACTACAAGTGAAATTAAATGTTATTAAATTTTTGGGCAAGTCATAAACAATATCCACTGTAAAGTATCATAAACACTCTTACTTGAGCAACAAGATTGAGTAAATGTATTAATGGAATTGATACTATCGATTATTTAAATTTCGTTATTGATTCTGAATTAAGTTGGAAACCACGTTTATTAAAATTAATGAAAGAATTAATACTGTACACGTATAAATTCTATAGATTACGACAGCAATGTAATCAAAACTTTTTATGTATATATAATATACTTATTAAATTTAGACTTGAATATGGAATAACATATCGGACTAGTACTTACAAACAAAAGCTAAAAAGCATAAAAATAGTCAGAATAATGGATTTTTAAAAGTAAGTTCGACACGTCACATGAAATATTCAAAAAAATTAAATATTCTACCGATAAAAAATTTATTTACAAAAAGTTATTTTTCAACGATCGTAAAAATTATTAAGTAAATAATACAAGAAGTATGAAAGTAGAAAATATATAATTCCCGACAATATTTACAGTTATAAAGAAACTCTTATGTTTACTTAGGATCTAACCCTAAACTATATAAAATATTAGACAAAAATATAAAACTTATGAATATTTTAAGTATATTTGTTAAGGAAAAGAAAAATGGATTGCTGATATCAAAGATACTAGCAATGTTTTTTTTCTTTTTAATTAGAATTAATCAATTAAACTACGACAAATCCCTGTTAAAACTAAAAATTGGGTACTTACGTATTAACGCCACCGCAGCTACAGCTTTATTTAAAAACAAATAGTCAATCGGATTTCCGTGGAAAATGGGCCGATATAGAGTTTAACATAAATTTAAAACAGTCTCTATTAATTTTAATAAATGGTTATTAAATAAATTAATTATTTTATAAATATAATTTAACCAAACCTAACCTACGCTCGCTAAACTTGACTAATTAACAGGAGTGTTTTGATTATTTAAATAATAAATAATTGCAGTAATTACAGAATTTATTAAATAAATACTCAAACAATTACGGTATTAATTAGTAAAAATTAGCGAGCGTAGGTTAAGTTTGGTTAAATTATATTTATAAAATAAATAAATATAAATAACCATTTATTAAAATTAATAAAGAGACTGTTCATTTTCTACCGAAATCTGATTGACAACTTTGTAGCTGTAGCTGTGATGGCGTTAATACGTAAGTACCAAATTAAATTTAAAATGTTACAGTATTTGATCGATTCATTGAACGCTATACGGGTTTAAAATTAGTAATATAAAATTAGATTCGATAACATTAACACACCGGGTTGGTCTAGTAGTGAACGCGTCTTCCCAAATCAGCTGATTTGGAAGTCGATAGTTCCAGCGTTCAAGTCCTACTAAAACCAGTTATTTTTACACGGATTTGAATACTAGATCTTGGATACACCGGTGTTCTTTGGTGGTTGGGTTTCAATTAACCACACATCTCAGGAACGGTCGAACTGAGAATGTATAAGAAGACTACACTTTTTACACTCATATGTGTCATCCTCATTCATCCTCTGAAGTGATATCTGAACGATAATTCCTGGAGGCTAAACAGGAAAAAGAAAGAAAAGATTTGATAACATAAACATTGGATTAGTAAACTTGAAATTCCCAAAAAGGGAATTTCACAGTAAAAAATTTTATGGACATGTTAATATAATTTATATATTTAACGTTAATTAGATGAAGTTAGCGAGCGAAACGAACCTCCCGGAGGGTAAACAAGATTTTTTGTTTTGTTTTTTTAACCCCCGGGACCACCGTTAGATATTACTTCAAAGGATGAGATGAATGATTTTTAGCGTGTGAAAATGCCATGCCTGAACGGGATTCGTACAATTTTACTGTTAAAAATTGGTTCAGGTAAGTAGATTCCTACTCGTTCCAGAGTTTGTCCTTGCGCCTTGTCGATGACCACGTAAATGCTAACCGTATAGGATATCTGTGCTCAACCCGCAAAACGCGTGGTACTTGTGACACCACGGTGATTCAGTGGTACGCGGAGGATGTAGAAATAAAAACGTTTTCGGAACGTCAACACTTTGGACAAAAAATTAATCTGCCATAATTTAAAACCATACCCGAAATAATAATTAATACTCTACGTCAACTCTAAAATAATTACTTTGTTTTCAAGAGAATACAGGAGTATGTACAGACTAATATATAAACATTCTTTAGTTTCGACCGATTGTTAACATTTACGAGTCTCCGTATGAATTATTATTTCCTTTGAATTATTTGCGTTGCTTTATATTGGCGCCAATAATACAGGATAGCTTTGACAAATCGCCGCTGTCTTTCGTAACGTGCAAAGTAGCAGTATGAAGTCGATATCGGATCAGATTAACGTGGATATCACTTCTATTTTCGTTCGTGTCATTAAAAGTTTCTCTTAAGTATTTTAAACCACCTACTTCAAAACGATAGCATGGAGAAGATATTGTTTTTTCGTAAATTCAAGAATGCGCGGGTAGACCTCTTTTTATTTACTAATCGAAAGTGTACATCAAAACCAATTTGATTTGTAGTCCTATAGCAGCGCCCAAAACATGTAACTTGAAGCAACATTTCAAGCAAAACTACGGCAATTTTAATGAAACGTAACCTCTCGGTTCATCTTTGAGGACGGAATTCGTGAACAAAAAAAAAAGAAATTCACAAGCCATAAATGGGGTTTCAAAAAAAAAAATACGAAATTTCTTTATTTCTAGCTCTAAAAAAAGAAATCTTACCTTTGATAATCATAAATAATCAAAACTAGTCAGCAAATCTTTGGTGATTACGCTTCCGACGCGAAAATAAAAAAGTGGCCGAACACCTTTCGCAAACACGGTGATGCGTCGCGTAGACGATTGGCGGTGAACGTTAATACTAAAATCGCGTATGCATTAGCTACATGAAGATATTTTTCTTTATTGATGAGAGTACCGATAATACAGACACTGTTCAATTAACCCACCGGGTTGGTCTAGTGGTGAACGCGTCTTCCCAAATCAGCTGATTTGGAAGCCGAGAGTTCCAGCGTTCAAGTCCTAGTAAAGCCAGCTATTTTTACACGCACTTGAATACTAGACGTGGATACCGGTGTTCTTTGGTGGTTGGGTTTCAATTAACCACACATCTCAGGTATGGTCGAACTGAGAATGTACAAGACTACAATTCATTTACACTCATACATATCATCCTCATTCGTCCTCTGAAGTATTATCTAAACGGTAGTTACCGGAGGCTAAACAGGAAATAGAAAGAAAGAAAGACACTGTTCAATTAGGTATTTTTGTGCGTTGTATCAAGGAAAATTTTGATATTAAAAATATTTAAACTTTCGGCAATTAATAACGAGAGGGGCAAAGACAACATTAATGAAATAAATTCAGTCACTGAGAAATTGATAAAAATTGGTAAATTGGATAGTATATACAGGGATGGAGCCCCAGTATGATCGTTAAAAATAAATATTGTTTATTACTACTCGAAAATAACTTGAAAAGAAACATTTTTAAATATCACTGGATACTGCACGGGTAGGCGCTTTGCGTTGAAGATATGAATTTATCTAACGTTCTTCATCCGGTAGTTTGGTGTATAAACAGGATTCGTTCACGCGCGCTTAATCGCCGAGAATTTCGTCGCTTATTTCCGGAAGAGGTGAAAGAAGACAATGAATTAATCCAGTATTGTAATGCACACTGGCTTTCAACAGGCAAAACGCTTGACAGATTTTGCAATCTTCATGAGAACGACTTAAAAGTACGATTGCTTGCTTCCAAAAAAAAATGGAATTTGGATGTATAATCTCACATTTCTATGAACAATTTTAATGTAAACTACACTTGTTTCCGATATTATTTAGTTCTGCGTTTCTTCTTTTATAGTTAAACTTTCTCTTTTTTTAAGAGAATAAAACCGAAACATTTCAAACGAATGATAGATTTAGCGATTAAACTATTGAAAAACCTTCCTAATTAGGATAAGTTTTTTTTGTCTTCAGTCATTTGATTGGTTTGATGCAGTTCTCCAAGATTCCCTATCTAGTGCTAGCCGTTTCATTTCGGTATACACCCTACATCCCTAACAATTTGTTTTACATATTCCAAGCATTGCCTGCCTACACAATTTTTTCCTTCTACCTGTCCATCCAATATTATGATAGGTATGAAAACTTAATTTCTACACTAAAGTCTCATTTTAAACAAAATTTAATAATTTCCAAAAGGACAATAAAAAATGTTGAAATTTTTACAAAACTTTTCCACTTGTTGTGATATATTGCATGTAATTTATTACGAAAAATGTGGAAACTCACTATGAATTATACAATTAAAAATATTTATGACTTATGGAGAATTTTTATAATTTACACAAAAAAACACACAAAAAAAAGAAATAAAACCTACACTTACTGAAACGTCTTATCGTCTGTCAATTACATTATTAAATGTTTCAAGCTATTTAAACGAATACATTACTGTCAACACGAATATAACACCATAAATTAACAGGTACAACACAATGGAAACGGTCCAAATAAATAAAAAATCCTTAGATGCCAACAAACAATAGTACGTAGGACCGAAACAAAAACAAACAACACATTTTTAATGATATTTAAAAATTTCGTGCCAACTTCAAAATTAAAATTTTAATGAGTGAAAGGCATTTTATTTTATTTTTTTTATATTATGTCTGTGTTTACCATTTTTTAAAAGTTTATTTTATTTTTATCGTAAATATGTAAAGGCTTACAAAAACGGTTACCCTGTGAAAGAAGCAGCCGGCAAGAAAAAAGGAAAAACTCTTGCGGCTTGATTAAAAAAAAAAACTATTTTATAGAGACGTAGATATGTACGTTTATTACTTTAATTTTAAGTTATAGTATTAAATAAGTTTGTTATAATTTTCTAGGATAATCACGACCTTTAACAATTAGTTTTTGTTTGTAAGAACTTTAATTTATTTCTATTTATTTAAGAAAAATGGTTTTAATTATTATATTCCCTGTTTAGAAATATTATATAAAGTGAAATACCTGCAAAGGATACCGTATGTATCCTTTGCAGGTATTTCTTAATTATACATTGTAATTTTTTTGCCATATTTTGTACAAGGTCTATTCACTCAATAATATTCGCGAATTTACGTGCTAGTATATTATGAATATCAAAATAACAATGGACTAATAAACTTATTCTGTAATAATCCAAAACTAATAAAAAAATATCTAAATATCTTCAAAATAAATATTAGAGCGATTCACGAAAAATGTAACAAATGTTTGGTACATATTGATGAAAATAAAAAGCAAAGTTCATATAAACATATGTTCGCAAACGTTTTGATACCGAATATCGTCTGGCGAAAAATATCGCCCTAATATCTACGCTTCCGTAAAATTACGCCAGACTGTAATTCTTGGAACGTAAATTAAATGGAAAATTTAGTGATTTCGTAAGACGAAATATCGAAACAAAGGATTTGTGACCGGGAATCCTTTTCGGAAATCTTTGAAGATATTCTCGCTGTGCAGCTCATACGTTTTCATTGCAGAACCAATAAAAACAAAATGACGTCTACGAATTATTCAATGGAAAATTTATATAAAGCATTGTTAAAGAATGATATTACGCACTATTCAAATCATTTAATTAAATGTTTATTGCTGTTGAAATGAAATTAAAAAAAATTAATATGAAAATTTAACTATTAATAAGTTATGAAATAAACTACTTCAAAAACTTAGATAAAATTATTTTTTATTGACTTCAATTACGTCTAATAAATTGTTTTACTGATGTTAGATTTTATTTTACTTTTATTTTATTTTTTTAAATATATAATTCTTTTTTTTATAATATTGAAAATCTTTGTTTTCTTTAATTTGGAGAAATTTAAAATTCCGCCAAAATTTGTTTTTTAATAACTTTCGAAATTCTTACTTTGTATTTGGTTTTATGGGCATTATTCGTACCACTTTAATAAAAATCAAATTCTGTACAAAACTTATTTAAACCTTTTTGCTTTCATTACCCATTGAATAAAGTTATTTTACGCCAAACATCAAATGACTTGTTTTTAGACCCCAATCTTTTGTAATTATTTTTGCTTGATATCTCCAAAAAATCTTGAGCCTTGTGCAGCACGGGATATGGAAATATAGTGTATGAAAAATGCCGTGCCCGACCGGGATTCGAACCCAGGAGCTCCGGATGAAAGACCGAGACGCTACCACTCGCAACAGAGAGGCCGGTATTTTACCCTTGATTTCTTGAAAAATACCAAAAATACAGTTCTGGGATCAATTTTTTTTATATAAAATCAATAAATTTACTCATAAATTTAGTCCAGCTTAATTTTATCGAAGTGGCAAAATTTTTCACTAGCCCATATTCGCTTACAAATCTTATCCGAACCTATGATTGTATAATAGACTTTCTTTCTTTTTCCTGTTTAGCCTCCAAGAATTACCGTTCAGGTATTACTTCATAAGATGAATGAATGAGGATATATATGAGTGTAAATGAAGTGTATTCTTGTACAGTCTCAGCTCGACCATTCCTGAAATATGTGGTTAATTGAAACCCAACAACCAAAGAACACCGGTAACCACGATCTAGTATTCAAATCCGTATAAAATTAATTGCCTTTACTATGACTTGAACTCACCAGAAAGACATGTCCTGGAAGTTAGTTACATTCTTTGTAAATAATTTTGTTTGGGGAAAAAAGTACAAGTGTCCCACAAAGTAATTTATTAGAAAATTTAAAAAAAACAAGAAAAACAAAATCGGTCCGATTAAAAATAAAGCTCCAGTAAAAAAAATAATAATAATAAATCGAACTTTTGTAATGAGAGAACGGGTATCAACAGCAACGCTCATTTAACCGGTGGAAATTTGTAGCGTATGAAGAGATGCTTGACCGGGATTCGAACCCGGGACCTTCACATAGAATGCCGAAACGCAACCTACTCACCAACGGAGGACGGCTAATTAAATAATAAATCGAGCTGAGAACCCAACATTTTTAATTGTAAAAATCTACAACCTTCTATCGGTGTCGATATGCGTGTTCTTCAAATAACAATAAGATAAATTTAAAAAAATATATATACATGACCATGAAGATAAATAAATTCACTTATCAAAAATACAAGATTGTATATTTTAAGGAGAAATGAAAATAAAAACTGTTCTAAGAAAACTTAACTATAAGAAGGCAACAAAACTATTTAACTAGAAGTACAAATACATTGTTTTATACAAATAAATAAGAAACGTTTTTATTGTTAATTGACTTACTTTACTACGAATATGTTAATATTATTAATAATTTAATCTGCAGTACACTCACTACCTCATTCGTTCATAATCTTTCATTTATTTCACATCTTTCTTTTATAGAACGAAATTCATTCAATTGGTTCCGTTCATGTCGCATTACATTAGAATTATTTTTTAATTCTGTTAAATTAATTTTTAATTTCAATTAGTATTAAGAAATTTAACCAAGAATGAAAAAACAAAAAACACAATAATGAAATTGTGTTTTTTGTTTACCACAAACAATTGGAAATAGTAAAAATACATACATTATAACAGAAGATGTTACACAACATTTAATAGAGAGAAAATAAAAACATAAATCTAATTATACCTCTTCACCTCTTAGGAATAAAAAAAACAAACAAACGGGTAAACCAGAAAAAAAATTAAGTTGGCAAAAGTACGAATTGATTTTTGATTCCATTAAACGATCTGTTTTTAATGAAAGTAAAAACAATATATAATTTAATACAAGTGTAGATAATAAAAGGAATGTTGAGAAAAGATTTTGATGGAATAGAAGAGAAAACTGCATTAAACCAGTCCGAAGCAAAGTAATAAAAATTAAACGGGAATATATAAAATTAAAATATTTACGGGAAACAGGATACAGCTCTTAATGTAGAAAAATAGATTACCTAAAAGCTTTACTCGATAAAATGACTAATTCGGTAAAGAGAAAATTTTCAAACAATAAAATTATTTAGTGGCTTTTTTTTATTTACACACACGTAAAGTGATACGTTCTAATTAAAAAAAAAAAAAAATATTAGCAATTTCCTGTTAAGCATGTATTATTATTTTTTAATTAAAAACTCTTTAAGGTGAAGATAATTATAAAAAATTAAATTTACAATGTATTACTGTACTAACATATTTCATCCACGTGTTCTATTACTGGCAATCGATAAGTACTGATAATTTGAGAACTATTACGTGATTATATTCATGTCCATAAAATATAAATTGTAATTCCTGATTTTTAATAATATTTCATACATATATATTATTTTGCTTATAAATAAAATATATATTACAAATAAAAATAAATCAAACCGGCCTATAGTAATATACGAATAACGTATTTTAATAACATTACACAATACTTAAAGCATTAATTTATTTTATTTTTATCCATCTGTATTTAAAATTAAAACTACGGCTTTTAAAGATATTAATTAAAATACGAATTAAAAAAAGAATACAGTATACAATAAAAATAAACATAACCTTAAACAGGTATATAAAAAACCTACCTTAAAGTTGTTAAAATCATGAAGAAGAAAAATTTTACAACGAACAGTTTATCAATAACAACAACCACAAAAACAACAATACCTCAACTAAAATTAAATATAGAAAAACTACACAATTCACAATGTATTATAGTTTAATAACACGTATAAATATTCATAGATATCTATTTAAATTCACAACATAAAAAATAAACACTTAACAATAATTACAATTAAAGTAATAACAAAAAAAAAACTGCGAACAGGATTGTCATGTTTGTTGGTTTCACATTCAGTGTTATGAAAACTAAATTACGTACAGGAAATAAGGTTAAGAACACTACTGTCCTCTATCGGATAAACCATGAAATAAACTGGCATAACAAGTTTCTATTTACATTATACATGAGTCTCTCGACCAGCTGATGTTGAAGGTGACTAACAGTTGGTATAGGTAGGCAGGCAGCCTGTAATTTGTATCATATTACATTACTAGTAATATAAAGATGTGGTTATCCACCCGTAGATTTTGATTTTTATTATTATTATTATTTAACTGATACCTCATTGATAATTTTTACATATTTGCATAAAAAATTTCATTTCTAGAAATACTTTATATTTTAACTACTGAATTACGTATTACCCTTCTCCTAATAAAAAAACTTTACGCAACTTATTGAAAAAAAAATAACCGAGCTGGCAACGATGTTGTTTAACTTCGCAGAGTTTGAATAGAGCTTAAAATTTAGTCAATGAAAAAATTACGTTTACGATTTTTTTTTAAATTAACAATATATATCAAAAATAAACTTATAGATTTCCTAGGGGTTTCAAAAGAGTTATAACAGACCGTAAATAACAAACAAGCAAAGACTACATTCAATTTAATGAAAGGAATTTTAAGGGAACATAGCTTTTCTTATACTCGTAAGACTTACCTCGATAACATTCGAATCGAGATACCTCGGCAACTAAGATACAGAATTCGTACGGATCTTAAAACACACCACATACAGCGCCATCAAATGAACGCATGATTATCACAAAACAAAAATGATTTCATGGATTAGCACGATACGTTAAGCTCACAGCAAAAGATTAATAACAACTGAATGTGGCTGCTTCGGTTTATAATAATCTGGTACACGAAGAAGATAAGAAAAACAAGAACTATAGTACACATGTAGGTAAAAAAGGAAAAGGATTAACCCTCAAAATATCTCTTTTACTTAAAATGTAGATATAGAACATTACTGAGTCACTTCCGTCCGTCATTGTAAGCGATAAAATGTTGCATGCAGTACTCATAACCGATGTCACTACAACCGAAGTAATTATTAACAATATACATAATGTATTTAAACATTAAAAACACAGCACACCAACCAAGATTAGTGACCAAAAACTTATGTTTCTGGTTACTATATCCGATCTCATTATAAACGATACTTATTGTACATGTAATAGAATAAACCCATCTATTTACATAAAATTATTTTTAAAAAGATGGCATTTATTTTATATATCAATTTCATTGTGAGGGCACTTTAAAGAGAATGTAATACTATATAACAGTAGACAGTTTAACACTGACTGTAGTTTTGATATAGATTATTTTTTTTATTAGGTTTTAACTGAAATTTTAACGAGACTATATGCTTATTATTTAATACAGTAAATACAATAAACCCGTACCTAACTTTACCGAGAGTCGAAATAGGTTCTTTATTTATGAATGTCGAAAAGATTAAAAGAGAAATTTAAATAGCGGATAAAATTCTATCCTTGAATATATCCAACGATAATTTTTAATATTTGTAAAATCAATCAACAGATATGAAACATTAAATTGTACTACCATGAATATAGCCGGAAAAAAAATATATATTTTTTTGTAATTTACTAAAATCCAAAATCTTAAACCTTAAAAATAATGAAGAAAAAAAAAGATTTTTTCCTGTTATTCTCCACATTTACAAATCGTTTTATTAATCAACATTATTGTAATAGGATTACGATAAAATTAGTAACAAGAATTTATGATGTAACTTGCACGAAGGTATCTCTCTTTCTTTTTCCTGTTTAGCCTCCGGTAACTACCGTTTAGATAATACTTCAGAGGATGAATGAGGATGATATGTATGAGTGTAAATGAAGTGTAACTCTTGTACATTCTCAGTTCGACAATACCTGAGATGTGTGGTTAATTGAAACCCAACCACCAAATAACACCGATATCCACGATCTAGTATTCAAGTCCGTGTAAAAATAGCTGGCTTTACTAGGACTTGAACGCTGGAACTCTCGACTTCCAAATCAGCTGATTTGAAAAGAAACGTTCACCACTAGACCAACCCGGTGGGTTGCACGAAAGTATCTGCTAATTATATGACATACGACGTCATTATCTTTCGATAACATTGAGTTATAACTTGTTCAAACAAGTGATCATCGCTCATGTTTCATTCCTTAGGGGTAAAGTTAAGATGAAGGTTACCGATATGAAAAACAAAACGGTGCTTTTAATTTAAAGGATTTTAGACGGGTTAGATCATCGATTCTCAAGCTTTTTCGCCCACCTCCCGCATTGAGAATCAAAAATTTTATAACGCCAAAAATTTCTAAACTTACCATCTGTTAAAATTAATAATTGCAATTGCAAATTTTAAGATACGCTATTAAAAAAAAAAAAAATGCTTTTAAACGTGGCATATCCTATTTCCGAGTTTATACTTACAACTTAGTTTGAAATATCAGGAAAACATAATTTTTGCCTTTCTTTAATCAGCCATAGCCTTCCTATACCTAATTTTCTATAGACCTTCTACCGCCCCCCCCCCCCCGTGAAAGACTCCAGGGCCCACAACGGGGCGTTATCGCCCACGTGATAAATATTAGATTTTCTAAGTCCGTTGAGGAGAGGAAAGCTGACTTTTCCTTACGTTTTGGAGTCTCCTGAACACGATTCTGCAATGTTTATATACAAATGATGTATAAGATTTTTTCATCCGCTATACCGAACGTAAATCTTAACCGATTTTGACGAAACTTGGTAGGCGATACAAAAACCTATCGAGAATAGATCCCCCTGTTGATTTTCAAACAAATCGGTTTAAAGAAATCTGAGTTAGAGACTAAATACGCGGTTTTAGAGTAAATTTTCAGCTTTTTTATGTTCTTCTACTAAGCCAACCTTTTAACCGATTTTAATGAAATCTTGGTAACCTAGTAGAAACAGAGCACTATTGAATTTCAAACTAATCGGTTCGAAGGAACCGTTTTCGGGTACGTTTTAAAGATTTTCATGTTGTAACTTGAAGGATGACATAACAGAAAGCCATAATTAAATTTTTGCGAGCACTACCAAGTGTTCCGATTAAAATATCGAAAGCAGTATTATTTTCAAAAATCACTACAGTAGTGCAACATCCTTTCTTTCTTAACTAAAACCGGAAATCTACCCTTCTGATGCACTTATTCCGACAGTTTGTTTTTAGTAATTCTGTAATCAATTCATCGAATCAACTTACAGAAAAAGGTTATACATATCATAAATTCCAAAAACACGGTATAATATTGCCTCAACTGACAAAAAAATATAAATACTCAAGGATTGTTTGAAGACTTTTTTCTCTATTTTTTTCAGTTTTAGCCTTCATTAACACCGTAAGGTATCATTTTAGAGGACGATATGTATCAATGTAAATGAATTGTAGTCTTGTACAGTCTCAGGTAAACCATTCCTAAGATGTGTAGTTAATTGAAACCCAACCACCAAAGAACACCAGAACACCGGTATCCACGATCTAGTATTCAAATCCGTATAAAAGTAACTGTCTTTACTAGGATTTAAACCGTAGACTTTTGACTTCCAAATCGGTTGTTTGCGATGACGAGTTAAATGCTAGACCAGCCCAACCACCACAGAACACCGGTATCCACGATCTAGTATTCAAATCCGTACAAAAATAACTGCCTTTACTAGGATTTAAACCGTAGACTCTTGACTTCCAAATCAGTTGTTTGCAATGACTAGTTAAACCCGGTGTTGTTTGAAAACTATCTTCATAGGATTTCTTATTTTTTCGATCAACATATATTTGGGCTTGATGGATCACACATTACAGGATATACAACTGATCAAGCACGATGGAACTAATTAATCGTTGGATACGAAATAACCCAAAAATATTATGAAATAAATCAAATGATACTCTCAGGCCCATTCATATAAAATACATGAAAATATAACGTTTTCTGTTTATTTATAATTCTGTTAAAAAACAAATCAACGTGACAAAATCAACTGTATGATTGCATTACATTTGAAAGAACTGACGCTAAAGAATGAGGTATTCTCCTAAATTAATAATAAATAAAAAAATAACATACTTAAGATTTTAATGTAATCTATACATATATTAATAAAAAATTGAAACGGATCATTTTAGTGTGATTAAAGTACAATATACGTTCACCGGACCGAAACACGACACACTTACAAGAATTTCACGTCAAAATAAATCTATTAAAGCAAGAGAAGGGATGGTGTGTGTGTGTGTGTGTGTGTGTGTGTGTGTGTGTGTGTATTCGTATACACTAGAGAGTTAATATCGGTAAAATAAATAGTCTAATAACGAAATAATTGACAAGTGTAGGAAGAGACAGACATTATAGAAAAAGAAAATAATAATAATACTAATAAAGTTACATATATTTACATAATTTAATAAATAACATTATCAGACGAAAACTTGTTGAATCTTTATACTGTATAATATGCAAATTATATGCTAATAAAATGATGGGACCAAACAAAACATTCACATTATTTATATTCGAATATACGTTTTTCTTTTTCAATACCATAAACGATAGTAATCCATTTTTTCCACATTTACATAACATGGATGCACGTGCGTGTGCGTGCGTCTATATATATATATATATATATATATATATATATATATATATATATATATATATATTCAGATCTGTTCGGAAAAACATTTTTAATTACGCGCCAACGGAGATATTTAGTGACATGCGGTTGGCAGCACTGCGTTCCGCATCACCTGCTCTATAATCATATGTTATTGGATTGTTGATATCTAGTTTAGTTTTCATGTTATTTTTATTTGAGTGCAACGTTTTTACGTGTTAGTAGCGATTTATGTAATATACGACATTCGGGAACAACGATACAACGTAAAATTTTGCGTAAAACTGACGAAAACTTTCACAGAAACTTTTCAACTTTTGAAACAAGCTTACGGAGATGATGCTTTGGGTTGTACGCAATTAAGATTTAAAAGTGGTTGTCAGTCGATCGAAGATGACCCTCGATCAGGAGGCCTTCGACCTTATGAAACCCGCGTTCAGAAAATGACTGTCAAGAGAACTTGCAGAAGAGATTAGTCCTCGATTGGATCATGCAGTCACATTTCGACTGAAAAATTGAAAATTCATCGGGTTGCGGCAAGGTTTGTTCCTTGTTAGAGGTCCAATAGCAGAAAAAATATCGAGTGAACTTCAATCGGCGACTTCTTGAACAAGCCGATGACGATGACACATTCATACAAAGGATCAAACGGCAAATGAAAGTTGGGTTTACGGCTATAATATCGAGTTAAAAATTCAATCAACACAATGGATCGGAAAACGCTCCAAATTCTTAGCTTCTAAGATTAAATTCTAGAATAATCTGTGAATTTCTATTGCAGTAAGAATCTGTGAAAGCTTGTTTTATTATTTAATTTATATCCATCTTACAAAAGAAATCCACGGGCGCTTTGTGATTGTAATAACACAACTTCTTTATGCGAAAATGTTTGTTCTGTATATAGAAATTTTATTCGATATACGGAAACTGTTTCTCCAATGAAAATTCAGTCTTCAAAAAAAGTTCAACACGTAGAGATTTTCGGGGTACGGAAATTCGATATATGGGAGTTCGAAAATATACCCACAAATGTAAACGATAGGTAGGTATCTTTGTTGCCCGCAATATGAAATAGCAATGTAAAAATCTTTAACAAGATAAAACCAAATTTATAACTGCAACAAATTCTAATAATATTGTTTTGCTTCAGTGTGTCTTCAAACAGTAAATCAGCAAAAATTTTTAAATATTTATTATTTTTCAAACTTGTATAATCTAGTTTGAAATATATTATATTTTGGAAGTACTTAAATCAGAACGAATGTTCAATGTAAAAAAACTTTACATTTGTATATCAGTATTTATTACCCGTAAATGTAAACTATATTTTATAAATTTTAATTTATCAGAAAAAAAACATAGACCAATTCTTAAACAATGTAAACGTCCAAAATATAATTCAGCACAATAATTTGGCGTACCAGAAAAAATGGCCAAAAAAAAAAGAAAACCCACAACGCGACCCGCCGCCACGGACTGGAGTCCAGTAGAGTAACAACGTGAAGGGCAGCCACAGAAGACGAAGATGAAGATCTGCAACCCTTTTATCCACCATCTTTAAAACTTAAAATTTAATTCAATCAGCACATGCGACTTACTCCGGAGAAGAAGGCGCATTGCTCCCTCCAAACTATTAGGGCCCCGTTTTGACGTATTCCTGGTAGCCCATAAGGTACTAGTATCGAAAGGAATCGGCGGGCGGACTGAAGGGGAATCACGCCGGGAGCACCAGGCTCAAAAAGCTTGATCTCCCACGGTCGGTCCCAGTAATCAATTTAAAACGCTGGTCCACACGGATCGGACCGCAATTCACCAAATCCGTAAATAAAACTTAAAACATATAACCGCCACTAAATAAAACCCATGAAACACGTCCGATTACAGAAAGATACAGCAGCAAGGGACATGTCCAGGTTCTGCGATGTTTAGGGAGAAATACCCCCGCCACTCTTGTGTTCCGTTCCGTTGATTATTAACAAATTACCAACAGATTTATAAGATATATGAAATCAATTACTTTATTTTTTTTTTAAATTATAAGATATTTTCATACAAACTACGTTTTTCTGTGAGTAAATTCTTAAATAAATCAAATTTAAAAAAAAAGATGAATTCTTAATTTTTATTTTTTTTTATTTTTACGTATTAATATAGAATTTAACCTCTTTGATTTGACTTTGTGAAGATTTACCATGGTTTCCCGTGATTTATCCAGGTAAATACTTGTGAAGAAGTTCCATTTTTTTTTTTCTATGTAAAGCAGAAAAACAACTACGCCACCTATATAAAAGTATTTTTTATTGTGAGTCCACATTATAATAAAATTTTTATTTGTATTACAAAAGATTACCAAATAAAAAACAAAATAAATTTTTATTGTAAGTTCTACGTGAATCAACAAATTTCATAAAAATTAGGGACAATATTAAAATTCTATTTTACGCAAAATAAACCTACACAAACTTATAGATCAAGATTTAAATTTATATAAAAAGCTATATGACATAGTGTTCTTCCGGGTAAAAAGAAAAATCGATTCTTTATAAAAATAGGGCGATCCACCGGTAAATAATTCAAATTAAGGAATAGAAGATACAGATCAGATTTTAATCATTTAAATTTTATACGTAGTTTTGATAAATTCATTTGAAAAGTTTTTTTTTTGAAAGTAGTTTGGGGGATGATCATGTAAAAGCCCAATCTCTTAAAGATATACATAAAAGATAATCGAAACAAGTTCAATAATTAGTTTAAAAGTAACGTGAAAAAAAAAACAAATTTGAGACAAAAAAAAAATTGTTAATTAACGAACATTAGTATAATTATTTATTAAAGGCTAGTACGTGAAAGAGGATTTGTGAACTGTCTTTCCAAAGTCGTATGACTTAAAATCTCTGGACTACCACCCGTGAGGCCACTTGAAATCTTAATTTATGAACAAAAGTGCAATACAAACTAAAAATTAGTTATTACAATTTTTAATGCTGTATAACTAATATAAAGCAATTCTGTTATAAAAATACGGAACGCCGCCAAAACATTCTTCATCGGGTATAGTGTTGTAACACCGTGAATTAATTACACGTGTCCTCACACCGGCGCGTGTCATCGTGTTGCAGTGTCCTTCACTGGCGAGTGGAGGACATTTTAAGCAGTTTATTTAATTTTTTGTATTTTTAATTCTTCTTTGAAATATTTATTTCTTTTGTTTTGTAATTTTGAAAATTTTGTTTTTTTTAATATATAAATAAAATCCGCGAAATATTTAATAAACTTAAAACTGCTCTCGTTTGTATTTTGTTTCTGAGGACTTCTAAATACAATTTTAATCAGATTCAAATTCTCCACAAATTTTCTTTAAAACCATTATTAGTTTATTAGAATAATTATTTTATGCCAAACATAAAATAGAGTGTTTTTCGACCGCAATTTTTTTTCCTTTTACCCCAGATATAGCGAAAACTAGAAAAAAAATCAGTTTTGGGACCAAATTTTTAGGTTTAATTTTTCAGGTCAATTTTATATAAAACCATTAAAAAATTTAACTTTAATTTGGATCCCAAGAATGGCTTAATTCAAGCCATATGCTTGATTTTTCACCAGTAGTAACTAACCTGTCCCGAAAATTAGTTACATTCTTCATATATATATATATATATATATATAATAATTTAGGACAAAGTTAAAAAAAAAAACTGCCAAAAAGTTGCTTTTTAGAAAAACAAGTTTATAGTTAAAATAAAAAATAAAAACCTGTTTATAAAGTTAGTACAAGCACTTAAAACTGAATCTCTTAGTTAATTTTACAAAAAATATATTAAGTGTCTTAAAGAATTTAGATTTAAATATATTAACGTAAAAATCGAATAACATAGAACAATGTAAATAATAGTATAATTGCCAACATGAATATTAGTAAAGCAAGTTAAATCTCGTTAATTTTATATTATACTTCTAATTAAAATTGTATTTTCAATTTATTACACAACTTATTTGAACATAATTTTTCCTATTTCAATATTACTTATATTTTCTTATATTTATTTAACTCTTGGCAAAAGATAAAATACAAAATTTTATTTAAACACAGAATATAAAAAAGTTTATTTTTTTTTAGAATATTCCATTTAAAAGGTTTTACACAATCTTTATTCAAATCAGAAAATAATAAAAACAAAATATATAAATAATAATAATAATACTGAAACATTTAAAACATACAAAAAAGGCGTGGCTGTAAACAGAAGCTTTATTTACGTAGACTACCTCGGCAATTATACAGCGTGTCCCATATAAAACGCAACCCGTCAATCACTCATCCCTGAAATTTCAAAAGTCAAGCTTACTCCCCGACTCGTTACTGAAATGGGCTCGTCCAACATCTGAACACGGCGACGCAGTAGAACACTACCGATAGTAACAACAATGCAATCATAACGTTCAGTGTATTGCTAGAGACAAGATGGTGTTTTCGCTAGATGAACGTGTTTTCATTGTTGAGTCGTACTACAGTACAAAATCAATGGTTGCAGTGCAAGATTTGTTTCGCCATAAGTTAATAACATAATAACAAAATATCATTAAGGTTAGTTGCAAAATTTAGAGAGACCGGTTCTGTTAATAACAAGGAACACAAAAGATCTGCGTCAGTGTTGAATACAGATACAGTCACTGAAATCAAAGACCGATTACTCGAAATCAACTGTTCATCGGGCGACCAAACAAATACAATTACGACCTTATCGCATTAAAACGGTTCATCGACTTCTTGAGCCCGACATAGAAAAACGCCTAAAATATTGTTTACGGTTCCGTCAATTTGTGCGTGAGGGAATTAACGTTATGGATTCGTTATTTTTCACAGATGAAACACGGTTTGATTTGGATGGCTACGTAAACAGCCAAAACAGTAGAATTTGGAATGCTGAAAATCCCCACGTTTATAACGAAAAACAATTACACCCGCAGAAGTTGGGCGTGTGGTGCGCGATATCGCGGAAGAAAATAATCGATCCTATTTTATTCGAGTACACCATTAATGCAGAACGATATCTGGATATTTTATTTTGGTTCATTGCACTCTTGGAAGAGGAAGACAGACACTCCTGGCACAACATGACGGTGCGACATCGCACTACGCAGGTTCAACTTCTGATTTCGTCGAGGAATTCTTTGGTAATCGTGTTACCGGTCGAGGCTTGTGGCCACCAAGATCTCCAGATTTGACTGCGGCGGATTTTTTTCTATGGGGTTACCTCAAAGAAAAAGTCTACAGAAACAAATCACGAACACTTGAACAATTGAAAGTCAATATTGAACAAGCTGTATTAAATATCCAGCCACAAACTTTGAAAAAAGTTACAAGAAAAACTGTAAAAAGAATTGAAGCTTGTATTCAAGAAGATGGCGGACACTTCCAACATTTACTTTAAATGTAAGGTAATGGATGGTAATAATAAAAATTACATTTACATTTATACATGCTTTTTTTATTATTTCAATACTTACCAATATAAGGTTGGGTTGCGTTTTATATGGGACACCCTGTAGCAAGTGTCATCTATCAATAGTCACAGTAACTATAAAACAGAGGATACATTAAAGGGATTGGTATATAGATAGTAACAAATCTTGATCTTTCTACATCAAACATTTTATTGAAATGAAAGGAAGATGTTGATTACGAAAAGGGTTAATTGATTGCATCATTCTTCCGGCGCAAATTCCAGTGCCAATTTTCTCTGAAAGTTGTGCTGATTTCACTTTTTATCGTAAATGTTTTCACATTTACTAGGGCAAAAGATGTGTAAGATGCACTAGCAAGCATACAGTTGCAATTCCGATTTTAACTGATGATTCAAAACAAGGGTGCTCTCGTAAACTTTTCAGTATAGGACAGTTTAATTATGTATTACAGCAGACCGCAAGAATATGGTCCATAGGCGGCTGCCTACATAAAAAATATTATAAAAACTGTACGTTCATTTCGATGTTTATATTGAAGCAAAACTTATCTTTTTATTTCCTTGTACGAAATAAAGGAAGTATTCCGAAAATTTCGGTTTTTTAGATTTCAACGGAAATACGCGTTTTGAATAGTTTCGGCGTGACGTCTGTACGTACGTACGTATCTCGCATAACTCAAAAACGATTAGCCGTAGGATGTTGAAATTTTGGATTTAGGACGGTTGTAACATTGACTTGTGCACCTCCCCCTTTGATTGCAATTGACTAGACCAAAACTGTCCGAAAAAAAACAAAATAAAAAAAAAAAATTGGATTTTGAACTTTCTCTTAACTGCAGTAATAAACCCCCATTTAGAGCTTTATAACAATATACCATAAGTGGTACGTATTTTCATTGGTTCCAGAGTTATAGCCAAATAAAAGTTTAATTGATGAAATATTTAAATTTTACAAGAGGAAGGCACATGTTTTCGAATCCGACTTAATCTTCTTTTTTTTAATTTAAATATATTGATTTACTAATAATTAATTATTAACCTCCGACTGTAAATATAAATATATAAAAATTCAATAAAGAAATGAAAAAACATCAGACGTTATTAATGAAATAAATTTTTATGTACTTTTCATTTTTAAAAAAAAAAGTGTATATATAATTTAATAGACGTACAAGGAAGTCATGTAGTGTCCACGTCAGATTTTTTTTCATGGCTTAATATTTTTTCTTGAATTAGATTTTAAGCGACGTTTCCATATGCAAGGACAATTTTCCTGCGGTCGAACTTTTAGGATTAAGATTATATAATCTTTTTTAGATTAAAATAAAACAAGTCTTTATACGTTAAAACAAATTTCATTGAAAACGAACGTAATTTTTTATTTCTCCTAAAAAGCAGTACCACGAAGTATCATTCCAGCATCAGTTCACAGCTGATTCAAAATCTCGCTAACTAAAACAAAAGTTATAAAAAGTATGACGTCATTTTTCAAGCCCATTTCAAAAAAAATATATATATATAAATAACAAAGTTCATCCATGAAATTATAATGTGATAGTAATCCCAATTAAAAAAACAAAAAAATTCGTTCGGCCATTATTAGAGGAACCGAAATTTGAATTAAGTTACGTACCCTCATCATATAAATTCATTGTTTAATCTCTGTAATTACAAGCAGTTATATATATATTACACATATCGTTTGGAAAGTTACTGCGGTATTCTTTAGAACTAAGTGATGCATTCTGTTCTTTCGACGTTAGGTTGGTTGCCCTGTGGGTATGTTATAAGAACAAGATATCGGATTTGCTACCGGACATAAAGCTGTAAGAAAAGAACTGAAACTTTTCCCGTATAAAGTAATGTGTGTTCAAGAACTGAAATCTATAGATCATACCAAAAGACTGAATTATTATCGATGGTTAAACCGTTTTATTTACCAAAATTCCGTAGGTAACTTCGACATTACGTTTTGCTTTTTTACAGATGCGTGGTTTCATCTGGGAGGGTAGATTAATTCACAAAATACACGACTGTGGTCGAAGACTAAACCCCATAAACAATCTTTACACGAAACGAAAACTGTAGTCTGGATCGGTGTGAGTAGAATGAACATTGTGGGTCCAATTTAAAAAAAAAAAAAAAAAAAAAAAAACTAGTTAACATTGACGTTATTGTGTTGTTTTAACAAATCTCATTACTCATTAGTCAGTTAACAGAACTGGAAATCAATCACCATTTGTTGAAACAAGATGGCGCCACAACTAACAGCTCAATTACTTTTTTACGAAATATCTTTGATGAACGAATCATTTCGAGGAGTTTTTGGCCTGTACATCGCCCGATCTGACTCCCCCAGTTTACATTCTACGGGGAGCACCCAAACAAGTAGTGTATCGTAACAGACCGCGCACGATTGACGAACTAGTCTTGTTTGAAAACAAATTGAACGGTGTAGAGTGTTGTATTGATGTCGGAGGAGGTCATTTTCAACACTTTATATTAACTATTCTAGTTATTGTAATATCAATTTCCATAAAATAATGAAATTTAAATACAAAATAATAATTAAGAAAGTTTCGTCATAACACTTCCATTATTCCAGTGGACAACAACTTTCCGAACATTCTGTATTAATGCAAGTGTTCTAGAGATGGGAATTAAACAAATGAAATTACTGTAAAAAAATAAAAATAAAATGCCGACAATTTAACCCTAGGTTAGAAGAGTTAAAAGTCAACATGCGGCCATTAGAAAAACTAGCCGACAATTTAATGAATATTTATGATTCCGTTCAATTATTCTACGTTCTTAACTCTGAATAAAATAAAAAAAATTATAAGAATAAAATTAAAAAGTAAAAAAATACACAAATAAAGAAGAAAATATTCCGAGAAGACTAGTATGAAGAAACTGTAACGCAATGTACAAAAAAACACATAATATACATGTGTGTGTATGTATGTATGTATATATACATATATATAAATGATATAAACTAGCTACAGAAAATTTAACCAAATGATGAATAGCTAGAACGTGATCAGACTTCATATAGTATATTCAGAACAACACAGCTGTCTTTTGTACGTACGTGTAGAATTACATACAAGCTAGTGACAGGAAAACCCAGCAGCTTCCATCCACGCACTCAACACACACTGTACGAGTGTACAGTATAAAGCACAGGTCAAAACGTAACCATTCATAAGCTACGAAACTAACAAACAATAACGCCAAAGATTTCAATTATAGAAATGCGCTTGGCGCAAATTCGTATTACGCGTCCGTAATTATATATATATATAAAAGAAGCAAAGTATATATATATCGTACCGCATTGATTTATTGTTAGGTACGAAATTAAATATAAAAATAGCCAAGAATAAAAAATGAAAGAAAAAATTCAAACGCAACAGGCCCTCACAGTAACGTGCCTCGATAGCAATAATTTAATCAACTATATTCAATATATCTGCAATTAAATATATACCAGATTGTTCCAAGAAGACCCAATTTTTTGAAGATGAACTGCTCATAGCCGTAAAACTGGAAGAAAGCAATTAAAAATTAAAATAAATACATGATGCATGGTTAAAAAAAAATTGAAGGACAGTACGATACACTTTATAAAAGCGAAAAATATAAGAAAGGGAGCCGCGTTAGCCGTTTGATTTAAGGAAAGAGAAATTAATGTAACCACGGAATATAATGTATAAGATCCTAACACAGGAACTGATGTTTGAATCCCTTTAATATAATTATCCCTCTGATTCCACAACAATAAATACTTCAAAATATTGCTATTCTTCTTTCATCCCTAGCTGGCGTTTGGATTGGACCGACACCAAAGCCCCGTTAGCTGCTATGGATGCCAACGGTCCGATTTCATTAACAAAACGCTTTCATGCATGGCGATCCATGGCCGTTGTCCTGGTCTCATTAAGGTTTAACCTGCGGATTTCTTATGTCATCACCGATCTGCTTGACCCACGTTTTCTTTGAAGCTGTACGTTGGACTATCCATGGATGGGTCATTCATGCCGAGGAGTTTGTATGATATTCGATTTCCGCTCATTCTGCAGACACAGCCAAACCATAGCAGTGTTCGTTTTTTAATCTGTTCCTTAATTGTTGGCTGTTGATCGCAGCGATCGCTAAGTGAGACTCTGATGATCTGGCGTAGGCATCGTATTTGGAACACTTCAAGTTTGCTAAGGTCTGTCTTGAGTAGCGTCCACGTTTCTTCTCCAAATAATAAAATTAGCGGGATCACAGTCCGGAAAAGACAAACTCGGGTCTTCAACTAGATGTTGATTTGTCTCCACAAGCACCACTTCAAGGAAACAAATGCCGCGGTTGTTTGACCAACTCGACTGTGTATTTCCGCCGTAACTGCCTCAATCTTCTCCTGGGCCGGTGAACCCAAAATTTGAATTCCTGCACTTGTTTACTTTACACACCATCCAACTGGACGGTGTCGCGTGAGCCGTTTGTTGTTATTACATGTGTCTTCTCCGCATTTATTTTCAAGCCATACGATTGGGCAATACAGCAGATATAGAGAGTATCAGTGACCTCAGCATGATTGTCGGTGAACACGCCACTGTCATCGGCAAAAATCAAGTCAGTCAGAAAGCCATCCTCTCCACTGAATTCCTTTTCTGCCCTGTAAAGCTCGTCGCATTAAAAAGTCAACTACTATGTTAAAGAGTGGAATACAACGTCTTCCTGGCGGATTTCTGTCCAGATGGAAAATTTCTCAGATAACTCATTTCGAATGCGTATCTGACTCGACAATCCATTGTATCTCACCTGGAGAAGAAGCTTGATAACTTTTGGAAGTATAAGCTCTATCTCCGATTCCTTTCAAAGTGCCGGCCAGTGGACGCAGTCAAAGGCAGATCCAAGGTCGATGAAGACGATAACTGCTCGTTTTCCACATCGAATTTTTTCTTCCATTAGTTAACGAATGGCGAATATCTAATCACAGCAGCCTCGGCTTGCTTCTCGCGGCTTGATTGCTCACGAAATTTCTGCAGGCGTGATTGGATGACCTTCACGAAAACTTTGCTATTGCTAATTTGCACATTTTTTTCATTGCTTGATGAATTAATTTACCACAGAAGCTTGAACAAGGGAACATGAAAATGGGAACTTTGTAAAGAAAAATGACATGTTTAACCGGGATTCGTACTCAGAACATCCGGGATGAAAGGCCGAGACGCTAACACTCCGCCATGGAGATCGACATTTATTAAAAAATTTTTTCAGAGTAAAACTAATGAAGAAACGTGTTTTTATTTCCAATATATATTCACATAAGTTTAGTATTATGAAACAATAATTATTTCTTTAAGTAAAAAAGTCAATTAACTTGTAAAATTTCCACAAATCGAGACATTTTGTAATTCAAATTAAGACGTGTTGTATTATTTTAAAAATGACGCTACAAAATAAAATATGTAATAAGTGTAAACGATATAATGAAATCTTATAAAACATAAAACTACAAATGAAATACAAAAATAAATTACGGTTTGCTAGCATAAAGTATTCGAGCAGTGAAAACCCCAAAAAGTTTTGCGCACCAAGTTCAGTAAACGGTACAATCAGTGCCAGTTTGAATATGTTGATTACAAAACAAGAGAACGACATATTTTTGTCAATAATTCGTGGTGGAATTTCACTTCACTGTGAGAACACGTCACTGATGTGTCTGAATAGAATATATCAGAAATATTAAAGATAAAGATAAAGAAACACGATAAGTTAAAATTTTATTAGGTAGTAAAATTATTACAAATAATGGATGAAGCCAAATAGATACCCCAAGTAAAGAAAACTCATGTAAAAAAAAAGGTCTGCTGATAACAAATACAATAAAAAAATAATGCTCTGAAATTCAGCGCTGTTATAGTATGAAAAAGACAGTAAGAAAATCGAGAATGGAAAGTGTTCAAGAAAAATAAAAATAAATACACTAAAAGACCTTAGCAATAGGAAATGAAAACATCTTATGAGGAACAGTATGAGAACCAGGTGGCGGAACCTGTAAACAGACCAACTACAGTGAGACATTTCTAAAGGCGTTTAAGTATAGGAAAGCAGAGTGAGCGCGCTGTTGACAAATAGTCAACGGATACACGAAATGGTTCATAAAAGCGAATTTATATGCCAAAATGTGTATGAGTAGACGTGCTTAATCGTTAGAGTTTCTTTTAACTTTTATATTATGAATGAATTTATTAAAACTGGCCCTACCCACGTTTTTTTTTTAATAATTATAAAAAAATTACAAAAACGAAAAACGCACGTTAACATGACTTTTTATTTTATTTTTTTCTTAAATATTGTACATCAGAAATTCATTAATTTTACTACTCGTTTTTTTTTTTTTTTTTAGTACCCAACCACCAAAGAACACCAGTATCCACGATCTAGTGTTCAAATCCGTGTAAAAATAACTGCTTTACTAGGACTTCAACGCTGGAACTCTCGACTTCCAAATTAGCTGATTTGGGTAGACGCAATCACCACTAGACCAACCTGGTTGGTTTTTTTGAGTGAGTCTACATATTTTAATTTTTATTATTAATTTCTTTTGTATTATTCTTCATAACTTAAAGGACTGTTATAATTAAAGTAGCTTTGGCACATGTATAATATTCCGGACCCAAAATAAGAACCATTTTTTCATTACTTTCATAAAAATTATACTTAATGTTTTTCAATATTTTAAAATAATTTTTTTATTAAGAGGTTACTTTTTCATGAATAAATTATTCACAAATTTTTCCCATAGAATGAGCCCCTAAATATACATATTATTCGAAATTTCGGAATCTTGTTGCTTAAATATTATTTTGGTAACGCAATACTTTGCCACAGCTTTTTTAATATTCTTTTACATCAGTATTGTAAAACAGAAATTCATCATTTTTATTGTTTTGTATTGCAATTTTTTTTTTTTTTGAAATGGTAAATAATCAAATATACGCAAATAAAATTTAGAAAAGGTAAATTTATTTTTTTAAATAAAAAAATGTAATCTTCAGTTTAATTTGAACTTTAAAGAAGACCCGCTACTCGTCCCAACATCACGGACTGGAGTCCGGAACAGAGCCCAACAGAGATGCGTCCTGAAAGGCAGCCATAACAGAAGTGGATGAAGAGCTTCTACTTAACCTTTCCTTTAAAACTTACATAAAAATTAACACAAATCAGCAATTGCGACTCCTCCGGAAAAGGGGACGCATTGCTCCCTCCATATAGTTAGTGCCCCGTTGTGGCGTATTCCTGCTAGCCTATTAAGCGTTAGCACCGAAAGGACTTCAGTGGACGGTCTAAAGGGGAATTACGTCGGGAGGACAGGTTGCATAAGCCTAGCCTTCCGCGGTCGGCCCATAAAATGGGTTCGATAACGCTGGTTTAACAACGGATTGGAATGCAATTAAATCCGTCCTTAAAATACTAAATAATAAAAAGCTTGAAAAATTAGACCCGCCATTTAAAATAAACCTTTTAAAAATACCCCCGATTAGAATCATCCAGCAGCAAGGGACTCTGTCCAGGTTCTGCGATTTGTAGGGAGAAATAAACACCCGCCAACTTTGCATTCCATTCCAGAAAAACCTTTTCAGTTTTATAGATTACTATATTTAATTAAAAATATAATTTATACTATAGTAATAAATTAACACCTACGTATAAAATTCACTTGAAATGTTTCACATAAGAAAAATTTATTAATTTGCCAAAGATTTGTAATTTTTTTCTATTCAAAAAAAAGTATAATTTTTTATTTATCAATTTTTTTATTATCTTTTAATTAATTACAGTGTTACAATTTATTACAATATCGTTAAATAATAAAATAATAATTACATGTAATTTTTGGTAACAAGGCGTATAAAATAATCACAAGTACAAATAAAAAAGACAATAAAAATAAGAAAAAATAAAATGAAACTAAAAAGTCTATTTGTTTGTTACTCAATCACACAGAAACTACCGCACCTTTTGATGAATCATTAATTTTTTATATAGAAACATAAAAGATTTAAAAAAATTATTTTCGGCACTTCGGAAGACGGAGGTAGATTTCATGGTGTTAAGTAGGGGATAAAAAAAATGTCCACCTTAAAGTTAAAAAAAACTTTAAATTCACTCAATGTGAAAAAAGTTTCACATGTAATTGAAAGGATTGTCATAATTATTAGGTCTATTACTGGGAGAAAATTATTACTTAACTTGATACTAATTTACAATACTAGAATTAATAATAAATAAAAACAAGTAATATCGAATTGAACGTAAAATGTAGGACATGAAAACAGACACATAATTACAACATTAATTTTCTGCCGTAACTATGCTATTTGTAAACCGATTTTCAAAAATAAAATTTCATTTTGTTCAAAATAAAACGCTTAATATTTTAGTAAATATAGATTTTTATAAAACTTGTATTTATGGAGATATAACAGTTTGAAAAATAAACATGGCCGCCATTTTGTAATTTTCGAAGGTATTTAATTTTTTTGCCAATTTTAAAACTTTATTGCCAAGACGCTGACCAAATATTAATATGATTCCTCTATCCCAACTTTCATATATAAATAAAAAAATGGCGGGCAGGGGGAGAACTAAAGAGAAATTGCCATTTTTCCTAAGGATACTTTTTGTTTAGTTTTACAAGTAAAATCCGAAAAAGTATAGCCAACCCACCGTTTTAGAAACATTCTGTATATAATTATACGTACGTACACTTAATTATATATAAATAAGTGTTATCTGACCCATCGGGTTGGTCTAGTGATAAACGCGTCTTCCCTCAGCTAATTTGGAAGTCAAGAGTTCCAGCGTGAAATCCTAGTAAAATCAGTTATTTTTACACGGCTTTGAATACTAGATCGTGGATACCGGTGTTCTTTGGTGGTTGGATTTCAATTAACCACACATCTTAGGAATGGTCGAACTTCATTTACACTCATACATATATTCCTCGTAAGTATTATCTGAACTGTAATTACCGGAGGCAAAACAGGAAGAAAAAGGAAAAATAAGTGTTATTTAATATGTAATCAATTACTTTTAATTATAACAGAACTTTTAGTGTAAAAATGAATATAAGCGTTTGCCCAAGATAAAAAAATTAGTAAACAATAATAGTTTACAAACACCCTGTATGTATATATATAAATGTGTGTATAAACGTTTGAGTTGAGTGTGGTTTTGGGGTCTAGGGGATGTGAAACGCGAAGATATGTTGAAATTTTCCGGAAATCGAATCATGGTACCTATTATAATAGATAGCTTTCTTATTAAATCTATGTAAAAACTCAAGCGAAACTTCAAGTCAGTATATAGATCTGCGGAGAGTCTGAAGATCAAACAAATGAGCATCGAAGGACTAAGCGTCAAACACCCGTGCAAAGGACGCCGGTAGCCGCTAGTTAATAATAAAGATTAACTCTTTTTTTTCTTTTAAGGACATTAAATAAATACAGAACGATCCACGCTTTTGAAATCGGTTCAAAATAACGCAGATATAACGATGTCCCCAAAAAAATAACTATTATCAAATATAAAAATATGTTTCTACTTTATAAGTATATATAAACCAAATTTTTTAATTATGTATAAGTATTTAAATAATAAATTGAACAGAATACAATTCGCTAATACATTTGGCTCTGAAATTAAACGTAGATGTAAAAAATATCAACTTCAAGAAAACAAAGATAAATTATACATTTCAAATAACTTTTTTAAATCTAAGTGTTAAATTATATACATTCAGATATGTTGTTTTAATGTAGTAATCTGTTCAAATAAAGAAGTATTAAAGGTTAATTTACGTATTTTGAATTTAAATCAGTTACTGTATTACTACATTTTGAATTAAGCTGTAAGAGAAAGTGGTTAAAGAATGTACAATTACCGCAGTTTAGAGATCCGAAAAAAACTGTGAAAATGTAATCCAGCTGCAATAATACAAGTAATGTACATACATATTCACTACTACATTTTTATTTTTCCAAGTCTTATTTTATCCCGTACTATTCCCATTTTTAATTGTAACATTCGGTAATATTTTATGTTACAATTTTAACACAACTGGCACTGTTTTTTTTTTTTTTTTTTTTTTTTTTACGTTTATCACTTTATCTAAGAAATAACAAGAGTATAACAATTTTCTCCGGCGCGTTATAACGAGATCATACTGTATATAAGTGTATCAGAGAATTCTTCCAGAACTTTCATAAGCTATATTACTCGTGAAAATAATATTAAAAGTTCACGTAAACAAATGTGCTAAACTGCTTCGTTTGCGTGCAACGGCTAGTGAAAGATTTCGCTACCCCGGCGAAATGAGATGTATTGAAATTTTTAGGACGTCAATTAAGTTGCAGAATTAGTGGTGTCTTATAGTTTTTAACCTGAAAAATGGAATAAAATAGGTGCAGTAATTATTGAGAAATCTGGGATGAAAACTAATAAACTGGGATAAAAAAGCCCGTTTTTTTATGTTTGATGTACAATAACTTTGTTAGATAAACATAAAACTTATAAAAAAAATTGTAGATAATTTAATTCTGAATAAAATGGTGTAAGTTAAGCTGAGTAAAACAAAGAAAAGTTAAAGAAAATTAGAGTTTTATTTATAAACAAAACATTATATTTGTCAGAAAAGTACTAATATAATGTAAACAAAAACCAAATATTATAAACTGGTACACTTTGGTCTACTATTTCTAAACAAAATTCGAATTTTTCTAAGTTTAATTCAACTTACACCATTTCGTTCAGAATTAAATAATCTACAAGTTTTGTAGAAAAGCTTTGTGTTTATTACTCATTTAACAAATTTATTGTACGTCAAACGTTAAAAACAGGATTTGTTACCCCAATTTACTGGTTTTCACCCCCGATTTCTCCGTAACTACTGCAGATATGGTTCTGGAACCTATTTTATTCGCTTTTTCAGGTCAACAAAACCATAAGAAATCTCACTAATTATGCCCGAAAATTTCAGTAAGACCTCATTTCACCGGGGTACTAGCCGTAACTCAAAAACGAAGCATTTTGCGAAATACGTTTATATGAACATTTTCCATTATATTCACGCGTAGAATAGGTAATAAAAGTCAATTAATCACACATCTCAGGTATGGTCGAACTGAGAATGTACAAGACTACACTTCATTCACACTCATACATATCATCCTCATTCATCCTCTGAAGTATTATTATCTAAACGGTAGTTACCGTTGGCTAAACAGGAAAAGAAAAGAAAAAAAGAAAGAGGTAGACCATTCCTGAGACGTGTGGTTAATTGAACCCAACCACCAAATAAACCGGCCTCCGTGGCGCAAGCGGTAGCGTCTCTGCCTTTCATCCGGAGGTCCCGGGTTCGAATCCCGGTCAGACATGGCATTTTCACACACGCTGCAAATCATTCATCTAATCCTCTGAAGAATGCTTAACGGTGGATCCGGAGATAAAAAAAAAATCACCAAAGAACACCGGTATCCACGATCTAGTATTAAAATCGGTATAAAAGTATTGTCTTTACTAAAGTTTGAATTTTAGAACTCTCGATTTCGATATCAGCTGTTGCACTGACGAGTTCACCACTGGACCAACCCGGTGGGTACACGTGTTACAGCTTAGATAAAAAAAAAAAAATTATTTAAAATTGGACTAACACGCATTATAACTAGGTTATTCCTTACAACATGTATCATACTCTTTATTCATTTTACAGGTTAAAAGAAGATAAATAATTACTTTTAACGATTTACGAAATATAAGTACAACTGAAGAGGCAGCATAGCTAATACGTCATGCAGCGTTCAAAGAACTTTGGCAATATCGGTCGACGATGCTATTTGGTGCTCTCAGAACAGAGTTGAAATTAAGCCCCCTCCCCCGCCAACACCACCACCAGCCGTTAAATTTTACACTAAGTATAGGTTTATGATCCATTTATTACGATAGCCAGCCAGGATTAGTTAATTTAGTAACAGAAAAAGAAAAAAAAGAAAACGTAATTTCATAATTCCAAGACATAACATTTATTATTCGGGTTTCATTAAATTCAGATATATTATTATCATCGGTAAAAAAATAATAATTATAAATTATATAGAACATGTAAGGTATGCGTAGGTAAACTAACCCAAAAAATTATTAAAAAATTAATTTGACAGTACAGATCAAGAAAAATCATGGTATATAAAACCTTAATAAAAAAAGCGTCAAAAATAAATTAATTATAAAAGAAACAAAAAAATCGGGTGGGGTTGGGGACCACGACAGCGTCGGGATTTTATTTGTATGTACAGACTTCCTACAGGTACAACATAAACGAAATACCGCTACATTTTCGCCGGGGAATTTAGTCTAAATAAGAGGAATGTTGCGAACTTTCGCCTACTTTAAATCTCTGTCGAAGGAAAGCCGATCACAAATGTTGCAAAATAGACCAAACGGATTGTTTTCAAATACCGTTATGAAACGTTTGTCCGCTGCACGCCAATGGGTCCTGCATCGCATCAATTCGACTGATGTTAATAACCATCAACCTGGGGACGTCTTCGACAGATGTATGGGTGTTATTTCATTTTCGTTATGTCCATTAGTAAGGGTAGCGGTGCTTGCGCTTTCGGCGTCATGAATCACCGGGCTACCACGTATAAGTCGTGCTACACTGAATGTAAATGAGCGAGAGCGCCAGATTTCACCGATCCGCGCTGTACTCCTCCCCGCCAACTCGCTTGCCGGTAACGCAAACTCAAAGTCGTAACGACGAGCTGACCGTGTAAATTATAAAATGACACCGCATTTAGGTCTCTGAGACTAATAGTTAAGGAGTTATTAAGGCAAAACTATATAAACCTTTTCGTTACGCTACAAATTTCTGTTTTGGTAAAAAATTATATAATTACGAAAAAGAAATGATTTTGAAGATATCGGATAACCGAAAACGATAGCGTTGTAACAAAATGGAACACCGAATTGACATCCGGATACATGGTTGCAAGGTTTCAAACTTAGCTGGACAAAATATTGTTATTTATATATTCGTCAAATTCTGAAATGTTGAGTTAAATTCTGTGAATGTGAACTAAAAATTAACTGCAATTCATTTAAAGAATACGGCGATTACTTACGGGAAGTATATACGAATGAACTGTTTACATTTCAAAAGCTTCTAATCTTTTCTTCTCAGATACTACCATCGTCCAAGTTTCACTTCCATATAAAGCGACGCCCCAAACATATACTTTCAAAAATCTTTTTCTGACCTTTAAATTAATTTTTGATGTAAACAAATTATATTTCTGACTGAAGGCTCGTTTCGTCTGTGCTTTTCGGCATTTTATATCGCTCCTGCTTCGTCCATCTTTAGTAATTCTACTTCCCAAATAACAAAATTCTTCTACCTCCATAATCTTTTCTCCTCCTATTTTCACAATCAGTGGTCCATCTTCGTTATTTCTACTACATTTTCTACTAACAAAACCTCTTAACACAACTATAAATTACGCTATTCTTTCAAACAAGTGATTTGTGTTAATTTATCCTCTCTAAAAAACAGTTAACGCCCAATTAGAATCATTTAATGATAATATTAATTTTGTAACGTATGAAAAATACAAAGCTTGACCGAAACACAAACTCAAAATGTTTCAGATAAAAGATTAGACCACTCCGCGATGTAGGTCGTATTAATTAAATACTTTTATTTTATTCATTAAATATATTTCATTGTTAAAAAAAAAAAAATACATTAAAATTTTTCCTAACAACGAAATAATGCCGAGTGAATAATGAATTCCTGCAACAAATAATATATAAAGTGAAATAAATAAATAATTTACACAACGTATTAAAAATATATTTTAATCATTGCGTGACTCAGTAACCAGTTAGTTGAACGATATCAAAGCATAAGATATTCGGGATGACCTATGAGTCATCGTCTAAAAAAAATATACAGATTTAAAAATAGACTCTTGTAAATGTTATTATTTTTTTTTTAACAAAGCCCTTCTACCAGGTTTTTTCCGTGCTAATAATGTTTAATAAAATTGTTAAACGCTGCTGTAAACAGATTTTAAAATTGTAATTCCATGCACAGACCTTAAACTATTAAGCAAAATAAAGTGTAGAATATTTGTAATTTTTTAAATAAAATTAGGTATATATAAATTGATTTTTCTTACTTTTAATAAAAATACTTCTTCAAAAACGATGATGGTTTATCGCAAGGTCAGACCATAATAAAATCTCATTAATCCGATTCTCGTTAACCCGGATTTTTTAATCAAAACTATAACGATAAAAATATTTTTTTCTACGAGTAAAGCAGTTTAACTTAATTATTTTTGAATTATATATTTTTGGGTAAATACGTGCAAGATCATCCTAAACAATTTTTAATTTGACGATAAAAAAATACAAAACAGATAGAAATTGAAAATTACTTCGAGTTGTCTTTATAATGAAGAACGAGATGCTATGCTGGAAGCTTTTAAAGGCAATTTCTGTTATCATAAATAAAGAAATGGAGACGACATTTGGTTAACTGGCATTTCTCCCACCACCACCCCATTCGGTCGCCCTAGAGCATAGACCAAATGTTCCGTGCCAAGAACGGCTACTGTGCCTCATAACGGTTTAGCGACCCAAATCCTAAAAGCTCCTAATGAGCTACCTAACGTGCGTGAGCGAATCAAGCAGGGCGCCATACAGCACCCGCTGAAGTGTCCCAATCGCTCACTTGTCAAACATAAAACTAGATCGGGGAGGCGCACCCCTTGTAACAATTTAAAACTATTCGAGTCAATTTAATAAAAGACAGCAATTTTGGCTGCCACGCCTCGGTCGCTGTATGCCAGCTAGTACCTGTCCACCATTTAACAGCGCTTGGAGCTGATTTGGCTGGTGGCCAGCCCTCTTACCAAGGTAGTTGGTTTCCAGCAGCAAAGCTTTCAGGAGTCTAAATGCATTTACATTTATTCCCTTAAATTTACCGATGACGGTTGAACATAGCAACCTCATCGAGGAACTCCCACACGGTCCGACAGTGCGGCTCTCGCCACACTGCCTCGCCGCTTGTGAGCGGCCAGGTTTCCCCCTGACCTCTAAGTTCCAGGGTGGCACGGTCTCTGGCCCCCCCCAAGGGCCGGGCAGTCGTACATCATATGTACATTTGACTGGACCTCCCCGCAGACACACAACTCATCAGCCACCAGGCGAAACCGAAACAGATATTGGTTTAGATTCACATGGTTGGTGAGCACCTGGGCACCCAACGCCCTTAAGAAAGAACTCGAGGCATACCATCCCCCCAAATCCTGTATAAAATTATACAAGGATCTACCCTTAGTCGTGGTGTGCCATTCATGGAGACGACATTATGGATGATGGAAAATAACGGTAAAAACTATAAGACTTCTTTTTTTTAACCTCCAAGTCCGCAGTTAAGCACTTTTTTTCCGCAGAGGATGAGATGAATGTTTTGTAGCGTATGTAAAAAAATGCCATGCCTGACCCGGATTCGAACCCAGGACCTCCAATTGAAAACCCGAGACGATAACACTCGCCCCACGGAGGCCGGCAAATACTATAATACTGTAATTAAACCGACCTCCGTGACAAAGCGGTAGCGTCTCAACCATACGTCTGAAAGGTTCCGAGGTTCAAATTCCGGTCAGGTATGAAATTGTTCATAAGATAAATATTTTCTACACGATATTTTCTGCCTCAAGCTTCAATCGTATCTATCTGATATAATAATCATAAAAGAAGTCAAAAGTTGATAACATATTACAGGGTTCGTCGAGATAAGTAAATTTATGAGGTGTCTACGAAAATTATAATTTTCTGAACTGTATATATAAAGACAAACTAATTTTTCGTTTAAACGATTTAAAGTTAAGTTCCATTACAGCCGAACAAGGCTAGGGCCATCTTCTTCAGCCGTTAGTTTTCATTTTTTTCAGAATAAGTTCGTTAATTTTATAAAAAGATCTTAATAAAAGATTTTTAAACCGTTCTATTTCTTGAGAGATCCCATTGGACGCGTCTTTTTTTTATTCGCATGAAGAAGAATACGTGACTTATTTAAAGGATTTTTTAAATAGATCTTTTCTTTCGTCAGATGCTTTTCTATCAATTTCTCTCATTACAGTCATAAATGTTATCAAGTAGAGAGAAAATTCGTGAATCTCTTCGGGAGTATTCTTATGTTTAACATTTTCCAACCGTCTTAACAGCTTTCGCAGCAAGTAAAATTGTTGTTTTCTGTCTAATCATCTTTAAAAGCCAGAACTCACAACCTTATAAAATATCTTAAGAAAGTCGTTGACATACGAGGTGCGACAATAAAGTAATGAAACTGATTTTTTTCTTTGCAAGGTGTTGCAACCCTGCAGCTTGCGTAGGCACACCATCTTTGACCTTGGTCTATAAGCTACTTCTAGTCCAAGCGGCACATTGATGCAACTATTCAGTCGTGAGTTGTGCTGTAATAAGTGAAGACGTGTTTGTCTCTCTCGTCACAGAAATGAAACGCAAAATATTGCGCAACGGTATGCCATTTCGTTTTGCGTTAAATCGGATGAAAACGCGACGACAACTTACGGTAAGCTTAAGAAGGCTTTTGGAGAGGAGGTTATGTCAAGAGCTCAAGTTTTTCGGTGGCATAAAATTTTTAGTGAAGGCAGAACGAATGTTGAAGATGAAGACCGCAGTGGACGACCATCAACTTCACGGACAGATGTCAACTTGACCAGGGTGAGTGAAATCGTACGATCTGATCGAAGATTATCCGTGAAAATGATTGCAGAAGAACTCAACATCGATCGAGAAACGGTTCGTCTAATATTAACTGAAGATGTTGGTTTGAGAAAGATTTGTGCAAAAATGGTCCCCAAAAATCTCACACAACAACAGCGAGAAACACGGAAAAATGTGGCAGACGATCTGTTAGAGCAAACGGAAATCAATCCAGATTTGTTGGGCCGTGTTATCACCGGTGATGAAGATTTGATTTTTTCAATACGATCCAGAGACAAAACGCCAAAGTTCGCAATGGTGCTCAAAGGGATCACCCAGACCAAAAAAAGCTCGCATGTGAAAGTCAAAAGTGAAATGCATGCTTTGTGTGCTTCTTCGATTCCAAGGGAACTGTTCATAAAGAGTGGGTGCCTTCTGGACACACAGTTAACCAATATTTCTACAAAGAAATTTTAGAAAGACTTCGTAAACGAGTTCTTCGTGTCCGTGCCAACATTGCTGATAATTGGATTCTGCATCACGATAATGCGCCATCCCATACTGCTCTGTCAGTACACGAATTTTTAACCTCAAAACAAATTTCAGTACTACCACAGCCACCTTATTCACCAAATATCGCTCCGTGCGACTTTTTTCTATTTCCAAGAGTCAAAATGGCGGTCAAGGGACACCATTTTCAAACAACACAAGATTTCCAAAAAGCTGTGAGGAGGGTCTTGGAGGAAATTACAAAAGATGAGTTCCAGAAATGTTACCATCAATGGCAGAAGCGCTGGAATAAATGTGTGCAATCAGAGGGGCACTACTTTGAAGGAGACAACACTAAACATGACTAAAACGGTAAGCAACATTTTTTTCACATCAGTCTCGTTACTTTATTGTCGCACCTCGTATATAATTTCAGTTGGAAAAGAACCTAACCAACTGGGTTGGTCTAATGGTGAACGCGTCTTCCCAAATCACATGATTTGGAAGTCGAGAGTTCCAATGTTTATGTTCTAGTAAAGTCAATTATTTTTATACGGTTTTCAATACTAAATAGTGTGGATACCGGTGTTCTTTGGTGGTTGGGTTTCAATTAATCACACATCTCAGGAATCGTCGAACTGCGATTGTACAAAACTATATACACTTCATTTACACTCATACATATCATCCTCTGAAGTATTATCTGAACGGTAATTACCGAAGGCTAAACAGGAAAGAAAAAAAGAAACAAATTGGATATGTACCGTTGTTTTATTATATAGACTATTTCTAATAATTCTGTAGTTCGTCCACGTACCTGTTCCTCTTTACCAGAATGTCATCGTTCATGTTATTAAAAGATAAAATCCAACTACATATTGAAAAGAACTCAGTTCGATTTTATAAATTCTTCGTCGTTGAAAAATATATTCTTTGTTTTCCTTACACAGAGTGATTCACGAAGAAAGTAAAAAAAAACTTTCAGGATATATTTTAATGGTGAAAATAAAGAAATATTTTTATATAAATAAAGGTTTTGAAAGGCTTAATTTTCGATTTCGGCTAGTGAAAAATTTCACCCATTTCTGCGACTACAGTAAATTTAAGGCAGATCTTAGTTCTTGGAACCCAAATTAAATGGTAAATTTAATGGTTTAATGAGAAATCCGAACTGAAAAAATTAAATTTTACAACTGTATTTTTAGTATTTTTCGAGATATCTGAAGTAAATGACAAAATATTTGAGTTGAAAAACATTTTATTTTATTTCGGCGTAAAATAACTTAGGTCTTTTCTGATTTCCCCCACAATGTTTTTTTTTTTTACGTTACGTATTACGTATTAGTAATTGTTCATCTTACAATTATGATAGTACGGTATTTGGCAGTATTTACAGAAAAATTATTAATATAATTTAATCAAACTTAATCTACGCACGCTAGTCAAGCAAGCTAGCAAGCGTAGGTTAAATTTGGATTATAATTATAAGCTATTATTAAAACATCAACAATTAGAAATACGTAAAATAAAAAAATAAAAAAAAATAAAAAACACAGTGGGGGAAAAACAGAAAAGACCCAATAACTTTATTAAATGGGTAATAAACAAATAAAAATGTTAAACAAAACTTGAAGAAAATTTGATTCTAAATAAAACTTAAGAAATAAAATTAAAAAAAAATTAAAACAAACGTTAGAATTTTGAAGTCTATTGAAAAGAAAACATATCACAATGTGATAAGAGTTTAACTAAGTATTAAACAAAACAAAATTTTCAACATTAAAAAACAAAACAATTAAATATATTAGAATAATAAAAAATAAAATTGAAAAAAATTCAATATCAAATAAAACAATTTTTTTTAAAAATCTTTTAACCTAATTTTTTTTTTGTCTTCAGTCATTTGACTGGTTTGATGCAGCTCTCAAGATTCCCTATCTAGTGCTAGTCGTTTCATTTCAGTATACCCTTTACATCCTACATCCCTAACAATTTGTTTTACATATTCCAAACGTGGCCTGCCTACACAATTTTTTCCTTCTACCTGTCCTTCCAATATTAAAGCGACTATTCCATGATGCCTTAGTATGTGGTCTATAAGTCTGTCTCTTCTTTTAACTATATTTTTCCAAATGCTTCTTTCTTCATCTATTTGCCACAATACTTCTTCATTTGTCACTTTATCCACCCATCTGATTTTTAACATTCTACTATAGCACCGCATTTCAAAAGCTTCTAATCTTTTCTTTTCAGATACTCCGATCGTCCAAGTTTCACTTCCATATAAAGCGACACTCCAAACATACACTTTCAAAAATCTTTTCCTGACATTTAAATTAATTTTTTATGTAAACAAATTATATTTCTTACTGAAGGCTCGTTTCGCTTGTGCTATTCGGCATTTGATATCGCTCCTGCTTCGTCCATCTTTAGTAATTCTACTTCCCAAATAACAAAATTCTTCAACCTCCATAATCTTTTCTCCTCCTATTTTCACATTCAGTGGTCCATCTTTGTTATTTCTACTACATTTCATTACTTTTGTTTTGTTCTTGTTTATTTTCATGCGATAGTTCTTGCGTAGGACTTCATCTATGCCATTCATTGTTTCTTCTAAATCATTTTTACTCTCAGCTAAAATTACTATATCATCAGCAAATCGTAGCATCTTTATCTTTTCATTAACCTAATTAAAAATTACTTTATTATAAATTGGCAATACTAATAAATAATTCAAGCAATTAAGTTTTTTGTATTGAATTTAGGCAGATAGAAACATTTAAATAAGTGAATGAAATATTTTACGTGTATGTGATTATCTAACAATGATAAATAAATTTTATAATGAAGGATTCGAAGACGTCATTATCGTTTATGGATTCTGCAATGAAAACGCACGAGCTGGTAAGCGAGAATATCAAAAATGATTTCCGAAAAGAAAGATTCCAGACCAGAAACTCTTTGATTGGTATTTCGGTGCATACAAAACCGTTAAATTTATCCCTTAATTTGAATCCCAAGAATTACAGTCCAGTTTGATTTTACCGAAGATTTAGAAATCAGAGCGAAATCTTTTATTACCCGACACTGATCAAGGAAACGTTTCCTAGTCGATAAGAAGTTTTTTCTTTATTTTCACGAGTAAAACATGACCTGAAAGTTTGTTACATTCTTAGTGAATCATTCTGTAGATAACCTACAATTTAATTCCTCATTATTACTTAAATTTAAATAAAAAATAAACTAAAAATCAATTTCATATTCCCACAATATTATATCTGCAGAGACAATAACAACAAAAATTAAAAATAGATGGATAAAAACAAAATAAAGAGTATAAAAAAATTAAATTACCGTCAAGCTTGAATTACCAATAAATCGTATAAAGGCCGAAAGTTAATAATAATAAATAATTTTATAGCATGACTTTAATCATTATTAATAAATAATTTTAAAAAAACAAAACATTTTGTTAACAAGGAAATGAAAAATAAAACAATATAAAAATAAAATTAAAAACGAATAAATGAACTTTTCAAGGACAAACATTCTAATAAAACGTAAACAAGGATATATAATTAAGACAATCATAAGAATAAAAGCAAAAAAAAAAATTTTCCAAGATTATACACGGAAAAAGAAAACAACTTGGTCGTAAAAAAGAATATAAAAATATTAGAAAAAGTAATAAAAGAAATTTGTATATATCTAACTACTGTACAAATTAATAAATCAAAGTACACGTCCGAATGGACTGATAATTAAAGCCCAGCAAAGACTACGGAAAGTAAATTAATGAAAATACGTTTCTTCTAACGGTGTAAGTGCAGACTAAGAAAAGATTTTTTAAAATTTCGAGTTTAAAGGATTAAAATGGATACCCGACTATTCAATTTTTCGGGAACATATCACAACACCTTGATTTATGGTCTGTGTAATTTGTGTGAATATCTTAAAATTAATTTATAAATTTTCCGAAATTCGAAAAACTTGAAAGCCCCTTGAAAATACTCTTAAGACAAATATCTAAAAACCATTTTCGGGTTTTTTAAATTTCGATTTTTTAAGTAGTGTGACGGTACGGCCCAACAGCTCAACTAATACAGTTACTGTATGTGCGAGTTTGCGACGCGACTGGCAGCACCTGCCTCCGTTTACTTGACTGAAACACAAGATAAAAAAAAAAACTAACCGCGACGGGAAACGTAAGAGGAAGCTTTTAGAAGTTTTTTCAACCAAACGCTGAAGCAATTTCTTTTTTAGAATGATACGCAAGATCAACATATTTACTACTACCTTGTACGAAGTAAAGCAAGTATTGTGATCGCGAAAAATGTAGGTTTTCAAATTTCAACGAAAATATCCATTTTCACCATCACTGAAGCATCTTGATTATTTTCAGCGTGACGAACGTACGTATGTATCTCACGTAACTCAAAAACAATTAGCTGTAGGATGTTGAAATTTTGGATTTAAGACGGTTGTGATATCTAGTTATGCACTTCTCCTTCCCCTTTTGATTGCAATCGATTGAACTAAATGTGTCCAAAATCCAAAAACATTTGGATTTTGGACTTTTTCTTGACTGCAGTAATAAGCCCTCATTGAATACTTTTCGACTCTATATCATAAGTGGTACTTATTTTCACTGGTTCCATAGTTATAACCAAATGAAAGTTTAATTAATAAAATATTTTGATCATACAAGCGGAAGGCACATCGGTACGAATCAGACTTCATTTCCTTTTATTTTAATTTTTTTTTTTTTTTTTTTTTTTTTTTTAATTTAAATATATTGTTTTATTAATAATTATTAACCTGCGATTGTAAAAAAAAATTTACAATTAATAATAATTCAATAATAACAATAAACATAAAAAATCAGAAGTTATTAGTGAAATAAAATTTTATTTACTTTTAAAGATGGGCATATGTAATTTAATAGGGGTACAAGGAAGTCTTGTGGTGAACAATTTAGATTTTGTGACGCTCAACTGAAGGTGGAAAAAATTTGAGCGGGAAATTTAAAAGCGCAGTTCATTATGACACTGCAAGTTGGAACGTTGTCGTAACTTTATCCACAGTATGTATTGTTAAATCAGCTGATTTGGAAGTCGAGAGTTAGAGCGTTCAAGTCCTAGTAAAGTCAGTTATTTTTACACGGATTTGAATACTAGATCGTGGATACCGGTGTTCTTTGGTGGTTGGGTTTCAATTAACCACACATCTCAGGAATGGTCGAACTGAGAATGTACAAGACTGCACTTCATTTACACTCATACATATCCTCAATTTATCCTCTGAAGAATTATCTAAACGGTAGTTACCGGAGGCTAAACAGGAAAAAGAAAGTATGTATTGTTAACAACATAAAACCAAATTATAAAAAATACGAACTGGATTAACGAAAAGACGGTTTTCATACGCAGAACTGCACACGAATTTTTTTATATTAAAATTCTCTTTATTTGTGCCAATATGTTTCTGGTATGTTCTGAAAACAGAACCTTGTTGAGCTTAGGACCAGACATTAACTTAATACCTCCAATATTATTATTCGGTAAAAAGCCTTATTATGGACTGATATTTTATAATTACAAAATAATCATTTAAGATTGCATCAACTAATATAAATCAGAATAGGATACCGCAGCTTTAACCAATAGGGTTGGTCTAGTGGTGAACGCGTCTTCCCAAATCAGCTAATTTGGAAGTCGAGAGTTGCAGCGTTCAAGTCCTAGTAAAGTCAGTTATTTTTACACGAATTTGAATACTAGATCGTGGATGTCGGTGTTCTTTGGTGGGGTTGGGTTTCAATTAACCACACATCACAGGAATGGTAGAACTTGAGACTAGACTATAATCATACATATCATTCTTATTCATCCATTTAAGTAACAACTGAACGATAATTACCGGGGGTTAAACAGGAAAATGAAAAGGATATTGCAGATCAGGGAAATTAATATATGCTTACGGTATATATGTAATAATCATAACTCCCCATCGGAAATAACTATTACCTTTATTCAAGACATGTAAATTTTTAAAATTTAAGAAATAAATACCAATTATAACTGGTTAATTTGATGAAATTATCCGATCCAGAAATAAATTAATCAACGAATTTGAAAGCTACACTAATTATAATTTATTAAACATAAAATTACGTGCCAACAATTACGAAATAATTAAAAAATTATCCTTGAAAGTAAAAAAAAGTAATAAAAATAAAGAATATACTTTCCTTACGACCACTAAAACTGTAAAAATATCACGAGTACTAAAAAATATGATTTATGACAACCATTTTACTCCTTCACTCAAAAACGAATACTCACATTATTCATTTTACTGGCGGCGCAATAAAAGCGAAAGTAGTAAAACAACATTTAGAACTATTAAAAAAATATATAATTCTATCAGGTTAAAGAAACACAAACAAAACACACGGATCTTAAAAAATCAAAAGATGTTTCTATACAGGAATGTATGTTAAGAAGTTATATTAATTTACCTTCGTTAATTTATAATTCATGATACGACCACGGGCTATAACATTATTTTCAACAGTTAAAAACAGGAATGCACCTTAAATATGTTAATAATTCTACTATATTATTTTATATTAGCCAATCAGAAATGAAAAATTTAATTTCATAAAAAACAAACTTTATCTGTCTTCAAAACCCGATTTTTTCTACCCCCTGGGCCAATGGTTGGTGATATAAAAAAAACTTTACTTAAATAATTTTTAAGCCCTTATTCAACGAATAGTAGGAACTTTAAACGAATTCGATATTTTACTTAATAAAAGTTATAGTGATATTTTCTTCTTTTTTTTTTTTTTGAAAAATCTTCCCATTTCCCAGTTGGTGCTGCGATCGGATTCTAGGAAATTTTTTTATTTTTTTGCTTTTTCGCATATCAGTTACTTGCGTGGTAGCTTAATGTTATTATTACATTAAAATTCATTTTTTGAACGGTCTACTGTGTTTAGATAGTAGTTTGAATTACATCCGATAGGTAGTGCTGTTCTGACAATTGGATTTATTTAAATTCTGACTTTTATAAAGTGAAAGGTTAAATTTGATGAAGTTCCGTAATGTTTTGTAAGTTTCTTAATGTTCAGTATTAATTATAATGATATTGCAGCCACAACCCTTTTTTTAGTTAAAAAATTATTTTCCACCGAATACTGTGATTAGAGAGTGGTGTGAATTTTATCCGATAGGTAATGCTGTTGTTTTGCCATTTGGATTTATTTACATTCTGAATTTTATAAAGTGAAAGGTTAAATTTTGTGAAGTTCCTAATGTTCAGTTTTTTTAAGGTGTACTTTCAATTGTGTTCATTTAATCTGTATGTATGCTCAAATTTAGCAATAGCTAAGCATTGCCGAGCGTGCTAGAATTGCGCGCTTATTGAGAATATTATATTATTTATTGAAATAACGTTTTAAAGTATAATTAAAAAATATATATTGTGCAAATTTGTAAGATTGAAGTGAGTATTGTACATGATTTTTCATGAATTTTAATGATGTATACACATCATTTCATTGTGCATTCAACAACAATCAACTTAACCTACAAATTTAAATTGTCAGTTCTCATTTGATTCTATGCAACTTACGAAGTAATGAACGGCTTTTGAAAATGAAAATGTCAGTTTGTAAAATAAATATAGTTTAAAGTATATTTAAAAAATTGAAGTTATAATTTTTGAAGCTGATTAATTTTATAAAAAGTTTTCTAAAATGGTTTTTAATTTACAATTATCTAAAATTTGGTAAAATAGATGTTAAAATAAAGAAAGAGAAAAATTATAAAAATTTCTACTAAAATTTTAACTACGTTGCTTTTTTTACAGTTCTTTAATTTTTTTATTAATTGCTTAATTAAGCTATCACATGGTTACGAAACTTCAAAATTATTAAATTTAAAAAAAAATGCAGGAGGTACTTTTTTAAAATGATCTAAATGAAAATTAGAAGCAACGTGGATGAAAATTTATTAATTACACTAATTATTAATTTTACGACGTTTCGATTTTTTAATTCAATTTTCATCGGACATCTCAATATTTAGTGAAAATAAATATTAACCATACTACACATAATTAATCAATAAACCCATTACAATAATACAACAATCACAAACTGATAATATCATACTAATAGTCATTTTAATGAAATTTAGAACACATTCCTGCTAATTTTAACTTAAATAAGTTACTTATATTTATGTGTTGTGCATTTATTACAGAAAAATGCCGGGTCAGGACAACGTCTGTCGGGTCCTCTAGTATTTCTATAATTCTAACGAAACGATTATTTTGTTGTTTGAATCCTTTCGTCAAGTCATTTGTTATTCTTTCTCCTTTCCTCAGAAATTCTTTAACTATCGTTTTTCTCACAAAACCTACCGGAAAAAGCGATAAACCTATATAATCAATAAAGATATTTATTTAATCGAGACCTATTTTAATCGATTTCCTGATCCGAATAATAACAGATTTTTAGAGTCAAAGTACAAACTACTTAAAGTTTGTAGCATTTTCTTAAAAAGTGTATTATATTAGTATGAACAGAATTCAATAAAATTACTTACAACCAAAAATTAAAATCCGTATTACATTTAATAATAAATAAAATCTGTTTTTCAGTTATTAAGAAAAAATGTAAAACTGGCAAAGAAATTCGATTAAATATATTTGAACTTCGACTTATTTTTAAATACAGAAATAAACATAACTAAAAAAAAAAGTAATACGTAATTTGTATATAATACAAAATAAATAAATAGTGTAACAAAAAATTTCTAATACCACATTGTAACGATATAATATAATAATATGGGTCCAACGTTGTGTTTGTTAAATGTAAAGTAATGGAATCCACCATAGGAGATACGAGCAAAGATGAAACGAGGCCAGTTTTTTGGCACGGTTTCTAACATTTCCTATAAATACCGTCTCATCATTCTTAACCCCCTCTAACTTTCTCACACACTTCTCTATTCTCCTCCCTCCCGCTAACACAACTAACCCAACCATGATTTTATACGACCACCCCATCATACTTAAAGTATACCTAACTAAACCGGCCTTATCCAAAACCAGAAAATAAGGCGAACTGTTTTTTTTTGTTTTTTTTTTAAAAGTATTTTTACAAACTTTGTAAGTATTTAAAAACCATAAATCTTTCTTTTTATTGATTATAAAAGAATAAAAACTATCTTAACACCTAGAAATTTTTTTTTATAAAGTTTAGTTTTGATTTTAATTAAATTATGAGACTGCTCGGAAATTTTATATTAAGTTACATCAGTTCAGTTGTCTCTCATCTATCTGTCGGTAATTTTCCGTCATCAACCATCGTACATCTTACAAATCGTCATTTCATTTATAACGATCTATCGAATATCTTTTGTTATATCCGTATATTACTTAAGTAATTAAATATTTACTTATTTTTTATAATATTATATATGTGGAATTAATTAAAAATAATTTTATATATATATATATATATATATATATATAGACAAAAACAAAATAAACGTAGGAAGATTACTTTTCAGAAACCTGTTTAAAAAACATAATAATTAATTTTCGATATATATCGATAAACTTAAGACAAACGTCTTATAAAATTCTTTAAAAACAAAATCTGACGTGGACACCACATGACTTCTTTGTGTGCCTATTAAATTACATATACAATTTTTTTTAAATGAAAGTACATAAAAATTTATTTCATTAATAACTTCTGATTTTTTTTTCTATTCGTAAAAAATTTTTTACAACCAGAGGTTAATAATTATTATTAAATCAATATATTTAAATAAAAAAAAGGACCCTAAGATCCAAATATTTCATTAATTAAAGTTTCATTTGGCTATAACTCTGGAACCAATGGAAATAAGTACCACTTAAGATATATAGTTGAAAAATTCTCAATAAGGGCTTATTACTGCAGTTAAGAAAAAGTCTAAAATCCAAACGTTTGGGGATTATGGAGTTTTTTGGACGCTTTTGGTTCAGTCGATTGAAATCAAATGAGGTGCACAATTAGATGTTACAACAGTCCTAAATCCAAAATTTCAACAACCTATACGGCTACCGTTTTTTAGTTATGCGTACAGACGTCACGCCGAAACTAGTCAAAATAAATTCAGAGGTGTTCGAAAGGGATATTTCCGTCGAAATCTGAAAACAGAAATTTTTCGCGATCACAATACTTCCTTTATTTCGTACAAGGAAGTAATTAGAAAAAGCAAATTTAGCTCAGAACAAATATTTATTTTAAAATCAGTATACGCCATAAAATGCTAAGTTACAGAAAAATATGTCTTAACTTATGTCGATTTCAGGAAAGTCTACTACGTCTCTGTACGCAGAAATATCGTATTTGAAATTCTAAAAGAGATGGGATTGATTTATGTATACTGGGCTTACAGAGAAAGAGCGCAATGACATGATGCCAACACTACTACGGAGAGATGCCAACGCATCTGTGCGCAGTATGGCGTGTAAGTGTAACTGTGTAAAACAAATTCAGGCCTACCATTCCTGAAACGTGTGGTTAATTAAATCCCAAATAACATCGGTATCCACAGTCGAGCATTCAACAAATCCATTTAAAAGCAACTACAAGTACAACTCTCGACTTCGAAAATAACTGATTTTGTGATGACGAGTTTAAACTAATCAAAGGGAGCTTATTTAACGAGAGACTTTTAAAATGAAAACCAGTGTGATACAAAACAATGGTATCTCGCCACTTCTGTTTAACTGTATTTTAGATAAAGTAATCTAAGAATGGATTATTTTGCTTTTCCAGATAATCTTTTTTTTTTTTTTTTTTTTTTCTCTCAGCTCCCCTGGGCCGGACCGACTTGTTGGTATTACGCCGCCCAGGGGAGTGTCTTTAAACTCAAATAGGCCTCCCCACCTACCGGCTATATACCGGCAAGGCAGGTCGGCCTACCGGTTAGCTCTTTTTGAGAGTTCTTTATCAATATTGGCCCCTTGGGGACCCAAAAGGGCAATACTAATACACCACGCCAGACCCAGTTCGCCGCGACGCGGTACCGGGTCCCTTCAGTATTCAGTGTGCTCTTGCCTGACTGTTACCCGTGGAGTCCTTGGTGGCTCATCAGTGCCAACACACCAGATAATCTAACACGCCAGATAATAACACGCCAGATAATCTAACGATCTTCCTTGATGACGTTAAACACAACCCAATAACAAAAACGAAAATTTGAAAAAGATTGCCGAAAGAACTGAAAGGCAAATTTCATTTGAAAAAATGAAATAATACAAATCCAAAATGATAACTGATAGAAAGAAAAAAAGAATCCGGGAAAATTAAAATCACGAAAAAATTTAATTTCAAGGTGAAGTAATTCTGAAAAAAGGAATAAACAAAATGTGTTAGAAAATCGAGCAAATAAAAAGAAACTAACCAAAAATCGTAAAAAAAAACTGATTTCTTACAATACAAAATTCATACATTACTACAACACAGTTACAAATCCTATTAAGTCTCTACGGGGAAGAAACTTTAACATTAAATAAATAATCAAGAAGAATATTTTGAAAAAGGAAAGAAAAATTCTAAGAAACATCTAAGGTCAGAAGCGTGAAAATAAAAAGAACAATTTTTCTTGAATGAAATACGCAAACGCTGCTCTTGATAACCTGTAAAGCAAATTGTCCGTAACCTTGCGCCGAGAGTCCCTTTTTTCTGTTTAGCCTCCGGAACTATCGTAAGGTATTATTCCAGAGGATGATATATTTGAATGTAAATGAAGTGTAGTCTTGTACAGTTTCAGGTCGACCACTCCTGAGATATGTGAATAACTGAAACCTAACCACCAAAGAACACAGGTATCCACGATCTAGTATTCAAATCAAAAGTAAATATCTTTACTAGGATTTGAACCTTAGAACTCTTGACTTCGAAATCAGCTGTTTTGCGATGACGAATTAATCACTAGACCAGCCTAATGGGCTGTCTAAAATCGCGTCGGGTGTCTATCTAAAATTAAGTTGCCAAATTGGAACAGCCGAAGTATAGAATGAAGAATAAACAAATGTTTGTGTTTTCATCCTTTAGTATTTTTCCTCCAATTTTTGTGTTTCTGTTATTTATTTATTCTAATGTTATTTAAAGTTAATATACCGGTAATACAATTCTTTTAGGTTTATTGGAACGTGAGTGTAAGACATTTCTAGATTTGTGTCTACCCTCTGGGTTGGTCTAGCGGTGAACGCGTCTTCCCAAATCAGCTGATTTGGAAGAGGACAGTTCCAGCGTTCAAGTCCTAGTAAAGGCAGTTAGTTACTTTTAAACGGATTTTAATACTAGATCGTAGATACCGGTGTGCTTTGGTGGTTGGGTTTCAATCAACCACACATCTCAGGAATGGTCAAACTGAGACTGTACAAGACTACAGTTCATATAGACTCATACATATCATCCATATTCATCCTCTGAAGTAATACCCGAAAGGTAATAAGGTAATTCCCGGAGGCTCAACAGAAAAACGAAAGAAAGATTTGTGTGTTAGACTTGGGGTTTACTATTATTTTGACACCATGTGTGATACCGTTCACCGATAATGACCAATGTTATTGATAACCCCTGTCAAAAGAAGTCCGCGAAAAAAGCCCTTAAATCGTACGGAAACACACATCATTTTAGATGTTTAAAAAAACGAATTAGAGTACTCAAACGGCTTTGAGTTCGTATGTCGTTAATAGAACTGCTAACATAAGTATATGTTGCGCTATTTTAGTGTACAAGGTGATACGCCATTATAAATACTACTGAATTATGGTCTTCTAAGAAAAAAAACCCCAGCAGGTAAACTGAAGAAAAAGTTGATGATTTGGATAAAAACGCGAAAGAAGAATAAATATGCAGTGTGATGTCAAATAAAATGAGTTTTCTATGTACCTAGTTTCTTGAGGACTCTATTATAAAATCTATACTAACTATATTTTGTTCGTTGACGTATTCTAGTTATCAGTACATAATTTATTCCGCAAATACCGCAGAGCGAAATTGATTAACACAAAAGAACAGTGAGCTGCGAAATTCATAACCAAATTACTTTTAGTTTCAATGGACTTATTCGCATGTACTCAGAATCAAACTCTCTACAAGTTTTATTTAAAACTATTATGTGTTTATTACCAATTTAACAAAGTTATTTTACACCAAACATATCATAGTGTGTTTTCCACTTTAATTTTATGTCTTTTACACCAGATTTTTGGAAAACAACTAAAAATACAGTTCTGGGACCCATTAATATATTTTTTCCAATTTTTCAGGTCAAAAACCACTAAATTTAATCCTTAATCTAGATTTCACAAGAATTATACACTAGCTTAATTTTACGGAAGACGGAGAAATCAATGGGAAGTTTTGCGTTAGCCGATACTAGCTAACGAAGCGTTTCAGTATTTATGTTTATACAAATTTTCTTCTTTTTTTCACCACCAGAACATGTCCTGAAACTTTGTTACATTCTTTGTAAATCACTGTATAAAATAAAGTGTTTTAATTTTTTTTTAAATAAAATAGGTTAATAGTTAAAAACAAACACACTAATCGAAATTTTTTGAATTAATTTCCGCTTTTCATACGAAAAATTTAATCAAGTTAAAAAATTAATAACATCTGTGATTTTAAGTAATATTTTAAAATCAAATTTGAATAATTAAATGAAATTACAGAGGTTAAAAAAATAGAAATTGGGGATTTAAATAAAATTACCTTTATTTTATTTTTTTCTAACGTGTACGTTGCTATCTATTCAACTAGTAAATAATAAGCAAACCCACCGGGTTGGTCTAATGGTGAATGCGTCTTGCCAAATCAGCTGGTTTGGAAGTCGAGAGTTCCGGCGTTCAAGTCCTAGTAAATTCAATTATTTTTACACAGATTTGAATACTAGATTGTGGATACCGGTGTTCTTTGGTGGTTGGGTTTCAATTAACCACACATCTCACGAATGGTCGAACTGAGACTGTACAAGACTACACTTCATTTACATTCATACATATCATCCTCTGAAGTATTATCTGAACGGTAGTTACCGGTGGCTAAAACAAGAAAAAGAAAGTAAATAATAAGCAACCTCCCCAAGGCCCAATGCGATAAGGATGATGTATAACAAGCAAATGAGGTGTAATTTTGTACTGCCTGAGACGTACACCCCAACCACCAAAGTACACTATTATCCAGCGTGTAGTATTCAAATCTGTACAAAAACAACTAAGTATCACACCTGTTCCGTGGCGCGAATAGTAGCGTCTCGGCCTTTCATCCGGAGGTTCCGCATTCGAATCCCGGTCAGGCATTTTCACACACTACAAAAATTGTCATTTATCTCATCCTCTTAAGTAATAAGTAACGGTGGTCCTGCAGATAAAAAAAAACCTTCAACTTCGATAATCCACTGTTAAACAACTTCCTTTCGTTTTCTGTTTAGCTTCAGGTGCTACCGTAAAGTATTACTTCAGAGAATGATATGTATTAATTTACATGAAGTGTAGTCTTGTACAGTCTCAGGTTCTCATTCCTGAGAATCTGTTAACAACTGAGTAAGTGAAATAATTTTTTTTTTATGAGTTAATGATAGGATATGGAAATGCTTCTATAAAGTGGGTAATAAGGTGTAAATGGAAAATATGTCGTTAAGTACATTCTGTAGACATGTATAAGGTCATTTGTCTAGACAAAAAAATACTGCTTCATAATATAAAAGAAGACAACCTAGGAAATGAGGAAAGAAATGAAGATATCAAACTACGAGAGAAAAATAACAAAAAAAAAAAAGGATAAAGAAGAAAAAAGTGAAAGAATTAATAAAAACTATTAGACAAAATACATTAAAACTATACGAAATATTAAATAAAATTTCAGAAAATTTTTACAATACGTAAATAAAAAATTAAAAAAAAAAACGAAAGACAAAAGATATATTACACATTTTCTCCGTAAATAGAGTTTATTACATATTTTTCTGATACATTGCCAAAAGAAATACCGTTGCTTAATATCGCCAGACGAAACGAAATATTATTTGAAAATTATTTGAAGTTAAACCCGATGAATATAATTTTATTACTGTTAAAGTTTTTTTTTTTTTAAATTTACGGTGATTAGATTGAATTAAATATCATTTTATTATTAATAGATTTATATAAAATCTTTTGTAAATTATAAATCGTAAAATATTACATACAATGCTGGGGTAAAATTAAAAAAACCCTATTCACAAAAACTAATTTCTGAAGTATACGAAGATTAAATTGGACTTCACGCTTGAATAATGTGAGAGAGAACTAGTAAACAAATAAATTCTAAATTCTAATTTTACACAATCAAACAAAGAAAACATAACATGAAATTAAAATAAAAGTAATACCTATACGTATATTTTAATTATACATTAAAACTACAAAAAAAAAATGGACAACACATGACTTTCTTGTCGTCTATTATATTATATATACACATTTTTTTAAACTGAAAAGTAGTACAGGCAATTTGTCATCAAAATAGGCTTTCTTTTTTTTTGTGTTAAGACTCCAGTAACTACCGTTTAGATAATTCTTTAGAGGATGAATGAGGATGATATGTATGAGTGTGAATGAAATGTAGTCTTGTACATTCTCAGTTCGGCCATTCCTGAGATGTAGGGTTAATTGAAACCCAACCACCAAAGAACACCTGTATCCACGATCTAGTATTCAAATCCGTGTAAAAATAACCTAGCTTTACTAGGACTTGAACACTGGAACTCTCGACTTCCAAATCAGCTGATTTGGGTAGAAACCTTCACCACTAGACCAACCCGGTGGGTTATCAAAATAGGATGTATTTGAAAATCCTTACCTACCGATTGATCTTTTGTCCATGCGTTAGGGGTGATGAGGGAAGCATAACTCCAGATTTTTAACATCCCCTTCCCATAGGTTTTTAAAAAACTCTAAAAAGTTTTTGAAATGCGTTTTTCTCTGAATCTATGCATTTTAAAGAAAAGTTTTTCATACAAAAAATGTAGAGGACATTCTCCTCTATAATTAATGTCTGTGAAGTTATGCCGTATAATTTGAAATTGAAATACTAGGTGGTGCTGAAGTTGTAAACGACTAGACCGGTTTCGAAAACCCACCGGGTTTGTCTAGTGATGAACGCGTCTTCTCAAATCAGCTGATTTGGAAGCCGAGAGTTCCTGCGTTCAAGTCCTAGTAAAGCCAGTTATTTTTACACGGACTTGAATACTAGATCGTGGATACCGGTGTTCTTTGGTGGTTGGGTTTCAATTAACCACACATCTCAGGTATGGTCGAACTGAGAATATACAAGATTACACTTCATTCACACTCATACATATCATCCTCATTCATCCTCTGATGTAAAAACACAATTCAAACCTAACCGATCTCACTACTATATAAATCACATATAAAAAAAAATCGTATATATAAATAACCTAGAATTTCGTGGCGAATTTTCCGAACCTTTTTACACAAAATCCGGACTGAGACAAGGCGATTGACTTTCGGCTTTATTATATAATTGTGCACTAGAATTTCTGATGCGCTATTGGTTTAAAATTAATCCAAAAAATATTCACATAGGATACAAAAGAGATAACTTAAATTTAAATTGCCTAGGATTTGTCGACGACTTAGCTTTATTAGCTAATAGTATCGCAGAAGCCAGAGTACAAATAACAAGTATAGAAGAATTTGCGAATAAAATTGGACTTTAAATTTCTTACGAAAAGACTAAAATGATGGCTATAGATCCTTTAGTTATTAATTCTGTGAATATTAATGGAAACAAAGTAGGACTTGTAGAAAAATTTAAATATCTCTGAGAGATCAATACTTGTAATTGTAACGAAAAACAAAATTGGACTGAAAGACTTAATAAATTATTTAAAGTGCTACAAGTAACCAAAAATACAACAAAAAATCGCTCTCGATTAACACTAAAATTAGACGTTAAAAAACTGCGGTTAAACCACTAATTACTTACGCGAGCTTTATTTAGATTAATAATTATACTTTATTTAGATTAAATCAGAAAAATAGGACTGAATCTTTGCTTAAAGTTGAAAGCAGGATTCTTAGAACCTGCATAAACAAAAAATATAAACACGAAAATCAGTACAGATTATCGCCTAATAAATTTCTGTACGAAAATTGGAATCCTTAATTGATACTATGAAAAAAAAGTGAATTTCTTTCTGTGCACCATTGTTAACATTACCGCAGGATAAGATTACTAAGAGAATTATCGATCGATTTTGGTCTTTAAAAAATCCGCCATTATGGATCAAAGAAATTAAAGAAGACATGCAATAATTACATTTGATTTATGAAGATTTACTTAATAAATCCGAAAAATTAAAATTTGTTATTTAGGATCCGAATATCGACTATAAAGTAAGAACTTTTAATTATACAAAAAGGGTTTATTCAGAAGAGGATCGTAAAGCAAGATCATTAAGAATGACTAAATATTGGGAGAAAGTAAAAGCTAAGAACTTAAAGGCCAAAATAAGGGCAATAAAGACTTGAATTATTCTGACTAAAGTGGTCCTTTGCGGCCTTAAAAGTAAAAAAAATAATAATAACCTAGAAAATCTTTTTAGTAAATTTATTATTATTGTCTAAATCGATTTTCATTGTCTATAACAGTGATTCTCAAATTGTGCGCCGCGGCGCCAGGAGAGCCACAAAGCCGCTGCGAAATATTGTAAAAGCTTCATAATTAACTGAACCAAGACATTTATAATTATTAATTTAATGTTAACAAAGTATAAAATAATAATGAAAATACACGATTTTTATTTACTTTTACTCTTACTTACGAATAGTCAAACTTTTACTTAGAGCAGGGCGCCATGGAAAATTTTTAATTGAAAAAAGGCGCCGCGACTCGGAAAAGTTTGGGAACCACTGGTCTACATCAATATCGACTTCTTCAGACGTTAGTATTTGAATTACTAAATTTAATTTCGTTGTCTATAAAAGATCAATTTGTTTTATTAACGTAATATAAGTAAAAACAGTTTAATTTGATAATAAAATTAAAATACAATGACAACAATTTTACATATTTAACAACTGAAAAATTAGTATTCATCCAAATTAATATATTCTATCCTCCGGTCAGTTTTGAATAGGGAAAACTGTTTCAGCAGCAACCTACACATAATTTACTAATTCCAATTTTTTAAAGTTTTATACGCATTTAGCGCGGGCGAAGCTAGCAATAATACAAAAATACAATTATACAGTTTTATCTTTGTAATTCAGTTTTAGATGGGGTCGCTGTATTACCTTACTAAATTAAAACAGGCATGAAATTTCTCATCGTAGCCCTATTACAACTAACGTAGTAAGCCAGGTGTAGCGGGCGACGTAATGCTGTGCTCGTAGGCTGACGGCTGGCTTACCGCACTATTAACTATCCTGAACAACTCTTACGATACACTGCATATTATGTAAGCTATACGAAATGTTTTCGTACAGGAATGACTATCTAACTGTTCTACTCGTCATATTTGTCTCTCTCTAGCACGCAACGTGCACACCTTCCTCTTTTTCCTGTTTAACCTTCGGTAATTAACGAAGATAATACTTCAGAGAATGATATGTACGAGTGTAAATGAAGTGTAGTCTTGTACAGTCTCAGTTCGACCATCCCTGAGATGTGTGGTTAATTGAAACCCAACCACAAAGAACACCGGTATCAAAGATCTATTATTCAAATCCATGTAAAAATAACTGACGAAACCGATCTCACTTGATCGCTGGAACTCTCGACTTCCAAATCAGCTGATTTGGAAAGACGCGTTCACCTCTAAACCAATCCGACATAACGCCCGCTATACTTTGAAAATTTCCCATTACTTTTTCTTGTGTTTATAGGCTAATCGCCTAATTATAGCTTTAATGAGAGATAAGTTTTTCTAACGAATAAAAAATTCTAAGCCTATGATTTAAATCTACCGAAAATTATAATATTTTTCTTTGTTTTTCTGTTAAGCCTTCGGAAACATGATAAGGTATTACTTCAGTGGTTGATACATATGAATATAAATGAAGTGTAGTCTTGTACATTTCTCGGATCGACCGTTCCTGAGATGTGTGGTTAAATGAAACCCAACCGCCAAAAAACATTGGTTTCCACGATCTAGTATTCAAATCCGTATAAAAGTAAACTGCCTTTACTAGAATTTGAACTTTGGAACTCTCGACTTTGAAATTAGCTCATTTGCGATGAGTTAACCAACCCGATGGCCGAGGATTATAATACTAGAATTGGAAAAAGTAAAAAATGTAATACACCTAAAATTTTATAAAATTATTTCCAAATCCAATTTATTAATAATATATTTGGTATGAACATGATATGACTGAATTGTACGGACTAATTTAAAATTTTGCATTAAATTTTAAAAGGAATATAAACATCTAACTTTATCCAGTAAGCACTTTATAGTAACTCTTAGAGATTATAATAACGCTTAGATAGGAAACACAATTAGTGAACACCCTCACAGATATAGGCGTATCTATCAGCAGCAATCTAATCAGTCTCCAGTCATCAAATTCAAGTCTTTCCGCGAAAGGAATGCATTACAACCTCTACAAAACTATGTTTACTGCTAGACTTTAAGAGGAAGTACAAAAACAGAATCACGTCGGGAGAAGGACGCAAACATCTTAGATAATCTCCCAACGAATAATCAAAGTAATTTTTTTTACCAAATTCCCGATTCGATGAAAGATAGGAATGCAATCCTAAGCTTCGTCCACCTTTAAAAACGATTTAACTGAAATATGTAAGCGTCAAAAAAAATTAAATGCACGTCAATTAAATAAAAAGACCTAGCACAGGAAGGAACACATGTTCAGGGGGCCTAAAATAGGGTATAAAACATTGTCCGACATAATACTTGGTTCCATTTCGTAGAATTTGATTTATTCTTATATAAATCCTACCCTCTAGTAGAATAAATTAATAATTAAACTGATTGACAAAATATTTCTAATTCTTAAATTTTTCATATTCGTAACCTTTTTTTTTTTTTGAACTCTAAAATCTTTTTTAAAATTTATTTCAAATAACTTTTGGAAAACTAAACGATCAGAACTTTTTTGTTAAAAAAAAAACATTGTTTGACAAAACTAAAAACATTACGAAATTATTAAAACCGTGATATTAGGAAATCTAACTTTGTACATAGATTTATTTTAATTCTACGCAAAAAAAAAAAACTTACGTGATTAAGATAAAATATTTAAATTGAAGTGTTGATCCACGAACAGGAGGAGTAAGGCAAAAGAACTAACCTTGATTAATATTTATGTTGAAGATAAGACAAAAAAAATAATAAATAGTCCACAAGAAGATGAAGTGCGGGAGATAGAATTAATTATAAAAAAAGTTCGCAGATTACGTAATATTTAAAAAAAAGTTTAACTTACAACAGATGATTTTAAAAGACCGCAACACTGAAAACGAAATTAAAACGTAAATAGCAGCAGTTAAAGAAGAATCTACCACAAAAAAAAAACATTTATTATGGAATTAATTTACTAAGCATTTGGCACCGTTGGTATTAATACAATTATAAATTACATAAAATATTTAAGTATAAATTAAATTTCCACTAACCAACAATTTAAAAAATGTAAACCGTCGTACTTTCGGAGCTGTTACCCCATCTTCAGGGATTTTCTAAAATATTTAATAATAGTCACAAACATCTCACCACACGACTACAGACCGGATTATATGCAACATAATAAGCTTCAATATGAATGAAAAATGTTTAAAATATGCATAAAAGTATCAAAATATGCAACTTTAAATAATAAAAAAATTGTAATTTTTAGTTTTTTTTTTTAATTTCAAAATCGGCATACAATTCGTAAGTAGCTGAATAACATATCGATAATTAACAAATATATAACATTTTGTTACTTTTGTAAACATACTCTAAGAGTCGTCCGGCTAACAGGTTTGGCCGGCTACAACGTAAGATTTCATTTATTAATTAGATACCATACCGAAAAATAGTGTAAATATAGCGAAAATACGCTTCATCACTTGATTTTAAATTACTTGAAAATATGCAATAACCGGTAAGAAAGGGCTTAATATGCAAATGCATATAATCCGGTCTCTAAACATGACGTTGCTGTCTTATTGACGTACGAATTAATTTTATTCTTGACAACCGACTATTATAAACATTTGAATTTAAAGTAACATCCCTGAAAATCCCTGAAGATGGAATAAAAACTCCGAAAGTACTAAGATGTACACTTTGTACATTGTTGGTAAGTGAAAATTTAATTTATACAATTATGATGGAATTTAATTTGTAAACAGTCTCGTTATATATTTACGTTTTTAATGTGTTTTCAATATATGTGAAAAATTGGAAAAAGAAGCATTTGAAACGTGAACCATCAGATGGACAAACAAAGAAGTAATGAGGAGATTTTGAACAAGATTTTAATAGAATAAAAACTATTTGAAAAGTTAATACATACGAAAGGAGAACGATTGATTAAAACAGTGCTTATATAATCAGTAAAAGTAGGCAAAAATTAGAAATCGGAAATAACGATTATACAACGATCGAAAAAGAAACGAGATCCCGGAAGTCAAGTTGAGAATAGAGATTATGAAAAACAAAAATTGACAAATTAATCATCAAAACAGATGTCCATAATAATCCATATAAACGTTTTAAGATTTTAAAAAAGAATGCTTCGAAATAGATTGAAACGAAAACACAAATATTTATGTACAAATAAATATAAATGTAAACCAAAATTACAAATATTAGAAAAGAATTAAAAATATATACCTAATAACAACCACTTGGTTCTTTGTAAGGTTCATATATATTATTTGTGGATGAAAGGTACGTGTTTAGGTAACAAACCTTTGTATTAAAAGAACATTGAAAAGAAAAAAATTGAGGGTTGAACAAGAGGGAGGGTCATAGATTGTCGGTCGGTAAGTTATATATACATGTAGTTGGTAGACTGAGAGAATGATTTAAAGTAAGGTTGAATACAATGAATAAAATAAAAGACTATAGGTCTTAGAGTATACCGTATATGTGAGCGAACAAGATAGAGCGAGAGAAGTAGAGGTAAAGAAACGAGACAGACGACTTGACGAGCTCTTTTTTTGGCAGGTGAAATGGTATGTTATGTTCTTTTGTTAAAATGGACTATATTCTGCTGATAGTCTAGTTGTATTATTGGGGATATACTGCGTAGGTTCTACAGTTTCTGTTAATAAAAATAAAAAATTTGACAAAAACATATAAGTTACACAAAAAATTACTAAACATTAAACTAAAACCACAATTGGTAATATTAACGGGAACCAAACAGCAAAAGTAATAATTGAAGAACATAAGAATAAAGTCATAATAAAAAAGGGAGTCCGACAAGGATATCCCCTATCGGCGTTACATTTTAATTTTTACATACAACTACCAGTTAATGATGTTGAAGAACAACTTAGATCCGAAGTAACAGTACAAGGTGAAAAGATAAAAATGCTACGATTTTCTGATGATACAATAATACTCGCAGAGGGTAAAAAGGATTTAGAAGAAACAATGAACGGCACGGATGAAATCCTACGCAAGATCTACCGCATGAAAATAATTACGAACAAAACGAAAGTAATGAAATGTAGTAGAAATAATATAGAAGGACCACTGAATATAAGAATGGGAAAACAAAAGATTACGGAGGTAGAAGAATTTTGTTATCTGGGAAATAGAATTACTAAAGATGGACGGAGAAGGAGCTATATAAAATGCCGAATAGCACAAGCTAAACGAGCCTTCAGTAGGAAATATAATTTGTTTACATCAAAAATTAATTTCAACGTCAGGAAAAAATTTTAGAAAGTATATGTTTGGAGCGTAGCTTTATATGGAAGTGAAACTTGGACGATCGCAGTACCTGAGAAGAAATGATTAGAAGCTTTTGAAATGTGATGCTATATGAAAATGTTAAAAATCAGATGGGTGGATAAAGTGACAAATGAAGAGGTGTTGCAACAAATCGATGAAAAAAGAAGCATTTGAAAAATATAGTTAAAAGAAGAAACAGACTTATAGGCCATAAATTAAGGCATCCTGGAATAGTCGCTTTGATATTGGAGGAGCAAGTAGAAGGGAAAATTGTGCAGGCAGGCAACGTTTGGAATATGTAAAACAAATTGTTAGGGATGTAAGATGCAGGGGGTATACCGAAAAGAATTTTAGAGCTGCATCAAACCAGTCAAATGACTGAAACAAAAAAATACAAACTAAAATTCGAATAAATAAATATAAAGCGATAAAAAAACTACATAGTACACAAAACAAGATCTATATTAATTTATTCCATAACAGATAAGCGAACAAAAAGTGTCAGTGTAATATAATATTTATCCAAGTAACAAATACGTGTAATACAATTCGAATTAATTTTTAACTGAAGAACATTCAACAGTTGATTTTTTCTATGATTACAAGCTTACCAAGGACAAAATTCTACAGACTAATCGTGACGGCGTGAACATCGGCTACAAAACTTAACACTAACTAGTTTCTTCAACAGTACACAGACAACTTTTGTCAACGTTTTTTCTTCCCTCTTTTGAGCCGCCGCTTCATTTGATCATTAGGCTGGAGCTTACAACAGAACCCGTACCAGGTTCCAAACATGCATTCTCTTCATTACAGATTGTAACCTGCTTGTCTTGCTCGTTATATTTTAAACACTTATGCTGTCGCTGCAGTTTGTTATTATGATTTACAAAACCACATTAACTGCAATTTATAAATTTTATGTAAGGTTTCTTTATATCATTTATTATTAGAGTAACGACAGGTTAATGAATGATAGACAAAAAATATAAAAAGATTAAAATAAGAAAAAAACATATGTTTTCCCGTAAATTATATATAAATTTCAAAACTTATATAATAATACTTCAAAGTAATCGAAAACTTCTTTCTTTTTCCTGTTTAGTCTCCGGGAATTACCGTTCAGGTATTACTTCAGAGGATGATATGTACGAGTGTAAATGAACTGTAGTCTTGTACAGTCTCAGTTCGACCATTCCTGAGATGTGTGGTTAATTGAAACCTAATCACCAAAGAACACCGGTATCGACGATCTAGTATTTACGTCCGTATAAAAGTAACTGCCTTTACGAGGTCTTGAACGTTGGAACTCTCGACTACCAAATCAGCTGATTTGGGAAGACGCGTTCACCACTAGACCAACTTGGTCGGTTAAATAATCGAAAACTAATCGATTCTTCTCTCACTATTATTTATTATTATTAAAATCTGAACTAACAAATGGTCTAAAACAAACAACTACAAACACATATAAACGAAATCTGTTCAGAAAAAAAAATAACTGAACTTATTTTTTTAATATTTATTATTAATTTTACACCTTATTGGTCCTCGTTTCCTTCAAAGAACTCCCCTCCCCTATTCACACACTTTTATCAACGGTGTTTCCACTTCTCAAAGCAATCCTGGATAACGTCATTTGAAACGACCTTAAGGTTCGTGATGAATTTGCTTTAATGTCATCAATAGTCTCAAAACGACTTCCTTTGATTACTGATTTTAAATTCGGAAAGAAAAAAATCGCAAGGAGCCAGGTGTGGCGAGTAAGGAGGCTGAGTCATCTGATTATTGCCACAAAATTTACGAATTGACAAAGCTGAGTGTACGGGCCGCATTGTTGTGGCGTAACTTGTCTCGCTACAAGACTGGCCTCTTTTTGCGGATTATTTCACGTAATCGTTGTAAAACGTCTTTATATTACGCAAGGTTCACTGTTGCAAGTTGAGGCAATAATTCAAAACGCACAATTCCATTAAAATAGAAAAAGAAAAACAGAGAGCATCACTGTTCTGCTCGACATCGGATCGAGACTGACATGCTTTCTTGGGGAATAGAGATCCTTTGTATACCTACTGTGATGATTGAGTTTTTGTATTGATGTCGCAGCCGTAAACCCGGCTTTCATTTCCCGTTATGATCCTTTGCATGAATGTTTCGTCGTCATCGATTTGTTCAAGAAGTCGCCGACTGACGTCCACTCGATATTTTTCGGCTATTGGTCCTTACCCACCGGGTTGGTCTAGTGGTGAACGCGTTTTCCCAAATCAGATGATTTGGAAGTCGAGAGTTCCAGCGTGCAAATCCTAGTAAAGCCAGTTATTTTTACACGGATTTGAATACTAGATTGTACCGGTGTTCATTGGTGGTTGGGTTTCAATTAACCACACATCTCAGGAATGGTCGAACTGAAAATATGCAAGACTACACTTCATTTACACTCATACATATCATCCTCATTCATCCTCTGAAGAATTATCTAAACGGTACTTACCGGAGGCTAAACAGGAAAAAGGGCTATTGGTCCTCAAACGAGGAACAAACCTTTTTGCAACTGGATGCACGATCAATTTTTCAGTCAAAATGTAACGGCAGGATCCAATCGAGATGCTAATCTCTTCTGCAAATTCGTTAATAGTCAATCAACGATTTGCACGCACCAGTTAGATAGTGGATTTTCTGAACGCGGGTGTCATTACTTGAAATCGAAGGCCTTCCTTGGTTGAGGGTCATCTTCGATTGACTGACAACCGCTTATAAAGAACATTGGGTCCGACCCAGAGGATCACCTTCGTAAGCTTGTTTCAAAAGTTGAAACGTTTTCGTGAAAGTTTTCCTCAGTTTCACGAAAGATTTTACGTTGTATCGTTGCCCCCAAAATTTAATCACGTCGCATTCAAATAACAATAACATGAAAACTAAACGGGATATCAACAATCCAATAAAATGTGGTTACAGAAAAGGTTATGCGGAACATAATGCTACCAACCTGAATTCAATAAATGTCTCCGTTGGCGTAATTAAAAATGTTCCATTATTTTCTGAACAGACCTCTATATTACTAATCATGATAAACAGTTGTGGATTATTACATTAAGACGGTGCTAAAAATGATCCAGTAAAAAATTCCATAAAGAGAGAGACTGAAAAAGAAGGATCTAGTAAAAAAGTCAAAGAGAAAGGTCCAAAAGAATAAAATTTATAGAAAAGGAAAACTATAAAGATTGATTTTAAAATTTTGGCTTGAATTAGAAGAGAATGGAAACTAGTTTAGTGTAAAGGACCTACCCAAAGGCAATTAAATATACGACGATGATAGTAAAGGTAAAATAATGAATACATCTGGTAACAACATCAGATCATCTTGGCAAAAGTGTATGTTACAGTGAAAAGTGTACAAAGAATTAAATGTTATTGGATTTCTGAAAGACGTGACACACAATACGTACACCGTCTAACTATCGTCAATACGTTAAACTAAATCAGATGATAAAGTGTTCTTACGTAATTTTATATAGTAAGATTATCTGCGCCAAAAATCATTAAAATGCTGCTATTAGATTACTTTGTTTACCCATTTAGTACTATATTTATTACTATGACGTATTTTGATTATTATCAGTTTCGTTATTCATTACTTTTAATTATCCTGAGAATGTTTGTAATTACTGTATAATATTACTTACGTAGTAAATGTAACGTCATCGTATTAATTAATTACCTCCTTAATTTTTTCTACGTCTATAAACAACGAAGGTCGTCTACTTACCTTTAGACATTAAAAATCACCATTACTTTTTTTACGATAAAAATATGGATGATAAGATAAATTGTTTTATGTATTTTAAAAATTTTAAAGCGAAATTAAAATCCTAAAATATAAATTAATTGTCCATATTTATTAATAATAAACTATACAATATTTTAACAGTATTCTGCAAGAAAATGTTTTATTTATTTTCCTAAGCGCAAATTACTGATCAATTTACTAGTAAATATATAATTAGCAAGTAAAAATCAGTTAAAGGAGTTAATTACACCATTTTGACTACAGAGAAGAGGGGGAAAAAGAACGGATCTAACCTGCCACCGTATACGCGTTTTCTAATAAATTGCATCAAATAATTCAACAAACCACTATAATAACTAAAAAATGTAACCTTTTACTTTCCCGGCGAATGTAACATGAATAGCTTTATATTAAAGGGTATGGTGATTACGTCAAAAATGGGATACCGATATTTTTGAAAATCTTTCCTTTTTTAGATCCAACTAATTCCTCTCGACCATTGATTTTCAAACTTTTTCGCCCACCGCCCACCTTAAGAATCAAACGTTTTCTAGCGCCCACAAAATTTATAAACCTACCATCTGTTCAAAATAATAACTACTTTTAAGATGCGTTCTTAAAAAAACAGTAATTCCAATTATTGTTTTTTAAACTTGGCATATCCTATTTTTGAGTTGAAACTTATAATTTAGTTTGAAATATCAGGAAAACATAATTGTTGCCCTTTTTTTTTAATCAGCCATTCCTAGACCGTCTGAACGCCCCAAATTTTTTGTAAGTCTACTACCGACCCGCCTGAAAAGGCCTCCAGCATCCATAAGGAAGCGTTATCGCCCACTTTGAGAACGAATGATCTAAACCAAAAAGACATACGTATGTATGTCGCATTCGTTTTTGCCTTTTAACTCAGGATATACCGAACCGATTTGGCTCAAATATTTCTTTATATGGGACACTGATCATATTAATTATTTTTTTCATAATTACTTAAGGGCGGGTGAAGAGGAAACGTGTGAAAAAATAATTTCGATTTTCTTCAGACGTACTTTAGAAAAATAATTTGACTGCAAATTTTTTACCTATATTTTATTTATCAATAATAAAAAAACGTTTTCTAACAAATCAACCGCCCACCTCTTAAAAATTGTAAAAAAATACACACACACACACACTATTCAATTAAAGAACATATATGTGTGTCTGTGTGTGTCCGCCTCCCTTAGGTTAGCACCGGAATGTGCCGATCAGTAGCGGAAAAACCCGATTCGTAAGTACATGTCTCGTGGTGGTCAGGTATATATATATCGATTTATATGCAAATTGTATACTAATAATATTTTTTTACTTCCTTGTACGAAATAAAGGAAGAATTGTGATTCGCGAAAAATTTCGGTTTTCAGATTTTAACGGAAATACCATTTTGACTATCCCTGAATCTATTTACTAATTTCGGCGTGACGTCTGTACGTAGTATATATGTACGTAACTAACTCAAAAAACGTAGTATTTTGAATTTTGGACTGTTGTTAACATCTAATTCTGCACCTTCCCTTTTGATTGCGATCGATTGAATCAAAAGTGTCAACTAAGCCCAAAATCCAAACAAATTTGGATTTTGGACTTTTTCTTAACTGCACTAATAAGCTTTCATTGAGAGCTTTTCAACGAAATATCGTTAAATGGTATTATTTTCATTGTTTCCAGAGTTATAGCTGATAAAAATTTTAATTAATGAAATATTTGGATCTATAAGTGGAAAGAAAGGTTAACGATTGTAAATGAAAAAGAAAGTGTAATTAAGATGTACAAGGGACATATTTAGTAAATTTAAATAATAGTCAAATATTGCATAAGAATGTAATTATAAGTTATAAGTATCCAAAATTTATTGATGTAAATGAATTGAATATGAATGGAGCAACATTCTGAATTATCAATAGACGACGTTAGAATTAAAAGAAATAAACAATTTGTCAATGGTCGGGAAAAATAATATGGTCACAGGTGATATATCGATCTGGGTAATAACATTATAATGTATACTGTTATTATATACTGTTGTATACTGATATATTTATTGGAGAACACACCTGTACTTGATAATCAACCCCACGGTGTTTTCTTTGGGGATGGAAGAGTTATGTTACAATAAAATTCTGACACAATGCATTCCGTAAGCCATGTGTGCTTCATATCACATAATATTTAGAAATCTACCGTATGATGGAATGCAATGCAGTTGCATCATGTACCAATTGTACAGAATAATTATTCAATTCTGAATAAACTCTCGTCGAGTAAATTTGTATTGCAGTACTCGTTCTATGTACTTCATCGTCCTATTTAATTCATCAATAACATAGAAACAAAACGTTGTTCAAAGTTAATTATTTACAGTTAGCGTATACCAATTGTAACAATGTTCATTGTATAAATAAAGTTCATGTTTGATTTATTAATAATTATTAACCTCTGATTACAAAACAAAATTTACGATAAATTAGAATTCAGCAAGTTATTAATGAAATAAAATTTTATGTAATTAATTTTTTTTAAATGTGTATATGTAATTTAATAGGCGTACAAGAAAGTCATGCGGTGTCCACACCAGATTTTTTATTTACGTGATTATTTTTCTTGATAAAATAATGAACTATAACCAAAACGTAGGCACTGTAATGTACCGATAACTAGCGGAAAATCCCCATTCGTTAGTTTCAACTTCTACAGTTACATTTCTAATTTAACTTTCGTTATATCAATTTTTCATCAATCAAAAAAAAAAAATTTTTTTACTTAAGAGTTAATCAATTATGAACACCTAATAATCCCATTCCGAGACGCCGCCCGCCAGAGCAACTCGCCCGGAGGGCATGCCGTAAGCACGCCTCTGCAGCTAATATATATATTTCACTTTATCTCTCTTCGTTTTTAATATTTAACAAAAAAATATCTTGGTATTTTATACATCATATCAAAAATGTCTACAATATACCAAAATTGTAAACCCCGGATCTAAAACACAATTCTTTTTTCTTTAATTTGTACATTCTTATTTTAGATTTTATTGGAGGGGATGTTAGATTTACAGGAAACTTTACTTAAGCTAATTTGTTAAGCTTAACCTATATATGAGTATTTTTTGAAAACGTTTTCTTAAAATTTATTATTTACCTGTAAAAATATCTATTTATTATTTTGGTTCTAAATTTAATTATTTATTATTACAAAACTTTTTATTTTTATTTTTCTTATTCACTTTAAGGGCAATTAAAATTTAAGCACTTTTGACCTTTATAATATACTACCCCAACACATAAAACATTATAAATATTAATAAATAAAAAACATTTTTTTTTTTCATTATTATCAAAAAAAAAGTTATACTTTATTTTTTCAATATTTTTAAACAATTTTATAAAAGGTTCATTTCTTTATATAAAAAAAAAGTTTATAAATTTTCCCTATATTTTACGGGAACCCCTAAAATCAAACATTTTTTACATTAAATTTTGAAGCTTAAATTTTATTTTGGCAATCATAATCAATAAAAAAAAGCCTATTGACACAGGGGCCAACAATTTATTTTTGTACTATATTTAAACGTTTATTATGAAATTAAAAATAAGACTTTTAATGACTCTATTGGAAAAATTTTACAATGTAAAATCTGCGTATAAGGTATTGTATGATTTGACCAGCGAATCCGGGAATCATTTAAAACGTTTCCAGCGTTTTTTTATCATACTAGATTTTTTGAATTGGAACACTGGATTATTCAGAATCGTAAGAATATACATTAAAAAAAAAAAACAGTTACGGGGAAATCCTACGAAAAAGTAAATTATTATTATTCCTTTTTTTTCTTTAACCTCCGGGACCACCGTTAGGTAATGCTTCAGAGGATGAGATGAATGATTTATAGTGTGTGTAAAAACGACATTGCCTGACCGGGATTCAAACCCGGAACCTCCGGATGCAAGGCCGAGACGCTACCAGTCGCGCCACGAAGACCGGCTCATTGTTAGTATTCCTACAAAAAGTAAACGTATCGAAAATAAAATAATAAAGTAAACACGTAAAAAATAAAGTATTGCTGTTACAAATTATTTAAAAAAGAAGTTGTTAATCGATAATAAATATTAATTTTTCTATTTGTTCCGATTATAGAATTTTTATATAATTACAAAAAAAAATAAAATCGTTAAACGCAATCCCAGTTATTACAACAAGTGTAATTAAGTTATTTTTTTTTTTTAATATTAATTACATAACAAGAAAAGTGAGATGTAGTTAAATCGAATAAATGATATATTTAGGAAGGTTAATAGAATGCACATAACAAGTCTGTTAACAGCACACCTGCCATATCCTGAATGATCAGCTGCTGTTTTTTTAAACATTATATAACAAACACAGCCTATACAGTAGAGAAAAGCGATACGGTAAAACATACAAAAAAAGAAGATATTAAAATCATGGTTTTATAAAAGACTAGGAACCCCGTCGCGGCTTCGCTCGCGTTATATACGTTTCCCGTCGCGATTTGAGGACTTTTAGCCGTTCAAGACTCACTTCGCTCCTGCGTTCATTAAACACTGCTTGTGACATAATAATAATAAATAAAAATTAAAGCCTCTTAAAAACGAACAGTTTATTGTAATTTCTTCAGAGCAATAGTTTGGTTACTACCAAACCACTAAATTGGTTTTTACATTTCCAGTTGCGGCTTCGCTCGCGAAATACACATTCAAAAATACAAATATAAATTACAATCATAATGTTACAAAATCTCATAAAGATTGATTCACTAGCGGTCGCATAAAACGGCAAAAATGTAACAAAAATTTATGTTTTTTTTATCCCTTTAAATATTAAAATACAAAAAAAAAAAAAAAACAGAAAATAGTTTTCGATATTTAACTGAAAAGCATTTGCAAATCGAGTGAATATCTCGATTAGTATAATCGAAAATTAGGAAAATTTGCAATCGATTGTCGACATTTTTTTTACCTTTCTTCACACCTTTCTCAAGATCGAATTTCAAAAAATTCACAATTTGATTTCAGATATTCATATGAAGATTACACTCACCAAAAATCAAGTTGATATCTTCGTTTGTTACAGAGACATTCGAAAAAATTATAATTTTCACTGATACTCCATTTTAACCCTTTTAACTCGAAATTTCAAAAAAAATCCTTGTTTAGTGTATGTAAGAAAAGCGAGTATATAAATTGTCATCAATTTATCTTCAGTAGTTTTTGCCGGGCGTTGATTACGAATCAGTTACGGGTATATATAGACCTTTTTTAAACAATTAAAAAAATGAGCGCGCGGGTATATCGTATTTTATCCGCGCGGGTGTGACGGTACTAGCGGCCACTTTGAAATATTATTAATTTATTTAATTCTACTGTTTATATGTGACGTTTTAACATAGCGGACGACAACTGTACGTCAGTGCTGCACTAGAGCTCCTTGTGGTAAGAGAGGGTACTATTGACGCAGAATATCCACTTAACCGCTAGTTTATTAAGATAATTTTTTGGGCTGGGGATGCGATTTTGGAAATTTTTTTTGGCAAATATTATTACTTTTGAACTGTTAACAAATGTGTCTATGAAAATAAGATCTTGATTACGCAAAATCTCGAGATACTGAGGGTGACCTTCTTTAAAATCGGTCCAGTAGTTCTGGAGATACAAGGAGTGCGAGGTAGAACACACACACATATACATATGAACATCCGGAAAATTTCCATCCAGTTTTTTTTGGGTTCCGTAGGTGTCAAAACGTCAAAATCCGGTGAAAACCGCATATGCCTAAATTGGATCGATTACAATATTTTCCCTTCTAAACTTAAACTTCAGTTGTAACGCTGGACGGGAAAATAATAGCATAAAATGTGAATATTAATTTATCAAAGAAGAAAAATATATAAAGCGAAAATTAAGGATGAAGGAACATTTTTTAACTAAAAAAACAAACCTATAATTCATTATTCGTTTATCGATTATAAAAAATAATTCAATCATCCGAATCAATTAAGACTTTTGATCCAAATTAATTGGTTTAACTTAGACTAAAACAATTTTTTTTTCTTTATAGATACTACGACAAAACCTCATTTACTGAAGGACATATTACATTGAAATCATTCATATATAATAAACAATATTATCGATCCTTTTCCATTAAATATTAACACATGTTGAATGTCAAAAAAAAGGGAAAAAAATATGCGTGTCTAGCATTATATTAATATTATTACGAATAATTCTGAATAAAAAAGTAATAATAATAAAGAGAAGTATAAGAGAACGAGAAACCTAAACAAGAAAATCAGGGAGGGGTTGAATATTAAGGAGTATTTTCTATGCTAGAACTAAAGAGAAAGGAAAAAGCGTTAGAGGGGAAGTATTAAAAAAAAAAAGTTAAGGTTAAACGACGATAGATAGATTCATAAATGATCAAAGAGCGAAAAAGGAGTTAAGTAGCACCGATGGGGTGAAGGGACGGCGGCGTAGGGGGTTAGAGGCGATGGCGAAGTGAAAGAGAAGGGAAAATATGTACAGTTTGCGTGCTCCCTCGGTAACACTACTAGCTATAGGGTCACATGACTTGAATGGTTTAACGATATTCTTGTCTCTGTTTCTTCGGCAATTCCTTTCTTTGTTGCACCACACAGTCCTTCTGCCATATTATATACTCTAGTACCCTAACAGCTTTCTCACTCTTTTTCTACTAACAAACCCCATCCTTAAATTAGTCGACTACAAAACTTATACAAGTTTAAACAGTTTTCTGTTCGTTCCGTTTCAGTTTGTACACCACAACATGATACCGTCGTTTCTCAGTATATACTTCACCATATTTTTATATACGCTTCTACTAACTAACAAATGAATTAATACTAACTATACTGTGAAACGAAATTGATTTTTTTATAAAGAAGAGTAATTAAAATAACCTCATTACTTTATAGGGTATTATAGCTAGAACAGCTATATTAAAAGGGAAAAAATAATGATCACATCAAAAATGGGACATCAGGTTTTTTTTTGAAAATCTTATGTTTTAGGATTAAAATAATTAATTTAGACAAAAACAATCATATATATGTATGTCATACTATTTTCGGCCTTAGGATTGACCAAACCGATTTTCTTCATACATAAGGCATTGAGAGTATAATGTTTTTACAAAATTCGTTAAGGGTGTGGGGATCAATCGGTGGAAAATCCGATATCGATTGTCTTTAGGCATTTTAGAGAAAATTTTATTTAAAAAAAAATATATTACCTATAATGACTATAAGCTTTTTTTTTCAAAAAATCAACACCCAGGTCTTAAAATTAAAATATTTTTGGAAAGATTATTTTTCATATATAAGAGTATCAAGAATTATTTTTTAAATTAAAGATCGCGGACCTAAAGTGTAGAAAATTTTTATTTTCTAATTTTAATCTTTATTGAAAGGGCTATCAGATTTAGAGAAAAATTTTTCTAACGCAAATTTCTTAAGTTTAACCTATAAATGATAATTTTTAGAAGTATTTTTCTTAACATTTATTCCCAATCCCTAAAAAAATATATATGTATATTTTATTTCAAACTTTTTTAATTTTTATTATCAACAGACGGGAAAGTCATGCAATACACAGACACCTTTATTTTTTGTAAATAAAAATTCTAAGTTTTTTTTTAATTTAACAAAAAATCATATATTTTACAATTATGATACAAATTTTATATGCTGATATGGTACAATGGGTGGATATGATATGGTATATGATATGGATAATGATATGATATGGGCAGATAAAGTGACAAATGAAGAGGTATTTCGGCGATATGAAATGCCGAATAGGACAAACGAAACGAGCCTTCAGTCAGAAATATAATTTGTTTACATCAAAAATTAACTTAAATGTCAGGAAAAGATTGTTGAAAGTATATATTTGGAGCGCTGTTTTATATGGAAGTGAAACTTGGACGATCGGAGTACCTGAGAAGAAAAGATTAGAAGCTTTTGAAATGCGGTGCTATAGGAGAATGTTAAAAATCAGATGGGTGGATAAAGTGACAAATGAAGAGGTGTTGAGGCAAATTGATGAAGAAAGAAGCATTTGAAAAAATATAATTAAAATAAGAGACAGACTTATAGGACACATATTAAGGCATCCTGGAATAGTCGCTTAAATATTGGAGGGACAGGTAGAAGAAAAACATTACCGAAATGAAACGACCAGCACTACATAGGGAATCTTGGAGAGCTGCATCAAACCAGTAAATAATTGAAGACAAAAAAAATGGTACAATATATATTCAACTCATTAAAGAATCTAGCGGGAGTTCACTTCACTCCTAAATTTCATTAGTAAATCAAACATGATTTTTATGCACTCAACCGATCTTCGTGGAGGAGCGATAACGCTTCAGCCTTACATCTGGAGTTCCTGGGTTCGAATCTCGATCAGGCATGGCATTTTTCGTACGCTAAAAATTTCCATTCTCATAAGGAAAAATGACCAAAGGAATTGATGCCCATCATCTCAACAAAACATAAGCTTGTTATTCTAAGCAAAATATTTGTATATTTTTTTTCTGTTTATGTTAAATCCGTCTTCGGATTTAAGACACTTCGTTTGTCACAGACACACACATATATATATATATATATATATATATATATATATGAGTGTGTGTGTGCGTGTGTGTTCATGAACTATGCATTCAATTATTCCTTTTTTACCAGCTGCTGCGTGCACCTGTAAAGAATAAACAAAAATAGCAAGGCTATCACTGGTCGTTAACCTGTTTTACCTGAAAAATACGTATGTTTTACCTATTTATACCTGAATAAAATTATTTTTATAACGGAAATCCCTGCCGCCATTAGATTCTTGCAACTGGTTAGATAAACTTGGAAAAACCAACGAAGATTAATTTCAACTATTGAAAAATAAATGTTTATTTTTCAATAAATAAACTCTAATTTAGAGTTTAATCCTAAATATATAACTGATTTCAAAAAAGGTATTCACAACTTATTATTATAAGTTTTTCTGAGGTGAAATTACCTTTTTGTCGTTTTCATCTTGAGCAGAATTGGTATAAAAAAAAATCCACGAGCTATAATTAGTAACAAAGTAAAAAACTAGTGAAAGTGAAGTGAGGAAATTGTTAATATACGTATTTGGTTTACCATATATTATCAGATTCTTTTATTTTCGATTTAATATGTGAACAACCACAAGTAGAAAAATTAAATCATTACTTAAATTATTTAATCGATAGATACATAACTGAAAATTCTGTGTATACAGTAACGATCTATACAAGCCAGTTTCAAAATTAATTTAGAAAGAAAACGAACCACTGGAAATCATTTCACTCACCATTTAATGTAAGGTTTTTACAAAGCCCATGCATATTTAAATAACTTCGTAAATATTCTTTTACAATTTTACTCGGATACTTATTCAAATTTCGATTTTCTTCAAAAAATCGTAACCAATCACCTGTAAGAGTCTACCTACATTAACGTACGATCATAGAATTATTAATATATAAAAATCTAATTAATTTTTTTTGTGTCTTCATCTGAACTAAAACTTTACCCATTTAAACACCTTCACGTATTAAAAACACATTACAGAAAAACCTTTATTAAAGAAAATTTGTTACCTATAATCAAATATTAACAATTCAAACAAATATTTATCAAAAAATCAACCCCCATCTTAAAAAGAAACCCCGATTTAGGAGAAAGAATTGTATAGGTTTTAGTTGATAAGGTTAATAAGTTGAACTAAAATATTTCACATAATTTCTTAACGAGCAAAAACCAGTTTTCTTTCACTTCGACTATTATCCTTTCAATAGGGAGAAGAATACGAGGAAAATAACAAGGGTGGAAGTTTCTAGAAGTAAAATACACTTAAAATTCTTTAAAGATTTTTCCAAATCAATGATCAAGAACGTTACATTTTTTTTTTAATTTCCACTATAAACTGAAACTAAATTATACAAATAACAAAGGAATTTTTCTTATTTTTTTTTTAAGAATATCAAGACTTTTCAGATAAACGTAATTTCTAAAGAATCGAAATTATATAGGAGAAAACAGTTTGAGTTTTTTGGTAAATAAAGTAAACCTCCCGTTATAAATTTGATACTACTTTCACATTGTCTTAATTTAAAAAAATATATATATATATATACTTTTTTTTAAGTACGTAGATAAAATTATTCAGGTTCCGCACTTCAAAATGATTAGAAACATTTTTGTACAGATAAATGTAACCTTGAGTAGAAAACAGCAAACTGGTAGAGATAGTTGTTGCTAAGGAAACCAATATCAAAAAGATATGTTTCCATAACAACCTCTACGTCCAGCGACCAATCATCTTTAAGAATCCACCTACATTGACGTATTACCAAAATTTATTTATTTATTTTTTTTTTTTGTGTCATCATCCGAACTGATATTTCCCATTTACCTTCAAATATTAAACGCAACTCCCAAAAAAAACTGATGTGGACATCACAAGTTTGCCTTGAACTCCTACTAAATTACATATACACATTTTTTGTTGCACTTCATTTAAACTTATTTCATTGGAAGGTGAGATACTAACCTTCTTTTCTTTAATAAAGTGGACAGTTACAGAATTGCATTGTGGTGGACACCACATTGCAAGTTTTGCATTTTTTGTGGTGACCGTATCAGCATTTTATATTAGTTTATATATTAATTTAGTTTTACATAGCTCAAGTAGATATGTGATGTAAGTGTAAACGTGTCGGATCCGTAACCATGGACACATCGGTTCGAATCCGACTTTATATATATTTATTTTTTTCATGTTTAATTAAATATATTAATTTATTAATAATTATTAGCCTATGTTGTAAATTTTTTTGAATTAAAATGAAAGTGCATAAAATTTTATTTCACTAATAACTTCTGTTTTTTTTTCATATTTATTTTCTGTATTGTTATTATTATTGAATTATTATTTACTGTTAATTGTTTTTACAATTAGAGGTTAATAATTATTAATAAATCAGTATACTTAAATTAAAAAAAATATATATGTATATGAAATCGGAATCGAACCGATGTGCCTTCCCCTTGTAAAATCCAAATATTTCATTAATTAAAATTTTATTTGACTATAACTGGAACCGATGAAAATAAGTGCCACTTATGATATATCATTGAAAGGTACGAGGGCTTATTACTGCAGTTAAGGAAAACTCCAAAATCCAAATTTATTTAGAGGTCCGACTGTATATACATTTTTGGCCCAGTCGATTATAATCAAAAGGGGAGCTACACAAATAGATGTTACAACAGTCCTAATACAAAATTTCAACGGCTAATCGTTTTTGAGTTATGCAAGATATATATATACATACGTACAGACGTCACGCCAAAATAGTCAAAATGAATTCAGGGATGGATATTTCCTTTGAAATCTGAAAACCGAAATTTTTCGCGATTATAATATTTCCTTTACATCGTGCAAGGAAGTAAAAAATATTAATGATATAGCCGATCTTCGTCTGTATTTTTCATCCCAAAGTTCTGCGTTCAAATCCCGGTAAAGTCAGTAATAATTTTTTTCTTCGCATTGTACAAAGAAATGCATTTTATAAACATGCATATGTAGCTGTTACAGAATCCCAACCGGAATAAAAAAAAAAAAAAATAGTAAAGATAGAGGAGTTAATTGCTGTTGGGTTTTCCCTCGTTCAAGTAAACTACAGTTAATTAACAAATCTATTTAAATGTTCTGAGGGAACAGATTGTAGGTAATATTTACTTGTGCCAAAAATAACTTATGAAAAGAAAAAGATATCCATAACTGCTCCGCATTACAAAATTCACTAGGAAGTTAAAAAAAAAAAATGTTACGAATTTATACTTAAAATAAAATAGTATTTGTGGCGAAGTGGTAAAATTTCAGCCTTTTATCGAGGGGATCCCCGGTTCGAGTTCTGGTAAAGCATAATGTATATTTTTCATACGCTACAAATTTGCATTTCCATATTTTCAGGTATAAGCTTTTAAAACTTCTATGGTGAACTTATTTATGAAGCAAAACAGAAATAGTATTTAATAATTCGCATAATACTCTACAGCTGTATTCTCAGGTAATAAAAAGACAAGATGTAAATTAATTCAACACCTGCTGGAGTATTTATTAAAATCGTTCTTATTTATTGTATTTTTACAAAAATTACTTTATTTTAATAAAAAAAGACAACCTGCAACTGGTTTTGAACCAAGGTTTTACCAGCATAGGAAAACATTCGATTATCTAAAAATAAAACTATAAATTAGTTGGATAAAAATAAATTACTATAACGTAATAATTATGTATATTAAAAAAAAAAAAAATTATTTTATCAGGACGAACAAGAAAAATACTTGTTTCAATAAAAGATCATTATTAAACGTTTAATTTTTTTAAATAATTATGAATTTATTGAAATTAATTAAAATGAAAAAGAAACATACACGAACGTCTATTTAAAAAAAAAAACAAAAAAAAACAAGGTCTATTAATAAATAAATCAGTAATACAATCTTTTGAAAGTTTATTTACGGGAAAAAAATAATTCTAATTACTATATTGCATTTGCAGAAAATAAATGTAAAATGCAGCGGTAGAGATAAATTAAAAATAACTAAAAACTAACTAGCATATGAATTAATTAAAATAATTATACAATTAATAAGTATTAACTGTGTTTAAATATAATATTATTTACAAATCAAATAAAAAAAAATTCACATATAAAACAAGTGAATACAAAAATCAGATAAACATTTTTTTCGCTTTTAACAGGAAAAACATATATACATATCATCCAGAGAAGTATTAGCTAAACTTAAAGTATTAATTAAGGACATAAAAATAAACAAATAAAAAGGTAATTTAGACAAATGACCTATCTCGCTTCATTTTTCCTCTATCCACCATTTGTATTTTTCAATAAAAATTTACATCTTAAGTACGGATTGAAATATTTTAATAAAATTATGATGTGAACACCACATGACTTCCTTGTACGCCTATTAAATTACATTTACACTTTTTTTTTGCAGCGCTTCATCTACAACTTATTTCATTTGAAAGTGAGATACGATCCTCCAATTCTTTAATAAAGTGGACAGTTACACAATTGCTAAAATATTACTTGAACATCAAATATTTATACAATTATTAATTCAACAATCTTACATTAAATATTACGATAGAGTTAAAGTCCCTTTATTATTCGTATTACTAGATCACTATTATTCGTATCATCGTGAGTTGCTGGTTAACAAAAGTTTAAGATTTCTGGTGTGTAGCATATATAAAAGTTAATAATAATAATTAAACTATTCCGTTTAGTAAACTCCTGGTAAACTGGTTACAAATGTTAATTTCGAACTTACGGTGTAAGTATTCAGTTTTTATTATTGGATTATTAGGTGAATAATCAAAAATGAAAAAGAAACAATCATTCAGGAAAATAAAAGATAATATGAAAAGGAAGAAAATGTTTAAGACTAAGGAAAGGATTAAAAATTTAACAGAGGATGATGAATATAAAGAGGGGAAAATTTTGAAAACTACAGAAAGTATACAGAAATTAAAATCAGAAGAATTATATGAAATCGTTTCGGCGTTATATGAAAGCCTTTTCTATTGAAATTGGAACGTTTCGGTTCAGGAAAATCGTACACATACAAAAAAAAATTAATTAAAGCTAGTCCTAAGCTTTTAAACGATTTTAATGCAGTTTATAGAAAAAATTTCGTTTCCCCCATGCGCTCGATCAAACACAAAGAACAACTTTCAAATTTTTAAAACTTTTCTTCTCACTGATACTTTTTTTTTAATTTGATGATTTTTTGAAATCTGAAATATGTTGTCAAAAATTAGAGTATTGAAGCTTTATGTTTTTTTTATTCGTCTCTCTAAGCCTCTTTGTTGCAAAGTTAAAGTAGTTTGAGTACAATCATTTTTTTTTCATAAAGTATGGTTTCCTTTAATTTTTTATACTAGTGTAATACAATTTTTTTTTAATCAGCCATCGCCTTCCTAGACCGAACGCACCCAGTTTTCTGCGGGCCTTTAACCGACCCCCCTGAAGGCCTCCAGCGCCCACAAGGAGACGTTATCACCCACTGTAAGGAGAACGAATGCTCTAATTTATTTGTGTTGTTGCGCCTTTAAAGTTATATTTCATACCATTACATGGTATCATGAAAAAGAATTCGAGAAATACATACGTATATATGGTGTATTAAAATAAAAGTTAACTGAGACCGCAGCAACTTCCTTCCTACGTTTCTTGTCATTACCTTTCCTATAAAGGAATAGACAACTCAACTGTGAACATGACTTACGTCATACTACAAATTCCTCTCCTCTCACTCCCCCGCCCAGCGTTGATATAGTCAAGCTTTATATTATTTTACGCTGCTCCTACCCTAAGAAAAAAGAACATTCCGTACCACGTATCTTACTCATTAAAAAAAGGGTGCGTCACGTATTATTTCTAACACTATTTTTCCAAGATAAGAACAAACTATATAGATGGATGCTTGTAAAATTAACCTAATTACAATTTTCAAAAGCTTTATTTATAAGTAATCGTAAAATTATTTTTAAGTAAATCAATCTTAAAGGAATAATAATTACGCATAAAATTTTACGACAAGTAGAATTTTAATAAAAATTAATCGTTGAAATTATATTTAAAAGGAAAAAAAAATTTCTTGTTACACGAGTCATTATTTAAGTGATATATTTAATCTTTTCCGGCTTAGAGCTATGCTGCATGAACCGTAGCTTCTTGCAAAGAAGATATCATAGCTTATACTAATCTGTCTTTATAAAATTATAAACATTTATGAGTTTTTTTTTTTACTATTTTTCACTCGTTTCGTTTCCTCTGGCAGATGGAACCGGTGAATTTCTTTACCAAGTAACAGAAAGTTAAATTTGAAAGTATAATCTATCAGTCATGAATTTATGAACCGAGAGTGACTACCGATTTACTATTTTTTTTCGAATCGCTCAATTGTCAACAGATTCATTTACTATTTGACTATTTAATTTATTTTAATTAATACAACTTTTTTTCGGTCTTTCTTTTCGCAAATAGTTAATGAATCTGTTAACAATTAAATCTGTTAAAAAAGTCAATCGGTAAGCACTCTCGGTTCATAAATTCACGACTAGTAAGATTATACTTTCAAATCTGTTACGTGGTAAAGAAAGACCGAAAAAAAGTTATATTTATTACAATTAATTAGATAACAAACATAAAATTAAACATTTGAAAAGTTAACGAGACATTTAAAGATCAAAACTTTCTGGAGAACATGATAAATAATTCTGTGAAAGAACAAAGTCGATAGTTACAATAGGAAAAAATCATGATACACCACGCAGGTGAAACTCAATTTTTCCTGTTTTTTGCTACGCTACGGTCGGAGGTTAAAAACAGTAATAACAACATAACAGATCAAAAAAGTAATCCGATTACCTAATTTATACAATTTTACCAATCCTGTTGACAGACAAAACGAATGAAATCTGAAATCCCATGTATTTTATTAAATAAATTTTTAATAGTTTATATTAATTACACATTATGAACGACGAACAACAGTTGTATTATGAAGAACAAATCAACCAGATAAATATTTAACAAAGAAATATAGCATAACAAAAACGTAAATAGTATATATTTCACTTAAAAAAATATATTCAAATTTATATTCCACAAGTTGTGTTAAAGTATATCAAAATCATTTTTAATTATCATGTTAAATAAATAGAATACTATTATATTTATTTTTTACAAAAATAATCTCGATTCACTATTATAAAATAAATATAAGTAATTGAATTCCCACACAAAAACGGATCACGCACTTACGTAATGGTATACGAGTTACGTAAATTATACGGGAACAAGAGGAAGCGGATGGAGTGACCTCTCCAATTTATCAGATTAATAGCATAAATGCATTTACACAGACACGTGACTCTCTCACACGTACAAAACAATCAAATTGTCATTTCAATTAAAATATCCCTCAATTTTATTTACAACCTACAAAAAAAAATTTAATAGAAAAAAAATTGGTATGTTTAAAATAAATTAGAACGTATACGAAACATACACTAATTTTATATACTTAGCTAATAAAATATGTATTCAACAATCGATCGATATTATTAAATAATCAGGCGTGAATCCGAAGATTAGAAGTGACGGCAGTGTTATTACATTAAATTTATTTTTGTTTTTATTCAATTAAATTTAGCTGGATTATATAATTTAATTAACTGAAACATTTCAATTAAAATTTACAAAAATTATTTTATAAATAGATAACTAAGAGAAGTTTTATTTGTATTTATGAAAACAATTATTCTCTGATGCTGTAAGACTCAGGTTCGAATCTAAATCTTTTTACTTCCTTGTACGAAATAAAGGAAGTACTGTGTGTGTGTATTGTATTTACATGTTTCGGTGAAAATGTATTGCGTTTGTTACCCGTTTAACAAAGTTGTTTTTATGTCATACTGAAAAATAGTATGTTTCTGGACTCCAAAGTTTTGTTTTTTCCATAAATTTCTCGAAGATTACAAAAAATACAGTTCTGTTTATTTAATTTCGTTTTTATTTCCTGGTACGACGTAAAGAAAGTACTGTGATCGTGAAAAATTTCGGTTTTCAGATTTCAACGGAAATATTCATCATTTTGACCAACCCTGAATCCATTTTGACTAATTTCGGCGTGACGTCTGTACGTTTGCATCTCGCATAACTCAAAAACGATTAGCTGTAGGATGTTGAAATTTTGGATTTAGGACTGCTGTAAAATCTAACTTGTGCACGTCCTTTTTGATTGCAATCGACTGAACCAAAAGTGTCCAAAAAAACCCCAAAATCCAAAACATTAGGATTTTTTCTTAACTGCAGTAATAAACTGACATTGAGAGCATTTCAACGATATATCTTAAGTGGTACTTATTTTCATTGGTTTCAGAATTATAACAAAAAAAAAAATCTTAATTAATGAAATACATGGATCTTACATGGGGAAGGACAGGTAGAAGGAAAAAATTGTGTAGGCAGGCTACGTTTGAAATATGTAAAGCAAATTGTTAGGGATGTAGGATGTAGAGGGTATACAGAAATGAAACGACTAGCACTAGATAGGGAATCTTGGAGAGCTGCATCAAACCAGTCAAATGACTGAAGACAAAAAAAAAAAAACATGGGGAAGGCACGTCAGTTCGAATCGGACTTCAATTCCTTCCGTTTTTAAAAAATTTAAATATGTTGATTTATTAATAATTATTACCCTCCGATTGTAAAACAATCAGAAGTTATTAATGAAATAAGATTTTATGTACTCTTCATTTTAACCCAAAATTTCTTACAGAAGTTAGTAAATTATTAATCAATATAGTTAAATTAAAAAAAAGTTAAAAAAAATATATGAAGTCGGATTCGAACCGATGTATCCAAGGTTACGGATCCGACAGGATCTCACTTACACCACTAACTACTTGAGCGACGTGAAACAAAATTAATATATAAAATGCTGATACGAACACCACAAAAAAAAAGTGATGCGTGTAGCGTCCACTACAATGCAATTGTGCAACTGTCCACTTTATTAAAGAATTTTTTTAACCTCCAGTACAACCGTTATGTATTGCATCAGAGGATGAGATGAATGATTTATAACGTGTGTGAAAATGCCATGCCTGACCGGGATTCGAACACGGGACCTCCGGATGATAGGCCGAAACGCAATCACTCGCGCCACGCAGGCCTGCACTTTATTAAAGAATTACAAGATCGTATCTCACTTTCAAATCAAACACGATTAAATGAAGTGCAGCAAAAAATGTGTATATGTAATTTAATAGACGTACAAGGAAGTCATGTGGTGTCCAAATCAAATTATTTTTTACTTTCATCGGCAAAATGTCCATCTTCATCAAATTGTGTACGGTCAGATGTCCCAGGTCCCGAAAACACTAATATATTTATTCATTCAATAAATGATACCAATGAATTTTATTTTATTTTTTTTTAAGTATTCAAGTCTTAAATAATTATCAGTAATAAAAAAAACTACTTAATTGTAATCCTACAACAACAAAAATCTGTAATTGAATACATAATAATAAAAAGAATTAATTAATAGTTAAGTACGTTATCTGTTTCAATTTAATAACTTAATTAAAACATGTTACTTAAACAATTGTTTTATTATAATAAAATAATAATAATAGCTGGTTTATAATAATATTTGATATCAATACACTTTCTCTCATACATAAAGTTGATGATAGTAAAATCCACCAAATATAACGAAAAAATTATAGCTCGATTAATGAAAAAAGAAGCTTAACCCAATAATAAAAATTATTAATTAAAATATTTTGTTTACTGTATTCATTTATATTATTTTATATATATAATTCAATTAATAAATGATAAAACGTAGTATTTCATTTTACGAAAGTCATTCTCTTGTAGACTACCAGTATATAACTAAAATATTATTACGAATGAAGCTCCTTTTAACTCAAACAACATTTACAATTTTGCTCAATAAAAATTAATACAAAAAAAATACAAAGTATAAAGTCAAAATAAATAAATTAAGAAAACACAAAACATATTTATTGTTTACATTTAAGTTGTCATTGATGTTTGATTTAAATATAAAACCAGTTTAAGATAAAAATTAAAAGGTATTCCGGTGATAAAATGAATTAAAACGGAAAGGAAACACATAAAATATAATAAAGGTCAAACTTATTTTACAGTATTCTAAAGAAGATATTTTCTTTGTGAGAGAATTAAACAAGGAAACTGTAGTAAAACTAACTTAAAATATTTTAACACAAGGTATTTTAACTTTATAGGAGTTACAATTCCATAAAATTAATGTTAAGTAAAAGGATTAATCTTTCTTTTTCTTTGATCAATATGTCTAATTCATAACATCACCCGCTAGGGGGTTAGGGCCAGTGACGGATTTACCATAAAGCAAAACAAGCAGCTGCTTGAGGCCTCACTTTGACAGGGGCTTCGAAGTAAAAAATTTTACTTCACAAAATGAACTTTGATGATGTCATTCAAGATTTTGCAGCAGAAAAAAGTAGGAAGAAACTGTAAATGTACTGTACATAAACCTGTAAATAAAATAAATATTTATTTGATCTTTCTTTTATTAAAAAAAAAAAAAGGAGAGAGAAGACAAAAAGTTTATCCAGGGGGGGAGGGGGACCTCAAAAATATCGATTTGCTTGGGGCCTCGTCCGAGGTAAATCCGGCACTGGTTAGGACCTCGGTCTATGGCTTCAAACCTTTTCTTAGATACCATGAATGTATCCTGCAAATTTGAAAGCAGTTGGTTCTCGCATGGTGCCAGATCAAACAAGCAGATAGACAAGCAAACAAATCTTTGGTTTTATACTTAACATAAATTTCAATATAAAATTAATTATCTTCAATAAAGATTCAGAAATTCAGAAACCTCAGAAACTACATCCGAGCGGAAAATGATAACCTCACTTCAACTGGTGTAAAATTAAGTAAAACCTAAATTATTTATTTTTACAATAAACTACTAAATTTTCATTCAAATTAACACAAAACCCCCGCTAATTAATACCACTAACATTCTTTCCTTTCTTCATTAATTTTTATTTATAAAATCTGGCGCGAAAAATACTCTTCAGAAATTTATTTTAAAATTAAAATCATCATTAACGAACATTATAAAACGGATTTCATTTATGGATAAGAGTAAAACGATGTAACTCTAAAGTCTGTTGAGATAATTTGCAACAATCAACCAATTTGCCGGCTTCCGTGGCGCGAATAGTAGCGTCTCAGCCTTTCATCCAGTGGTCCCTGGTTCGAATGCCGGTCAGGCATGGCATTTTCACACGCTACTTGTCATTCATCTCATCCTCTGAAGTAATACCTAAGGGTGGTCCAGGAGGTTTAAAAAAAAAAATCAATCAATTTGTCAAAAATTATATTCATCGCAAATCAACTGATTTCGAAGTCGAGAGTTCTAAGGTTCAAATCCTAGTAAAAGTACTTATTTTTATACGGATTTGAATAATAGATTATGGATACCGGTTTTCTTTGGTTGTTGGGTTTCCATTAACCGTACATCTCAGGAATGGGCGACCTGAAACTATACAAGACTACACTTCATTTACATTCATCTCATCCTCTGAAGTAATACCTTACGGTGGTTCCGGAGGCTGAACAGAAAGAGAGAATTTGCAAAAAAAAATTTGCACGTGCAAATGCGCTGGCTTTAAAAGAATATGACAAAGATAATTTGAACTTCGTGTTTCGAAGGAACAAATACTTTATTTAAATCTCTATATAATTGTTTGTTATCCAAGTTTACATTTAATTATGCATTTCATTTAGTTATACTTTATTTCTGTTTCACAACAAAAGCTAACTAATTATCTATTGATAAATGAACTACGTAAAACAGTTTTAATTTTACGTATCGCAGTTTAAAATTTTTTACATCGCTATAAATAGATATATATGTTTTCTCCGTTAACGTCAATCTAATTACATCACACCCAAACGAACATTAAAAATACGTATTTTTTTCAACAATTAAAAACTTTTCTTTGAAAAAAAGAACAACATTTTACTATGCATTGTTAAACTGTAATCACTACACATTTAATTAGTTTAAATTAAAAAAGAAAAAAACAGATATATGCAAGTATTTAATTATTATATATTAACTTATTTTTTTTTTTAAATTAATATTTCAAGGTTACGTTCAGTTAATAATATATATAAAATTCTCATATTTATTGTTTGTAAAGCAGAAGACTTACCAATTATCCGTAAAAAGTTTCTAATTATACCGAATAATCGACGGTATTATATATTTAATATGTATGTATGTATGTGTGTGTATGTAAAAACGTAAACATCACACTAATAATAATAATATTTAAAAACCAGTTCATTAGTAAACTAACATATAATGGAATGTTCACAAACCGTTTACATTTAACGCCAGTTCCATTTTTTAAACAATTATAAAAATAAAAAAACCTTAAAAATTGGTACTCTTATGTAATGGGAAAAAATTATACACGAAAATAAAGAGTTTCAAAAAATCTATATTTTTTAAAATCGAATCGGCTCTCCTACCCCCAAAATAATTTTTTCCGGGTCACTTGCACTAATACTATACCAACAATTTAATTTGGAAATATGGCTAAAAATGTACAGATACTTTTCAGACATCATTACCAATACAAAAACGAAAAAATCCCGAGAATCGGACTAACAACACAATCCGCGAAATTTCAAAATTCTCGTTAATTTTTTGAACAGATTCCATATATCTATATATATATATATATATATATATATATATATATATATATATATATACGAAATATATATTAATATACTTTTTTATGGATATGATTGTTTTTCTTCATAACATAATGAAATATAACCAAAAAGTAGGCACCGGAATGTACCGATCACTAGCGGAAACTCCCGATTCGTTAGTATCAATTTCTAGAGTTAAATTTCTAATTTAATTTTTGTTATATCAATTTTTATCATTCAAAAAAAAAAAAAAAAATTTACACGAGGTAAATCAATTTTGGACACCTAAAAACAATCCCACTCCGAGACGCCGCCCGTCAGGGCAACCCGCTCAGAGGGCACGCCTCTGCAACTAGTTTTTATACTAACGGCGTACGTAGCGAAACAAGGATAAACTTTTCTTCTTTAGTAAAAAAAAAAAATTAAAATAAATAACTCTCATATTTCTGGTTAAACCGAATAAACAAAAAAATAAAAATAAATCTAAAAGGGGGAAAAAAATTTATGGATTATTTAATTTATATATTATCTAAATATCATATTTCTGGCACAAAGTGCAAATACAAAGTAAACAGATGATGCCTTGGCGTGTTCAAAATGAATGATAATTTACTTAATAATAGTACTAAAGTTATAGAACAAAGTAAACAAGTTTAAAAAGTAATATCATGCTTAAATTATTGCTGGAGATGGTATTTTAACGGCTGTTCGTTTATTTATTTATTTATTATTATTATTATTATTATTACAACTATAATTACTAAATTATTATGCGTAAGTAAATGTGCGTGGACAACAAGTTAGGAAATACGAAAGCAAGGCAACAGGTAGTCACGTGACACCTTATACATCGTATTAGCATTTTACATTATTATTAACCATTAAAAAATTGTTTTTACTTAGCAATACAACCCAAAAATATGCAATTTTATGATACTAATAAAAATATTACTCATTTATAAAAACAAGGGATTAATAAAATTAATACTTTTTATCTTTTAATTTTCCAAAGAATGTGGGATGATATTAATATTTTCATGAAAATTAGAAATCCGAGAAATACGCTGATCTAAACGTTAAATGATAATCTAGGTCATTCGTTCTTAAAGTGGGCGATAACACCCCTTGTGAACGCTGGAGATATTCAGAGGGGGCGGTAAACGGCCCATTGAAAATTGGGTAAAAAGCACATAACATTCATCCATCACATTAATATAAGTATAATTTTTCAATTGAAAACTATGTTTATATTTAATTTTCTATCACTATTGTTGTTATATAAATATAAAGGTACAATTGTAATTTTTTTTGAAATCAATTTTAATAAAAATACTTCCAAATAAGATTAAATATGCTTTTTAATTGCTCTAATTTAAAATGTAAGTTTCAACTCAGAAATAGGATATGCCACGTTTAAAAACAATAATTGCAATTGATGTTTTTAAGAGATCATCTTAAAAGCAGCATTTACAATTATTATTGTTAAGAGATGTTAAGTTTAAAAATTTTGTGGGCGCTAGAAAATTTTGAGAATCAATGACCTAGGTGAAAATAATAACACGACAGAATTTGTAAAATAAACTCATAAAAGTTTTAACAAATTATTCAATTTGTTTATTTTAATGTTTATTGGTATTTAAATGCAGTATAAAAAACTTAATTATTAGAATCATATTTAATATTGCCAATTTATGCAATAAATTATTACAAAAATATTTAGATAAAATTAATTTTTTCCTTTTTAATTTTTGATTTTGAATTTTATATGTATGATTATGAGTGAAAATCTACCAAATTTTGATACGTGCTGTTTTTGATAAATTATGCATTTAGTTTCTGTGGACTTTATTCGTACCAATTTACTTAAAATCAAAATCTATAAAAGTTTTATTTAAAACCTTTATCTGTTTATTACCTACCCATTTAACAAAGTTATTTTACGCGAAACATAAAACAGTGTATTTTTTGATTCCAATCTTTTGTATTTTACCCTAGATATTTTGAAAAATACTTAAAATACAGCTATAAGATCAACTTTTTTTTCAATTTTTCCGGCCGAATTTGATATAAAATCTCTAAATATACCCTTAAATTTGGATCCCAAGAATTACAGTCTTTCTTTTTCCTATTTAGCCTCCGGTAACTACCGTTTAGATAATACTTCAGAGGATGAATGAGGATGATATGTATGAGTGTGAATGAAGTGTGTAGTCTTGTACATTCTCAGTTCGACCATACCTGAGATGTGTGGTTAATTGAAACCCGGCCACCAAAGAACGCCGGTATCCACGATCTAGTATTCACGACTACCAAATCTCAACTACCAAATCAGCTGATTTGGGAAGACGCGTTCACCACTAGACCAACCACGTGGGTGAAGAATTACAGTCTGACTCAATTTTATCGAAGGGGCAAAATTTTTTACTAGCCGATATTCGCTAACAAATCTTATCCGAACCTTTGTTTATACGAACTTATTTATTTTAGCCAAAGTTTGTTACATTCTTCGTGAATCATCTCTCTCTCTCACTCTCTCTCTCTCTCTCTCTCTCTCTCTCTGTGTGTGTGTGTGTGTGTGTATATATATATATATATATATTTCCGGATGGTGTGTAGCCAAACTTACGGAATTGATACAGAATAAAAAACATGTTCATTGGATATAAATCCCATAATTGTTTCTTTTTCCCTTAATCAGTCTTTCATTGATTGTGTTCTTCAATCCCCAATATATTTGATAAGAATGGATTGAACAATTTTTTGAAACTTTAGTGAACATGCAAACACCTTAAAAAACAAAAAAAATAAATAAATTTTAAAATTGTAAATTTGAAATTTTAAAAAAATGGCGGTGATTTAGAATTTTTAATCATTAGTGGACGCATAAATATTAATTTTCTCGAATTATTTTATTAGATAAAATTTTAAGACTTTATTATAAAAAAAATTGATGTGAATACTACATTACTTCCTTGCACGCCTCTTAAATTACATATACACAATTTTTTTTTTAAATAAAAAATAATTAAAATTTTATTTTATAAACAACTTCTGATATTCTTTCATACTTTTTTTTATTGTTATTATTGAATTATTATTTATCATAAAAGTATTTTACAATAAGAGGTTAATAATGATTAATAAATCAATATATTTAAATTAAAAAATAATAAAATGAAAAAACAAAAAAGGAGATATCTGATTTGAACCGATGTGCTTCCTCTTATAAGATCCAAATATTTCATTAAATAAAATTTTATTTGGCTATAACTCTGGAACCAATAGAAATAAGTACCAGTTATGATATATCGTTGAAAATCTCCCAATGAGGGTTTATACTGCAGTTAAAAAAGGTCGAAATTCAAATTTTTTTAATTTTCGGCTTTGTTGGACACTTTTGGTCCAGTCGATTGCAACCAAAAGGGAATGTGCACAACTAGACGTTACAACAGTCCTAAATCCAAAATTTCAACATCATACGGCTAATCGTTTTTGAGTTATGCGACATACATACGTAAGTACAGACGTCACGGGAAAACTAGTCAAAATGGATACAAGGATGATCAAAATGGATATCTATTAAAATATGAAAACCGAATTTTTTCGCGATCACAATACTTCCTTTACTTCGTACAAGGAAGTAAAAACAAAATAAAAAGATTGACCGCTACGGGAAACGCAAGTAACCAAATAGCGCAGGCGAAGCTGCGACGGGAAGCTAGTAATAATATAAATTATTATTTATTTTTAATTCAATTAGTGAAATATTATAAAGTTTTTATAAAAGAAGTTCTTAAGGTTCAAAAGTTTATAAAAAGATAATGCGGCTATTTAAACATACCCAACATTCCTGAGTGTGTAATCATTATTAATTTCTACAAATAAACCTAACGTACCGTACCATACTAATGATACGTATATTTAATACTATAGCGTTTTAATTCTACGTGGGTGGATATACAAGTAATATTTTTTTTAAATTACAATTTTGTTTGTACAGAATACAACTGACAATTAAATTAAAATCAGAATTTTTTTTAGGAAAAAAAAGTATTTATAATTCGGGAAAAAATTCAAATAAAAAAACTTATTTTCTAATTAACTTTTCCGCCTTTATTAACGGTAAAAAAAATGTGAACAGATGATATAAATATATGAAAATAAAATAAATAATAAAAAAAAAAAATTATAACCTTGTAGCAAGACAAATATAATTAGGGGGAAAAGAACAACACTTGACCTTCAAATACAGCAGCAATGTTACGCTACAATATAAACTTGAAGCAAAAATCAAACTTTTAAAATATAACAAGATCGTACAGCTTAGCAGTAAATTCGAGGTTAAACTATTAAAAACGTTCACGAAATAAAAACCGTGAAAATTATTATTTAAGAAAGATAATTTTCTGTGTCATAAATAAATATAACTCAAAACAAATATAATTTAAAAAAAAAAAAAACAATTTTTATAACTTTTAACGACAAAAATTAATTACGAGAAAATTAAAAAGGAATTATGAAAATGTAAAACTATTCGTTACAAGAATTATAGACGGAAAGCCCAGCGTATTTTTCTGTTGTAAATAAGTACGGTATTACTTTTATCGCAAACCGATCACGTTCAAACTAAAATTCACAGAAACCTTAGCTAACAATAGCACAGTTCACAGTACCAGATATATACAGGGGGTCCCATATAAAACGCAACCCGACAATCACTCATCCATGAAATTTCAAAAGTCAAGCTTACTCCCCTACTCGTTACTGAAATGGACCGTCCAACATCTGAACATCGCGGCAACGCAGTAGAACACTACCGATAGTAACAACAATGCAATTATAACGTTCAGTGTATTGCTAGAGACAAGATGGTGTTTTCGCTAGATGAACGTGTTTTCATTGTCGAGTCGTACTTCAGTACGAAATCAGAGGTCCCAGTGCAAGATTTGTTTCGCCATAAGTACCCATATAAACTAGCTCCTAACAAAACATCAGTATTAAGGTTAGTTGCAAAATTTAGAGAGACCGTTTCTGTTAATAACAAGGAACACAAAAGATCTGCGTCGGTGTTGAATACAGATACAGTCACTGAAATCAAAGACCGATTTCTCGCCTCGCCAAATAAATTGATCAGACGTTTGTCTGCTGAAATTAATTTGGCTAAATCAACTGTTCATCGGGCGACCAAACGATTACAATTACGACCTTACCGCATTCAAACGGTTCATCGACTTCTTGAACCCGACAAAGAAAAACGGCTACATTATTGTCAACGGTTCCGTCGATTTCTGCGTGAGGGAATTAATCTTATGGATTCGTTATTTTTCACTGATGAAGCACGGTTTCATTCGGATGGCTACGAAAACAGCCAAAACAGTAAAATTTGGAGTGCTGAAAATCACCACGTTTATCACGAAACACAAGTACATCCGCAGAAGTCCGGCGTGTGGTGCGCGATATCGCGGAAGAAAATAATCGGTCCTATTTTTTTCGAGTACACCATTAATGCAGAACAATATTAGGATATTTTATTTCAGTTCATCGCACTCTTGGAAGAGGAAGACAGACACTGCCGGCTACAACATGACGGTGCGACGTCGCACTACGCAGGTTCAACTTCTGATTTCGTCGAGGAATTCTTTGGTAATCGTGTCATCGGTCGAGGCTTGTGGCCACCAAGATCTCCAGATTTGACTGCGGTGGATTTTTTTCTACGGGGTTACCTCAAAGAAAAAACCTACAGCAACAAACCACGAACACTTGAACGATTGAAAGTCTATATTGAACAAGCTGTATTATATATCCAGCCACAAACTTTGAAAAAAGTTGCAAGAAACGCTGTAAAAAGAATTGAAGCTTGTATTCAAGAAGATGGCGGCCACTATGTATGGTAATGGATGGTAATAATAAATATTACATTTACATTTACACATGCCTTTTTATTATTTCAATACCTACCAATATAAGGTTGGGTTGCGTTTTATATGGGACACTCTGTTCTTAAATTGGATTTACACAAGTAGTGCTTTGCGCGAACTATACCGCTACATGTCTGTTTCAAATGAAAAACCCATTTGAAATCCTTAGATAGGCTGTTTTCAATTTACACATGTAGAAAAACTACGCACATCGTACTCTCTTCGACTGCTTCGAAGGAGATTCACAGACGGTAGTCCGACAATTAATTATTTTTCACATGGGATCTGTAATCTCGGGCCGTTAATCTTTGCTAGCACTAGGGCCTCTTTTTATCGCATTAACATGCCGTGGAACCTTTCCTGGTCATTAAAAATAATCACTGAATTTTCTACGAATTTCCATGGCTTCTGTGGTACCAGGACCAGTGGCGGCTCGCGTTAAGGCACTATGGAACTGCACCACCTCCTATTTCCACTTGATATTACGATAAAATTTAATACAATGAGTGTACGTTTTCTTTAATTCATTCTTTACACTTGTACAACATATAATCCTTACGCTTAATATCAGTAGCCAATCCCCCAGTTTATGAAAAAGCTACAAAAATCTGTGTATGGAACTGTGCGCTTCACAGTTCCAGCGGCGTTGTGTTGCATGCGCACACAGGAAGCTGCACGCGAGGCTACGAAGGTGAGAGAATATTGTCGCTCCCGCAGAAACGACCCTGGCATGCTGGTGGAAGGTAGTTTTATTGTATATTCCCCGTGTGTATGGAACGTTCCTTTTTCTAGTTTAGTCAGTGGAACGAATATGAAAGCGATTTAATTGTTTTTTCAGTAGCGATCAGAAGATGGTAGAAAGCAACAAGGGCTTTCTGATTGCCAAATCTGTCCAAAAACATACAAATTAGTAAAAACTAATTTGTATGTTTCTCTGTACATAGAAATTTAAATTAAGCACCGTTAGGTTAGTTTTTAAGCGGAAACTTTATTAAGTTATTAACTAATAATGTTAAAAAATATTATCTCTATTGACATTTTATTACTTATTCGGTTAAACCGGACACGGTATTTAAGCACTACGTTCTTAAAAACTGAGGACCGTATTCTTGAATTTGATAATAGTATAGATAGATAGATAGAAAAATTCGAATATTTTTTCGCGGAACGTTATTTCTTGAAAAAAAAAAATTAATTTCCACTAACAGTAATGTGTTAATATTTTTTTTTTGGGTAGATCTATCATAATATAGAATTTCCACGTACTTCCGAAGAAGTTTTAGTTAAAAAAAGAATCAACTGTTTTGTTAGAACCTTAATTAAAAGAAATTTTTTAGGAACAATGTTACATTTAAAATTTATTGTTCATAAAATTAACTGTTACGAAAAACATGAAAATTTTTGAAGGAAAAATACTCATGTTCCATATATGATATTTAATATTTGAATAAAGCAATAGATGAATTTATTAAATATAAAACTTGTTATGCATCTATCACCAGCAATTCATTCATCAATCAATCTCACACGCGTTAACTTCAACATCTACTCCCGTAGGTCTAACATTTTATTACTTCATTTCCTTTATCCCAAAAACGATCTCGCATATTTTTGAAAACGTAGAAAGAATAAACACATAGAAGAACAGTAGTTTACAATAAGATATCTAAATTATGTGGGGATCACTAATAGTATAATGGAGGGGCTAGTGTACGTGATTGTTACAAGACAATCACCGGTCTAGCAATCTAACCCCATCACACGCGTGAATGAAGCTTTTTATATTTAGACCAGTAATATATTAAATTTTTATCTTTGTTTCCCTGAGGTTAGTGTACATGAGTAGTAATAAACTCATAATTTATTTTATTAAGCGATATATTTTATTTACCGTATTTTTAATTAGAATTTTCTTTTTGCAATATAATCTTCACAAATTAATATATAATCTCCAATCGCTTAAAATAAATAAAAACAAACATAAATAACATTATTAAATGCGATCCCGTAAATAAAATCTCAAATAACAAAGTTAAATAGGAATTCTTTAGGATGAATATTAATTACGGCTAGTATATTAATTCTTTATATTACTAAATTATTATATAAAAATAAAGAAGTAATAATAATTAAGCATACCGTACGGAAAATACTTAAATACTGCACTTGTTTCTTACCTGTAAAAAAGAAACAAACAAATCATTAATAAAAGTTATATAATGAAAAACAATAAAAATTTAAATTAACATATATTGAAATTATTTTTCAATGAATAATTACATTAATTTATGAAGATATTTGAAATGTAACGTGTGAATAAATATAACATATTGCTGACTGCCGATGATTAATAGGACTATGTATGGTTATCGAGTAAACCATACTCGGTAGAAACCGTTAATAACATTTCCTCTCGCAATATACTACAATTATAATACAGCATAAAAAAATGTATAAATAAAAAATTTTCACATAAACGTTCCTGTAAAAAAATCATTCATGTAAATAATATAAAAAAGAAATAGTAAAGTTGTATAAAGATTGCGAAATCCGCACCAAATTAAAAAAAAAAAAAAAAAAAACCTTTACTTGTTGCAAATTAAAATTTTAACCGAGAAGAAAAAACAATTTTCAAACACAATTTTATTTTTCTTTAAAATCATATTTTATTTGAAACTGTTTAATTTTCTTTAAAAATACGGGAGCCGTGAAAAAAATCCGTTTACACAAACAAAAAAACAAACATCAATAAACTAGATAAAAAAAAAAAAATAACAATAAAACTAAGGATATTTTGATTACTAAACGTAAAAAGAATATAATACAGCGTGTATTGAAAAAAATCACCCGGTTTCGAAACCATAACCCTGTGCTACAACGCACGGTCACTGAATGAAATTCGCACAATTTGAAAGTACGCATCCAGAGTTTCAAATATCCGCCACCAGATTGTATAACATTAGCAAATGTTATGTTACACTCATACGTAAGCTAATTTCACCCGTAAATAACAAACCGTCTATGCAGCAAAAGACGTTTGATTTTTCTACAATTCAGCAAGACAAAGTCCGTATTAACGGTTCAGCCTGAATTTCGACATCATTTCAGGATCGAATCAACATCGACTAAAAACTTTCGTTGCTGGTAAAAGCAATTTGAAGAATGGGGATGATTATGTAAAGGAAATAATCCAGGGCGATCACGCACCAAGAGAATTTTTAGCGAAATCCATTCGTCGAGCTAGCCGAAAACTTGCAATCCCTCATTTTTTTTTTTTTGTGGCGAGTCGGAGGAACCCCATTTACGGAAAGAGTGGTGTCATTTACTCGTTAAACAGGTTCCGCCAGCTGTTGTTAAGGTGCGTATGTGTGCCTGCGCCTTCCGACTAAATCTCCTACCTCGCTGATCCTCCAATCCCGAGGCCGGACCCGCAATTAAACACCATTCAGCCCCGGGAGATGAATTTGAGCTCAGAGGATCCATAATTCGTTGTATTTTTGAGGCCTGTCTTTAACAGAGGCAACCCGAAAGTCGGTTCCGCCGGGACTCGGTCTTTTCAATGCTTGCCTCTAACGGAAGCGACCCAAATACCCCCGGTCCCGGCACTCGATCTTAACCGCTCCACAGTGCCAGAATCCCAGTGCTTCATCCGCACAAGTACGGACGGACGATGGCTCCGTGGAGGGCACTCCCCCCACCTCCCGTAAGCATACTGAAAACGATCCATAACATCCCCGAAGGAAAGAAGAAATCCGGAGACTGGTAGAAGGCAACATTCCACGAAGGACTGACGATCACCAGCTCCTACCTTCATTGCCAGGACGTAAGTTCAATTCCGGCCAGCGCACTCATCAGTTAGGTGGTCCACCATGCGCGTGATTGTTTGGCGTGCGTTAAGACAACGCTTGACTTCCGTACATACCGATTACAAAACCTCTTCGTGTAAGTGACAAAAGAAAAAATGAATATTTCTGTGAAATACTCATAGCTGATAACGGAAAACGATAGGTTCTTATCATCGTTAATTTTAATGAAAAGCAACTTTTCATTTAATCGGTGACGTTTCACGTCACAATGTTCCGTAGCGAGATTGTACAGCACAGGTAGTTTTCTGTGCAGTTTTGTTAATGAAAATTTACGGCCCTTTCTTTTTTTGAAGGAAACACAGTAAAGAGACATTATTTTCTTGAGATTTTGTAGGACTGGCATTTTCTACGAAAACTTCAGTTTTCAGCAAACACGGGCCCCGTCACATCCTCACAACCAAGATGATCAGTTTCTAAATAAAACATCACCTCAACGCTGGTTAGGGCGTACGGGAGCCCAAGACTTGGCACTACACACTTGGTCCTCGAAATGTCCAGACATTATTATATTATATTTCACAATCATCTGCGTTTCGGATGATCACAGCTGCAGTAATGACTGTAACAGAGAATTGTCTGTAACGCGTTACGGAAGAATTCCAATTATTGTCTTCATGTTATCCGCCCAGTAAATAGAGGTAAACAGAACAAATAAGTTAAATTAAAACATTTTTAAATAGTATGTAATTTGACTGGTAATTATGAAAGATTTAGAAACACATCTGTTTGAAATCGAGTCATTCTTTTCAGTACATAATAAACAAATATACGACGAGTTACAAGCAAACGTCATTCTAAAAACAACGTACAAACACAAAAAATCCTTTTCGATAAGCCGGAAGTAGATTTCACCGGTGCTAAGTAGGGGATAAAAACGATTTCCACCTTAAAATTAAAAAAAAAACTCAATTTACTCAATACGACCATGGTTGCATGTGAAAAAAAGTTTCACATGTTTAGCATACGAAAAGCCCCATGATACAATTCCAGCAAAATTTTGGCCATCCCTTGCCGTAACGGTTGGTAATATCAAAACATTTTTCATACAAAAGTTTTAGGTAATGTTTATAGGACTAATGAACACTTTAAAACGACACCTGCACCTATTAAGGGAAGTATGATATTTTTGTCTTCAAAACCCCATTTTTTCCACTTCCTGGGCCAACGGTTGATGATATCAAAAATCTTTACTTAGTTAAGTTTTAGGCCCTTATCCAAAAAATAGTAGGAACTTTAAACGAATTCGATATTTTACTTAATAAGAAAGTTATAGCGATATTTTTGAAAAAGCCCCCCAAATGGTCAGATTTTGCCCATTAACGAACTCGACCAAGATTTTTCGTCGTTAAATTTTATGTATCAGTTTAAAAGTGATTGGCGAAAAATTACGGCAGTTATTGTGCCCACAAGAAAGTGAAATAAATAAATAAATATATATACGTAAGGATTTAGAAGAAACAATGAACGGCATAGATGAAGTCCTACGCAACAACTATCGCATGAAAATAAATAAGAAGAAAACAAAAGTAATGAAATGTAGTAGAAATAACAAAGATGGACCCCACTGAATGTCAAAATAGGAGGAGAAAAGATTATGGAGGTTGAAGAATTTTGTTATTTGGGAAGTAGAATTACTAAAGATGACGAAGCAGGAGCGATATCAAATGCCGAATAGCACAAGCGAAACGAGCCTTCAGTAAGAAATATAATTTGTTTACATCAAAAATTAATTTAAATGTCAGGAAAAGATTTTTGAAAGTGTATGTTAGAAGTGTCGCTTTATATGGAAGTGAAACTTGGACGATCGGAGTACCTGAGAAGTAAATATTAGAAGCTTTTGAAATGCGGTGCTATAGGAGAATGTTAAAAATCAGATGGGTGTATAAAGTGACAAATGAAGAGGTATTGCGTCAAATAGATGAAGAAAGAAGCATTTGGAAAAATATAGTTAAAAGAAGAGACAGACTTATAGGCCACATACTAAAGCATCCTGGAATAGTCGCTTTAATATTGGAACGATAGGTAAAAGGAAAAATTTGTGTAGGCAGGCCACGTTTGGAATATGTAAAACAAATTGTTAGGGATGTAGGATGTAGAGGGTATACTGAAATGAAACAACTAGCACTAAATAGGGAATCTTGGAGAGCTGCATCAAACCAGTCAAATGACTGAAACCAAAAAAAAAATATATAGGTATAAAATTTTGAACTGACAGTGATTTTGGGGTCTTAGGGATGTGAAACGCGAAGATATGATAAAATTTTCCGGAAGTCGAATCATGATACTCATTACAATAGGTAGCTTTCTCATAAAATTTATCTAATAGTTCAGGTTAGGTTGTACAGTAAAATTTAACAAATAATTTTAGATTCAATGTTTTAGCGAAAGGATAAATACCATTAAGACAATTATTAAAAAAAGAGGAAGCCAGACAAATTGTAGTTAAGCATATTCAATTCACACTTTCACACGGAACATACTTCTATGACATAAAACAGTTTCTGAATTAATTTACATAATATTAACTTCTAAATCATAATATTCATTCTACTTGTACATTAATTTTAAAGGAAATTTTAGTTCTCGATTCATAAGTTTTATATTATAATAATACCTAGAGGAAAACATATATTTAAGCTAGTTCCCGAAAAATAATTAATGAGTATAATTTATTACTACAATCCTGGGTAAAGGCATTCCCCCATTACTTATAAAAAAAACTAATTGAATAATAAAATAGGAATAAAAAAATGTAAAATGTTTTAAACAATAATCTTTGAAATATTTTAAACCTTATTAATTGCTTTAAACATATCACAAAAAAAAAAAAAATAGTGGAAGTTATATATCTCTAAATATGTAACAAAATGAACTGTGATACAAGTTGCCTTCATATAGATATACTAAAAATACATTTATAAAAAATGGACTAAAAATTGAGAGAGTGGTACATTTATCGAATACCGACCCCGCTGGATTATTGTTCATTTAAATACCCGATGGATCTATTTCTTTTTAACAATATAGAAACGCTATTTAAAGATTAAATGCTTCGAACGGAATGGATAATTTCCTAATCAAAATAACGAAAATTCAAGTCGCTGTTTGTTATCTAATGCATAGCAACCTGTTGTGTAGCTTATCCAAGGCGAATTGGCGCAGATCTGATCTATGATCTAGCCGACGGTTGCCTAGCTAGCGCGGGGCTGTAATAAACTACTTGTGGAAAACAATACATAAACGGTATAATAAATTTTACGGTATATATATATATATATATATATATATAGAAAAAAAATATATTTATTTTTAAAATATAAATACTACAGTATATTAACTCGTTGATCCTTACAGCGGCGCTCATATCCAAACCAAGGAACGCTTGTGCGAGGGGGGGGGGGGTCGCTGAAATGCCGGAATAAAAAGCACAGTGGAACTGCCAGGCTCCCACCGGGTTGGTCTAGTGGTGAACGCGTCTTCCCAAATCAGCTGATTTGGAAGTCGAGAGTTCCAGCGTTCAAGTCCTAGTAAAGCCAGTTATTTTTACACGGAATTGAATACTAGATCGTGGATACCGGTATTCTTTGGTGGTTGGGTTTCAATTAACCACACATCTCAGAAATGGTCGAACTGAGAATGTACAAGACTACACTTCATTTACACTCGTACATATCATCCTCTGAAGTATTATCTGAACGGTAGTTACCGGAGGCTAAACAGGAAAAAGAAAGAACTGCCAGACTCAACATGAAATCATACTTGACCATATGAATTCGGCCGTCGGATATCGCCATGTTGCAGCCGTTAAGTCACCGTGATTTTTTTAAGTTGAAATATAGTTACAAATAAATTAACAAATAAAAAAGAAATTCGTCTGAAAAAGCCAAGGATTTGAAGAGAACAAATTGTGTGCACCGATAACAGATTAAGTTCCATTTCTTCTCTATTAACTGAGCAATATCACAAATTTAAATATTTTAAAACGTATAATTTATAAATAAATTACCATTAATACGATTTATAAAAACAAGGAACAATAATAAGTAATCTTTTTTTCAGATACACCGATGAACTACGCGATTCTAAAGCCAGATGAAATTACCATGTTGTACGATATACAGTCGTTCATTAGACCAATTCAGATGAGAATAAATGACTCAGTCTAGTACAATGTAGTCTGGTTTTAATCGTATCCAGTTTAACCTAACATATGATTCGTTGACGTCAAAAAATTAAATATATTTAATTATTATTTTTAATAAAAGAACAGGAAAAAGTACACAAAATATTTTATATATATTAGCAAACTGTATTATTGTTATAAATCAAACAATAAATATTTAATTAATAAATATAATTATGGATAATTAAACAAGAAACGTGACATAATAAAGAAACGTTAATCTAACTGCTATAATATTACTTTATTAGCTAGCTGTAAAGTAAACTTAACGTGATATAATATAAAAATTCTCCGGCATCCGATGAATTCAACATCCACAACAGTTCCTATATACGAGGAACACAGATAAAAGAACAAAGTGGAAGGGGGGTAACCGCTATATTGTTTGTACGTCATTCAATCGGTTGGGTACGCAATAACAACTAGGGACGAATGCAAGTAGGGCGAGTAAATTGTGATTTTAACAATCAACTTTTTTAAACTGACTGTACCCTTATTTTACATTAATAAAATAAGCACGAATATGTGAATAAGCATGAATATGTGAAATTATATTTCAAAAATTTAATTATAAAAGAACAAAACATTTATAAATAAATATGTTTGTTACAAACATTATAAACAAAAAAAAACTAATTTCTACTAAAATATTTTTGCATACATTAATTGCTAATTTATCTAATAAATTACATTTTAAATTCCGTAACAATCTCTAAAACCGCTTCAAAAAAATGAGAGATTCTCAATTAGACCCGTATTTTTTTTATTTTTTTTTTATACAGTGTCCCACGAAGTAACAGAAAAACTTTCAAAACATGTTCTACGGTGAAAATAATGAAAAAAGTTCAAATAAACATAAGTCTAGAAACGCTTTTTTAAGTTACGACTAGGGAAAGATTTCGCCTGGATTTCAGCTCTACTAATAAAAAAAGAAGCCCTACTGTAATTTTTCGGACCCAAATTAAGAAGTAAAGTTGGTGTTTTTTTTATGTAATTTCAGCTTGGAAATAGGATAAAACAGGTCGCAAAACTGTAACTCCAGTAGTTTTTTTTAATATATTCGACGATTACTTATAGTAAAAATTTTTGTACAATCACAAGTTAATTAATAATTATACAGGATTATCATAAAAGAATGGTGCGGTTTTGAACATGGTTTAAATTAAAACAGAATTACTTACAGTTTATGTTTTTTATTTTTTAAATTTGTTGCTCAAACATTTTTTTACATAATTAATAAATTTCAATATGTGTGTGCCCTTAGTCCTCGACAAATGTCCAAACGACACTCAACTTCTCTCCAAACATTAGTTAACATTTCTTCGTTAATGGTTGTCATTGCTTCTTCATTAATCCCGTTTTTTAAGCGGTTTAGGTCGCGAATTTTTTGTGTATAAACAACGCTTTTGATGTACCCCCACGAGAAAAAATCGCAAGGTGTCAGGTCTGGACTCCTTGGAGGCCAAAATATGGATCCTTGCCGGCCTATCCATCGATCTCCAAATTTTTCGTTCAATGCGACTTCTGATTGCCGATTGTCTAATTATTCAACCGTTTCGTCTGGTACACTTGGTCTGCCGGTTGTTTCTGTTTGTTAACCGATCCGCTTTCTTCGAATCGTTTGAACCAACGTGTTATGTTATTTTTGTGTGATGGATCTCTCCCGAATTCACGTTGAACTAAAATTACGGATTTTAATTCAGCCATCAAGAAAACACACTTTGCTTTGTCTTTATCCGAGAACATAGTAACTCGCTAAACTCACCGCAACAACAATACAAGAACTGACGTTGTGGTTACAACTGCTGATAAAAAAACTTTTGGGTTGGAGGCTTTCAGGAATACCAACACAACATCTAGAAATTTCCCTACAATCTTCCTATGAATTACTGAAACCGCACCATTCTTTCATAACATGTATTATGACCATCCATGAATCCATTTTTACTAGTTTCGGCGTGACTCCTGTACGTATGTATATATCTGGCGTAACTCAAAAACAGTTAGCCGTAGGATGTTTAAAATTTGAATTTAGGACTTTTGTAACATCTAGATCTGCACCTCCCGTTTTGATAGCAATCGACTGGACTAAAAGTATCCAAAAAGTTCAAAAACCAAAATATTTGGATTTGGAATTTTCCGTAATTGCAGTAATAAGCCCTCATTGAGAGCTTTTCAACGATATATCGTAAATGTTACTAATTTTCACTGGTTCCAGAGTTATAGCCAAATAAAATTTTAATTAATGAAATATTTGGATCTTACAAGAGGAAGGCACATCTGTTTAAATCTGACTTCATCTCCTTTTTTTAATTTAAAAAAAATTATTTATAAATAAGTATTAACCTCTGATTGTAAAAAAATAATTACAATAAATAATAATACAACAACAATAAAAAAACATATAAAAAAATATCAGAAGTTATTAATGAAATAAAATTTTATGTATTTTTAAAGATGTATATATGTAATTTAATAGGTATACAAGGAAGTCATGTGGTGTCCTCATCAGATTTTTAAAAATAAGAAACCGAATTTTGACGGTGTAAAAAATGCCATTTCTGACTGGGATTTAAACTTGGAAACTACAGGAGGAAAAGTACATATATTAACGTTTTAATATGAAATTCGATATACGAAATAATTATACGTAGGATTATAACCGCGTAATAATATCACATAACCGAACATGATTGTGATTATTTTAGAAAAAAAATCTTGGAAATTCCAAACTTATTAGTTTTTTTTTACCGACTTTGCGAAGAAAGTACGATATTACTTTCGGCCGCACGTTAATATTGAGGGGTTCTTTCTTTTTCCTGTTTAGCCTCCGGGAATTACCGTTCAGATAATACTTCAGAGGATGAATGAGGATGATATGTATGAGTGTAAATGAAGTGTAGTCTTGCACAGTTTCAGTTCGACCATTCCTGAGATGTGTGGTTAATTGAAACCCAACCACCGGGGAATACACCGGTATCCACGATCTAGTATTCAAATCCGTATAAAAGTAACTGCCTTTACTAGGACTTGAACGCTAGAACTCTCGACTTCCAAATCAGTTAATTTGGGAAGACGCTTTCACCACTAGACCAACACGGTTGGTTAAGATTGGGGGGGTTAAATTGAGTTTTCTTAAGTTTTGAGGTGTGAGGAGTACGAAAATACCATTTACTTAAAAATTTGGTTTCCTTATATATTTATAGGCGCAATCTGATATTGTGCATGTAAAAATTTGACGAAAATTGGTTGAGCCGTTCTTCAGTTACCCTCAATTAAGAATCGATGAAATTTGAGCGGGGCAAACTAGAAGCGTGGTTCGTTATGATGTTGCAGGTTGAAACGTAGACGTTTCTTTATCTGCGGTATCTATTATTAGCAATATTGTTCGGCAACACTTTTTCAAAAGAAGAAACAAAATAAAAACGAAATGTCGGTTTTCTTAATAAGAACGCGCAGGGTTTTTTTTAATACTCTATATAAAGTAAACAGATTAATACTTATTCCCGTATTCTAAATAGTCTTAGCTCTTGAAAGGGTTTCTCTTTCTTTCCTTCTTTTTATTAAAATAAACGTTTATCAATTTTACCACAGACTTCTTCATTTTAATTTCCAAGTAATAAATATACGATGTTCGTTCGATTCATTACATAATATATAGTTTATTACGCGATGCTACAATGCCGCTCATATTAGGTTTGAGTAAACACAGATATGATGTGTATTTGACCTTTCCATATCATTTAGATACGTAATGTAAAGATACTATCTTAAAATTATATTATGTAATAAAAAAAATAAATCTAAACTAATTAAAGTAAGCTGGAAATTACGCTCAGCGGAATTGTCGCTATATGGAATTTAACGTGTTTAACTTAAATGAACTGATATTTCTTAATTTATTGCAGAATTCTTGCAAGTCTAAGATTATGAGAATCTAATTAAAAACGCTGATAGTAATAAAATTATCGGGAAGTAATAGTTTTATTTTATTATTCAAAGTATTTACAATATACGCTGCACATATAGGTAGATAATTATTCCGATAAAGGGCGGCTAAACCTATGCGAGAGCACGGAACGCTGTTAATCTTCAAAAACGAAGATTGCTTAAAATACCCAGTTCTAACAGACACAAGAAACGTCTGTAAAAAAAATTAAAGGAACTAATAAAATATTTTTCTTCTAAGATAATTCTTCAAGTATCAATGTAAAAGTAAAAATGACTAATATTGTTTTTAAAATTAAAAACAAAAATAAATGTTTTAAAAGTGATCATAAAATACAGTTCAGGAGAGCAGTTCGATATATTACTTTCAGGCGAATATAGCTAGAATAGCTAAATTAATCATGATAATATAAAAATTGAGTTATCGTTTTTTTTTTTTCAAATCTTTACGAGTAACAGTCCAACTATTTAGTGTATAGGAACATATGTATGTGCCCATATGTAGGAATGTATGTCGCACTGGTATGTTTGGCCTTACATCTCACGATTGACCCAAAACCGATTTTCACCAAATTGGGTTGAAATATTTTATATATATGGCAGATTGATCGTACTAATATTTTCCAAAATTCATTACGGTGGTGAAGGGATTATCGCAAAAAATTTATTTAATTTTTTTCTAGAGGCATTTTACAGAAAACCTCATTAAATCCAATTTGTTACCTACATTGCATATATAAATTAATACAAAAAAATTTGATGTGCACACACGACTTTCTTGTACGGCTATAAAATTACGCATACACGGTTTTTTTAAAATGAAAAGCAATAAAATTTTAATTCATTAATAACTTCTGATATTGTTTCATATATATTTTTTTTCTTTAGCTGTTATTGAATTATTATTTATTGTTAAAAATTTTTACAATCAGAGTTTAATAATTACGTATTAATAAAATCAATATATTTAAATTAAATAAAAAGAAAGGAAATCTGATTCAAATCGATGTGCCTTCCCCTTGTAAGATCCAAATATTTCATTAGGCTACAACTCTGGAACCAATGAAAATAAGTACCACTAATGATATATTGTTTAAAAGCTCTTAATTAGGGCTTATATCTGCAGTAAAGAAAAAGTCCAAAATCCAAGCTTTTTTGATTTTGGGCTTTTTTGGACACTTTTGGTCCATTCAACTGCAATCAAAAAGAAGGTGCACAATTAGATGTTAACAACAGTTCTAAATTCAAAATTTCAATATTCTAGAGATAATCGTTTTAAGAGTTATACGAGATACAGACGTCACGCCGAAACTAGTCAAAATGGATATTTCCGTTGAAATCTGAAAACCGAAATATTTCGCGATTACAATACTTCCTTTACTTCGTACAAGGAAGTAAAAAATATTTTTGAAAACATCAACCTGTTTTTGTTCTTTCGCTTTATTTCTCCTTCGGTTAAAATATCTTTTACAATTTGTTTTTAAAGTCTATAATTCATATATAGATCTATCAAGAAATGCCTAAATTTTCTTTTTTAATTATAGATCCCAGCCAGAAAAGTCTTTTGTTTTGAAGATGTTATTTTTCTTATTTTAGACTTTATTGAAATGGGTATTCGATTTTCAGAAAACTTTACTTAAGTAAATTTATTAAACTTAACCTATACATGGATATTTTTTTCAAATTCTTATAATTTATTCCCCATCTCTAAAAAACATATATTCTGTTTTGTTTTATTTTTGTTTTTAATTAACAAATTTTTTAGATTTTTTTTATTAAATAAGAATAAATAAATAAGAAAGAAGCCGTAATAAGAAAGGGAGTCCGACATGGATGTTCCCTATCTCCGTTACTTTTTAATCTTTACATGGAACTAGCAGTTAATGATGATAAAGAACAATTTAGATTCGGAGTAACAGTACAAGGTGAAAAGATAAAGATGCTACAATTTGGTGATGATATAGTAATTCTAGCCGAGAGTAAAAAGGATTTATAAGAAACAATGAACGGCATAGATGAAGTCCTACGCAAGAACTATCGCATGAAAATAAACAAGAACAAAACAAAAGTAATGAAATGTAGTAGAAATAACAAAGATGGACCACTGAATGTGAAAATAGGAGGAGAAAAGATTATGGAGGTAGAAGAATTTTGTTATTTGGGAAGTAGAATTACTAAAGATGGACGAAGTAGGAGCGATATAAAATGCCGAATAGCACAAGCTAAACGAGCCTTCAGTAAGAAATATGATTTATTTACATCAAAAATTAATTTAAATGTCAGGAAAATATTTTTGAAAGTGTATGTTTGGAGTGTCGCTTTATATGGAAGTGAAACTTGGACGATCGGAGTATCTGAGAAGAAAAGATTAGGAGCTTTTGAAATGTGGTGCTATAGGAAAATGTTAAAAATCAGATGGGTGGATAAAGTGACAAATGAAGAGATATTGCGGCAAATAGATGAAGAAAGAAGCATTTGGAAAAATATAGTTAAAAGAAGAGGCAGACTTATAGGCTACATACTAAGGCATCCTGGAATAGTCGTTTTAATATTGGAAGGACAGGTAGAAGGACAAAATTATGTAGGCAGGCCACGTTTGGAATATGTAAAACAAATTGTTAGGGATGTAGGATGTAGAGGGTATACTGAAATGGAACGACTAGCACTAGGTAGGGAACCTTGGAGAGCTGCATCAAACCAATCAAATGACTGAAGACAAAAAAAAATTAAATGAATTATTGTATTTATCTTCATCAATTAAAGGGCTACTAAAATTAAAGTATCTTTGGCACCTATATTACATTCCAGACCCAAAACGAAAAGGAATTTCTTTTATTATTTTCATAAAAGTAGTACTTTATAAAATTTTACTATCATCAAATTATATTTGAACGGTGTAGTCGGGAAAATCATGCATACTTTGCTAGCATTATAAATAAATAATTTTGCGTTAAATAAAAGAATTTTTATGCGTGACAAGGATAAAAGTAATGGATAATAACGTCCTTTGTCCAAGGACTCAACAATATTCTGAGTATAAAACGATCCGTAACTTCCTGCCCGAGAAATACCTCTTTAATAAAAGGCACTTTATTTATAAATTAAAAAAAAAATCATTCTTTCTATTCTGTTGGAGATGCCGTCAACGGTAATCATCCTGTTTAAACTTAATTGAATCAAAGTTTTTTTTTTCTTGAATAAATAAAATAAATATATTTATCCAATTACGGCTTGAAAAGACTATTTACAACCATCCTAAACGGCTTGAAATTACAAGAAAAACAAGATGGTACAGGAAAAAACACCAATACGAAGAGTAACTGAGATACGACAAAAGTGCCCTCTACATGGGCGTTTCCCTCTAAGGATTATAGGAAAGCTAGACAATAATAGTAATATTTTTTAAGTTTATTTCATAGATTTACATGCAAAAATACTGATTATTTGCAATAAATTATGGAAAATTCAATTTCATAATCCGCTTTAATACTGGACTGTAGGATTATGTTATCACTCAATTACCAGACCGCTACATAGATAATGGCAGTTCAGTAATTACGTCATCCTTCTACCAGGAAACGGTAGGAGGGGAAAATTAATGCGGATTTGTAATGCAGAGGGGTGATGATGTATATGTGTTGCAGACGTCATATATCTGTCATACTAGCGTAATAATTTACTTATTAAAAACAATATAATTAATTACTTTCTTAAGATTATATTATCGTGAATAAAAAAAACCTTGTCCTACAACTGAGTTGTCAACTTTTTTTCAATTTCTATCATTTTTATATTACTTTTATTTGTTTTATTTCCCGAAATTTATTTTATGCATTTCTACTTTATGATTTATATTACAATTAAATTAATATTTATCAATTAATTAAATGCAATTTTTTGTTAAGATTTAAAAAAAAAAACATTAAACTTCGTAAACTTGTTTTAAATTTTGTTTGCATCGTCGGTATACAACAAAGTTTTAATTTCATCTTTAATAAATTCCTTATTAAAAAAAAAAACTTTTAGAAGAAGATATCTCAGCCAAAACTTTGGCTGAGATCTCTTCTATAATGAGATTATAAAAAACTTTTTATTTGAAATACTTTCTTTTTTAACTCGCAAGTTAAGATGACTAAAGGGTTCATTTTTCATACTTGAGCCAATATTTTCTCTTGGTTCGTACGTTATAACAACCACATTTTAAAACAAATTTGATCGAAATATAAAGAAAAATACATAATACAAAAAGTTGTCAAAGGTGAAGGCCAAACTTAAAGGACATTAAATTCATGATAACAAATGCTGTATCAACCTTAATTTTCCCTCGGACCGTCATTTTTTTTTTTTTATCGATGAATCGATTCACCACAGAAGCTTAGAAATGAAACTTGTACGCGGGAATACGAAAATATAGAAATTAATAGCGTAACAAATCTATCAATGCCTGACCGAGATGCGAACCCGGGACCACCGGATGAGGCAAGCTCTTCTTCTTTCTTTTCATTTTCTGTTTAGCCTCCGTAAGGTATTACTTCAGAGGATGATATGTATAAATATAAATGAAGTGTAATCTTGTACAGTCTCACATCGACCGTTCCTAGATGTCTGGTTAATTAAAACCCAACCGCCAAAGAACATCGGAATCCACGATCTAGTAATCAAATCCTTATAAAAATAACTGCCTTTTATAGGGTTTGAACCTTAGAACTCTCAACTTCCAAATCAGCTGATTTGCGATGACGAGTTTACCACTAGACCAACCCGATGGGTTGTATGAGGTACCCCCAGGACAATCTAGGTGCACACGCCCGTTATATTCAAATGAAAATGTTTGTATAAATTTTCTATTTCAGAAAGCATTTTAATAAAATATTTCAGGTGGTAAATGTAAAATAATATGACATTTTAATTCGCTTAATTAAGAGGAATTTTGATAATAATTTCTTCTTTTGTAAATTTTAAACTAAAATCTCGCTTTATTAACCGGGTAATTAGTTTTTCAAATTTAAAAATGTTTGAAGTAAAATGGCTGTTTAGTAACAAAAAAGGTTATAGGTATTTTCGACCATTGTTATATTTGTTATAAACTAGCAGACCCAGCAGTGCTTCCCTATTGCTAGATTTGAGTGTGTGTGTATATATATATATATAGATTAAATGAACACAATTGAAAGTTTAATAAAACATTAACAAAATGAACATCACGGAATTTTACAAAATTTAACCTTAACCTTTTCCCCTTAACCCATTTTCATTTTTACCATATTAACTTTTCCCCATTTCCTTCCTAATTTCTCTTTCCTCCTTTTTCCCTTTTCAGATTTTTCCCTTTCCCCCGCGCGTAAATCGGTCCAGTAGTTTTTTAATCTGTAGCGGACACATGCGTTAGAAACATTGAAATGGTATCGCAAAATATTTAGTATAACGTGTATTGCTTTTACGTCCAACAGATAGCTGTTTTTTTAAAAAAAAAACATGTTTTTACCTGTCACAGGTGTGACATCGTAGGTATATAAAAACAGGCGCGTATTCGAATGCAACGTTGTGTCAAAATTTCAAAGCAATCGGTGAAGAACTGTCGGAGATTTAAGATTTTGAACAAACGAACCTTTAATATTTTTATTTATATAGATATAGGATAAAAAAGAATATTTTGTTAAAATATTATTCTACGGAAGCGAGACCCTTTTCAAAATCACTCAGAAAAACCGAATTGATAAAATTCTGAAAATAGAGAGGAGAATTGTCAGAACGTGTATAAATAAAAAACACCAAAAAGATGGTGGATTGTGCCAAATGAGTTGGTGTGTCGAGAAATAGAGCCAGTTACTAATGCTATGCGGAAAAAAAGAATCTCTTTCTTTGGTCATCTCATAAGGACACCGGAAACAAGACTGTCAAGAAATATCATTGAAAAGCTCTGGTTCCAAAAACTAGAAGTAGAAAACTAGAAGTGGATCAAAGAAATTAGAGAAGATATGAAAGAATTGGGAATTTCCCTGACTTTACAGAATAAAACTGGAAAAATTACAAAGCTAAAAAACAAAAACATTAGATTTAAACAAAAGACAGACAAACGACAAAATACAACGAAGAGGGTGTATACAGATGAAGAAAAGAAAGCAAGATCTGAACGGATGAAGAAATACTGGGCAGCTCAGAAGAGTAAAATAACACGCTTTTCTTAGAAAAGATATAACTAAAGTTGACTTAAGTGGTACCATGTTGGCCGTAAAAGCATAAAAATAATAATAATAGAATAAAAAAGAATATTTTGTAAAAATATTATTCTGCATTACCGAAATATTGATAATTTAAAAAAAAAAAACTAAAGGTTTCATCGATTCGGAATACCGATAAATACACAATTTAAATTTAATAAAAATATTTTTATCTTAATCAAGTATAATTTACATAAAATATAAAGCATTCGATTTATTATTTTCCATAGTTTTCAATAAAATTAGAGCACTATAATGAGGTAATGCATGACATATTCTAACTCGATCAAAATTGATGATTTAGTAAATCGGTAATTCGATATGAATCGATATATCGATTAAACTATATAATCGATTTAATTATACAATCGATATTAATTTATCGATAATATTATGTAAAAGAAATTTATATTTGTCGTTAGATATTTAAAAGGAGTGTAAAAAATAGAAGAAATATCAGTTAACGGTGATGCACTTAACACATCTTATTCAAAGATAATCTAGACGTGGTTACAGCAAGCGTATAGAATACAGTGTTGTCAGATTACACAAAGCGGTTGAATCGCAATCACATTCATTATCTGTTCACTCGATCCGTTCGTGTTCTATAATTTAATTCGTCCGTTCAATTTAATACACTCGACAAGTCAAATAACAGAATATTATACGCATTATTACACAAAAATACGATTTTTTTTTCTTACATTCTGTATGACGAAATTACAATCGTAATTATAAACAAATTAAATAATAATAGGTAAAAAAAAAAAACCCATTAATTATTCCTAAATAAAACAAGTCATCCTACCGTTTTCGAAACTAGATTAATATGTTTACGTATTAGTGATTAAAAAGGAAACACAAAGAAAAAAGTCCACTATAAATAATAATAAAGCATTTAAAGAACAAAAACAAAACCTTTATCTAATGACAGAATCATCAAAAAAAAAAAAAAGTTTACAAGATAGATCTTTGTTACGTCAAAGACGCCGTCTACCTATTATACGACTGAAATTCCACATCTATTTCTGAGTCTGATCCTCACCCAACAACTGTTTATACAAAATAATTTCAGAACCTTTAAGAACAATTTTTTTTCTGTTTTCTATTATACATTTATCTTTTATAAAAATGTTTATCATAGAACAACTTATGTGATACACAAACAAAACAAAAAACAATTATATTTCATTGGGTTTATGAAATAAATTTAAATTGAAAAGAATAAAAACAACTCATTTCAATTTAAGATTAGAAAAAATCAATAAAATTAATCAGAATAAGTGAAAAATTTACTAAATTTTTAGTTAAAAAAAAATTACAGAAAAAAATATTTGAAAATAGATTAACTAGTAAATATACAGAATGATTCAAGAACGTAATAAAATTTTCAGGCCATGTTTTACTTGGAAGTCGAGAGTTCCAGCGTTCAAGTCCTAGTAAAGCCAGTTATTTTTACACGGATTTGAATACTAGATCATGGATACCGGTGTTCTTTGGTGGTTGGGTTTCAATTAACCACACATCTCAGGAATGGTCGAACTGAGAATGTACAAGACTACACTTCATTTACACTCATACATATCATCCTCTGAAGAATTATCTAAACTGTAGTTACCGGAGGCTAAACAGGAAAAAGAAAGAAGGTCATCTTTTACTGGTGAAAATAAAAAAGAAAGTTTATATAAATATAGGTTCGGAAACGCTTCGTTGTTAAGTAGTATCAGATTACGCCCAGATTTCTACTTGATGATAAAATCCAACATAACAAAAGAAAATAAACAAGATTTGTTAATATAAATTTTATAAAATTTATTTTAAAAAAATCACAAAAACTGTTTCGGTACACAGTAATCTTCCTCAGGTGTTACGAACAGAATACACTAAAGCTAAAAAAAAAGTACATTACAACAAAAATATAAATAACAAAAACCTTCTTTTTTTACTGTTTAGCCTCCGAAAATTACCGTTCAGATATAATACTTCAGAAGATGATACGTATGAGTGTAAATGAAGTGTAGTCTTGTACATTCTCAGTTCGACCATTCCTGAGATGTTTGGTTAATTGAGACCCAACCGCCAAAGAACACCGGTATCCACGATCTAGTATTCAAATCCATGTAAAAATATCTGGCTTTACTAGGATTTGAACGCTGGAACTCTCGACTTCCAAATCAGCTGATTTGGGAAGACGCGTTCATCAATAGACCAACCCGGTGGGTTTCTGTTTTAACACCGAAACAGCTGTTGTGATTTTTTTTTAAAATAAATCTTGTGAAAATCAAACAACATATTTTGTTTATTTATTTATTTTTTGGTAAAATTACGTAAGACTGTAATTTTTGAGACCCAAATTAAGTGATTTTATATGAAATCTGACCTGAAAAAAGTTCCAAAACTTTATTTTTTGTAGTTTTCGAGAAAACTGATGTAGAAGACAAAATAATGGGATCGAAAAACTCAGATAATTTTATTCTGAGAAAAATGTTATGAATAAACTTTTCGAGAAACTAGATAGAAAATTTAGTATTAACTGATTATTTTACCCAATCGAATCTTCATAGTTATAAAAGGTTTGCAATAGAGAGGGACTCAAAAATGTTAAATTTAATAAAGGGTATATGATACAATTTTAAAAGCCTATTTAAAGAATATATACTGGTTACAAAATTTATTATATGTATATAAAAATTGAAGCTCGATAACTTAACATGGTTTTTATTTTTATTAAATAAGAAAATCCGTAAATTGTTCACAAACCTATACGAGGTGTAATTTTTAATCTTGATCATTCACTTTTAGTTAGTAGGTAAATTCATTGAGCTCCAATTTGCATCCATTTTTCCCCCTAAAAAAATATCAGATGCCCTGTCATTGTAATTAAAATTTTAGTCTCCTTCACCCGCTGTAACCCCAAAAAGAAAACAAAAAAAAAAACGGGATCGTTGGACATAGCGTAAAAAGATAAATAAATAAATTTCATGACCTAATTAGTATTACGAAAATAAAATTTGTCCATCTTTAACCATATTTTTGAAAAGTTAACGGAATTTAAAGGAACTTTTTAAATACCAGGCTCGACTGTGAAATATGGCACACTAGCGTGCTACACGGAGGCAAAAAGTACTATCAAGTTGGGCGTGGCAGCACATGATAGCTAAAATCCCCCTGTATAAACCTGCGATAATGCGTTGAAATCCGTTTACCGGTTTGTTTTCAGTAGCAATTAAAATGGTACGACCAATATATCAACACAGTTAAAACAACACGCAGTGATCGCATTTTTAACAGCAGAAAATGTGAATGCTACGAACATTTTTCAACGTTTAAAAGCGTTTTTATGGTAGTGAACTGTTGATATGAGTACTGTGAACGAGTGGGCGTTGAAATTTCGCGAATATGAAGCTGGTAAAGCGACAACTAAGGACGCACCTCGCAGCGGACGACCAGTTTCTGTAACTGATGAGAAAGATCGAAAGGAGATGGACGATTTGTTTCTAATTTACCGGCGAATCGCTCAGCAACGCATCGCTAATTAGTTAAACATATCTAAAGAACGAGTAGGCCATATATTATCCAGCAATCCGATTATCGTAAAATCCGTTCACAATAGGTATGGCGCAAACTCTCCGCAATTGAAATTTGAGCCTATTCCGCATCCGCCATACTCGCCGGATTTGGTATCGTGCGACTTCCACTTCTTCCCTCATCTCAAAGGTAATCATTACACCACCGACGATGAGGTGAAAGAAGCTGTGGCCACTTGGATCCGAGAAAGAACGCCAAAATGTTTCAGTGACGGAATGAAAAAACTTGTCACACGTTGGGGAAAGTGTAAACGGGGATTAAATTGAAAAATAAATACTACATTTTCTAGCTAAGATATTGTACTTTTATTAATTTTTTATTTTATTCAAATTTCTCTTTTCATTTCCATGCTATTCATACATGTACATAATTTATCAGCCGAGCCTCGTACTTTTTATTTCAATTTTACACAGTAAAATATAAAATTATACGTTTAAAGCTTATTAAGCAATATATAGGTTTATTTAATAGAACATGAAGTAATTAACAGTTTAATTTATTAACATTAATATGTATAGGCTGTTCGCTGACAGTAATACCAAATAGATAGTTAATTAAAATAATTTAACCATTCAACCAGTTATAAATAAAATAAAAACATAAAAGACTGCAATGTAATTAAAATTATAAAATGGACATCTAAATGGTACGTACATCATAGAGTAATGTTATAACTATAATTAAAAATTAAACAAAATATATAGGAGTCCCCGCTCATAGGAACATATCGATAAATATTAAATAACGTAAAAACCATTAATAATTTCGTAATTAAAACATGTTTAAACTTTAAAAAATTCAATACTGACCTCATTTTTAATTAACAACAAACTAAGTTACTTTAGAGCAACCTTTGGTATAAAATAAAATACGTTTAACTAATAATACAATAGACATGTTTTATTAAAGCACGTTAAATATTAAAATGCAGGTAGGAAATGTATTTTCTTTGTAAAAAACAAAAAAAAAAAATATACGAAATACTATTACATGACATGTTATTACCCAATGAATTTGAAACTTAATTAATCGCTTCGTAATAACGGTAAAAAGTCAAAAATGGTCTTGTATTACACCCAAATCATTTAAAAAATACCAACCAAAGGTACCCTTTTTTAATTAATTTTTGTTTTTTAAGTTCCTGATATCATAACTCTAGAGCTACGCTGCAAAACGGAAAGTATAGAAATCAGTCAAAAAAATGGGGTATGATTTTTTCGCATTTCCTGTCATTTCATGACCCAGGTTCCCAAAAAAAAGTAAGCGGGGTAATTTTTTTTTTTTTTTGAATTTTTGACTGGATAAACATGTGTATGGGGCAATTACGTAAACTTCGGTTAGTTTTTTATAGTAAATTTTCTCAAAATTTGTCAAACATTACCCTACTTTATATTACGGTACATACGTCCATGTTTACCTCACCATTTAAAAAAAAAAATTTACCTCAAAATTTCCCTTCCAAAAATTCGAAAAGGTTATTTTTTTATTTTTCTGCGTGTTTTGTAACAGAATTTTTTTGTCATCCAACGTAAAGTAGTTGTGTAAGTGAATAAAAAAACAAATAATAATAATAATAAAAAAGAACTTTGGGGCAATATTGAGGGTGAGGGGACCGACAAAAGTTTAAAATATCGATTCTTTGAATATTTTAAAACTTTTTATGGTTTATTTTCGTTATTTTTCCACTATATAAGAATAATTAGCCAATGCCAGGAAAGTATTACAACTTGTTGTAAGATTTGTATTAACATCCAACTCTATTTAATTATCAAGATACAAATAAAACACGACTTCCTTGTACGCCTATTAAATTACATATACATATTCTTTTTTTTAAATGAAAAGGGCATAAAATTTTATTACGTTAATAACATCTGATATTTTTCATATATTTTTTTATACATTTTGTTTTATTATTGTTGTAATTTTTTTTTATACAATCAGAGGTTAATAATTATTAACGAATCAATATATTAAATTAAAAAAAAAAAGAAGATGAAGTCTGATTCGAACCGATATGCCTTCCCCTTGTAAGATCCTAATGTTTCATTAATTAAAATTTTATTTGACTGTAACTCTGGAACCAATGAAAATAAGTAGCACTTATTATATATAGTTGAAAAGTTCACAATTAGGACTTATTACTGCAGTTAAGAAATAGGCCAAAATGCACATTTTTGTTTTTTAATTTTGGTCTTTTTTGGACACTTTTGGTTCATTCGATTGCACTCGAAAGAGGAAGTAATACAGCTAGATGTTACAACAGTCCTAAATCAAAAATTTCAATATCCTACGGTTGATAGTTTTTGAGTTATGCGAGATACATAAATACGTATAGCCGTCACGCCAAACCTAGTCAAAATGGATTCAGGGATGGTTAAAATGTATATTTCCGTTGAAATTTAAAACCCGAAATTCTTCGCGATCACAATACTTCTTTTACTTCGTACAAGGAAGTAAAAATGAATTAAATAAGTACGTATATACGCAAATATATCAGACGTAAACTGAAATGTACATTAATGATAAAAAAAATAGTAAGAAAAATTAAGTAAGCTTGAAAAAACAAAAGCAAAATATACTGAAACTACAACAAATCGTAAAAAATCAATACTTTAGACTATATCTTTGCTACAATTAGTATTCTCAACATAACTGTTATAACTGTTAATGTTGTTATTATATATATATAAAAATAATATTTTCTTCCAAATACTTCCTCTCAATCATAACTGCAGTATATTTAATTATTGTATATATACAGGATTATCATAAAAGAATGGCGCGGTTTCAGTAATTTATAGGAAGATTGTAGGGAAATTTCTAGATGTTATATTGGTATCCCTGAAAGCCCCAAAAAGTTTGTTCATCAGCAGTTGTAACCACAACGTTAGTTCTTGTATTGTTGTTGCGGTCAGTTTAACGAGTTACTATGTTCTCGGATAAAGACAAAGCAAAGTGTATTTTATTGATGGCTGAATTAAAATCCGTAATTTTAGTTCAATGTGCGTTTCGACGTGAATTCGGAAGAGATCCGCCACACAAAAATAACATAACACGTTGGTTCAAACGAGGGAAGAAACCGGATCGATTAGGAAACAGAAATCAACCGGCAGACCAAGTGTACCAGACGAAAAGGTTGAACTAATTAGACGATCGGCAATTAGAAGTTCTGGGAAGTCCCGTCGAAGCGTCGAAATAGGTATTCCGAAATCAACAGTTCACAAAGTTTAACATAAAAAACTGAAATTACACGCTTATAAAATTCAGATACTGCAGGAATTGAAACCAATGGTGGTGTAAATCGTTACAATTTCGCTGTTGAAATGTCGGACAGAATTAGTGAAAACGAATAATTTTTAGATGATATAATTTTTACAGACGAAGCTACATTCCACGTGAATGGATGTGTTAACAGACACAATTCACGAATATGGGGCTCTGAAAACCCACACGCAATTATTAAGAAACAACGCGATTCGCCAAAAGTTAATGTTTGGTGTGGTGTGATGAATAATCGTGTAATGGGCCTTTCTTGTTTGCTGAAAAAACAATTAATGGAGTTGTATATCTTGATATGTTAACCGATTATTGCTTTCCTCAGTCGGATGAACTCGAAAACATTCATCGACTTCATTTCCAACAAGATGGTACTCCCCCGCACTTCAATGCATTGGTCACGGACGCTTTGAACGAAAAATTTGGAGATCGATGGATAGGCCGGCAAGGACCCGTACTTTGGCCTCCAAGGAGTCCAGACCTGACACCTTGCGATTTTTTCTTGTGGGGATACATAAAAAAATTCGCGACCTAAACCACTTAAAAAGCAGGATTAATGAAGCAATGACAACCATTAACGAAGAAATGTTAACTAATGTTTGGAGAGAAGTTGAGTATCGTTTGGACATTTGTCGAGCGACTAAGGGCGCACATATTGAAATTTATTAATTATGTAAAAAATTGTTTGAGACGACAAATTTTAAAAATAAAAAAACATAAACTGTAAGTAATTCTGTTTTAATTTAAACCATGTTCAAAACCGCACCATTCTTTTATGATAACTCTGTATAATAAAAACTTTAATATTGCAGCCAAAATCTAATTGCTGATACTAACTAATGAATCACATCAGTTCTAAATTTGAACAATTTAAATAAAAACTTAATAAAAAAAAAATTATATTTCAAACATATTTACATTTCATACATTTTACAAAAATGCAACGAACAAAAGAAAGATGTACAACAAGGCTGCCAACTCACACATATAGCAGCGTGATATTAAAAAGGAAAGTACATTTATAAAAGAGAAGAGGGTCGACAACTTTAACACACCCCTAATTTTAAAGTAATTTAAACTTTCTCATCTTGATTTAGATGTTACACGCTTCAAGAACAACGTAAAATGTTCTATTTAAATACGTAGTGCTCTGGACAGTGGCAATCTTGCATTATCAATACGTTAACGATTTTCGCATCTATCAACAGCGGTTAGCGTCTTTTCATGTCAATTATATTTAATCACAAACAAACAACCGTCTTTTTTTTATAGATAGAGCACAGTTCAGGTAAATAAAATAATCAGGGTGCTTGAAAATTTGTACGGCGGTACATACCGGAAAAAAGTTGATAAACGTGTACGTGACAATATCAATATCTACGTTGAAATTAAAATTTTAATTAATAATGCTTGAGATAAAACAATAATGTAGTTTTAATCTCAATCTGAACTTTCATATGAAAAATTACAAACTTTTATATAACTCTAGAAACGTTTGGGAATACCGAAAATGTAAAAAAAAACTTAAACAAATACAAACACAAACAGCTAAATAAAAACAGTAAATAAAAACACAAACAGCTTTATTAAATAGTAACATTGCCGAAAATGCGCATCTTAACTCCAACTATTTTTTGGATTATTTTATCAATGAGTTGTACTGGAGAAAAACGGGAATATTATTTGTTCTGATTCTAAACAAAAATACAACATTACAAATTACACTAAAAAATTCAAGATTTTTATTTATATTACTATATAAACTAATCATTAAGCTGATATTTACGAGTAAGCATGTTAACAATAATTTTTAATTAAATCCAAAATACTTTATTAATTTTACGATAATTATGTTAATAACTACCGTCCTGATATGAGCCATAAACCACTTTTAGAAAAGTTATCCCTTCGATAAAGATATCAAATATTTCTGTACAAAACTTACTAAGTAAAATATTTAAAAATTAGGTGATTTCCTGGTTTTTTATTGCAACCGAATATACTATAGCATAATAATGTAACAATGTTAAAAAAATTTAACTCATATACCAAACGACAATAAGTCATTACACGATGATCCATATAATGAACATCATTACTCTCAGGAAAAACAACTCTAACCGATTCCTCTACATCCAATGGTTTCTTAAACATTTTTTTAAAGAATTATTATAATTTTTTATCGTATGCAATTACAAAAATTAACCACTGTTATTATTAAATATATAAAACCAATGTAAAAAAAAATATATAAAAACATTAAAAAACCCTACAAGAATAAGATGCTATATTTGGAAAAAATATCTATAACTGTTTCCTATGAAAAGTTACTGAAAGCGAATATAATATAACGTATTCAAATCAATATAATATGTGATATAAAAAGATTGAGAAACCGTAAAAGTACTGCTGAAAAAAAATACAACGCAAAGGAAATCTAAAAATAGAAAAAATAAGTAAAAATATTAATAATATATGATACTAAAAATAATATTTTACAATTTTGTAATACATTACCTTTTTGTTATTATTATTAAGTCTAAAGAATACCACATATTGTTAAAATATACATTCAACTTATAAACTGAAATCGTTTTCGCAATTTTGTCTTTTATGAAAACTAATACGGACAAAAAAGTTTATTTGAATACAAAATTCTTTCTGTTTTTCTTATCTAAAAGGGCCGTCAAGGTTTTTATATAAACTTTTATTTTATAACGTTGGACAAATTTTTACTTTACCGGTGAATATAGTTAGAATATCTATATAAAGATATAACTATATTAAAAAATGGGATACCGGATTTTTTTTGCAAAACTTTACGTTTTAGGACCAACTAGTTGATCTAAACCAAAAAAAAATATATGTATGATTGTGTTTCGCATTGCTTTTGGTTTTACATATTAGGATTGGCATAATCGATTTGGTTCAAATATTTCCATATATGGAGCATTGAACATATTTTTTTTCAAAATTCGTTAACGGGGTGTAGGATATTGCAAAAAACCCCAATTTTGATATTCTTCAGAGGCATTTTAGAGAAAATTTTATTAAAGCAACTCTGTTCCCAACAATACACCTCTTGATATAAGCTGTACATTTTCACACAGTACAATTTTTCATATTCCATTTTAATTCAACAAATGATCAGTGCATCACTATTTTTGATTTTGATGATATTTGCTGTATGATAACCAGAAATAAATAAATAAATATATATATATATATATAAAACAACATTTGTACAAGGTGCTACCCAAAAGTTCAGGAAATTTGAATTTCGCGCGCAAACTATTGCTGGTACGACCTGTTGCCGCTAGATGTAGCTAACGTACTCTTTATGAATCAGTGTTCCAACAGCTGTGACGGTGAGAGGCTGCATTGTTGACTTTCGTGCGGTTGTGTAATGTTGTGTTCTACTGCTTCGGCGAAGTTCTAAATGGCAGATTTTAAAGAGCAAAGAACCTGCATCAAATTGTTTCATGCCTAAAAAACTGATACAGGAACCCATCACATGCTTGTGGAAGCGTTTGGTAACAATTCTATGAGTAAAAGTAAAACTTTTTTGTGGTACAAACGATTCAAAGATGGATGAACGACAGTCGATGACGATGATCGTTCAGGAAGACCATCAACAAGCACAACACCGGAAAACATCGCGAAAGTGCGAGAGGCTATTGATGCAGATCGTGGACAAACAATTAATGATGTGTGTGCAATCGTACTAATGTCATATGGGTCCGTGCAACGCATCTTGTCAGACAATTTGAACATGAGACGCATTGCTGCAAAATTCGTACAGAGACTGTTTAACAGCGACCAGAAACAAAATCGCGCAGCTGTCTGTAGTGAATTGAAAAATTCAGCAAGAGATGACCCTAACTTCATCTCCAACATCATAACCGATGATGAGACGTGGGTGTACGGGTATGACCCTGAAACTAAGCAGCAGTCGTCGCAGTGGAAGTCGCCAAGTTCACCGCGGCCAAAAAAAGTACGCCAACTTCGCAGCAACGTGAAGTCCATGATAATTGGTTTTTTCGACATCAAAAGCATTATCCATAAGGAATTTGTTCCTCTTGGTCAAACTGTCGATGGGATGTTCTATTGTGAAGTTTTGAAGCGGTTACGTGAAAGCATTAGGCGCAAACGTTCAGATCTGTGGGGTAACAACAGCTGGGTTCTACACCATGACAACGCGCACATCGCTAGCCAAGAATTTCTTGGTTTCCAAAAAGACGGTAGTGATTCCCCACCCATCCTATTCGCCTGACCTTGCCCCGTGCGACTTTTTTCTCTTTCCGAAAATAAAATTTAAAACAATTGAGGAGATTCGGGAAGAAACGCAAAACGTACTTCGAACATTTACACCTGCAGACTTCCAGGGATGCATGGAATCATGGGAAAAACGCTGGGATCACTGTGTCAGTGCTCAATGGGATTACTTTGCAGGAGACAGTGTTAATTATAAGTTATGGTAAGCTATTTTATTTTTATGGTAAAATTCCCCGAACGTCTGAGTAGCACCTCGTATATATAAATAATCCAAAAACATTTTTCAAAAAATCAATACACACCTCTTAAAATTGTAATATATGTTTTTTTGTTCTTTTCCTATAATCTCCCTTCGATATAAAAATTTTTCAAAACTTTTTTGAAGGGTCTACCTTTATATATTTATATACATATGTACGTACCTTTATATACCTCGTATATATTTCGACGCATTTTTACGATAAATTCCTCCCGTCATAAGTAAAATAGAAGTTAAAATTTAATCTAAAATCATTACATTAGATCACTACATTAACAATTTTAATATGCGTATGGAACCAAACGCTAATAATTTTGTACCAAGAGAATACAATCAGGTAAACTAAATAAAAGAAAGATAAGATTTAAATGACGCATCGACTTTGACCAATTATACAAGTGAGTCATATCCCGTACTGTTTACTCACCATCCTCTTTCCTTAAATATTCCTATATTAGAGCAAAGCAATTTCTAAATTAGTTATTTACATAATTTTAATCGCAATATATAATAAAAATTTAAACCTGAAATACAACATTCTAATAGCTTTAGTTATTAAATTCTTTTTAAATTTTAATAAAACTTCATATAGGGAGAGAAATATGAAAACATGATTTTTATTTTATAAAAAATCACTTAGAAGTGTTAAGAGAACATGAACAAAGAACGGTTTTGTTTTTCAACTCCGGAAGTGGAAAAAGGGTATATAGTCTTCCTTTTTTCAAATTATTTAACAAAATACAATAAATACTTTTAAATGATTTAATATGAAATTATAAAATTGCATATTGCAAAACAAAAAGAAAAGTTATACTACTGGGTTTCCGTCCAGGTACTATTACATAATGAGAACTTTATATCTTATATATACAGTATTTTTGATGTTAGAGAAAAATTGATAAATATTTTTACAGAAGTGGATTAATTTTTTTATGTTCATTAGTCACGCTATATCTTTGTCGATGAATTTGAAGTTTTCAACAACTCGCTTCACAATAACAGCAAAATTAAGAGTAATTATTATTTTACTTCCCTTTTTAGGTTAACTAAGCCGTTTATTTTATTACTGAAATTTGTCTTTTTTTATTTAATATTAAAATATAATTTCTGTTTACAAGAAAATTATATTATTACAGTATTTGAATGAAATAATTAAAAATAACCAGTACATCCAACACATAACTATAAAGTTTAACTTCGCTCACCACTGTTAACTGTATACACTGTGGAATATGAAAAATACACTATACAGGTCTGTTTGTCGATCTTAAATTTAAACGATTTAACCGATCTTCAAATTTTCCTATGTACATCTTCAGACACACTACTACATAATATCTAAATTTCAATGAAATTGATTAAGCAGTTGAGATTTTCGAGCAACAAAATGTTATACTTGAATGGTACCGTAATTCTCGTACCTCAAAAAGTAAAGAAAATTCATTTTCACCTCCTAATTCCAACGTGCGACCGGAAAAAAAATACCTAATACCAAAAACTGAAGTTGTCTGTTTGTTATCTCTCTTAAATTGGGCGTAAAACTCAGAAACAACAGGACCAATCTTCAGCAAATTTTTATATCTACAGCACAACTTCAGATACACTACTACAACATAAATAAATCTCAATAAAATTGATCTGGTATTTTTGGAAATTTTTGGGCCACAAAAAAATTTATACGTAGACCTATAAATATAGAAAAACAAACCCTACTTTAAGTAAATGGTATTTTCGTTCTACTCATACTTTAAAATTTAAAAGACAATTCAATTTCACACTCAATCCTACCGTGCGACCAAAATTAATACAATACTTTTTTTCGAAAAGTCAGTAAAAAAATTTCAATATATCTTTAAAATAAAAGGACTCTTTTTGGGGTACTTAACCTCACTTAATGTTCGTGTGACAGTAGAGGGGGGGGGGAAAGAAATATTCCATTAACTAACAGAAAATTAGGAGTACATTTTACTGAAAAGCCATCATATTATTCGGTTCGAATTTCTTATTGATTTAACCTAAAATTTGTTTTCTTTTGCTTGAAATGGACAAAGCAATGTAAGAAGATACAATTTTATATTTGTCTGTAGTAGACCATTTATGTAATTTAATAAAACCGGTTAGCAAATTGCTTTCTAGAAATTTTAAACTATAATAGTATTATTTTTTCCAATTATTACGTTTGTTTATTGTCTACGATCAATACTTTTGAAAATATCTATTCATAATAAGTTTATTTCTTTACAAAATTTAATTAAACTAAAAAGGTTAGGACATTGAAAAATTTTTACCGCTTTGTTAACCGATGAAAAAAATCCCGCCTGTAATCGCATCCTATATTGAATTTTTTTTTATGGAATTTATGTGATTTAAAAGAAACTTTTTTTTAAAGTTTTACTTCTTTACTCAGATAATGTACAATTATGAAATTATCTTAAATTATAATGAAATGCTTTGTTCTTGATGTGTAGTGAGGAGAAAGAAAAAAAGGGAAATTTTTACCAAGAATTTTATTTCGCTTATTTATTAACTTTTTTTTTGAACAGTTCGTTATAATTTTTTTTTTCTGTAAATTTAATAACATTTCTTTGCACTTCTCGACATTTCATGACCCAGGGACCCCCGAAAAAAGTGGGGGATAATGTTCGACAAATGTACGCGTGCTGGCGTGTTTGAAGCTTAATAACTTTTGACCGGACAAAGCAACAGACTCGCGTATATGGGACAATTTATTGGTAAATGTTTGGAGATAATATCTATCTACAAGGGGCAATGCAGATACTTTCTTTGGAATAAATTTTCTCATAATTTTACAAACGATACGCAACTTTATACTAAGCTCAGTACATGCTTATCTACCATTAAAATAAAAATTGCCCCAAAATTCCGCCTTCCAGAAAAATCGTAAAAGTTATATTATTTTTATTTATCGCATATTTTTAAACAACACAATTTTCTTCTTAAGTACAGTAGTAGTGGAAGTGACCCAAAAAAAATACTACGCGGGCATTATTGGGGGGGATGTAGGAGCCGATCAAAGTTTAAAAAATATCCACAGTTTTAATTTTTTTTAACTTTTTTTGGTTTATGTAAACTTTTAATAATAATATTACAATAAAATTTCATCATAATTCACTCCTCCCAGCTAAAAAAAATTCTTAGTAACTTTTTATTGGTTGTACATTTCTCAGTGGAATTTTTTTTTTTAATTTCTTCCATTTAACATAGTAAACTTAGAAAAAAAATCTTTAGAAAGTAATTTTGGAGGTGGGGTGGAAAAAATAAAAAAAATACCAATTTTTTTATTTTTTTGACATTTTTTGGTTTATTTAAAGATATAATGATAATGTTAAGATAATCATCATTTTCTTTTCTGAATAATTTTAACTCCCTGAATAATTTTAATTTAGTTTTCAAAGAGGCCTGTGAAAACCACTTTACAATTTTTTGATCAGAAACCATAAAAGTTCTAAAGCGACAGGGATTATGGTGTTGCCGAAAATTTAGCAGAAGGTCATCGAAAAAATGGTGCATATGTGTGATCTCATAATGTGATAACTCCAAAATAAAATTGCACAAGAGATATTTAAGATCATAATATCCGAGAGGAGACAAGATGGCAGCTAGATAAATTGAAATTAAATATACACATTCGCCTTTAATCACAATAAATGACGTTTATAAACTTCATCATAAATTACCACCACCCCAAAAAAGAAATCTTAGGTAACGTTTTCCATTATTTTTCTACCATATAAGAAAAAATAACCAATGCTAGAAAAATATTATAACTTTCTTGTCAGCCTTTTTGACTACATCGTCATTTATAGTTATATAAATAGTCAAAAATGCCATTTATTAAAATTGGGGTTCCATTTTATATACGTCCCTAGGTATACAATTTTATGGCTCGAAAATCTCCAAAATTTTTTGAACAATTTCAATATAAATATAGTATAAATACGTTATTACAATATAACTTATAGTTATAAGTTATAATATAGTATAGTTTAATATAAACACTTATAGGTAATCGTCATTTATAGCTTATTTATTTTATAAAATATATATATATATATATATATATATATATATATATATTGTCTATTCCTACATAATAAATCAAATTGCTTTATTTAATTATGACGATTTAATTATAATACAAATAAAAATAATTTAATAAATAAGTAAAAAAAAAAAAGAAAAAAGTTTAGCTGTAATAATTAGGAATTAACTCAGTATTTACCGACTTAAAATAAACTAGAGTACATTTATTTCCACAGACTAAATGCAACAAAGTCGGATAGGGAGGAAAACTAGATAGACTGAAGAGGGTCAGAGAGAAGGAGCGGTGGTGACGACGTCGTGATGAAACAGGTCACTGGCCGTACTGTCGGGACACGTAGTTAAATAAATAAGTATGAAATATATATATTGTTAAAATACATGGCATTAAAAAAAATAATAAATAAAATTTAAAATAAACTGGCATACACTTATAAACTGATAATTTTATTAAAAATAGCATTTATAAAAATATTCCTCTTTTATACGAATATGTAACACATATTTATTATACGTCATAGATATTTAAATAAGAAGATAAATATATATACATATATTTAAAATGATTTAATATTACTTTATAACGATATTTTAAAAAACTAATGCTTTCTATTCTCGATTAACAAATTTTTTATTTTAAAAAATTCTTAATTACAAATTATAATTAAAAAAATACTAATATGCGAGAAGACCTTTCTTTTTCCTGTTTAGCCTCCGGTAATTACCGTTCACATAATACTTCAGAGGATGATATATATGAGTGTAAATGAAGTGTAGTCTTGTACAGTCTCAGTTCGACCATTCCTGAGATGTGTGGTTAATTGAAACCCAATCACCAAAGAAGATCGGTATCCACTAGATCTAGCATTCAAATCCGTGTAAAAGTAACTAACTTAACTAGGAATTGAACTCTCGACTTACAAATCGGCTGATTTGGGAAGACACGTTCACCATTAAACCAATGCGCAAGACCTAATTTCGTTTCCAACGCCCTCACTATTTCTAGTCAGAAAGGCACTGATTTTCAGGGTCCAATGCATGCATGCGAGTGCGTTCGATTAACCAGTAGACCCAACACATAAGCATCAAGTTTCAACTAATTCACCATTGTCATTCACTGTATATGCGCGTACGAAAAATACTCCACTACACAGTAAACAACTTCTAATTTGTTGTAACCTTAAATTGGGCGTAACTCAACAACGACTCGACCAATCTTCATTAAATATCCACATGCACAACGTCAGATACACTAATACAGCATATCAAAATTCCAATGAAATTGATCAAGTAATTTTGGAGATTTTCGAGCCAAAAAATTTTATACCTAGCCATATATATAAAATGAAACTCCAATTTTAATGGATGGTATTTTCTTACTTCTCATTCCTCAAAAGGTAAAAAAAAAAGTTAACTCCCCCTTACTACTCACATCATGCGACCGAAAGTAATAAAGTACTTTCTTCGAAAAGTCGGTAAAGAGAAAAAAAAAAATTTTTAATAGCATAAGATAGAAAAAGTGTAAACCAACTAATACCTTTTGCATTACAAACAAAACGAATACGTTCAGAATGTTTAATATACTACTTAACAATCATTTTTTTTACAAAATTTTGGAAAAAAAATTCTGAAATAACTAGAAAAACTGAAGCCTGCGCCAAATTAAGCATTAAACTGTTTGTATTTAATGAAAATTAGAAAAAATGGAAATATACACATTTTTTTAAAAACTTATTTTATATAAATATTTTAATTTTACTTTCCCGACTAGATAGCACTTAAGCTCTACAAAAGAAAGTATTGTAATCGGTCCAATTTTGGCATATGCGATTGTCGCCGGATCTTGAAGTTATAATAAGGAACCCCAAAAAACCCGGATAGAAATTTTTCGGATGTTAATGTTCGCATGTACGTGTGTGTTCAATGTTGGCGTCTAAATCTCCTTATATATCCAGAACTACAGGGCCGATTTTGACCAAACATGGTCAGATTACTTCTATATATTGATTCCATTAAATTTTCAATTTAAAAGATGAAGGGGGTAAGGTTACAGAGAAAGATCAACCTAAGTTTATTGAAATTTAGCCTAATTAAGGTGATTTTTTTTTAGGTACGGTTGAAAAATGAAATATTTACAAAAATGTTTTTTTTTTAAATCGCAGCTTTAAACTACCGCTTTGTTGTGACATCACAGGTGAGCGGTAGAATTATAAATAAATGAATAATAATTAAAGTGTAAAAAAGTAACTAGGTCTGACTGGGTGTCGGAAGTCGATCGCCCGGTTAACTAGGTTTGTGTTAAACCTCTCGGCTACACCAGCCTGCCGAAGTGAAATTTGTTCTATGTAAGTTGTGAAATTATATTATTTAGTTAATGACGATCTACACCGCTAGTACCGCCACACCCGCGCGAATTAAATGCGGTATACGGACGCGTTTTAATTAGAATCACTGAATTAAATTAACGGAAAAAATATAATATTTAAATAAAGTGATATATAGTTTAAATTAAGTTGTGTGTGTAAGCCGTGAATCAGAAACAACCCACAGTTATCAGCTTTTTTTATTTTAATAATAATCATTTTCAGAAAATTGAAACGGCTGGCTTCTTAACACAAAAAAAATTATTTCGAAACTACATAAATAATGAAAAGCTTCCTAACGTGCGCTAAGGCTTGTCTAGAATGTAGGAATACAGGAATATATATTAATGTTTTATCTTATATTTTCCTGCTAATATCTTGACATCACGCTACAATTAAATAATAATAATAGCTAATAAAAATTTTTTTTTTTTTTTGTCTTCAGTCATTTGACTGGTTTGATGCAGCTCTCCAAGATTCCCTATCCAGTGCTAGTCGTTCCATTTCAGTATACCCTCTACATCCTACATCCCTAACAATTTGTTTTACATGTTCCAAATGTGGCCTGCCTACACAATTTTTTCCTTCTACCAGTCCTTCCAATATCAAAGCGACTATTCCAGGATGCCTTAGTATGTGGCCTATAAGTCTCTCTTCTTTTAACTATATTTTTCCAAATGCTTCTTTCTTCATCTATTTGCCGCAATACCTCTTCATTTGTCACTTTATCCACCCATCTGATTTTTAACATTCTCCTATAGCACCACATTTCAAAAGCTTCTAATCTTTTCTTCTCAGATACTCCGATCGTCCAAGTTTCACTTCCATATAAAGCGACACTCCAAACATACACTTTCAAAAATCTTTTCCTGACATTTAAATTAATTTTTGATGTATTGAAAATTAAATTTTGGAATTGTTAGTGCAAAGTAAGCATTTTAGAGAGTGAAATGTTTCTAATAAAAATAAATAAATAAAATTATTCAAATCGTTAATGACAAAGAAGTAATTTTTAAAAAAAATCAATTCAGATTAATGTATTTCTAAAAAATTTATTTACGGAATCATCAGAATTTATTTAACTATTTTGAAATCTTTACCAGATGCTTTTAAATTTCTATAAAAAAAAAGTAGTTTATGAAACATTCCAAAATAAGATTCCAGTAATTAATTTTTCCTTATCCAATATTGAATTTTTCAATTTTCAAAATCCCTCGAACAGTAACAAAAAATCAATAAATAATAATTTATTAACAATCAAAAAAGAACTGTAATCAAAAGTAATTTATTATTCAACGCTGACCCATCGTAATCCGTATTACGAATTTATCATTAAATAGGGCATTTAACTCACACACACACACACACACACACACACACACACACACACACACACACACACATATATATATATATATATATATATATTGAAATCTATAAATACATAAAGAATCAATTGTAACATATTATGACCACGTTAATTAACAAACAATAAAACAAAGTACAAGTAATGATTCATAGCGTTTATAAATAGATGTTAACGTAGCCAAAAATAATTACTGAATTGCCAATTAAATCTTTCAACCTTAAACTTTCAACATACAGAAGAATCTCTGTGATTAAATTTAACCTAAGTATACAACTACTCACAACTCAAATACAAAAAAATTAAAAGAAAACTATCGGAATAAAAAATTACAGTACAATTAACATAATTTTATTTTAGGAACATTTAGTAATTCCGTATTAAACGCCTTTCGAATTTTATTTAATTTAAATCTAGTAAATTATTTGTATAAATGAGAGAAAACATTAGATATAAATATATATTTTCAAAATCGATATTAAAAACTAAAATAAAAGTATTATTCGAAAAAATTGGTTGGATATTTGCAAAGAAAAGTAACGCAAAAATATAAATATCTAGATGAGATAATCCAGAAAAATCAACTAAACAAAATATGTTTAAAAAATTATTAGAAATGTCTTTCGAAACAATCGAACAACAAAAAATTCGATTTCATACAATGGTAAATTCAGGCAAACGTCACTGTTATAAAATCAGAAAATCTTTATGCTGCAGAAACTATAGTATGAATTAATTGAGGAAGACTACGAAAATATTAAATAATAATATTATTATTAAATAATAAAATTAAATTAAATAATAAAAAGGAAAAAAGATTCCAAAAAAAAAATATTACGCCCGAAGTGTGAAAATAATAAAAAAGATACAAAAGATAAAATACTAGAAATTTTATTGAAAATAACGTAATTAACACAATTAAAAAAACGAAAAATAATAATGTTTTACGTTCAAAGAAAATGAATGAAGAAACATTTTCAACTCCTTCGATAATCTCAAAAGTAAAAAACAATTGATTTCTAAAGATAGGAAAGGATCTCATCTTTTTTTTGTTTAGCCTCCGGAACCACCGTATCATTTGAGAGAATATGTATGAATGTAAATTACACTGTAGTCTTGTACAGTCTCAGGACGACCATGCCTGAGATATGTGATTAATTAAAACCCGACCACCAACGAACACCGGTATTTGCGATCTAGTACTCAAATCCGTATAAAAGTAACTGCGTTTACTACAATTTGAACCTTAAAACTCTCAAATTCGAAATAAGCTGATTTGCAATAAATCCTATTAAAGGCAGTTACTTTTACACGGATTTGAATACTAGATCTTGGATACCGGTGTTCTTTGGTGGTTGGGTTTCAATTAACCACACATCTCAGGAATAGTCGACCTGAGGCTGTACAAAACTACACTTCATTTACATTCATACATATCATCTTCTGAAGTAATACCTTACGATGATTCCGGAGGCTAAACAGAAAAAGAAAGAAATGTCCACCATTCCTGAGTTGTATAGTTTATTAAAACCTAACCACCAAAGAACACCCGTATCCAAGATCTAGTATTCAAATCCATATAAAAGTAGGATTTGAACCTTAATACTGTCGACTTCGAAATCAGCTGATTTTCCATGACGAGTTTACCATTAGTCCAGCCCGGTGTTTCTATAGGAAAGGATTTCTAAGAGTCGGAACAAGAGAATAAATTATAGTTAAAGAGAATAAATTAAGTAAGAAAAGATTACATAGTTTAAAAGATTTTAACCGACTCAAGACAGAAGTTTAGGAAACAACAACAGAAGAATCGCATAAGAACAGAGATATATTAACAAAAATGATGAACGAGATGAAAGAAAATTAAATAAAGTCTCAAAGGAAAAATGTTTCTTCATCCGTTCAAGGGGCGACCAATTCGAAAAGATAATTACTTTTAATATTATATCAAACATGATCAGTTGTTTTCATTCTCTTAACACTAATCACAGAACGCACTGAATAACATTAAAGAAAAAAAAAGCATTCAATATTATTAACAAGAATAAAATTGCATTAATTATAAAATGCACAAAGAGGGGGAAAAAATGGATAGAGAGGAACATATAAATAATTTAATTAATGAACTAAATTCAATTCGTTTCAACGCTATATATAAAGTATCATCAACACTTGAAAGCATAAATTAATGTTTATTAAATACATAGATGAAAGAACTCCTCTCCAACACTATATATAATCATCATCATCGCCCTTCTTCATTAATTGTGTTCTTCTCAACACATCAAAACAATGCATTTAATATTAATTAGCCGCTAATCAAATAATTTTATTATTAATATCGGATTTAAACTTAAGTACGTAATCGCATACTAGTCGAACAATATTCAATGCTAATGAATAATTTCAATAACTATTTTACTGTATAAATATACATGTATGCGCACACACAGTGATTTACGAAGAATGTAACAAATTTTCAAAACATATTCTATTGATGAAAATAAAGAAAATTCATATAAACATAATTTCGTTAGCAAGCGTCGGCTGACGAAAGATCTCGCTTGTATTTTTGCGCCTTCAGTAAAATTAAACCAGATTATAACACTTGGGACCCAAATTAACGGGTAAATTTAATAATTGTATATGAAATCTGATCTGAAAGATTTGGAAAAAGATTCTGATGTGGACATCACATGACTTTCTTGTACGCCTATTTAATTACTACATATACACATTTTTGTAAAAGTGCATAGAATTTTATTTTATAAATAACTTCTGATATTTTTTAATATTTTGTTCTTTTATTGTTACTATTGAATTATTATTTATCGTAAAACATTTTTTTTTACAATGAGAGGTTAATATTTATTAATAAATCAAATATTTAAGTAAAAAAAAAGGAGATCAGGTCGGATTCGAACCGATGTGGCTTTCTCTTGTAAGATCCAATTAATTCATTAATTAAAATTTTATTTGGTTATAACTTTGGAACAAATGAAAATAAGTACAACTTATGATATATCGTTGAAAAGCCTTCAATGAGGGCTTATTATTGAAGTTAAAAATAAGTTCAAATCCAATTTTTTTTTTTAATTTTGGGCTTATTTGGACACTTTTGGTCCAATCGATTGCAATCAAAAGAGGAGGTGTACAACTAGATGTTACAACAGTCCTAAATCCAAAATTTCATCATCCTACGGCCAATCGTTTTTGAGTTATGCGAGATACGTTACGTACAGACGTCACACCGAAACTAGTGAAAATGGATTCAGGGATGATCAACATGGATAATTTTATAGAAATCTGAAAACCGAAATTTTCCGCGATCGTAATACTTCCTTTACTTTGTACAAGGAAGTAAAAATTAAATAGATAAACACGGCCCTAAACTGTATTTTTTGGTAATCGTAGAGAAATTTAGTGAAAAAACAAAAATTTGGAGTCGAAAACATACTATTTTCTCAGTTAGACATAAAAACAATTTTGTTAAATGGGTAACAAATATAAAACATTTTCACCGAACCATGTAAACAATTCGATTCTGAATAAAATAGTGTGACTAAAGACCACATAAAAACTAAAACAAAATATACGAATTTTGAAGTTCATTAAAACATATCAAATCGTGGCATTAAGCAAACGAATAAATGAGGTGATAAGCAAACAAATAATCATAACACAAAAGAATTAAATATTTTATAACAATAAACAATATAAATTAAAAAATAAATAATATAAAACAATTTATTAGAAATCATTATAGCCAATTAAAAATTAATTTTATGTAAATTTATTTGAAATAATTTATTGCAGAAGTTGGTGATACTAACAATCTAAATGTATTATATATATATATATATATATATATATATATATATATATATATATATATATATATATATATATATATATATATATATATATATATATATATATATATATATATATATAAATAAAATGTATCCTGAGCGAATGAATTATTTTTTCTTCTTAAATTAAGATAAAATTATGTAAATTATAAATTGATACTACATCTGGTTAAAATACAAGACATTCTACAAGCTTTACCAAAACACAATTTCATTTTTCATGAGTAACCCCAAATAAAAAAAAAAATAGTATCGAAATCCGTAGTGAAGTAATAACAATATCACAATTGAAATTGAATTTCCTTAGTTCCAATCACGTTCAAGCAATATATTTTCAACACGCTAAAAAAAATTCGTTTCTCCATAGAGTGATATAATCGAACTTGAACCTACAGTTTTAAAAATGTGAAAAATTATCATAAATAAAAAATACAATTTAAAAATATCAATTTTACATCATTTTTTTATTAAAAAAATTAAAATATTACTGATTAATACAAAACCTCAATTGTACACGAAAATTTAAATCACTCGCCTAATTAATAAGTGCAAAAAATAAATTAATTTCGCTTACGGAAATTAATTATAGAACTATTTTTAATAAAAGGTGTTCAAAAAGGGACGCAACCTTATAGAAGAATGTTTCCTCCGTTTGTAGCAGGTTTAATCGAGGAATATGGGTTCCACAAAAGAGAGAATATTCATCGTCTCCCAATTCATTAGACACGTCCCAGTTGTGCCCAAAATAAGAATACCTTTACACAAAAGTACGGTGTGGATGAACCAAACAGATTCTTCATCAAGCGGCTGTACAAGTTCCAAAAGAAAGGGAATGTGACAGATGCAACCAAAAGCGCAAACACCAAAAAATTCCATCGATGTGAAAGCTGCGTATTCTGTTAGACCCAAGACGTCTGTACGACCCCTATCTAGGTCGGTCTGGTCTCTCCGTCGGTAGTGATTACACGGCATCGCGCAAGTGCTTAAATATGCATCCGTACAGAATTCGTGTTCACGCGTTGATACTTGCATACACTTGAGAACGCGTCTTCCCAAATCAGCTGATTTGGAAGTCAAGATACTAGCGTTCAAGTCCTGGTAAAGGCAGCTACTTTTATACGGATTTGAATAAAAGATCGTGGATACCGGTGTTCTTCGGTGGTTGGGTTTCAATTAAACACACATCTCAGGAATGGTCGAACTGAGACTTTACAAGACTACACTTCATTTAGACTCATACATAGCATCCTCTGAAGTATTATCTGAAAATTAATTACCGGAGGCTAAACAGGAAAAGAAGGTTCATGACATACATCTGCAACGCCAGACGGGGAAGACTCGATAAATGATTTCGATCTGACGAGGCATAGTTCACCTCGATGAATACATGAATGCACAGAATACACGCATTTGGTGTACGGAAAAACCACATCAGCTGGACGGACAAAAAGTGGGTGTCTGATGTACAATGTCACGTAGCCGAATCTTCATGACATTCTTTCAAGGCACAGTGAACAATGAGCACGAAATATTGATGGTATAAACATTTTTAAACACTATATCTGCAGACCGGCCAGAGTACATGTGGTTTCAGCAGGACGATGCTATGGCTCATACAGTCAACAATACTGACTTTCTTGAGTTTTGATGGACAAGTGATTTCGATTTCGAAGGGGTTTTGGTTCCCTCAGTCTCCTGGTTTATCTTCTTCTGACTTTTTCTTGTGAGGATACATTAAAAATGACGCTTACAAAACTAATCCTCAGACCGTTTCCGAATTACAAAGCGAAATTGAACGGTGCGTCGCACCAATTCCATACGAAACGTTATAGCGTGTTTAAGAGTATGCGACGTAGTATTAAATTATGTGAATCGCATAATGGAGACTACTTTCAATATACTATTGGACATTCATTTTTCCACAAGGTTGCATCACTTTTTTAACTCCCTATAGAACGCAACTTAAAATACTGATCACACGAAAAAAAATAATAATGCTGTCAAATTCGGCACAATTTGATGTAGAATACCAATCAAGGAAATATATGAATTATCTTGAATAAATATTCACCTAAATCTTCCACAATCTGATCGAAGAAAAGCGTTTATTAAAATACATAAAGGTGTATCATTCAGACTAGACTTTGTTCGGATAATCTGGAAGTAATAGAGTCTAATAGGATCACAATAAGTGTTATTTGATATCGTTATTTATTGTATATACTATCAATAATATAAAAGTACATAAGCCTAAACTATAGTTATTACGTCACTCTAACGTACGAGGTATAGATAAGTTCAATGCACCGTTGTGGCTACATAAGCTTATTCTTATATTTATTAACGCTAGTATTAAAACTGATAGGTCAATAATCTTTACTCCGTATTTAACTGATTATAAACCTAAATTTACATGTTAAAAAACCCATACTAAATTAAATTACGTTTTATTTAACAACTAGCATCCCCGTCGCTGCTTCGCCTGCACTATACGGTAACCTGCGTTTCCCGTCACGGTCAATTTCTTTTTATGTTTTTTTTTTAGTCAAATAACCGGAGGCAGATGCAGCGAGTCGCGTCCCAGATACAATAACAGTGGCAGAGTCTGTTCGATGTACCTCCGCACCCTTAAAAAAAAATTAAAAATAAAAAAAAACCGAAAATGATTATTATATACAGAGTTATCATAAAAGAATGGTGCGGTTTCAGTAATTCATAAGAAGATTGCAGGGAAATTTCTAGATGTAATATTGGTATCCCTGAAAGCCTCCAACCCAAAAGTTTGTTTATCAGCAGTTGTAACCACAACGTCAGTTCTTGTATTATTGTTGCGGTGAGTTTATTGAGTTACTATGTTCTCGGATAACGACAAGGCAAAGTGTATTTTATTGATGGCTGAATTAATATCCGTAATTTCAGTTCAACGTGCGTTTCGACGTGAATTCGGAAGAGATCCAAAACACAAAAATAACATAACACGTTGGTTCAAACGATTCGAAGAAACCGGATCGGTTAAGAAACAGAAATCAACCGGCAGACCAAGTGTACCAGACGAAACGATTGAACTAATTAGACAATCGGCAATTAGAAGTCCTGGGAAGTCCATCCCCCGTCGAATTAGGTATTCCGAAATCAAACAGTTCACAAAGTTTTACATAAAAAAAAAATTACACGCTTATAAAATCCAGATACAGCGGGAAATCCGATAATGGTGTAAAACGTTACAATTTCGCTGTTGAAATGTCGGACAGAATAAGTGAAAACGAATCATGTTTAGACGATATCATTTTTACAGACGAAGCTACATTCCATGTGAATAGATGCGTTGACAGACACAATTCACGAATATGGGGCTCTGAAAACCCACACGCAATTATAGAGAAACAACGCGATTCGCCTAAAGTTAATGTTTGGTGTGGTGCGATGAAAAATTATGTAATAGGGCCTTTCTTTTTTGCTGAAAAAACAATTAATGGAGTTGTGTTTCTTGACATGTTAACCGATTATTGCTTTTGTCAGCCGGATTAACTCGAAAACATTCATCGACTTCATTTCCAAAAAGATGGTACTCCCCCGCACTTCAATGCATTGGTCACGGACGCTTTGAACGAAAAATTTGGAGATCGATGGATAGGCCGGCAAGGATCCAAAACTTTGGATACTACTTTGGGCTCCAAGGAGTCCAGACCTGACACCTTGCGATTTTTTCTTGTTAGGGTACATCAAAAGCGTTGTTTATACACAAAAAATTCGCGACCTAAACCGCTTAAAAAACAGGATTAATGAAACAATGACAACCAATAACGAAGAAATGTTAACTAATGTTTGGAGAGAAGTTGAGTATCGTTTGGACATTTGCCGAGCGACTGCCGAGCACATATTGAAATTTATTAAATTATGAAAAAAAAATGTTTCAGACGACAACAAAACCGCACCATTCTTTTATGATAACCCTGTATTTATCTGAAGAATATTTGCAAGCGTAACTCGAGTAAATATCTCGTTTTTACTATAGTAGTAAATGTAGAAAATCTTTTCAAATATTTTTATCTTTCTTCATCTCTTCTTTCAAGGTTGTATTAAAAAAAATCTAGAAACTGGTTTTTAGATATTAATATTAAGATTACATACATACAAAAACAAATTAATATCTTCATTTGTTTGGTAAAAAAAATTAGTAAATCTCATTATTACTCCGTTTTAACAATTTAAACAGGGAATTCAAAAGGTTTTTACCGAGAAATTCTTGAAACACTGGAAAGAGTTCACTGCGTGAGACCAGCCATCTATGACAACTGGATGCTGCATCATGACAATGCATCTTTTCTCACTGCATTCTCAATTAATGAGCTTTTGGCAAAGAAAAACATTACTGTAGTTTGTCAACCACCTTATTCACCTGACTTGAGTCCTTGCGACTTTTTCCTGTTCCCGACTTTTAAAAAAAACATCACAAAGGACACCGTTTTGGAACAGTAGAAAACATAAAAAAATGTAACCGACCATCTGAAGAATATTCCGGTTTCTGAGTTCTAACACTGCTATGAAGAATGGGAAAACCGTTTGAAGCGTTGTGTGGCTTCCTAAGGGAACTATTTCGAAGGTGATGAAGAGTCCATGTATAATTGGATTGTAATCTGAACCAGTCTCATTACTTTATTTACAGACCTCGTATGTATGTGTATATATATATATATATATATATATGTATTTAAAATCAATTCTACCACTCCGTGACAAAGTGGTAGCGCGTCAGCCTTTCATCCGCAGGTCCTGGATTCGAATCCCCGATCTGGGATTTTTCATGTGCTAAAAATTTCCATTGTTATAGGGCAAAATGACCAAAGCAGTCGATGCCCCAAAAGAAAACCCAAGATAATACCGGTTAACCGAATACATATTTTAATTATTAGTTTACTATCCGACAACTAACTAATAATTCTAGTATTAAACACCTTCTCAAATCCTACAATATATCCTGAAACGTATTTAAAATATTAATAAGAAAGAAAAAAACAATAGAATATATAGTTATTAGAGGTGGGGAATAAATTTTAAGTAAAATTTTTCTAAAAATATTCATATACGTTTATGTTAAGTTTTCTCTAAATGTAATACCCACTTCAATAAAACCTAAAATAAGAAAAAAACTGCATTTAAGTTGCGAGGTGTACAATTAAAAAAAAAATGTGCAGAAGACATTTCTTGATAGCTCTAAGTATGATGTATAAAATTTTTTAAAAATATTTAAACCGAAAGGAGATAGAATAAAAGAACAACAAAAAAAAACGTATATTTCAATTTTAAGAAGTCGGGGTTGATTTTGTTGAATTATTTATGTTTGCATTGTAGATAACCAAACTGCTTTATTAAGTTTTCTCTAAAACGCATTTGAAGAAAATCGAAATTGTTTTTTTTTTTCACGATGACCCATTCAACGAATTTTGGAAAAAAAATTAATACGACGAAAGTCCGATGTATATTTCAGCCAAATCGGTTGGGTCAATAATGATATATAAGACTTTCTTTCTTTTTCCTGTTTAGCCTCCGGTAACTACCGTTTAGATAATACTTCTAAGGATGATATGTATGAGTGTAAATGAAGTGTAGTCTTGTACATTCTCAGTTCGACCATTCCTGAGATGTGTGGTTAATTAAAACCCAACCACCAAAGAACACCGGTATACACGATCTAGTATTCAAATCCGTGTAAAAATAACTGGTTTTACTAGGACTTGAACGCTGGAACTATCGACTTCCAAATCAGCTGATTTGGGAAGAGATATATAAGACTAAAAGCAGTGTGACACACATATGTACTTATACATAAATATGTATTTTTTTTGGTCTAGATGAACTAATTTGACCGTAAAACGAAAAGCTATTTAAAAATCCGATACCCCATTTTTGATATGATAACCGTACTTTCTCATTTAATATTCTATCTACATTGGTCGGGTAAGTCAAAATGTATATTTTGAGAAAAAAAAGTATGAAAAATAAATAAATAAAACAAAAACTAAACGAAAAGAAGAAATGTGATATAAATTAAATAATGAACATAAATATATCCGGAAAAACAAAATGTACTTTCCACACAATAAAATTTTTTATTTAAGTAATAAAAACTAAAACGACAGATATAACAAAGAATAAATACAATAAAAATATAACTTTTATACACTCATAAAACTGACAAACAAACAAACAAACAATAGGAAAGCTTTTACAATACAAATCAATCAACTCCAGACAAATAATGCCTTAAAAAAAAAAAATAGGATACATTTTGAAGAATTTTACCACTTGTACTATTGATAAACAAAAGTAGAAAAAAAATAAGAAAAGTATAGGAATAAATATACGTAAAGCAAAACGGATAATAAAAAATCGGGATGGAAGTTTAGTGATAGTTAACCTTACATTCATAAATACAAATGGTGAGAGGTTGTCAACAATTTAGATACGGGTTGAACGTTATGTTATACGTTAACGCACACGTTCCCACACTTAACTTAAAAAAAAACCCAAAACTGACCAAAATATGGTCGAAAGGGAAGCTGTTTTTTCTTCATCCAAGATTCAAATATAATAAACAGCTAATTTAAAAAAAAAAAACACCGACGAAATCAATATAAATAAATAAATATAAACTATTATTCGGAACGATTATTTTCAATTATTACTGTAAAATAAACATTTCGATAAAAATTGAACTACACGTGGACCGACGATGGACAAGAAAATGTTAAATAATAAAACTTAACGCATCAACAAATAAACGTCCGTCCTTTCATCAAATTAAGTCCGTAGCATCTTAGAATAGAATTTACGTAAATAAACAATTTATTCCTTTATATGTCATTAACTAATTAATATTGTTATAACGTCAAGAACTATTAATCAGAAATTGACCACGCTTGTTTGGACTCCAATAAATTATTTTTTTTTTTTTGTAATAAAAATCTTTCTCTTTCTAAATACAAAACAGAATTTTTTTAATTTCTTGGAAAAACAAAAGTTGAGGATGGTACTTACGTATTAACGGCACCGCAGCTACAACTTTATTTTTTAAAAAAAGTAGTCAATCTGATTTCGGTGGAAAATGGGCCGATATAGAGTTTAACATAGAATCAAAACAGTCAATTAATTTTAATAAATGGTTATTTATATTTATTTATTTTATAAATATAATTTAAACAAACTTAACCTACGCTCGCTAACCTTGACTAATTAACAGGAGTGTTTTGATTATTTAAATATTAAATAATTGCAATAATTACTAAATTTATTAAATAAATACTCAAAAAATTACGGTGTTAATTAGTCAAGGGTAGCGAGCGTAGGTTAAGTTTGGTTAAATTATATTTTTAAAATAAATAAATATAAATAACCATTTATTAAAATTAATAAAGAGACTGTTCATTTTCCACCGAAATCCGATTGCCTACTTTGTTTTTAAATAAAGCTGTATCTGCGGTGGCGTTAATCCGTAAGTACGTTGAGGACATAACAGAAGATTTCTATGGTGTGTCAGCGTCTCAAACTTTCATCCGGAGGTCGTGGGTTCGAATCCCGGTATGGCATTTTTCATTCGCTACAAATTTACGGCAAAATGATCAAAGCAGTCATGCGTCATAAAAAAAAAAATAAATAAATAGAGAGGAAATAGTAATCAAGTTGAAGGAAGGAAGAGTATAAGAAGTTGAAAATCAATAAGAATGATGAATTAAATAACCGGGGGATTAGAAGAGTGAAGAGGAGATTAACATAAAAATATCATTAAATGAGGAAAAACATTAACAAAACCAGAAAAAAACCGGACAGAACATAGATTTAGTGCTGGTCAAATGTTACAGTAAAAATGTTTATACGGGTAAAAAACCATGGACTTTAAGATATTGGGAAAAAGTTTTGATGAGGGTATGGTGGAGAATAAAATGGGTGAATCGATTGAGAAATGAGGAAGTACATAATACGATTTCTAAGGTAAAAAATCTTCTACATACATAAAATTCAGAAGGAAAAAATACTTTAAGTAAGACACATTTTTAGAAATAAAAGATTGTTGAAAAGAGAACTTTTGATGAACAGTTGAAAGAAAAACAAAACAAGAAAGGAAGGAAAGAGGATTGAAACCAAAACTAAAAAAAGTGATCAGACAAAAACAATAATAACAAGTAACATTGCTGTTAAAGGACTAACCGCTCGGTAAAACATTAAATGATGACGACACAAGCTCAGTACTTTCCATTTAACAGGAAGCAAATAAATAAAAAAAGAAACCAGAAGATGGAAACTTTTTTATAATAATAGTAATAAAAAACAAGCAGTAACAATATAAATAATGAAAAATTATAATATAAAGTACCAAACGAGAAACAGTAAATAAAAAACATATAATACTAGAAGCAGAAAAAAACTTTTATTTTCCATTAGCAAAGCAATATCGATCTGAATAATTTGTAAATGTAGTGAAAGGTTTATATATATATATATAACGACGCACAAACGCATTAAAATATCTCTCATAATTAACCTTTACTTATTATTACCATTGCTACATTACATTAGCTTATGTAAAACGCAAGAGTGTGACTGACCCTGATTATATATAATTAGAAGTAAAATGAATAAATCTTAACGCATTTCCTCTAACACCAAGTTCGTTTGCATTTGTACAATGTCTTTGTTCTTATACATTTGATATAAAAAAAATAAATAAAAATAAACAAAACATTAATTATTAAAATCACAGAAATCATTTTTTTTTTTTAGGAAAAAAAACGTAATTTATCTTTTTACTTTCCAGTCTAGATAGCGCTATATCTCTAGAAGTAAAAGTATTGTAATCTATCCAATTTGAACATACGCGGTATTCACCAGATCTTGACTTTTTAATACCTGAAGAACCAAAAAAAAACGGATGGCAATTTTCCGGATGTAAATGTTCGTATGTACGTGTTCGGTGTTGGCCTCTAAATCACCTTGTACCTTTAGAACTACTTTCTTTCTTTTCCTGTTTAGCCTCCGGTAACTACCGTTTAGATAATTCTTCAGAAGATGATATGTATGAGTGTAAATGAAGTGTAGTCTTATACATTCTCAGTTCGAGCATTCCTGAGATTAATTGAAACCCAACCACCAAAGAACACCGGTATCCACGATCTAGTATTCAAATCCGTGTAAAAATAACTGGCTTTACTAGGACTTAAACGCTAGAACTCTCGACTTTCAAATCAGCTGATTTTGGAAGACGCGTTCACCACTAGACCAACCCGGTGGGTTACCTTTAGAACTACTGGACCGATTTTCACCAAATTTGGTCGGATTACTTCTTTATACGGGGCACTAATTCCATTAAAATTTTCCATTTAATAGATCAAGGGAATGAAGCCCCTTGAACAAGGTCATCCGGAGTATCTTGAGATTACGCCTAATTATGATCGTATTTTTCTTCGGCACATTTGTTAACGATTAAAAAATTACAATATTTGAAAAACCTTTTTTATGCAAAATCTTACCCACGACCGAAAAAAAATCCAAATTACTGCTATGTTGTGACGTCACAAGTGAGACATAGAATTAAATAAATGAATAATATTTAAAGTATTCGGTCGCCCGGTAGACTCGGTACTTGGTGTACCGAGTCTACTCGGTACTTGGTGTACCGAGTCTACTCGGTACTTGGTGTGTTAAGTCTCGCGGCTACAACAGCTGCCGGCCGTACACGCGAAATTGTTCTACGTAAGTTGTGAAATTACATTTTAGTTTAGTTAGTATCGACCGTCGCCGCTAGTACCCCCAGACCCGCGCGAATTAAATACCGTATCCGCGCGCGTTTTAGTTAGAATCACTGGATTATATAAACGTAAAAATATAACATTTAAATAAAATGACAAATATTTTTAATTAAGTTGTGCGTGTAAACCGTGCATCGGAAACAATTCACAGTTATCGGCTTTTTTAAAACCTAAAACGAATTTATATAGAAAGAGGCTACGATATAGCAGTTAGAGAAATAAACTAGAAAATCAAAAAGAAGTTAAAAAAACAGTATATAAAATATTTTTATTAAAAAAAAAAATATTAGACGATCGCACCGGATTAAGCCTCTAGCCCTAAACAAGATTTAAAATTTAGGGCCTTATTTATATAAGTTGCGGAAAAAATCAAACAAAAATTTAAGGGTAATCGGAAAATACCCTTTTCGAAAAAAAGTCTGCCTTCTCGTATTTTTATTTGATTTTTAAAATGAAAAAATATTACTTTTGCATTTTTTAAATTTTAAAGGTATTACTTATTTTTTTTAAATTTTAGAAAATATTCCATGTTAACCTCCAAAGGGGTTCATGGCCGTCATGACCTCCCTTGGATCTGCCAGTGGCACTAACCCGATTTTATAGCCATGCTAATTATTTTATATAAATTCATGGTTTTTTCCTGCGCTGAAGCCAAACCCTTCCGAATTTCGATTATTAAAAAACGATAGTAATCGCAAGACGCTAAAGAAATGTATAAAAAAAATTAATGGATGAAAAAAATAACAGTAAATATTATATAAAAAAAACTTACGAATGAATGTACATGAACAATGTTTACAAAAAAAAAGGACAAATTACAGTGTAATATATTTTGGCAACCACGATCGAAAGTTTAAAGTTAGCTTACAAAAACTAAACTATTTTATAGGTTAGAGAGAATTAAATCTAAAAACTGGAAACTGGAGTAGATCGTTTTAGGGAGGAGAGACCACAACATATCAGTATGTAGGAAGTTGAAAGTTTCTCTACGTCACAACACTACTACTGTTCCTACGTTCAAGAAAATAGCAGCAATATTTTACGACGGAATATTTTCATGAAAGATCACAAAATCACAGTTCATTCGGCAAAAGGAACGGTACTGTAAACTATCATAAAAATCATAAATAAAAACTTCGTACCGATATTTTTTCACACAAATGCTAAAAGGTCGATTTTAAACAGAATAAGCTATAACTGCACAATGAGCTCAAGGTCATAACCCACCAATTACATAATACAACGTTTATTTATATCGGTTACAAAGATGGATTAGATTACTGTCGCGCATAATTTTAGAAAACAACTAAATTCGCAATAAAAATAAATGCTGGGAAAGTACTGCGTGACTTTACCGTCTATTAATAATAAAAATTACGAGTTAGAGCAAAAAAAAAAAAAACTTTGAGATGGGGAATAAATTTTAAAAAAACGTTTTCTAAAAATATTCATACATAGATTAAGCTTAGGAAATATGTTTTAAGTAAAGTTTCCTCTAAATCAAACACCCCTTTAATAAATAAGAAAAAGAAAAAACTTTTCAAAAAAACCTTTTCTGCATTTAGGTTAGGTGCCTATAATTAAAAAAAAAAAATTGTACACATTTCTTGACAACTCTATATGTGAGGTATAAACTTTCAAAACACTTTTGAAAAATATTTAAACCGAAGCAGACAGACATAAGTTTCAACTTTAAGAGGTGAGGATAGATTTAAAAAAAGGTTTTTTGATTATTCATACATGAATTGTAAATAAATTTTCTATATGATACGCCTTATGATTTTTTATAGTTTTCTATAAAACGCCTCTGAAGAAATTAGTTTTTTTCGCCATAATCCCTTAACGAATTTTGAAAATATGATCAATGCCCCTATACAGAAATATTTGAGCTAAATTTAAGAAAATAACAATTAGACAATCGTGAGATAAAAAAACCAAAAGCAGTGTTACATATACAAGTAGGCACATACATGGTTTTTTTGTCTAGATAAACTAGTTGGGCCTTAAAACATAAAGGTTTAAAAAAATTCCCGATACCACATTTTTGACATGATCACCATACGTTCCCCTTTAATATAATAACTATTCTAGCTCTAGAAAGTCAAACCTTTGACTTACTATTTATTTAATAACTCTTACTTGAATTACATTTAAATTTAAATTGTATTTAAATTACTGTTACCTATATTAATTTCAACGAATATTAAATACATATAATCAACTTTTCCACCGTGGCCATCCTGCAATAACAAATTTTGTACATCCCTAATGATATAAAAACGATTCCTGGAGATCTCTTAACAAATATAAATACTGTATTTCTTAAAATACCGTGAACACAATAAAACTATTACTTAAGAAAAGATGTGATTCTTTTTTTTTTTACATACATATCCACATTTGGATTTGTGGTTAATATTATTATATAAAATGAATTTATTCCAATCTTTAGATGATAAGTTGGTAATGAGAAAATAAAATTATAAAATCTGCTACAAAACTAATAATAAAAGTTTTACATAAGTTATATACAATAACTTTTTTCTAAATAAATCCTATAAATACAATTTATTTGATTAAATACATGTATATAAATAAAATAATAATGACATAACCAGCCTGACCATTAAAATGTATCAAGGTTGCATTAAATTAAAAATAAAAAAATAATATGTTTTTTTATCAGATAGTAACCGTTAACAATTTTATTTTTACACATATCATAGATATTTAATTAAAAAGGATAATGAAACATGTTATTTAATAAACATGAAGGTCATCCTTCCAAGCTGTACTACGTGGGATATATAACAAATAGTACACCAAATAAAATAAATGTATTACAATTTCCAAACCAGCACTCATCAATGCAATAAAAAACAAAATCTGATGTGGACACCACATGATTTCCTTGTACGCCTATTAAATTACATATACAAATTTTTAAAAGTACATAAAATTTTATTCCATAAATAACTTCTGATAATTTTTCATATTTTTTTATTTTTATTATTATTGAATTATTATTTATCGTAAAAATATTTTTACAATCACAGGTTAATGATTATTAATAAATAAATACAGTTAAATTAAAAAAAAAAAAGAAGAAGGAGATTGAAGTCTGATTCGAACTTATATTTTTATTAATGCATATTAATTAAAATTATATGGATCTCTCCCTTGTAAGATCCATATATTCATTAATTAAAATTTCATTTGGTTATAATTGTGGAATCAATGAAAATGTACCACTTATGATGCCTCGCTGAAAAACTTTCATGATGGCTTATTACTACATTTAACAAAGTCCAAAATCCATTTTTTTGGATTTTGGGCTTTTTTGGACACTATTGGTTCATTCGATTGCAATCAAAAGGGGAGGTACAAAAATACATGTTACAACAGCTCTAAATCCAAAATTTCAACATCCTACGGCTAAATCGTTTTTGAATTATGCGATATGCATATACATACGTATGTACAGACGTCACGCAGAAATTAGTCAAAATGGATATTTCTGTTGAAATCTGAAAACCGAGATTTGTTCGATCACAATACTTCCTTTATTATGTACAAGGAAGTAAAAATTAATGATGATACTTCTTACAACTGATAATATAAGTCAACAAGTTAGAATGCTATTCTCATCGCACAGATAATTACATATAAATAGAATTTCCCGTCGCGGTTGGCTCATCAGATATATAATCAGAATTTGAACATGAAAACAAAAATTAATTCCTCAACGCCAGGCTTATTTTACTTTTTGAATTACAAAAAATGAGTAATTATTTAAAAATATAAATTATATTAAAAAGAAATGAATACAAATAGTAAGAAATGTGCACGAGTTTAAAAAAGGTGTAGATAAATAATCGGTCAGGGACTCCGTCCCCAGAATCCCCCTGTGTTTATTAACCTCATCCCTGTGAGAATAATAATGATAGATAAAAATTAAAGTCTTTTCAGTTTATAAAAACTATTATTTATTTTATTGTAATATGTTCAGAGCAACAGTTTGGTCAGTACAGGACCCAAAACTTGTGAGTAGTCTGAGAAATGCAAGTTTCAAAAAAGTCGGACTTCATCTTACAAATAGTAATTATAGCTAAATGCATACTCGTCCATCGTAGAGGTAAAAATGTTATTTTGCCCGTTTCTTACCGTTACCCGACAAACACTATTAGGAGAGGTGACCGTACTTAGTTTGTCTTATTTTTTTGTAACCGGCGGCAACTGCAGCTAGTTGCGTCGCACGTACAGAAACACTGGCTGTGTTTATAGAGCCGCCGCGTCGTAGACCGTTGTCACATTCAGTAAAAAAAAGAAATTAAAAAAACCTAAAATGGATTTTAGGTATTTATCTGAAGAGTATTTGCAAGCCGAAATCAACAAAATATATATTTTAGAATAGTCGGAAATTGGAGAAATCTACGATTATTCTTAAAAATGTTTTTACTTTTGTTTCTCCTCTTTAAAGGTCGAATTTCGAAAAGACTAGAAATTAGTTTTTAAATATTCACATGAAGATTACACGTACCAAAAATCAAGTGATATTTTCGTTTCTTACAGAGAAATTCAAAAAAAAAGTATATTCATTTTTTACTCCATTTTAATTGTTTAAACGTGGAATTTCAAAAACTCCTATTGTGCACTTACACTAAAAAAGACCGATTAAAATAAAGAACGCGGGTACAAATTTTCATCAATTTATCTTAAGTAGTTTTTGTTCAGCTTTGACTATGAGTCAGTCAGGACATGTTTTCATTCCTAGTAAAGTAAGTTACGTTTTACACGGATTTGAATACTAGATCCTGGATACTGGTGTTCTTTGGTGGTTGGCTTTCAATTAACCACACATCTCAGGAATGGTCGAACTGAGACTGTACAACATTACACTTAATTTACACTCATACATATCATCCTCATTCATCCTCTGAAGTATTATCTGAACGGTAATTACCGGAGGCTAAATAGGAAAAAGGGAAAAAGAAAGAAAGGACATGTTTACATATATATATATATATATATATATATATATATATATATATATATATACGGTAATTGTGGTTCAAATCCCGGTTAAATTGGCACTTTCCATTTTTAAAGCATATTTTAGTTATTTTAAAACAATTCACGTTCCGCCCAGCCTATTCACCCTTAATGTTTAACAAACATCAAAGCAATCAATCTTTTACCACGAAATTGACGTCAATTATATTTCTACCTTAATGACGTGTTTCAACCGAACTTATCTTCTGTCTACCAATTCATTTCAGATAATTCCAGACTACTCGCTCTCCAGGTTTATAGACCCGATCAGGATATTCCACGAAAAATTAGAAGGACTCTTTCGGGAAATTTCGATTGAAACATCGGCGGACTCTTCAAGGAAGATCGAAGTTTTGAAAAATAACGCCGTCTGATAGATTACAACATCGTCCATCCAATTCATATATATATATATATATATATATATATATATATGAGTGATTTACTCAGAATGTAACAAACTTTCAGTACGTGTTCTAATGGTTAAAATAAAGAAGAAAGTAAAAATACATCCGAATAGGTCACAAAACTGTTTTTAGTTGTTTTCGTGAAATCTGGAGTAAAACACAGACGATTGCGATCGAAAAACACAGTATTTTATATTTGACGTAAATTACTTTGTTAAATGAATAATAAACACACTAAATTTCTAAGCAAAATTTTAAATTTTCAAGTAAAATGGAATGGATAATGTCTACAGAAACTAAATACAAACATAAGAATTTTGTAGTTAATTAAAAAATGTGGCAGATTTTAACTAGCCATTAAAATTAGACAAATCGGAAGATAAAATGGAATAGGTTTACTCCTTTTTAGTTGGTTTACAAAAAGGATGTGGTTTACTTTATCATTTGTAATTATTAGTATAAATGGAAGATGAAATAAAAAAATAAAATAAATATTTGTATTTGGAGTAACAAGTGATTAAGAAAAAAACGTTAATATATGTTGACGGTAGTGTAATTTGTTGTACATAATTGAAATGTATAAAAAAAATAATAATAAATTTACGTATTCATTAACTTCATATAAAAAAAAGAAAATAGATTAAATATATATTAAAATAAAAAAGCATAGGAAGTTCCAGAAATTTCTAATTTATGTTGTCAAATTTCAAACAAGTCAGAACAATGTTTTGACCCAAAACATTTTTGTATTAAAGATAGCTTTTAATAGTAGAAAAAGGTGAGAAAAATGGAACTCAAAAAATTAAGAACAGAGATTTATTAAATTGGTATTACATGAAAATGTTAAGCGAGTTTATAACTAAAAAATGAAAAGATTTCAAGGTTGACGAAAAAAAATTTCTAACATCTAGGAAAAAAGCCAAACAAGATTTGTATACCAATACGTTAATTATCCAGGGTTAGTGAATTTAGTTCTACAAGGAAATGGAGAAGAAAAACAGTAAAAAAGGATGAAGATTAGAAAAAAATTGAAACAAATAATCGAACAGAATAAAAAGGAATAGAGGTGTATCAAACGACTGATAATAATATTAATGTACGAATGATAATAATATTAATTATGTTTCTTGTATAATAAATTTTCTTGCTGATTTTTACTTCCTTGCACGAAGTAAAGGAAATAATGTGATCTCGAAAAAAATTCGATTTTTAGATTTCAACGGAAATATCCGTACGTACGTACGTACGTATCTCGCATAACTCAAAAACGATTAGCCGTACGATGTTGAAATTTTGGATTTAACACTGTTGTAACACCTAGTTGTGCACGTCCTCGTTTGATTGCAATTGACTGAACCAAAAGTGTCCAATAAAGCACAAAATCCAAAAATTATTTTTTTAAATTTCGGAGTGATTTTTGTAATGCGGAGTTATGAAACAGGTAGAAATTATATCAATTTCTTTTCATAAGTTATTTTTGGCACAAGTAAATATTAATTACAAACTGTCCTCTTGTAATCATGAATAAATGTGTTAAATATCTATAATTTACTTGAACAAGGGAAAACCCAATGGCAATTATTTAGTCTTTATTATTATTTTCTTTTTTTTTTATTCTGGTTGAGGTCCTATAACAGCTACCTATGCGTGATTATAAAATTCATTCCTTTGTACGATGTGAAGAAAAACATATTACTGACTTGACCTGGATTTGAACGCAGAACTTTCCAATGAAAAGTACAGACCAAGATCGGCTGTATCATTAATATTTCCTTTATTTCGTGAAAGGAAGTAAAGGAAATATTTTAATATTTTCCTTTCACGAAGTAAAGGAAATATTTTAATCGTGAAAATTTTCAGTTTTCAAATTTCAACGGAAATATCCACCCTGAATTGATTTTGATTATTTTGTCGTGACGTCTGTCCGTACGTATGTATCTCGCATAACTTAATAAACGATTATCCGTAGAATATTGGAATTTTGTATTTAGGACTGCTGTAACAACTCCCCTTTTGATTACAATCGACTGGGCCAAAAATCTATATATTGTCAGACCTCTAAATAAATTTGGATTTTAGAGTTTTTTTTAACTGCAGTAATAAGCCTTCGATGAAAGCTTTTCAACGATATATCATAAGTGGTACTTATTTTCATTGGTTCCAGTTGTAGCCAAATGAAATTTTTAATTAATGAAATATTTGGATCTTACAAGGCAGACATCGGTTCGAATCAGACTTCATCTCCTTTTTTTTAATTTAAATATATTGATTTATTAATAATTATTAACCTCCAATTGTAAAAAAAAAATTACAATAAAAAAAAAATGAAAAAATTACAAGTTATTAGTGAAATAAAATTTTAAGTTCTTTTCATTATAATTAAAACTTTTTTGCAGACGTTAATAATTATTAATAAGTGAATATACTTAAATTAAAAAAAAAAAGTTTAAAAAAACATTTATGTGTATTAAGTCGGATTAGAACCAAAGTGTGCATGGTTACGGATCCGATACGTTGTCACTTACACCACTTGAACGACGTGAAACAAAATTAATATTTAAATTAAACTAATATAAACCGCTGATACGGATACCACAAAAAAATGTGATGCAATGTGGTGTCCACCACAAAATGCATTGTGTAATTGTCCACTTTATTAATAAAAAATTGGAGTATCGTATCTCGCTTTCAAATGAAATAAGTTTAAATCAAGTGCAGCAAAAAATGTGTATATGTAATTTAAAAGGCATACAAGGAAGTCATGTGGTGTCCATATTAGATTTTTCACAGGGAAAACCACATTTAAATAGTAGTATAAAACCATTTGTAGTTCGTATTCGGTTAAATCTTGTAATTACAAATGAAAATTTTTATACGACGTCCCAAGTTTAAGAGTTAAGCAACAAGTAAAAAATTAGTAACGCGCTCTCTCCTCTCGCTAGACATCGATGTAGCTCGGCCCTTTATTTAGCAACATACTGTTGCCAAAATCTATTTACATCTATCAATTAAGTAAAATACATAAAATAAAAAAATTGTCTATTTTCCTCCCGTCGAATAATTACAATTCTTACCGTATAACTACCATTTTTTATGGTTAAAGTATATTTTTTTAAATCTACTGAATAAAATAAATTAAAATTATTTTTGTTAATACTGAGGGGGGGGGGGTTAGTTAATTAATTATTTTTCCGGTAAAAGAAAAATACAATTTTAAATATTAAAGAAAAAAAAAATCAACCGTAATTGATTAAAATTTTAATGTAAAATAACGAAAAATTTCGGAGCTTAATAAAATTAATCAATAATTAAAAAAAACAATAAACGGACTACACACATAGCAACAGTATAAAATAACAGAAGCCAACCGCATTAATAACTAAAACATCCTCTAAGAACAGGCAATTTAAATTTTATAGTTTTAACGATACTGATAAAGTGATTATTATATAGAGATAAAAAAATATTAAGCCTGTAATAATTTTCATATACACAGTTTAAATTTTACATCATAAAAAAATTGTTAATTACAACAAACTGTAATTTGATTGATTTTAAATTAAAATGTTTACGACTTTCAACGTAAAAACATTAAATAAATCAATTAAAACTAAAGAAACATCTTAATTACATTCAAATAAAAAATACACATTTCTAACCTATTAATAAAACAGTTTACTTGAAAGACAATCAATATTATGTGAATTCAAATCCATTAGAAGAATTTTTTCTTTATATTTAAAAAATATATATATAAATAAATAAAAATAAAATTAAGACAAAATTCTTTTCTTGTAATACCTTTTTCTTCTTTCGATTAGACGTTTTTAAATGTCAATGAATTTTCTTTCTTCTTCTCAGTACTTTTTTCATTCTTTCCAAGATGCTTTCTATTGCTCTTCTGTAAATTTTTTGAAAGTGTTGTTCAGTAATTCCTTTTCATCTAGTTTGAAACCCTAAATTGTTTTTACGAAATTATTTTTTGCAATTTTTATTTAGTTTTTCTAAATGTTGGTTTACTTTCCCTTGCCATCCTACTTTTGTTTTTCTATCATTATATGTAAAAGTAAAATAATTTCTTTTTTTCAAGTTTATTGTCACTCATTCTATAAATATAGCAAAAAAACTCATTCCTCGTTTCCGTACTTCCGTTTCTAAATCTTTTATTTGTTGGTAAATTACTTTGTTAGATTTTTGCTTATAACTTTCCTCTGTACTGTTAAGTCCAAAAAACCTCTTCAAGATTCTTCTTTTAAAAGATGTCTCATAGTAAGCTTTCCTGAACATTCAGTTGCATTTAAGGCTTCGGTTGAAATTACTGTTTTGTAGTATCGTAGTTTTGAATTTCTTATTGTAAACATCCGCCGCTGTTACCATTTTACGATTCCTATTTGTAATTCCTTCTTTTTCGAGTAAAATTAATGATATCTCCTAAAAATAATTAAATCTGCCTACATTGAGTACTTTTTGACCCTTTTCAAAGATTATTTCTTCTACACGGCTCTTATCATAGGCTATGAATTCTGATTTTTCACAAGCCATTTCTAAACCTCTATTTTGCAGGTTTCTACAAACAAATGTACTTTTAATTTTGCTTCTTCTACATTTGTAGTTAGGATAACTACCTCATGCGCAAAGGGAAAATGATGATTAATAGCTCATTTATTTTTTCGCGTTCCTAAAAAGTACAGATTCTTGGATTCTATGTATTGAAAAATCATTTTTTCGAAGAGAATGTTGAATGGAATTAATTAGGGAAATTTCTCAACTGATGCTTTTTTTTTATCAACAGTCAGTCGTACAATATTTTTATGTTTTAACATACAATAATAAAATATGCGTAACAAAATGGTTAAGTTCATATTGATATAAATAATTAATTATAAAATAATCTCATTACAAATAAAAATGATTTAGAAACATTAAAAAATAAATAACTAAAACTATATCAGCATTTCGATTATTAAGCAAACATCATCAATACGTGAAGAGCCAAATTAAAAATTAATTCAAACAAAAATTTTAACAAATTAGCTGACTATACAATATTAATAATAAATAAATAACAATACACAAAACTAATATATATATATATATATTGTCTTAATGTATAAATGTCTTATTTATATTTACTTTAATTTACGTTAATTTATTTAATTTCTTTTAATACTTTTGTAACTAATTCCGTTGTACTGATGACTTTTTTTTAACGATCGAAATAAAGTTCTTTTTTTATTATTTTTTTTATTACATCACAATTTAACGACAAAATTAAAAAAATAAATCATAATAGATATCATAGAGATTCTAATATAACTTAATACGTGAAATAATAAAAACAAATCCAACAGGGTACGAGTTATTTCTTTTTTAATTCCCAAATTCCAAACAAAAAAAAAGCAAATTTTCTTTTTTTACTTACTGTGACATCTAAAAAATTGTACTTCATTAATCACGAATAAAATAATCAATCTCATAAAGGTAATGTCGATGTTTGGACGAAAAATATGTCATCCCTTCCAATGCTCCCGTTTGATAATTTGTATTATCTAAAACCCTTAATAAATTTAATTTTGTTTAAATATTCATAAACATGAACCCCACACTTATATATATATATATATACAGGGTTATCATAAAAGAATGGTGCCGTTTCAGTAATTCATAGGAAGATTGTAGGGAAGTTTCTAGGTGTTTTATTGGTATCCCTGAAAGCCTCCAACCCAAAAGTTTGTTTATCAGCAGTTGTAACCACAACGTCAGTTCTTATATTGTTGTTGCGGTGAGTTTAGTGAGTTACTATGTTCTCGGATAAAGACAAAGCAAAGTGTGTTTTACTGATGTCTGAATTAAAATCCGTAATTTTAGTTCAACGTGCGTTTCAACGTGAATTCGGAAGAGATCCACCACACAAAAATAACATAACACGTAAGTTCAAACGATTCGAAGAAACCGGATCGGTTAAGAAACAGAAACAACCGGCAGACCAAGTGTACCGGACGAAACTGTTGAACTAATTAGACGATCGGCAATTAGAAGTCCTGGGAAGTCCATCCCGCGTCGAAGCGTCGAATTAGGTATTTCGAAATCAACAGTTCACAAAGTTTTAGATAAAAAACATTACACGCTTATAAAATGCAGATACTGCAGGAATTGAAACCCGATGATGGTGTAAAACGTTACAATTTCGCTGTTGAAATGTCGGACAGAATAAGTGAAAACGAATCGTTTTTAGATGATATAATTTTTACAGACGAAGCTACATTCCATGTGAATGGATGCGTTAACAGACACAATTCACGAATATGGGGCTCTGAAAACCCACACGCAATTATTGAGAAACAACGCGATTCGCCTAAAGTTAATGTTTGGTGTGGTGCGATAAAAAATTATGTAATAGGGCCTTTCTTCTTTGCTGAAAAAACAATTAATGGAGTTGTGTATCTTGTGACATGTTAACCGATTATTGCTTTCGTCAGCCGGATGAACTCGGAAAACATTCATCGACTTCATTTCCAACAAGACGGTGCTCCCCCGCACTTCAATGGATCAGTCACGGACGCTTTGAACGAGAAATTTGGAGATCGATGGATAGGCCGGCATGGACCCATACTTTCGCCTCCAAGGAGTCCAGACCTGACACCTTGCGATTTTTTCTTGTGGGGGTACATCAAAAGCGTTGTTTATACACAAAAAATTCGCGACCTAAACCGCTTAAAAACAGGATTAATGAACTAATGACAACCATTAACGAAGAAATGTTAACCAATGTTTGGATAGAACTTGAGTATCGTTTGGACATTTGTCGAGCGACTAAGGGTGCACATATTGAAATTTATTAATTATGTTAAAAAATGTTTGAGACGATAAATTTGAAAAATAAAAAACATAAACTGTAAGTAATTCCTTTAATTTAAACCATGTTCAAAACCGCACCATTCTTTTATGATAATCCTGTATATATATATATATATATATATATATATACACACTAGGTGATTCAAGAAAGATACTAACAAACTTTAACCATACGAGATCGATAAATAAAGTAATGAGACTGGTTCAGAAAAACTTTTTTATTTACAATCCAACTATATATGGACTCTATCACCTTCGAAATAGCCCTCTTTGGAAGCTACACAACATTTCAAACGTTTTTCTCAACTTTCATAACAGTGTTGGAACTCAGAAACGGGAATATCCTTCAGATGGTCGGTTACGACTGTTTTTATGTTTTCTTCTGGTGTCCTTTGAAGTGTTTTTTTAAAGTCGGAAACAGGAAAACGTCGCAGTGACTTAAGTCAGGTGAATAAGGTGGTTGAGTAACTAAAGGAATGTATTTATTTGCCAAAAACTCATTAATTGAGAATGCAGTATGACAAGGTGCATTGTCATGATGCAACATCCAGTTGTCTTTGATGGCCGATCTCACGTGAACAACTCTTTTCCGCAGTCTTTCAAGAATTTCTCGGTAAACATATTGATTTACAGTCTGTCATGTAGGAAAATACTCCTTATGGACAATGCTATTACTATCGAAGAAACAAATTAGCATGGTTCTGATTTTTTTATTTGTTAATTTTTGCTTTTGGAGTCGTGGTGAGTTTGAAGTGTGCCGGTCCTTGCTTTTTGTTTGTGGGTTCTACTCAAATATCCAAGATTCATCACCAGAAAAAAACATTTTTTAGAAAATCAGGATGTCTCAATTGGCCCTTAAAGATCGCGGCACACTTCCACCCTGTTATTTTTCTGTTCAACATTGAAGTTTCTGGGATCAATTTTGTACAAAGTTTTGATGGACAGCGGTAAGGTTCGAATTCAATTGTTCTGCAATCATTATGACAGTTGATCGCCGGTCATACCGTATCAAGTCTACGATTTGCTCAAAGTAATTGTTATTACTTTTTGACGTTAACGGTCTTCCAGAGTGTGGATCGTCCGCAACTGATTCCCGGCCATCTGAAAATGCTTTAAACCACCTAAAAAACCTTGGGCTCGTGACAGAGCGTCATCTCAATACTCCCTTCTCAATTTTGAAAAAGTTTCAGTAGCATTCTCACAGAGTTTAGCACAAACTTGCTCATAATTAGTATCACTCATTTTAGTAACTCAAAACAAAAACTCGTTTTATGAAAAGTTTGTTTACGTCTCACGTGGCAACAGTAGACTAAAAATATTACAACCTAATATAAATCAGCTGTTCATATAACCATATGTTTACTAGTGACTTTACAGTGTTGCCACTTTGGCTGCCAAAAATAAACTAGTCTCGTTACTTTATTTGCAGACCTCGTTTGTTCTATTAGTTAAAATGAAAAAGTTCATAGAAACACAGGTTGGGAAACGCTTCATTAGCGAGTGTACTGGCAAAAGATTACGACTTGATTTCAACGTCTTCGGTAAATTGAAGCCAGATTGTAAGTTTTCTTTGATATATATATATGATTTTTTTTAGTTTTAAGTTTTCCAAAATATTTTTCACTTTGTTTTGTAGTATTGAAATTTCAGTTTCATTTAAAACCTAAATAAAACCTCCCAATTTTGATAGGTTCTGTGTTTAATAACCTTCGAAAATTCTTACCTTTGCATTTAGTTTCTGTTGACTTTATTCATACCATTTTGCTTATAAACAAATTCTCTAAAAGTTTTGTCTATAATTTTTACTTCCTTGTACGAAGTAAACGAAGGATTATGTTCGCTAAAAATGTCGGTTTTCAGATTTCAACGGAAATATCCATTTTGACCATCCCAGAATACATTCTGACTTGTTTCGGCGTGACGTCTGTGTATCTCGCATAACTCAAAAACGTTTAGAAATAAAATGTTGAAATTTTGTATTTAGGACTGTTGTAACATCTATTTCTGTACCTCCCCTTTTGAGTGCAATCAACTGAACCAAAAGTGGTGTCCAAAAAAGCCTAAAATATTTGTATTTTGGATTTTTTCGTAAGTAATAAGCTCTCATTAAGAGATTTTCAACGATATATATAGTGGTACTTATAGTGGTACTTATTATGATAGTGGTACTTATTTTCATTGGTTCCAGAGTTATAGCCAAATGAAATTTTAATTAACTAAATATTTGGATCTTAGAAGGGGAAGGCACATCGGTTCAAATCTGACTTCATTTCCTCTTTTTTTTAAATTTAAATATATTGATTTATTAATAATTATTAACCTGTGATTGTGAACAAAATTTTACGATAAATAATAATTCAATAATAATAAAAATAAAAAAAAATATGAAAAATTATCAGAAGTTATTTATGGAATAAAATTTTATGTACTTTTCATTTTAAAATAATGTGTACATGTAATTATTAGGCATAAAGAAAGTCACGTGGTGTCCACATTCGATTTTTTATAAGATTTAAAAAATATTATCACCAAAACCTAAAATCTGGAAAATTAACTAAAAAATCATATCGTATGACGGCGATTTTTTTTATCTTCATAAATTTATCTTATTTAACACATTTTTAATAATTTGAAGCAATGATCCAACAACACTTCCTAGTTATAAAAGTAACAAAAAATTATTTCGATATTACTTTATAATTTTAAGCTTTTCAATGAAAATATTAGGAAAAGTATATTTCCCTAAAGCAATTATCAACGAACATATATTGTTATTCCAATAAACAAATTTTTTTACATATTTTATAATTCATATCACAATTTTTTAAAAACTCATAATATTTACTACCGATGCCATTTGTAAATGATTTCAAGGATTTTAACCATAGATATTTATAAATATAAAACATTTCGTGAGCTATTCATAATCAACACCAAGTAAAAAACTACTGATGAAAATTTGTATACACGTTCTTCTTACGGTTTAAGAGCAGACTAAGAAATAATTTTTTTGAAATTCCAAGTTTAAACTATTAAAATGGAGAACAACGAAATTATTATTTTTTTTTTTTTTTTTAATTTCTCGGTAACAAATAAAGATATCACCTTTATTTTTAATGGATGTAATCTTATGTAAAAACACAATTTCTTGATTTTTTTAAAATTTCCAATATAAAGGGTTAAAATGGATAATCAAATGAAGATAACAAAAAGTTTCATTTGAATATCTAAAAACCAATTTCTAGATTTTTTGAAATTCGAACTTAAAAGGGGCGAAGATGAAAAAAAAAAAAGATTTGAAAAATTATTGCAAATTTTCCCCGTTTCTGATTATAGTGAACGAGATATTCATCGGGTTTGGGCTTAGAAATACTCTTTACGTAAATATCTAAAACCCATTTTTGGTTCTTTTATCATTTCGATTTTTTAAGGCGATTATGTACGGTGCGGCGGCGCACAACCAACACAGCCACTATTACTGTATGTACGACGCGGCTAGCTGCATCTGTTACTTGACTATAAAAACCGCATCAGGGATGCTAATATATAGACACACGATTAAATAATGTTATCCACATGTACGGATAAATTATACTAAAAAAAAGAGGTTTATAAATGATTTTTTCCAAAAATCTAAAACGTCATTTCGACTGTTGTGCAATCATTATCAGTAGGTAACGTTCTCTCCTTTCGTTAGTACCAGTACTTTTTACGTCTCTCACTCGCTTTTTCCTTCAATTCTTCTATTACTACTATTTTTGGGCTTCTTCGAACAAAGCCTTCCTTTGTAAGATTTTTTACATTTTTTTCTTAATTAATTACAGGCTTTCTAAATCTGGAATTTCCATTCCTGTTTTGTTTCATTCTTTCTTAACTTTATTACGATGTACACGCTTTTAGTTTTTTTTTACTACATGAAAGAGGGGAATTTCTGGGAATTTCGTTATTAGTAATCCTTTCAATGTGGTTTATAACATGTAATCATCTTTCACGCGTTATTTTTATTAAAAATAATAAAATCATTTTTTTATTTATTAGGTTGAATATACTCATCCTTCCAAATAATTTCACTCAGAATAAAATCCTTTTTCCAAAAATAAAACAAACGTAATTAAAAAAATAATACTGAAGAGCGATAAACATGCGATTTATTTTTTTATTTTTTAAAGGATTTTAAAGGATTATAATTTTGTAAAGAACTTAAAATAATAATACGCAAAAATAGAAGTGAAAAATTCGACACGTTCTCTGTCTGTTACTCTATTGGTGTAAAACACCTCTTTAAACTACATACACGTGTGAAACGTCTTCAATAAGAACCTCATTAGATCACCCCCAACGTACATTAATATCCCTACCACAAAAAAATTACTGCAAGGAACACATTACCTGGTTAAGATTAAACGAACAGCATTCAACAGGTATTTTTAACAATCCAAAGATAGTTCACGAACTATGAAGAACTCATAAAATAACTTTATTGTATATCTTTTTTCTAAAGTTAAAATACGAAAGTTGTTAAATTTAAAAGCAATTATTAGGTTTTTTCTATTAATACGACAAACATTATTAAAGATTTCTGAATTGATAAGTTATATAATCAAATGAGCAAACGGTCGTTTTAAAATTTAAATCTCTAATAAATATTGTTCCACATTTTGATAAAATAGATTCATGCAATCCAGAGGAACAATTCACTTGAAACATATTAAAAAAATAAATTTTGAATAGTAAGATAATAAATATTTAGGCAATCATGACAAAAAACTGAAAGAAAAAAAATAATTAAATAATTTCCCCTTTTTTTATTCCATTTTTCATAAAATTATACCTATGAAATTAAAAAAAAATTAAACTACACGTCCCAAAACTTGCTTAACATAATTACTATTTGACACAATAATCAAACTGAAAAACAAACTCTAAGACAATGCAGTTAACTGAACACTAACAATGAAAAAATAACGATAACATATCTATTGTTCAAATCAATTTAAAATCAACTTTAATCAAAATTAAGCCTGGAACATAATAAAGCGTTAAAAAATAGTTAGCAACTGTGCTATTTGCCAGATTAATGATTTCCGGATTGACAGATTACAACTAAATTTAATCGGTGCATGTGAAACAATGTATAATTAATAATGATTGATACGTGAAAATTTCCCTCCAAATATTGATAAATTAAGTATCTACAGCTTAAATTTAAACTTTAAATACACAAAAAAGTAACCGATGACCATATTATATAAAAGTTAATTATAAGAAAAACAACTGACTCGACCGGTTCATCTCATTATAAAATAAAAAAGATACAAATACTTAAATACGTGCGCGCACAGATATTTAGAAAAATACATTTCCACACCGACGTATAAACTTTATATTTAATAGATAATAAACATTTTACACAACTTTCATGTACGTTTTAGTAACGTACACGGCAAAAAAAAAAAACAAAAACAAGAAACCTTATGAAATACTGGATAAGTGTACTAAGTATAAAAATTTTAAAAAAGAACAACCATTTTCACAAAATACATAAACAAGACACGCATTATAAAATACAATGGAATAGTTTTTGGCGTAATAAAAAAAGAAAACGGAAATATTTAAATAAATTCTTAACATAAACAAAACCTATTATAAAATTGTAAATTTTAGCGGGAAATAAAATGAGATGATACAACAATTACGTAATAGCTATCAACGTTAATTCCTGGAAATACTACGGAGTGAAATCAAATTCATGGAAAACCCCACGCGCAAATCGCACATTTATAAAGTTCAGTATTATTATGTAGAAATGTTTTCACAAATAGTCGCAAAAAAAGGTCTTATTGACAAAAATAAGAAATATTTTGTAAACAAAAAAATTATGTTACAAAGTACGATGATAGAAACAAATATTTATTAATCTCTGCCAAAAGTAACTAACAACTATATACGAGTTTAAAAATAAATAAAAAAATAGAAATTATCTTTAAAAACAACAAATAAATTACGTTGCTCTAAAATATGAAAATAAAACTGCATTAAATCAAGTACGGCTTTAAATTGCACATGATATTAAAAAAACAATAATTAAAAAATTAAATCAACATACCATGTTTCTGTCATGTAGTCAGACAAATCAGTCCCGGGTAAAGGCAATAATCCATGTTCAAAATCGAAGTTATCCAGGTTGGAAATTTTTTAAAAACACCACAACACAATAATATAAATAAATAATTAATTTATAGGGGAGGATTGTTTTATGGGGGACCAAAAAAACTTTGTTATTCTGTTTTACATTTTAATTTTATATAATACCGCGATTAAAAACTAAAGAAATAGATACGGTAACTTTATAAACACACGCACTCAATATTTACAAGTAAAAAAATAAAAAATTAGGTTATATATTTTAAAAACTATTCTGTTTATTTTGATTTTTCAATACCGGTTGTATTAAAAACACAATTTATAATAAAAATAAGGAACTTAAACTTTTAAACACTTATTTAAAACAATTTTTCACAAGGACAAAATTTTGCGGTGTTTTCTAAATTACTATCCTATTTATGTTTTTTTTTACACAATATTTTAAAACAAAAATCTAATAACCTGCACTTCTCATTAAAAAAAATTCACTTAAGAAACACTCACATATTTTAATTTCAATAAATAAAAATATATAACCAAATCACTTTCACACAAAAAATTTGTCAACCATCAGCCTGTAATGACGTTAGATAGTCGTCAAACTCCAACAAATGGCGTTGCGTTGAATTAAGAAGACCTTCAGTTAAGATACAATTTTTTTTTTTTTTTTACGTTGACATTAGTTAAGAAATATAATATAATCAACAAATTAATAACAATAAAATAATTGACACCGGATAGAATTAATAATAGATTAAAAATCTGATAATAAACAGAAACGCGATTAAAATAGCTTATCTGTTGTAACAATACATTTAATAAACGATATACCAATCAAACACAGATACCGTGTTATTCCTGTACATATTCGATACCCACTAGTTAACGGAAGCCATATTGAGTCGGTTTATAGGTGGGGGTAACTATGATCATGAAGCGAGGGAGAGGGGGTGATTTGTAAAATGTAAGCCAAGTAAAAGGCTGAGCAACTCTCACCATTCTCAGGAAAAATCCCTCTTATATAAAAACAAAAATTCCCTATTATTTCCCTTATCAAACCAGCTGAAAAAACAAACTTTTTCAATTTCATTCTCCTCACACTCTCTCTCTTTCACCCTCCCACTCGTTAACTCTCTCTTAATAGTTAATACACACTTTCTTAAAATGTGAACTCTCGCATTATTATTATTACTACCATTATTTCACCATATTGAACAATTGTAAAAATTATTAATTAAATTAATTAACGCTAATAAAAACAATAAAATATTGTTATAAATTTAAATCATAAAAAATTATATAATCAATTGATATTAAAAAAAATTTACTCGCAAAACGTTTTTCTAAATTTATAGATTTAGAGTTAAATCCTCAAATAAAATATATATATATATATATATATATATATATTTTGTTTATAAAAATCTAAATCTGGAATAAAATTTATAATAATTATTTATTAATTTGTTTTAATATACGGAGTTTAAATAATATTTATCATAAACATTTAATTAAAAAAAAAAACAAAACATATTTTAAATAAAAGAGAAAAAAAATCGGATTTAGTTAAAAAAATTCATGAAAAACAGTTTTTTTTTATTATTTAGATTACATATTTTATTGATAATTCTTTAAATAAAACAAAATATTATAAAATTAATGCCAATAGAAAAAAAATGTATGTATATATATATATACACATGATAGTAATATTTAATTAAACTTTAAAGACACGGAAAAAAATTAAAAATCAGAATAAAATTAAAAATAAAACAAATTTGATCGGAAGTGAGATAAGAAAGAGTGGTCGAACGTTTGATAGGGAATAAACAATTTCCCGTTAAATGGTAACATTGCCGGCTCAATAATCTGTAGGCAGCCACTTGTTGTACTGTGTTGGGATGCACACGACATCTTGTGACCGGTTGATATAACTACTACAATACACCCTTCCCTATTATCAACATACATACACACGCACACACAAACGGACGTTACTCTGTTTCTCTCGCACTCGCTAATTCTATCTCGCTTCTTCAAACGGTATAGAGAGACACCGGCTGGCTCTACATTTTCTCTCTCTTTTTAACTGTACTGGAACAGGCGAGAATATTCCATCAGTATTACTACAATGTATTTGTATACAAAACAGTGTCGCGCGCACACACAAACACACGAACGAAATCGACGATCCTTACAAAGCGCAATCCAAAATGTTTGCCGGTCTTCACTTGGGTTTCTACCATCCAATCCCTTCCCCCCGCTCCGTCTGCCGACACGATATCCTATCACGCACAGACTAGAACGACAAACCTACGTCATCTACGTGTCAGATAGGAAAGGCACAGTAGATAACAAATTAGCCTAAACGGTACTGAATAAGATAACTCTGACAAAGTAGTCCAAAAAAAAATTAAGTACTCTAACAATAATACAATAATAAATCTAACAATGAAAAATAAAATAATAAAACAATTTGCGCTTACAATTTTTTTATTAAAAAAATAATAAATACTATTCAAGCATTTTATTCAATCGACGGACATCACTAAAAATTATATTTTTTTAAATAAATGAAAAAAAAGGAAATATCTCTTTCCTGCCTTTTATTATGAACGACGAAAAAATATGTTATTACTTATTCCCAAAGCAACACATTTATCTCTAATCACTTTTACTTAAAACGAATTTTGTTCCGTATGAAAAATACCAAACCTAATCAGGATTCGAACACAGAACCTTTTAGATAAAAACGAAGGGATACTTTTAACTACCCCAAGGAGGTTAGCGTTGTTATTATTATATTATCAACAATGTGAATCAACGCAGTTCTCATTGGCAGTGTTATATTTGGCGCGTTATTTTTTTACCGATTACTTTTCTTCATAATAATGGTAAAATTGAGGTATTATCTTAATTATTTTACTATTAAATTACTTTTATGTTATTTAACTTAATTTTTACACTTTTTATTCTAATAAGAATTGAAACTGCAAAATAACAAATTAAAAATTCTACAATTGGGCTCACGTTAGGTAATTTTAAATTTAAAAAAATAATAAATTAAAAAATGTAATTTTTTCCTGTAATTTTCCTAGAAACATTTATTTATTTAAATAATAACAAAATTGCTAAGTTAGTGTATATAAAGAAAATTATTTTTAAAAAATGACAATTAACCATTTCTCGCCAAAGATGGTTTCACCGGTGCACGGGTGAAATTTACCTCCGCCTTCCGGCGTGCCGAAAGGGATTTTTTTTATAACTACTGCTTTTTTACCATCGGTAAAAGAATTCTTACATTAATAATAAGAGAAAAAAATATACTTTTATATGGTTTTCTTCATTTTTTTTTGTTTTTTCGAAGAAGAAAATTAAGAAATGAAATGAAATTACACATGTTTAACAGAAACATGATTGTAAATTAAATAACTTCTATTTTCGTTTGAATCTTCAATAATTATCCTTACTATGAAGCAAATTATTATGAATCAAACTAATTGGCAAAGATGTATTGAGCTAAGAATAGTCTCACCATGATATCGATACATTAACAACCAAGTCGGAAGGAAAATAACGAGTCATTATAACAACGGCCTAGTGCTTTTGTATTTAATAATTTTTTACTAGACGGATTTGCAGTAATATTGTAAACCAATTGAAATGAACACTTGTATATGTTGCTATAGCGTAAGTAATATCTGAAGGCAAGTCTGTAGTACGCTACGGCATCCCCTTCACTACTCTTAACATCACTCAGCGACTTCTCCTCACACTAGTAGCCATAGTAGTGTATTCCAAGAGCCACATTAATTAATCTGCAATGACTTTCAACGCATCTAATTATTACGTCACTATTATAGTAACGAAATAAATTCTAGTAATTTATTACAAATACTTTTTTTTTCAAGATGAATATTTAGTAATTTATTTCTTGAAAGTATAAGTTTTTTTTCAAGAATGTTAAACTAGGGTTTTTCTATAAATAAACAGTAACAATGACGTAAGACAAAGTACCTGAAACGAGTTGTTTATTTAATATACACTATATTGTAATGATTTTCTTTGACATGTACATTATTTACGAAATTATTTCTAAATAGCACGTACGCACCAATAATTAATATTCTTTTGAGCTTTATAAGCCTTCAAAACTACAAAATAAAAACATTAAATTGTATGTACAAAAAAAAAAAAATACAGAAAGTGTTGAAGAAACGTGAGTAAAAGTAATACAATTATAATCATTATTAAATTTATTCTAAAAAAAATAATACTACAAAGATATTCGTCCTATAATAAACGTAAAATTAATTTTTTTTTTTTTAATCTCCGGGTTAGGTATTGCTTCAGAGGATGAGATGAATGATTTGTAGCATGTGTGAAAATACCATGCCTGACCGGGATTCGAACTCGTAATTTAATTAATTAAAATGTTAATTCGTACTGTTTTACAAACGTGAAAGTGCAATGATTTCATACAAAATAATTTAATTAGTAGCTCAAATAAATAAATACAATAAAATAAATAATTAAAGACAAATTTAAATAAATAACAGTAAAACTAAACGAGTATGGTAGAATAAACAACTATAAAAAAAAAATTAATAATAAATATAAGTCTGCATCATTTTGAGATCTTACTTTTGTCGCAACCAGTAGCACGTGTTCCGGCATGACGGTTATAGGAATGGCATAGAGGAAGCAAGTACAGGTAGCTTATAGGGAGGACCCGCCTTTAGATTTCACATACACTATAATCAAAACCTGACTTGAATGTTTGTAATATGAATAATACTAGAACTAATAATACGTCACACACTTGTTTTACCTCCTGTGTTCCTTTCATACAGACCATACAAAACTTGAGACTGGGGCAATAAATTAAGCGTTAAATACTTTTAAAGAACAAATCTAATAATGAATTAATAACTGGAAGACAATTTTGGAAAGAATTGCGATTATTATTTACTTATTCAGAATTTTCAATAAAAAGTATACACAATTTATTCGATAATTCGTTACATATTTATTTCACGTTGAACAATGAAATCGATGTCCGTTTCCAACATAATGAAAAAGTACCGGTTTCTTTTGAAATGAATTAATAAAATCTTTTCATCATTATTGAATATTTTAAGTATAAGATTATTTCATGGAACTAACTAAAAAATTCAAAACGAGTTTTCAAAAAGCAAAAAAATCATTGAAAAATGCTATCAAGATCATTGTATATCATAAATAAATATATATGAAGCATGTAGACCGACATTTAATAATATTATAATTGTTTAACTTATTCAGGTTAGTTATATTTATGTATGAGCAACAACCATTGCTTAAAAAAACTTCGCCTTATTAGATATAGAATATTATGCTTCTGTTGACATTTCTGATAAATTACAAACCCATTTAAATGATTGTACAATCTCAATTTATTAAAAGTAAATGTTACCTTCTTTTCTTTTGCAGAAACAATATTACAGCGATTAAAAAATTTGAAAATTAATTCCGTCATTTCCCGGCTCCCCTTCGTCAAGTAATGATTACAACCAAAAAAAAAAGAAAAGATTAACATAAAATTCGCAAATTTCGAATAAAAAGATTTTTGATTTTAGAAGTTTCCTTACTGTGTTGAGAAAATTTAGGAAAAATTTATTTATGAAAAAACCTTCCCGACAAAAAAAAATTATTATAACTTTTATGAAGCCGATAAAAAAATGACTTCGCTTTTTGGTTTCGGAATACGAAACCAAAGAGATGCCAAAGCTACTTTAATTTTAACAGCCCTTTAAATCCACTCAGGCAAATATTACGGCAGTTTCTTTATTTTTAACAGTAAGTACATCTACCCGCACTTTTGATGTGAACTATGTGTAATATTATGTACAGAAATATTTACGTATTTATTTATTTACCAGTTAATAAACACAAGCGCGCGCGCGCATACACAGATGCATTTATTACATATTTCATTATAACCTAAAAAAAATAAAAATGAAAATGTACCTAGCAAAATGTTTATAAAGATAATTCCTTTATAGATAGACCTTTATAGAAGATAGTTTCAAAAATATTCCCTTATTCGATTATTTCAAAAATAGTATTAATATGTACCCATTATTCTCCCCCCCCCCCCGCAAATGTTATAATACGTCAAATCACATTACTGATAATATAAACTAAATATATATATATATAAATCTATAGGTAATCACCATACGTATAAAATATAACGACGATACATTCAAAAATTTAACAATAAATTAATATTTTATTTTCCCTTTATTTTTATTCAACGAACAATTTAAAGAATCAGTAAATACAAAACCCGAAACCGGTGAAAGATTATTTTTTTCTAGCCACTAAAACCTTTAATTTCTTTAAACGATTTTTTTGTTTACAAAGATCTGATGTGGACACCACATGACTTCCTTGTACACCTATTAAATTACATATACATATTTTTTTTTTTAATGAAAAGTACATAAAATTTTATTTTATTAATAACTTCTGATACTTTTTAATTATTTTTGTTACTATAATTGAATTATTTATCGTATTTTTTTTTATAATCGTTAATAATCATTAATAAATCAATATATATAAATTTAAAAAAAAGAGTTAAAAACAAAGAAGGAAATCCTGAGAAATTTAGGGCTTCACCCAAAACTAGTCAAAATCATCGGACTAACACTAACGGATACCAAATCCAAGGTTAAATTCAGGGGAAAAATATCTGATCCATTCGACATCAAAACAGGACTGAGACAAGGAGATGGACTGTCACCGCTTTTATTCAACTGTGCCCTTGAATTTATAATACGGGATTGGAAAAAATTAAATAAAGATAACATTAAAATAGGAAAAGATATCTTAGTAAATTGCCTAGGCTTTGCGGAAAGATTTAGCCCTACTAGCCCAAAATATAGAAGAGCCAGATACCAACGGTCAACACTGGAAGAGATTGCAGGAAAAATTGGTCTAAAAATTTCATACGAAAAAACAAAAATTATGGTGAGAGACCCACTATGCATAAGCAAAGTAAGAATAAACAATAATGACATAGAACTAGTAGAAAACTTTAAATATTTGAGTGAAAACATCACACACAACCTCCAAGAAAATCCAAACTGGAATGAAAGAATAAGTAAACTCATCAAAGCCACAATAAAGACACAAAACATCTATAATAAAAAATGCATGTCCATAAACACAAAAATAAGACATTATAACTCAGTTATCCGACCAGAAATACTTTACGGATGCGAAACCATATTTGGACCGTACCAGGCAAGGTTTACCGACTAACTGGAAAAGATTGAAAGACAGATTCTACGACGATGCATCGGGAAAAACATTAAAAAAGACGGGATTTGGAGAATTATTCCAAACGAAGAGATTTACAAAACGATCATCCCGATAACTAATAAATTTACAAACAAGAGAATTTCCTTTCTAGGACGTATTTTCAGAATGGAAGAGACAAGACTTATCAGACGGATAATCGAACTTTTCTGGAACAAGAAAAGCAGACCGAACTGGTTATACGAAGTACAGAAAGACATCGAGGAATTAGACATAACCCGTGAAAACCTAAAAACGAAAACCGGAAACTATGAGAAATTAAAAAATAAAGAAACAAGATTCCTATCAAAACCCAAGAAAACAATGAGCCGGGTGTACTCTGAACAAGAAGATCTGAAACCCTTAGAAATTACTGGCAAAAAAGAAGAGCTGAAAAACAACAAATCAGCAAGAAAAGAAAGAACTTGCCAAAAAAATGAACTAAAGTGATCCATTATGGTCTTAAAAGTAAAAAAAAAGAAGGAAATGAAAGCGGATTCGAACCGATGTACCTTCTCCTTGTAAGATCCAAATATTTCATTAATTAAAATTTTATTCGGCTACAACTCTGGAACGAATGAAAATAAATACCACTTATCATTGAAAAGCTCTCAATGCATTACTACTACATTTAAGGAAAAATCCAAAATCCAATTTGGTTTAACTTTCGGGCTTTTTTGGACACTTTTGGTCCAGTCGACTGCAATCAAAAGGGGATATAAACAACTAGATTTTACAACAGTTCTAAATCCAAAATTTCATCATCCTACGGCTAATCGTTTTTGAGTTATGCGAGATATATACATACCTACAGAGGTCACGCCGAAACTAGTCAAAATGGATTCAGGAATGGTCAAAATGGATATTTCTATAGAAAACTGAAAACCAAAATTTTTTGTCATCACACTACTTCCTTTACTTCGTACAAAGAAGTAAAAAAAAATCAATAAAAGTAAAAAAAATTGAAGTTTTTTTTTTTAACATTGAGTTACTGAAATCGGTACCAATTAAGTGAAAATTTGGCACTAAAAGCATTTTAAAGAAAATTTTAAAAAGTTAGTAAATATTAATTTTACATTTTGGTTCAATCTTTTTTTTTTTTAATTTAAAGTTTATTTAAAAATTATAAAATTAAAAATAATAAAAACTACTTGAATACAAAGAAGATAATACTAATAATAATTACGACGACGTTAATCGATAATAAAAAAAAAATTCACAGAGATAATTAGTATAAAATAACAACACTTATCTGCTGTGTTTTTTTTTTTAACTACACAAACAAGATAAGAGAGTTTTAAATATAGTACAAACACGTACAAAGCACGCATGACGAATAGTTTACTTACAGATATCAATTAATAATTTATTCCTTGTGGAATACAAAAAAAACCTTTCCATTTTATTATTTAAAAAAAAATCATTAAATTTTTAATAAAAAATTAAACCATCGATTCGTTTTTCCCAGTTATAAATTGTTTTGACGTACTTATTTTCGGTAAATCCAACAACTTTATACTGATTTTTATGCAGAAAATAGGTTTCAGAAGAATTAACGGTGTAAACAATTTTGATAGAAAAACATGAAACATAAATGTCCGAAAGGAAGAATGGATTATTTATTTAACTATTAGGAGGGAAAGAATACTTGTTAAGTTACACGCGGATGCTTCAAAAAGTAACAGGCCTATGTCTTCTAACTGTATAAAAAAAAAATAGAAATTATAATTCCATGAATTGGCAGCATTCATAAAGACAAAATGTTTTTATTTCCTTTAATAGAAGGATTCTTAGTAATAGAAACAATACTTATAAAGTAATGCGACGTTATCACAAATAAATATTTCCATCGCTGAATCAGAGAAACGTCAAATTTTATATTCTGCTTTAAAAAACGCAGTCAGACAAATTAAAGTTGTTTAAAAACATATGATGAATCAGCAAAGTAGCAAAGTAAAAAGCTAATAAAGTTGTAAACTTCTCTGGCATTTGTTATTTATTTTTATATAGTGAACAAATAATTATACATGAAAAAAGTTGTCCAAGCTTTCTTATTTGCGGATGAGGTTTATATATGATGAGGTTTTAATGTAAAATTATTATTAAAAGTTTAAATAGATCAAAAATACTTTTTAATAATTAGAAAAATCGACTTTGAACAGCTCCCCCCAGCCACAATATTTCTCACCGAGGTATTTTTTTGGGGTGAGGGGGTCACATGCACTACTACTATGCCTAAGAACTGATAAAAACATTCGTTTATAGTATAAATTGAAAAAATTTCGCCTTTTTCGATTTTTGAAGAACGGGAGAATTTTTGGAGAATTTTTTTTTTTTTTTTTAATTATAAACTAAGCGTATATGCATGTACTGAATTACTAATCTGGGGTTATATTTGAAAAATGTTGAGAAAATTGACCCCAAAAAAAACGTTCTACACCGCTCCTTGGAAATACTGACCGTAAAAAATTTTACAAATTGTCTACTCCCCTTTTTTGTTTTTTCGGGTCCCAATGTCATAAAACGTCGAGAAATGCCAAAAGAAATCCATAGCCCATTTTTTGACTGATTACTATACTTTCCTTCTATTAACATAGCTAAAATCAACTAAATTTGGGTTCTTTTAACATATCTACAAAAGTTTTTAATGGCGTACATATATATATATATATATATATATATATATATATGTGTTGTGTGTGTGTGTGTGTGTGTGTGTGCGTGTGTGTGTGTGTGTGTGTGTGTGCGCGCGCGCGCGCGCGTAGTAAAATATCAAATTATTTATACTATTCCCTGTCGTACCCTCAAATATTACTTTGCGTACCCTACTCTGGAGATCACTGTTCTAGAGCTATAATAAAAAGACTGAAAGGAAAGCTATACAAGGACACTGATGACGTCATCGTCGACAAAACTAACCAACTGAAAATTTCAAAGAATAGGTTACAAGAATGGTTTTAAAAACACTGGAAACTTAAAAGTTATAAAAATACATAAAAGTAAAATAAAAACCGTATAGTTTTAGAAAACAAAACCCACTGGGTTGGTCTAGTGGTGAACGCGTCTTCCCAAATCAGCTGATTTGCAAGTCGAGAGTTCCAGCGTTCAAGTCCTAGTAAAGCCAGCTATTTTTACACGGTTTTGAATACTAGATCGTGGATACCGGTGTTCTTTGGTGGTTGGGTTTTAATTAACCACACATCTCAGGAATGGTCGAACTGAGAATGTACAAGACTACACTTCATTTACACTCATACATATAATCCTCTGAAGAATTATCAAAACGGTAGTTACCGGAATCTAAACAGCAAAAAGAAAGTTTTAGAAAATAAAAGAATAAAGAAACGTTTTCAAAATAACTGATAAAAAAATTAATTTTTTTTTTTTTACCTATGAAAATGTGGATAAATAAAAGTAAAAAAAAAAAAAAAAAAATGATAGGAAACCATTTATCACCATACTGAATTCCAAAGTTTCTGCCTAAAAAAAGTAAAAAAATGATACGCAAGGTCCAAAATTTTACCGCTCAGAACTGGACTGTAGAATTAATACGAATTTTCCGATTTCGAAAATTAAAGTTTTTAATACCTGTGTACAAATCGTTAAATCTGAAATTCTCTTTTACAGCCAAAAATACAATATTTTTATTATTTTCCATCCACAGAAAGAAACAACTTTGACAAATTTTATTACGTCAACCGTAATATTATTTTGAATATTTGGAAAAGAAATCTCTTTTGTAATTTTTAATCTTTCTAAAAATTTATCTAATGTTTACGTTGGAATATATCGAACCAGTAAACAATAAGCAAAACTTTCACGGCCCAATAAGATGAGGATTATATGTATGACGTAAATCAGTGTTGTCTTGTACAGATTCAGGTCGACCATTCCTGAGATGTGTGGTTAATTGAAGCCCACCAAAGTACTACCAAAGTGCACCGGTATCCACTATCTAGTATTCAAATTCGTATAAAAGCAACTAACGTTTACTAGGATTTCCGACTTGAAATCAGCTGTTAAGTAACCGATTTACGACGATGAGTTAACCACTAGACTAGCCCGGTGGGATTTTATAATTAAAATCGCAAAAAAAGCATACTTATTAAATTTATTATCTTAAATTCAAATAGGAGACTTAAATGTTTTCTTATAACTATTTCAATAATATTTAAAGTTAAAGGAAAAATCACCAAGTTTTTTTAATTTAATTTTTTTTTATGAATTTCCAAATAATTTTTAATTAGTTACAATTTATAATAAAATTTTATTATAAAAGAAATTCGCACAATTCTATAAGTTAACATGACTTTAACATTAAAAAAATCTAATTACAATATTCAAAATATTTAAGCTACAATATTCAGACTTGATATGCTGTATGTAAAAAAAAAAAACGACGAATAAAATAAAGAATTAATACTTCTTTAAAACCCTTACTAGATTATTGTTATGTAGCAAATAACTTTGTTATGTAGCAAATGAATCATCCACTATGTAAACAAGCAGTTCAGAAACAATGATTCAGTTTTTGTTGATTCTTATACTCCCAAATCAGCTGATTTGGAAGTCGAGAGTTCCAGGGTTCAAGTCCTAGTAAAGGCAGTTACTTTTATACGGATTTGAATACTAGATCGTGGATACCGGTGTTCTTTGGTGGTTGGGTTTCAATTAACCACACATCTCAAAAATGGTCGAACTGAGACTGTACAAGACTACACTTCATTTACATTTATACATATCATCCTCTGAAATAATACATGAACGGTATTCCTGGAGGCTAAACAGGAAAAAGAAAGAAAGGTTTAGTTGATTCTTATAAAAATACAAAAAAAAAATTTCGATAAACAGTTACTGAAATAAACTAAAAAATATCAAAATGTTCCAAAAATAATTAATGAAAAAATATTATTTTATTGTGATGAGAGTTTCAATTTTTAAGTAGTCATCATCACTATGTAATCTTTAAAAAAAAATAATCGATCCATCAAAAATCCATAAAAATTTATTATAACTCAAAATGCTTTTTTTCCAGTCTATATACCGCTATATCGTTAGAAAATAAATTATTGTAATCGGTCCAATTTGGGTATAATCGGTTTTCACCGGATCTTGACGTTTTGACATTTAAAGAACCCAATAAACCCAAAAACCGGATGGAAATTTTCCGGATGTACGTATGTATGTTTGGTGTCTCCCTATAAATTATGTTATATCGCCAGAACTAGTGGACTGATTTTGACCAAACTTGGTCAGATTACTTATAAATATGGGGCAATGATGGCAATAAATTTTCAATTTAAAAGGTCAAGGGGGTGAAGTTGTAGAGCAAAGTCACCACCCTAAATATCTCGAGATTTTTGCTTAATTGTTATTTTTCTTAGACACATTTGTTGACGATTAAAAAATAATAATATTTGTAAAAGAAACTTTGCAAAATCGCACAACCATCAGCCCAAAAAATGATCTATATAAACTAGTCGGTATAATTCATCAATAGTACCCCCTCTTACCACAAGAGCGCTAGTGTAGCACTAACGTACAGCTGCTGTAGTCGTCTGCCATATTGTGACGTCACAGGAGAACGGAAAAATTAAATAAATGAAAAGTATAAAAAAGTATTTAACGCGGCCGGTAATACCGCCATACCGGCGTGAATGAAATACGGTATGCGCGGGAGCTTTAGGCCGAATGAAAATTTTAGATCAATAAACTTTATGGCAACCTCTCAATCCTGATCGAGCCGCGAAACACGCGACAATTTTTTATGAAAATTTATACGTGGTAATATTAAATTTAAAAGGATATATAATTTTGTTTTTTTGTTAATTAAAAAACGTTTTTAATCTATATCACTTTACATTTTATTCATATTATTATTATTACGTTTAAATTGTAAATTACGTTAATTGTTAGTATTATGTTTAAATTAATTAAATATAAAACTAAAAGTATATAATTACATTAAATTATTAATTTATTAAATCAACATTAACTTTTATAATACATTTTAGAATGTATGTATAATACGTCGCGTAATTTTTATTGGCATGGGTGTATTGATTAATTATTAATTGATTTAAGATAAAAACCTAGTTATAATTAATTAATTTTTGTAGGATAAGATATAAAAAGTGAAAATACTTCTTTATATTTTAAAATTAAAAAAAATATATATATATATATATACATGTAAAATAAAAATAATATATACTAATAATTATATGGCATAAATAAGCCAATTATTGTTATTTAACATAATCCAGTGAAGAAAATGTGCGAAGCGAACCAAATGATGAAATGGTAGTACAAATGAAGTAGTGCAATATAGATTAAAGGGGAGGTTTAAACAGCGTTGACGAGAGAACGAGGGGAGCGGGCTAAATGACAAGACTAAAGCGAATATCTAAATGGTAGGGATGTGACGTCACAATGACGTCAGAGTGAACGTGGGAGACGTCGACGGACGGTTTACAAAAGCCGAGCCGATACGTCCGAGACGCGGCTTGTTTTGTTATAGGATCTTCTATATTGCAATAGCACACGAACTTGTTGCTGTGCAGTTATTATCCGATGCCTATTTGTACATGCTTGTGCTCTCCTTCTTTCTTACACAATCACTCTCTCTCTCTCTCACTTTCATCCCCACTACATAACACAACAAACATCTATCTTACTCCTACTCATCATTATCTCTGTAACAATCTAGGGAGATAAAATTCGGGTGAAATGAAAATATAAAAAAAAAAAAAAAAAACAACAAACGTTACGTTAGCATGCAACAATTTCAACTGCTACCTACTCAATATTGATTTGAGTTATTTTAAAAATTACGCTTACAATAAAATTAAAAAAAATATATCATACCGAAAAACATATTATATGGCAATGAGTATTATAATATTTTTGGTTACATTTAAAAAAAAAAATTAAGTAATTGTAAAGAAAAAAGGTAATTGTGAGCCTGAACTTCCTCAACCTTAATATTTTTCAAATTGAAGTATGTTGAAAAATATATTTTATAATTAATAAAAATAGTTTCAAAAGTCAGAAGAATGAAATTACCTCATTCTTCCTCAGAATCTGTATTGGCAGTACCGTTGTTAACCCCAACTGAAATCCAATTGTTTACGTATATAAAATAAAATCACCACAAGTCATACGTATAACTTATTGTATATAATTTTTATTTTTAACGTTAATCAGACGAAGTTAGCGAGCGTAGGTTATGTTTGATTAGATGTTGATTCGGTGTAAAGACGTATCGCGCACTATATCAATATAACCTTTTTTTCTTTTTCCTGTTTAGCCTCCGGTAATAACCGTTCAGATACTACTACAGAGGATGAATGAGGATAATATGTATGAGTGTAAATGAAGTATAGTCTTGTACAGTCTCAGTTCAACCGTTCCTGAGATGTGTAATTAATTGAAACGCAACCACCAAAGAACACCGGTATACACGATCTAGTATTCAAATCCGTGTAAAAATAACTGACTTTACTAGGACTTGAACGCTGGAACTCTCGACTTCCAAATCAGCTGATTTGAGAAGACCACTAGACCAACCCGGTGGGTTCTTTAAACAGTCTAAAAGTCATTATTATCACATGTATAATTAAAGACGTACACTTTGATATTTTTTTATGAAAATCGGTCCAGCCGTTCTGAAACACACAAATTTATAAAAACAAACATACAGAGCGCCGCTGAAATACATTACTCACAATATAACTAATGTAATCGAATAAATAAACAATTAACAAGAATATAAATAAAAAAACTGGTAATATAATCTTTTTCAAAAAGAAAAATCTTTCTAAAAGGATGAATATGCAAAAAAGAAGAAATGAATATGGATTAAAAAGGGGTGAATGGATTTTTTTATACATTAATAATATTCTAACCACACCATTTTGAATAACAAATAAGAAAAGAGAAAAGATATTCAATTGGCCTTGAAACTGATGAATGGTAAATACACTCTTCTACGAAATTCAGATAACAAAAAAATATTGCTGCTACCAGAAAGGTCAAGGATCTAGAAAAAAACTGATGTATTTAAATCAACGCTAAACGCAACATAAAAGAAATAATATATTACTTAATAACGCAGTAGTCCAAACCTTTAACATTACAAATACTAAACAAATAGTTATTTAAGCAATCGAGGCATTTTATTTATTATTTTATTTTAAAATAATAGTCCCACACGTGATGTAAACCCAACTAAAAATTGATTTTGTTATTCCTAAATTAGAGTCTTTAAATTAACCTCATCGAATTATAAAATACATACATATACGAATCCGATGGTTTCTGTGATTTTATTACTGTTTCACGCAAATCATAGGTTAAATCGAATTTAACTATCTATTAATTGCAGTGTTTGAAATTAAATTTTCTACATAAAAGATTATACAGAAGAATTGAGAGGAGAGTGGAAGAAGTGTTAGGAGAAGACAAATTTGGTTTCAGGAAAAGTAAAGGGACAAGGGAAGCAATTTTAGGCCTCAGATTAATAGTAGAAGGAAGATTAAACAAAAAAAAACCAAAATACTTGGCATTTATAGACCTAGAAACAGCATTCGATAACGTAGACTGGAATTAAAAGGTAACAGCATTTTAAAAAAATTAGTGTTCAAATAGAGAGATAAAAGAACAATTGCTAATATCTACAGGAACCAAACAGCAACAGTAATAATTGAAGAACATAAGAAAGAAGCCGTATTAAGAAACGGAGTCCGACAAGCATGTTCCCTATCCCCGTTATTTTTTAATCTTTACGTGGAACTAGCAGTTAATGATGTTAAAGAACAATTTAGATTCGGAGTAACAGTACAAGGTGAAAAGATAAAGATGCTACGATTTGCTGATGATATAGTAATTCTAGCTGAGAGTAAAAAGGATTTAGAATGTTAAAGAAACAATGAATGGCATGGATGAAGTCCTACGCAAGAACTATCGCATGAAAATAAACAAGAACAAAACGAAATTAATGAAATGTAGTAGAAATAACAAAGATGAACCACTGAATGTGAAAATAGGAGGATAAAAGATTATGGAGGTAGAAGAATTTTGTAATTTGGGGAGTAGAATTACTAAAAATAGACGACGCAGGAGCGATATAAAATTCCGAATAGAACAGGCGAAACGAGCCTTCAGTAAGAAATATAATATGTTACATCAAAAATCAATTTAAATGTCAGGAAATGATTTTTTATAGTATATTGTTTGGAGTGTAGCTTTATATGGAAGTGAAACTTGGACGATCGGAGTATCTGAGAAGAAAAGATTAGAAGCTTTTGAAATGCGGTGCTATAGGAGAATGTTAAAAATCAGATGGCTGGATAAAGTGACAAATGAAGAGGTGTTACGGCAAATAGATGAAGAAAGAAGCATTTGGAAAAATATAGCTAAACGAAGAGACAGACTTATAGGTCACATATTAAGGCATCCTGGAATAGTCGCTTTAATGTTGGAAGGACAGGTAGAAGGAAAAAAATTGTGTAGATAGGCCACTTTGGAATATGTAAAACCAACTGTCAGGGATGTAGGATGTAGGATGTAGGATGTAGGGGGTATACCGAAATCAAACGTCTAGCACTGGATAGGGAATCTTGGAGAGCTGCATCCAACTAGTCAAATGAGTGAAGAAAAAAATGGTAAAAATGGTCTGTTTGCATTTTTCGATATCTCTTTCGGTTACCGATAAAAGTGCTTTTAAAAGTGCAACGGTGTATGGCGTAGTTTTGCTTTCGACTTGTCCTTCACTTTCAAGCGTCTACAGTTTTGATTAAAATAAAGCTATTTCGATGACTATAAATAATTGACAAGAGCAGACGCTTCAAGTGGCTGACCTCCATTTGAAGAGACAATGCTTTTCGCATGGAAAACTGTATGTGGCTTGCTCCACAGTTTCCTGTGGGAACAATCTGCATAAATACACTTCAGAAAGAAAAACTGTAAATACTGTATACAAGTCCATTTTTTAGATTATGTTGTTCACAAAGTTTTCCACAAAAAAAGTAAATATATAAAACAAAAAATGAAAACGAACATTTTTTTTCTGTTTAACCTTCGGGAATTACCGTTCAGGATTATTTCACAGGATGAATGAGGATACGTATGAGTGTAAATGAAGTGTAGTCTTGTACAGTCTCAGATCGACTATTTCTGAGATGTTGTGGTTAATTGAAACCCAACCACCAAAGAATACCGATATCCACGATCTAGTATTCAAAACGTGTAAAAGTAACTGACTTTACTAGGACTGGAACGCTGGAACTCAGAAATTCCAAATTGACTGATCTGGGAAGACAAAGAAACTGGATCTGTTCACAAGTAAAACTCAACTGGTAGACCACGAGTATCACACGAAATTGTAGAACCAATTAGACAATCTGCAACCAGAATCTGAAATCCTAACAAATCCATCTTTCGTCGAAACCTCGAGTTGGATATTCCGAAAACAACATTTCACAAAGTTTTACATAAAAGAATGAAATTACAGGCATATAAAATCCAGCTACTGCAGTAATTGAAACTTAACCAGTGACGGCTCGTAGCTAAAATTAGTGGGGGTGCTGCTCCAGAAATGTTTTTTTGGAACTTTTGAAGGCCACGGTTAAGGTTTTCTGTAAATTTTTTCGGTAAAAGAACCGAAAAAAATTAATCAAATAGAATAGCTGGAAGCAGGATAGTAATCTAATTCTACACTTTATCACATTCACGAATATAGTACACGGTTTTTAACACACATTGTACTTAAAATCCGTATTCGGTTTAACCGAATAATAATATACAATAAAGATAATATTTTTTTTAGTATTATTAGATAATAACTTATAAAATGTCCGGTTAAAAACACTATAGTCCAGTGGTACTTAATTTAAATTTTTACGTACACAGAAACAAATACACAATTCGTTTTTACTAATTACCTTTTCTTTCGCCCTTCCAGCGTGTTTTTGGGCAGATTCGCCAATCAAAGAGCCCTTGCTTTTCACCATTTTCTGATCACTACTGAAAAACAACTTAAACGCTTTCATATTCCTTCCACCGACTAAACTAGAAAAGGGATCGAACAAGGAACGATCCATACACACGCAGAGTAAAAAAAAAACTACCTTCCACCAGCACGTCAGGGTCGGCTCTGCGGGAGCGACGGTGCACTCTCTCTTTCATAGCCTTGCGTGCAGCTTCCTATGTGCGCATTCGCACAACAGCCAAACACCACGCCGCTGGAACTGTGAAGCGCACAGTTCCAAACAAAAAGTTTTGTATCTTTTTCATAAACATGACTACTGATATTAAGCTTAAGGATTAAATATTGTACAAGTATAAAGAAAGAATTACAGAAAAAAGGACTCATTATATTAAATGTTATCCATAATATCAAGTGGAAGTAGGTGGTGCTGCAATTCCACAGTGCCTATACGCGAACCTGACGATGGGGAAAAACGTTTCGATTTCGCTGTTGAAATTTTCAACAAAACGAATCGTTTTTAGACGCTATAATCTTTAAGGATGAGCCTACATTCCATATTAATTTGTATATTAATAGACACAATTCACGAATACGTAGATCTGAAAACCTCACATGTAAATTTTGAGAAATGACGCGACACGCCTAAAGTTAATGTTTAGTGTGGTGTGATGGAAAACTCACGTAATCGGGCCTTTTTTCTTTGCTGAAAAGACTATTAATGGAAATATTTATCACTATATGTTAAACAATAACCGGTTTCCTCGACCGGATGAACTGGAAAATTTATAACGAATTTATTTACAAAAAGATAGTGCAACCCAGCAGTTTAATACATTCATCAGCCAGTTTTTGAACGGTAAATTTGGACATCGATGGATACGCCAGAGACTCCTGGTCTGCAAGGAGTTCATACTTGACACCTTGCGATTTTTTCTTGTGGGGGGTATATAAAAAACATTGTTTATTCGCAAAAAAAAAAAACACGCGATCTATGTCACATAAAGGAAAGGATTAATGGAGAGAAATCGTTACCATAACAGAAGATATGTTAATTCGAGTTTAGGCAGAAACTGTGAGTATCGATTGGACATTTTCCGAGCGACTAATGGTGCATGTATTGAGTTAGGTAAAAAAAACTGTTTGAGATGACAAATTCGATGTAATTATTTTTGTTTACATTTAATCCACGTTCAAAACCCCAATATTCTTTTATGAAATCCTTGTACATTGATAATTTTTATAAAATGAACAAATTTTATTTCTTATCTATCAGTATTATTCTCAGAAGGAGGATAATGAACACAGGGGGGGTCCAGGGGGCGCAGTCCTACGGCTTCTTACCTGACCGGCTAGTACATATATTACATCTTTTACCCCAATTTATAAATCCTACCCTCATTTTTTTTAAACAAAATTAAAAAAATATACACATTTATTCCAATCGATATTTTCTAACAAAAAAAAATCTGTTTTCAAATACCTATATTAATGTTTCCCGGCCATGAACGTATGAAAATGAAAAGACTTTTATTATTATCGGTAAAAAAATTGGCTCTTCCCTCCCAAAGTTAAGTATTTTTCAACGTTTTATATTCCACTGAAATGAAAAAATGAAAAAAAAAAAATGGAATTTATTTATTTTAACGGACCTGATTCTAGAGTGATACAATTAAGCTGTAAACGTTACAAAATAAGGGATGATGTTTTTTATATATTGTTTTAAACAATCCATTTCTCAGGTATTATCAGAAAGGTAGATAACTAAATAGATTTAAAAAAAATTTTATTCAGATCGATACATAAAAATAAAGTAAAAAAATCTGATCTGGACACCACATGACTTCCTTGTACGCCTATTAAATTACATATATACATTTTTAAAAGTTTATAAAATTTCATTTCACTAATAACTTCCGATTTTTTTCATTTTTTTTTTATTGTTATTATTGAATAATTATTGTAAAACATTGTAAGTTATTTGTAAAACTAATAATTATTAATAAATCACTATATTTAAATTATAAAAAATTCCCTGTAAGATCCAAATATTTCATTAATTAAAATGTTATTTGGCTATAACTCTGGAACCAATGAAAATAAGTACCATTTTTGATATATTGTTGAAAAGCTCTCTATCAGGGCTTATTACAGCAGTTAAGGGAAAGTCCAAACTCCAATTTTTTTGGATTTAGGGTTTTTTTTTATTCTTTTGGTCCAGTCAATTGCAATCAAAAGGGGAGGTGCACAATTAGATGTTACAATAATCCTAAATCCAAAATTTCAACATTCTACGGCTAATCGTTTTTTGAATTATGCGAAATATATACGTACGTACGAAAAAACGTCACTTCGAAACTAGTCAAAATGGATTCAAGGATGGTCAAAATGGATATTTCTGTTGAAATCTGAAAACCGAAATTTTTCACGATTACAATACTTCCTTTACTTCGTAGAAGAAAGTAAAAACGATGTTTGTATGTCCGTTTATCATTTATGTAGACCTACAGTTTTATTCCGATCGTGATGAAATTTTCTACACTAACGATTACAACAAACAAGAGGAAAATTGTTATCTACATTTCATTTTTGAAAAAAACTACCCCCACCTTACCTTTTAACTCGCTCAGTGTATCCTAACTAACCTCAAATTTTGCGATTAAGTTTACAAAAATATAGTAAGACAATTAAAGTTGTTATTGTGGAAATCGGGTAATCGAAATGATTATTTTAGAATATATAATAGTGCAATTAGTAGTGGAAAAATATAAATTTGAAATTTTTAGCGCAAGTGTAAAGCAATTTGCCCAACCACTGCGGTTACCTGGCAATGGAAAATTTCCTGTAGACCACACACACTACCCTAAAATTTCTGCAACATGGTCTCTTCACTCGACAAAGAAAAATGACAGCATCAAATATGGCAACTGTACTACATTACTGATAAAATAATAGATACTGCACAAGCTGCTTACTACCCTACGAAATTTTTCATTCTCTGGAACCCCCCGAGAATGCCGCCATAAAAGCTGATTTAAAAAAAAGGATGCCTTATCATTCTATTAGTAACATCGACCCGCCAAAACAAAGCAAAAGAACAAGACACATAGTGAACAATATGTTACCCAACGTAATAAAAACCACTATCATCACAGGAAATACCGCAGAGAAGACGTATTTATCCCTCGCATTCCGATGACACAAATATGCCTTCCGAGTTCAAACGATTGCAGTTTCCCGTTCGTTTTGCATTCGGTATGAATATCAACAAGGCACAGGGGCAATCGCTTTGTGTGTAAGGTCTATATATTTCGCACGGCCAAATAATTTATTTGTCTCTGCTCCGGACGGAGAAACTAAAAACATAGTGTACCGTCACGCTTTACAGTAAAAGCTTTGAGCAGATATATAAAATTGTTGTCGTTATGCCATCTACTAACCTTTCCCCATCATTCTCCTCTTACACGCGCGTGAGCACACATCCACACGCGCACACAGATGAAATGAAAACACCTTACTGCATTCTGCGTAAAGCCCGGATAACAGAACAACTAATTTAAAATGTAAACACATGAAATAATGTTAAGATAAATACATTAAGAAATTAAATATAAAAAAATAACAATAAAATAACTTAAAATTAAAAAAGGATTATTGAAAATTATTTAATCGTTTTAATTATTTAATGTACACGTTAAACAGGATAAAAGAATTTGATTTTTTAAAAATTACTTAATTATAATTTAATTAAACTGGCGGGAAGAATTTTCAAATAGTTCGAAAATTTATTATAAATCGCAATGGTATAATAAGATCTTTCTTGTAATTTAGAATAATGCGTTAAGTTATATATGGACCAGTGGTTAATGATATTTCTGATGCTTGTCGTGTTTTACGGTTTATCTACAGATGAAGGATTCGTGAACAGCATTGAATATGCCCAACGGGGCAACAAATGAGGTTACTCGAATGTTTAGTACTAGGAAATGATACGTAGATCAATAGCTAAACCGTAGCAATATCTGGAGATCATAGTTTACCTGATATTTACTGAATAATTTTCAGGTTACGCAAACAAGAAAAGAATGCAAGACTTATAATGATCACGAAGAAACAGATTTACTGTTTTATTTTTTTTTTCTGCAAGTACGATCCTATTAATGACTATACCGGCTCCATTTCTATTTTTCCTTACATAGAGAAATCGGTATCAATTTGATAATATTTTTTTTTTTAAAATAAATAACAATTTTTTCAAATTATCGGATGAAACAAGGGGAACTATCTGGAACTTAAGATCCTGTTATAATTTTATTTAGTCAGGAGACCTTTCTTTCTTTCTTTTTCCTGTTTAGCCTCCGGTAACTACCGTTTAGATAATACTTCAGAGAATGAATGAGGCTGATATGTATGAGTGTAAATGAAGTGTAGTCTTGTACATTCTCAGTTCGACCATACCTGAGATGTGTGGTTAATTGAAACCCAACCACCAAAGAACACCGGTATACACGATCTAGTATTCAAGTCCGTGTAAAAATAGCTGGCTTTACTAGGACTTGAACGCTGGAACTCTCGACTTCCAAATCAGCTGATTTGGGAAGACGCGTTCACCACTAGACCAACCCGGTGAGTTTAGTCAGGAAACCTAGTTATCTACCATCATCACGTAGCAATATTTTACACCCGAAGTTCATTACATCTGGATATATCATAAATTAATGGCTGATAATAAATGACGGTTGAGTTACACAACAGGTTAAATTAGTACCGTCCCCTTTTTAATGATATGCAATATTCGTATGATTCTATTAATTAGCGTGGAAGTAAATCGTAAGAATACGCTCGTTTATGATCATTAAAAATAAACGGTTTCGTTTTTCATCTTTATGTCAACGTACTCTCAATGAAACTTATTCTAAGACGATCCAGACGATGAACAGCAGTCTTTAAACTTCCACAAAGACAAGAAAAAACTTCAAACCGTGTTCATCAGTATATTTACCGATAATTAATAATCAAAATGGCTGTAAAATTACCGATTGCTTTTATTAAAATTGTTTGATTTAATGTAACCACGGGATATGTCAAACGTTCTCCAAATAATAAATAACATGGCGGGGACAGAATTGACCAGAATCCTGAAGCGAAAGCGTTAAACTTTCAACCAATTATTGATATTTTTTAATCAGTTAACATCGTAAAAAGAAAACAAAATTTAATAACCACTGCACTTCCATTATATTCAATTAATTGTAATTATTTTTTATTTTTAGAGGGTCGTTAAATAATTAACGAGAATAGAAAAATTATTTACTCAGTGACAATAAAACTAAAATACACAATGTAGGCAAATTTAAATATCTTGGGGAGATAATAAACCGACCCTACTGCAAAAGAAAGAATTAAAAGTCGGATTCGTAAAATGGAAACAACTTATAGATTGACAGAGTTGTTTATACGAAATTCTTCAGCCTGTGAAACTAAACTACGACACTGCAAAAAATTAATTTTCCCAGAAACCTTCTCATATGCAAACGACTGTTTCTGAAAGTCGTATGAGAAATTTCCTAAAAAAAAAAATTCTTAAGGTAGATTTTTGGACCAAAAAAGAACAGAAGAAAGTTATAGGCTAAAATCTAACAAAGAAATTTACGAAGAAAAATTTAGAAACGGAAATTCGGAAAAGAAGAATGATACTTCTTTGGCCGGATTTATAAGGATGAGTGACAATATTCTTACAAAACATTATTTTACTTTTAAAAAGATACAAAAATAAAAATAAGGTGGCACGGGGAAGTAAATAAAGACCTAGAAATACTAAATAAAAATTGTAAAAAAAATGGTAACAGAATATTTTCAAAAAACAATTGAGGATTTCAACTTGATGAAAAGGAAAAATTAAAGAATATTTCCGAAAGAGTTAAAAGGAAAACTCTTGAACGTACTGGAAACAACGGAAAGAAGAGGAAAAAAGAAAGGAAATGCAATGAGATCTAAAAAAGTTGTAATCGAAAGAAGAAAAAGGTATTAGAAATCTAAAAAGAAAAAAAGAATCTTACGAAAGATTTTTGGACCTAAAAGAACAGAGAAAGGTGTAGGCTAAAATTTAACAAAGAAATTTACCAAGAAATAAAATATTTAAAAACGGTAATGCGGAAAAGAAAAATGAAGTTGTTTGACCGTATATAGAAAGAGCGACCAACTTATAAAACAATTTTTTAACTTTTAAAAAGAAAGAAAAACAAAAATTGGGTAGCACCGGGAAGTAAACCTAGAAAAAACTAAATAGAGATTGGAAAAAAATAATAACAGATAAAGTTTCGAAAAACAATTGTGGATTTCAACTAGATAAAAGAGAAAAACCAAATAATAGATCCAAAAATTTTATATAAGAGCAAAACTATGCACTTTTGAAAAAGCATGAAAAATTATTGTAAACAACAAAAAGAAGAAAGGAAGTGCAACGAGTTCTAAAAAAAATATGATGTGGACAACACATGAAACGATTAAAAAATCGAAGACATTTAACTGTTAAATCCAAACAACATTTTTATCTTCCGGCCGATTTTACGGTTTCATAAAATAAAAATCTTATTACAGAACGCTGTTCTTTCTTCCACGGTATACGTTTAAAGAAATATGATATTTAAAAAAAAATATATATAATAAACGATTAAGGGAAATTTTTTTTCGAACAGTTAATGTTTTGTAAGTCAGGGTTGCCAACTTGAACGTTAGACGGTTTCATTTTATTCTATTGAATAATTTTTCCGCTGTTGCTATTCGTCTAATTGTTAAACGATCCTGATAATACAGCCTGATAAAAAAACAACATATCTTTTTTTTCCTGTTAATTAAAATAATAAAAAAAATCAGTTCAGTGATTGTATATCAAATATATAAAATGTTTTCTTTTTTTTTGTAAGATCGTGGTTCGAATCCCGGTATAGAAAAATCCTATGCAGAAACGTTGTGCTTATACTGTAAAATTAATAATAAAAAAAAACAAACAAATAAATAATAATATATAAAAATAAAACGGTTTTTATACTCTAATATAATTTATAAAAAATGAATTTAAACGTGAATAAACAATTAAAAAGGAAAAATAATATTATTTAAAAATAATACAATTCAAAGTTAATATTACAAAAATCATTTGAATACAAAATGAGGCTAATATACAATAAAAGAACAACATTAAAAGCATTCACATAAATTAATAACAGAAATAGACTTGCCCAAGCTAAATTAGAATAAAAAAAAGAAAAGAACAAAAAAAAAAGGAAAGAAAAAGAGAGAAAAAAACAAACGAAAAGCTAAGTTGTAAAGACGACAATGTTCTTTAGCCTATTTAGTCAAATATTGTAATAAGAACATAACGGGATTACAACGACATCTATCGGTATATTTTTAATATACTTTGATTGTAACAACCTCTGTCGGTAAGGTAGATTAAATACAAGAACATTTATAAGCTGTTTTAATATCCATCTACTCTACTACACTCGACACAATGCTAATCTACTTTATCTACATAACCTTGCAAGCTTGCACTGCATTTTTTTTCCACTGTATACCATGACTGTGACGATATTTCTATTTCACTTTTTTTCTTTTTATTCGTATAACATCGCGCTCTCACTCGTAACAAAATGTATCTGTCTCACTCGTTCTTTACACAGCTATCTTCTTCTCTGTCTATGACCTCGTCTGATTCGATGCCAACGCTGTTGTAGGTAGTTAAATTCTTAGAATTGAAAAACTAAAAATTACTTATAATGAGATATCGTCAACGAATCGAGCATATAACCGTGTTAATATATCAAAACACTACGTATTTCCACGTTTAATTAATAATATTAAAAACAAAGGAATTATAAAATAAATAATATTTTATCAAAACGAACATTTTATGAAACGAAATTTGATTGTAAAAAGCTCTTTTCGTAACCCAAATCAATCTAAGCCAAAATAAATAAATTAATTTTACAAAATAAGTACTATCGCTTTGTAAATTTTTAAAAACGGGTCCAAAAAGTATGGTAAATATTTTAAAATATTAATTATTTGGAATATTACGTTTTTCATATAATTTAAAAAAAAAAATTACAGATGATTTCCACATAAAATAATGAACAAATTTACTTTCCTTTAATTTTATTAAAAGCTTTACCTTCCCTTTCTTTATTTTTGATTATCTCCTTCTACTTAACTGTCGAATATATCTAGAATAGCGCTATAAACGGGGAAGATAAAAAAAAGTGGGGTATCGGTTTTGTTTTACAAATATTTACGTTTTAGGGTCTAACTAGTTCATCTAGACCAAAAAATCACTTGCTACGCAGTATTTTTGCTCTTATATCTCAGGATTTACGAAACTGATTTTTCTTACATTTTTTTTTTCATCAACAATTATAATTACAATCGGCTCTCTTGCGGAGCCATAAGTAAATTTCCTGACAAAATCACGTGATAAGGGAGTCCTTAATGAACCCCCAAAATAAGTAATACACAAATAATTGGAAATAAACTTAAAGTCCAATATGAAATTTCAAGCTCAGTCATAAATCACATAATATTTATTTATTTCAGCACCATATAGTCCACAAAACAAACATTAATAACAAATAAATATTATTTATTTGTAACAAGAAATTAGAAATGTAATAAGAAATTAAACAAGAATCAAGTTTAATTTCTGCGTAACAGTTTGGAATCTAATACGATTCCAAACTGTTACGCTGACCCTAAGTCGAGTACATGGGCACGTCTCAACCGTCAGACGTCTCTGCTGTTATCGAGTAGATTAATTGCAAAGTGGTTTACATGATTCTCAGGTCTCTGCAGGTATTTGACACTGCGCTGTTGTGCAATCTCACGAACCGACGGGGGCTCCAGTTTCTTCAAAATTAGCACAAATATTTTTTTAAGTATGAGGCAAGGATCATATTAATTTTTTTTCAGAAATTCTTTAAGGGTTAGGGGATATCACGAAAAATCCAATTTTGATTTTCTTCAAAAGGCATTTTTGGAAAACTTTATTAAATTAAATTTGTTACCTAAATTGCACTTATAAATAATTTAAAAAAAAAAAAAATATTTCAAAGAATTAAACCCCCACCAATTAAAATATGATTTTGTTTTTTGTGTGTTCTACCTTCCTTAGGAATTTAATTTTTATTTTTTGAATTTTATAGATCACATAAAAGGGTATTAAAAAAATCTACAATATTACAAAATTATAATCCCGTACCTAAATATAGACCTTTTTTTTTTTCTTCAATTTTTACGTTCATGTTTTAACTTTTATTGGTGGGGGGTATTATTTAGAGAAAACTTTACATAAGCAAATTTTTTAAGCTTAACCTAAATATATGAATTTTTTTTAGTTTTCACGTAAAAGGGTAATTATAATTTAAATAGTTTTAGCCTCACTACGGAACCAAAACTAAGAAGCAACTTTTATCATTACTTTCATAAAAATTATACTTCCTTCCGTTTTTCAATATTTAAAAATAATTCTGTTTTAAATTCACTTATTTTTTTCGTTAAGGATCATGTCTTTATAAAAATATTTTACTAAATTATCCCTATAAAATAAGGAAACCCTCAAAATCAAAATTTTTTTATTTGAAATTTGAAAATCTTGATGCTTAAATCTTATTCTCGTAATCATAATCAATAATAAAAGCCCCTTTGATACGAGGGAAAGCAAAAACTTTAAAAATGTCGGAATTTTTCTTTCTTTTTGTTACTAATATATAAATGTTTATTATGAAAATAAAAATAAGACTATTAATGATATAATTGAGAAGACTTTCCAAGTCATACAATTTATGATAGTAAAACGAAGACAACAGAAGAAAAAACAAAACGGAAAAATAGAAGCCTTTAAATTTAACCCACCGGGTTGGTCTACTGGTGAACGCGTCTTTCCAAATCAGCTGATTTGGAAGTCGAGAGTTCTAGTTTTCAAGTCATACTAAAGTCAGTTATTTTTACACGGATTTGAGGACTAGATCGTTGATACCGGTGTTCTTTGGTGGTTGGGTTTTCAATTAACCACAAATCTCAGGAATGGTTGAACTGAGACTGTACAAGACTATACTTCATTTATACTCATACATATCATCCTCTGAAGTATTATTTGAAAGGTAACTGCCGGGGGCTAAGCAGGAAAAAGAAAGAAAAAGCCTTTAAATTATGGTGTTGCAAGAGATTCTGATAATCAGAAGGATTGATGGATTATAAAATAAAAAGGTACGGTGAAAAAGAAATCTACGTTAAAATTAGAAAAAAAAAAGACGAACTAAGCTAGGCTGGTGGTCCATGTATTAAGACAGACTGTTTAATTAATCTGAGGATACATATTTGTAGAAGATAAAGATTTTAAAGCAAGATTGCAATACACAAAACAGATAATTTGGGATGTAGTAAACATGTTAGGTAGAAAAATTTTCAAGGAAAATCCTGACCAGATCACCCAGGTGGAAGCCACTCGTTTTGTGACGATTCCGGTCGCCAGTCAATCCCTTCCGCTCTTAGCCGTGAGCATTATCGGATATCACCTTACTGACCCTCACACATCTTGCATCATTATTTATCACAGTCACAGCTAGGCCTTAAACAGGGTGCTACCAATGTTAATACCGTTGTAGATATTTCCATAGGTGATATTAATTCGGCTTTTGCCTTGGCTGTAGGCTTATTCAGACATTTTCTCTTTTTTCCTATTTTGTAGCCCTCACAACTATTTAATTGAATTCGCGGAAGCGTGATCCCCGCGTCTCAGTCTATTAAATATTTATCAAACAAAATATAAAAAGTTAAACTACAATAACAAACTTTACAATTAATTTGAGGCTTAACCTTAAACCAAATAAAACAGTTGATAGCAATTAGCAACGAGTAGACATGAATAGAGAGTACCGTGAACCCAGTCAAATTGACTAATTATAAAAAATAAATTGAAGGATCAGTTAAAAAATATATATATAGAATTAGTAAATATATGCTAGTACTAACAGGAGTCCCAAAAGGAATTCCTGGAACATTCGAATACCTTTTTTCCTTTTTATTAATGAAAAATCAAGATTTTCTAGAGTAGATTTATCTTTTAAACTGTTAATTTATCAAACAGGATAAAAATAAGACCTTTAAGTTTTCTTTTACCAGTCACTTGACTGGTTTGATGCAGCTTTCCAAGATTTTCTATCTAATGCCAATCGTTTCATTTCAATATATACATCCTACATCCCTAACAATATTTTTTATATATTCCAAATGTTGCGTGCACAATTTATTCCCCATCTACCTGTCCCCCCTCCAATATCAAAGCGACTATTCCAGGATGCCTTAGTATGTGGTCTATAAATCTGTCTCTTCTTTTAACTATATTTTTCCAAATGCTTCTTTCTTCATCAATTTGCCGCAACACTTCTTCATTTGTTACTTTATCCATCCATCTGATTTTTAACATTCTTCTATAGGACCGCATTTAAAAAGCTTCTAATCTTTTCTTCTCAGGTATTCCGATCGTCCAAGTTTAACTTCGATATAAAGCTACGCTCCAAACATATACTTTTAAAAATGTTTTCCTGGAGCTTAAATTAATTTTTGATGTAAGAAAATTATATTTCTGATTGAAAGTTCGTTTCGCATGTGCTAACGAACATTTTATATCGCTCCTGCTTCGTCCGTCTTTAGCCGCAATAAAAAAGGAGAACGATAAGAATTTTCCCTATCCCCGTTCCTTTTTTACTCTTTACATAGAACTAGCAGTTAATGAATGATGTCCTAAAAAAAAATCAATTCATCCGATTCTCAAATCGATTCATCGAAATGATTCGTGAAGTCTAAACTATTCATAATGTTTAAAAGGGTTACAAATATAAAATCAAAACTTAATAAAAAGAAAATCACAATACTTTCATTTTCTTTAGAATATAAAAGGAAAAACTGAAAATATCGGAAATTAATGTTAAAATTGAATTAAAAATTAAAAAAATATCTATACGATGATAATATCGATACTCGTATTATTTCCGGTATCATAGATCTTCTCAAAATATACACTTGAGATATCAGATAAATTTATATCATTTTACAACCAATCGTACGCAAGGGGAGAGGTTATTTTGAATATTAACACGCCTCACTCTCTTTTTCCCGTTTAGCCTCCGGAATCACCGTTAGGTATTACTTCAGACGATGATATGTATGAATGTAAATGCAGTGTAGTCTTGTACAGTCTCAGTACGAGATGTGTGGTTAATTGAAACCCAACCACCAAAGAACACCGGTATCCACAATCTAGTATCAAATCCTTGTAAAAGTAACTGACTTTACTAGGATTTGAACTTTAAAACTCTCGACTTCGAAATGAGCTGATTTAAGATAACGAGTTAACCACTAGACCATCCCACTGGGCTATATTAACACACCTCCCATTCACTTATCAATTAAAAGAAACAAAAATTACGATTGTGTAGTTCAAAGGACCAATAATAGTTCGACTATTGCACATGCCAACATAAAAATCACTTACGTATAATCATGTGGGCATTTGTTTGTATCATTCCACTACAACACACACAACCGAAGCGAGGCGAATTTTTACAAAATTTGCCGACACGCTTCAATAATCTTTGATGATTAATAAATGACGAAAATTTTATACAATGTTGTAACGAAAAGATTGTTAAATGAACTTCATTTTGTAGTTAGAAGAAAAAGATCTTGTTTTTATTAATTCACAAGACTAAGCTCAAGGTTTTTATATACTGATATGATGTATAATTTTTATAACCTATCGACAAATAAATGCCAACTCTAACCGAGATTCAAACTTAGAATATTTTATATGAAAATCGTAAACCCCACTATTTCGCCACAAACGGTAAAGGATATTTTTGTAAGTTGGTAATTTTGGTGTTTAGGGGTAGTTACTACTCAGAAATTTAGTAGTTAACATGAAGTGTTATTTGCCTTTGATGTTTCTGCTATAAGAACTTTAGAGGAAGGCTAATAACTTTCTGAAAATTCACAAATTAATTATTTTTATATTTTAAAATTTATTAACTAATTTTTTTTTCAAATTAATGAAAAGAATTCCACCAAAGAATCTTTTAGAGGTAATTAGTAACATCTTCTTCAGTGTAATTAACCGTTGATGTTAATGAGGATGACGTTATTCTAAAAAATAATTACAAAAATATTTTACTGTAAATTTGTAATCGAATTAAAAAAAAAATGCTGCTAAACGTACAACCTGTCTGCCCAATATATTTTATATTGAAATTACTGCATTTCTATTTATGTATTTGTAATAATAACTATTATTGTCTTTGTCAATTTTTTTAATGATTTGTTGTATTTAAGGATTACAATAACACAACTCAGACAAATCCTAAAACGGATAAAACTGGCTGGTTTAACTGTATAATTCTTAGAAAAAAATTACGAATTTTAGCTCGTGAATAAAATTTTTTCTACCTTGATAAAAGAAAAAAGATAAAAAAAATCTGTAGACAATTTTATTATACTTTAATAATGTAGATAAATAAAGAACAAAAAAGGATTCTACGCTCGGATGAATACAAAAACACACTTGTTTAGGTTTTGAGAATAGAATTAACGATAGAATTTCCACTTAAATAATTAATAAAATAATTTTAAAAAACCCAATTCAATAAAATAAAAACGGGAAAATCATATTTACTTTTTTCATAAGTTGGCAATATAAAAATAAAGTGAGTTACCGTTTTATTTAGTATATTAAAAAAAAACTATGCGACTTTAATTTCACACTGCCAAAAAAAAAAAAAAAAAAAAAAAAAAAAAAAAAAAAAAAAAAATTAAGATTCAACGTCTATTTTAATGTATAAATTAAATATAATTATTTGGTTTTTACGGTCTAATTAATGCATTTGGCAAACATTATGGTATTAGCCGGGAAATACAAAACGTTATTATAATAATAATATACTACACATTTTACTGCACACTGGCGAACGAACCCTGGATAATAAACAAAGGAATTGAGTATTTTATTATGTTCAAGTACTGGTTAATGACAAAAAAAATAAATAAATAAAAATAATAAAAAATGAAAATTTACGAAGATAAATCCTTTGAGCAATTTATAACGCAGTTAACAAATATATACAATAAGAGCAATATGCCCCTACACTCATTCGCATATGCAACAAGGAAAACTAATATGTAAAACATTGCCTATCAAACGAACAGTAGGGACAAATTTATTTACAAAAAAAAAATTAAATATTTCATATATTTGATTAATAATTTATTTTTTATCCGAACACGATACAATATATATAACTATATACACAGTAAGACCTTGAACGTTGATATTATTGCATAGAAAATACAATACAGATTTAAAAATGTTTTTGTCAGCCTTCACGAACTATCAATATTATATTATTATAAATAAAAAACAGAGAGCGCTAGTATCAATAATAATAAATTAACGTATCGTAGAATGTAATTTAGATTTAATTCCACACAAACAATCCTAGGTAGCGTTGCAATACTATATTAACCAAAAGAGGTCGTTAGGTTTAGTTCCGAGTCAAATATTCTTAAATAAGACAATTTTATTTATCATGAAATAATAATAATAATAATAGTTTATTTAATCAACAAATTTATTTATTTAAATAATAATTATTAATTTAAATTGAATAAAACAAACTAAATAACTGGTTCAGTTCACCTAAAATAGTAAATAATTTTTTTCTCTATTTTCAGTGTAAAATTAATGTTATTGTTTAGATTATCGATGAACAGAAATGATATCTTTTCAAATCTCATAGAAATTAATATGATAAATCGATATAAAATTATATAATATACCCAAAATATATTATTTTTAATTTTTTTTCACTGAACATGGGAATAAATGTTTCTTTTCTAATCTCTGTTTTTCTTTTCTATTCTTAATTTTAAATTGTTAATATTTACGACTTTTAACGAGCAAAAAAACATAGAAATCAAATAAGAATTATATCTTCAATGAGTTTTACTTTCCTGATATCATAACTGTAGAGTTATACTGCAAGAATATGTTAATCGGCAAAAAATGAGGTATGAGGTTTTCGTTTTCTCGATATTCTATGACTCAGGAACCCCCAAAAACAGAAAAAGAGGGTAATTTTCGTACGTACGTACTTTGTTATGGCGTACTTTGAAGCTTAATAACTTTTCACTGGATAAACCAATTTTGTTAAAATATTTTATAAAGACTGTAGTATATGAGACAATTTGTTAATAAAAAAAATCAATATTTGCAGGGGTAAATAGTTTCCTTTGGGACGAATTTTCTCAAAGTTTTTCAAACATAACCCAAATTTATATTAAGTTCATTATATGTTTGCGTGCTTATCTTACCATTTTTTTAAAAATTTGCTCCAAAATTTCCCCTTCCCCAAATATAGAAAAATATTTTTATTTATATTTTTAACCCCATCTTTTTTGTCTTCCTAGGCCCCAAAAAATTAAAAATACTTTGGGGGCAATATTGTGGGTGGAAGAGTCGATCAAAGTTTAAAATATAATTTTTTTTATATTTTTTAAAACGGTTTTACTGTTTATTTAAAACATATAATAATTTCGCAATAAACCTTCATCGTAAATTACCCCCACCACTCCAAAAAAGAAATCTTAGGTAACCTTTTTTCATGTATCATAATTTATCGTTAAAATTATATAAAAATAAATAACCAATGCCAGGGAAGCATTAATATTTTATCAGCTTTTTTCAAAGAAACTGCATTTAGAGGCTGGTATCTCATTAACGACCATTAATTGAGAATAATTAATTATAATATATATGATTAAATGATCGCAACTTCAAAAAAAACATAGAATAAGGAACAGGGATTTTTAAAAATCATTAATTCGATAAATTAATTTAAAAGGTAAATAAATAAAACACATCTAAAAAGATTTGAAGGTTTAGAAAAATTTCAGTTTAAATTTTGAGTGTAAAAAATGAAAATTAAAAACAACCAGCAATTTAGTAAACTTTTAGCACATATAAAAAACCAATTTACGTAAGTATTAAAAAAGTACAAATTTTTTAGAAGTCGTTTTAACATGTATTTTAGTTTTGTAATTTTATTCAAAATATAAACATATAATATAACATACTAAGGCATCCTGAAATAGTGGCTTTAATATTGGAAGGACAGGTAGAAGGAAAAAATTGTGTAGGCAGGCCACGTTTGGAATATGTAAAACAAATAGTTAGGGATGTAGGATGTAGAGGGTATACTGAAATGAAACGACTAGCACTAGATAGGGAATCTTGGAGAGCTGCATCAAACCAGTCAAATGACTGAAGACAAAAAAAAATTCAAAATATGCGGAGGTCAACAAAAAATAAATGCTTCCTTATGGATGAGCAAAACATCACAAGAAAAAATTCAGAGGAACAACGTAAAGAAATTATTACGGATTGTGAAATAAGAATCTCTGGAATGTGAGAACAAGCATTATTTTTTTTACCTGTGTTTTCAAATTCACCTTGAGGTTTTACTAGAAAATATTTAGTATATCAAAAGGACACAAGAGTGCGTATTAGTACGATACAACAATCCAACTAAATAATGGTATGTCAAAAGTTAACGTCACGACGTTAACCACAAATCACTCTCTAAAATTACATACCCATTTTTAAAAGTAATAAACATCACACGCCAGGTTTGCTAAGAAAATTGAGGTATGAAGTAGTTTCCCGTTACTTTCTTTACCGAGCCATATCATTATACTATGACTACCGAAATGCAAGTGTCATTCAGGCCTACAAGCAGTAACCTACCGGGCTGATCTAGTGGTGAACGCGTCTTCCCAAATCACCTGATTTGAAAGTCGGGGGTACCAGGGTTCAAGTCCTGGTAAAGGCAGAGTTACTTTGATACGGATTTGAATACTAGATCGTGGATACCGGTGTTCTTTTGATGGTTGGGTTTCAATTAACCACACATCTCAGGAATGGTCGAACTGAGACTATACACTTCATTTACACTAATACATATCATCCTCTGAAGTAATACCTGAACGGAAATTACCGGAGGCTAAACAAGAAAAGAAAAAGATCCTACAAGCGATACATTTATTTTATTCACTACAGATACTGGTGATAAATTGAACATTATTACTCTAAAAAAAGCAATCGGTATCTCTTGTACCAAAGATATAGGCATAAAAAAATATTACTGTTAAAATAAAACTGAAAAATTAATCTAGCCTTTAGTCTAGTACAATGCTTTAACTCAACAGGGGAGAAGTGACAACAAGAAAACGACAAATATTCTCAAACGATTTATTAAAACCGTTTAATATATTGGTAAAAAGAAATAAGAGAATGTATCGCATAAATGGAAAGAGTGATTGGTCTCTCAAGTAGTTATTACTAGTTGATTCTACTGTCTGTAGTTACGAAATGTAAACGTTTAATTATTTCAGTCTTCCTTGTTATTTCACACAATCATTCGAAAGAGTTTTACATGAAAGAGGTTACTTTAAAAATTTCGCTTCCGTATTATTATCAAACGACAAAATTACTTTTCATAATGCGAGTAAAATAAATATCAATTAATAAAATTCTAATAAAAAATGAAAAATAATACGTTTTATTTTTATTTACTAAATAGATGAAGCCACCGATTTAAAAGTAAGATTTTTAATAATTAAATGGATTTATTAAGTAGTAGAGGTCTTTTAAAAAAAAAACTTTAAAATGAAATCTTTAAATGAATATTAATTGAGAAAAGTTAAAAAGTTTATAAGCAAAATATTACGATGTTTTCAATTAACGTCAATATTTAATCGTACCACGTGAAAGGGAAAAAAAAATATATTTCATAAATTTTAAGTACGGCAAAAAAACTTTTGTGAATATTATGTAAAGTATTTTTATATATTTTTTAAATTTAATATTGAATTAAAAGTAGTAAAAAGTTTTAATTATAATTGTTACATTAAATAAATCTTTCAAAAAAATATTCTTACTAGAATTTAAAAAAGAGTAAAAAAATATTATTTTTTCATTGTATGATAAAATTGTATTCTATTTTTATATTAAATCATATATTAGTAGTAATTTATACGCACACAGATACAAATAAACAATTTTTTAAATATACAGGGTGTCCCATATAAAACGCAACCGATCAATTACTCATCCATGAAATTTCAAAAGTCAAGATTACTCCCCTACTCGTTACTGAAATGGACTCGTCCAACATCTGAACATCGTGGCAACGCAGTAGAACACTACCGATAGTAACAACAATGCAATCATAACGTTCAGTGTATTGCTAGAGACAAGATGGTGTTTTCGCTAGATGAACGTGTTTTCATTGTCGAGTCGTACTTCAGTAATAAATCACTGGTTGCAGTGCAAGATTTGTTTCGCCATAAGTACCCAGATAAACCGGCTCCTAACAAAACATCAGTATTAAGGTTAGTCGCAAAATTTAGAGAGACCGGTTCTGTTAATAACAAGGAACACAAAAGATCTTTGTCAGTGTTGAATACAGATACAGTCACTGAAATCAAAGACCGATTACTCGCCTCGCCAAATAAATCGATCAGACGTTTGTCTGCTGAAATTAATTTGTCTAAATCAACTGTTCATCGGGCGACCAAACGATTACAATTACGACCTTATCGCATTCATACGGTTCATCGACTTCTTGAGCCCGACAAACAAAAACGGCTATAATATTGTCAACGGTTCCGTCGATTTCTGCGCGAGGGAATTAATGTTATGGATACGTTATTTTTTACAGATGAAGCACGGTTTCATTTGGACGGCTACGTAAACAGCCAAAACAGTAGAATTTGGAGCGCTGAAAATCCCCACGTTTATCACGAAAAACAAGTACACCCGCAGAAGTCGGGCGTGTGGTGCGCGATATCGCGGAAGAAAATAATCGGTCCTATTTTTTTCGAGTATACCATTAATGGAGAACGATATCAGGATATTTTATTTCAGTTCATTGCACTCTTGGAAGAGGAAGACAGACGCTGCCGGCTACAACATGACGGTGCGACATCGCACTACGCAGGTTCAACTTCTGATTTCGTCGAGGAATTCTTTGGTAATCGTGTTATCGGTCGAGGCTTGTGGCCACCAAGAACTCCATTTTTGACTGCGGCGGATTTTTTTCTACGGGGTTACCTCAAAGAAAAAGCCTACAACAACAAACAACGAACACTTGAACGATTGAAAGTCAATATTGAACAAGCTGTATTAAATATCCAGCCACAAACTTTGAAAAAAGTTACAAGAAACGCTGTAAAAAGAATTGAAGCTTGTATTCAAGAAGATGGCTGCCACTTCCAACATTTACTCTAAATGTAAGGTAATGGATGGTAATAATAAAAATTACATTTACATTTACACATGCCATTTTATTATTTCAATACCTACCTATATAAGGTTTGGTTGCGTTTTATATGGGACACTCTGTATATAACCTTTTATTAATATAGTTTCTAACCTTTTATAAATATTTAAAAATATATCTATATTGCAATTATGATAAACCGAAAATATGTACCAATATTGAGAGAGTAGAACCAATTAAAATGAAGTAATTTAGAATTTCTAATGCCACTTGTTTATAGTTTTAATAAACTTTCAGCTAAATAATTTAATAATAACTTCTAAGTACAAATCTAAACTTTTAAAATATGATATAAAATATACTCTATTATAAGAGATAATAGAAGGCCCGCTTTACCCGATAAATACTACGAGTTCATTTTTCAGTAGCTTTAGAACAAGAAATATTACACCCAGATCTGTTTAGAGACAGTTTCCTTTTCATTGAACATGAAAAGCATAAAAAATTTACGTTCAGTTTGGATTTTTTGAAAGGAAACTTGAAAGGAAACGCAGTACGAGATAAAATTATGTTACCCGTAGCATAGCGAAACTTCTCCTCTACCAAATCACGTTGAAGATGGGGACGCATTGCTACCCAGTTAGATATGACATAGAAGGGCCTCGTTGGGATACCATCGATGTAAATGTCTCGGTAGACATTTAGATCAGTGATTTCAAAACTCAGTTTTTGTCTTCCTGCAGGGGTCATCCTCAACTAATGAAACATAAAACTTGGGACTAATGAAAATTTTTGTAAAGGCACTAGACAAAGATGGACGAGGATTTAATCATTTAACAATAGGGTTTCCTAAAATGAGTGATGGTAAACTCAAGGAGAGTACATTTAGCAGTCCACAAATCAAAAAAATTAGGTGTGAATGAATGAAAAGACTGAGACCCGGCCCGGATACGCTTTGGCGGCTTCGGTTCCTGCGCCGTCGGTTTGAGGCTGGCAAAAGGAAAGACCCAGACCCGGTCTCCAGCTGGAGAGGCTGGGAATGGCATAGCCGGGCCTGGTTCTTACGTTGGAGATTAGAGGCAGGCAATTAAAAGATCCGGAAAGGACACGTCCCCGAGTCGAGTATACTTAATTGGATGTCTGGCTCGGGGATGTAGGGGGAAAAAAAATCAAAAACATGCTTATGGATTTAACTTTTGACGATAACCTTAGCGAATGTGAATTAGCTGCATAGAAGTCCTTCAAAGACATTGTTGGTGGTTTTTTAGGCAACAGAAAAGATGAAAATTATGTTTTTGTGGTTAATAAGCCGTTAAAAAACTACAAACATTTAGTATGTAGGATGTCATTAAAAATTAATTTCCTACATTCCCTCCTAGACTTTATTCCCAAAAATTTGGGTTCTGTCAGTGATGAGCAAGGAGAAGGTTTATGTCAGAATATTCTGACCATGGAGCATCGGTACCAAGGAAGATGGGATCCTTGAATGATAGGTTACTATTGATGGTTTTTATTTAGAAAAACTCATCAAACATCGTACAAGAGAAAGATCAACTAGTGAACAATAAGTAACTCCTCCCACCGTGGCCTAATGAGATGAATATGATGTAAATGAAGTGTAGTCTTGTACAGACTCAGGCCGACCATTCCTGAGATGTGTGGTTTACTAAACCCCAAACACCAAAGTACACCGATATCCACTTTCTAGTATTTAAATCCAACCCACCGGGTTGGTCTAGTGGTGAACGCGTGTTCCAAATCAACTGATTTGGAAGTCGAGAATTCCAGCGTACAAGTCAGTTATTTTTACACGGATTTGAATACTAGATCGTGGATTCCGGTGTTCTTTGGTGGTTGGCTTTCAATTAACCACACATCTCACGAATGGTCGAACTGAGACCGCACAAGACTACACTTCATTTACACTCATACATATCATCCTCTGAAGTATTATCTGAACTGTAATTATCGGAGGCTAAAGAGGAAAAAGAAAGAGTATTCAAATTCGTATTGAAGCAAACAGCTTTTACTAGGATTCGAACCTGAAAACTTGCGACTTCGAAAATCAGCTGTTAAACAACTGATTTACGATTACGAGTTAACCACTATACCAACCATGGTGGAAGGATCATAATATCAGACAAAGAATTCCGCCCAGAAGACGGTTCAAGATACTTCAAGCTGTAGATTCCTAGAGAGATCTGGACATTTTTATCTAGAATGGAATGAGGTGATCGATTATTTTACACTGATCAGTTTAAACACGCTACATTAAAAAAACATTCTTTGTATTTATTATCCCAGAAATTAACGTGCTTTCAGAAAAAAAAAATTGTACAAGTTTCAAAAGCATCTACTATTCTCGGAACTACGTCATATTTGGATGTTTCAACTAAAATATGATTAACGTTCTATATCAATCTTCAACAGAAAAATTATTTATGATTTTAACAAACATTTTTATGATTATAACTGAGAATTTATTTCCCTAATTTAAAACGCTTTCTACGGTATTAAATAATTATTGAGTTAAATACGGAAAAGTTAATTGATTTTGCGTAGTAGATCTTTCGTTGTTTCGGGAAATAAAGAAAAAGATATAATCAATTTATTATCCACTTACAATAATTTAATAATCCGAAATCATGTAAATAAATATAAATACATGAGTAAAGTGGTAAATTATTTTTAAATAGAAAAAAATTTGAAATGGTTCCTTATAGTAAAAAAAAACATAAATCCTAATGTTCACGGAAGAAGTAGTAGTGAAGTAAAATGTTTTATGGATACATTATAAACTCTTTCAGTTTTCCCCGATTATTCATTGTTGATCATAATTCAATAAGATATATTTCTTATTCCATAGCTAAAAATATTATCAAATAACATTTATAGAAACACATTTTTTTTATGGTAAGATATAATCCAAATATTATGACGCATTCTCTTGTTTTTATCGGATGCGTAAATCGAATCTAATGGGAATAAAAAAATCAGTCTTACCAATGTACTATAAAGTTATCCCATTAACTTGTAACTTCAACAGATGCATATGGAAAAGTGAACGCATTGCCAAATTTCTAACAAATCATGATTTATTGTCCATTTTATATATGCTAGCCGTTATATTTATGTACATATCTCGCTTCGCACGCCTTTCCCATCTACCCAGAACCTTCACTATATTCAATATCCTCATGTTTTTGGGAATAATACTGATAAATAAAAATTAAAGCCTATTCAATTTATAAAAACCGTTGTAATTTCTTTAAAACAACAGGTTGGTCGGCACAGGAATCGAAAATTTGAAAGATCTGAAGTTTACAGGTTTCAGAATAGTCGGCCCCCCCCCATCTTAAAAGTAAGCTGGTTACCCGTCCTTCGAACGGGTAAAAAAATATTTTGCACGGTTCTCAGCGTTAACCGACAAACACCATAAGGAGGAGACCGTACTTCGTATCTCGTTTATATTTTCATTTTTTGTGTTTTTACTTCCTTGTACAAAGTAAAGGAAGTATTGTAATCGCGTAAAATTTCGGTTTTAAGATTTCAACGGAAATATCCATTTTGACCATCCCTGAATCCATTTGACTAGTTTCGGCGTGATGTCTGTACCTTCGTACGTCTGTATCTCGCATAACTCTAAAACGATCTGTATAATGTTGAAATTTTGGATTTAGAACTGTTGTTAACATCTAATTGTGCACCTTCCGTTTGATTGGAGTTGAATGGACTAAAAGTGTCCAAAAAGGACCAAAATCCAAAAAAATTGGATTTTGGACTTTTTCTTAACTGCAGTAATAAGCCCGCATTGAGAATTTTTCAACGATATATCATGAACGGTAATCATTTTCATTGGTTCCAGAGTTGTAGCCAAATAAAATTTTAATTAATGAAATATGTGGATCTTACAAGGGGAAGGCACACACCGCTTCGAATCCGACTATATTTCTCTTCTTTTTTTAAAATTATATTAATATTGAAATGATTAATCTCTTGATAGTAAAAAGATTTTTACAATAAACAATAATTGAATAATAACAGTAAAATATATATATATTATAACAAAACTTGAAACTTAGACCCGACATTAAAATAAACACTTGAAACACGCCTGATTAACAGAATCATACAGCAGCAAGGGACACTATCTAGACTCTGCGATTCGAAGGGAGAAATTTGTGAAACTCCCGCCAGCTTTGCGTTCCGTTTCATATTATATATATATATATATATATATATGAAAAAAAATCAGAACTTATTAATGGAATAGAATTTTATGTACGTTTCATTAAAAAAAAAAAAAATGTGCCCGCATTGAGAATTTTTCAACGATATATCATGAACGGTAATCATTTTCATTGGTTCCAGAGTTGTAGCCAAATAAAATTTTAATTAATGAAATATGTGGATCTTACAAGGGGAAGGCACACACCGCTTCGAATCCGACTATATTTCTCTTCTTTTTTTAAAATTATATTAATATTGAAATTATTAATCTCTTGATAGTAAAAAGATTTTTACAATAAACAATAATTGAATAATAACAGTAAAATATATATATATTATAACAAAACTTGAAACTTAGACCCGACATTAAAATAAACTCTTGAAACACGCCTGATTAACAGAATCATACAGCAGCAAGGGACAGTATCCAGACTCTGCGATTCGAAGGGAGAAATTTGTGAAACTCCCGCCAGCTTTGCGTTCCGTTTCATATTATATATATATATATATATATATATGAAAAAAATCAGAACTTATTAATGGAATAGAATTTTATGTACGTTTCATTAAAAAAAAAAAAATGTGCCCGCATTGAGAATTTTTCAACGATATATCATGAATGGTAATCATTTTCATTGGTTCCAGAGTTGTAGCCAAATAAAATTTTAATTAATGAAATATGTGGATCTTACAAGGGGAAGGCACACACCGCTTCGAATCCGACTATATTTCTCTTCTTTTTTTAAAATTATATTAATATTGAAATTATTAATCTCTTGATAGTAAAAAGATTTTTACAATAAACAATAATTGAATAATAACAGTAAAATATATATATATTATAACAAAACTTGAAACTTAGACCCGACATTAAAATAAACACTTGAAACACGCCTGATTAACAGAATCATACAGCAGCAAGGGACACTATCCAGGCTCTGCGATTCGAAGGGAGAAATTTGTGAAACTCCCGCCAGCTTTGCGTTCCGTTTCATATTATATATATATATATATATATATATATATATATGAAAAAAAATCAGAACTTATTAATGGAATAGAATTTTATGTACGTTTCATTAAAAAAAAAAAAATGTGCCCGCATTGAGAATTTTTCAACGATATATCATGAACGGTAATCATTTTCATTGGTTCCAGAGTTGTAGCCAAATAAAATTTTAATTAATGAAATATGTGGATCTTACAAGGGGAAGGCACACACCGCTTCGAATCCGACTATATTTCTCTTCTTTTTTTAAAATTATATTAATATTGAAATGATTAATCTCTTGATAGTAAAAAGATTTTTACAATAAACAATAATTGAATAATAACAGTAAAATATATATATATTATAACAAAACTTGAAACTTAGACCCGACATTAAAATAAACACTTGAAACACGCCTGATTAACAGAATCATACAGCAGCAAGGGACACTATCTAGACTCTGCGATTCGAAGGGAGAAATTTGTGAAACTCCCGCCAGCTTTGCGTTCCGTTTCATATTATATATATATATATATATATATATGAAAAAAAATCAGAACTTATTAATGGAATAGAATTTTATGTACGTTTCATTAAAAAAAAAAAAAATGTGCCCGCATTGAGAATTTTTCAACGATATATCATGAACGGTAATCATTTTCATTGGTTCCAGAGTTGTAGCCAAATAAAATTTTAATTAATGAAATATGTGGATCTTACAAGGGGAAGGCACACACCGCTTCGAATCCGACTATATTTCTCTTCTTTTTTTAAAATTATATTAATATTGAAATTATTAATCTCTTGATAGTAAAAAGATTTTTACAATAAACAATAATTGAATAATAACAGTAAAATATATATATATTATAACAAAACTTGAAACTTAGACCCGACATTAAAATAAACTCTTGAAACACGCCTGATTAACAGAATCATACAGCAGCAAGGGACAGTATCCAGACTCTGCGATTCGAAGGGAGAAATTTGTGAAACTCCCGCCAGCTTTGCGTTCCGTTTCATATTATATATATATATATATATATATATATATATGAAAAAAATCAGAACTTATTAATGGAATAGAATTTTATGTACGTTTCATTAAAAAAAAAAAAATGTGCCCGCATTGAGAATTTTTCAACGATATATCATGAATGGTAATCATTTTCATTGGTTCCAGAGTTGTAGCCAAATAAAATTTTAATTAATGAAATATGTGGATCTTACAAGGGGAAGGCACACACCGCTTCGAATCCGACTATATTTCTCTTCTTTTTTTAAAATTATATTAATATTGAAATTATTAATCTCTTGATAGTAAAAAGATTTTTACAATAAACAATAATTGAATAATAACAGTAAAATATATATATATTATAACAAAACTTGAAACTTAGACCCGACATTAAAATAAACACTTGAAACACGCCTGATTAACAGAATCATACAGCAGCAAGGGACACTATCCAGGCTCTGCGATTCGAAGGGAGAAATTTGTGAAACTCCCGCCAGCTTTGCGTTCCGTTTCATATTATATATATATATATATATATATATATATGAAAAAAAATCAGAACTTATTAATGGAATAGAATTTTATGTACGTTTCATTAAAAAAAAAAAAATGTGCCCGCATTGAGAATTTTTCAACGATATATCATGAACGGTAATCATTTTCATTGGTTCCAGAGTTGTAGCCAAATAAAATTTTAATTAATGAAATATGTGGATCTTACAAGGGGAAGGCACACACCGCTTCGAATCCGACTATATTTCTCTTCTTTTTTTAAAATTATATTAATATTGAAATGATTAATCTCTTGATAGTAAAAAGATTTTTACAATAAACAATAATTGAATAATAACAGTAAAATATATATATATTATAACAAAAGTTGAAACTTAGACCCGACATTAAAATAAACTCTTGAAACACGCCTGATTAACAGAATCATACAGCAGCAAGGGACACTATCCAGGCTCTGCGATTCGAAGGGAGAAATTTGTGAAACTCCCGCCAGCTTTGCGTTCCGTTTCATATTATATATATATATATATATATATATATGAAAAAAATCAGAACTTATTAATGGAATAGAATTTTATGTACGTTTCATTAAAAAAAAAAAAATGTGCCCGCATTGAGAATTTTTCAACGATATATCATGAACGGTAATCATTTTCATTGGTTCCAGAGTTGTAGCCAAATAAAATTTTAATTAATGAAATATGTGGATCTTACAAGGGGAAGGCACACACCGCTTCGAATCCGACTATATTTCTCTTCTTTTTTTTAAATTATATTAATATTGAAATGATTAATCTCTTGATAGTAAAAAGATTTTTACAATAAACAATAATTGAATAATAACAGTAAAATATATATATATTATAACAAAACTTGAAACTTAGACCCGACATTAAAATAAACACTTGAAACACGCCTGATTAACAGAATCATACAGCAGCAAGGGACACTATCTAGACTCTGCGATTCGAAGGGAGAAATTTGTGAAACTCCCGCCAGCTTTGCGTTCCGTTTCATATTATATATATATATATATATATATATGAAAAAAAATCAGAACTTATTAATGGAATAGAATTTTATGTACGTTTCATTAAAAAAAAAAAAATGTGCCCGCATTGAGAATTTTTCAACGATATATCATGAACGGTAATCATTTTCATTGGTTCCAGAGTTGTAGCCAAATAAAATTTTAATTAATGAAATATGTGGATCTTACAAGGGGAAGGCACACACCGCTTCGAATCCGACTATATTTCTCTTCTTTTTTTAAAATTATATTAATATTGAAATTATTAATCTCTTGATAGTAAAAAGATTTTTACAATAAACAATAATTGAATAATAACAGTAAAATATATATATATTATAACAAAACTTGAAACTTAGACCCGACATTAAAATAAACTCTTGAAACACGCCTGATTAACAGAATCATACAGCAGCAAGGGACAGTATCCAGACTCTGCGATTCGAAGGGAGAAATTTGTGAAACTCCCGCCAGCTTTGCGTTCCGTTTCATATTATATATATATATATATATATATATGAAAAAAATCAGAACTTATTAATGGAATAGAATTTTATGTACGTTTCATTAAAAAAAAAAAAATGTGCCCGCATTGAGAATTTTTCAACGATATATCATGAATGGTAATCATTTTCATTGGTTCCAGAGTTGTAGCCAAATAAAATTTTAATTAATGAAATATGTGGATCTTACAAGGGGAAGGCACACACCGCTTCGAATCCGACTATATTTCTTTTCTTTTTTTAAAATTATATTAATATTGAAATTATTAATCTCTTGATAGTAAAAAGATTTTTACAATAAACAATAATTGAATAATAACAGTAAAATATATATATATTATAACAAAACTTGAAACTTAGACCCGACATTAAAATAAACACTTGAAACACGCCTGATTAACAGAATCATACAGCAGCAAGGGACACTATCCAGGCTCTGCGATTCGAAGGGAGAAATTTGTGAAACTCCCGCCAGCTTTGCGTTCCGTTTCATATTATATATATATATATATATATATATATATGAAAAAAAATCAGAACTTATTAATGGAATAGAATTTTATGTACGTTTCATTAAAAAAAAAAAAATGTGCCCGCATTGAGAATTTTTCAACGATATATCATGAACGGTAATCATTTTCATTGGTTCCAGAGTTGTAGCCAAATAAAATTTTAATTAATGAAATATGTGGATCTTACAAGGGGAAGGCACACACCGCTTCGAATCCGACTATATTTCTCTTCTTTTTTTAAAATTATATTAATATTGAAATGATTAAACTCTTGATAGTAAAAAGATTTTTACAATAAACAATAATTGAATAATAACAGTAAAATATATATATATTATAACAAAAGTTGAAACTTAGACCCGACATTAAAATAAACTCTTGAAACACGCCTGATTAACAGAATCATACAGCAGCAAGGGACACTATCCAGGCTCTGCGATTCGAAGGGAGAAATTTGTGAAACTCCCGCCAGCTTTGCGTTCCGTTTCATATTATATATATATATATATATATATATGAAAAAAATCAGAACTTATTAATGGAATAGAATTTTATGTACGTTTCATTAAAAAAAAAAAAATGTGCCCGCATTGAGAATTTTTCAACGATATATCATGAACGGTAATCATTTTCATTGGTTCCAGAGTTGTAGCCAAATAAAATTTTAATTAATGAAATATGTGGATCTTACAAGGGGAAGGCACACACCGCTTCGAATCCGACTATATTTCTCTTCTTTTTTTAAAATTATATTAATATTGAAATTATTAATCTCTTGATAGTAAAAAGATTTTTACAATAAACAATAATTGAATAATAACAGTAAAATATATATATATTATAACAAAACTTGAAACTTAGACCCGACATTAAAATAAACTCTTGAAACACGCCTGATTAACAGAATCATACAGCAGCAAGGGACAGTATCCAGACTCTGCGATTCGAAGGGAGAAATTTGTGAAACTCCCGCCAGCTTTGCGTTCCGTTTCATATTATATATATATATATATATATATATGAAAAAAATCAGAACTTATTAATGGAATAGAATTTTATGTACGTTTCATTAAAAAAAAAAAAATGTGCCCGCATTGAGAATTTTTCAACGATATATCATGAATGGTAATCATTTTCATTGGTTCCAGAGTTGTAGCCAAATAAAATTTTAATTAATGAAATATGTGGATCTTACAAGGGGAAGGCACACACCGCTTCGAATCCGACTATATTTCTCTTCTTTTTTTAAAATTATATTAATATTGAAATTATTAATCTCTTGATAGTAAAAAGATTTTTACAATAAACAATAATTGAATAATAACAGTAAAATATATATATATTATAACAAAACTTGAAACTTAGACCCGACATTAAAATAAACACTTGAAACACGCCTGATTAACAGAATCATACAGCAGCAAGGGACACTATCCAGGCTCTGCGATTCGAAGGGAGAAATTTGTGAAACTCCCGCCAGCTTTGCGTTCCGTTTCATATTATATATATATATATATATATATATATGAAAAAAAATCAGAACTTATTAATGGAATAGAATTTTATGTACGTTTCATTAAAAAAAAAAAAATGTGCCCGCATTGAGAATTTTTCAACGATATATCATGAACGGTAATCATTTTCATTGGTTCCAGAGTTGTAGCCAAATAAAATTTTAATTAATGAAATATGTGGATCTTACAAGGGGAAGGCACACACCGCTTCGAATCCGACTATATTTCTCTTCTTTTTTTTAAATTATATTAATATTGAAATGATTAATCTCTTGATAGTAAAAAGATTTTTACAATAAACAATAATTGAATAATAACAGTAAAATATATATATATTATAACAAAACTTGAAACTTAGACCCGACATTAAAATAAACACTTGAAACACGCCTGATTAACAGAATCATACAGCAGCAAGGGACACTATCTAGACTCTGCGATTCGAAGGGAGAAATTTGTGAAACTCCCGCCAGCTTTGCGTTCCGTTTCATATTATATATATATATATATATATATGAAAAAAAATCAGAACTTATTAATGGAATAGAATTTTATGTACGTTTCATTAAAAAAAAAAAAATGTGCCCGCATTGAGAATTTTTCAACGATATATCATGAACGGTAATCATTTTCATTGGTTCCAGAGTTGTAGCCAAATAAAATTTTAATTAATGAAATATGTGGATCTTACAAGGGGAAGGCACACACCGCTTCGAATCCGACTATATTTCTCTTCTTTTTTTAAAATTATATTAATATTGAAATTATTAATCTCTTGATAGTAAAAAGATTTTTACAATAAACAATAATTGAATAATAACAGTAAAATATATATATATTATAACAAAACTTGAAACTTAGACCCGACATTAAAATAAACTCTTGAAACACGCCTGATTAACAGAATCATACAGCAGCAAGGGACAGTATCCAGACTCTGCGATTCGAAGGGAGAAATTTGTGAAACTCCCGCCAGCTTTGCGTTCCGTTTCATATTATATATATATATATATATATATATGAAAAAAATCAGAACTTATTAATGGAATAGAATTTTATGTACGTTTCATTAAAAAAAAAAAAATGTGCCCGCATTGAGAATTTTTCAACGATATATCATGAATGGTAATCATTTTCATTGGTTCCAGAGTTGTAGCCAAATAAAATTTTAATTAATGAAATATGTGGATCTTACAAGGGGAAGGCACACACCGCTTCGAATCCGACTATATTTCTCTTCTTTTTTTAAAATTATATTAATATTGAAATTATTAATCTCTTGATAGTAAAAAGATTTTTACAATAAACAATAATTGAATAATAACAGTAAAATATATATATATTATAACAAAACTTGAAACTTAGACCCGACATTAAAATAAACACTTGAAACACGCCTGATTAACAGAATCATACAGCAGCAAGGGACACTATCCAGGCTCTGCGATTCGAAGGGAGAAATTTGTGAAACTCCCGCCAGCTTTGCGTTCCGTTCCATATTATATATATATATATATATATATATATATATATATATATATATATGAAAAAAATCAGAAGTTATTAGTGGAATAGAATTTTATGTACGTTTCATTAAAAAAAAAATGTATATATATAACTTAATACGCGTACAAGGAAATCAAATGGTGACAATATCAGAATTTTTAAATTCTGATTCAATGTTGTTTAATCAAGAAACCGGAGGCAAGTGGAGGTGGACACAACGCGTCGCATACATTGACAGTAGCTGAGCTGGTCTAGCCGCCGCGCTGTACACTATAATACCTTTAAAGCTACTTTTCTCGATAACCGAAAGATATATCGAAAAAAAAAAGATAAAAAGACCTTTTTTTGAAAAGAATTTAATTTCAAATACTGCAAGTGATGTCCGAATTGGATTTGATCATTGATCATATTAAAATCGAATATCAGCAAGCAACATAAACCTGTTTGTTACCGCAAGTCATGGTTACCACGGCGAAATGTTTGTAACGGTAAAAGTCCTATGTTTTTTCCAGTTATAAAAGAAAGATATGTTTATGCAAAATTTCAGTTTAATCGGTTGAGTAGTGTTTGCGTGAAAAGGTAACAGACGCACAGATATGACTACATATATATATATATCAAATGTAAATGATACACATAAACTGCGTGATATATATCTGTCACGAATGTTACTGGTAATTATTAGTTAGAAAACTTTCACTAAATCGTGATATTTAAGGTTTATATTGAAGCTCAATTCATTTTACCGACACACGAACGGTAATAGTAGCTTTTATAAATAAAAAATCAAGCGTTTAGTTTCCTTTCTACCAAGAATTCAACGTTCGTTATCGAATTAACCATTCATCCACTATTAAACGTAACCTGGTCTCAATAGCATATATTTTTCTTCATTCATCAATAAAAAAAAAAAATATATAATAATAATAATAGCATATATAATTAATTTGAAATTTTTAAATTAATGAAACTAAATTTTCTTTACTACTAATTTTCACGGTACATGATATTACGGTTAATAATAACCTCAACACAAGGTGAACAAAAGTTAATATCAACAAAAAAGGGTGATAAAAAAGTTAAGGAATAATACAGGGTATCCGTAAAATCGTTCCATGATTATGGAATTTATTACGAAAATCTATTACAGTTACAGCGGTTTGTTGTACCAAAAGAAAGAAAAAATTATAAAATTTTTATTACATCGGTTTGTTGCAGATAGAGGCAGAGTAGAGGGCACTGTGATAATTTTTTTAATAAAATGGCGTCAATCCAGGAGAAATCACCAATGGGTGTTGTGGTACTTCGAGTCGAAATCACCGATCACTGTGCATAGAAATTTTAGAAGGGAATACGAACGACCATCACCTGATATCGAGAGTATCGTTGTGAGGTATGCAAAGATTAAGGAGAATGGAGGTCGACCTTCCGCGAACAGAGCGGCTATATGTCAGTGAAGAGAAGGTTGAGGTTATGCAACAAGCGTTTCAACATAGCCCTTCTAAATCTGCCCGTCGTGCATATCTTGAACTAGGGATTCCCCGGTCAACAGTGCACAAAATTTTACACGCGTATAAAGTTCAGATATTGCAACATCTACAGTCACATGACGGCTCTCGTCGAGATGCCTTTGCGACCGAGATTTTGCTACGGATTGATAACGACAATAAATACCTGCAGCGTGTATTATTTCCAAACGAGGCTAATTTCCATACCTCAGGGAAAGTAAACAGGCATAATGTGAGAATATAGGGCTAAGAAAATCTGTAATTTACCAGGGAAAAAATTATAGAGTCCCCTTAATGAATCTGTAGGGTACGGTTTGATTAATGCACAACAGAATAATCGTTTCCTTCTTTTTCATCAAGCGATCGGTAACAGTTAACATTTACCTGGATATGTTGCAACACTTTGGTATACTTCAACTAAATGACCGGGTGGTTTTCCGGCAGGATGGCGCGCTACCGCATCGGGAATTACTCGGTTCCAGATTTTCTGATTGAATCGTTTCATGGCAGATGGATCGGGCGCGACGGTCCCGCTTCCTGGCTACCACATAACCAGACGTAACTTCCTTAGACTTTTTCGTCTGGGGTAATATTAAAGACAAGAGTATTACATTCACTACCCGTAACTGATCTGGACATATTAAGACGAGGAATAACTGAATATGTTGCTAGTGTTCTCGAAGAAATGTTGATCAACACATTGTGTGAAATTGATTATCGGTTGGACATTCTACCAAGACATTCAAAAGGCGCACATGTTGAAGTTTATTGACATGGTAAGAACAATTTAATAATCTTTTCTTTTATTTGCCACACACCGCACAGCAGTAACTGTAATAGTTTTTTTGCAATAAATTTTTGTAATCGTGGAAACACTTATGGACACCTGTATGTTTGGACACGTTTCAAATCTTTAAAGTATACTTCTTCTTTTTTCACACTTAAGTTACCTACTCACCATCCACCGTACATCAATAGAAACTATATTTTTTTAATTCTACTCGTGTTGTTATTTATAAATATATAATTAAATTTATTTCTATAAATAACCTGGTAAATAATATATTTGATAATCCTAGTAAAAAAAAAAATGGATAAACATACCGCAAATAGGATACAAGTGATCGATTGCAAAAATAAGATATAGATTGTTACCTGTAAGCAGAAAAAAACATAGTTATTTATTATCTAAAATATCATAAACGGTAAATGAAAAGTGTAAGGAAAGTAATTCTTAATACTAAACATTACAGGAATAATGATTACTTTTTCTTTTTCCTGTTTAGCCTCCGGTAATTACCATTCAGATAATACTTCAGAGGATAATATGTATGAGTGTAAATGAAGTGTAGTCTTGTACAGTCTCAGTTCGACCATTCCTGAGATGCGTGGTTAATTGAAACCCAACCACCAAAGAACATCAGTATCTACGATCTAGTACTCAAATCCGTGTAAAAATAACTAACTGGGTTTACTAGGACTTGAACGCTGGAACTCTCGACTTCCAAATCAGCTGATTTGGGAAAACGCGTTCACAACTAGACCAACCCGGTGGATAAATCTTAAATTAAACGGGATTTAGAATGAAGGTCTAACCTGAGATAACAAAATTATTCAAGGATTATTAACAATATCTTAAAAAATTTATAAAATATTAATCTTTGTTGACACCCCATTTATTGAAAAATTGCTTTTCAAATCTTAATTCTCTATTTAATTCTCAATCGTGCTTGAATCATTATTTATTGGATCGAATTTGTCGTGTCGATCGCATTTTCGAAAAACCAAGGATTGATTTTCCTATTTCACGATAAACTGCCATCTGACAGAGACATCATTGTATGGCAATTTTTGGCCAAACGAAAGTGAAAGTGTTGGATTATCCTCCAAATTTGCCAGATGTTAGCTCCTCCTGTCACCCGGACTACTATCAAAATTTCCTAAAATCAAAATGCCCGTGAAGAGGGTGCGTTACGAGATAAAAAACTTAAAAGAAAGCGTTATAAAAAACCTAAAAAAGTAATTCCAACAGAAAACTTCTATACGGTTTTTGATAATCGTTTAACCGATTTAAACGTTGCATTGTGTTGAAAGGATAATATATAGAAGCTTAAATACGAATAAATTTTTTCCGGTTTTTTGTTTATATAGCCTCAGTCCTGGAACATTTTGTATTTTTCCAAAGAATTTCCAGTAATTCAATTTTAATTAGTAATAATAATTTCCATATTTACTGATTAACTAAATATTATGATATTAATAAATCACATATTAAATATATTTAACGTGTAAACTGATGTTTTGTTTGTCTTCAGTCATTTCACTGGTTTTATGCAGCTCTCCAAGATTCCCTATCTAGTGCTAGTCGTTTCTTTTCGGTATACCCCCCTACATCCTACATCACTAACAATTTGTTTTACATATTCCAAGCGTTGCCTGCCTGCACAATTTTTTCCTTCTACCTGACCCTCTAATATTAAAGCGACTATTCCAGGATGCCTTAATATGTGTCCTATAAGTCTGCCTCTTCTTTTAACTATATTTTTCTAAATGCTTCTTTCTTCATCGATTTGCCGTAATACCTCTTCATTTGTCACTTTATCCACCCGTCTGATTTTTAATATTCTCCTATAGCACCGCATTTCAAAAGCTTCTAATCTTTTCTTTTCAGGAACTCCGATCGTCCAAGTTTCACTTCCATATAAAGCGACACTCCAAACATATACCTTCAAAAACCGTTTCCTGACATATAATTAATTTTTGATGTAAACAAATTATATTTCTGACTGAAAGCTCGTTTCGCCTGTGCTAATCGGCATTTTATATTTACATATATTATATGTAAACTGATATTTTTAGCGTAATATTTAAGTAGAAATTAACTAAACATGCATATAAAATTTCCTTTTTCAAGTCTTTTTTACATTAAATCCGGTTTAAAACCGTTTTTATTTATACGGAGTATTTAAAATGTAACTTAACCTTATCAAAGAATGTTTTCTTCTTTTGCTGCAGGTTTAATTGAGGAAAAATGGGTTACACAATGCGGCAGAAATCCATTGTCTCCCAATACATTAGATTTACCAGTTATGCCCAAACCCAGAATGCCTTCACAGAAAAATATGACATGGATGCACCAATTCCTTCATCAAGGGGCTGTACGAGAAGTTCCAAGATACAGAAAATGTGGCAGATGCAATCAAAAGTGGTCGACCGAAAGCGCTAACAGCAGAAAAGTTGATCGACGTACAAGCCGCATATTCTGTTAGTCCAAAGAAGTTTGTGCGACGCCTATCTAGCCAGTCTGGTCTCTCTATTGGCAGTACCCACACATCATTGTGTAAGTGTTTAAAGATGCATCCGTACAGAATTCGTGTTATTCACGAGTTGATATCTGTAGATACTGGAAAATGTGTAGCTTTCTGTCAGCGGTTCATGACATCTGTAACGCCAGACGGGGAAGACTCTATGATAGATTTCGGTCTGACGGGGCATGATTCCACCTCGATGGATTCGCGAACGCACAGAATTCACGAGTTTCGTGTACGGAAAATCCACATCACGAGTCTACTCTGCACGGACAAAAAAAGGGTGTTTGGTGTGCAATGTCACGTAACAGAATCATCATGTCATTCTTTCAAGGCGCAGTGAACAGTGAGGGCTACATATAGATGATGCAACAATTTGTAATTATACCTGCAGAACGGCTACACCGGGATAGTGGTTGACTCGTCATCGCAAATAAACTGAGTCGAAAGCGCTAAGGTTCAAATCCTAGTAAAGGCAGTTACTTCTATACGGATTTGAATACTAGATCGTGGATTCCGGTGTTCTTTGATGATCGAGTTTTAATTAACCATACATCTCAGGAACGGTCGACTACATACTGGACTGGACTGGACTGTACAAGACTACATTTACATTCATATATATCAACCTCTGAAGTAATACCTTCTGGTAGTTCCGAAGGCTAAACAGAAAAATAATGAAAGAACGGCTAAAGTACACGTGGTTACTGTAGGACAATGCTACGGCTCATACAGCCAACGACACTTGACTTTCTTGGCTCAGTGTTCTCATGGACAAGTGATTTTGAAAGGGTTGTTGTCCTCTCGGTCTCCTGATATATTCCCTTCTACTTTTTTCTTATTAGGATCCCCTTAAGGATGCCGCTTACAAAACTCATCCCCACACCGTTCCCGAATTGCAGACCTCCTAAACAGACGTTAAAACATGTGTTTAAAAGCATGCAACGTCGTATTCAATTATGCTAAACGCATAACGGAGGCCACTTTTAACAACGATTGTAACTTACTCATTTACCCATAGGGTTGCGTCAGTTTTTTACCACCCGTTAGAAAATATAGTCTATCTAGTCATTTTATTTTCATAAAATTGTGAGATAACTGAACTTTTTCCGAACTAAATAACATTTTTAAAAGTTAATTTACTTAAATATAATAAATTTTTACAAAACGTTTATTTATTCTTCAAAAAATATATACCGTATACTCGTAATTTTCTAAAATCATAATTAATTTTGTAAAACGCAATTAATTTATGGAATATTATAAAATATTTTTAAAAAAAACAACTAGAAACAGGTAAATCTCTGTAAATACAAACAGGTAAAAACAGTAGAGAAAAAATATATACATAAATACGTAGGAAAACTAAACGATAAATTAATATGAAAGACCTCGTTCAAAACAGAATAACCTGGACAAGGGTCAGTTAAATAAATGTTCTATCATAACAATAAATTATAATTGTAATAAAAATAATTATGCAGAAAAAAGAACAAAGAACTAGGTATACGTTAAAGTACAATTTTGTATTATTTATTACGGAAGGAGCACTTCCGTTTTTATGAAAAAAATTAACCAAAATAAAAGGATTACAACTAAGTTGTTATACTTCCGTAGCTTTGGTTATTTAGTTTTATAAACTGGAAAAATAATAATACATGAAAAGTTGTTACCTAAGATTACTTTTTAGAGGTGCGGATAATTCAGGATGAAGTTTTTATTATAAAATTATATATCATATGTTTAAATAAATCAAAAAAAAAATTTCAAAAAATCGGTATTTTTTTCTATTACCCATCTCCAAAATCATATTCAACATTTGTTTGGTCAATTTTTTTTCTATTACCCACCTCCAAAATCATATTCAACATTTGTTTGGTCACTTTTTTCTATTACCCACCTCCAAAATCATATTCAACATTTGTTTGGTCACTTTTTTCTATTACCCGCCTCCAAAATCATATTCAACATTTGTTTGGTCACTTTTTTCTATTACCCACCTCCAAAATCATATTCAACATTTGTTTGGTCACTTTTTTATATTACCCACCTCCAAAATCACATTCAACATTTGTTTGGTCACTTGCACTACTACTATGCCTAGGAAGACATAAAAAAAAAAATTCGGTTAAAAATATGCAATACATCTTTTTTCGATTTTTGGGGAAGGGAAAATTTTGGGCAAAATCGTTTTAAAAAGATAATATAAACATGGGCGTATGTAACGAGCTTAATATAAAGTGGGGTTATGTCAGCAAAACTTTGAGAAAATTGAACCCAAAAACCTATCTACCCCATACCCTGGAGTTATTGATTCCAAACGTTTACCAAAAAATTATCCCATATACATAAATCTCTATACCAAAATTTCATTAAAATCAGTTTATCCAATCAAAAGCTTCAAATACATCAATACACGTACGTACGTTCGTACGAGCATTACCCCAATTTTTTTTTTGGAAGGTCCCTTGATGTCAAGAAATGAAAAAATATCCAAGCCCAAATTTTTGACTATCATACTTCCCTTCTTGCAGCATAGCTCTTAAGCTATGAAGGCAGAAAAGAAAAAAATTTGGGATTCCGTAGAAATGTTTACAGAATATTTAATAAGGACCATAAAAAGGAAAATAATATTTTTATGATATATATATCGGTATTATAAATAATTAAGGCAATATATCCATCGATAAGGAAATTTATCCAAAATAAAAAATATTTATTTTAGATTAATTTCCTGTTATCATAGAAAGCAGTTCATAAAAGAACATTAGTACTATACATACAAAATAATCTATGAAAAGTTTTACCACAATATAAATTAAAACTCGCCGTTACTTGAAATAATTGAAAGGAAGACACAATAAAGTCACAATAATTAATTATGTATAAAATTTATAATGAAAATTAAAAGAAAAAAAGCATTGATTAAATTACGCGCGCGCACATAATTTTTTTTATATAATTGGTAATTCTTTTAGGAAGGGTTCAAATAAATCTGATCTTGAGTTGCTAGAACCGGACAAGATTTTTATCATAACTACAAAGGATTCAAGTTTTGACGAAAAAACAAAACAAGACAGAATTATAATAAAAAAATAATTAAAGTCAATAAAAAAAACGAAACGCTAAAGAATGAACTGTAAAAAAAAAAAAATAAATAAGAGAATAAATTAATAACTAAGCAGATAAAGGTATTGTAACAATGCGAATTAAAAACATGTCGAGCGAGCTACGTTGTGACGATAATGTGGAGACGTGCGGAATTGGTGGGAGTTATTAAGCAAGAAAGAATGAGTGATGGAAAGAGAGTAACTAGAAAAGATACTGAAATATAGAATAAAAAAAAAGATTAGGGAAGGGATAGCGAAAGTGGAGAGGGGAATGCGAACAGGGGAGGCCGTATAATGACCTTGCGGTAGAAGGAAATACATTCAAGGTTGAACGGTTCCCGTCACCAGGAATATGACGCTTAGTCCTTCTCATTTAACTAAGTAATGTGTCCATTTTACGTTTTTTTTTTGTTTTTGTTTTTTAACCTTTACAATTTTTCTTTTTTTTTATCACGGTTTACATAATTATGAACAGTTTAACAGAATTACGATTACAAATCCCTGAATAATACTTTTATACCGAATAGATTATCTGTACAGGTTGCGTAAACCGAAAAAAAAGATTTTTTTTTATAAAACTATCAGCAAGCACTACAACGTACTTTAGAAAACTTTGTATGGAATTTTGTAACAGGATGATAATCCTGTTACCCATGATCTTCATAGTAAAAAGAACATGGATCTTCTTTTACATATTAATACATTTTTTTCTGCTATATAGGTTTTTTTATGTTTTTACTGCTTTTTAGCATGCATCAGTTATAATTTTGTTTACTAAAACTTGATGCGCGTTTATATATTTTCTTATGGATTTTTTTTTTTAGGAAAATTTCCGTAGGGGAGGTAAAACAAAAAAAAAAAAGACTTTACAATTTGACTTCTGACTAGCACGATTTGGCTGGAATATGTATCTTCCCAAAAATTATTTGATTGATTGAGGTGGGAAGTAATAGATTTACATTATTTACACAGGGAATTTAATTTTTTTGAGACGAAAGAGGAACAAAGTTCATAAATTTTACGTTTTGATATAAAAAATTTCCAAAATTTGGATTGGCCTACTCCATACTTTTACTTGACACAAAGATGAGGGTTGGAGTCACTAGGTACGCTATACATAGGGACATGCTAGAGGCGCTGCATAGGAGATGCAGTGGTGTCTGCGTACCGAACCGTCTCCAAAGCTGTGGCGGAGGTACTGGCTAGGCTCTTCCCGATTGATCTTGCAATAGAACGCTGGAGGAGGTTGAGGGATTAGGGCCGATACTACTTGCTGAAAGGAAGAGGCAGACTGGAATGCTGATGGTCGAACTTATGGATTCGTAGCAGCGGCGATGGGATGGTGATGATAATGGACGGTGGACGCACCGTTTGGTGAGAGATATCAGAAGATTGTATGATCGACCCCGTGGTTCGCTTGATTACTGTTTGACTCAGTTCCTGGCGGGCCATGGGGGATTCAGATCCTACCTATTTAGATTTGGGTTGGACTGCTCTGATTCTTGCCTAGTCTGTAACGAGGAGGAGAATCCTTTGGCTGTGTTTTTCTGTTGCCCCATATTTGAGGATATGAGAGTGGAATTACTGAGTAACATCCATGGAGAAACTATGTTCATGCCTGAGGAGGTCCGGGCTGTGCTACTAGAATCGGAGAGTGACTGGAAGGCGATGTCTGGATTTACAAACAAGGTCAGAAAAGAACTAAGGACTTGGGAGGAGTCTCGCTCGAGAACAAGAAGTCGAAGGGTGCGGGGGCGGACAGGCCCTCACCTGAGTGCCTAGGGAGGTCGCCGTCCACGTGGGAATCGCCTGGGTGCGATGAAGCTGGGGACACTCCACCCCTGTACTCGATGGCGGCCGCCGGTAAGTAGTGTGGAAGACTTGTGTGCTTGATGTGTATGATGCGTGTTGTGGTGTGGTTGTGACGTAATCTGTGTGATTCTGTTTTCTTTGCTCTATGCATGATTGGTATATGACTGTGCGAGGGCGTATCACCCCCTTCTTGATGAAATGCTTCCTTAAGCTGTTCCAGGAAGGGTGGAGAGCCAGTGATGAAGGTTTAGTCGGTAGTGCGCAGGAATACATAAGTGGATTTCAATTAACCACACATCTCAGGAGTGGTCGAACTGAGATTGTACAAGACTACACTTCATTTACTTTCATAAATATCATTCTCATTCATTCTCTGAAATACTATCTGAATGGTGGTTCCGGAGGCTAATTAGGAAAAAGAAAGAAGGTATACATACGCACTTAATAACACCTTGCGGAACATGTTAGCGAATCCGACACTGCCTAGGCGCCCGTAAATGGGGTTCCTGCACCTCTTTAAAAAACAAAAGGGCATGGACAATACTCCTAGTTTCAGTACTTAAAACAGAAGTTTCATAAAATTAGTGATGCAAAAATTAAAAAAGGAATATTGTGGGTCCACAAATACGTTCACTAATGCACGATGAAAAGTTTGAGGAACTCAAACAGCTTGGCAAGCATTCAAAAATGTTACTCAGACTTTTTTTGAGAAATCGAAAGGCGGAAAATTACGGTGATACTGTGAACGATCTTAAAACATCTTATAAAAATTTCGGTTGTAATACGCCCTTAAAAGTACACTTCCTGCACTCGCACCTAGATTTCTTCCTGAAAAATGTTGGCCGAGTGAGCGATGAGCTCGGGGAATACTTTCATCAGGAGATTTCAACTACGGAAAATAGGTATCAAGGCAAATGGAATCCTAATATGCTGGCCGATTACTGTTGGACCATCAAGAGGGATGCTCCACAGGCGAAACATAGCAGAAAATCGTCATTTCTTACTTTCTAGACGAGTCAAATGTTTGAATATTATGTATCTAAAATTGCACAAAGTATTAAAATGTTTCAAATTATAAATGCCTGTCTTTCGGAAACCTTGCGTAATAGGGGAAAACCGTATCATTTTAGAATTTAGGACAAAAATACTATCACAATTACATATATTTCTTCCTGAGACAAAAAAAATTCCTTTTAGTTCACCAGCGTTATTGAATGACTCTCATACATTAATATAATATCATTTTAAGTAGAAATTATTAACATTTTACGAAACATTAACAAAAAAAAAAAAAAAGTAAAGGAAAACAAATAAATAAAAAAAACAATCATTAAATTTTAACTTATTTATTGAACACATTATGAAACTAAAATGCCAAACTGAAATATATTTTTGTTGATAAAAAAAGAGAAAAACCAAAGTCAAAAGTTTTATTAAAGTATAAAAAAAAAAAAAAAAATAACTCTTCAAAAGTTATATAAACCAAAACCTCTTACCAAGATATAAAATTTTAATGTATGTTATTGACCTGTAGTAGAGAGATCGAGACTTAACTCGACCTTTTGGCACCTCATCTATTTGTGTATTTCTGACGTACTTACAACAAAACGCGTTTTTAGGTTTTATGAAATTTTACAATAAGTTCTCTGTGCAGTTAGACAGAGCCGTATATGCATAAGAATTTTTTACAAAACTGTTTATGACGGCTATATTGATATACAAAAAAAATAAATAAATAAAAAAAATAGTTGCTGCAATAATTTAAATGAAAAACACAAATAAAACTAAACATAAAACATATGTAAGAAGCAAACATTCTTATAAATGACTATCAAGAGGAAAAAGGAACTAATAATCAGTTATATCGGCCAGCGGCAAAGTTTCTCTGCCAGGGTGCGTTATGGTCGTTAAAGAAACCAACATTACGTCCCAGACAAACCATGAATCAATACACAGCGCATCAAAATCTACACGAAAAAATAAAAAGTATTCAAATAAAAAATTTATATTTAGTAATCTTTTTAAGAGTTTGGTATAAAACAGAAACAACAACAATAATCCGTAAAATATTTTTTTTATAAATAAAAATTTTTAATCTGGATTTAGAAAAAATAAAAGAAAATAGTAATATAATAATAATAATAAAAATAATAATGAATTTATAAGAAAAGTAAATAAATGGTACAGGCAATTTGTCATCAAAATAGGCTATCTTTCTTTCTTTTTCCTGTTTTGCCTCCGGTAACTACCGTTCAGATAAAACTTCGGAGAGGATGAATGAGGATGATGATATGTATGAGTGTAAATGAAGTATAGTCTTGTACAGTCTCGACCGTTCCTGAGATGTGTGGTTAATTGAAACCCAACCACCAAATAACACCGGTATCCACGATGTAGTATTCAAATCCGTGTAAAAATAACTGGCTTTACTAGGATTTGAATGTTGTAGCTCTCGACTTCCAAATCAGCTGATTTGGGAAGACGCGTTAGCCACTAGACCAACCCGGTGGGTTCATCGAAATAGGCTGTATTTGAAAATCCTTACCTACCGATTGATCTTTTGTCCATGCGTTAGGGATGATGAGGCAAGCTTAACACCCGATTTTTAACATCCCCCTCCCATAGATTTTTGAAAAACTCGAAATACTCAAAACGTTTTTGAAATGCGTTTTTCTCTGAATCTATCCATTTTAGAGAAACGTTTTTCAAACAAAAAATGTAGAGGACATTCTCCTCTACAATTAATGTCTTTGAAGTTATGCCGTATAATTTGAAATTGAAAACTAGGTGGCGCTGAAGTTGTAAACGACTAGACAGGTTTCGAACACGTGTCCAATTCATAACATTTTCACACTTTCACAAGCTACAGCTCCAAAACGGTAAGTCGTACAAGAAAATTGTATAAAAATAAAACTTGTCTGTTTTTTGGAGATTAACAACTTTTTCAAATGCAATACAGACGAAAAACAAAATTTTCCGGTGAAAAGCCCGAAAACACGTCTTTTTACAACTTTAGCGCCACCTAGTATTTCAATTTCAAATTATACGGCGTAACTTCAAAGACATTAAATGTAGAGGAGAATGTTCTACATTTTTTGTTTGAAAAACTTTTCTCTAAAATGCATAGATTCAGAGAAAAATGCATTTGAAAAACTTTTTTGAGTTTTTTAAAAATCTATGGGAGGAGGGATGTTAAAATCTGGGTTAAGCTTCCCTCATCACCCCTAACATATGGAAAAACCATCAATCGGTGGGTAAGGATTTTCAAATAAAAATACAAATTGACTGTACTAAAATCTATATAAATAAAAATATAAATGTTTGTTTATTCAAAATCTTAAATCTCCGAAATTTTATCACCGATTGCTTTGAAATTTTGACACAACGTTGCATTCGAATGCGTACGTGTTTTTAAATACCTACTATTTATATACCTAAGATTTCACACCTGCGATAGGTAAAAACATGCTTTTTCTGAAAAAAAAACAAAAAACAGTGCTATCTATTGGACGTAAAAGGAACACACGGTACACTATATATTTTACGATTCTATTTCAATGTGTCTGCTGTAGAATAAAAAACTACTGGACTGATTTAGGCGCGGAAAAAAACGTGAGAAAGGGAAAAATTGGAAAAGGGGAAACCGGGAAAAGGAAATGGAAAGGAGAAGAGGAAGGAAAATGGGAGGAAAATTGGAAAATGGGGGAAATTGAGAAAAGGAATATGGAAAAATTAAAATGGAAAAAGACAAAGGTTAAATTTTGTGAATTTCCGTAATGTTCATTTTGTTAATGTTTTATCAAACTTTCAATTGTGTTCATTTAATCTATATATATATATATATATATATATATATACTCATATCTAGCAATAGCGAAACACTGCCGGGTCTGCTAGAATATAAATAAATATAGAAAGAAAATAGGAAGTTAAATAACAATAAAAAAAAGAAAAAAAAATGAACAATACTTTTTAAAAGATCTACTATTTTTTCACCGCAACAAAGAGTATAATGCGTGATTTACAGAACAAAAAAGACAAAAAACAAACCGGAAAATACGAATAATTATTTGCTCGCTAAACAATTATGTAAAAATTATATATATGTATACTATATATAATTAAAAATAATTTTAAATAACAAATGATAAAAATCATACTAATATTTAAGTCCATTAAATGCGTCCTTCAACTAAAAGACAAAAAAGAATATTATAAAGATAGGATATAGGAATAAATGACTGTCCATTACTTACAAAAAAAAAGAAGGGGTAATGTAGATTTTTATTACAAGGAAATATGGTTGGGAGGAGGGATTTATAGTTATACAATCATGAGAATTAAAAAAAAAAGATATAAATATAAAAATCGGATTTCAAAATATTATTAAATTACACGCTATTCAATTAGTATAAGTAAATTTTATTTTGTTAAGTTGTCGTACCTGATTATTTTTGTATAGATTTACCTTTGTAATATAATTCCTGTAATGAAATAAATAAAAAAGAAAGGAATTTTTAAATGGCTTAATAATAATAATAACAACAATAATAATAAAAAAAAACTATTTTAAAATCATATGTAATGCACATCGAAGTCGACAGTTTACTGTCTTCCGTCCTCTTGTACAGAAGTCATTAAATTAACAACATAGTCAAAGAGTTTAGAAGAGACAAGAAAAGGGTTTTAATTCTACAAGGATATTTTTTCTTTAATATTACACTACTATATTTTTTACAGGTTAGTAATACTATATTTTTTTATTTAAATAAACTTTTTTTAAAAATTAAAATTTTTTATTTAATGATATAATTAAAAAATTTCAACCCTGCAAGCAACGGTCATTTTTAAACTTTTTAAAAGTATTGAATAGTAGTTACAATTATTATTTTTTTAACCTCCAGGTCCACCGTTAGGTATTGGCTTAAGAGAATGAGATGAACGACAAGTAGCGTGTTTGAAAAAATCCCATGCCTCACCGGGATTCGAATCCGGGACCTCCGGATGAAAGACCGAGACGCTACCACTCGCGCCACGGAGGCCGACAGTAGTTAAAATTTAAAAAAGAAGTATCTATCGTATATTTTTTTTACGGAAACTATAGCAGAACTTTTGAAAATTAAATACATAATTATTAAATTCAATTATAAATATTTTTTTATTTAAATACTATTTCAACATATATCATCCAGCATTTATACGTAAGTTTTGACAGGAAGAATTTTTTTTTTAAAACGTTCTATATTTGACGTCATGAAGCATTAATACAACTAAATTCAGTCTTTTAATTTCCAATCGATCTTAATCCTTTACTTCAATTATATATTTGAGAGGATTTAATTTTTTCTAACGATTTTTTTTCCTTTTCCCATCATAAAATTGGAAAAATTAACCTATTACCATATTAGAGCTATATTCAAGTTAAGTTTTACGAAAGAAATTTAATTTAGTAAGTTTAATCGATCAAAAGTCCTGAATATTTTTCGTATAAAAATTTTAATTTTTAAGTTACGTCGAAATTATTGGGCAAGAATAATAAAATGTGAATATAGAAGAAACGTCTAGTTTTTCCATGAAACATTCCCATATTCTAAGGGCTGGTGGAAGATGCACAAAACCACATAAAAAAACCCCGTTAAGCAGTTCTACGCAAAAATACCAACTTTTCGTTAATTTAATTTGTTTTTAATATATAGTCAAATTTGGTCGTCGACGTTCCAAATAGCAGCAAAATAACGAACCACGTTTTTAAATTGCTCCGTTCTAATTTTTTCGTCCTTAAATTGAACTTTTTTTTTTGTCTTCAGTCATTTGACTGGTTTGATGCAGCTCTCCAAGATTCCCTATCTAGTCGTTTCATTTCAGTATACCCTCTACATCCTACATCCCTAACAATTTGTTTTACATATTCCAAGCGTGGCCTGCCTACACAATTTTTCCCTTCTACCTGTCCTTCCAATATTAAAGCGACTATTCCAGGATGCCTTAGTATGTGGCCTATAAGTCTGTCTCTTCTTTTAACTATATTTTTCCAAATGCTTCTTTCTTCATCTATTTGCAGCAATACCTCTTCATTTGTCACTTTATCCACCCATCTGATTTTTAACATTCTCCTATAGCACCACATTTCAAAAGCTTCTAATCTTTTCTTCTCAGATACTCTGATCGTCCAAATTTCACTTCCATATAAAGCGACACTCCAAACATATACTTTCAAAAATCTTTTCCTGACATTTAAATTAATTTTTGATGTAAACAAATTATATTTCTTACTGAAGGCTCGTTTCGCTTGTGCTATTCGGCATTTTATATCGCTCCTGCTTCGTCCATCTTTAGTAATTCTACTTCCCAAATAACAAAATTCTTCTACCTCCATAATCTTTTCTCCTCCTATTTTCATATTCAGTGGTCCATCTTTGTTATTTCTACTACATTTCATTACTTTTGTTTTGTTCTTGTTTATTTTCATGCGATAGTTCTTACGTAGGACTTCATCTATGGCGTTCATTGTTTCTTCGAAATCCTTTTTACTCTCGGCTAGAATTACTATATTATCAGCAAATCGTAATTGAACATAATTCAAGAATAACTCAACCAATCTTCATCAAATTTTTGTATGCATAACTTCAGGTACATTATTACAGCAAATCCTAAATTTCAATGAAATTGATCTAGCAATTTTGGAGATTTTCAAGCCACAAAATTTAAGCTCTAAATTGAGTGTAATTAAAAAACGATTAAATCAATTTTCATCACATCTTCAATTTTTTGTTTGTTTTGTTTAACTTCCGGGTCCACAGTTAAATTATTGCTTCAGAGGATTAGATGAATAATTTGTAGCGTTTGTGAAAATTCCATGCCTAACCGGGATTCGAACCCGGGACTTGCGGGTGAAAGGCCGAGAAGTTATCACATCTTTACTTGCACAACTTCAGATACACTATTATAGTATACCAAAATTTCGATGAAATTGAACTAGTATTTTTGGAGATTTTCGAGATACAAAATTTTATATATAGAAAAAAAATTATAAAATGTTATAATTTTATAATGATACTGGGTATAAGGAAACCCCAATTTAAGTGAATGGTATTTTCGTACTCCTCACTTAAAACGCCAAAAACATTAATTTTCAAACCCCCCCCCCACCCCAACAACCATACTTTCATCATGCGATAAAAACTAATACCGAACCTTTCTTCGAAAAGTAAACGAAAAAATTTTTTTCCCTAAAGATATTCAGAGACAAAAGTATAAATCTTACTTTCTACGGATCTTCCCTACACTTCTACAAAAGAACTGTATATATACACAGGTGGTCCCAAAGAAGTTGCCCAAATTTTAGGAACTAATTCAAGGACATCAAAACAAACAAAAAATGTTCACGTGAACAAATATTTTATCTCACATAATTTTGCCTGTCCACCATTTTGTGTTTTTTTAATAAAATTATTAATTAAAATATTAAGTACGGATTTACATATTTAAATGAAGTTAAAGCAGCAAATGTACCCCGATAATATCTTCTACAAAATAAATATGTTTTAAATTTTACCTTTGAAAATTCTAAAATGGGCGGTCAATTAAATGTTTTATTAAAGAAAATGTTAAATGAACAAAATGACACCTAATTACACTGACACCGATTGATTTGACTGTAATTATTTAAGTGGTTAGCAAAAATAATGCATTATAACAATTTTGTACCAGTTTTCTATTCTTTCATTTTTTTAAATTTATTTAAAATAAATAATAATTTCCATTATTTTATTTTATATTTATTTTTTAACCTCCGGGATTATCGTTAGGTATTACTTCAGAGGATGAGATAAATAGAAATTTTTGTAGCATGTGAAAATGCCATGTCTGACCGGAATTCAAACCCGGGACCTCCGGATGAAAGAATTATAATTTCCATTATTAGTAATAATAAAGTACACACAATTTTCAAACTGTCACAAATCTCAAACACAAATATCTAAGCTGTTTATCAATCGATTTGAACAAATGAGGTGTCAAATAAAGCTTTAAAATCTTATATAACAAAACATAATTGTATAAAATCTGATATTTATAAAGTTGTTAACGATTAAAAAAATTAAATGGGCGATTTTTTATAAACCTATTTATTTTGTAGATGTCGAGTAAACGTACAACAAATTTCAATGAAATATCTCAACCCGTTCTTAAGACAGACAATATTTTTATTGAAAAAATAAAATATGGTGGATAAATGAAAAAAAAAACAAGATTTTCATGTCCTGAATCTGTCCTCACGTTGTCAACACCTCCCAGGACACTTTGTAAGTACATCTATCTGTACCTATTAAACAAGAATTCCAGGCTGATTCATAATCGACGCCCAGCAAAAGCAACTAAACATAAATTGATGAAAATTTGTATTCACATTTTTCTTACGGTATAAGTGTAAACTAAGTAATAATTTTTTTTGAAATTCCGAGTTTAAAGAATTGGGTAACATTAACATTTTAATTTTTTTTAATTTCTCTGAAACAAATGAAGGTATGAACTCTTTGGTGTATGTAATCTTAATTTAAATATTAAAAATGAATATCTAGATTTTTTTTGAAATTCCATCTTGAAAAAGGTGAAGTAAAGTAAAAAAAAAATTGAATGATTGCAAATTTCCCTAATATCGAATATACAAAACGAGATATTCAATCGATTTCAGCTTGACTGTACTTTTCTGACATACATAATGTTTAACGAGGAATCTGCAATACTTTACAGGCGTATTCCGCTAATCAAAACAATGAAAAAAGTACATATAAACATAGTTCTGGAAACGCTTCGTTATCGAAAGATTTCGCCTGCATCTTAGCTCCCCCAGAGAAATGAGGTCATACTGAAATTTTTTGGACGTTAATCTAGCCGCTAAATTAATGATTTTCTATGGTTTTTGACCTGAAAAATTCAATAAAATAAGTCTCACAACTGTATCCCCTTTAGTTTTTAGGATATCCGATTTAAAATCCAAAATTACGAGTCCAAAAACAACTTTTTAATGATTAGCTTAAAATAACTTTCTTAAATAAGTAATAGATGCACAAATGTTTTCTACAAAGTTGTACAGAATTTAATTCTTAAAAAATTATGTAATCAACGTCTATGAACACTCAAAACAATGTTTTCAAATTCGTTTTTATTTTAAACCAAACACAACTAAAAGGTTATGAAAACTGAACACTGGAAACGAAAATTTAAATTATAGGCTTATTTGTCTCAAAATAATTTTAAGTAAACGTTCACTTAAATATTCCACAATATGTTTCAGTAAAATTACTTAATTTGATATTTGATAAACTTACAGTGAATATTACATTAGCTGCTCAAAATGTTCACCTCCATCGGCAATACATCAGCGCAACGATTTAAGGATGCCACTGCCTCCTCCAACATTCGTGGGCTCTTTTTTTTTCTTGGGCGGTAACCATGATTATTGTAAAACTTCACGTTCATTGTTGGATTTTTGAGCAAACACTAACTAATGACTTTATGTGTCCCCATACAAAGAAATCGAACGGGTTCAAATTAGGGGATCTGGTTGGCCACGCTATTGGTCCTCCTTGGCCCATCCACCTATTTGGGAATGTTTCATTAAGATGCTGAGTGACACGGCTATCAAAATGTGTTGGGGCTCCGTCATGTTGGAAATACATAACTCTTCGCGTTACCAGTGGAACATCCTCTATATGTATAGTAAGTTCATTTTGAAGAAAATTTAGATAGGCCTGCCCACACAGTCGAAAACGATTATGACGTAAGGTCCGATCAGAATACTTCCTACTACACCGCATCAGACATTTAACGAAAACCGACAATGGTAGTTTGATTCTGAGGTAGCGTGCTGATTGGTGACATTCCACATGTGTTTCTTGAACTGTTTATACTAGCTAGTTATGTTTGGTTTTCAATAAAAACGATTTTAAAACAGTGTATTCAGTGTTCATAGACGATAATTACATCACATTTTTAAGAATTAAATTCTCTACAAGTTCTGTAGAAACGTTTATGCATTTATTACTTATTTAAGAAAGTTATTTTAAGCTAAACATTATAAAGTTGTTTTTTGTACCCCGTGACTTTTTAGTTGTTTTTAAGTCAGATATCTTAAAAACTAAAAAAAAAAAAGGTGTGGGACCTATTTTATTGAATTTTTCAGATCAAACCATAAATAAAATCATAAATGTTGCCTCTAGATTAACGTCCAAAAATTTCAGTACGACCTCATTTCACTGGAGGAGCTGAGATCCAGGCGAAATCTTTCGATAGTTGTAACTCGTTAATGAAGCGTTTCTAGACCTATATTTACATGAACTATTTTTAATTATTTTTATAAGCGGAATACGCCTTTAAAGTATTGCAGATCCCTCGTAAAACACTGAGTATATCTAAAAACCTTCTTTTTTTTGAGCGGGTGCGACGCGGCGGGTAAACCAACACAGTTGTTACTTTGTCAACCACTGCTACTGTGTATGCGACGCGGCTAATAATAAGTGTTCTGCCCAAAGGCAGGTTTTCACATGGCCACCCTCCATTCTCCTAGATTCTGTACCATCCGTTTTATTTTATATTAACTTCCTTCCCTTTTTATATTATCTATCATTTTCATTCGTTTAGGACCTCTTGCCTTCCTCCCAGTTACAAACCCTACCAATGCCATCACCAACAGGCAGTCACGTCTCAGCCAATGTCCCAACCAACTGCATTTTCTTACGTTTATTATTTAAATAAACTCGACTCGGCTGGCCTCCGGTTATTTGGCAAAAATATATAATAAAAAGAAATTTTTAAAAATGAGTAACGAAGTACGGTCTCCTCCCAGTTTTTTTTATCGGGTAATACTAAGAATTACGCAAAAAATATTTTTACCGGTTCGTACGGATGGATAACCAAGTGTAATTGCTATTTTTAAGATGGACGCTGAATTTCTAAAAACCGCATTCTTCAGATCACTCAAAGTTTCAGTTCCTGTACTTAAATTGTTGCTAAACAAAACTGATGCTATGAAGAAATTACAGTACACTGATAGTTTTTATAAATTGAACGGGTTTTAATTTTATTTATCATTATTATACTCACAAACATGAGTGGAATGAACAGAGTGGCTAGAACGTAGTGCATAGAACACAAAAAACAATGGCTAGACGGGAAGGGGAAGCGAAGCTAATCGGCTAGTATATATATATATATATATATATATATAAAACACACGGGTAAAGAGAACATTAGGAAACCGCTTTTTTAAAATTCCTTTTATCTGGTAAACCACAAGTATTTTTTAAAAAAATAAGAAACAATTACGTCAGTCAATTCAGTTCCTTCAAATCGTAATATATGTTAATGCCAATTGCTTCATTGAAAAGAATCAATTGTGTAAATAGTTATTAATGAAGGCGATGCAACAGAACGAACATATTGACGTCACTCATTATCATAGAAACTCGTACAAGCTTCACATTACAGTTTACAATTACAATATTAGGTCAGTTGATTTATCTTTTCTTTTTTTTTTGCCTTCAGTCATTTGACTGGTTTGATGCAGCTCTCCAAGATTCCCTATCTAGTGCTAGTCGTTTCATTTCAGTATACCCTCTACATCCTACATCCCTAACAATTTATTTTACATATTCCAAACGTGGCCTGCCTACACAATTTTTCCCTTCTACCTGTCCTTCCAATATTAAAGCGACTATTCCAGGATGCCTTAATATGTGTCCTATAAGTCTGTCTCTTCTTTTAACTATATTTTTCCAAATGCTTCTTTCTTCATCTATTTGCCGCAATACCTCTTCATTTGTCACTTTATCCACCCATCTGATTTTTAACATTCTCCTATAGCACCACATTTCAAAAGCTTCTAATCTTTTCTTCTCAGGTACTCCGATCGTCAAAATTTCACTTCCTGACATTTAAATTAATTTTTGATGTAAACAAATTATATTTCTTACTGAAGGCTCGTTTCGCTTGTGCTATTCGGCATTTTATATCGCTCCTGCTTCGTCCATCTTTAGTAATTCTACCTCCCAAATAACAAAATTCTTCTACCTCCATAATCTTTTCTCCTCCTATTTTCACATTCAGTGGTCCATCTCTGTTAATTCTACTACATTTCATTACTTTTGTTTTGTTCTTGTTTATTTTAATACGATAGTTCTTGCGTAGGACTTCATCTATGCCGTTCATTGTTTCTTCTAAATCCTTTTTATCTCGGCTAGAATTACTATATCATCAGCAAATCGTAGGATCTTTATCTTTTCACCTTGTACTGTTACCCGTAATCTAAATTGTTCTTTAACATCATTAACTGCTAGTTCCATGTAGAGATTAAAAAGTAACGGAGATAGGGAACATCCTTGTCGGACTCCCTTTCTTATTACGGCTTCTTTCTTATGTTCTTCAATTATTACTGTTGCTGTTTGGTTCCTGTACAAGTTAGCAAATGTTGTTCTATCTCTGTATTTGAACCCTAACTTTTATAAAATGCTGAACATTTTATTCCAGTCTACGTTATCGAATGCCTTTTCTAGGTCTATAAACGCCATGTATGTTGGTTTGTTTTTCTTTAATCTTTCTTCTACTATTAATCTGAGGCCTAAAATTGCTTCCTTTGTCCCTATACCTTTCCTGAAACCAAATTGGTCTTTTCCTAACACTTCCTCCACTCTCCTCTCAATTCTTCTGTATAGAATTCTAGTTAAGATTTTTGATGCATGACTAGTTAAACTAATTGTTCTGTATTCTTCACATTTATCTGCCCCTGCTTTCTTTGGTATCATGATTATAACACTTTTTTTGAAGTCTGATGGAATTCCCCTATTTCATAAATATTACACACCAGTTTGTATAATCTATCAATCGCTTCCTCACCTGCACTGCGCAGTAATTCTATAGGTATTCCGTCTATTCCAGGAGCCTTTCTCCCATTTAAATCTTTTAATGCTCTCTTAAATTCAGATCTCAGTATTGTTTCTCCCATTTCATCCTCCTCAACTTCCTCTTCTTCCTCTATAACACCATTTTCTAATTCATTTCCTCAGTATAACTCTTCAATATATTCCACCCATCTATCGACTTTACATTTCGTATTATATATTGGTGTACCATCTTTGTTTAGCACATTATTAGATTTTAATTTATGTACCCCAAAATTTTCCTTAACTTTCCTGTATGCTCCGTCTATTTTACCAATGTTCATCCACTTCTGAACACTTTTCTTTAATCCACTCTTCTTTCGCCAGTTTGCACTTCCTGTTTATAGCATTTCTTAATTGCCAATAGTTCCTTTTACTTTCTTCATCACTAGCATTCTTATATTTTCTACGTTCATCCATCAGCTAAAAAGCAAAAATATCAGCAAAAATATAAGAATGATTTATCTTAAGAATGAATAAATTATTTTTTGCTATAAAATAAAAAAAAAAATAATTTCTAGTAAAGCTATTATTTCATCGTTAATTGATAAATTAACGGTCAAGAAAGATTTTTAACCAAGAAAATTTGAACAGTAGAAGTTAAAAATATAAAAATTAGTTTTTAAACGGGCTTTAACAGAGTAGCCCTTTAAGATTTGTTTTTTTTTTTTAATTTTATAGATTAAATTTCTCTTCTGATCCTGTACGAAATTTTAATATCAAATAGCTTAAAAAATTAAGAAAAAAATGGTCTACATAGTCGTTTTGAAGATATCTATTGACACTATCCTAGCATCATAGTTGTAGAACTATGCTGCAATAAGGAAATTATGGTAATCAGTCAAAAAATGGGGTACATTTCTCGACATTTCATGACCAAGGTACCCCAAAAAACTAAAAAATAAATGAGGGGTAATGTTTGCACTCACGTATGAACGTACATCTGTACATACGTTGACGAGTTTGAGTTTAATAACTTTTGACTAGATTAACCGATTTTGATGAAATTTTGTACAGAAACTCGTAAAATTTTGGGGATCAATATCTCTTGGAGGGTAAACAGATTTTTTTGGGTCAATTTTCTCAAAGTTTTGCAAATATGTGCTCTTTATATTAAGTTCAGTACATGCGTGTACGATTATCTTACCATTAAAAAAAAAAAGCTGACAACACAGTTGCAGGGGACTTTTCCAACACACGCGGCTTTTTTCTAATGCACAGCTTACACACACAATATAATTTTAAAAAAACATCAGTGTTACATTAGCGCTCCTTGTGGTGACAGGGGATACTATTGACGCATTATACCCACTTAGCCACTAGTTTAGAGTATTTAAACTCTGTTTAAATATTACTATTATTGCAAATAATAGTAATTTGTTGCAAATATTACTTGGCCTCCAAGGAGTCCAGACCTGACACCTTGCGATTTTTTCTTGTGGGTGTACATCAAAAGCGTTGTTTATACACAAAAAATTCGCGACATAAACCGCTTAAAAACAGTATTAATGAAGCAATGACAACCATTAACGAAGAAATGTTAACTAATGTTTGGAGAGAAGTAGGGTATAGAAAACAAAGCGCTTCTAGACCTATGTTTATTTGAAGTTTTTTCATTATTTTCATCAGTAGAAGATGTCCTGAAAATTTCTTCGTGGAACACTCTGTACATGCAAACGTTTTAAGTTCAAATTTATTACATTTGGGTTTTAAATTTTCACATAATATAATAAAAAATTATTTTGTAAAAAAAAAAGCTTTAAAATAATTTTAACTCCACCGGTCTGGTCTAAACGTTAACTCGTCTCAGATTTAACACCTGATTTTCGAAATCAAAGGTTCTAAGGTTGAAATCTCAGTAAAGGTTAGTTGCTTTTACACGGATTTGAATACTAGATAGTGGATACCGAAGTAGTTTGATGGCTGGAGTTCAATTAATCATACGTATCAGGAATGGTCGGCCGGAATCTGTACAAGACTACACCTCATCTACATGTCAGATGTATTATCCTCATCTCATTGGACCGTGGGAGAAGGTTTGCTTACGCTTCATTAGTTGATATTAGGGAAAAAATTCAACTTTTATTTTTAATAGTATTTTATAAAAGTTAAAAGGATGTTGCAAACGTGGTAATTTATAAACAGGGAGATATTGTATGAGATTTCTCTAATACATTTAAAAATTAAAAATAAAATCCCGGAACTAAGTAAATATTCATACATTTAAAAACGAAAAGCTATTTAAATTTTATACACATTAAATAAAATGAATAGAAGAATATAAACGCAATGACGAGGTCAGCAGACGGTCATCACGTCTAGGGGAAAGTGGAACAATATATATATATATATATATATATATTAAAAAGTCGCAATATAATTGAGAGACTGACTCGAAGAGAATGCAACAGGAGTGGTAAGTGGGAGAGAAAGAGAAAGAGAGATATACGGATTCAGTAGTTGAATGATAAAGACGAGAAAAAAATATCATTGAAAAGTATGGTGTTTACAAGTGAGGAATTTAAGACAGGGTAAATATCATCTTATTCTAGTCGTTTTTATAAGGAGTAAAAAAAAAAAAACTTTCACTATCTGATAAAAACTATTTATAAATAAATGGGATGCAGAACAACTATTAAGAAACACTAAAATTTCTATTAATTTCACTTCGAAGGGTGAAGTATACAAATGAATTTTATTTATATTTCATAAAAATTACAAAATTTAACATATCATGGATTAAAAGAAACTTAATCAGAAATAATAATTCCAAGCAATCTGTACTTGGAAAATGGATGCTTGTTACATTGTCCCGTATGCGTTCCTATATTATTCAACCGATTGCGAAGAAACTTTGGTGAGTTGTGCGCACGCCCGCGAAGGTTTCTGAATAAGTTTGAACTCGCTAGGAGGCGCTGGGAGTCAAGATATTTCAAAAAATTGTATTTACGGTCCGATTTGGTTCATATTCAGAATATGTGTTACTTACATGGAAATAAATATCTCTGCAAAAAATGGACTCGCTACATGACGCTGGGGTTGACATATTTGGAAAAATTGCATTTCAGACCTTCTTCTTTATTTATATATATATATATATATATATATATATATATATATATATATATATATAGAGAGAGAGAGAGAGAGAGAGAGAGAGAGAGAGAGAGTCATCATAAAAGAATGGTGCGGTTTTGAACATGGTTTAAATTAAAACAGAATTACTTACAGTTTACGTTTTTTTATTTTTCAAATTTGTCGTCTCAAACATTTTTTTACATAATTAATAAATTTCAATATGTGCGCCCTTAATCGCTCGACAAATGTCCAAACGATACTCAACTTCTCTCCAAACATTAGTTAACATTTCTTCGTTAATGGTTGTCATTGCTTCATTAATCCTGTTTTTTAAGCGGTTTAGGTCGCGAAATTTTTGTGTATAAACAACGCTTTTGATGTACCCCACAAGAAACAATCGCAAGGTGTCAGGTCTGGACTCCTTGAAGGCCAAAGTACGGGTTCTTGCCGGCCTATCCATCGATCTCCAATTTTTTCGTTCAAAGCGTCCGTGACCGATGCATTGAAGTGCGGGGAGCACCATCTTGTTGGAAATGAAGTCGATGAATGTTTTAGAGTTCATCCGGCTGAGGAAAGCAATAATCGGTTAACATGTCAAGATACACAACTCAATTAATTGTTTTTTCAGCAAAGAAGAAAGGCCTTATTACACGACTTTTCATCACTCTACACCAAACATTAACTTTAGGCGAATCGCGTTGTTTCTCAATAATTGCGTGTGGGTTTTCAGAGCTCCATATTCGCGAATGGATTCGGAAATGTCTGTTAACACATCCATTCGCATGGAATGTAGTTTCGTCTGTAAAACTTTTATCATCTAAAAATGATTCGTTTTCACTTATTCTGTCTGACATTTCAACGGTCCGATTTGGCCCATATTCAGAATACGTATTAGTTACGTGAAAAAAGTATTTTTGCAAAATATGGACCCGCTAAGTGGTACTGGGGTCGAGATATTTCGAAAAATTATATTTATAGACCGATTTCGCTCATATTCAGAATATATATTAGTTACATGAAAAGAAAGTTTTTTGCAAAAACTATGCCCGCAAGGTGGCGCCGGTGTCGAGATATTTACGAAACAAACAAATATACAAACAGACTTTCTTCTTCTATATATATATATATATAAAAGGGAATTTTCGTATTTGTGTCTGTTACAGATTAAAAAACTACTGGACCGATTTACGCGCCGGTTTTTACAAAATGATCCGCGTTATCCGGAGAATGTTTAAAGTTACTGAAATCCTCGATTTGACCAATAGAAAAAAATTTAGGGGTATTTTAAACCGACTACTGTGTTTAGAGAGTAGTTTGAATTAAATCCGGTAGGTAGTACTGTTCTGACAATTAGAATTATTTACATTCTGACTTTTATAAAGTGAAAGGTTAGATTTTATGAAGTTCCGTAAAGTTCCGTTTTTTATCAAATATTCAGTTGTGTTTTTTAAACTCTCTCTCTCTCTCTCTTTCTCTGTATATATATATATATATATATATATATATATACTCAAATGTAGCAATAGCGAAACACTGCCGGGTCTGCTATAATTTTAATAAAAAAACAAGCTAGCAGATGAATTATGAAAATAATTTCACTACATTTTGGAAAAAAACTCCAATTTGAAGTTTCAAAACACTTTTAACCAGTTTATATAGTTTAAAACTTTTCTGAAATGTTACCGAATATTATAAAACATGAAAAATACAGCTGATATAAAACAGCTGATGTGGTTGTATCACATCGATCGGACGGTGGCGCATACACTCATCAATGGGCCACTGAAAGAAACTTTAATTTAACTAAATTTTTTGCATTTTCGTATTGAAAACGACCTCCTTTAACATCAATCCAACACTGGACACGTTTGAATTTCTTTTCATACACTTTAACCAGGGGATGTACGGAAATGTCTCATACGTATGCAGTTATTGAGGTTTTTAGTTCGTCAATCGCGCATGATCTGTTGCGATACACTGCTTGTTTCGCTCCCCCCACAGAAAATACTCCGGGGGAATCCCATCGGACAATCGTGCAGGCCACAAACCCCTCGAAATAATTCGTTCACCAGATATATTTCGTAAAAAAGTCATTGAACTTTTAGCTGTGTCCGCTTTAAGGCCATCTTATTGTAACCAACCGTGACCGATTTCCACTTCTGTTAACTGACTAATGAAGTTTGTTAAAACAGCACAATAACGATCACTATTAACTGTATTTTCAAAAAAGATTGGACCCACACAATGAGCGTTCCACTCACACCGACCCATACTCCAATTTTGATTCGTGTTAAGATTGTTCGTATAATTCACAGGGGTTAGCTGTCAACAGCAGTCTTTTGTGAATTAATATACCCTCCCACATGAAACCGCACAACGGAATAAGGAGGATACCTACGGAATTATCATCAATAAAACGTTTAAACCATTGACAATAATTTAGAATTTTGGCACGATCTGAATGTAAATTTCAGTTCTTTTCTTACAGGTTAATGTGTTGTAGCAAATCCGTTATCTTTTTTCTGATTAGCCTGTGGAACCACCGTAAGGTATTACTTCAGAGGATGATATGTATGAGTGTAAAATGAAGTGTAGTCTTGTACAGTCTCAGGTCGACCATTCCTGAGATGTGTGGTTAATTGAAACCCAATCATCAAAGAACACCGGTATCCGCGATCTAGCATTCAAATTCATATAAAAGTAACTGCCTTTACTAGGATTTAACCTTAGAACTCTCGACTTCGAAATCAGCTGATTTGGGACGACGAGTTCATCAATTAGACCAACCCGGTGGTGTAAAAAGTCCGATATCTTGCTGCTGTGCTAACTTACGCATTGACTTTGATGGAATTTGAGCCATAGGATCCGAAATACCAAGTAGCTTCTTTTTTTTTAGTTTGTGTGGTCTTCCGCTTCGATCAGCTTCTTCAACAGAGTCTGTTATCCGACAATTTTCGATACGAGTTCGAACTGCATCGCGGCGTGGAAAAGGAATATTTAGAAACTTTTCAAAAGATTTGTGCTTCACTAAATCAGTATACATTTCATCTACACGAAAGATGTGTTTCAATGAGAAAAATGCGTTCCTTTACCCAGATGAGAAACAAAACGAAATGAAACAAAGCACGTTCAATCAGAAATCAACCACTGGCGTGTTGGTTTATGAATGACATTTTATTTACTGAACGACGCCCAACGAATCCACAAGGTAACCGATCTAACGTCGAAAGAACAGAATGTAACACATAATTGTAAAGCATACTGGATAGCGACTTTCCGAACACTCAGTACCTCATTTGTCGGAGTTTTTGTTGATGCGGTCTTATAAATGGTGCACAACCGTCGTGTTTCCTTAGAGTATTATAAATATATTCACAGTACCAGTTAATTTAAGTAAAATGGCCGCCTTAGTTTAAAACTTTTAACGGTTTTTGAGATTTATTTTGTTTTTAAATTTATTTTAAAAATCGTTTTTACCAGTTTACCGTTACTCTTTTTGCATTTAATATCGGTAGTTTTCAGATTGGTTTGCTCGGCATTTCTCCCGCCACCACACCATTCGGTCGCCTTAAAAGCATAAGACCGAATGTCTCTGCCACAAACGGACACTGAGCCTCGAACAGTTTAGCGACCAGTATCCTAAATAGCTCGTAGAGCTTACCCAACAGCGTGAGCGGACTAAGCGCGGTGTCATCCACCACCGGCTTAGGCGTCCTAACCACTCAGTCGTCATATATTTGCTAAAATGGGTAGGCGCACCCCGTCAACTACTAAAAATGACATCATAAATTAAAATTTATTTCGTCTAGGCAGCAATTCGCTGCCACGCCTAGGTCGCTGAATGCCAACAAGTACCTGTCCACCATATTAAGGCTCTTGGAGCCGTAATTGGCTGGTGGTCAGCCATATATATCTCTAGGTTAGGTTCCCACAGCAATACGGTAGGAGTCTTTTCCGTTAGGTAAACTACTAATGTCGGTTGAACAAAGCAACCGCATCAAGAAACTCCCACACAGTCCGACAATGCAGCTCTCACCATATTGACTCGCCGCTTGTGAGTGGCCAATTTTCCCCTTAATTTCTAGTTCCAGGGTGTCCGATCTCTGGTCCTTCCCAAGAGCAAGGCAGTCAAACATCAGGTGTTCATTTGACTGGACTTCCCCGCAGATGCACAGCTCACCTTGTCCTTAAAAACAAGCTCGAGAGATACCATCCCTCCAGATCCTGTATAAACTTATACAAGGATCTTCCCTTAGTCGTGGTGTCCTATTCCAGCTCCCATGCTTCCATCCCGAGACTCTGCAGCCACTTCCGCAGGCGGGAGACGGGCAACTGAACGAAATTTAGATCCGGTGCATTGTGATCACCTTTCCGCTCTGGTACTGGCCCGGCTCGAAACCTATCCCAAATACGTAGTTTTTTAGATTGTTGGTTTCACAGCTTTTTTCTTATATCCACTACGTTTTTTTTTTTTTAAAACATTAGTGAAATACATTATTTCCTATTATACATTTTCGATACAGATTAAATATTTACATCAGCAATAAAAATTACACCTATATTAAGTTGTATCGCCAGATAAATTTTAAGAATAATTTCATTTGGGAAATAAACAACGTATTCTATAAGTTACATATTATAATAGTAAATACTCTACTCTAGAAAGTGAAAAGAATACTTAAGTGCCTTAACATTTGTTAAATAATAATAGTAACTACAATAATGCCTTTTATCTCGGCAAAGTCAATAAAAATTGAACGACTACACTGTTATTCAAACTTAACTATAAAAAAAACGAAGCGTTATATTTAAAAAAAATAAATAAATAATAATAATATATTTAATTGCACAGACAGCTGTCAAAATAGATAAAAAATTTACTCTTACTTCCCAACACGATACAAACAACATAAATATGTATATTTAATACAAATCAGTGATCGCGCACATATTAAAATTAAACATCTGGCTTTGTAAGAAAACGTTAAACATGCCACATCGACTTATCTACAGCAGAAGTATTTAAAAACCTTATCAGAACATTAGTATCAGCTAGTCTGAAATGAGATTTTTTAAAGACTACATTACGTAAAACAAATATAAACCCCTTGATAATGGTATTAAATGAAAAATTGCGTGCATATTCTGACAAGGAAAACAGCTTCTACGATCGCTTAAAAAAAAAGAAAAAAATTAATATACTGAAAATAAAATGTAAGTATCAAAGCTGATTTTTACAAATCATGATCTTTGTTAAACATAAAAAAAAAAATTAATAGAAAGATACGACTTCAAAATATTTTTTTTCCCATAAACGTTCATTTATTTAAAAACAAAAAACACCGAGTAAGTCAAAAATATTGTTATTCATTAATAAATTTGAAACTTTTTTAAATGTGAGCTTTTGAAATGTTCAGGGTATTTATGGGTAAATTACTCTACCTTTCGCAAAAATAATGTTATTTTCTCCTTCACATGTTATGTTATTTTCTCCACTCCATCACATTCTGGCGAATGTGATGGAGTGGAGAAAGGTATAATTCAAAATGTTTAAATAACAACACCTTTTATGTGACATCATTTTAAATTTTTCATCAATTCGAGAAAAATGATGTAAAGAACCACTTTTTACGATTTCTCGTTCCAAAATGACGGAAGGATAAATATCAGACAAACCACGCAAACGAGGCGAACTTATATAATCTGAGACTATTCAAACCTTTCTTGTTTTTTTTTTTTCTGTTTAGCCTCTGTTTAGGTATTACTTCAGAGGATGAAACATTTTCCACTGTCAATCTCTCAATATCCTAATCGAGCCGCGAACACACGCGACAATGTGATAGTATTAATATTAAACTTAATATTTTTGCAATGCTTAGCATACTGGTAGCCACTATGGTAAAATACTGCTTAAAAAAAACCATGGTCTGTACTATAAGAGATGATAATCATTATTATTTACCGTTAAATAATTTTACAAACTAATCCTTGCTAAATAAAAACCTACAATATCTTATTTTTTTATTTATCAGGCATGAAATCAGAAGAAAAAGACACAACAGAAAATGACCGGAAGAAAAGGATTGAAAGAATACAAAAAGAATTAGGTATGACAGAAGAATCAATAGAAAGGGATGTAATCGCATTACAACATTGGCTTCATCGTCAACCTCACCTTGGACCGATAACAGGAAGTAATTTATTACTATTTTTTTTTTTTTTTTTTTTTTTTACATAAATTGGAAATGATTATAAATTATAATATATAATTAATAAAATAAAATTAATAAAATAACTGAAGAAAAATATAATTAATTTTTAAAAATGCATGGAGTGTTATTTAATAAATAACCAGTAATCAGTTATTAATAAATACAAACAGCATACAAACCGCATCTATAGCTGTAAAACGTCGATGATCTACGGATAATTTTACTTTAAATGGTTTCTAGGAGTACTACTATCTGTATAAAAATTAAAATTACTTAAGTATTACTTTAGTAAAGTATACTAAAGTATTACTTTATTAAAAGTAAAGTATTTCTTTAGTAAAGTATAAAAATTAAAATCCTACATATTCCGTACTACAGTGATAACTTCCGCTAATTTTAAATTTAAAAAAACGTTTTATAGAGTTATACAGCGTGTTTCTAAAATTGTGGGCTGGCTATACTTCTTCGGATTGTACTTGTAAACCAAACAAAAAATATCCTTAGGAAAAATCCCAATTTCTTCATCGTTCTCCCCCGATCCAAATATTAATGTGATTCGTCTATCCGAACTTGAGATATACATTTTTATAGAAAAATAACAAAATGGCGGACAGTGGGAGAACGAAGGAAAAATTACCATTTTTCCTAAGGATATTTTTTGTCTAAAAAAATATAACTTAAATTAAAAAACTTTAACACCGAAAATAAAAATTAACCATTAAGGATATTTAACCTAACAAAAATTTACATGCGTTATAATTTTAAAACAAAAATCAAATTTTTTTCAAAAAAATATTAAAGGGGGGTCCTTAAAAACACACTTATAAATAACTGATAAAACAAAATACACCCAAAAAAGGATCTAATCCGAAAAAGTATAGCCAGCCCACCATTTTAGAAACATTCTGTATTGTTTTATATCAATTAACTGTATCAACACCTCAAAACTTCCTAAAAAATACGGTACTAGAAAAAAAGATTGGGTAAATTTAGTAAAATGAGAGATACTGACCACATTTAGAACTTTATTTAAAAGAAAAATTATGGCAAAAGGGATTAACTGAAAAGATTTATCGTTCTCTGAAATAAATTATTAAAAAAAATCCTTTAATATTTTTAGTGCTTTTTTTTTCTTCAGTTATTTGACTGGTTTGATGCAGCTCTCCAAGATTCCCTATCTAGTGCTAGTCGTTTCATTTCAGTATACCCTTTACATCCTACATCCCTAACAATTTGTTTTACATATTCCAAACGTGGCCTTCCTACACAATTTTTTCCTTCTACCTGTCCTTCCAATATTAAAGCGACTATTCTAGGATGCCTTAGTATGTGGCCTATAAGTCTGTCTCTTCTTTTTACTATATTTTTCCAAATGCTTCTTATTTAATCTATTTGTAGCAATACCTCTTCATTTGTCACTTTATCCACCCATCTGATTTTTAACATTCTCCTATAGCAACGCATTTCAAAAGCTTCTAATCTTTTCTTCTCAGATACTCCGATTGTCCAAGTTTCACTTCCATATAAAGCGACACTCCAAACATATACTTTCAAAAATCCTTTCCTGACATTTAAATTAATTTTTGATGTAAACAAATTATATTTGTTACTGAAGGCTCATTTCGCTTGTGCTATTCGGCATTTTATATCGCTCCTGCTTCGTCCATCTTTAGTAATTCTACTTCCCAAATAACAAAATTCTTCTACCTCCATAATCTTTTCTCCTCCTATTTTCACATTCAGTGGTCCACTTTGTTATTTCTACTACATTACTTTTGTTTTGTTCTTGTTTATTTTCATGCAATAGTTCTTGCGTAGGACTTCATCTATGCCGTTCATTGTTTCTTCTAAATCCTTTTTACTCTCGGCTAGAATTACTATATCATCAGCAAATCGTAGGATCTTTATCTTTTCACCTTGTACTGTTACTCCGAATCTAAATTGTTCTTTAACATCATTAACTGCTAGATCCATGTAAAGTGCTGCCATTTTAGTGCTACGTTCGATATTTAAATTAAATTTACAAACAATATAACCGGATTAACATTTTCCTATTAATTTATTAACTTAACTTACAACTAATTAATAAACAATACATACATATTTTTCAAATAATAATTTAAAAAATACAAAAAAGATAATCGAAAATACATAATATATTTTATATAAAAAAAAATGTCAATTTATTTAATATAAAACTAAATTAATTTATTAACAAAAGAAAATGAACAAATATGTTATCCAATTCATTGTTCTTGAGATAAACTTTATATTGGACAGACTGGAGGATCTTTTGTAAAAATGTATAACTGAGCACAAAATTAGTTAGCATAAGATGATTTATAATTATATTTGTCGTTTAATTGATGATAATCATGTTTTTAATGGTAATTTCAAAGTTTTCATGTTGAGAACAAAGATTTAAAACTAAAATATTTTTAGAGTAATTGGAAATTAATAAACATAAAAATTCTAATTTATTTTTAAACGATTACTTAGACTTGAATAATCCGCCGTTGTTGAACTTTATGGATATGAGATGAGCTATTTATTTGTTTGTAAATACTGCCCCCTTTTCGGAATTGACCAATAGTATTCACTGTTAAATTTATATATCGTATTACTAATACATGTGTACACTTCCAATTGTTGCTTTTCAGCTTTGTGCACGTTATCTCTTTCGGTTTTTTAATTTACTTTTTACGTTCTATGTACTTTTAGCTTTAGTATCTTGTTTGTAGTATCTGACGGAAGTACTGTGTACCGGAAAAACTGTTGCTATTTTTTAAATAATTTTGTGTACATCAAATAAATATTTGTTTATATTCTTTTGTCAATATGGATTTTCGTCAAGTATCGGCGGCTTCATTCATCGATTAATTAATTAATCTATTAATAACTAAACTTTCATACGTGCAAATGTGATTGGCAAGCGAGAAAAAGTGGGTGGGACTAACTAGAATGGTGTGAGAGTAATTAATTTTATTGGTAGTTTTATTAAAGAATCAACAATGCCCATCCTACTGATCACAACAAATATATACATCGTATTATTACAATCTTAAATATTAAAAAAAAAAAAAACTAAAACTTAATTATTTTATAAATCTTAACTGAATTCAGCCATTATAATTAAAAATTTATTTTTATGTTTTATCTACATGCTTCAGCATATATTTTAAAAAGGAAGGTATATAGATGAAAAGATAAATAATAATAATAATAATTAAAAAATAAAATAAAAAACACTCTTGACGGGTACTAAATCCGAAACTATCTTGATTCACAAGGCGTATTTGTTATTAAATAAATGAGCCGATCAATTGCTTTGAAGCAATATATAGATATTTAGATAGATAGATATTTATATTGATATGTTAATTCAATTTGAAATAATGTTTCATAATTTAAAAAAAAATATATATAAACATCAAAAGTGGTACTTTGGTATGAACCAAACGTACGAATGCAAAGAAGTCGAAAATTGAAAACCTGTTTCTTTTTTTTGAATTCTGCGAAAAGTATTTTAAGTGTTTTTTTTTTTCTTTAAACTGAAGTGTTCACAGAATTACGTCGGAAGAGATAAAAACCAAATACTCAGAAATAATGGAAAAATATTGGGTGAATAGAAAAAAAAACCAGAAAAAATTATATTTGCATGGTCCAAAAAAAACAAATTAGCCACAAAGAGTTTAAATAAAATCATCTAAACTGCAAGAAACAAAGTGATTTCCGTAATGAACAGATAAAAAAAATAACGAATGAAATATTTGATTACCAATTCGTTGTAATGACATTTCATTCTTTTACATTTACTATAAATTTTACTTTCCCGTCTATAGATTGTGCTATAGCACAACTACAGTTGTAGAAAGGAATGTATTATAATCATTCCAATTTGGGCATATGCGGTTTTTACGTTTTGACACTTAAAGGACCCAAAAAACCGGATAGAAATTTTCCGGATGTTAACGTTCGTATGTACGTGTTAGCAATTTAAAAAAATCAAAATATTTGCAAATTTTTTTTTACAAAATCGCATCCCCACCCTGAAAAATACTCTAAACTACTGCTATGTTGTGACATCATAGGTGTGCGGTAGAATTAAATAAATGAATAATATTTTAAGTGTAAAAAAAAATTAACTCGGTCCGGCTGGGTTTCGAACAAGATCGCCCGGTTGACTCGGTATCTGGTGCGTTAAGTCTCGCGGCTACACCAGTTTGCCGACCGTACAAGCAAAATTTGTTCTACATATCTTGTGAAATTATATTAGTTTAGGTAGTACCGACCACACCGCGAATTAAATTTGGTATGCGCGCGCACTTTAGTTAGAATCATTGAATTAAATAAACGAAATAATATTATATTTAAATAAAACGATAACTATTTTAAATTAAGTTGTGTGTGTATGTGTGTGAAAACCGTGCATCAGAAACAATCCACAGTTACAGGACTTTCCCGGAACGCCTCTTTAGCTGTCGGGAAATTCCTACAATTGTGTTGTCAGCTTTTTTTTGTGGAAAAACTAGTATTTCTCCTCCATCGATGAATAAGAGACGTTTTCCACGATTGTTATATGCCAATTTTATAATTATTTAATTTCAACAAAAACGTTTTTACGAATTATATAGTATTAAATATTTCGATTATACAAGAAGAGAACAAACAAACAATAGGCAGAAAAAAATATTTTTCTTCTTCTCATAATTCATATTATTAAATATACAAAACAAAACAATAAATATATGTTAAATGTAATTTGAGTAATAAGATATATTAAATTACCGTACATAGCTAATAACACTCTAATTGTCTAATACTTTTAACAATTACTAGTATTATTGTTGTTTTCATATATTCATTATAATGTATCTAAAAAAAACTAAAATATAATGATTTAAAAGGAAAAATTTTTTAATTATTAAAATAATGTTAACTTACCATGATAGCATCAATTTATATATAATATGTAATATTATGGTAAATAATGAATGTATTACACATATTCCTTTACCTGTAACAAAAAAAAAGAACAAAATATATATATATAATAATTAATAATAAAATATAATTTAAAATTATAAAATTGTACCGTAAAAAACAATAAAAAATGGTTTTACAAAGCAAACATAACTGAATTGAGCTAAAAATTTTATATAATACGGGATTATCATAAAATAATGGTGGGGTTTCAGTAATTCATAGGAAGATTGTAGGGAAATTTCTAGATGTTATATTGGTATCCCTGAAAGCCTCTAACCCAAAAGTTTGTTTATCAGCAGTTGTAACCACAACGTCAGTTCTTGTATTGTTGATGCGGTGAGTTTAGTGAGTTACTATGTGCTCGGGTAAAAACAAAGCAAAGTGTGTTTTATTGATGGCCGAATTAAAATCCGTAATTTTAGTTCAACGTGCGTTTCGATGTGAATTCGGAAGAGATCCGCCGCACAAAAATAACATAACACGTCGGTTCAAACTATTCGAAGAAACCGGATCGGTTAAGAAACAGAAATCAACCGGCAGACAAAGTGTACCAGACGAAACGGTTGAACTAATTAGACAATCGGCAATTGAACTCCTGGGAAGTCCATCTCCCGTCGAAGCGTCGAATTAGGTATTCCGAAATCAACAGTTCACAAAGTTTTACATAAAAACTAAAATTACACGCTTATAAAATCCAGATACTGCAGGAATTGAAACCCGATGATGGTGTAAAACGTTGCGATTTCGCTGTTGAAATGTCGGACAGAATAAGTGAAAACGAATCATTTTTAGACGATATAATTTTTACAGATGAAGTTACATTCCATGTAACTTAAATAATGCGTTAACAGACACAATTCACGAATATGGGGCTCTGAAACCCCACTCGCATTTATTGAGAAACAACGCGATTCGCCTAAAGTTAATGTTTGGTGTGGTGTGATGAAAAATCGTGTAATAGGGCCTTTCTTGTTTGCTGAAAAAACAATTAATGGAGTTGCGTATTTTGACATGTTAACCTATTATTGCTTTCCTCAGCCGGATGAACTCTAAAACATTCATCGACTTCATTTCCAACAAGATGGTGCTCCCCCGCACTTAAATGCATCGGTCACGGATGCTTTGAACGAAAAATTTGGAGATCGATGGATAGGCCGGCAAGAACTTATACTTTGGCCTCCAAGGAGTCCAGACCTGACACGTTGCGATTTTTTCTTGCAGAAGTACGTCAAAAGTGTTGTTTATACGCAAAAAATTCGCGACCTAAACCGCTTAAAAAACAGGATTAATGAAGCAATGACAAACATTAACGAAGAAATGTTAACTAATGTTTGGAGTGAAGTGGAGTATCGTTTGGACATTTGTTGAGCGACTAAGGGCGCACATATTGAAATTTATTAATTATGTAAAAAAAAACATTTGAGACGACAAATTTGAAATAAAAAACGTAAACTGTAAGTAATTCTGTTCTAATTTAAACAATCTTCAAAACCTCACCATTCTTTTATGATAATCCTGTATATTAAATAAATCTGATTAAAAAAAAAAAATCAATTCTTAGACGGTTAAACTCTTCTGATATCATTGTACAGCCAGAAAGACGAACATTCAATTAGGACGTTTAGTATATGATCTGATCTAATCTAATAATAAAGCTTACGTCAACTACCATTCTGATTCGTTATTTGAAATATTGTAATGTAGATACGATCAACAACAATAGGAGTCGTCCTACACCCTGCGGCTGAAATGAAATCTCATTTCCATAAAAATATATTGTGAACAATGGAAACGACTTCATATTTCAAAACCGAAAGATAATTGAAGGTTGAAACCACTACTGATGAACATAGTTAAAAAAATAAATAAATAATTTATGGTACGTTTGAAATTTTGTCATCTTAGAACCGCAATATAGAATCAACGTTTTTTTTTTTTTAAATAGAATGGTGAACATGTGATACATAATTTGAATGTTAAATTTTACGATAAAAATGATATCGAAAACAGTTTCTCGATATATATTTTCATTTTCGAGTTACAAACAAAGTTGCAAAAACGGAAAAATTACAATAGTAATAAAACGAGGTAAAATTTCCCGTAGTCATTATTTATTTCGTATTACCTTCAAAATTACATTCAATAACAAACCTTTAACAGTTAATGTAGAAATTAATGGCCCAAAAACAAATAGTATATAGTCTTCGCAATAATAATACACAATAACTAATAAATTTAAATACTGCTACAAATTAAATGTCTACGTCAACTGATATTGTTTACTTTAATTAACACAATATTTTAAAAATTTATTTAAATGTGTCAGGAATTACTTAATACAATACATTTTTAAAGCATATCATTCTACAAGAAATTTTCAAAATGTTTTCCCTGTACAGCTCGCAATGCGCTAATCTTAAGAGATATCAGTCAGTAAACTTGTATGTTAGGTGATATACGTGGAGATTCATCAATTACACGTCTTTCAAGTCGTCAATCTTTCAGTGGCGGTTCGCGTATAGGCACTGCGGAACTGCAGTATCCCTATTTTCACTTGATATTATCGATAAAATTTAATATAATGAGACCTTTTTTCATTTAATTCTTTCTTTATACTTGTACAATATATAATTCTTAAGCTTAACGTCAATATCCATCCCCGGTTTATGAAGAAGATACAAAACCCTTTGTATGGAACTGTGCTCTTCACAGTTCCAGCAACGTGACCTTCGGCTGAGAATGTACAAGACTACACTTCATTTACACTCATACATATCATCCTCATTCATCCTCTGAAGAATTATCTAAACGGTAGTTACCGGAGGCTAAACAGGGAAAAGAAAAAGCATGACCTTCGGCTGTTGTGCGCATGCGCAGATAGGAAACTGCACGCGAGGAAGGGAGACCAATGTCGCTCCAACACCAATGTCGCTGCACGCCAGGACCGATCCTGGCGTGCGTGGTGGAAGGTAGTTTATTTTTTACTCCGGGTGTGTATGGAAAAAGCAAGGGCTCTTTGATTTCCAAATCTGTCCAAAAACAGGCTGTTAGGGCTAAAGAGAAGGTAATTAGTAAAAAATAATGACGTATTTGTTTCTGCGTACATAGAAATTTAAATTGAGCAACACTGGACTATAGTGTTTTAAGCTGCCTTTTTAAAGTTATTATCTAATAATACAAAAAAAATATTAATGGTATTGACATTTTATTGTTTATATAGTTAAGATTTTAAGCATAATGTGCATAAAAACCGTGTACCGTATTCTTGAATGTGATAAACGTAGAATTAAATTATTATCATGCTTCCAGCTATTCTATTGGATTCATTTTTTCGGTACTTTTATTTTTCAGAATCCTTTAACTACGACCTTGAAAACGCTCAGGAAAAATTTTCTGGAGTAGCACCCCAGTTAATTTTAGTTACGAGCCGCCACTGATACAGATTCTTCAATTATGTGGCTTTTCAAATCGTCAATCACTACACGTTTCGTTTAATTTACATTATATTTTATGTAACCCCAAAAATAATAATCTAAACAGAACTAGAGAAACCAGACAGGTCTATAGCTACACTACGATCTATTAGATGTTCTGGAAATGATTCATTTAAAATTTGTCGTGTTCTTAGATATTAGTAAAGTAGTTCCCCCCATCTTGCCGAAAGCATAAATTATCTTATTGTTGTCTGAGAATATTTCAATTGAACCGTTATACATCTATAAATAATGCAATACAGCGTTCAAGTCCTAGTATAGTCAGTTATTTTTATACGGATTTGAATACCAGATCAAGAATACCGGTGTTCTTTGGTGGTTGGATTTCAATTAACCACAAATCTCAAGAATGGTCGAACTGAGACTATACAAGATTACACTTCATTTACACTCATACGTGTCATCCTCTTAAGTATTATCTGTACGGTAATTACCGGAGGCTAAACAGAAAAAAGAAAGAAATAATGCAATAAAAACTTATAGCTTTTAATTTTAATAATTAAAACAAACTACTGATAAAAAAAATAAAAAAACCGTTAATTTGGACAATTAATAAAACAAAAAAAAAGAACAATAAATAGCTAATTGTTAAAAACGACATACAGTAAAAATAATTTAGTTAAATTTTATTGTATAAATAAAATTAATATCAAAATTAATAAATGTCGGAACAATTTCTTTCTCTCTCATACACAATACGTGCACGAGCGTGCACACACACACACACACACACAGATACACATTATCACTGTTTTCATAGTTGTATATGAGAAAGACAGAGTTAAAGAAGGCAATCAAACATTAATTAAGATAAAACTTATCTTAAAGAATAACAACTCATTATAAATTTATCTGAATATGTACAATGGTTTGCGGACGTAAACAAAAGATTAAATTGTAAATATATTTTATAAAATTAGCAACCAATAAAATAAAACAATATTTTAATTAAATTTATAATAAATTAAAATAATTAATAATTATTAAAATGTTATTTTTTTATGTTGTCCTAAAATCATTATATTTAAATCTTATAATAATTATGGAACACACAATTAATTTCTGAAGTACATATCCGAGCGTCATTAAATTTTTTACACAATTAAATTATCGATATCTAGATATACTTCGAAGATGAGCTAAATTATGTAACAATTTTATTCGCGTATAAAACAGTTCACCTTTGAAATAATCCGTTCCACGAATTTCAATGTACTGTATAAATGGCAACGTACCTATTTTATATATCAGTTACTTTGTAGCACGGTTTGAGCCACTTTACTAATTTTTTTTTTACTTCCTTGTACGAAGTAAAGGAAGTATTGTGATCGCGAAAAATTTGGGTTTTCAGATTTCATCGGAAATATCCATTTTTATCATCCCTGAATCCTTTTTGATTAGTTTCGGCATGAGCTCTGTACTTTCGTATGTATCTCCCATGAGTGAAAAACGATTAGCCGTAGGATGTTGAAATTTTGGATTTAGGACAGTGGTACCATCTAATTGTGCTGCTCCCCTTTTGGAATCCAATCGACTGAAACAAAAGTATTCAAAAAAGCCCAAAATCCAAAAACATTTGGATTTTGGGCTTTTTCTTAACGCAGTAATAAGCCTTCATTGAGAGCTTTTAAATGATATATAATAAGTGGTACTTATTTTCATTGGTTCCAGAGTTATAGCCAAATAAAATATCAATTAATGAAATAATTGGATCGTACAAGGGGAAGGCACATCGGTTCGAATTCGACTTCGTGTCTTTTTTTTAAACTTTTTTTTTTTAATTTAAATATATTGATTTATTAATAATTATTTTAACCTCTCATTATAAAAAGATTTTTACGATAAATAATAATTCAATAATAATAATAATCAAAAATGAGAAAAATATCAGAAGTTATTAATGAAATAAAATTTTATATACTTTTAAAAATGTGTATATGTAACTTAATAGTCGTACAAGGAAGTCGTGTGGTGTCCACATCAGATTTTTTTAATTCAGGAACTTTATTTATAACTAGCCGATCAATGATCCCTTCGTTCTCCCTTACCGTCTAGTCTGAAGCCTTGCTTTGATCATTATCCTCAAGCTTGTGGAAATAATATTGATAAATAACGATTAAAACCTGCTGAATTTATAAAATTATTAGCGTGTTGTAATTTATTCGGAGTAACAGTTTGATGAGCACAGAACTTGAAACTTTGAGTGATCTAAAAAATACGGGTTTTGTAACAAAACCGGCCCCGTCTTAAAAATAGTAGTTAAACCTGGTTACCCGTTCTTAGTGCGGGTAAAAAGGTATTTTGCACCGTTCTTACGGTGACCTGACAAACATCAAGAAGAGTTCTATAATTCGGTTCTCTTTTTTTCTTTTACTTTTATTTTATATTTTTTACTCAAGTAACGGGAGGCAGGTGCTGCCATCCGCATGGCGTCGCGTACACAATAACACAGAGGGGCCCGCTCATCAACAAGAAGAGACAAAAATCGATTACAAGATCACGCGACTACATTGATCCTAATGCAAAGAGTGCAAAGGAACCGCGCCCATTGCAAGCGACCTTGAACGGCCGACTACGTACAACTAGCTACAACAGGCAACAAGCGACAGATCGCTCGGATTGGGATTTGCCTCTCGTAGTCGCTAGTACACTACAGTTCCTTCAACCGTATAGTTGTGTATAACAGTGAAAAATCGATCGATGCAAAATCACATCTGTGGAATATGATAGGCAAACGTTATCGTTCTCGGAATACACAACGCAAAATATGGACAATCAATAACTTTTTCAACGCCTTAAAAAAAATACAACAATCTAAAAAAAACCGCACACACAGGTACTATAAATACTAAATAAACTTAGTACAAACACCGACTGACAGTTGCGCGAACTTTTTTTCATATAGGACGACCCCAGTCTCTCATAATCGTACAATCGAAGTCGGCTATCGTGTGATCTTGTAGTCTCTTCCAGTGGACGAGCAGCAGTTGGTTGACCCACCGCGCCCTACACCGTCGAACCTTTAAAGATACTTTTCTCAATAACCAAAAGAACTTTCGAAAAAGACACACAAGATCTTTTTTTGTACAAAATGTAATTTTAAATACTGCAAGCGGTCTCCAAATTCGATTTGATTAACGGTTTGGTTATAATAAAATTTGAATATAAGCAAAGGAACACAATCCGGTTGATTTAGTAAACCATTAAAACGGCCACAATTCTGAAACTGTAAAATAATTCGTAACTGGAATAGTCCTATATTCTTCTCAGGTATAAAAAAATATACTCGTGCAAGTTTCTACTCAATCGGTTGAGTTGTTTTTGCGTGAAAGAGTAACAGACTTACATTTACCACTACATATATATATATATATATATATATATATATATAATAAAAATACATATTTTACTTAAAAATATTACCTTTATTAATAATCTCTTGATAATATAATAAACTTATAAATTTATATAGTTGATTGGTTAACCCAAGAGATTAATAAAGATATTAATTTTAAGTAAAATATGTTTTTTTATTATATTTAATTCTAACCAATCAGGAGGAAAATAAACTTAAATAAATTACATTTAAATTAATATTCATATATATATAAAAACAAAACACTTAAGACTATCAAATCAATAATTATTTACTTTTGTATTGTACTTAAGTACTTTATTTTTTGATTTTTAAAAAATTCAACAATGTAAGTCGAACCACCTAGAGATAATTTTAATAATTATTCATAAGTTACCGATCCATTCAATAAAATTAGTATTATTTATTTATTTATTTTTTTGTTTTATACAGCTGATGAAAAAAAATGGTTAACGAATTACCTAACCTTATGTAAAAACAGTATAGAAAAAGCCAAAATAGGAATAGATTTATATTTTAAGTTAAGAACTACGCTACCAGAATTATTTGAAAATAGAGACGCCACAGGATCATTGATGGAAGCTTCATTTAATGCCACGTGAGTATAATGAAATTTATAAAATAAAAGTTGTCTGATGTATCAAGAAGCTTCGGTATATAAACATGGCGGTGATTGGTGATTTCAGATGAATGAAGATCGAAAAAGCAGATGACCGACAACAACGCAATTAAATTACGCTGCGTCAGTTCATACTACACAGATAGGGTGTATCAGAGTTAAGCTAACGTAGTTACAATTTGCATAGAATCTGTTTCCGGTGACTTAAACTGGGTTAATCCCGACCGAGTAGAGGGGATGATCAGACTATACTATAAGAGGGGATAAACGAGTATCAAAGGTATACCAAGGTCATAGACAGATCCGCTGCAATGCAACCTCAACTTCACCGAAGGGCTGCCCATTAATTAAGTAAGCATGAAAGAGGGGGAACTGAATGTTATCTAATATTATCAGACTCTTGATTATTTCCTATTATATTAAAATCCCCGATAGAAATTTTTAATTATTCATTATTCCTAACGAAAACAATAAAATTTCTTTTATTACACAAAAATAAAAAACCTGAACAGATTTTTTATTAAAATATATTTTGATATCAAACATTTTTAAAACAATTATTTGAATTCTTTAAAATCCTAAACGTCAGGAATAATGGCTGTTAAAAAAATACAGTTGATATATAAAATAAACCCTTTTCGGCACATCGGAAGGCGAAGGTAGATTTCACCGGTGCTAAGTACGGGATAAAAACCCACCGGGTTGGTCTATTGGTGAACGCGTCTTCCCAAATCAGCTAATTTGGAAATCGAGAGTTCCAGCGTTCAAGTCCTAGTAAAGGCAGTTATTTTTATACGATATGAATACTAGATCGTGGATACCGGTATTTTTTGGTGGTTGGGTTTCATTGTTTCATTTAATCACACATCTCAGGAATGGTCGAACTGAGATTTAAAAGGGATTAAAAGGTATTTCCAAGTACTTTCGGAGTTGTTACTCCATCATCAGGGATTTGTTATAAGATGTCAATCCAAAATTCATACGTCATATGTATAATTATATTTAAATTAAAATTATTACGTTCATAATAGTCGTCAAGAAATAAAAAATATTTTATACGTCAATAAGACTAAAACGTTAAACGTTTGACGTTACAGTCTTATTGGCGTATATGTTATTTTTTATTTCTTGACGACCGACTATTATGAACGTAGTAATATTAATTTAAATATAATATTATACTACTGAAAGCAGCTCTTTCAGTAGTTAAGAGCGTAAGTCAGGACGACTTAAACGGCCATATCAACATCACTCAGTCCTCTGAGTACTGCGCAGCTGAAAGCAATGGAAAACTACAGCTGCTTTTTTTTTCCAAGAAAATGTAGCTCTCTGCATTTTCATATAGCAATGATGGAGGCGCCTTCCTTGGTAAAATATTCCGGAGGTAAACTAGTCCCCCGTTTGGGTCTCTGGGTAGGGACTACTAAGGAAGTGGTCACCAGAAAATTTAAAAAATAACATTCTACGAGTCGGAGCGTGGAATGTTAGAAGTTTAAAAAAGGTTGGTAGGTTAGAAAAATTAAAGAGGGAAATGGATAGGATAAATGTAGATGTAGTAGGAATTAGTGAGGTTCGGTGGGAAAACAAATTGTTAGGGATGTAGGGGGTATACCGAAATGAAACGACTAGCACTAGATAGGGAATCTTGGAGAGCTGCATCAAACCAGTCAAATGACTGAAGACAAAAAAAAAATATACATATGAATTTTGAATTGACATTTTATAAGAAAGCCCTGATGATGGAGTAACAACATCGAAAGTACTTGGAAATATATTTTAAAATTGTTCCTAAGTGGAACTTATACAAACCTGAGTTTGTAATTGTTCGAAATTCCCTCTTTCACATTGGACACACCACTCTGCCCGAAGTAATATTTTCGTTGACTTTCCGTTATCATCTCAGGATCGTTTCGTATAAATTCAATACCATTTCGTATTTTAATGAATAACTGTTCCTCAGTATTAACTTTTTGTCAGTACAGTATATAGTTTTCTTATAGCCCCAAATGAAGTAATCTAGTGGTGTCAGGTGATCGTGATGGCTAATCGATCGGTCTACCTCGTTCAATCCAGTTTAAGAAATTAGCATTCAAGTGATTCGTAACTACTAAAGGAAAATGTTACGCTGCATCATCGTGATGGAAAATCATTTACAATCTAGTTTGTAAAGATACAACCTTTAAAGGAGTCAAATTATTTTTCAAGAAATGAACGTATACATCTCCCGTAAAGTTTTCCTTGAAAATAAACGGTCCTAGAATTTTGTCATAAATAATGCCACACCAAACATTAATGTGAAATCTACGATGTAAACTAGTTTCCACAGTACCTATCTAGTTAGTACCTCGGTACTAATGATCTACGTGAGTAAAAACTTCATGTGTTTTGCTATGAAATAAGATCTCAACCGAATTTATACGTTAGCTAAATAGATTTTTATATACTTTTAAAATTGTGAAGTCCTTTTAAATCACCCGGTAAATCGTAGGCGAGAAATCCTTCTCTTTGTATAATCGTATCAATTTCGCCAGATTTCGTTTTTCTTTTGGAGTCAGTGATTTCATTCCGGAATAAATTTTTACAAACGAGGTGTATGAGAAAAGTAATGAGATTGGTAACAGTGCGAGCGATCTGGCAACACTGTGTCTACCGGTCTGTGCTAGACCGGTTTGTTCATCCCATCCACATGCTCAGTAAGAGTTTCAACTCCGTTCAGTCAACACATTATATTTGACAGCGCCATCAGTGAAGTTTGTTTTTGTTGTGTGTTACGAAAATGAAGCATCGGAATTTAGAGCGACGTTGTGCAATCAAATTTTGTGTTAAATTCGGGGAATCCGCGAGTGTGACCATTGAAAAGTTGAAACAGGCCTATGGGGAACATTGCTTATAAAGAGAGCAAGTTTTCCGCTGGCACAAATCATTTTTGGAAGGCCGAGAACACGTTGAAGATCAACCTCGCACAGAAAGACCTTTAACTTCAAAATCTGACGAAAACGTTGAGCGTGTGAAATCAGACCGTCGTTTAACAACAAGGATGATGAGTGAACAATTAAATTTAAACACTTTCACCGTACATCAAATTTTGACAGACGATCTGGATATGCAAAAGGTTTGTACGAAATTGGTGCCGAAAAACTTCACAACGGAACAGAAGGACAATCGAAGAAACGTGTGCGTTGATATTCTTGAGAGGATTGACAATGACCAAGAATTCTTCAATCGTGTGATCACGGGTGATGAATCCTGGACATTTGAGTACGATCCTGAAATAAAGCGGCAAAGGGAAGATTGGCACACTCCGTCATTACCTCGACCAAAAAAATGTCGAATGAGCAAATCAAAGATCAAAACCGTGCTGATTTGCTTTTTTGACAGCAGGGGTACCGTGTATAAAGAATTTGTTCCTTCAGGATAAACTGTCAACGAAGTGTTTTACAAAGGTGTCATGAAAGGCTCAGGAAAAGGTGATTCGCGTGAGAACAGACGTTGCGGACAAGTGGATGCTTCATCATGTCAATGCACCGAGTAACACGGCCATTTCCATCAGGGAATTTTTGACCTCAAAATGCATTCCTACGGTTCCTCAATTCCCCTATTCACCTGATTTGAGTCCTCGTGACTTTTTCCTTTTCCCGAAATTGAAAAATGTCTTAAAAGGACGTCATTTTGGAACTCCGGAGAACATTTAAAAGACTGTGACCGACCAGTTAAAAGCTCTACCAGTTGAAGCCTTCCAGCGCTGCTACCAGGAGTAGGAACAACGACTCCGCCGGTGTATAGCTGTCCAAGGGAACTACTTTGAAGGGGATAATATTGTTTTTTGAAATAATAAAATCTTTAGTAAGTAAAAAGTCATTCTTATTACTTTTCTCACACACCTCGTATGTTTCACTTTACAGATTTTTTGAATGTTCCTGGAGTATGTAAACAGATGGGTTTTCTGACTGGAATAATAATTTGAAATGCCGATAAAAATTTTCACCCCCATTTGTTGTTCTCGGCAACGTCTAATCAGCAGGCTCAGTGGTCCATACATTAGTAGAGAAATCAGAGGTATCAATATATGTGTCTACGATTTAATCATAGAAATTAATAATGCAATCGTGATTTCATGGGGCTACTCTAATAATATCGTATAAGCATCCGGTACTTCTACATGCGGTAGGAAAGGTAATCTAAAGAACAAATCAACCAGTCGCTCCTTTCATCATTTTGGTAGCAAAAAATATTCCAAAAACCTACATTTATAATCTTTCTGTAACAAGATTGTTCCAAATGAATTCTACACACGCGAACATGGGATATCGAGAAAACAAATTTAATTTCAATATAGCACAACACTTAAACATGTTAAGTTTAATTGATTATCACAAAATGTATTTACAACGTTGTCAAATTTCTTTCAGTCTTTTATATTCCTTGTTCATCCCGATTTTAATATTTCCAAAAGCACAAATCATTTGTGCATATATACTTTTACGTTCCTAATAGAATTTATGCTTATGACCGCCCCTGACCGGGACTCGAACCCAGAACCTCACAGATGAAAGACTGAGATGTTAACACTATCGTTCTATCACGGAGGTATTTATGACATAACGATTGATTATTTCCAAACCAATGTAATCGATACGGTTGAATATATCAACATATCTATAAAGAATTTAGATAAATAAAGTAACTAAGTAAGACAAGATGAAAACATTAGACACAAAACAAAATGGAGATATTAAAAAAAAACTGTTGATAAATAATAAAAGATAAACAAACAGAAAAGGTTGCAACGATGAATTAATTTATCAAATGATCAACAACTGCTGACGATGATAGAAAAGAAAATATTTTTGTTTTTACTAATCGACGTATTTAATCTCAAATTATTATTATCATTTGTTACCTGATTTTGAATTGATAATATTAAACAAATAAATAACTTTACATCGTAAAAACAAACAAAAAATTATTGTATAATCATATGTGAAACAGGAAAGTATCGATAGTATAAAAAAAAAATAATAATAAGGGGATGTATACGTAGACAGCGTTAACTTAAGGTTATGTTTTTATTACTATAGGAACGTCAATATTTGAAGGCGTCAAGCTTTTCCAAATATTCCTTTTTTTCCTAATCTACTACCAACAACGACCCAGATTCTAAACCAACATAACTGACCTAACACAAATTCTACTAGGGAGACATAAACAGATCGAATGTTTGCTCAACATTTATTTTACTATTATATAGAAATGTGTACTACAGAAGATAAATATGTATAATGGAGTACATAAATTAGATTACTTTAACGACCTTTTTTCCGGTGTAGTAAAAAAAAACATCAGTAAAGATTTTTATCACCTAAATATACTAAAAAGAAAAAACTTAATTACTTAAAGATAATTAAATAACTCCATAAAAAAATATATATATAAAAAAAAAACTCAACACGTGTTTCAAATTTCGAATTTATTTTAAGTAGTCGTTTTGAATTAACATATACTCCTTGTTTCTTACGTTGTTTTTGATATAATAAATTAATATTTGTAAACATTGGTATACAGATTTCATTGTGACGCAACTTACGGAAGAAAATTTCCTTCTTTTCTCGTCGGTTTAATTAAGGAAAACCGGGTTACACAATGCAGCACAGAATATTCATAGCTTCCCGATACACTAGATGTGCTAGTTACGCCAAGACCCAGAATGCCTTTACAGAAAGGTACGATGTGGATACATCAAATAAGTACTCCATCAAACGGTTGCACGACAAGTTCCAAGATATAGGGAATGTTGCAGGTACAGCCAAAAGTGATCGACCGAAAGTGCTAACAGCAGAAAAATTGAGCGACATGCAAGCTGCTTATTCTGTTAGCCCCGCTACCATCGGTAGTGCCCACACGGCATCGCGCAAATGTTTAAAGATGCATCCGTACATCTTTAAATTCGTGTTGTTCACGAGTTGTTACTTTCAGATACTGGAAAACGTGTAGCTTTCAGTCAACGGTTCACGTCATTTCTAACGCCAAACGGGGAAGAACTCGATGATCGGTTTTGGTCTGATGAGGCATGATACTACCTCGATGGATACGTAAACGCACAGGATTCACGCATTTGGTATTTGGTTAGCTGGCATTTCTCCCGCCACCACCCCATTCCGTCGCCCTAGAGCATAGACCAAATTTACTGTGCCAATAAACGGCGGGGAGGCGCACCCCTTGTTACAATTAAAACAATAAAGTTACAAATTAAAAGACGGCAATTTAAACCGCCACGCCTCGGTCGCTGTTTGCCAGCTAGTGTCTGTCCACCATTTAAGCGCTTGGAGCTTTATTGGCTGATGGCAGCCATTATTTCCAGGAAGGTTTTCCACCGACACGCCACAGGAATCAATAAATCCCCATAAATTTAAACCTAAACTACCGATGACGGTTGAACATCGCAACCTCATCGAGGAACTCCCACACGGTCCGACAATGCGGCTCACGCCACATTGACTCGCCGTTTATGAGCGGCCAGTTTTCCCCCTGACCTCTAAGTTCCAGGGTGGCCCGGTCTCTGGCCCCCCCCCCCCCAGAGCAGGGCAGTCGAACATTAGGTGTTCGTTCGACTGGACCTCCCCACAGACGCACAACTCATCAGCCGCTAGGCGAAACCTGAACAGATATTGCATCAAATTCACGTGGTTGGTGAGCACTTGGGCACCCGCCGCCCTTAAAAATGAACTTGAGGCATACCATCCCCCCAGATCCTGTATAAATCTATACAGAGATCTTCCCTTAGACGTGGTGTGCCATTCATGCTGCCATGCCTCCATCGCGAGGCCCCAAAGCCTCTTCCGCAGGCGGGAAATGGGCAACTGTTCGAAATTTAGACCCGGTGCATTGTGATCACCGTTCCGTTCCGGTTCTAGCCCGGCCCGAAACCGTATCCCAAATACCTCGGTTTCCCGACCTCTTCGCAACTTCCACATGGCTGCTCGAACTTTCACCACTAAATCGATTGGGAGAGCCTTTCCCAATACGGTAGTAGCCTCATAGGAGGTTGTTTTAAAAACACCAGTGCATACAATTAAAGCTCTGCGCTGGGCACTCCTTAAATTTAGAAGCAGTGCTCTATTTCTGTCCAACCTATGCGCCCAAACTGGCGTCGCGTATGCGATCATAGTCTCGAAGACACCTCGGTACACTAAGTACATTTGGCGACCAGAAAGCCCGTAGTCTTTCCGAGCAATCCTTCATGGACAAAAAGTGGGTGGTTGGTTTGTAAATTCACGTAGGCGAATCTTCATGACATTATTTCATGGCGCAGTGAACAATAAGAGGTACGTATTGTAGTGCAACAATTTGTAAATAGTGTACATCCAGACCGGCTAGAGTACACGTGATTTCAGCAGGACGATGCTACGGCTCATACAGTCAATAACACTATGACTTTCTTGGATGTGTTTTCAGGGACAGTGATTTTAAAGGGGTTATAGCTCCCTCACTCTCTTGATTTATCCCATCCTGACTTTTTCTTGATGGTAACTTAAGGATACCACTAATTAAATTCATCCTCACAAAGTTCCCGAATTGCAAAGCGAAATTGAATGATGTGTCGCTGCAATCCCACAAGAAACGTTACAAAATATTTTTAAGAGCATGCAACGTCGTATTCGATTAAGTGTATCGCATAATGGAGATCACTTCCAACAACTATTGTAACTAACTCATTTTCCCATAAGGATGCGTCAATTTTTGAACACTGTATATTTGATTATGAATCCAGCGCCGTCTACTTTTGTACTGGGTTTAATATTTTATACTCATGTGTTCTTAAGTATTAAAAAATATATCAATTTTCAAAATGAACCACAAAATTTGCCTTTTTCTGTATCAGGTACTTAAATTTTTACTTTCCTGGAAGCTATGCTGCAAGAAGGAAAGTATAGTAAGCAATCAAAAAATGGATATTGGTTTTTTTTTCATTTCTCAACGTATCATGACTCAGGGAAGAGTCGGGGGTAATAGTAGTACGTAGATGTGTTGACGTATTTGAAGCTTAACAACGTTTAACTAGATAAACCGAGATTGATGAAATTTCATACAGAAACTCGTGTATAAGGGACAATTTTTTTGTAAAATTTTGGGGTTAGTACCTCCAGGAGATAGCAGTAAATAGTTGTTTTGTGGTAAATTTTCTTAAAATTTTGCAAACATAACCCCATTTTATATTAAGTTCAGTACTTCCGTGAATTCTTATCCTACTATTTTTAAAAAACATTTGCCCTCCCAAAAAAAAAAACTATCTTTTTATCTATTTCCAATTTCTTAACTCTTTTGTCTTCCTATTCGTAGTAATAGTGGTGCAAGTGAACCCAAAAATAAATATTTTGGGGCAATATTATAGTTGAGGAAGCCGATAAATTTTTTTTTAAATCTATTTTTTCTAACTTTTTTGGTTTATTTTCCCACTATATAAGAATAAATAATCAATGGTAGAAAAGTGATTACAACTTTGTAGTGGGTTTTTTTATTTTCTATAAAATTAATTTTTCCACCGCTTCATAAATAAAACCGAAGACCATAAAATTGAATTCAAAAGACGTAGCACTTTCATTAGTCCGAAAAAACAAATAAAATACCCTAATAAAAAGTTATTACAGATTACCAAAAGTTATTAATAAATGGGTAACGAAACGAAATAAAACGACTCGTAATTATAGAAACCCTCATCAGGCAGCAGCAGCGCATCCTGCCCAAAAAATTATGGCAAGATATATATTAAATATTTAGGAAGAGAGAAACAATAACTGATCAAGAATCTTGAGTAGAACATTCTAAATATACTTTTTCTCTTCAAGGAATTAGTTAAGTAGGAACAAAGTCTAAATTCCTTAAGGAAAAACTATGCCAATTTCTAAATACGTGTTTTTTTTTTTGTCAAACCAGTCAAATGACTGGTTTGATGTAGTTTTCCAAGATCTTCTATTTAGTGCTAGTCATTTCATTACGGTTAACCCCGTACATCCTACATCCCTAAAAATTTGTTTTACATATTCCAAATGTTGCCTGTCTGCACAATTTTTCCCATCTACTTGTTCCTCCAATATTAAAGCGACTATTCCAGAATGCCTTAATATGTGGCCTATAAGTCTGTCTCTTCTTTTAACTACATTTTTCCAAATGCTTCTTTCTTCATCTATTTGCCGCAACACCTGTTAATTTGTCACTTTATCCACGCACCTGATTTTTAACATTCTCCTATAATACCGCATTTCAAAAGTTTCTAAACTTTTCATCTCAGGTACTTCGATCGTCCAAGTTTAACTTCCATATAAAGCTACGCTCCAAATATATACTTTCAAAAAATGTTTTCTGACGTTTAAATTAATTTTTAATTTAAACAAATTATATTTCTGACTGAAGGCTCGTTTCGGCTGTACTAGTTGGCATTTTACATCATTCCTGCTTCGTCCATCTTTAGTAATTCTACTTTCTAAATAACAAAATTGTTCTACCTCCATAATCTTTTCTCTTCTTATTTTTACATTCAGTGGTCCATCATCCTTACTTCTACTAAATCTCGTTACTTTCGTTTTGTTCTTGTTTATTTTCATGCGGTAGTTCTTGCGTAGGACTTCATCCATGCCGTTCATTGTTCTTTCTAAATCTTTTTTACTTTCAACTAGAATTACTATATCATCAGCAAATACGTGTAGCTGAAAAATTATTAAAGAAACATCCAATTTATATTTCACAATGTAAAAAACTCCACGCACCACAATTAAACAAAAAAAAAAAACAACAAAATTTTGGTCATGATTATAGGAAAATATTTTTTGGATTGATATAAAAAACCTTTATTCAAACCGAATTAAATGTTTTATGAGAAATTCTGAGTATTATTTGTCTCCATTTATTAATCTTTATGTAGTTTTTTTTTTACACAATAATTTCCCTGAATGTCCTATTTTATATTATCTGCGGATGAGTATCGCAACATATTCCTTTAAAAATCCTTAATTTATTCCACTACATCGGTCATATATCCTTTTTTTTTTATAAAACTCTTTAAACAGAAATTATTTTTAATTGGATTCAAATACCTGTGTTATCACAGTACTTAAATAGTACGATTTCAATTAATAATACTGTTTCATGAAAATCGGCAAAATACTGACCGTTTAAAGTAATTAATATAATTTTAAAATAATTTTATTTAAATAATACATATCGGTAACTAAAAAAAAAAAAAAAAACATAATTTTACGTAATAAATCTTATCAGAAATGGCTTTCGGTGGCTTCTTGAACCTAATTCATTAACAAATAGATAAAATAAATAATAATCATATTCCGCATTTTTAATAAGTAATAAATCAATTGCTTTTTGTTTAATTAACTACGTTAATATTTACAGTTTTCAATTGGGAAGGAAAAATCCAAAAAAGGTATAAAAAAAGACTGGAACATGTAACGAATAATAATACTTACGATTTTCATATCGTAATTATAAAATATTCTATATAAACATACTCAAAAAATTAAAAGACATATAACATATACATTTAGGGGGGGGGGGGTGAAAAACACTTTTATGTTATCATCGCCTACACACAAACACCCTCAGGAAGGTCGACCTCAGACTGTACAAGACTATGAAGTGTGGTCACCAGTGAATGAAGTGTAGTCTTGCACTTCATTTACACTCATACATATCATCCTCTGACGTATTATCTTACCAGTAATTACCGGAGGCTAAACAGGAAAAAGAAAGGCAGAAAATCTAAACCCACCGGTTGGTCTAGTCATGAACGCGTCTTCGCAAATCAGCTGATTTCGAAGTCGAGAGTTCCAACGTTCAAATCCTAGTAAAGGCAGTTACTTTTATACGGATTTGAATACTATATCGTGGATACCGATGTTCTTTGGTGGTTGGGTTTCAATTAACCACACATCTCAGGAATGGTCGACCTGAGACTGCACAAGACTACACTTCACTTATACTCATACGTATCATCCTCTGAAATAATACCAGATAATGATTCCCGGAGGCTAAACGAAAAAAAGGCAGAAAATCTGAAATAGCATAGTCCTGTATTTGAAAGTATCAAAAGAAAGAGATCAAATTTCTCGTAGCCAATAAAAATACAGTATTTGGATGAAAAACTGTGATATATCTGAAAGTAGAATGTTGAACCCATATATGGAATACGCGTCAGTTTGCATACGCGATTTCTACAAAAATATGTCGGATGAAAGCCCTGGATGAATTAAATATCGGTAGGGATGAATTAAAAGCTAATCTTAAACGGGTACGTAGATTTCTTTTCTAGATAATTTTACTATGGAAGAGCGATGACAATAGCACAATGATTACCAGAAATATACGAAGATAAACGAAAAAAAAATTTAAAGATATAAATATACCGAAAAGAAGCAGTTATCCCTTCGATCAAATCGGGAATGCGTACCGGACACCGGTGACTTTCGAAATGCAATGAATGTTAGAATACGAACTGCCGGTTACGAAAAACAACGTTGTTCGATGATGTTGACGATACTTTTGGACGGGAGAGAATAAATCCCGTTAGCAAATATTAAAAGAAAAATTTACCGAAATAAAGATTCCATCGATATTGTCATACAAGCATAAAAAAGGATGAATGAATAACGTAAATGTATCTAAAATGTAGAATTAAAAGTAAGGCATTTTACCACGATCTCAAATCCTAAGTAGTTTTAACAAAAATATACTCCGAAAAAAAACTCCATTTTTTTATTTTCTCTCCTCCAAAATTTTAATCGAGTGTATTTAAAATAGAAAATAATGTAATTAACTAATTTTCTCATAGATTTTCCTTTGTTTATGTTTAAGTCTTACAGGATATTAAAATAATTAATTTTGTTATCTTTTTTCCAGATGTTTAACATTTTTACCAAAACTAACAGATAAAGGTCATAGAATAGTAACTTATTCGCATTTTACAAATGATGCGACACAATTTGATCCCTGGACGTTAGCTAAAAGAATATTAATGATGTTGGATATAAATTTATTAGAAGGTACAAAACATTCAGGAATAATACTATTGACAGATTTATCTAACAGTAGAAAAGGACATTTAGCAAAATATCCATTATCAATGATAAACAAGATGTTGAATACCGGATGGGTATGTATTTATTATTTATTTTTTAATTAATTTTACGAAAGGAAATTTTTGTGGCTTAAAAATAAATTAATACTTTGCTTCACAATAGGAAGATGTAAATTAATAATTATTAAAACTATAATAATTTAAAAAACAGATTAAAAAATTAAATACACAAACATATCATTCCTTGAATATTACCACAGATAATATGTCACATAACTAAGAAACCGAATAGAGCAAGACAATATGATAAACCTGTAATATGTATTTATATACGACGATAACTTCAAAAATTAAAAAAAAATTAATTAAATTTTTATCAGACTATACTCTGACTTTAGTTTGATCCAGAAGAAAACTGACGAAAGGTATGGCTTTTTTTTTAAAGTACAGCGATCCTAATTTTAATATTAGGTAAGTTCTTAATCATTTATTATTCAATAAAAAGGGATAATATTCATTGACTTTAAAAAGGCATATGATTGTATTCATATACCAACTTTGCTAGAGTTCCTACGAAATTATAGTCTTCACCCAAAATTGGTGAAAATGATAGAATTAAAATTAAAAAAACACACAGTCCAAGGTTAAATTTAGACGGGAGATGTCTGAACTCATACTGATAAAGACCGGATTGAGATAAAATGATGGACTTTCCCCACTGCTATTTAATATTACACTGGACTACATAATTAAAATTTGGAAAAAGGAAAATCCCGTTAAAACAATAATAGGAAAAGATAAAATTTCAATAAAAACTAATGTATTAGGATTTGCTGATAATTTGGCCTTACTAGGAAGAGGTTAAAAAAAAAATAACCAGCCTAAAAAAGATTTCCCAAAGGATTGTCCTGAAAATTTCTTATGAAACGACAGAAATAATGAACATGGATTCCTGCTGTATAAGCAAAATCAAAGTTGATGGTAAGGAAATAAAAATTGTTGAACAATTTAAATACCGAGGTGAAATCATGCAGATTGAAGGAAAAACAAACATGGCAAAACAGAATAACTAAAATTAAAATAGCACAAACTCTAACTTGGCAAACATACAATAAAATATGTCTCTCAATAAAATCCAAAATTCGCCATTATAATACAGTAGTTCTTCCGGTAGCGTTTTATACTTGTGAAACTATCTTTCAGATTAAGAATGAAAGTAAAACGGACCAATTACTTAAAGCAGAAAGGCTAATTATCAGAACTTGTTTAAATAAAAGTTATCAAAAGGATGGAGTCTGCCACAAATGAAACGGTCTACAAACAAGTCGATCCGATTCTTAGTACGATGAAAAAACGAAGGATTTCTCATTTTTTTCCGCGTATTAAGAATCCCTGAGAACCGAATTCTAAAACATCTAGTCACAAGGAATATTAATGAAAAAAAAAAAACTGTGGTAAATATGTTGGAGAAATCCAAAGAGATCTTCAAGAAATTGGATTGAGGGTTGAGGTCGTCTGTGATAAAATGAAAATTAACTACGCATTTCAAAACAGTAGATTCAACGTTAAAAATTAGAAAGGAATAATAAAAAGGGGTCACAGACGAGATTAGGAAGCAACTATCCGATAGAATGAAGAAATACTGGGAAAATTGAAAAATCAGACTAATACAGAACTTCAAGAGGAACTGTAATATGGATGACTAAAGTGGTCCAATGTGGTCTCAAAAAAGGGATGATATACAGAGAGTCTAACGAAGAAATGTGAAAAAATTCAAAAAATGTTCTATTAATAAAAATTAAAACCCTTCATATAAACATAGAAACGCTGCGTTTAATAGTTAAAACAAGAAAATCATTTTCAAAAAGTAAAATTCTTCATTTTTGAAAACATATAAAACTATTCAAATGGAATACAAAAATTTCGATAGTTGATCAGCTGTTGGCTAAATAAGTTCAAATAATATGAATATTTATGATACGGTTCGATAATATGATCGTAAATATATTTTCAGAAATATATCCAGGTCATGAGATTTTCAGAGACGTTCCATAAACGTTTAAGGATTAATTAATAAATCTAGAAATAGTAACTTAACAGGAAACAATATCACATGTAGCGTTTTGAATCTTGCATGGCAGCTTCAGCAAAGGGCGAAGAACATTTTAACATATTATAAAGCGAGAGGATGATGAAATAAATAAATATTTAAATTATATTTTATAGGGTTTATTAGATTCTGAATATCATCAGGAACGCATTTCCCAGCCAGTTTAATTAACATTTTGGTTATTAAATATATTCAGTCAAGTGGAAACAGAATGCATGTCTATTAACAAAAGTTGTACACTCCGGTACGATTCTAAGCAACGGCATGTACATTTTCACTTAATATGACATTCACCTCCTTTATTTCATTAAAAAACGAATTGTATGACGGATATATTTAAGTAAAGACCGCTGGGAAATTCCTCACCTTAAAGTTGGCGAACGTGGGTGGTTCATGGCCACGCTAGTGATGCAGACACTGCATTGTTGTTTGTAAGTCGTCGCGTTGTAGTATCTTTGATTACGTGTGAGTTATAAAATGAATAACAGAATCGATGTTGCCGCTAACTGTAAAATAAGTGAGTGGGAGTTATACATAAGTTTTTTAAACCATCAAAATGTTAAGCCGACTGAAATTCATAGGAAGTCGGTTGCTGTGTACGGTGATAATAAAATGAATGAAAGAAACGTCCGAAAATGGCGTGAAAGGTTTAGAAATAACAGAATTAATGTGCACAATGAAAAACGTTCGGGGAGGCTCTCGATAATCATCGTGAAATTGTTGAAACGCGTCGATGATGAAATCGGAAAAGATCGTCGTCGCTCAACGATTTCCGACCAGTACCTCTTTTTCCTGATGTTTCAAAGGCTGTTATCGGTCGCATTGTTCATGACTATTTACGCTTCAGAAATTTATGTGCACGTCGGATGCCGCACGTCTTAACGGAACATCACAAAAATATCTGAATGGGATCTGCTTTGGAATTTTTGATGCGCTACACAGAAAAAGATGATGAGTTTCTTAATTCAATCGTTACCGGCGATGAAACATGGATTTCGTATTACATCCCAGAGAGAAAACGGCAGTCAAGTGAATGGCGTCACCCTCAATCAGCATCCAGACCGACAAAAGTCAAACCATAGCCATTTGGACTGATGCCCAGGGTCTTTTGGGTTCGCTCTGGCGTAAAGTTGATCGATTCCATGCCGCGTGGAACGACTATAAATGCAGAAGCCTACTGCGAAACTACGTAACTTACGGCGCGCCATTCAAAATCGGCGACGTGGGCGGCTGACCGACGGCGTCGTCCTGCTGCACGATAATCCAAGACCACATGTTGTGGGTCCGACAGGTGATTTACTGAGAACATATGGATGGAAAATTTACGATCACCCACCATATAGTCCAGACTTAGCTCCTTTTGATTATCATTTGAAGAATTTTTGAGCGGCAAGTAATTCGAGGGTGACGATGAACTTAAAAATGTTGTTCCTCAGTAATTCTCAGTAATATTGCCACTCACATTATCATTTGTTAATATATAATTTTCTCATGTGAATTCATTTATGGCACTAATTACCAATCTATAATCAAAATATATTAGTTTATTATAATTAATAAATATATATTCAGTTGTTTATAACAATATTAATAATTTAATGTTTGTGTTTTAAATTATAACTGGTGTATATTTTATAATATTTTTAATTTATTTATAAAGTGTTACCGAATTAATTCCCAAAATTTTATTTAAAAAAGAATCTTCACTATTCTATATCTGGTAAAATCATTACAAGTTTTATTCTTAGATATTTAGAAACCTATCAAGATTATTTAACAACTTGACTGCCATGTGAATTTTTTTGAGCCTTTTTACTGGCTATAAGATCGTAATTGAAGCTCGCATAATATCAAAATCAGGCCATGAGATTCCATTTGGAATTATCTTTTTTGCAGGACACAAAGATATATCATATACAAATATGATATCTCATTTTGTGTATTTTTCTATGTACAAATGTTCTTCACATTCTAAGTTAGAGATTGATATACTTAGTGTCATGTATGTTAAATTTTAATAGTGTCAGTAATTATATAATATTTAGGAATTAAATATCAAGTTTTAATGCTGAAATTTGAATTTTTATTATTTATTAATAAAAATGTAATACTGTTAAAAAGCTAAAAAGAGTCATTTCATTACATGTTACAAACAATATTCCACCAAATCTCGAAGAAAGTATGCTCGGTGACATTCCAAGAATGAATACTACGTGCTCAGTATGTGCAATCTTTTATTGTCAAATAATACATTAAAAAATATTAATTTTTCTTTCAGTTTATCTCAATACATGTATATTTTTTGCATTTTAATTTTTTTCTTTTATATTTTTAATGTATAGTATATTATTCATTTTTAATAAAAAAAATTATGTTTTGATAAAATACTTCACTTATTTGTAAAAACTGAGCAGTTATATTTCATCTAGCAAGAATCATGGCAAATATAAATAAAAAATTATGCCATACAACCAACCATGTTAATCATTAGCTTAATGGATTGGCGGCAGAAGAATACTACGATGGTATATTGAAACTGGTATATCGTTACGATAAATGCGACGATTATATAGAGAAGTAGTATAAGGTATGTAGTTTAAGAGAAATAAAAAGTATTTATAAAGTTTTCAGAATAAATTTTCTTAAAATGAAATTGTCTTGACTTTAGAGATAACCTCTCGTAGAAATTTTTTTACGAACGATTCAGGGTCGTAAAAAATAAATAAAAGTGTTTTTTTTTTTTTATTTGGATAATATAGAGATATTTCTTGTGTCCTAATTTTCTCTCCAATATTAATTATCGGTTTTTTTTTTTTTTTAGATTTATCATGCCCGTTATAAATATTTTAAAGAAAAAAAAACAAATTAGTCAACTTTTTTCTGTATTAAAATAATAAATAATACAGTAATAAGACTTAAAAAAAGACAAAGAAAATTATTTTCGTTATATAATGCAGAAGTAACCTTAAAAAAATTATTTCATAATTATAAAACAAGGACATCATAATGATATTGTTTCATTATAAAAAAATATGAAATAATAAAATTATAAGTGTAATTATTTTTTGTTAAATTTACACACACAAAAGATATTTAAAATAAAATAAAATATATATACTATAGTTAAATACAGTTATCCTGAACAATATCTCTTTAATAAACTATCTAAAAAACGTAATCTCATTTTTTTCTTTTTTAATGATAAAAGCGATTAAATAAAGATTTAATTAACCGTAAAAATAATAATTAATAATGCAATAATTGATTTACAATTTCATTAAAACGTTTCTAATAATGAGACAGTTTAGCAAATAATAAAAAAATGGAAACAACTGAAAAATTATTTTTTATTATAAACTATGTTGGTGTAAAATACAGTTCAAATAATTTATTAATTTGAATTAGGATCAACTTCTATTGTTTTATCAAGGTTTTCTATAAGGGAACATAAAAATTTGGATTACGTTATTGTATTAAGAGTGCGGGGGATGGATAAAGAAGAGAAGAGGCCACAAAAACAGTGATGTTGAGTGGGACGAGTCTAACATCGCTATTTATTCGACGATCCTAACTAACGAAGACTCATGATCTCTCGCCCGCTTAGTTCTTTTCAGAACTAACGGCACTATAAGGTTACTTCAAGAAAATAAGAGAGACAGACACAACTCCCGTGGAAAAATTCCTTACCCGCCATTCTCGTCCCCATTCCCGACAAAATTCCACGGACTGGACTAGTTCTAGGGTATAGCACTTAACACAAACGAAACACACTTGTTCATAAATATAGCAAACAAGTGTAATGAAAGAAATCGCCTCCGGTGCCTTCTCATTCTGGGAGTACGACCCCTTAAACAAAGAATTTCTGCCCGCTCTGGGTAGCAAGGGAGCGCGTCACGTAAGATAAGCTTACTAGCATATCGTTCCGCCGGATCCCTACCGTTGATAACTTCATCAGATCGGAACGGAGCCCACCCTTCAGAAACCGAATCAACGCCAATTATTATTTATAACCCGCAAGTTCATTAGAAAGACCGAGCAGTAAAGAATGCTCAGTCCGCATATTGCTGTAGGCAGGACAGAACTGTACTCTTCGACATCCTTGCGTACCGTTCCAGGAAGACTCAGTGCTAAAAGTAGTTCTGTGAATGAAGGTACTCCGAATTGTGTCGACTACGAATGTTTGAATGACAATGCTAGAAAAGGCAGACAATAACACTCAATTATGATAATTCTAACGGAAACAGAAAATATTACGAAAATTTTAACGTTTTTGGAGTAATAGCGTAATTTTATTTCAAGAAGTCTGGTAAATGAAAGATGGACTCGAACTTAAGACTACAATAATTTCTAATAAACTAGCGTGAAAAAAAAAAATAATAATAAAAATTTGTTCCAAATGTATTAGCTAGCCAACGACTCGTTTATTTGATCGTATAATAAACTTATTTCTAAATAAAAAATATGTAAAAAAAATTGTTTAAATTCACTCTTAAATTAAACGCACTAAAAGGTAAAAAATAGATACCTCAAAATTGATTTGAAAACAAGCTTTGATGATGATATAAAAGATTATGTGAAATTCATAGGTTGAAATTAACATTTTTGATGTTTCGAGCACACCACTCTTTAGGCTATTCATCACGCATATCAAAAATTGTCAAAACATTAAAATTTTAATTTGAAGCTATGAATTTCACATAATCTTACATACCACAATTTTGATCGTAGTTTGTAATCTATACGAAGAAAATTCGCACATCTCACTTATGATCGAAGAGGACTTTTATTTACTATCTCGTGAATTAGCAGACATAAGTATTGAATGTAATGGTTATATGAAATTAAAATTTTTCCTCAGCCGTAGAAAAAATACTTTCGTTCAGATTAATCAAATGAAACGAGCTTATCACAAACAAGGATAATTCTTTTACTAAAAACATATGCATGTAAACGAGGTTGGATAAGAGTTCAAGGGGCATTTTTTTCACTTAGCAACTTCGGGGGCAACTTAGCGACTTGAAAATGTCGTTATAATGTGTTGTCATATCAGCAGCAAACCTGTATGAAATATTTCAGAGCGAATGGATAAGCGGAAGTGCTTCAAAATTCGACTGACAGGTTCCGTACCATGAATCTCACTTATATAGTCCAAGAGCGAATTGGTATAAGAATGTTAACAATATGTATAAGAAACAAATGAGGATAATTGTAACAATATGTAGTAATATAGGTACATTATTCTCAACAAATTAAATTTCAAATGTATGTTTGACAATGATAAATATACGAGAAACATGCTGTAAGGCAACAGCTGGTTTATCTGTTTGGTTAGCAAAAAAAACAAATTTTACAAGTTTCAAGTTTTTTATTTGTTGTGTTTCACGTGTATGCAGTATAAACATCTGAATTCCGATTTAATAGTCTATGTAAATGAGATTATAACAATATTCGTCGTTAACTTTGTGTTTTTAAAAATATTTTCAAATAATTTTGTTTAATAAGTTAATTTGTTTCGAGTAGTAAGCTGAAATTCAGAAAAATACAATTCTGAAACGCGTATGATCAAATCGAAGAATGCATGTATAAACGTTTTCATTATGGATCAAAGAAATTAAAGAAGAGATGCAAGAATTAAATTTGACTTACGAAGATTTAGTTAATAAATCCGAAAATTAAAATTTGTTATTAAAGATCCGAATACCGACTTTAAAGTAAGAAGTTTTAATTATATACAAAAAGGGTTTATTCAGAAGAGGATCATAAAGCAGGATCATTAAGAATGACTAAATATTGGGAGAAAGTAAAAGCTAAGAATTTAAAGGCCAAAAGATAGGCAAAAATGACTTGAATTATTCTGACTAAAGTGGTCCTTTGCGGCCTTAAAAGTAAGAAAAAAAAAGTTTTCATTTTACCTTCTCCATTTTCTACAGAGATATAATTCTCCCGCTTTATTATTTAATTTCTGTTGAGAAAATGGTATATTAATATACAAAAAAAAAATTATTTTACTGTTAAAAGCCTTTGGAAAATTGCTGGAACTGAAAATCGATGTGGCTCAAGATAAGGGTATATATATATATATATATATATATATATACCGACATCCTGCAAAAAAAAAGTTTGCCAAAGTTCTCGAAGCCTTTAGGATATAACAAAAAAAGGGAGCAAAAATATTGTCTTCTGCTTTTTCCTCGAGAATATAAACATAGCTTTTATTATTGTTTGAACGGGTGCTTTATAAACCGATTTTTTACGTCGATTCATTAAGAAATTATTGCAGTTTAAGATCAGGTGATTTATTTTTCATTTACCAGACTATACGAGATACACCAATCCGGTTTTAAAATATACATAAATTGAAAATAAAAGTGAATACATTGTCTACAGCTGAGAACTATCAGAACGATATATACAGAGTTATCATAAAAGAATGGTGCGGTTTCAGTAATTAATAGGAAGATTGTAAGGAAATTTCTAGATGTTATATTGGTTCCCCTGAAAGCCTCCAACCCAAAAGTTTGTTTATCAACAGTTGTAACCACAACGTCAGTTCTTGTATTGTTGTTGCGGTGAGTTTAGTGAGTTACTATGTTCTCGGATAAAGACAAAGCAAAGTGTGTTTTATTGATGGGCGAATTAAAATCCGTAATTTTAGTTCAACGTGCGTTTCGACGTGAATTTGGAAGAGATCCACCACAAAAAAATAACATAACACGTCGGTTCAAACGATTCGAAGAAACCGGATCGGTTAAGAAACAGAAATCAACCGGCAGACCAAGTGTACCAGACGAAACGGTTGAACTAATTTGACAATCGGCAATTAGGTATTCCAAAATCAACAGTTGACAAAGTTTTACATAAAAAACTGAAATTACACGCTTATAAAATCCAGATACTGCAGGAATTGAAACCCGATGATGGTGTAAAACGTTACAATTTCGCTGTTGAAATGTCGGACAGAATAAGTGAAAACGAATCATTTTTAGACGATATAATTTTTATAGACGAAGCTACATTCCATGTGAATGGATGCGTTAACAGCCACAATTCACAAATATGGGGCTCTGAAAACCCACACGCAATTATTGGGAAACAACGCGATTCGCCTAAAGTTAACGTTTGGTGTGGAGTGATGAAAAATCGTGTAATAGGGCCTTTCTTCTTTGCTGAAAAAACAATTAATGGAGTTGTGTATCTTGACATGTTAACCGATTATTGCTTTCCTCAGCTGGATGAACTCGAAAACATTCATTTCCAACAAGATGGTGCTCCCCCGCACTTCAATGCATCGGTCACGGAAGCTTTGAACGAAAAATTTGGAGATCGATGGATAGGCTGGCAAGGACCCGTACTTTGGCCTCCAAGGAGTCCAGACCTGACACCTTGCGATTTTTTCTTGTGGGGGTACATCAAAAGCGTTGTTTATACAAAAAATTCGCGACCTAAACCGCTTAAAAAGCAGGATTAATGAAGCAATGACAACCGTTAACGAAGAAATGTTAACTAATGTTTGGAGAGAAGTTGAGTATCGTTCGAACATTTGTCGAGCGACTAAGGGCGCACATACTGAAATTAATTAATTATATAAAAAAATGTTTGAGACGACAAATTTGAAAAATAAAAAACATAAACTGTAAGTAATTCTGTTTTAATTTAAACCATGTTCAAAACCGCACCATTCTTTTATTATAACCTGTATATAATTCATTTTGTTTGTTTCGAATGCTATAAAATTCTCGGGATGAGTGGATGTTTAAAGGAAAAACAATACGTTTTACTTTGTATCTGACCCGGTCAAGACAGAATGTTTTACTATTTAAATTTAAAAATTCCCATTTCAGGCAGAAGTATTAAAATATACTACAGGATTATGGGTGATGGATTGAAATCTTTTCTAATACGTATCCTGTGCATGTAAATGAAAAATTTTTTATCATAAACAAGATGGGTTTAATAAGTTTTCCTTATAACTTTTTTATGCATCCCTGAATCGAGTAAAAGATTAGAAATCTATTTTTCAAGGTCAAGAAAAGATAACGATTTGGTATATAACTAAAGTTAAGAAATAAAAAAAAAAACATTAACTTAAATTTCAATTGTTTTGTAACGTTTAGATAAAATAAGCTTATCTTTCAAGTTTAGTTGTAACACGTTTTTTCATTCATGCGTAATATCGTACAAAAAATAATGATGGATTTTCAAGAAACGGGTACAAATTTATGTAAATATAAATAATATCACTGACGTAAAGACCTTTCTACTTTAGTTTTGTATGGAAAAAAATATATTTTAGGTAACATTTATTTATGTAACGATTTATTTATTTTTACAGGGAAATAGGAGGTAACATCCAATTTACATTCACCCTGTTCTGTTTATTTATTTACTTTTTTTAGATTATGAAATAAATTCTGTAGCGCTTGAATGACATCAATCCAGACCGGGTTTCAATCCTTCTAGACGAAAGATAGAGACGCTTCCGCTTCGCTAAACAAGTCGACTGTAATTACCGTATCCGTATTATATACAGTACATAGAAATGGTGCCCGCTATAAAAGATTACATCGCTAGCCTACCTACGAAAATCGTGGAACAATAAAATTTACTATTACATAGCAGATATCTCGAGAACATTTTATCTGATTTTTATAAATTAAGTACTAAAATAAATTTATTTTTTCAAAATTTTAATCGCGGGAATCAAGCATCTGATATTTACAGAAAGTGTTTAATTTAGCGACTTAATAGAAAAATGAACATTATACTCGTAAAATACAACACACACACACGCGCGCGCTCCCTATTAAAGTTGCAATACTCACCATATTATCAAGTTATTTAAATGAATTTACATCTCAAACATAATTCTTACATTTTTTGTCATCAGTCATTTGACTGGTTTGATGCAGCTCTCCAAGATTCCTTATCAAGTACCAGTCGTTTCATATCGGTATATCCAGTACATCCTACATCCCTAATAATTTGTTTTAAGAAAACAAAACAAATTTGTTTTCTAGAAAAATAAAATTTTTCTAGAGTAAATTTATCTTTTAAACGGTTAATTTAACAAAGAGGATAAAAATAAGACCTTTCAGTTTTTTTTATCTTCAGTCACTTGACTGGTTTCATGCAGCTTTCCAAGATTCGCTATCTAATGCCAGTCGTTTCATTTCGGTACACCCCCAACAATTTGTTTTACATATTCTAAATGTTGCCTGCCAGCACAATTTTTCCCATCTACCTGTCCATCCAATATCATAGCGACTATTCCAGGATGACTTAATGTGTGGCCTATAAGTCTATCTCTTCTTTTAGCTATATTTTTCCAAAGCCCTTCTTTTTTCATCAATTTGCCGTAACAACTCTTCGTTTGTCACTTTATCCATCCATCTGGTTTTTAACGTTCTCCTGTAGCACCGCATTTCAAAAGTTTCTAATCTTTTCTTCTCAGGTACTCCGATGATCGATCACTTCCATATAAAGCTACGCTCCAAACATATACTTTCAAAAATGTTTTCCGTTGACGTTTACATTCATTTTTGATGTAAGCAAATTATATTTTTGACTGAAAGCTCGTTTCGCTTGCGGTATTCGGCATTTTATATCGCTCCTGCTTCGTTATAATTATCACATATATCAATTTAAAAAAATAGATAAAAAAAATCATGTAGATCGGCCCAACGGTTCTTGAGTTTTAAGAGAACATCGGTAAAAACAAACATTAAATAAACACGGATATTATGATATAAATATAAATAACGAACGAACCGATAAAATAATTTACTACTTATCATCACTTTTTCTCGTAATCTTTATGGTAGAGATTATAACAGCAATACGAGCCCGTCAAAAACGTTTACTGTTATTACATACCTTCAATTTATACACAAAAATCATAGTTCGAATAGCGGTCAGGCTTGAAATTTTTTTTTAATCATGTTACGAAATTCATATAAAAAAAGAAACTGTAATTACTTCAGTGGTGAATAAACACATTTTTTAATTGATTAATTTTTATAAATGATAAATAAATAAATCTAAATATTCTCTTCGGTGCATAATAAGTACATTAAACAGATCACGTCAGGAATGTGAACAATTAATTAAAAGATAAATAATTATTTAAACATAAATTAATTAAATATATATCACAATTTAGAAGGCGTTAATAAAAATTATTTCAGCACATATTAATGTACATGAATAATAAACATCATACGGAAAATTCATCTTTTTTATGTTTAAATGTTATGTTTTTAAAATTAAATGGCAGAGTATTTTTACTATAAGAAAATCTTTTTTAATGATATTTTAATAATTAAAATGATGCAACAATTTTGTACTTTAGATATTTATTTGAAACACGAAATTGTTGCATCATTTTAAATATAATTACACACCTGCATTAAAATAAAACATTGTCATTTCACGTTTCAGAAAGCATATCCAGAACGTCTTGCTGGAATACATATAATACATCCGCCGCCATTTTTAGAAATAGCATTAAGTATATTCAAACCGTTTTTATCAGATAAAATCAAAGAAAGGGTAAGTTAAAAATAGAAATTAAAATATTTATATATTAAAAAAAATATATATATATAACATAAAAAGGGAATTTCATATTAAATCGATAACCGGACATAAAAATAAGTGACGTAAAATACGATGTAGGAGTAGAATGTGACGTCATGTAACAAATAGGGGAGGTAAACGATCTATTATGACGTAGCAAAAACATCGTCATATAACTTAACACCCGTGCATCTGCCTACGTCACTTCAAACGGACCACTCAACGCCTACTGTTATATACTACAATAGTAATTTAATCCGATCAGCTTATGTAATAATTACTGCAACCTTAATGGCATTTAAATTGAGCTTTTTCATTTAAAAAGAAACGTAATAATAGTAATAATTCTAATATCGTTTTAATGTTTAAATAATGCAGCTGATATGATTAAAAATACTTCGAAATACCGTTTTTTATTCTATCTAATATAATAATAAAAAAAGGTATCTTGTAATTTTTTTCTTTTTACTTCCTTATAAGAATTAAAGGAAGTATTGCGATCGCGAAAAATTCCGGTTATAAAATTTCAATGGAAATATCAATTTTGACCATCTCTGAATTCATTTTCGGCGTGACGTCTGTACGTACGTAAGTATCTCGTATAACTGAAATAGCCGTAGGATGTTGAAATTTTGGATTTAGGACTATTGTAACATCTAGTAGTGGACCTAGCATTTTGATTGCAATCAACTGGACCAAAAGTGTCCAAAAAAGCCCAAAATAAAAAAAAAATTGAATTTTTGAACTTTTTAACTGCAATAATAAGCTATCATTGAGAGATTTAAATTTTTTTTATTTTATAACTTCCAAATTAACTAATTAATTGTTAATTAATTAATTGTTAAAAACCAAAATCCTCGTTCGTTTTTGAATAGAGTGTAAAAATATATTTATGTTTAAGAAATTTTCATTAATTTGATACAAACGGATTTCTTTCTTTTGCAAAAAAAAAAGCTTTCCTGGTGCGTTAAAATGTGAATTAATTTTTTATACGAAGTAACAAAAAAATGCAACAACTTCTAGTATAGTATTACTTCTATTTAATATTTAAATCGTCATTATCTTCTTTTACGTCACGCTTGATCAACTTCAATTTACTAATCATTTATTAATTTTTTCTCCTTTCGATTTCAACGCCGGTATGCATTCATTATTATTTTAAACATTTATTCCTAACTTTAACGAAAACAACAATTTCATTAGGAAATTCAAATAATTTTTTCCTAAACAGTTACTGTTCGTTTAAAAGTTTAAGTCAGGTTTTTCATTTTTTACACGAATAAAAAAAATACGAGAATAAGACATTGCACCTAATTTTCCTTCGTTTAATATATATACAGTGATTCACGAAAAATTTAACAATCTTTCAAGCCACTGTCAATTGGTGAAAATAAAAAAGAAATACAAAAACCTTCGGAAACGCTTCGTTAGCGAGTGCCGGCTGTCGAACGATTCGCCCTGATTTCTGTACCTTCGTTAAACTTAATCGAGATTGTAATTCCTGGGACCTAAATTAAAATGTAATAATTTTATTTGATTTTAAATTTTGTTTGTTTATTTTTCTAAAATATTGATCGCTTTTGTTTTATAATATTGAACATTTTGTTTCGTTTAACACCTAGTTAAAATCTATTAAATGTTGATTTGTTTTGTTTTTAATAAACATTGAAATACTTACCGTTTGTTTTTAGTCTCTGTGACTTTATTCGTCCATCTACATGGTCAGAAAAAATTATCTACAAATTTTGCTTAAAATATTTATGTGCTTATTACCTATCTTTCTTTTTCCTGTTTAGCCTCCGGGAATTACCGTTCAGATAATACTTCAGAGGATGATATGTAAGAGTGTAAATGAAGTGTAGTCTTCTTGTACAGTCTCAGTTCAACCATTCCCGAGATGTGTAGTTAATTGAAACCCAACCACCAAAGAACACCGGTATCCACGATCTAGTATTCAAATCCGTATAAAAATCAAAGCCTTTACTAGGAACTGAACGCTGAAACTTTCGACTTCCAAATCAGCTGATTTGGAAAGACGCGTTCACCACTTGACCAACCCGATGGGTGTAGATGTACCCATCTAATAAAGAGTTATTTTACGCGAAATATAGAATATTGTATATTTAAAATCTGTTGTTTTTACCCCAGATAACTTGAAAATTAGAAAAAATATAGTTATAGAACCCTTTTTTTTTATTTTTCAGATCAGACTTTATATAAAACGCCTATATTATTCCTTAATTTGGATCCCAAGAATTACAGTCTAGGGACCCAAGAGTCAATTTCTGACAGAAATCAGTGCGAACTCTTTCGACAGCCGTCACTCGCCAACGAAGCGTTTTTAAGCCTATCTTTATACAAACTTTAGTTTTTAATTTCACCACTAGAACACGTCCAGAAAGTTTGTGTGTGGTGTAGACACACAAATCCGTTTGTTAAACGGACCTGTTACCTTTACTACAAATGTTTCTTTTAGCCCCTTTCTGGATTCCTTCCGTTATTATATTTTCTACTACTTTCTTCTTAATTGGCAGGAATCCGTTACTCAGGTCCGTTATACCAGTCTTGTTACAATATATATTGAATACATGAAAAATACATTTTAGGATAAAGGATCTTCTTTAGGTAACTGCCTCATATATACATAAAAACAAATTCAGAGAATATAAGCATTTAATTATATTAAATATAATAAGGTTATCTCTTTATTTGTGCGTTGGTAAACAGAAAAAGAGATGTTGGTAAACCAAAGTAAATATCAACAGAATACTGTAATAGAATAACTGTAAATGAAAAAAAAAAAAAATGTGGTTAAACTTTTTTAGACGATTATATCAAAGTTAGAAGTGTGGGCTGTAGAGTATATCTCTCTATAGACCTAAATCTGTCATTTAAAAAGATAGCCTTTAATTATATAACTTATAAGAAACAAATATAAAGTTTTATGATTAATTCAAGGACAAAGATAATGAAAAATAAAATAACCGCAGAAGTTTTTAAGTAATTAAAATAATCTAACATCATTAATGTAAGAGAATTATAACTGTATTAACGACACGAATAATTTTCGAATCGATATAAACAATTCATTTATGCGTGTATGTATACACGCATGTATACAGAGTGTTCCTAATATTGCGGGATGACTATACTTTTTCGGATTCTACTTATAAAACTAAACAAAAAATATCCTGAGAAAAAATGACAATCTCTCCTTCGTTCTCCCAATGTCCGCCATTTTGTTATTTTTATATAAAAATTAATATTACAATTTCGGATAGACGAATCGCAATAATATTTGGTAATCGTGTTGGTGATGAGTTTTTAAAAATAGCAAAAAGTCAGGACTTAAATAAATTGGCAAATTACAAAATGACAGCAAGGTTTATTTTTCAATCCGTTATATCTCCATAAATATTAGTTTTATTTATGCTATTTATTAAAATATTAAGCCTTTTAATTTGAACAAAATTACATTTTATTTTTTTAAATCGGTTCACAAATAGCCCCGAGTTATCGTTGAAAATTTTTGTAATTTTGTGTCTGTTTTCATGTCCACTATTTTATGTTAAATTCGATTAAATATTAATTGTTTTTATTTATTGTTAATTCTAGTATTGTAAATTAGTTATCAGATTAAATAATAATTTTCTCACAATAACAGAAGTAATAATTATGACACAAAATTACATTAATTTTCTCCCCATAACTCGACTATTTGTTAACCGATTTATATTTAAATTTAACTAATAGAATTGTCTAGGACCTTTTTACCATGGAAACAACCAAAAAATTAGTTAAAATGACATTAAAATCCGTAACTTTTATAACGTAACCTAGTTAAAAACAACTTTCTAAACATAAAAAAAAAATAACATGTATATACTTTCTTTTTCTTATTACAAAAATAAATGCAGTAAAACGATGATATGAATATCATCATTATTTCCGTAAACAAACTTGAGAATTTATATCTAAGTTTTATTGATTAAAATGGAATTTCAATATTAAAAGACAGTACGCGACATAATTCTTCCCCTTTCCAAAACAAAAAACTATTTTATATATATATATATATATATATGTCGGAGAGGCGAGGAGATTTGTCAGGGATTCAACGTTTTGTGTTTCACTCATTTTTATTATTACAAGTGGAGAATATATAAGATTATAATAAAGTTCAATTAATAAAATGAGTAGATAACTCGTACAATGAAATAATTACAAATGATAATTATCACTTATCAATAACTCAGTAGTACACGAATTATAATATAAGATTAATTTAATTTAGAATTCAAATAATATTAAAACAACTTGCGATAGACCGAGGCTCAGGGAAATAACGAATTCGCGATCACCAGGACGTCTGTTCGATCTGGGTTCCAAAGCAAGACTGCCCTTTTCTCAATATTCTCAAATAATATACCTACTGCATATTTCCTTTTCCTTATTAATTTTATGATATCCCTATCGTCCTGGGATCCCGACTACGTTGACAACCATGTGCCTACCTAGGCCTAAGCCTACCGCAATAAAACAATTTAAACCTTATTTTACAAAATATTACAAGTAATAGTACATTTCTTAAAACTACTAAAAATACAGATATTCTAAAGAATATTCTCATCGTTTTGTCGGAAGATACTCCACTGTACTTTATTCTCCGACATATATATATATGATGTACATGTAAGTTTCCTATTTGTATTGCAATAAAATTTATAACTACATTGCGGATAATAATTGCTTTTTTCCCCTACATTCCCGAGCCGGACATCCAATTATGTACACTCGACTCGGGGAGGTGTCCTTTCCGGATCTTTTAACTGCCTGCCTCTAATCTCCGACGGAAGAAACCAGGCCCGGCTATGCTGTTCCCAGCCCCCCTCCCGTAGAAGACCGGGTCTCGGTGTTTCCTTTTGCCAGCCTCAAACCGACGACGCAGGAGCCGAAGCCGCCAAAGCCTATGGAACCCACTTTTCATTCATTCACACCTAACGGAACCCAGGAGTCCCCGCTCCATCACGGGAACCCACACACCAGGGCATGTGAGCCTTCAGGAACGGGGCTGTCCGCCCAGCCCTGCTATAAACTAAAACCCTCAGTATCCCAGTCGTCTTGCATCATCATCTTTTATTCTGAGGACTGCTCTTGCAAATATGGCAGAATTATGTCGGTTTCCGGAAATAGCAAAGGGCCACTCCGGTCGGGTACGCATCAGTCCTAAATTTATACGACGTTCCTCCCATCGTCTGCACACGAAAATAGTGTGTTCAGCACTATTTCATGACATGAAATGTCGTATGTATATATAGACAGCAGAAAACCTTTCGTTTTTATTTTCCTTGCATCTTTCCTCAAGAGTTATGATGTAAGAAGAAAGATAGTAATTAATCAAAAAATGGGGTAGGGTTTTTTTACATTTCTTGACATTTCATAACCCAGGGACCCCAAAAAATTAGGGTAGGTTCGTAGTTACGTACATATTTGTATTAAAGCTTAATAATTTTGGTCTGGACAAACCGATTTGGATCAAATTTTGTATACAGACTCGTGTATATGAGACAATTTTTTTTGTAAAATTTTGGGATCAATATCTGCAGGGAATGGAGTAAATACTTTGTTTCGGTCCAATTTTCTCAAAATTTTCCAAACCTAATTCCACTTTATATTAAGCTCGGTACATGCTTGAATTTACAAATTCACTTATGCTATCTTATCGTAGTTCATACAAGGAAAGATGACCATTCTTGGAAATTTTAAGAGCTGGAGATATCAGGATCAGCCGAATACCTTACGAAAAAAATTCAACGAAACAATGAGTGATTTACGCCTTTTTGTTGGAAGTGCGGTCTAGAAATTTATTTTTCTTATTTAGTCGGCCGAAAAAAATGAAAATGATTTTATTTTAATAATTCTGAGTTAAGCAACTATGTTCGGGAAATAACTGAATGATTACTTGCTAAAATGATATAGCACGCCATACATCAATATTTTCGCCATGTTATTTTTGTACCAAGATTTCATAAGGATTGTTCCTAGATCATACCCGATTATTTTGGCTGTTGAAACAGCCCGATAAATTAAAGTACGTTTCACCAGAAAAAAATTGAACTAGAATATCTCCTTTTTCATTAATAAAATAAAAAAAAACCATATATATTCAATACGTTAGGAAAATAAATTCGCTACAAGTATTTATGTACGGATATAGTTTTAAATGTTTAGTTAATTCTCTACGTATATCACTACCCGTTGAGATTTAAACCTGTCGTGCCGATTAAATAATAAGATTTTTTGTTTGACTTTGTACTACAGGATCAGAAATATCATTAATTTTCCCACTGTCCGGACAACTGATTTTTCGGAACTTATCGGACAGGTTTCGGATAGCACTACGATATGTAACATCGATAACTGGAAACTTTTGATGAAACATTTCTTTCACGTATTCTGTGTAGTAACTGCCACAATGAAATATATTATAAATCAACGAAAAGAAAAGCGACCTCTAAAAAATCATTATCGACAAGTAATAATGGAAACCAGTTGTGAACAAACAGGTGTTAGTTTCATCGTTGACAATGTAAACAAGTAATGCCGGCCTCCGTAAAGCGAGTGGTAGCGTCTCGGCCTTTTATCCGGAGGTCCTGGGTTCGAATCCCGGTCAGGCATGGCATTTTCACACACGCTAAAAAATCGTTCATCAAATTCTCTGAAGCAATACTTAACGGTGGTCCCGGAGGTTAAACAGAAAAAAATATATATATATATACAGGGCATTTCAGAATGTTCTTAGGAGTTACAAAAATTCAGTACAAAAAAGTATTCACTTACCGAAATGAAAGTTGTACGAGGTGATGCAGGGACTCAACTCAAACAGTTTTTGTTAAAATCTATAAATGTTCAATATGTGCTCCTCTGGTGACACGGCACGCATCAACACGAAAGTCCTAGCTCTTGTCAAACTCGTTCTAACATGTCATTTTCGATAGAGTTGGTTGCATTGATTATGCGATCCCTTAGCTCATCTATATCGTGGGGCATTGGTGGGATAAACACCTTATCTTTCACGTAACCCCAGAGAAAGAAATCACATGGCGTGAGGTCTGGTGATTTTGGTGGCCACAGCATAATGCGTCGGTCTTCTTCAGACGCACGTCCTAACCAGCGCCGAGGTAATGTTGTATTAAGGTACTGTCGAACCTCGTTATGAAAACGGGCAGGACAACCATCTTGCTGGAAAATGAAGTCCTCGAGTACCTGAGGCGTAAGCCGTAATTGTAACATATCTACGTATATCATGCCGGTTACTGTCGTTTCTATAAAAAAGAACGGCCCATATACTGCCTCATGAGAGATCGCACAAAAAACGTTTACTTTCGGAGAATCCCGAATGTGTTCCACATAAGCGTGTGGATTTTCAGTTCCCCAAACACGCACGTTATGACGGTTTACTTTGCCGCTAATATGGAAAGTAGGTTCATCGCTGAAAATTATCTTGTTTAGAAAACCTTCATCTAACAAAATCTTTTCCTGCAACTGAAAACAAAATCGAGGCTAAGTGTTTTATCTCCATCAGAAAGACGCTGGATTAATTGAAGACGGTACGGTTTGAAAAATATACGTTTACGGAGAACTCTCCACACTGCTGTTTTCGGAATTCCTAATTCTCTGCTTGCAGCCGCAGTCGATTTTGACGGGCTGCGAATGAAACTTGCACGCACACGTTAGACATTGACTTCTGAGGTTGATGGACGGCCGGCTGATTTTCGCTTGCACAAGCAACCAGTTTCACTGAATTGTTTATACCGTGCACGAATTGATTCGTCACTTGGTGGCTCCTTATGAAATTTCAACCGAAACGCACGTTGCACAGAAATTACTGACTTTGACAAGTGAAATTTTAACACACAAAACGACTTCTCGCTTCCCGTGGCAGCCATTTTTTCTAATATCGACGCCTAGCGAGCAAATGGTTTACTAACTGCCTAATATATGTGGAAAAAATTATTTGAAGTACTCTTTCGTACAGAACTTGTTTTATTCTTATGAGTGAAATAGTTTTTTGTTAATGAATTTTCGAAACTCCAAAGAACATTATGAAACACCCGGTATATATATATATATATATATATATATACAGACACAAGTTAAATTGTGATTTATTATTTGAGATTCCAAACCTTTTATTTAGGTGGGAAGTTATATTGGAGACAGCAGGTAAATGAAAAAATATATTTTAATATATATTAGATAAACAATAAAAATTTATTCATTGTATTAAGGTAATAAAGTGAATAATTAGTAGGACACGTGCAATAGTTTCACGTAAAAGATTTCATTATGTAAATATAAATAGTTCTATAAATATTAAATTCATTATAATAAACCATTTTTTTTAACTGCGAAAAGTAACGCTAATTTACAAATACATTTATAAATCAATATGCATAGGAGACATTTCTTTTAATTAATATATGTTATGTTTACTCACGGCAATCGATGACTTAGGGGGCCTTTTATACAACAGACAAGTAACGCAATTTATATAAATCTCCTTAAAAATAACGCATTAAATATAAGAAAGAAAAGACATTAAATAGTAAACAATTTCTGTAAAAAAAAAATTAGATCACATTTCGGCTGCCCGAAACAATTATGATACAACAAAATATATACAAGGGGAATTAGTTAAAGACAAATATAAATAAAAAAACTTATGTGTACACCACATGAATTCCTTGTACGCCTATTAAATTACATACACACATCTTTAAAAGTACATAAAGTGTTATTTCACTAATAACTTATGATTTTTTTAATATATATATTTTTTTATTGTTACTGAATTATTTATTGTAAATATTTTTTACAATCACGGGTTATAATTATTAATAAACCAATATATTTCAGTTAATGAAAAAGTTAAAAAAAAAGGAGACGAAGTCCGATTCGAACCTATGTGCCTTTCCCTTGTAAGATTCAAATTATTTCATTAATCAAAATTTTATTTGGCTATAACTCTGTAACCAACGAAAATAAGTATTACTTATGATATACAGAGTTATCATAAAAGAACAGTGCGGTATCAGTAATTCATAGAAAGATTGTAGGGAAATTTCTAGATGTTATATTGGTATCCCTGAAAGACTCCAACCCAAAAGTTTGTTTATCAGCAGTTGTAACCACAACGTCAGTTCTTGTATTGTTGTTGCGGTGAGTTTAGTGAGTTACTATGTTCTCGGATAAAGACAAAGCAAAGTGTGTTTTATTGATAGCCGAATTAAAATCCATAATTTTAGTTCAACGTGCGTTTCGACGTGAATTCGGAAGAGATCCAAAACACAAAAATAACATAACACGTCGGTTCAAACGATTCGAAGAAACTGGATCGGTTAAGAAACAGAAATCAACCGGCAGACAAAGTGTACCAGACGAAACGGTTGAACTAATTAGACAATCGGCAATTGAACTCCTGGGAAGTCCATCTCCCGTCGAAGCGTCGAATTAGGTATTCCGAAATCAACAGTTCACAAAGTTTTACGTAAAAAACTGAAATTTCACGCTAATAAAATCCAGATACTGCAGGAATTGAAACCCGATGATGGTGTAAAACGTTACAATTTCGCTGTTGAAACGTTGGACAGAATAAGCGAAAACGAATCGTTTTTAGACGATATAATTTTTACAGGCTAAGCTACATTCCATGTGAATGAATGTGTTAACAGACACAATTCTGGAATATGGGGCTCTGAAAACCCACACAAAATTATTGAGAAACAACGCGATTCGCCTGAAGTTAATGTTTGGTGTGGTGCGATGAAAAATCGTGTAATAGGGCCTTTCTTGTTTGCTGAAAAAACAATTAATGGAGTTGTGTATCTTGACATGTTAACCGATTATTGCTTTCCTCAACTCGAAAACATTCATCGACTTAATTTCCAACAAGATGGTGCTCCCCCGCACTTCAATGCATCGGTCACGGATGCTTTGAACGAAAAATTTGGAGATCGATGGATAGGCCGGCAAGGACCCATACTTTGAAATTTATTAATTATGTAAAAAAAATGTTTGAGACAACAAATTTGAAAAATAAAAACAAATTGTAAGTAATTCTGTTTTAATTTAAACCATGTTCAAAACCGCACCATTCTTTTATGATAACCCTGTATATCGTTGAAAAGCTATTAATGAGGACATATTACTGTAGTTACGAAAAATTCCAAAACCCAAATTTTTTGGATACTTTTGGTTCAGTCGACTGTAATCAAAAGGGGAAATGTACAACTAGAAAGTTATAACAGTCCTAAATACAAAATTTCAACATTCTACGGCTAATCGTTGTGAATTACACTTACGTATAGACATCACGCCGAACCTAGTTAAAATGGATTCGGGGATGGTCAAAATGGATATTTCCGTTGAAGTCTAAAAACCGAAATCTTTCGCGATTACAATACTTCCTTTACTTCGTACAAGGAAGTAAAATACAAAACAAAAAAAGAAATATAATTTAAATAAGTAAAATATTTTATTGGACGATTGTAAATAAAATAATTTATAAATAAATGACCAATATGTTTACGAAACAGTATAGAAATAGAATGATATATAATTAATAATAATACTATTATTTAAAAGAGAGTTCATTTTTATAGTTTTGGTAAACAACATATTGATAAACAATGTAACCTCAAAAATACAATTCATAATTAATTTACTATATATATACATATATATGTGTGTGTGTGTGTGTGTGTGTAACCTTCATGATTACTAACCTAAAAAAATTTCATAAGTTGAACTCTCTTCTGTCGAAGTTCATTTCATTAAGATATCTGTGAAATACCCTTAATCTACTCTGGTATTTTTTTTATATACAGAGTGATTCACGAAGAACGTAACAAACTTTCAGGAAATGTTGCTACTGGTGAAAATAAAGAAAAAATTCAAATAAACATAGCTTCGTTAGAGAGTGTCGGCTAGCGAAAGTTTTCGCCCTGACTTCTGCGTCTTCGGTAAAATTAAAGTCAAATTTGCAATTCTTGGGATCCAAATTAACGGATAAATTTAAGAGTTCCTTTTTAATGAAATTTAACCAGAATAACTGATAAAAAGAAACGTTCCAAATTTGTATTTTAAATAATATTCGAAAAATCTGACGTAGAAGACAAAAGATTGGGGTTGAAAAACATACTATTTTATTTTCCGGGTAAAATAACTTTGTTAAACGGGTAATAAACAAATAAGAACTTTTGTAGAGAATTTGATTCTAAGTAAAATGGTACGAATAAAGGCCACAGAAACTAAATACAACGTAAAAAATTCATTAAAAAAACAATACATCAAAATACGATAGATTTTAACCAAATTTAAACGAAACAAAATTTACAATAATGCAAAACAAAATAATTAACTATTTTAGAATAAGAAACACAAAAAACGTAACATATAAAACCGGCTAACAAACAATTAAATAAACTGCTAAAACTCTCCTTCGCCAGAGTGGATATAACATTACCCGACGTACAATGGTTTTTTGGTGGCTTCCGTATTTCAACAGGGTTGTTTTGTATTGGTTATACAACACAGAGAATTCTAATTACTAACTCTTCTATTGAATTATTACACTTTTGTTCGTATGGGTTTGACTGATTTACTCCGTGAGAAGCCAGATAAAGAAAACGTTGTTTGTGTTTTACAAGCCAAACGGATTATACATAATTCTTGATTTTGCGTAAAGGGTCGTGATATATCTATTTTGATTAAGCGACAGGACAGATAAATAGCGTTGTGGAAAAGTGAGTTGTCGCAATTCTACTCGTTTAAGAAGGGATATGTGGCTGTAATCCAGCAAACTGAAGTTGGAAGTTGTTTTTCCTAACGTATGAAGTAAAGAATATACCAAATTTAAGTTTTGTAACGAAAAAATTCGGTGTGGATAGTGCGCTGTAAACGATTGGAAAAATTTGTAAGCCAAGTTTGCACGGACGTCTTCCTCCGTAACCCAGTAATAATAGGTTGAACATGGAAATAATGAATCTTTTTTTCAAGGAGAAATTTTACTCTCAGCGGTGAGTGTTTGTGGAATTTGTAGAGAAACAAAAGAATGTTACGTATATGCGGACCCTGACTGAAAGAAATACATGTTACTAATTGTTATAAAGGAATGTACTACACCTGGAACGAACAGGGATATCTCTAAAGACCGCTGAGAAATTTCTCTCCTTAAGGTTGGCGAACCTGTATTGTTTATGGCCACGCTAGTAATGTTCACACTGTATTGTTGTCTGTTAAGTTATCGCGTTGTAGTATCTTTGATTACATGTGAGTTATTAAGTTATAAAATGAATAGGAAAATCGATGAACCGACCGGGTTGGTCTAGTGGTTAACGCGTCTTCCCAAATCAACTGATTTGGAAGTCGAGAGTTACAGCGTTCAAGTCCTAGTAAAGCCAGATATTTTTACACGGATTTGAATACTAGATCGTGGATACCGATGTTCTTTGGTGGTTGGGTTTCAATTAACCACACATCACAGGAATGGTCGAACTGAGAATGTACAAGACTTAACACTTCATTTACACTCATACATATCATCCTCATTCATCCTCTGAAGAATTAAAAATAAAAATTGATAAAATAAACATATATGCATTTACAGAGCTTAATATAAAATGGACTTACGTGTGAAACATTTTGTGAAAAATTGACCCCAAACTATTTACCCCACCCCCAGAAGTTATGACCCCAAACTTACACCAACAAATTACCACAAATACACCAGTCCCTATAAAAAATTTCATCAAAATCAGTTTACCCAATATAAATTTATAAAGCTTCAAACAATTCGAAACATGTACATATGTACGTACGAACATTACACCCCGTTTTTTGTTTTTTGAGGTCCGTGGGTCATGGAACGTCGAAAAATGGGAAGAAACCAATACCCCATTTTTTGACTGTTTACCATACTTTCCTTATTGCAACTAACTAGAGGTTACTAACTACAGAGGTATGATGCCAGAAAAGTAAAAATAAAAAAAATATAATATTACTTTAACCAGAAACAGTTACAATTTCCACATCTTTAGTACATATAAACTGCTGTTACATGAAGTTATTTTAGGATATTAGAATATCTTAACCCACCGGGTTGGTCTAGTGGTGAACGCGTCTTCCCAAATCAGCTGATTTGGAAGCCGAGAGTTCCAGCGTTCAAGTCGTAGTAAAGCCAGTTATTTTTACACGGACTTGAATACTAGATCGTGGATACCGGTGTTCTTTGGTGGTTGGGTTTCAATTTACCACACATCTCAGGAATGGTCGAACTGAGAATGTACAAGACTAACACTTCATTTACACTCATACATATCATCCTCTGAAGAATTATCTAAACGGTAGTTACCGGAGGTTAAACAGGAAAAAGAAAGAAAGGAAAATCGATGATACGTGGAGCCATATGTTTTTTAAACGATCAAAACGTTAAGCCGGTTGAAATTCGGAGGCAGTCGGTTACTGTATGGTAATTAATAGTGAATGAAATAAACGTCCGAAAATAGTGTGAAAGGTTTAGAGATAACAGAATTAATGCGAACGATGAAGATCGTTCGGGGAGGTCCTCGATAAATCACCGAGGAGTTGTTGAAACGCGTCGATGATGAAATCAGAAAAGATCGTCGCTCAAAGATTTCCGACCAGTCCCTTCATTTTCCTGATGTTTCAATTTGTTTTTCCTGTTTCCCTTGTTTTTTCTGTTTTCAGAGTTATCGGTTGCATTGTTCATGACCGTTTACGCTTTAGAAAGATCTGTGCAAGTTGGGTGCTGCACGCCTTAATGGAACATCATAAACAAATCCGAATGGGATCTGCTTTGGAATTTTTGATACGCTATACAGTAAAAGATGATGAGTTACTTAATTCAATCGCTGCCGCCGATAAAACATGGATTTCGTATTACTCGTACACGCAGGAGAGAAAACTGCAGTCAATTGAATGGCGTAATCTTCAATCACCATCCAGACCGACAAACATCAAGCCACAGCCATTTAGACACAAACTGATGGCCGGAGTATTTTGGGATCGGTTCGGCAAATTACTGATTGATTTCATCCAACGTGAAACGACTGTAAATGAAGAAGCCAACTGCGAAACTCTACATAAGTTACGGCGCGCCATTCAAAAAAGGCGACGTGGGCGGCTGACCGCTGGCGTCGTCCTGTTGCATGATAATGTATGTCTACATGTTGCGAGTCCGATAAGTGATTTACTGAGAAAATTTATTTAGGAAATTTACGATCACCTACCATATAGTCCGGACTTGAGATCCAGTGGAACTAATGTTTCTGATATGACAGTTCATAGAAGAGTTTTGGCAGTGGGAAGGATTGCTCGGAAAACTAAAAAGAAGCAGTTACTGATACAGGTTATGAAGAAAAAAAGACTTCAATGGGCAAAGGAACATAAAGAATAGACTACTGAAATGTGGAAAAAATTTATTTTTTCAAACGAGACTCAATTCTTTGTCCAAGGAGAGAGAGTAGCCTACATTCGTAAATCGGCGGATGAGAAGACTACTACGCCAGCACACCTACAAGAAGCTCCCAAACACCCAGCCAAAAAGATGTTTGGGGATATTTTTCACATGAAAGGCCAGGAGCGCTTATGCCTTTGGATGAGATGATGAAATCGGACCGATACATTAACATATGCCAAAGAAAAATAGTCCCGCTTATGCAGAAGAACCCAGAACTCATTTTCCAAGAGGACCTTGCATCGTGTCACACGTCAAAGAAAGCAAAAGAATTCTTCAAAAACCAAAAACTTCCGAGTGCTTTCGTAGCCAGGGAACTCCCCCTGACCTGAATCCCACTGAAAATTTATGGGCCATAATAAAAAGAAGACGTGGGAAAATGAATTGTAGTACAAAAACTGACCTTATTAGTTCAGCGATACAGGTTTGATTTCGAGATGAAGAATCCAAAATCATTGTTCTACCTTCGTGGAATCAATGCTAAAGAAGATTAATGAGATGAAAAAAAAAAACAATGGGACACAACGCCATATTGGTAGGTAATGTTTTTTTGTTTTTTTAATACAAACTATTACATTTGAGTAAGTTTGACTCTTAAAATTTTTTTTTTTTTAAATAAAATTTTCTGATAAAAATACTGTGTTCGAATTAATTTGTTCGCCACTGTATGTATACAATTTTGTGGCTCGAAAATCTCCAAAACTATAACATCAGTTTCATTGAAATTTAGATGTGCCATAGTACTGTATATGAAATTATGCTTGTAAAAATTTGATGAAGATTGGTTGAGTCGTTCTTGAGTTACTCTCAATTTAAGATCGAAAAAATTTGATCGGGACAAATTAGAAGCGTAGTTTGTTTATGATGCTGCAAGTTGGAACGTTGACGTTTAATTATCCGCCGTATCTATTGTTAACAGTATAAAATAACAAAAAAATATTAAAACCAGATTACGTAAAGTCAGTCATCTTGCGAAAAACTGCACAAGATTTTTTATTTTCTAACAGTAATTAAATTTTATTTTGTGTTGCAGATTATGATTCATAATTCCCTTGATACGTTAAAAGAAAATATATCATTGGATATTCTACCGAGCGATTACGGTGGCAATGCACCTTCATTAAAAGAACTTAACAGTAAGTATTCATAATTTAGAGGGGAAAACCCAAACTGTTATATATTATATCAAATGAAACCGAAATAACAACGATACGCAACGGGGAAACCCAATGGAAAATACTCGTGTGTGTATATAATTTGTCATAATTTTAGCTATCAGAATTTAAATAAATAGACTGAATGATAGTCCCAAACTTTACATCATAAAAATTAAAAATATGTATGTATTAAAAAGTTGAGAACAAAGTTGTTATACTTTCCTGGCATTGGTAATTTTAAAAATGTAAAAATAATGATACGTGAAAAAAGTTTAAAAAATTCAAAAAGATCGATGTTTTTAAACTTTGATTCTCCAACCGCAGTATTGCCCCCAAGTATTTTTTTTTTGGCCCGCCTCCACTACTACTATATGCTTAAAAAGGCATAAAAAAATCGATTAAAAAATACGCAGTAAATAAAAAGATACTATTTTAATTTTTTGGGGAAGGGAAGAATGTGGGGGGCAATTAAAAAAAATGATAAAATAAACATATATGCATTTACAGAGCTTAATATAAAATGGACTTACGTGTGAAACATTTTGTGAAAAATTGACCCCAAACTATTTACCCCACCCCCAGAAGTTATGACCCCAAACTTACACCAACAAATTACCACAAATACACCAGTCCCTATAAAAAATTTCATCAAAATCAGTTTACCCAATATAAATTTATAAAGCTTCAAACAATTCGAAACATGTGCATATGTACGTACGAACATTACACCCCGTTTTTTGTTTTTTGAGGTCCGTGGGTCATGGAACGTCGAAAAATGGGAAGAAACCAATACCCCATTTTTTGACTGTTTACCATACTTTACTTATTGCAACTAACTAGAGGTTACTAACTACAGAGGTATGATGCCAGAAAAAAAAAATATATATATATAATATTACTTTAGCCACAAACAGTTAAAATTTTCACATCTTTAGTACATATAAACTGCTGTTACATGAAGTTATTTTAGGATATTAGAATATCTTAACCCACCGGGTTGGTCTAGTGGTGAACGCGTCTTCCCAAATCAGCTGATTTGGAAGCCGAGAGTTCCAGCGTTCAAGTCCTAGTAAAGCCAGTTATTTTTACACGGAATTGAATACTAGATCGTGGATACCGGTGTTCTTTGGTGGTTGGGTTTCAATTAACCACACATCTCAGGAATGGTCGAACTGAGAAAGTACAAGACTACACTTCATTTACACACTCATACATATCATCCTCATTCATCCTCTGAAGGATTATTTAAACGGTAGTTACCGGAGGCTAAACAGGAAAAAGAGAGAGGATATTAGAATATTAAAAGAGAGAGAAAAAAATTTAGAATAAGCTATCTGAACTACCTTTACTAAATTAACAATAAAATCTCTCTCTCCCGCACTCTCTCTCTCTCTCTATATATATATATATATATATATAGCTATACTGAAATTGAAAATTTATCGTAAATATAAAACAGAAGTCCGAATATTACATTAAAAAAACAGATATTCATTTAAAAATCAAGAACTGACCGACCCAATTTTTTTTATCGATATCTTTATAGAAATTTTAAGATAGTTTTAGATATATATTTATTAAGATAACTTCGTTATTGAATACACAATACAACTTAAATAAAGAGCGTGTTAAAATTTTCAGCGCGAAAGTGTTATGTTTAGTGGGTGTAACATATTACACCCACTAACCATAACACTTTCTATTAGCTCCCTAAATAAAAAGTAGAAAAAAAGAGAATTCTATTTTGGTATTTCTGTATTTCGAGAAAATTATAATGTACTATGATTTAAGGTTGATGTATTTTTTTTTAAAATCTAGCACACTATGTATGCACTGTATATATAAATAAAACATTTGTATAAATTTCGATGTATACAAAGAATAATTTTGGAAAATAATGGATAATCTACATGTTTGCCCGATATAAAAATTAAGATGCCTACTATAATCCCTAAATGATTGTATTTTTTTTTATAAAAATGTAAAATTTTATTCAAATCGATCAAGTAGGGAATTATAGTACATTTGTATATTAATTTAAAAAAATAACTGTAGAAATCATTAGTAAATAATACGGTTAAACCTTCACCGGAAGCTTTGTTAAACAATTTATAATTACTGTGGATAATTTTTAACGTGACACGATATCAGAGACGCATAATTTTTCAGGAAAATCTTATCCAACTCTCTGGTGGCTTTTTCTGGAATTTTTTTTAATAAATTCAAGGAAATCAACATAAAAATATACATTAAAAATGTGTTTCCCCTTCTCATAATAATTGCAAATAGTTTAATTTTCCGTGGATAAAACTGTATCCGATTCCTTTCTGCATGGTCTTTTTTCATTACTTATTTTTATTAAGGATTGGAATAACTGTTCAAAGATTCTGTGGAATTATATACAATTAAAGCGCACTCGATATTGAGGGATTTGACTGGATGATGGGAGGGGATGTCAGTATTATTTATGAATCTATGTCCTAGGCTCTATGATTAAGCTTCTTTTACAATGTCAGAACAAAAAGCTTTAAATGTAATAATTCCGGTAAAGATAAAACCGGTAAAATTTTATTCAATTTATTTATACAGATTACAATTTCATTTTTCAATATTCTACTGAGCAAATGCAGTGTATGACATATACTTCTCAACAGAATGGTACACTTACATTCGTTGCCTATATATTTTGATCTAATATATATATATATATATATATACACCAGGATAACTCAATTATTATCCGCAATGTAGTTATAAATTTTATTGGAATACAAATAGGAAACTTACATGTATATCATTTTTCAACATAGTCCCCTTGCATTTTAACGAACTTGGTCCATCGTTGCACAAGCTTACTGATGCCCTCATAAAAGAAGGTTTTCGGTTGAGCTGCGAGCCAGGAATGTACCGTTTCTTTCACTGTTTAAGGCCCCTTAATGCCTCTTTGAGTGGACCAAACAAGTGGTAGTCAGAAGGAGCAAGATCAGGACTAAACGGAGAACGAGCCAGTACTTCAAAGTTGAGTTTCTGGAACGTTTCAGCAGTATGTGGACGGGCATTATCGTGCAACAACACAACACCTTTCGACAGCAGTCCTCGGCGTTTGCTTCGAATTGCAGGCTTCAGCTTGGCAGTAAGCATCTCACTGTAACGCGTACTGTTTATTGTCGTGCCACTTTCCTCATAATGTTCCAGTACTGGGCCTTGTGAGTCCTAAAAAACCGTAAGCATCAGTTTTCCTGCGGACGGTTGGTTCTTGAACTTTTTTTTGCAGGACGAATTAGGATGTTTCCATTCTCTGCCATGTTGCCTCTGTATGTTTCCATTCATACTCTGCCGTTTACTCTCCGGCTCGTAATGCCATGATGAATACATGTTTCGTCACCAGTGGTGATTCTGTCTAAGAAGATTCGTTACCGTAGCGATCCAAACGTTTTTGGCAGATCTCCAAGCGCGTTTGTTTATACGACTGTGCGAGTTGTTTTGGGACCCATCTTGCACAGACTTTAGGAGACCCAAGTCTGTCGTGGATGATTTCGTAGGCAGAACCGTGACTAATTTGCAAACGATGTCCCACTTCATCAATAGTTACTCGTCTGTCTAAGAAAACCATGTCACGTGCACGCTCAATGTTTTCCTCATTTGTGGCGGTAAACGGTCGTCCGGCTCCTTCATCGTGCGTAACACTTATGCGACTATTTTTGAATCCTTTCGTAGATACTCCGTTGCGGCAGCACACTGTTCCCGTATTGTATCGAAAGTCTTCGACGAATTTCGGTCCCTGATACACTTTCCGACCACAAAAAACGGATCGCTGAACGTTGCTCTTCTTTGGTGCAAAAGAAAGCGGAGCAGCCATGGTTAACGGCAGGGAAACGATAATGGAACTAATCTAGCAGCATCAAACCTGCACAGACATAACAACAATTAAACCACGCATGCGTCATCTACGCAACACGACAGTACTACCAACATAAACAAAAATATAACTAAATTGCTGATACTAATTGACTTATTCTCGTGTATATATATATATATAATATATATATAAGGCAACTTGTGATTGAATAATCAACGCTCAAAAAAACCTACTGAAGATAAATTGAGGAGAAATTGTATACATGTTCTTCTTACTGGGCAGCAACACACTGATAAAGGATTTTTCGAAATTCCGAATTTAAAGGGTTAAAATGGAGTAAAAAATGAAGATATCAACTTGATTTTTGATACGTGTAATTTTCATGTAAATATCTAAAAACCAATTTCCGAAAGAGTTTTCGAAATTCGACCTTGAAAGAAGTGAAGAAGTGTAAAAAAAAATTTTTAGAATGATTGCAAATTTTCCCCATCTCAAACTAAACTAAATGAGATATTCACTAAATTTAGACTTGTAAATACTCTTCAGATAAATATCTAAAAACCATTTTCGGGTTTATTGAATTTCGATTTTTTAAGGAGTGCGAAAGTATACGGCGCAGAGGTTTAACCGACACAGCCAATGTCATTGTATGTGCGACGCGTCTGGCTGCACCTGCTTCCGGTTACTTCACTAAAAAGACAAAAGTATTTTTAAAAAAAAGAGAAACAAAGTACGATTACCTCCGAGTGGTATTTATGGTAACGCTAAGACCCGGACAAATGCAAATTCTTAGATCACTCAAAGTTTGAGGTACTGTACTGACTAAATTGTTGCTCTAAAGAAATTACAATACACTGTGATATTTATTATAACTGAATAGGCTTTAATTTTTTTTATCATTATTATTCTGACAAGCATGAGTTTAATGCAGCGAAGTCCAAGAAGCAGAGCCCTCTAGCGAACCACGACCGGTTAATTATTCCCTGATCGCGACGAGAAAAGCAAGAAACCATATAGCGCGGGCGAAGTCGCGATGGGGATGCTAGCAAACATATATATCCTGCAGTTAGGATGAAAGTTGAAGATACATTTTACAATCTAAAATTTTACATTGATTTTCTCGAATTTATTATTTTTTTAATTACTTCCAGAAAAAGCCACGACATAACAGATTCAGATTAAATATTATCCTCGCACGTCACTAGAATTGCATAATGTTTAAAATTACCGAATTAATTAGAAATAGTTTGCTTTTGTTGAAAGTTTGTTTACCCTATATTTACTAATTATTTCTACAATTGAATTCTTAAAATGAACATACAAGTTATAATTTACTACTGAGATCGATTTAAATAAGAAATAAAACAAATAAAATCATTTAGAAATGTATAAATAGGTATCTTACTTTTTATAGAGGACAAACGTGTAGTTTATTTAATAATTACTAATAATAAATGAACTCAGCAAGCATAAATAATATATATATTTTTTGTTGTTGTTGTAATTACCCAACCTTAGCCGGTAATTACTTTTTCTACACTTTTATACATGTTACAAAAAATAAAATAACATTCAAAATGTATTTTTAGTTTAATAAATAAATATAATAAGTTATTTATTTTATCAGGCTATAAATGCCCTTTATAGGTCAGAATAATTGTATAACAGAACTTAATATTTTTTACAGCATATCACAACACAATATATATATATATATATATATATATATAAAATTATATTAAGCATAGAATATATTATATATATACATATATATCTGTTATAGAATAACGCAAGCAATATCTTAACTATGATTGCGTCAGCTACCAACTCCTTTTTCCCCCTCTACTAAACGCTTTCAGACTGCCTGGCCATATGTCTTATAAAATACAATTGACTAAATAGAAATTTATACCAATTTACTATAATGTTAACTGTCAGTAAGATTAATAATTTCTAATGAAAACAAAAAATTATTTTTAATTTTTAAACTACCATTACAACATGCAATAAACAGTAAACATTTATGCATATTTAAAAAAAAAATTAACCGTAAATTTAGATTTTTTTGGGGTAATTTAGTTTATTTTATTCGTTTATTTGGCACGGAATTTCATTTACTTTTTTTAATGAAAATCATTAGCTACAAAATACATCCACGAGTAATATATATATATGTTAAAACTTCTACAAAAGAAACGATCCTATCTTTAAAAATAATTAGATAATAATAATAAAAAAATACTGTAGAATTCTTTTAGTTTCAATTTTTTCAGATCGGGTTCAACTTAAAAACAAAAAAAGACTGTTAAAAAAAAATTAAAAGCTTTCAAGAAAAACTAATAGAATTTTTTTAATTGATTTAAAAAAAAGTTAGTTTCATTGTCATTATTATTTACTTTTTCTTTTTTTTTTTTTACTTGTATTGAAAACTAGCTGGTCAGGGTTCCTCCCCTTGAACTCTCATTGTATTCATTATCTTTATGTTTGTGACAATAAAAGTGGTAAATAACAACAATTAAACAAACTGTTCAATTAATAAAAACTATCAGTGTATTGTAATTTCTTCAGAGGAGCAATTTGGCTCTCGAAACTTTCAAAACAGTCAGCCCCCCATCTAAAAAAATAATAGTTATATATATAGTTACTTGTCCTTCGTAAGGGTAAAAAAGTATTTTGCACGGCAGTAGTATCGTAAAATCAGAAAAAAAAGTTGTAAAAAGAAAAAAGGCTATAAAAAAGTAAAATCGTAAACAATATTATACTAAATTGTAAAATAAATTATAAATTCACAATGTTTTTGCACAATTTTTCTATATTAAACGCTAATAATATTCACCAAAATTAATTTTATAACCGTTGAAATAAAAAAAAACCTTTTCTACACTTTTTAACATTTGGGAACCAAAATATCAAGGAGGGTTTTTCATTGAAATAATTATTAAAATAACATGAAAGCATCAAAATTCCAAAATTTTTAATGAAAAAGTGATTTCTTAACAAAAAAAAATTTAAAGAGAACTGTTTCTGAATATTAAAAATAAAGTATAATTTTTATGAGAGTAACGAAAAAAAAATTGCTTTTCATTTTAAGTTTGGAATATAATATAGATACCAAAGCTAAATAACCCTTAAGGCGATGAAAAAAATAAAAAATAAATAAAAATTTAAAGAATTAGAACCAAAAAACAAAATATATATTCTTTAGAGATGGGGAAGAAATTTTCAGAAAATTTTTCTAAAAATATTCATATGCAGATTAAGCTAAACAAATTTTTTTACGTAAAGTTTTCCCTACACCTAACACTCCCTCCAATAAAGGCTAAAATAAGAAAAAGAAAATTTTCAAAAACCTTTCTACATTTTAGACCCGGGGGTCTTGCCGTCCTTCGTCCGCAAGACGTAGCGTCTCGGCCTTTTAAGCCGGAGGTTCCCGGGTTCGAATCCCGGTCAGACATGGCATTTTCACACACGCTACAAATCATTCATATCATCCTCTGAAGGAATACCTAACGCTGGTCCCGGAGGTTAAAAAAAAAAGATCCGGGTTCTTAAAAAAAATTTTAAACATATCTTGTTAGCTTTATGTATAAACTTTCAAAAGGATTTAAAAAAATATTTAAACCGAAGGGAGATCTATTTCAATTTTAATAGGCGAGATCGATTTTTTGAAGAAAAAAATATTGTAATATTTAAATATGCATTGTAGGTAACAAATTTGGTTTAAAACGTTTTCTCTAAAGTGCTTTTGAAGAAAATCGAAATCGGTTTCTTTTTTCATACCCTCCCTCGCCTTTAAAAAATTTTGAAAAAAATTAATACGATCAATGCCCCACATATAGAAATATTTAATCCAAATTTGAATAAAATTGTTGGGTTGTTCCTGAGATATATGGTCAAAAGCCGTGCGACATTCATACGTACGCACATTTATTTTTTGATGTAGATCGACTGTATAAAAAATTTGCAAAAAGTTTTTTACCCTATTTTTGACACAATTACAATCATAATTTTTCCTTTAATATATTCGGGATATATTTTTCAGGAAAGAAAAAGAAAAAATATGATGCGGACGCCACATGACTTCTTTTGTATGCCGATTAAATTACATATACACATTTTATTTTAAAATGAAAAGTACATAAAATTTTATTTTTATTTTTTATTTTTTACTTTTAAGACCATAATGGATCACTTTAGTTCATTTTTTTTTTTAGCGAGTTCTTTCTTTTCTTGCTGATTTGTTGTTTTTCAGCTTTTCTTTTTTGCCAGTAATTTCTAAGGGTTTCTTTCTAAATTTATTAGTTATCGGGACGATCGTTATATAAATCTCTTCGTTTGGAATAATTCTCCAAATCCCGTCTTTTTTAATATTTTTCCCGATGCATCGTCGTAGAATCTGTCTTTCAATCTTTTCCAGTTTGTCGGTAAACCTTGTCTGGTACGGTCCAAATACGGGTTTCGCAAAAACGAAAACCGGAAACTATGAGAAATTAAAAAAATAAAGAAACAAGATTCCTATCAAAACCAAAGAAAACAAATTTAAACTTTATTTTATTAATAACTTCTGATATTTTTCATATTTTTTTTTTTAATTGTTATTATTGAATTATAATTTATTGTAATTTTTTTACAATCAGAGGTTAATAATTATTAACAAGTCAATATATTTCATTTAAAAAAGAAAAGGTTAAAACAAAAAAGGAGATGAAGTCTGATTCGAACCATGTGCCTTCTCTTTGTACGAGCCAAATATTTCATTACTTAAAATGTAATTTGGATATAACTCTGGAACCAACGAAAATAAATACTACTTATGATATATCGTAGAAAAGCATTCAATGATGGCTTACTACTACAGTTAAGGAAAAGTCCAAAATCCAAATTTTTGGATACTTTTGGTCCAGTCGATTGCAATCAAAAGGGGAGGTGCAAAACTAAATGTTACAACAGTCCTAAAAACAAAATTTCAATATCCTACACCTAGACGTTTTTGAGTTATGCGAGATACATACATAAGTACGTAAGGACGTCACGCCGAAACCAGTCAAAATGGACTCAGGGATGGTCAAAATGATATTTCCGTTGTAATCCGAAAACCAAAATTTTTCGCGATCACAATACTTCTTCCTTTACTTCGTACAAGGAAGTAAAAAGAGTGTTTCTGTTAAGAGGTTGTAAATCTAGAATTAACTTCAAAATAATCTTTTCTAGAGTTGGAAAATATTTTTTCTTCCCTTTAAAACATTAAGTAAAATTTCTTTTGGGCCATAAAATGAGAAACAATAAATAATTTAAATTAAAATTGAATTACACGAGGCAAATACATAAATAAAGCAATTATTTTATTTCTTCGTATAGCCATATAAAAAAAAATAGAAATTTGCGTGCACGTGTGCGCCTACACGTGCGTATTTATACCTTAACTCATCTGGTAGAACGAACCTTATAAATTGGTTATTAAATTATTTAAATCAATTTCCAATTCTATTGTTACTAATACTACTACAACTTACAACTTACACACACACACACCGCACAATATCCATGAGCAGACATGCACAGAAATATAAATGGAAAAAAAAATCACAACATGACGCATTTTATGCACGCTTGAATGGGCAAAAAAAAATCAAAGGCTATTCCTACGGTAACAATATAAATTATTTAACACGTTAGAAATCCGATTCTGAACTGGCGCGTTCATATAATAACAAAAAAAAACCAAGATATTTAACAGAGAATAATTTTTAAAATATAATACAAAAATATACATAAAAAAAAATTACAAACAAAGATAAACGCTAATCAACTACTAAGATAAAATTCGCAAATATAAACCTTAAAAAAAATGTAAATATATTAGTCAGGTTATATTTTTATCTAAGTTTGATGTTCAACATGCAAAGTATTTGAGGATAATTTTGTTATTCATCAATCACGTTTCTATTAACCAACGCAATTCATTTAATACATGGAATTAAAAAAAAAATTAAAAAAGAAAACTAAAAAAAAAAAATATCCTTCTTAAGTATTTATTAACTTAAGGGAGTAAAACTCTCTAATTTGATTATTAATTACAAAATCTAACATATATTATATATATAAAAATTTAGTGGTTTCAGAGAGTCTGTTACTCTTTCACGCAAAAACTACTGAATCGCTTCAGAAGAAATTTTGTTTGAACAAAGTTTTTATATCCAGGAAGAACGCAGAACTTTTGCCGTTACAAAATGTTTCACCGAAACGGTGCCCGTTTTAATGGCTTGTGGTAACAAACATATGTTTCTATTTTTCTTCTTTTTTTTGTGAATCGGAGAAACCCTATTTACGGGCAGAGTATCGGGGTCGTTATTAGGTTCCGCAAAATGTTATTAGAAGTGCGTATGGATACCTGCACCCAACTTGTTCTTCCACAATTCGGGTCATTTTGTCACGGAGTTGAGCAACGAGGTTGACCTTCAGGAATTCAGTGACTTCAGTGAACCTGTTTGTTACTTGGAAGGGCGACCCGGGCTAACATCATCTTCAGCGTCTTCTCGGCCATCTTAGAAACGCTTAAACCAATCAAAAAGCCACGAATGTGATAAAAATTCATTGCCAAATACTCTTTTTTAATAAAACATAAGTTTCAGTAGAGGTTTTCCCAAGTTTCATATGACATTTCACGACAATTCTTTGTTCTAATAAAACACTTATAATTTTTTCGGTAAAACAAAAAAAGAGATGTTACCCAAACGAAAGCCAAGGTCAGACTAATATGTCTACAGAAACTGTTGTGGCAACAATCGAAAGAGAAGGCTTCACACTACACAGCTGTCGGTCACACTAATACGGCGCATGCGCAGTTCTTCTGTAGCAGCCTTAGTCTCGTTATTTAATAGCCGCACTTTGTACGTCGCAATCTGTTAATCTAATGAAAAATAAGCAACTCTCCCACGGCCCAATACGATGAAGATGATATATGTCACATGTAGATGAGTGTTTTCTTGTATAGACTCAGGTCGACAATCTCTGAGACGTGTGGTTAATTGAAGCCCGACCAACAACGTACACCGGTATCCACTGTTTAGTATTCAACTCCGAATAAAAGCAACTAACTTTTACTAGGATTCAAACTTCGACCTACCGGTTTGGTCTAGTGGTGAACGCGTCTTCGAAGTCGAGAGTTCCAGCGTTCAAGTCCTAGTAAAGCCAGCTATTTTTACACGGACTTGAATACTAGATCGTGGATACCGGTGTTCTTTGGTGGTTGGATTTCAATTAACCACACATCTCAGGTATGGTCGAACTGAGAATGTACAAGACTACACATCATTCACACTCATACATATCATCCTCATTCATCCTCTGAAGTATTATCTAAACGGTGGTTACCGGAGGCTAAACAGAAAAAGAAAGGATTCAAACTTCAGAACCCTTTGACCTTGAAAATCAGCTGTTAAACAACTCATTTGCGACGAGTTAACCACTAGACCAGCCCGGTGAGCCGTAAAAAATTTAATAAAATAACTTTTAGGATTTTTTATTTATGATTTATATAGTAGTGAGATCGGTGAGATTTAAACTGTGGTAAACATTCCAACTGTGGTAAAATATATATATATATTTTTTGTTTTTTTGTTTTTTGGCTCTCTTTTAATTTTTATTTTATATTTACTGGGAAAGTCATGTAATACTTTGTCAGCTTTTTTATTTTTTAAAGAAACAATACGTCAAACTTAGGCGTAAAGTTATATTGTAAATATTATAGTTTATCAATGTACTACAGATTCAGTAAAACAAGATTTATTTTTTCTTTTAATAATAGCCTAATGTACAACTATTACATCTGTTAACAGGAGAATGGCAGACAAAAATGATACAATATAAAAAATGGTTAGAAGAATCGGCAAAACATTGTAGTAAAGAAGAATTAAGAAAACATGGTTATAGATGCAATGAAGAGGAAATGGATGGAACATTTAGAAAGTTGAATATCGACTAAATACAATTAATATAAAAACAGATATTAAAAATAATAATTAGAAATTTCATAAAACAACTAAAATCTCTTTTTTTTAATCAAAAAAAAAAAAAAAAAATTATCATGTAATAACCGGATAGTAAGTAAACAACCATAATGCTTTTAGAGGATGAATACAAAAATTGATTTAAGTAAGAGATTAAAAAGATGAACAACTATTTATAAATTGAAATTTAGGTAAAACGTACGGCAACACTGATTATGAACTCAATCGGTCTACGACACATCCGGTAAAGGAAATGGGAATGCTCCTCTCCTTTGTTATTTATACATTAATGTTCATACAAACATATTTTGCGATGGGATTTAAATAGTTACTTTTTTCTCTATATCGTTAGAGTTTCAGAATCCGGTTCTTTCGTACCACTGTTGCCATATCGTGAACTTTAAATACAACTTTTATAAAGTACACGTAAAATATTATTGAAAATCATACCTCCGATTTCTTTTTGTTTGCTAAAAAATACAATTGGATTAGAATGTATTTTTCAAATAATATATGATTTTTACTCCATATAATTCAAGAAGAAAGATTTATTATTTTTTAAATTTCTATAATAATATCTGAAAGTAACACTAGTCTACATAGAATTGGTGTAGTAAAGTTATTTTTAATTAGAAAAAAACTTTGTTATTTATGTTTTCAATGTAACGCAATCGGAGATGATAAATATAACTATCGGTTTCATTTACTCAGACCTACATAATATGTTGGAATATATTTTTTACTCTTCAAATGCATAGATTTATTTAATTTTAACTGAAAATTAGAATTAAATAAATAAATTTATTTGAGTACTTAGCCCAACTAAATATTCCATACCTAATAAATAACAAACGGAGGTTTTAATTTCATCCGAAATAAATATTTCTTTAAACCGACCCTTTTTTGGAGGAGAAGGGATTAATTCCCAAGAGCTCGTCCCAATAAACAATACTATCCATACATTATCTACTCACAAGGAAAAACTTACAAATTCTCCGTAAAAAAAAAAAAAAAAAAAAAAAAAAAAATGGATTAGTCGATAGAGATTTTTTTAATAAAAATCTGATATGGGCCCCCACATGACTTCCTTGTACGCCTATTAAATTACATATACACATTTTCTTACAATCAGAGGTTAATAATTATTAACAAATCAATATATTTAAATTTAGAAAAAGAAAAAGGAAATGAAGTCGGATTCGAACCGATATGCCTTCCCGTAGTAAGATCCAAATATTTCATTAATTAAAATGTTATTTGGCTATAACTATGGAACCGATGAAAATAAATAATACCACTTATGATATATCGTTGAAAAGCTCTCAAATGAGGGCTTATTACTGCAGTTAAGAAATCTACATTTTTTGGATTTTGGGCTTTTTTGGACACTTTTGGTCGATTGCAATCATAAGGGAAGGTGCACAACTACATGTTACAACACTCCTAAATCCAAAATCTCAACATCCTACGGCTAGTCTTTTATGATTTATGCGAGATACATACATACGTTAGTACAGACGTCACGCCGAAACTAGTCAAAATGGATTCAGAGATGGTCGAAATGGATACTTCCATTGAAATTTGAAAACCGAAATTTTTCACGATCACAATACTTCTTTTACTTTGTACAAGGAAGTAAAAATTGAGAACACGAAAAAATTTAAAGAAATACAAATTGTAAATAATTTTCTTTTTTAATAATGAATTTCCCAAGCCTGAATACTTGTAAGTAAAATAATATATTATACAGGTGGTATTAAACAATGGAAAAAAGTCTTCATATTTCAAAATTAAGGGATACCAGGAGATAAAAACAAGTGTGGATTTAAATAGTTAAAAAATTACTGTTTTATGGAGCTTGACATTTTTCCGCCATATTGAATCAAACTAAATTAATTTAGTAATAACTAAATTTAAAATTAAATAACTGTGATAATTAAAGTAAATATTAGTTGTCCAAACAATTTAACTTATAATAGAGTTGCAAATTATTTGTTATTATTATTATTATTGTTATTTATTATTAAGAAGGTTGTTATTATTAGTATTTGGGCCTGCAACTTTAAAACTGTAACTTTTTAAAGTTTATTACTGGATATAATTCTGAAGATAATCTAAATAAAAATGTAAATGTTCGTTTGTTCAAAATCTTAAATCTTCAAAACTTCTTAAATATCTTACTATTATTAGATTTATTAAACTGAACCAACCGGGTTGGTCTAGTGGTGAACACGTCTTCGCAAATCAGCTGATTTATAAGTCAAGAGTTCCAGCGTTCAAGTCCTATTAAAGTCAGTTATTTTTACACGGATCTGAATACTAGATCGTGGATACCGGTGTTGTTCTAGTGGTTAGGTTTGGGTTTCAATTGACCACACATCTCAGGAATGGTCGAACTGAGACTGTACAAGACTACACTTCATTTTACACTCATACATATCATCCTCTGAAGTAGTACCTGAACGGTAGGTAATTTCCGGAGGCTTAACAGGAAAAAGAAAGAAAAAGATTTATCAAATTGTGTTATATCATAAAAATTATGAACTTTTTTTTGTGAACAAAACGACACCTTGGTGGTAAAAATCCGACGACAAACAACAGAGTTATTTCAAAAAGTAGACCTAAAATGATAAGTCGGCCATCCTGTTTTTTTTATTATCGTGACTCACTTGATAACTAAATCAATTTTTCGATAATAAATGACGATAACAAAAAATTAAGATGGTTGTCACATCGGTTTAGGTCTACTTTTTGCAATAACTTTGTTTTTTGTCGTCGGATTTTTACGACTAAGTTAAAAAAACTTAGTCGTAATTAACTTAATTAACTTGTTTGTTAATAAAAAAATGCTTCATAATTTTTATGATACAACACAATTTGTGATAATTTCTAAGATATTTAAGATTGAAAAATTGAAACAATAGCCTTTTTGAAATTTATCGACGAAGAGTATCGTATTTTTTTTTCTATTAAACTTTTATTGCTTGATCTTCAACCGTTCTTGAAAAATAATTTTTTCTTTCAAAAACACAAAAGCGCGGATAGACAGAAAAATATACGTTATCGGCCTATGTTCACCGGACATTTTTTCTTCACTATGGTAACTGAGCCACTTCCTAGAATTTTGCCTCACCTTTAAAGAACAACCTGTATACCATGAGAAAAACTTTCATTTTTTAGGATAAAAAAATCCTTTTCTTTCCTCTTTTTGATCGGTCATCCTAAAGAGGAAAGAAAAATCTTGCCCCTCCATAGTGAATGGGGGGGGGGGCAGACTAAAGCCCAGGTGGAAGTCGTGGAAGGGAAGGATAGCCCCCTGCTGAGCTGCCGTTCGTCCGTGCTTGCACGGGCGGGCGGCAGTGAGGAGAAACGTGGACTCCTAAGTCAAAAAAAAATTGAAGAAAAGACTGAATCCCGTCGGATGGGGCGGGGTCTCGGGAACGGTATAGCCAGGCCCGTTTTCCCCCGCCTCTTAGAGGCAGGCAAAATAAAATAAGAAGTTCCAGAACCGGCGGGCCGACCTGCCATGCCGGGAGGTCCGTTACACTAGCAAGAAAACGTCCTGGACTGAGTCATGCTTGGACTGCAGATCCGGTCCAGGGGTGTAGGAAAAAAGTATAAACGTTGATCGTTGGCCGTTCATATCCTACATCGGTTTACTTCAAAGAATATTTAATGCGAAACAACTTTTGTACGAAACGTTGAGAATTTTGTTTCGGTGTTCCAATTATGTACGGTTAAAAACAATGTTTCTGATTTAATTCAGGTGTAATCGAATCGAATTACTCATTCAAGAAAAAAAAACCGATAATGAAACGCTGAATAATAAACAGTGAGGAATAGTCAAAGAGAGAGATAGAAAAAAGAATATCCTGAGGCGATACAGGATCAGGATCTGTGTAAGGATACGTTTACTGGTAAAATAGAAGAAAGGTCGTGTTCAATCTCAGTAAAATTAAAGAGCACTGCCTTGGCCTACTTTATATCGTAATATCACTTTATTTATAAGTACGTAGTGCAAGCTAAGCACTGTTACAAGATCTGATCTTCCTGTACGTATAAACAAACAAGCTAATGTACGAGCTAATAAAAATACGAATTCTCAATTCAACTGGTACATAATACCGGGAACAAATGAATTTTTAATTTAATCTTTAGCATGTTTTGTTTACGTGTACTAAAATAATAAATATTTAAAAACGGTTATCGCCATGAGATTTTCACGTAACGTTTTATATTAAAATTATATCCGCTACTCTACTTAAAAACAAAAATTGATTCAATAAGGCAGATCTAAGAAATGGAAACAAAAATATTTCAAACACCATATAAAGTAGTAAATGTATAACTATGCAGATCCACATTTGTTTCTACCTCCTAATTTTCCTGAGTTTTAAAAAAGAAATATCAAAAATATTTCCGTATTCGATAAAAAGTTCAAAAAAAAAAAATTAAGATACAAATTTCATTAATGAATTTTAAAATTATAAATTATAAAACCATCATATGACCTTTAAAAATTATACTATACGACCATTCCAAAAGAAACAGCTCTATATAACAATAAAATTTCTCTCAAAATAAATTCCATGAGAAAATATAAAAATAAAATAAAAGGCTGCAGACACGTTTATGAACTATTACCAATTTCAATCGAATTCGTTTTGAACAAAATAATGAAAATTATATAAATGATACGGGTGCGCTGATCGGATCAAAAAAAACGAAACGTCAAAATAAGATGGCTAACCTTTGCTGACGCCATGGAACTTTAAGGTAATCGAAGGAAAATACAGTAACACAACTAGAAAAAGCGTTGAAACCAGGCCTACAGGTAACTTTTACCAAGACGGAAATCATGACGAACATTAAATCACTCACACAAAAGACAATAAGAACTAAATATGGAATGATAATATTCACCAACCGCTTTAATTATATAGGAAACATTATAAGTAGAAAGCAGAACAGGAATTAATAAAACGTCAATTGAAAATTGAAAAGTATTGAAACTGGTAAATCCTAGATTTATCACCAAAGATATCTACAATAAGAAGAATCTCTCCCAAGTCCGAAAATTAAAACATTATAAAACTTTAGTAACACCTTATATGTCAGTGAAATATTATACCTAACCGATATCAGAAAATTTTTCACGATCAAAAGACGATTACTAAAGAAAATCCACGGTTCAAAGGTGACACTGAAATTTAACAAAGAGATCTAAGAAAATCTACAGACCAGTGGCGGCTCGTGTATAGGCACTGTGAAACTGCAGCACCCCCCTATTACCACTTTATATTATCGATAACATTTAATAAAACGAGTCCTTTTTTCTTTAATTCTTTCTTCATACTTGTACAATACAAAATCCTTAAGCTTAATGTCAGAAGCCAGATCCCAGTTTATGAAAAATATACAAATACCTTTGTACGGAACTGTGCGCTTTACAGTTCCAGCGGCGTGGTGTTTTGGTGTTGTGCGCATGCGCACATAGCAAGCTGAACGCGAGGGAGAGAGAGCACTGTCCCTCTCGCAGTGCCGACCCTGACGTGCTGGTGAAAGATGGTTTTTCCTTACTCCGCGTGCGTATGGAACGTTCCTACTTCGTTCCCTTTCCTAGTTTAGTCGGTGGAAAGAATATGAAAGCGGTTTAGTTCTTTTTTTAGTAGTGATCAGAAGATGGCGGAGAGCATGGGCTCTTTGATTGCCAAATCTGTCCAAAAACACGATGGAAGGGCGAAAGAGAAGGGCGTAATTAGTAAAAACTAATTACGTATTTCTTTCTGTGTACATAGAAATTTAAATTAAGCACCGTTGGACTATAGTATTTTTAAGCGGATATTTTATGTAGTTATTATCTAATAATAACAAAAAAATATTATTTGTATTGACATTTTATTATTTATTCGATTAAACCGAATACGGTTTTTGAGCGAAATGTGCTTAAAAACCGTGTACCACACACTTGAATGCGATAAAGTGTATAATTAGACTATTATAGCTTCCAGCTATTCTATTTGAATCATTTTTTCCGGTTCTTTTATTTTACAGAAAACTTTATTCATGACCTTGAAAAGGCTCAAAAAAATTTTATGGAGCATCTCACCCTAATTTTAACTACGAGTCGTCACTGCTAGAAACATCGATAAACAAAAAAAAGGTTAAATTTCTTGGGGCATATAATCAGGATGGACCCAAACAGATTAAATAAGCAACCTCCTACGGCCCGATGAAATGAGGATAATATATATGACATGATAATGAGATGTAGTCTTGTACAGACTCGGGCCGACCATTTCTGTGATGTATGATTAATTGAATTCCAACTAACAAACAACACTGGTACCACCGTCTAGTATTCAAATCAGAAAAACATTAACTAATTTTTACTAGGATTTGAACTTCATCCACCGGGTTGGTGTAGTGGTGAACGCGTCTTCGTAAATCAGCTGATTTCGAAATCGAGAGTTCCAACGTTCAAATCCTAGTAAAGGCAGTTTTACTTTTATACGGATTTGAATACTAGATCGGGGATATAAGTGTTCTTTGGTTCAATTAACCACACATCTCAGGAATGGTCGAACTGAGACTGTACAATACTGCACTCATATCTATCATCCTCATTCATTTTCCTGTTCGATTCCCGGAGGATGAACAGGAAAAAAATTTGAACATCAGAACCTTCGGCTTCGGTAATCATATAATTATTTGCGACGACGAGTTTACCACTATTCGAAAAAAAATATATATTTCATACTAGCACACGCAATGCCGAAGAATGCACCGGCTGATCATTTTTTCGCAAGACAAAAGGGTTTGGGATTAGTAGCATGAAAGAATAGCTAAGTAGTCTATTACGTGACAATTGCATTACTTTACACTCTAAAGTACTTGGCGATTATTTTACATATTCTATCCATTTTAATAATATTTTTAATTACTACAAAAATCTTCTTATTCAGAAAAAAAAACAAACCTTCCATTTTTTTATCGATCGAAAAATATCGAAATTAAGCAACCCGTACAAAAGTGCGATTTGTATACAAATAATAAATACAGCCTTTTCTTTATATGAAATAAAATCTTTTTTAAGAAACACATCAATTAAAATACATAAAATATTTATTACAGTCGTTAATTTTGTTCTATAATAAAAATAAATGATCAGGTAAAATACTATTGTTTTTATGTATTAATAAAAAGACACGTAACACTGTAATTTAGAACTAATATTAGAGCACTTAAATAAAAATATCTTATAAATAAAGCCGAAAGTCTGTCTGTCTGTCCGTGGATTTGTTTGTAACAGCATTACGCGAGAACCAATCGATCGATTCCTTTCAAATTTTCATGGTACATTCATGTTATCCAAAGGAAGGTTTTAAGCCGTAGACCGAGGCTCAAATCCGCTTGGTAGACGTTAAAATATTCATTAAAGGAATAAAGAAAATTAATCTTTTTAATTCATTATTATATTTCGGTCGCCATGACAACAGAAATGTAATGAACTAAATTGACTAATTTTTTTATAGTCTTACTTTATCAGTACAACGTAAGCACCCTGTGCATTTAACTGACCGAATTTAACCATGTTACGCTAAAGGATTCATATAAATATAGAAAGCCTTCCGATAAAAATCCACAATCCTTACTACTCACAGAGCGCTTAGAGATCTTACTTACGCCGCGTTTACAGCTGGCACAGTACGACCCTCTGGCCGTTTGGGACACTCCATCACGCTTGCGTCCCTCCTATTCACAAAGCGAGCACACTGCCGCCAGCTGCTTACAGAACTTTCCCCTATGTGAATACTTTTTTCCTAATTAGCTTCCAGGATTCACCGTCAGGTATTAATTCAGAGGATGAATGAGGAAGATATGTATGAATGTAAATGAAATGTAATCTTGTGCAGTCTTAGGTCGACCATTTCTGAGATGTGTGGTTAATTGAAATCCAACCACCAAAGAACAACGGTATCTTCGATCTAGTAATCAAATCCGTATAAACGTAACTGCCTTTACTAGGATCTGAACGTTGGAACTCTCGACTTCAAAATCAGCTGATTTGCGAAGACACGTTCACCATTAGATCAACCCGGTGGATTTTCCTATGTCCATACTGGCAGTATTTAAAGCATCGTTGGAAATCTAAATCTTAATTAACCTTGTAAGAAGAGAAGTCAACAAACAGCCTAGCTTCAGCAACAAACGTTTCCAGAGTTCAGCAGTTACCTCGAATACGCCGTCGTAGCGCTCGGTTACGCGTCTACCCGGTTTAAACCGTAATCGACAGTTGGCCTTAAAGTCCATTTCTGTTATCTGAGTATTTTTTTTCACGTATCAGAGTCAACTCATCCTCGGATAAACGCTTGTCTATGTCAAAACGATGACCCTAGGACGCCTCTTCCGTTTGAGGTCGAGTTTCATGTCGGTTTTCCCGACTTAAAGGGAATCTGAAATGACTTTGTCTGTTTATCTTCTTCTAGAACGACTAACCCTTTTTTAGTTTCACGAATTTTTCGGCTCGACTCTTTTGTCGAAGGACAATCATGAAATTTGTCCTTCATCTCCTCTCTTGACTTACCAGAAATCTCCTCTATTAAATTTACGAAAATTATATCCGGTTGCTTTCGGTTCAAACTGGCCTTCCGCCTTTCTCGTAATACCTCAGTATAAGGCTTACGCTGAGACACAACAACGGGAACTGAAACTTTTTCCTTTACCATGACCTATATCACTTCAGCAGGCTTTCCAGCTAAGGCCTCATACCCTTCAATTAGATCACGTAAAAGGATTTAAAATCCCTCAACTCAGAGGAAACTCGTCTTTTGTGAACCCAAAGTTCAACTTTTAGAACTGTTAAAAATTGTTACGGGCGTATCATACCGTTCATTAATTTCACGCAGTGGAACATAACTCCCTTGACACCCAAGAATCTTACGAAATTTACCAAAACGTTCAACCGCTCGAATCGAAACATCGGACTCTCCAGCTCTCAGTTCCACCTCTTCTGAGGACGAATCATCAGTTCGCATCTCAGTTAATTCCTCACCAACAGGAAAAGGCTGTTTGCTCTGCCTGGGCCTACCCCGCTTCTTTTTTCCTATCATAACACACATTAATTACGTTAAAAAGAAATGATAAACGATAAATAAGCGACAAAAATAATGTAGTAGTTGTTTACAACGAATAAACAAACAGTAAAACAGTAAACAGTAAACAGTAAACAGTAAAACAGGCCAATCAGGACAAAGCGGTAGGCCGGCGCGAAAACACAGCGACCAATCACAATGCAACAAGATGGCCACGTCTTTTCTAAAAAAAACAAGACATTAATCACGATTCTAAAACGGAGAGTTATAAAAAAAATATTTTCTCATACGTCTGCCTGCGTAATAGCATTGAATCTTACTGGAAAATTAAAAAAAAAACATCGTAAAACATGTTTAACATCACAAACCAATAAAGTCAAGTTAAACAGGATCTCGTTTTCTCAATCAATTATACGTTTCAGACTCATCGGCGAAGGTACATAGGATGATGACTAGCATAAAGTATAATAATCTATAAAACATGAATACAAAAAGAAAAATATAAGTTATGTATAACTTAAGATAAACAGAATATAGTAAACATAACTAATTACATATTAAAATTTATTTCTTTGACGTCAGATGTAATAATTAAAGTTTAATGACAAATATTATAATTGCTATAAGTAAAAAAAAAGAGAAAATTACAACAAATGTTACAGTAATAATGTATTAAGATTTAAATTATAAGCAGAACAGTGACGAGATTGCCTTGGCCCGCATTGATTCGCGAATTCGACCCACTTGCAAAACGTACCTGCAATATATTGCACATTATAAAGTAGGTAGGACAGGAATATAATTATTCCAAATACACAAACACAGGTATATATATAAATTAACCTTCTAAATTAATTTAAATAAATTTAAATGAATGTTATATAAAATATTATATTTAAGTTTAATACATTTTAAATCCTTTTATAAACACAAACTAAATGTATTTTTATTTTAAATGAAAGAAATTATAAATTAATGGAAAAAGTTAGATCAAAATTAACAGTCTAATAAATAAAAAAATATTTATTTATGAATAAAATCAGCTAGCAGCTAGAATATAGTAATTCTAGCTGAGAGTAAAAAGGATTTAGAAGAAACAATGAACGGCATAGATGAAGTCCTACGCAAGAACTATCGCATGAAAATAAACAAGAACAAAATAAAAGTAATGAAATGCAGTAGAAATAACAAAGATGGACCACTGAATGTGAAAATAGGAGGAGAAAATATTATGGAGGTAGAAGAATTTTGTTATTTGGGAAGTAGAATTACTAAAGATGGACGAAACAGGAGCGATATAAAATGCCGAATAGCACAAGGGAAACGAGCCTTCAGTCGGAAATATAATTACAAAATTAATAATCACAAATATAATAAATTATATTATATTATATTATATTATAAATTATAATCACAAATTAATTTAAAGGTCAGGAAAAGATTTTTGAAAGTGTATGGTTGGAGCGTCGCTTTATATGGAAGTGAAACTTGGACGATCGGAGTATCTGAGAAGAAAAGATTAGAAGCTTTTGAAATGCGGTGCTACAGGAGAATGTTAAAAATCAGATGGGTGGATAAAGTGACAAATGAAGAGGTGTTACGGCAAATAGATGAACAAAGAAGCATTTGGAAAAATATAGCTAAAAGAAGAGACAGACTTATAGGCCACATATTAAGGCATCCTGGAATAGTCGCTTTAATATTGGAAGGACAGGTAGAAGGAAAAAATTGTGTATGCAGGCCACGTTTGGAATATGTAAAACAAATTGTTAGGGATGTAGGATGTAGGGGGTATACTGAAATGAAACGATTAGCACTAGATCGGGAATCTTGGAGAGCTGCATCAAACCTGTCAAATGACTGAAGACAAAAAAAAAAGAATAAAAATGTCAAAATTTGCCGAAAAAATTGTCCTTTTGGAAGAAAAAAACATCAATCTGAAAAAAAAATAACAGTAAAATAAAATTAATAAGGAATTAAATGTTAAAATAAGTGTACGTAATAAACTATTCAAATAAGCGAATTTTATAACTTAGTAAAATTACATAGACAAACGAATATATGAAAAACAAATCGGTAAAAACATAAATGAAATTTTACCCCTCCCCCCTACACCAAAAAAAAGAAGAAATCTGATGGTTTTAAATACAGGTCTAAGAATTATTAATTAGAAAATCATTAGTCATTAGAATTAGAAATTTAAATTAAGAATATTCTATGGATGTTTACTCCGCTTGGGCCTACCCCGCTTCTCTTTTCATGACATAACACACATTAATTACGTTAAAAAGAAATTATAAACGAAAAATACGATTAAATAACGTGCAATTTTTCTTTTTGGTAGATAATCGTTGACAAAAGGAAAAATACTACAGGAAAAAATATAAATCTGAATTTTTGTGTTACAAGAGATGATAAAAATTAAGTAAATTGATGAAACGAAAAAATAGGTAACAAGAAAAATAAGAGAAATTTATGAAATAGTGTTGTAGACTAAACAGATTCTTAAGTAATACAGAATGATTCAAGGAAACGGAAAATTTTGATATTTGTGTTGGTACTCCTGGGAAACTATCAACACTAAATAAATTACAAAAGCCGGCTCACGCCACCTTGCGATTTAGTTATTACAGGTACTCGTAACAGTGCGCAACGTGATTTTTTATTTTTATTTTTAAGACCATAATGGATCACTTTAGTTCTTTCTTTTCTTGCTGATTTGTTGTTTTTCAGCTTTTCTTTTTTGCCAGTATTTTCTAAGGGTTTCAGATCTTCTTGCCCTTTCTTGTTCAGAGTACACCCGGCTTATTGTTTTCTTGGATTTTGATAGGAATCTTGTTTCTTTATTTTTTAATTTCTCATAGTTTCCGGTTTTCATTTTTAGGTTTTCACGGGTTACGTCCAATTCCTCCATGTCTTTCTGTACTTCGTATAACCAGTTCGGTCGTCTTTTCTTGTTCCAGAAAAGTTCGATTATCCGTCTCATAAGTCTGGTCTCTTCCATTCTGAAAATATGTCCTAGAAAGTAAATTCTCTTCTACCTAAGTTTATTAGCTATCGGGATGATCGTTTTGTAAATCTCTTCGTTTGGAATAATTCTCCAAATCTCGTCTTTTTTCATGTTTTTCCCGATACATCGTCGTAGAATCTGTCTTTCAATCTTTTCCAGTTTGTCGGAAAACCTTGCCTGGTACGGTCCAAATATGGTTTCGCATCCGTAAAGTATTTCCGGTTGGATAACTGAGGTGTAATGTCTTATTTTTGTGTTTATGGACATGCTTTTTTGTTATAGATGTTTTTATTGTGGCTTTGATGAGTTTATTTATTCTTTCATTCCAGTTTGGATTTTCTTGGAGGTTGTGTGTGATGTTTTCCCCCAAATATTTAAAGTTTTCTACTAGTTCTATGTCATTATTGTTTATTTTTACTTTGCTTATGCATAGTGGGTCTCTCACCATAATTTTGGTTTTTTCGTATGAAATTTTTAGACCGATTTTTCCTGCAATCTCTTCCAGTGTTGACAGTTGGTACCTGGCCTCTTCTATATTTTGGGATAGTAGGGCTAAATCGTCCGCAACGTGCTTTTATTATCAAACCTTTTTATAAAAATAACGACAGCGCGCAGATAATTACAAGGCCAGTTTAATTTAGGATGTTACGTTCGTACACTGTAAACAAATGCAATAAACACATGGGTACATCAGGAAAGAGCTTTAACAATGAAAACGAAACCTCTAGTCTGTGCATAGACTTTTTCTTTCTTTTCCTGTTTAGCCTCCAGGAATTACCGTTCAAATAATACTTCAGAGGATGAATGAGGATACGTATATACTTCGAAATCAACTGATTTGCGAAGACGCGTTCACGACTAGACCAACCGGTGGGTTTAGATTTTCTGCCTTTCTTTTTCCTGTTTAGCCTCCGGTAATTACTGGTTAGATAATACTTCAGAGGATGATATGTATGAGTATAAATGAAGTGCAGTCTTGTACAGTCTCAGTTCGACCGTTCCTGAGATATGTGGTTAATTGAAACCCAACCACCAAAGAACACCGGTATCCACGATCTAGTATTCAAATCCGTATAAAAGTAACTGCCTTTACTAGGACTTGAACGCTGGAACTCTCGACTTCCAAATCAGCTGATTTGGGAAGACGCGTTCACCTATAGATCAAACCGGTGGGCTCTGTGCATAGACCTGTTATCATACTGAGCCCACAGCGTTCAATTAATTCGTCGTCACGAAATGTTTTTACACTTGTATTGTTCAAGTGTTCGATTTACTTAATTATCCGTAAAAGTTACAGATCGTACAGGAACTGAAACCAGATGATCAGACAGTGCACCATCATTTCTGTATTACGAACCGGTTGTAAAGATAAACGAGGATATGACATTGTTAACAAACGGTGAATGTAAGACGAAGTTGGTTTCCAACTTATTGGATTTGTTATTAACAAAATGTTCATTTTTAGGTACAAGAGAATGCTATACATTTATACTATCGCCCACTACACAGCGACAGGTTACCGTGCGGTTTCGAGTAGCATATAGGGGCCATATTTTTTTTTTTTTAAATTGAATGACCTCATGACAACGGTCATATCAAATCGATACGTCGCCGTGCAGAAAAACTTTGTTGCGAAAAAACATAACATTTTCACAAATTCATTGGCGGCTCGCGTATAGGCACTGTGGAACTGCAGCACCCCCTATTCCACTTGATATTATCGATAACATTTAATACAATGCATCTTCTTTTCTTTAATTATTTCTTCATATTTGTACAATATATAATCCTTAAGCTTAATGTCAGAAGCCAGACCCCAGTTTATGGAAAAAGATACAAAAATATTTGTATGGAACTGTGCTCTTCACAGTTCAAGCGGCGTGGTGTTCAGCTGTTGTGCGCATGCGGACATAGGAAGCTGCACGCAAGACTGCGAGGGAGATAGAGAACTGTCGCTCCCGCAGTGCTAACCCTGGCGTGCTGGTGGAAGATAGTTTTTTTTCTCCACGTGTATATGGAACGTTCCTTGTTCGTTCCCTGTTTTACTTTAGTCGGTGGAAGGAATATGAAAGCGGTTTAGTTGTTTTTTTAGTAGTAATCAGAAGATGGCGGAAAGCAAAGGCTGTTTGATTGCCAAATCTGTCCAAAAACACGCCGGAAGGGCGAAAGAGAAGGTAATCAGTAAAAAATAATTATGTATTTGTTTCTGTGTACATAGAAATATAAATTAAGTACCGTTAGACGATAGTATTTTTAAGCGGATATTTTATGTAGTTATTATCAAATGATAACAAAAAATATTGATTGTATTCACATTTATTATTTATTCAGTTAAACCGAATACGGTTTTTGAGCGAAATGTGCTTAAAAACCGTGTACCATATACTTGAATGCGATAAAGTGTAGAATTAGATTATTGTCCTGCTTCCAGCTATTCTATTTGATTCATTTTTTCCGGTTCTTTTATTTTACAGAAAACTTTAATCATGACCTTGAAAAGGCTGAAAGATGTGATCTTAAATAAATAAATTTATTTAAACGATTTTGTCAAAAGAATATTTAAAAATATCGAATATATTTAATGTATATTCGATATATTTAAGAATTATAAAAATTTCCCGTTTCTTTGAATCACTCTGTGCATTAAACTGAAGACATCCAGATACATTTAATTTAATGATATAGAATTGTATGGAGGGGAGAAACTATAAAAACAGACAAAGATTTGTAAAATTGATAACAAAAGACGTAAGATGTAGTAATTATAACGAGGTTAAAATGTTACTACAATTCTGAAAGGATTGGAAGAAAATAATATCAAGAAATGAATTGTAGTGCATGTAAAATTTAAAGGCGGGTCCCCTCTACAAGCTGCATCTTCTTGCCTCCTCTAGCCCGTTCCTATAACCCGGTATGCGGAACACATGTAACTGGTTGAGACAAAAGACCTCAAAATGATATAGATTTATATTTATTATTATTTTTTTACTTTACCATATTCATTTACTTTTGCTATTATCAATTTAATTATTAATTATTTACTTCATCTGTTATTTATGTATTCTACTGTATTAATATATTTCAGCTAATATATAAATTATTTTTTTATGAAATCAGTTTATGTTTTACATTTATAAAATACTAGCAGACCCGGAAATGCTTCGCTATTGCCGAAGAGTGGGGGAGAGAGAGATAAATGAACACAATTTAAAATTTGATAAAAAAATTTAAAAACTGAACTTCACAAATTTTACCTTTCACTTATTCTCCTTCCCATTTTCCCTTTCCAACTTCTCCCATATCCCTCTCCCAGTTTCCTTTCACCCTTTCCCGTTTTCCCTTTCCACCTTTTCCCCGTTTTCCATTTTCCCTTTTTCCCACGCATAAATCGGTCCATTAGTTTTTTGTTGTTTAGCGGACACACATACGAACATGCCTTTTATATATATATATATATATATAGAATAAAAAAATCTGTTTGCATATTTGTTTGTTTGTTTCGTAAATATCTCGACACCGGCCCCACCTAGCGGGTATAGTTTTTGCAAAAATATTTCTTATTCATATTCTGAATATGAACCATATCGGTGCATAAATATAAGTTTTCTAAATATCTCAACCCCAGCGCCATTTGGCGGGTTCATTTTTTGCAGAGATAATTCTTTCCATGTAAGTAACATGTATTCTGAATATGAGGCAAATCGGACCATAAATACAATTTTTCGAAATATCTCGACGCCAGCGCCACCTAGCCGGTCCAAACTAATTCAGAAACCTTCCCTCTCATGCGTCCAACCATTCCTCAAAGTTTCATCGCTATCAGATGAACGGTTTAGAAGGCATAAGAGACATACAGACAGACAAACATTCATTTTATATATATATATAGTATGAATTAACATTTTAATTAATTAAATTAATTTTACGTTTATTATATTACGAACTTAACAATTCTGTAGTATTCATCATTTTTTTAGAATAAATTTAATAATAATGATTATATTACTTTTACTCAAATTTCTTTAACACTTTATTTATTTATTTAATTTTTTGTACAATTTAATATTTTCATTTTGTAGTTTTGCAGGCCTACAAAGCTCAAAACAATATCATTTATTGGTGCGTGCATTTAACGTGCTATTTTGAAATAATTTTCGTAAATAACTACACTACGTCAAAGAAAATCATAACATTATAGCTAATACTAAATAAAGAACCCAATTGAAGTACTTTAGTATTACGTCATTGTTACTGTTTATTTTTAGCAAAACCTTATTTAACATAATTGAAAAAAGCATACACTTTCAAGAAATAAATACTTCGCATAAATCTTGAACAAAAAAATAATTTTATTTGTAATAATAAATTACCAGAACATATTTCATTACTACAACAGTGACGTCATAATTGAATACTCATTAAAAATTATTTGATGTGATTTTTATAATACACTACTGCAGCTGTTGGTGTGAGGAGAAGTCGCGGAGTAAAGTTAAGAACAGTAGAGGGGATGTCAAAGCGTACTATACACCCGCCTTTATAGCTTACATACACTATAGCAAGATATGTAACTTTACTACATCTGACGTTAATAGTAAAGCAGTGCCAAGTTGCGGTAGTTAGTTAAAGATCAAGTTCGTCCAAAATAAAATGTTAAAATTTTTTTATAAGGATATTTAAACTTTTAAATAAACAAGGAATTTAAAATGCCAAAAATCGTTTAATCTTTTAATTAATAACATTATCCCTCGCAGTTAATACAGTATGCTATAACAGATTGGGAAAAAACTAAATTAAAGATGTAGAATATAAGAAGGAAAAAGAGAGTTAAAAGTTAAAGAATTGATAGATTTTTTCAAAGTTATGGTAGGATTCTGTGTTAAACTACTCGTCAATTTAGTGATGATAAACAGAAGATTAAATCGAGATGTTGTATATAAATAAATTTTAATGAAAATTAAGAAAATTACTGAATTAATATAATTAATTAGAGTTTTATAAAGGAATAAATATTAAAAAAAAATAATAATAATAATTACTATTAGCGATAACAAAACAAGATAAAGAAAGATTTTTCACAAAACATTACAATTAATTGTCTTGAAACATCTTAAGTGATTTTAAAAATAAATAATTCAATAACAAATATGAAGTATTATTTACTTAATTTACCGAAAACTACGACTTAAATTTTACATATATATATATATATATATATATATATATATATATATATATATAAACATGATAAATAATAATATAGAATATGTTTTCAATATTAATATTTACTACTGCATAGTAAATAAGAAATAAAATTTAGAAGATAATAAATTTTTATTATCGATAGTATAAAAATCTTTTTTATTATTTAATATCATTATAGCCTTAAAAAATTCACTTATCTGTACAATTTTATACAATTAAATATAGAATGATTAACGAAAAAAGTAATAAACTTTCAGGATATGTTTTACTGATAAAAATAATTAAGAAAGTTCACATAAACATAATTTATGAAACGATTCGTTAGTGAGTATCGATTGGCGAAACATTTCGCTCTGATTTTTGCGCCTTCGATAAAATTAAGCGAGACGTAATTCTTGATAGCCAAATTAACGGGTAAATTTATAGGTCTTTTATGAAATCTTACTTCAAAAACTGAAAAAAAAAAATAATAAACTAGATCTCAATTCTGAATTTTCAGTAGTTTTCGAGAAATCTAAGGTAAAACAAACTAAAAAATATTGTTCGTCAGGCAGAATTCTGTATATATTGTGGCAGAAGACATTTTCAGTACTTTATTTGTTTGTATGTTGGTTTTAATAAACCATTTTACTTAGAATGAAATTCTTTACAATTTTTATGGGTTTATTTATTACCAATTTAAAAAACCTATTTTACACCATACATAAAACAGATAAAACGGTATGTTTTTTGATCACAACTTTTGTATTTTACTCCAGATTTTGTTGACTACTAAAATTTTTTGGGACGTTTGGTCTCCGAAACCACCGTAAAGTATTACTTCAGAGGTTGAATGAAGATGATATGTATGAATGTGAATGAAATGTAGTCTTGTACAGTCTCAGGTAGACCACTCCTGAGAAGTGTGGTAAATTGAAACCCAACCACCAAAGAACACCGGTATCCACGATCTAATATTCAAATCCATATAAAAGTAACAGACTTTACTAGGATTTGAACCTTAGAACTCTCGACTTTGAAATCAGCTAATTTTCGATGACGAGATAATCATTAGACCAGCCTGGTGGTGTTATATGAAACCACTAAATTTACTTCAATTTGGATCCCAAGAAATACAATTCTGCTTAATTTTATCGTGGATGCAAAAATCAGGGCGAAATTTTTCGCCAACCTACATTCGTTAACGTAGCGTTTCCGAACTTCGTTGATATGAACTTTCTTCTTTATTTTTACCAGTAGAACATATTCTGAAAATTTATTACATTCTTTAAAAATCACTAGTATATAAAATGGAAGGGAGAAATTTAAAAACAAAATTTTTGAACAAATTTTAAAAACATTTCTTTGTTAATTAACAAATTATAAAGAATACCTTTATTTTAAATTCGAGGAAAATCCAGTAAAATTTCATATAAATTTTAAGAAATTATTTTATAAGAATCAATCTAACCAAATAGAATTTAGATGATACATAAATAAGGAATATAATTTAATTTTTCAAAAACTGTGAAAATATATTCTCACGTGGCATTTTAATTTCCGGAAAAAATCAATACTATTTTAATATATATTTATTTAATCGGGTCAAAAGAAAAACTGATCATAGTTTTTTTTTTCTATTCGCATCCAGGGTAAAAATATCTCGATCCCTCTAGGGATTGTGGGCGGTATGTGGTCACCTGTTGCCTAGCCGTGGGGGTGTTGCCTCTCGAACTACCCTGTGGGTGGAATTGATTGTTTCATTCTACACTTTAAACCGTAGGAAGAGCAATCTCACCTACACATTTTCACAATATCTTTCAACATTTTAACTGCATTTTGGATTATGTGGGTGTAAATGTCGGATTTTTCCATACTATATGGACGGATTATGAATATATATCCATAATTTAATCTGCTGAAAATGGAATGTACGTAATACAATGGATCTGTTCGAGACTTTTTTGGATACATACATACATATATATATATATATATAAAAAAATGTAATAAGTGCCAACTGATTATAATGTAAGTTTCTCATCCTTAATTGTACTACTAAAATAAATAAATGTTATAATTTTATCAAACATGGCCCGTTGGTATGATTATACAATAAATAATTAAAATATAAACCCACTTACCAACAATATTTTAATCCGTCCTAGCGCTTTCGAAAACGAATTCCATCTTCAGGAACTTAATTTTTTTTTTATTATAACTAAAACTTTGTCGCTATGAGTAGAATTATTGTGTAAAGTGTGTAAAATATATAAAAGTGGTCGTCATATGTTTAAAATTTGAAAGTGATTGGCGGAAAATTACGCCAGTTATCATGTTCACAAGAAAGTGAAATATATATATAAACTTTTTAACTGACGGTGTTTTTGGGATCTGGGGGATGTGAAACGGGAAGATATGTTGAAATTTTCCGTAAGTCGAATCACGGTACCCATTAAAGTAGGTAGCTTTCTAATGAAATCTACCTTTTTCTTTCTTTTTCCTGTTTAGCCTCCGGTAATTACCTTTCAGATAATACTTCAGAGGATGATATGCATGAGTGTAAATGAAGTGTAGTCTTGAACAGTCTCAGTTCGACTATTCCCGAGATGTGTGGTTAATTGAAACCAAACCACCAGAGAATACCGGTATCCACGATCTAGTATTCAAATCCGTATAAAATCTATCTAATTTGATTATTATTTACATTAAATAAGTACTTTACTGACAAATGTAGTGTAGTAATGTACTCTTTCTAAATAAACTTAAAATTTTCCTAACTTTTCTTTGTTTTATTCAACTTATCTTACACCATTTTGTTCAGAAATAAAATCTTTACAAGTTTTGTTTAAAATGTTTATGTGTTTATTACCCAACAAAAATAAAAACAGAATTTTTTACCCCAATTTATTGATTTTCACTCCAGATTTCTTAAAAATTACTGAAGATCTAGGATCTATTTTATTCGATTTTTTAGGTCAAAACCCGTAAGAAATCATTAATTCTGTCGCTTAATTAACATCCTAAAAACTTAAGTACGACCTCATTTCATTGGGGTAGCTAAAATCCGAGAAAAAATTTTCATTAGGCGTAACTCGTAAACGAAGCATTTTAGAACACATATTTATATGAACCTTTTTCATTATTTTCATGAGTAGAACAGGTTATGAAAGTCCCGGAAAAACTTCGTGATACACTTGTGTATATATATATATATATATATACATATTTTTTTCATAATAAAGCCGCATTTAAAGAAATTAATGGTTAAATATAATACAATTCAATTCTCCTTTAAATTACAACTTTTTAATCGGTACCAAATTAAGCGATCGTTGGTTGTTCAGTTTTAATTTGATTGTTTTTTGAAACATCAGTTTCAAAAAAATCGAACCTTAAATAAAAATTGTATACAGGAGTATTTTTTACTTCTTAAGACGTATTTTGATGTTGATATAACTTAATGTTTTCCAAATTTATTTCAATAATTAATTACTGAAGGTTTCCTTTTGGATAATAGGTAATGAATGGCTGGTATCAAGAGAAATGCAGAGTAATTCCTTAAAACAGAAGAAATGTATCTAGGGATATTGCGGATCAAATACATAACTCTTTTTCCAAATTTGGGTAGTAAAAGAAAAAAAAGCATATAAGTTGATTTATTAGTTTGTACCATAAAATAAAAAAACAGTCAATGTATATATCAGAATATTTACATATGCGAATATATACATACCTCTACAACATATACATACATATATATATATATATAAATCGACACAAACATAAGAAACCAGTGACGTCAGACACCGTTATAAGAATCCGTTAACCGAAGGAGAAACAACACACTACGTAAATCTCTCCCCCACCACCAAATATTCTACACTCTCCCTCGATAATATCTGTTAACCTCCACAAGGTCTCCCCACTACCTGTTTCATGATCCGTTTCTCTTTGAACCCCCGCCCCCCTCGAGAAAACATGTATTATTTCTTTTCAATAATAATAAAATTAGAAAAAAACTATTTTCATTTCACACCTTTTGGCTTGTGTATGAATGAAATCCATATTTTAATGACCTGAATACAATACGCATAAAAATAATTGTTAAACGATCATAAAATTTAATTAAATTAGTAATTTATTTTTATAAATATAATAAACTACTATTGATTAAAGCGTGATACAATAAAATTAACACCAGACAACATCCTGGTAATTTTTCAACCTAAAACTTCATCAATTATTCAAACTGGCCTTTAAAAAATATTTTGTCATTAATAAACAAAAACCTAACCTGATAAAAAATACATTGATTAAATAGAAAAAAAAACATTTTATGTGCTACGACACACAAGTGTTACAGGATGTTCTTGCTAGGTACATTAAAGGTATTTTCTCCAATTAAAACGATGAAAAAAGATCACATAATACATACATGGGTCCTTTCTTTCTTTTTCCTGCTTAGTCTCCAGTAATTACCTTTCAGGTAATACTTCACAGGATGATATGTATGTGTTAAATGAAGTGCAAGTCTTGTACATTCTCAGTTCGACCATTCCTGAGATGTATGGTTAATTGAAACCCAACCACCAAAGAACACCGGTATCCGCGATCTAGTATTCAAATCCGTGTAAAAATAACTGGCTTTACTAGGACTTGAACGCTGGAACTCTCGACTTCCAAATCAGCTGATTTGTGAAGACGCGTTCACCACTAGATCAACCCGGTGTAATATACATTGGTCCAGAAATGCTTTATTTTTCAAGTTACTGTTTATGAAAAATTTCGCTCTAACAATAAAATGGGTGATGATTATCGCTCAAAATAAAAATAAAAAATTAATATACAAAATTTTCAAGTTGAGTGGAATATATATATATATATATATATATATATATATATATATAAATTATCAAAAAGGAACCAACAAAATCACGACAAAAATTAAACCAAAATAGCCATAAAAACAATGAAGAAATAACATTTCCTCATAATTTTTCAAACATAACCTCACTTTATATTAAGTTCAGCTCATGCTTATCTTACAATTTAAAAAAAAATTTCTCCCAAATTCTCCCCTTCTCAAAAATTGGAAAAAACTGCTAACTTTTTAACAGATTCTTTTTTTTATGTCTTCCAAAGCAAAGTAGTAGTACAAGTGAACCCCCCCCCAAAAAAAAAAAATACTTTAGAACAATATCGGGGTTAAAAAGCCGATCCAAGTTTGAAAACACCGATTTTTTTTTAATTTTTAAAACTTTGTGTTTGTTTAAACTTTTAATAATAATATTACAATAAAATTTTATCATAATTCACCCCCACCCACAAAAAAAAAATCTTAGGTAATATTTTATGGGTTATACATTTTTCAAAAGATTAACAAATCAAAAGATATTCTCAAGAGAAGATTTTTGAGGATCGACTGTTTAAAAATGTTAAACTTTTTTCATGTATTATTTTTTCATTATATATAAGAATACTAAAAAACGCCAGGAAAGTATAACAACTTTGTTGTTAACATCTGTTTTAAAACTTTTATTTTTTATTATCAACGCACGAAAATAAAATTTGAAATAACTTTCCTCAAAACTTTTCATTTTAAATAGGTAATGAAAATGACTCCATTATTCTTTTACCAAAACTAGTTTTTTTTAATGATTTATCAGAAGATATATTTTAATAAAAACAACGTCACGAATTTTCGCCAAGTTCCACTGAAACATTTTTTTATTTTAAATTTCGAATAAAAGATTCCTACTTCCATCTTACGGGAACAATTTGTAACTGATTTACATACTGGCGATATATTTTATATGAAAACATTTTTGAGAAAAAAATAAATAAAATCTAATACGCCGACCTCCGTGATGAATGGTAGTGTTGTCTCAGCTTTCATTCCGAAAGTCCTGGATTCGAATCTTGTTTAGATACGGAATGTTTCATACAAGATAAAATGTATATCCCATATTCCAATGCGTAAGCTTCTAGTTTATGTGGTTAATCACAACGAAAAAAACTGGAATTTTGATTTAAGTTTTTTTTCCGGGAACCGTAATATAAGAATTGGTATCTGGAGAAATGCCGGGTAATTCGTATTTATTGTTCACTAACAGACCCGGTAATGCTTCGCTATTTTATAGATTAAATGAACACAATTGAAAGTTTGACGAAACATTAACAAAATGAACATTAAGGAACTTCACAAAATTTAACCTTTCCTTTTTTCCCTTTTCCCTTTCACTCATTTCCCCCTTTTCACTCCCCCTTTCCCTTTCCTTCCCAATTTATCTTTCCCTTTTCCGTTTCCTTTTCCCCGTTTTCCCTTTTTTCTATTTTCCCCTACTTCCCTCTCACCTTTTTGATTTTTCCCTTTCACCCATTTTCCTCTGCATAAATCGGTCCAGTAGTTTTTTTATTCTATATTGGATACACAAATCGGAAACATTGAAATGGAATCGTAAAATATCTAGTATAGCGTGTGTGTTGCTTTTACCTCCAACAGAGCTGTTCATAAAAAAAAATTTAAAAAAAAACTTTTTTTACCTGTCACAGGTGTGACATCTTGAGTAGTCCCTGGGATGCAATAATACTTGATTGTTGATCCGACCCAGGGGAACAGAGAAAAAGTATATAAATAGTAGTAGGTATATAAAAACACGCGCGCGTGTATTCGAATGAAACATTGTGTCAAAATTTCAAAGCAATCTGTGAAGAACTTACGAAGATTTACATTTTTATTTACTGTTCATTAAATACAGAATAATTTGTCTATGTATGTTCTCTTTTAAGTAGCCCTTGTTAAGTGCGTACGTAAAGGATTTCTACAAGTAATGAAAATTGTAATTTCAATTTCTTCACGGAAATTTATGAATAAATTAAATATATATATACGCGGCAACGGTTTAACTACGTTAAACCATTAAGTTAAATTAAATTATGAAATATAATTGAAGGACAATTCAACTGAAGTAAATATGAAAAAAAAATTTCTAACCAGTAAATATTATTCGACTACATTATAGCGATAAGTAAAAAATGTTAACGACCTGTCAAATCTATATTGATGATTAAATATTTTGGGATATTGTTAAAAATAAATAAAACAAGAATAAATAAAAATAATAAATAATAACAGTAATAAGAATAATAAATAATAATAGATATGTTCTAGTAACATATCTACGTTACTATAAAAAATGTAAAGAAAACCAAGGAATAACGAATATATTATAAGCACTTAATGATAAGGAATTTAATGTTAACTGAGAAAGCTTTATTACGGTGTTAGAGCAATATTTAGCTGTACATTGCTTAATTTAATATATACGCTGTTTTCCGGCGAATATAGCTTGTTTCTTTTTCTGTTTAGCCTCGGGAAGCACTGTAAAGTATTACTTCAGATGATGATATGTATGAATGTAAATGAAGTGTAGTCTTGTACAGTCTGAGATCGACCTTCCTGAGATGTGTGGTTAATTGAAACCCAGTCACCAAAGAACACCGGTATCCACGATCTAGCGTTCAAATCCGTATAAAATTAACTGCCTTTATTTGAACCTTAGAACTCTCTAATTCGAGATCAGCTGATTTACGATGACGAGTTAACCACTAGACCAGTCAGGTGGGCTCGGCGAATATAGCTAGAATAGCTATATTAAACGGTAAAGTATGGTGATCATTTCGCATTTGGAATCTGCCTTCTAGTTAATCTCTCCTGATATTCACGTCGAGCAGTTTCAGAATTTCCGTTACAAAATTCATAAATAAAAATTATATTGGCATGTTCCTAGTTAAAATATTGAAAGTAATTTTACACTAAGTTATGATAACACTATACTTCCTTTATGTAAGATAATTTATCACAACAGATTCAAACGAAGTACACAATAATTTTTATTGTTAACCAGCTGTTAGTATTGCCAACTTAAACAATAATTTTGTTTTTACTATTTGTAAAGTAACATAAATTTAAATTTAGTTTTTTAAGTAATTATTTCGTTTTACCTGTGTAAATTATTGAACATACACAACTAAAATATTCTTTTATAAATCTTGTATTTCTTTTAATTTTATTTTCAGTACAAGTTTTTTTATTTAAAAAAAATGTTTATTAAGTACAAAAATAATAATACGATCGTCTGTTTTATCTCAATAAAAAAACCGATTTTTAAAATCTTTCATTTACTTTTAATTGGTTGTGTTTACATTAATTTTCTCAGAATTAAATTCTCTACAAGTTTTATTAGTAAATCTTCCACATTTATTAGTTATTGTACTACAAACTAGAAAAAAGACTTGTTTTTCAACACAGAATTTTGTGTTTTACAACATATATCTTAAAAGGTACTGGAGTTACAATCGTGGGACCTATATTATTCTATTTCCCAGCTTAAATTACATAAGAAACCACCAACTTTACTCCTTGATTTGGGTCCTAAAAATTACAGTAGGGCTTCTATTTATTAGAAGACCTAAAATCCGGGCGAAATCTTTCGCTTGCCTTAACTCTAAAACAAAGCGTTTCAAGATGTATGTTTATATGAAATTTTTTCATTATTTTCACCAGTATAAAATGTCCTAAAAGTCACTCCGTTTCTTCGTGCGAAACCACACAATTAACCATACCCATTTTCTTCAAATTCGGCTCAAATATTTCTACATATTGGGCATTAATCGTATTATTTTTCAAAATTCGTTAAAGAAGCGGGGGGATATCGCGAAAAAGTATATTTCGATTTTCTTCGGAAGAATTTTAGAGAAAACTTTATCAAAGCAAATTTTTACCAACAATCAATAAATAATTTTTTTTTAAATATTCAAAAATCAATCCCCCTCTTAAGATTGAAAAATATGTTTTTGGATCTTTCGCTCATCTCCCTTCGGTTTAAATATATTTCAACATCTTTTTGAAAGTTTAAATTTAGAGCTATCAAGAAACGTCTACAATTTTTTTTTTTAATTATAAACCCCGGCTTAAAATTCAAAAAGATTTTTGAAAATTTTCTTGTTTTAATCTTTATTGAAGGAGGTGTTAGATTTAGAGTAAATTTCACTTAAACAAAAAAAAAACTTAACCTATATAAGAATATCTCTAGAAAATAATTTCTTAAAATTTATTTTAAGAAATATTACACACCAGTTTATATTACATAATATTTATGAAAAAGGGGAATTTCCGTGAGACTTCAAAATAAAGTGTTATAGTCATGATACCAAAGAAAGCAGGGGCAGATAAATGTGAAGAATACAGAACAATTAGTTTAACTAGTCATGCATCAAAAATCTTAACTAGAATTCTATACAGAAGAATTGAGAGGACAGTGGAGGAAGTGTTAGGAGAAGACCAGTTTGGTTTCAGGAAAAGTATAGGGACAAGGGAAGCAATTTTAGGCCTCAGATTAATAGTAGAAGGAAGATTAAAGAAAAACAAACCAACATACTTGGCGTTTATCGACCTAGAAAGCGGCATTCGATAACGTAGACTGGAATAAAATGTTCAGCATTTTAAAAAAGTTAGGGTTCAAATACAGAGATAGAAGAAAATTTGCTAGCATGTACAGGAACCAATCAGCAACAGTAATAATTGAAGAACATAAGAAAGAAGCCGTAATTAGAAAGGGAGTCCGACAAGGATGTTCCCTATCTCCGTTACTTTTAATCTTTACATGGATCTAGCAGTTAATGATGTTAAAGAACAATTTAGATTCGGAGTAACAGTAGAAGGTGAAAAGATAAAGATGCTACGATTTGCTTATGATATAGTAATTCTAGCCGAGAATAAAAAGGATTTAGAGGAAACAATGAACGGCATAGATGAAGTCCTACGCAAGAACTATCGCATGAAAATAAGCAAGAAGAAAAGAAAAGTAATGAAATGTAGTAGAAATAACAAAGGTGGACCACTGAATGTGAAAATAGGAGGAGAAAAGATTATGGAGGTAGAAAATTTTGTTATTTGGGAAGTAGAATTACTAAAGATGGACGAAGCAGGGGCGATATAAAATGCCGAATAGCACAAGCGAAACGAGGCTTCAATAAGAAATATAATTTGTTTACATCAAAAATTAATTTAAATGTCAGGAAAAGATTTTTGAAAGTATATGTTTGGAGTGTCGCTTTATATGGAAGTGAAACTTGGACGATCGGAGTATCTGAGAAGAAAAGATTAGAAGCTTTTGAAATGTGGTGCTATAGGAGAATGTTAAAAATCAGATGGGTGGATAAAGTGACAAATGAAGAGGTATTGCGACAAATAGATGAAGAAAGAAGCATTTGAAAAAATATAGTTAAAAGAAGAGACAGACTTATAGGCCACATACTAAGGCATCCTGGAATAGTCGCTTTAATATTGGTAGGACAGGTAGAAGGGAAAAATTGTGTAGGCAGGCCACGTTTGGAATATGTAAAACAAATTGTTAGGGATGTAGGATGTAGAGGGTATACTGAAATGAAACGACTAGCACTAGATAGAGAATCTTGGAGAGCTGCATCAAACCAGTCAAATGACTGAAGACAAAAAATAAATTTATTTCACCACCTCTAAAAATTATATATATTTTTTTCATTTTTTAAAACTTAAAAAAATATTTCTACTTTTAGAATTCCGCTGGACTGATTTTAACATCTTTTTTGAGTCATTTTACCAAACATATTTAAACTTCCGTTCTTCTCGTAAAAGTAAATTCCTTAAATATCGTGTATATCTAATAAAGATAGTTGCTTTTATACGGATTTGAATTCTAGATAGTGGATACCGAAGTTTTTGGTGGTTGGAATTCAATTAACCACACGTCTCAGGAGTGGTTGACTTGAATATGTTGTACATGACTACACATTTACCGGTACATCTATATTTACACGATAATCTCTGGCATCTATGCAGAGAGAGAGTTCACATCATGTCACTGTAATGTGTTACTTTGTAAAATGGTATTATATAAATAAATATCAAATTAGGACCTCTTTTTAACGATTTTCCGATAAAGAAAACTTAATATTTTTTTTTTTATCAAAACGTTAAAAATATATAAGACTGTCAAAGAATGTCTTAAAAAGTGTCTGGAATTATTGAAGTTCGCAGCTTCTTCTATTCCTATTAAGAAAATTAAATACCCTTTATAAACTTTAGGAATCTGCTCCTTTCCATTACAATCAATTTCCGATCATTTTCAACCATATCTTAGTAATTCAGCTGTACATCTCCGAATAATTTATTTTTTATTTCTCCTTCACAAATTTTTATAAAGAAATATTTCAAATTGTACGACTGATCGGTGAAATAAATAAATATAAAATGAAAAAGGTATACGATACAAATGATGCACGCTGAGGAACAAAAACTAAAAGAATTCATACAAAATTTATAACAAAACAATTTGAAAAATAAAACCGTTGAAATGAAATTATAAACAACAAAAACATGTAGAAACATGCGAAAGAGAATACGCATTTATTTCCCTGGAAGGATTATTATCATCATCCAAACGCTTCCGTATTTTGCATTTTAATGAAAGTAACTGTCAAGAAAGGTTTACTACAAGCCCCGTAGTATTTTTCGTGCAACCTGTATTATTGTTAGTTAATACTAATCTTATAAAAAATATCAAATATATACAAAAGCAGTAGTTTTGTTTTTTGGATGCAAGTGTTATCAGTTTATACAAACAGTAACGGGTACAAAGTACGCAAAATACAAGGAGAAATACTGCCAACGACTGTCATTTCTATTGTATTAAATTTTCCATTCTATAAACTATTTAATGTAATTCATAAATCCGTAATTTACAATAGCATAAACTTGTAGTTTACATCACATTAAACGTAATTTCATCACGTTTCGTCACTCCGGTCTCGAATTATATTCGGCCGCGTACGTTGTGTTCATGCGACCTTGAGAGAAGTCGCGACATGGAACAGATAAGTGCGATAAAATTTTGCGTTCGACTTCAAAAATCTTTCGTTGAAACTTATTCTATAATACAGCATTCATTCGGTGATGAAGCCGCATCTCGTACAACAACATACACGTGGTGGAAGCCGTTTAAAGACGGTAGAGAGTCGTTGGATGACAACGAACGAAGCGGCAGGCCGTCAACAGCTGTTCACCACGGCGCTGTTGCGAAAGTGCGCGCGCTCTTGCTCGAACAACCGTGAATGGTTAAACCGTGGAATCTAAATTCTATTTGGAAGTAATGAAACGCCTGATGCGTCGCAATCGTCGAATCCGGTTCTGAGTACCGGGATCCGGGCGATTGGACTCTCTCTTGCACGACAATGCCCCGGCACAAATGACAATAGTTTGACACGTTATTTTTTTTTTATTTTTTTTTTTTCACTCTACTCCCCCGGACCGGTCCGACTGGTTGGTATTGCGCCACCCAGGGGAGTGTCTGGTAAACTCTAACGAGCCTCTCCGCCTACCGGCTGAACGTCCGGCATGGCAGGTCGGCTCGCCGGTGTCAGCTCTTTTGAGTGATTTTCTGTTTGCCCATTTGGAAACCACGACATACCCACGACTACCCGTGGCACCGGGTCTTTTCTTACACTTCTTCATCGGAACCTATCTAAACCCTTGGAGTCCTCAGTGGATCATTGAGAACGACACACCTCAGCGTGCCGTCTCTCACCACTGAGGCTGTCCACCCTACCCTATTCTACACTAGTAACCTAGTCGCCTTTCATCTATATCCTTCTCTGTTAATACTGCTACTATAAATTCCGTAACCTTCTTCCAGTTTATTTCGCTCCTCAACATGTGCTCTAGGACCTCTGCCGGGCTCATACCTATTATGCCACAGTTCCTCCTTTTAATTGCCCACCTCTCGCAGCAGAAAAATGTGTGTTCTGCATTGTCAATTCTCTCACAGTACATACATTTTGGACCAGGCCTTCTTCCAACACGATGGAGGTACTCATTGAAATTTCCATGACCTGTAAAAAACTGCGTGATATGATAATTTAACTTACCATGTTCCCTGTCTAACCATAGTGTAAGATCTGGAATCAGCTCCTTCGTGCGTCTGGCTGGTCCATCCTCCTGCCATCTATTTTGCCATCTATGTCTAAGTTTATCTTCTGCTTCATTTGCTTCGAGGCCTTGCGCCCTCTCGATTCTATTTAGGGCCATTAAGTCTATTGGTGGCACCCCAGACAACACGCACAACGCCTCATAGGAGACCGTCCTGTAAGCTGAAACAACCCCCAGCAACAGCCTCCTATGAGTACTAACCAGTCTGTTCAAATTTCTTTTAACCCTGACTGAGTGCCACCACACTGGTACTGCATATAACATCATAGATGTCACTGTGGACGCTATCGCCCTTCGCTTAGTGGGTCTTGGAGCTCTCTGCGAAGACATTATTATATTCAAATTCTTAGTCATCTTTTCACCTTTGGCACATATGTCTATTATATGCTGGGTGAACCGGCAATTCCTCTCAAAAGTCACACCCAGGTATTTAATCTTTTCGACCTTCCAATTTGGATGGCCGGACGGTTTAAAATCCTCTTCCCTGTGAACATAATATATTTACATTTTTCTATTGCCAGCTGGAGTCCCCTCTCATTCAACCAATTATCTATCGTCCGTAACGTGTTGTTAGCACTCTCTTGTACATCGACAGTTGTTTTACCCTTGATGAGTATCGCCAGGTCATCGGCATAGGCAATTACTTGTACCCCATCCTGATAGTCTAGTCTTAATATCCCATCGAAGGCCAGTATCCAGAGTAAGGGACCCAGTATAGACCCCTGTGGCACACCGCCATAAATATTGAAACGTAGGCACTCACTCTGCGTCTCCACCAAGCATTCTCTATTTGAGAGGTATTCTCCTATCTGCCTTCTTAAATAAGGACTGATACCTTTTTCCACTAATGCCCTATTTATTGATTCCCACTTAATAGAACCGAATGCATTTTTTACATCTAAAGCTATGAATAGGGGAATACGCCTCGTTCTCCATGTGCCGCTCCTAGTATCCTTAGCCCAGTCGATCACCTTTGTCGCCGCCTGTATCGTCGAACGACCACGTTATTACGCCGCAAAAAAATCACCGTCTTATCCCACCCGCCCTATTCACCAGACTTGGCCGCAACAGAATATTTTCTTTTTCCGAAATTCAAGTCGAAGATGAAAAGCCGGTTTTTTGAGGACATTCCGACCATTTAAAGGGCATGTACTGAGCAGCTGAAGGCGAACCCACAAAGTGATTTCTCTAGAGCGTTTGACAGCCCCTACCGGCGCTGCAACGAGTGTATAACTAGAGAAGGGTTCTACGTAAAGGGCTGATGTGAGTAAATTCGTTTATCTTTATTAAATCCGTATTTTTATTTAATTGACTTCGGAAACTTTTCAAACATACCGTGTATATATCTCATAAGATAAACCTTTCGTATTTATGCTACTCCGTAATTATATTATATGTATAAAATACAACAAAAATGTTGCAATGTTCGATGGAAAACAGTGTTCCCTTACGAAAGCCTGAGACTATTTTAAGTGCATTTTTAGTATCTTAAGGAAATCATAAAGGAAAAATACATTGTTACGAAAAGAAAAAATTCTGAACCGATGAAAATTTGATAGATATAAAATAATTTTCAATTTAATTAAAACTAAATATCCTATAAATTGTTTATTGTTATAAAAAAACGGGCATCAAAAGCTGTGCTCATTAGCCCGGTGGAAATTGGTAGCGTATGAAAAGTTGCCATACCTAATCGAGATTCGAACCCAGGATTTCCACAAGAAATGGCGAGAAGCTACCTACTTGGCCACGGAGGTTGGAATATAAAATTTATTTATTCTTACGGATAGATTATGAAAGAAGGAAATAAAACTGATTTTCCAGTAAAAATATTTCTTTTCCAGAAAAAAAATTATTCATAATCTCAAACTTATGAAATTATCTTTCCACCTTAAAAAATTCGTTTTTTTATTAAACTACAAAAAAAAAAAATTGAGCGAAATATTACAATTTTTTTTATTCTGATGAATGTTTGGTTATATTTTCAACACTAAAAATCAACTCTTTAGAGCATATATTTGAGATAAACACAAAATTACTAATCTGTAATGTTGTGGTACAAGATCTTCCGAGATATGACGGGGAATATCCATTATCTGTAAAGAGCCAACACATACTCTTTTTGGTGGAAAAGTCTGCTTCAGTTTTTTCTTGGTAAGCAGATATGTATGAGTGTAAATGAAGTGCAAGTCTTGTACAGTCTCAGTTCGACCATTCCTGAGATGTTTGGTTAATTTAAACCCAACCACCAAAGAACACCGGTACACACGATCTACTATTCAAATCCGTATAAAAGTAATTGCCTTTACTAGGACTTGAACTCTGGAACTCTCGACTTCCAAATCAGCTGATTTGGGAAGACGCGTTCACCACTAGACCAACCCGGTGGGTTGTTACTTTCACATCTGTCCACAAGTAACTCAGCGAACAGCTTTTTGTTTTCAACCGCTGTCCAAAATGGAATAATCGTGACGCTCTCTTCAGTCTTTGTTACCACACGTTTAATGTTATCGCTTTTATCGCACGCTGGAACGAACTCAGGCTTGCAAGACGTTCAATTCTGTCCGCTGGTCCCCGGCGGTATTTATACCTCTTGGCTTGCAGAACCACCTGTATCAGACCCTTCCTTTTGAATGTTCAAGCGTAATAATTTTCATTATCTGCGTTTTCTACGGGTTTTTATAAGTTTTTTACGGTCCGGTAACCCTTCTGGTCAAATAGGAGCTTTTGGGGGTGGTATTGTCTGTGTTAAAAAGAATCAAATTTTTAAACGGACCCGTTATTCTAAATAAAGAATTCCTTTTATTTTCTTCAAGATTCTTTATTTTCTCTCTCTTTCTTCTCTTTGAAAGAAACCCGTTACACTGGTTCCGTTACTATATATAAGATTAACCGACGACTGTGTTTTTTTAAGGATACCGAAAATTAAAATTAAAAATGAAACTTACTTTAAAAATAAATAAAATTGTCAAAAATGAATAACTAAACATTACGATACGAATACAATATGAATCAGGAATTGCACACTTTCATAGTTAAAATTTGTAAAGGATAGACGAAACAATGCAGATTGGAACAAACAAGGAGAACCATACCGAAAAGAAATCTGATAGTATCAAATATAAAATTACGAAAAGAAATAAATTTTTGAAAATATTTTTATAAACTGTGGTGATTATGTCAGTGTAATATTATCGACAACAGGAAAAGGATATAAAACATAAAATGTGGTATTACACGAAGATGTTGAAAACGAAATAGGTCGGTACAATACGTCTTAAAACGAATAGAAGGACAGATTTTTTCAATTTGGTGACAGAAAAAAACTAGAGTAAGACAAAGATTGGAATGTATACAACAATTAACCGTCGATATACGATTTAATAAATATATTAAGATTATAAGAATGGCGAAGAACAGAAAGAAATAGAAAATAGCTTCAAACCAGTCGACTGAATGATGAATTTAACCAAAAAAAAACAAAAAACGATGTTGGTAAAAAAAGGGCGCAGCAGTTTGCTTCTTAAAAAAAAACCAGAAACACCTAATAATGAATTAGGCAATTTATAAAAAAAAACCTTTAACCATAAAAAATGTACAATCCAACGATAAGTACAAGTTATAGATCAAAACGGTATACCCCAACAGTTTAAGAAAACGTTCAAATAAGAAAAGATTAAAAATTCATTAATATTTCAAAGATCGTAATACATAGCACTATCATAACAAATCGTAGGTAGATAAAATAAAACTTATGTCAATAAATTTTTATCGTTAACAACAACTGTTATGATAGTATACATACTCAAATAATAAAACTTTACTAACTGTTATTTTGCTAGTAACCTTGGCAAAGAATCGTAAGAAGATAAAAGTAATAATAATAAAATCTATACACATAAAATTTCTCTTTGTTTTAAAAACGACAAAAAAATAAAAATCAACGATAACTGGTTGTAAGCATTTTTTAATAATAAAAACAAATTTGTAAGAGGTTAAAAATTTTACGTACTTGATAATTTTTGTTTGTTACATATTTTCAAAGATTGTAATTATTAAGCAGTAACGATAGAAACGAATCAGTACGTCACCGTAATTAACGATTACAAATACATTTATTTTAGCAACTTTAAGACGAAGGAACGTCAATAATAAAAACATTTACATTTTAATCTACGGAAAATTAAAAAAATTGAGGCACGAATGCTATCTGAAGATAAGAATATCACCTTATACTGTTAATTACGAAGTGTGTGAGAAAAGTAATGAGACTGACTTTTTACTTACCAAAGTGTTTATTTTTTTCAAACAACAATATTATCCCAAGTTCCAAAATTACGTCCTTTCAAGATATGTTTCAATTTCGGGAAAAGGAAAAAATCACAAGGACTCAAATCAGGTGAATAGGGGGTTGAGGAACCGTAGGAATACGTTTCGAGTTAAAAAAATTCCCTCATGGAAATGTCCGTGTGACACGGGGCATTGTCATAATGAAGCATCCACTTGTCTGTAATGTCTGGTCTCACGCTAATTACTCTTCTCCTGAGCCTTTCATGACACCTTTGTAAAACACTTGGTTGACAGTTTGTACTGGAGAAACAAATTCTTTATGCACGATACCCCTACTGTCAGAAAAGCAAATCGGCATGGTTTGATATTTGATTTGCTGATTCGAATTCTTTTCGGTCGAGGAAATGATGGAGTGTGCCAATCTTCGCTTTGCCGCTTTGTTTCAGGATCCTACTCAAATATCCATGATTCATCACCTGTGATCACACGATTGAAGAATTCTTGAACATTGTCAATCCTCTCAATAAAATCAACGCACACATTTCTTCGATTGTCCTGTTCCGTTCTGAGGTTTTTCGGCACCAATTTCGCACAAACCTTTCGCATGTCCAAATCGTTTGTCAAAATTTGATGTACGGTGAAAGCGTTTAAATTTAACTGTTCACTCATCATCCTTATTGTTAAACGACGGTCTGATCTCACAAGAACCCTCACGCGCTCAACGTTTACGTCAGATTTTGAAGTTGAAGGTCTCCGTGAGCGAGGTTGATCTTCAACGTGTTCTCGGCCTTCCAAAAATGATTTGTGCCGGCGGAAAACTTGTGCACTAGGTAAGGAATGTTCCCTATAGGCCTGTTTCAACTTTTCAAAGGTCACACTCGCGGATTCCCCACGTTTAACGCAAAACTTGATTGCACAACGTTGCTCTAAATTCCGATGCTCCATTTTCCTAACACACAACAAAAACCCAACTTCACAGATGGCGCTGTCAAAAATAATGTGTTGAGGAGTTGAAACTCATACTGAGTATGTGGAAGGGATGAACAAACCGGTCTAATACAGACCGGTACACACAGGGTTGCCAGATCGCTTGCAGTGTTACCAATCTCATTACTTTTCTCACACACCTCGTATATATTATTTTTAAATAGCTGATTAAATGACAACAGAAAACATTGTTTAGTAATTCCCTTCGATATTTATACACACAAAACCGAAAGTTTGTCGGTTTGTTTGCAACAGCATCACGCGAGAACCAACCGACCGATCCCTTTAAAATGTTCAGGATGTATATATATTATCCTAGGGAAAGTTTTAAGCCACAGATCAAGGCCCTAGCCCCTTTGGTGGTGAAGTTGTGAATCAAATAAAAAATGGTTAAACCTTTTACTCCATTATTAAATCTCTGTCGCCATGTCAACAGAAATAATTAAGTACCATTTATTACATTATAATTGTGGCACCAGAATTATAATAAGGAAAATTAGTAATTAATTTCTTTTAAATGAATATCTATAAACTATTTAACGTTTGTATTACTCACAGCGTTTAAGATAACGAATCCCCGACGCGTTTGTCCGAGCAAAGCGAGCCGCGACCGGCTAGTTTAAATATAAAATCTGTGTGAATCCATACAATTTAACATCAATTTTATACTATTTATTTAAAATAGAGTTTGTGCAATAAGTAAAATTATATCATTATTACACGCCTTTAAACTGATAACTATTAAATATATAAGTTCAAATAGCCTTTAGATGGTAAAAAAATATATATGCAAAACTAAAGCAATTTAAAAATAAGTTCATTTTATCACAGGTGTCCTCAACCCTCAAGCCAATTTCTTGAAGATCTCTTTGGATTTCTCCAACATATTTTCCACAGGTTTTTTTTTTGTTAATATATTCTCGACACCCAGGTTGAGAAACCCTGGCTTACAAGAAATCGAGTTATGAATGTATTTTTGATAATAAATATTATTGTCTATATTTTGTACAAATATTCTTTTTAATCCAATCTTTACCAATTAAAAAAAAAAAAACCCACCGGGTTGGTCTAGTGGAAAACTCTTCGACGTAAATCAGCTGATTTCGAAGTCGAAGTTCTCAGATTCAAATCCTACTTTTATTCGGGTTTGAATATTAGATCGTGATACCGATATTCTTTAGTGGTTGGGTTTCAATTAACCACACGACTCAGGAGTAGTCGACCTGAGTTTGTTTAAGATTACACAAATTTACCGGTACGGTTACATTAAATTGATAAGTCTCTGAAGACTTAATTGTTGATGCGACTATAAATAAAGTATTAAAAAAAAAAAACAATTCATTAAAAAATACCTAAGGTAATATTTTTAAAGTTCAAGAATAATTTCAGGTATATTTTATAGAAACCTTTTACGAAAAAAAAATTGAACTAAAACAGTAGTAATTCGTTTTTTTATTTTCTATTGAGCAATAGTATTGGATGGTTTATAGTATTTTCCAAGAAGTGTTACTGAAAACTTAAATTAACGCTAACACCAAACCGCCGATCAAAAATTACCCTGTAATCCTTTTTTCTAAGCAGAAAAGTTTATCTATAAACTAGCGAAAACATAAAAAAAAAAGAATTATTAACGTGAACTGCTTTCAAGTAGTAAAAACAAATTTATACAATTAAATTTACTTTTATTTAATAAAAAGAGAAAAAAGAAGTAAAGATTAAATATTACTGACGAACGAATGAATTAAAAGTAAACCAGAAAACTTTCACCGTACGTACCAGCTTTCTATTCTGCCAAACAAAACATTAACCAAGGACGATCAACATGATTCTAGAAAGAAGATAAAAACATAAAATATTTAAACAATATATAGCGGATTCTTATATGAAATATATTAACAATAGACCGACCGATTTTTAAGTTAATTAAACAAAAGATAATCGTAAAATATAATAATAAATCAGTTCCATTTGTTTTATTTTTTTAACTAACCAAAAATTCCGATTAAAAAGCAAAACAGATATATTACTTTTCAACAATATTTCAAAAAATTTACGATTTAAATAATAATTAATAGTATAAACCCTTAATAAGGCACGCAGAAAATATTATTAATCTGTTTAAAAGTAATCATTATTAAAAGTACGTTACATTAAAAAAAAATTACCTATAAAAGCCTGTACGTTATGAATTTAAACTTATATTTGCATTTCACGATATATAAATACAGTTTCTTTCAAAAAAATAACACAAAACTTCATTCAAAATTAAAAAAATAAAAATAATAACTCGTTAACAACAATCAACAAGTTACGTAAAATAAAACAAAATTAATTAATTAACGCGAGCTCTAAAAATACTCGTAGTATGTACACTACCGTGTTACTATTTCCTCTTTGAAATTAACTTTGTTTTATTTGTAATAAAACCGCCGTGAGAAATTACAACACTTGTATAAAATAACTAAACCGTAAATAGTTTATAATTACTATTATTATTTTAACCGATAACACTTCAAAATTATTTAACACTTATTTAAATTTTATTTAATAAAAATAACAAATAGATAGATAATACGGCAAATTAAATATAAAAAAGAAAAAAAATTAGTATCAATAGAGTTTAATTAAAACCAAAATACGTATATATAAAGAGTGGCTCACGAAATGATCCATTTGGTTTTGTTAAAAAATATTTATTTGAATAACAATACGAAAAAGTAAAATACAAAGGGTTTACTATATCTGCTTATCACATGTTCAATATGACCACCATCACGTCTAGCAGTTTCTTCAACACGAACTCCTATGTTGTTAATAACTCGACGACAAATATCCTCGGTTATCTCATTGTACGCCCCAACGATCAGCTCTCGCAGTTCCACCACAGTACGAGGATGTTTGAGGAAAATCATTTCCTTTAAGAATCCCCGAAGAAAATTATAACACGGATACAGATCAGAAATAATCAGGAGCCAGTTTTATCCACAAATAACATTTGTCATTTGTTTAAAGTTTCATGCAGAAAGTTTAAAACAACATTCGCTGTGTGTAGTCTGGCTCCATCCTGCATGAATCACTCGTTTACTAATTGAAACCCTTTGCAAGAAGCTGAAGGACAAAATTATTACGCTGTATGTTTAGATTATTAACGCTGTATGATAACGAGAGTAAAAAGGATTTAGAAGAAACAATGAATGGCATATATGAAGTCCTACGCAAGAACTATCGCATGAAAATAAACAAGAACAAAACGAAAGTAACGAAATGTAGTAGAAATAACAAAGATGGACCACTGAATGTGAAAATAGGAAGAGAAAAGATTATGGAGGTAGAAGAATTTTGTTATTTGGGAAGTAGAATTACTAAAGATGGACGAAGCAGGAGCGATATAAAATGCCGAATAGCACAGGCGAAACGAGCCTTCAGTCGGAAATATAATTTGTTTACATCGAAAATTAATTTAAAGTCAGGAAAAGATTTTTGAAAGTGTAAGATTGGAGTGTCGCTTTATATGGAAGTGAAACTTGGACGATGGTAGTATCTGAGAAGAAAAGATTAGAAGCTTTTGAAATGCGGTGCTATAGGAGAATGTTAAAAATCAGATGGGTGGATAAAGTGACAAACGAAGAGGTGTTGCGGCAAATATATGAAGAAAGAAGCATTTGGAAAGATATAGTTAAAAGAAAAGGCAGACTTAAAGGCCACATATTAAGGCATCCTGGAATAGTCGCTTTAATATTGGAAGGACAGGTAGAAGGAAAAAATTGTGTAGGCAGGCCACGTTTGGAATATGTAAAACAAATTGTTAGGGATGTAGGATGTAGGGGGTATACTGAAATGAAACGACTAGCACTAGATAGGGAATTTTGGAGAGCTACATCGAACCAGTCAAATGACTGACGACAAAAAAAAAAGTTGTCAACCGTTAATTTAGACAACACTGTTATTTTGTACAGATACAAATGCAAATCGGGTTTTAGAATTTGCTGTACAGATCGCCTAACGATCACACATGCACATTAATACCAAATTATGCTGCTGCTTTACTTGCTGATTTTCCCGGGTTCCTCAGCAACGCTGCTCTGACAGCTTCGAAATTCTGCGGAGAACAAGCACCGGTAGGCCGTTCGCGCTTACTCTCAATTACTGAACCGACAGTATCAAATTTTTCGTAAAGTCTAGACGTATTATTTTAAATGAGGACGACCATCGAGTTTGAAAATGTGCACGAAACCGTCTTTGTGTAAGCACCACACTTATTGTTTCATTTAAAAAGAACACAGTCTTTACGCGCTGTTTCATCTTCCTTCGTCAGTCATCTTGCAACGATACACAAATACTGTGCACGAACGATACTGTGGAGCGCATAGGGAAAGAGAAGAAAATAATATTCATGAACTCCTGAGCCTGTAGGGGAAGACACTTTCCATGTGGCAGTTTCGGTCGCCACGCCACCCGTTCCGTACCTAGCCCATATGGGCTGTACCGGAGGCCATCTTCAGAACCACAGCAAAAGGTAGCTTTCAGCCTTGAACTGCTATCACTTCTGCCTACATAACACACATTAATAATTATTAACCTAAACAACTATTGCCAAAACAAATGTTGGATTATTTCGTGCGCCAAATACACACACACACACACACACACACACACACACATATATATATATATATGTATAATATACTTTATAACACGTAAATTAGTAGGCTTTTAGCGAAATAGAATATTTTTTATAAGAAAACAATATCGAAATGAAACAGATTTTTAAATGAAAAAGATTTTTAAAATAGTATGAAGTAAAATTACATTTAATTCAAGAAATAACAACCCCGTTTATACAACAAAAAAAAAAGAAAAATTGGCTTAAATACTTGGAAAACATTTTTCGTAAAAAACATTTAAAATCTGATGCATGTAAAATCATCAATTATTATTTAGTTTTCCAAAGATCACTCCATCCGAGGAAGACACGTTATAAAATATCTTACTACTTCACCTGTTGATTATACGTTAAGGTTTACTTTGCTATTTAAAATTCTAAAGAAATTTTTCTACGAAATAATACACACATACACAGACACACACACACACACACACCGCACATACACAGTATATAATACAATTTTGTTAAATATAACTAATTAAACTTAATGAACAATCTACTACATGATTCCAAAAAGTATGAGGGAAAAATTCTCTCACACTGATGAGAACTTTAAACGTACAAGCATCTCACGAAATAATATTACAAATTTCAAGACATATTCTATTAAATCGAAAATAATGAAAAATGTTCATTTAGACATCAGTCAGGAAACGCTTTGTTTTCGAGTTACAGCTTGCGAAAAATATCGCCTAGATTTTTGCACGAAGAATTAATCTATATAAATAAAAAACAGTTTTGAAAAATTCAAATGATCAATATTTTTAAACTGTGATAGGCTCCCCTCTCCTCAATATTGCCACAAAGTATTTTTTTGAGTAGCTTGCATGTCGTAGTCGCTACCATGCCTAGGAAGACATTAAAAAAAATTTTTTTTTCGATTTTTGAGGAGAAAACAAATTTTTTTTCTTTAAACGGTAAGGCAAGAAAGTAAGCATATACTGAGCTTAATATAAAACGGGGTTGATTGCAAAATTTTGAAAAAACTGACCCCTAAAAACTATTGAACCCAAAAGTTTATTTATAAATTGCCCCATATACACGAGCCTCTACTCAAAATTTTATCAAAATCGGTTTATCCAGTCAAAAGTTATTCAACTTCAAACACGTCAACACACGTACGTAAAAACATTACCCCGACTTATTTTTGTTTTTAGGATCTCAGGGTCATGAAACGTTGATTTGAAACGTTCATTTTTTGATGAATTACTATAGTTTCTTCTTGCACCATGGGTCTAGATCTATGATGACAGGAAAGTAAAAGGTCTATCATATATCTTTATAATGTCTATTTATCCCATTTCATGTAGATATTGACCCCAAACGTTTACCAACAAACAGCCGCATATATACGAGTCTCTGTACAAAATTTCATTAAGTTCGGTTTATTCAGTCAAAATGTATTAAGCTTTAAACACACCAATATACAATGTGCATACGAACCCCCTTTTTTTGTTTTTCGGTACCTAGATCATGAAACGTTGAGAAATGAAAAAAACCCATACCTCATTTTTTAATTGAGGACCATACTTCTTGCAGCATAACTCTAGAGCTTGCCAGGAAAGTAAAAATTGAATAAAAAAAGTTCCAGAACTTTAGCTCCAATAAGTTTTTATGAAAATGTGTTAAAAAACACAATTTTCAAGGTTTGATGTAAAACTTCGTTAAATTGCCAATTGAAAATAAAATTTCCAACAAAAAAAATTTACAGAAAATTTCAATTCTGATAAAATCTTTGGTAACATTTTATTGGTTATACAATTTGAGGGGATTTTTTTTTTTTAGTTTCATCCATTTAACACAGTAAACGTGAAAAAAAATCAAAAAAATTCTTGGAAGGTAATTTTGGAGAGAGGGGAAAGAAAAAAAAATATCGATATTTTTGGTTTATTTAAACACACAATGATAATTTTACAATAAAATTTCATAGATTACCCCCGCCCAAAAAAAGAAATCTTAGTAAATTTTTTCCATGTAACGTAATTTATCTACTACATAAAAATAAATAAGCAGTGGCAGGAAATTATTACAACTTTGTTGCTAGATTTTTCAAAACAAAAATTACATGAAATCATTAAATTTAACCCTTAATTTTTTAGTGTCTGAATTTTTTTCTTTATTTTCACTTTTAGAACATCTACTGAAATTCTTTCCGTTCTTGGAGAGACATTTGTACTGAATTTTTTAAAGATGAAAAACCATTTGAAACCGTCAAATTTATCCTTTAATTTAAGTTCTAAGAAATTCAATAGGGCTTCATTAAACTCTAAAATTTTATTTACAGTACAGCCTTAGAATTAACCTCAAGAAAACGAAGTGCATTGAGATAACTGGATCACACATGGCGGGCCCACAGTTACACATCAACAATGCGATAATTGAAAGAACAACAAAGAAAAAATACCTTGATACTTGGATAACCAACAACATCGACCGAACATTGGAAATTAAAACAAGGATAGAAATTCCTAGAAGCGCAATTCTCAAAATACGTACTTTCTCTTGTGCGATCGGCAGCTCAGATTATATGTGCGGGATAGAATGGTAAAATTTTATGTGTTTCCTGTACTTCTATACGTAATGGATGCATCGACATTGATAAAACTACACGTGAAAAAGTTGGCGGCCTTTTAAATGCGGTGCACGCTAAGGATATCTTGGAAGGAAAAGGTGTCAAACATCAAGGTACTAGAGAGTACGAATAAATAACACGAGATTACATCTACAGTACAAGCAGGAAATTACAGCATCTAGGTCACATAACGAGGGGAAATAAGTAACATTGGGAGACGTAGAATTTCATGGATGCGCAATCTGAGGGAATGGTTCGACATAACGTCCACTGAACTGTTCCGAACTGCCTACTCAAAGGTCAAAATAGCGATGATGAATTGCAAATCTCCTGAAAGAAGATGCCACTTGAAGAAAAAGAAGAATACTCTAAAACAGAAATCAGGGCGAAAGTTTTCACAAATTTATAACTCGTAAATGATATAATACGTTATAAACGAATAAACACGTTATTATACAGAACGAGATGAATCGATCTGAGTAACCTTAAAAACAAACAAAAAAAAACCAGGGTAGAAAACCTTCAAGATGGCACAAAAAGCACATCTCAATCTCTTTATTTTATTAATACTGATAATCGTAGAAGAAAAATCAAGAAGCAATACAAAATTCTTTGTTTTAAACGAGCTTCCTACACTTTTATAGGACACTTAGAGAAAACTAAACAGATTATAAAACGCCGCATATTTTCTTTTAACAAACGAGAGTATATTTTTATAATAAAATTTAATAATAAAAATTTAAATAATATCTTTTCAACATAATGAAAAAAGAGATATTAAAAAAATACAATGTGTAATTTTTATTGTAGTAGTAAATTGTAAAAGCACTATTATTATCGTTACAGTTGAACATTATGGAGGTAGTTACGCAAGAATTTCTCTCTCACTCGGTCTCTCTCTCTCACTCACTCTCTCTTACAACAACCTCCCCCCTCAGTCTATATTTATATATCTCTTTCTAACCGCATAAACTACCTCTCACCTAATGCCCCCTCTTTTATTAAACATTCGATCGCTTTCTCTTTGCAACTGATACGACACTGTCTATATACGTTATAATACAATATAAAACTGACATCTTTCACAGCGATACTTTATTATTACATTCTAAATAACTAATAGAGTATTTTTTTTAAATAAAAGATTTTTTTGTAACCAGGAAAAAATTCATTTTAAACAATAAATATTTACTTTGAAAAATACAAATTAATTAATAATATTATTAAATAAATTTCTTATAGGTAAATAAAAAAACTCGTAGAGATATCCTAACAAGATTAAATATGTCACGGCCCGGACAGAAACCTGGTACTTCAAAAACGACTAAATAGCTAATCATTTTATTGAACCTTCTAGATTATGCTGTGATAAACAACATATTTGTTCAAGATAGAACGAGAAATCACAACCTTAAAAGCCCAATGCCCAAACGAATCCAATTTCTCCTGTTCGTTTACAGTAAACGAACTGGAAAGGCTCTAAAACAAACTAAAAATTGTAAAGTGTCTACCCTGATGCTATATATATATATATATATATATATCCGGAATTCTTCACTAACTTAAGTAAAAACGCAAAAAAAGAATGGCTATCTCGCTTCTTCTCCAGCATCTTAATAGAAAAAACAACTGCCCGACAACCTTAAAAGGACAAAAATTATTGCAATATTGAAATCGGGTAAATCAGTCTATCTCCCTCAAAATTTTAGCCCGATTTCCTTGCTTATTAACAAACTCTTGGAAAGGATTATTTACAAGAGAATATAACGATTCCATTTTGGAACAAATCCCAGTTGGGCGAGCAGAATTTAGGCCTTACAGAAGGTTGGTCTTAACTATTTTCATCGAGGCTGGTTTTCTCCATACTGCGGGTTTTTCCATTTGCTGCATACGACATAGTTTGAAGGGAAGGAATGATATTTGTGCCGACAACTGCAAAACATTTTTAATAACATATTAACCAAAAAGTGACACTTGATAGAACGCTTTCGTTTAAGGAGCACCTAACGAAAACTGAAGAGAAATTGAGGGCGAGAAACAAAATTATGCTCTGTGGAACAACGTGGGGAGCATTGACTTCCACTTTGCGCAGATCGGCTCTGAACCTCGTCTTCTCGGCTGCTGAATATTGCCTTCGATCTAGAAAGCCATCTATCAAAACAGCAATTGCTGCCACAGAAGACAGATTTAACCTAACTGACGCCTGGCGTCAAGAATGGACCACAAAGCAGAATAACCAAATCCCATGTATTACTCAAAGGCCGCCGAGTTTTGACTTGCCACGTAAACCACGGTCAACGCTAAACAGAATACGGACTCAGCATGGTAGGTGCGCCTATTTCCTTTATAAATAGGGTAAAACACCGACGCCCCTATGTGAGTGTGGTGAAAATCAAACTGTCAGACACATAACAGAAGTTTGCCCTAGGACAGCTTATGAAGGGAATCCTGAAGATTTCCTGATGACGACCCCAGAATCAGTAGCATATATTAGTTTGTTAATTCTTTTGTCAAAATTTTGTAATTTTGACTGTAACTGGTGTTGTGTTTTGGTGTCACACGCTAAATAAATAAGCAAAAAGTACTTCAACGTCTATTTGGGAGAAAGTATAAATGAGGAGAGAAAATTAAGTAATGGTTTGCCATAGGGTTCGATCCTAGCTCCGCTGCTATTTAACCTATATATTTCCGATCTCCTTAATACTAAGTCAACAAAATTCTGCTACGCAGATGAAATCGCTCTTGTTTGCAGAGACAGAGATTTTAGCCAGACGGGGACAATTCTCACAGAAGATTCGCCTGCTCAGAGTTCTTACTTTAGGAAGTGGGGATTTAAATCAAGTGTTCTTAAAAGTGAAGTTTGCGCATTTTATCTCAATAACAAACAAATTAACACTGTACTCAATTGAAGTGCAATTTTACGACAATATTCTTCATAATAATAAGTACCCAAAATATCTTGATGTCAACCATGATCAAGAATCTTGAGAATACCGCTGCCAAGGTAAAGACACGTAGTAATATTAACTAAAAAATGTGTGGTACGACATGGGATACTTTTGCGGAAACTCTGCTTAATCTTTCATGCGCCGGTTTTTTTTCCATTCCCGAATACTGTACTCCAGTTTGATTAAACAGCTGTGTGTGACAGCTGTGTGACGCAGCTGTGTGTGACGCATAGTGTGTATGCGTTTAATAACTAGAACAATTAGACCGACAACCGGTTACTGGTTCCCCCTATTGAGTAAATTCTGTCTCCCTGCAAGCCGTAGAACTGGGGTCCTGCTTAGAGAGTACCGAAAGCTACAAGAAAATCTGGAACTAACCGTACATGATAAGATAACTATCCTGCGACAGAATTTACTCGGCTCCAGAGTTCTATCGCTATGGAAATCTGAGCGACTTGCTATCATTAATATCGGGGACCGATAAATAAATGAGGGACCTTTGAGATCAGAATTGTTGACTCATTGAAAATCCTGAGGAACAGGAATAGTTTGAGGGATTCAACCACGACACCGCCGGCGCAGAAGTCAACAGAAAGCTGTGGGTCAAATTAAACAGAATTCGCACCGGATATGACCGAAACGCAGATTTACTTCACAAATGGGAAATTGCGGAGTCTCCGACATGTGATTGCGGAGCTCCAAATCAGACAATCAGGCATATTACTGGAGAATGCACCCGCAAGGTCTTTTCAAGGTAGTTGGAGCAACTTCATAAATGTTGACGTTACAGCGCTAGCGTGGATTGGATGCCTATATATTAATATTTAGTTAGTTTATTGTATTCTTGTCGTGTTCATACACTGTGTACATATGTATTTTTGTAATCACACTCCATGTTCCTGCTATACTAATAGATAAATAAACGTCATGGGCATTCCGATCCTTACAAGGAAGTGAAACTTAAATTCTTACGTGGAAAATAAAAAATAAATTAGATGCGGTTGAAACGGGATTTTTAAGAAGAGTCAAAAGACTGCAACAGATGAGAAAGGATAAGAAACGTGGGTGATATCGCAATAAATGGAAGAATCGTTTTCAAAATAATGGATAAAAAAAAGAATACTTAATTTGTTATGGATTATAAGCCAAGAGGGCAAAGACATTACGGGAAACCATTAAAAACTTGAAATAAAATATTTTCATACCGGAAAAGAACATATATATATATATATATATACATTCAATTCAAAAAATCGATATCATTTTACTTTCTTTTCTACTCCCGCAATCCCAAAATCACCACCCAAGAATCTTTTTTAATCTTTCTCTCCGTTTACTATGTTAAATGAAAGAAACCAAAAAAAAAGAATTCCATTGAAAAATGTACAACCAATAAAAAATTACCTAAGTACTTTTTTAGGAATGGAGGTGAATTATGATAAAGTCTTATTTTAATGTTATTATTAAAAGTTTAAATAAGACAAAATAGTTTTTAAAAAATTCCAAAAATCAATATATTTAAACTTTGACCGGCTCCCCTACTCCAATATTTTTCCCAAAGTATTTCTTTTTCGATCATTTTAGTTCACTACTATGTCTAGGAAAACCAAAGAAAATCTTTTAAAAAATACGCAATAAATAAAAAAATACCTTTTTTCGATTTTAAGGGAAGGGATAGAATTTTGGAGGGTTATTTTTTGCCAAGATCGTAGACACATGTACTGAGATCTTAATAAAACGCATGGTTATGTTTGCAAAATTTTGGGAAAATTGAACCCAAAAAAGGTACCCACAGTTTGGAGATATTGATTTTACCAACAAACAACTGCCCCTCATACATACGAATCTTTGTACAAAAATTCATTAAAAATCTGTTCATCCAGTCTACACTTATTAAATCTTCAAACATTTCAAGTACGTACGTACATTACACCCGTATTTTATTTATTATTTGGGGGGGGGGGGTCCCTGGGTCATGAAACATCGAGACACGCAAAAAAAAAAACCATAATCCAGTTTTTGACCGATTACCACGCTTTCCTTCTTGCAGAATAGTTCTAGAACTTTAAGGAAAGTAAAATTACAACCAAATTCATTTTTTTAAAAATAATATCATTACATTCAATAAAATGATTTTTAAAATATCTAAGAGTAAATAGGAAAATAAAAATGATAATTATTAGAATATATAAAACAGGTTATTAACGCTAGGTTTTAAGTTTAGATTGAGAAATCATAGTAAAATTGAATAAAAAACTGGATAAATAATCAAACACTATAATGACAGATTGCATAAATACCTCCTGTTAAATAATCAACTAAGAGGTATTATAAATTTAGCCTATGAATTAATATTCGATTAACATATTAATAAATCTATAAAAAAAATATACATAAAAACCTGACCTTAACATATAATAAATATAAAAAAAAAAAATTTAATAATAAGTCGAGGTAAGCTGGAACTGAATTGCCCTTGGATAAATATTTAATGAACGAAAAAATAAACTTGATCGGATGTTAAACAACCCACCAATTCATACGCTATTTACGAGTAATTAAATAAAATCAAATGATCCATTTATATGTGTGTATATACAGATTTTCATTTAAATTTAAAGAACCGCTGGTCCGATCTGAAATATCTCTTGATTATTATATGTATTGGACTTAGAAGAACACCTTGATATAAATTTACCAACGTAACTAAATTATTAGACGAATAAAAAAAAAGCTTACATCAAATACCATGTCGTTTCATATCTTTATATAAATCGCTGATTAAACTATATTCTTACACAGCTACCCACGGCTTCGCACGCGTGCTTGACGTTTAGCTTTAGATTTTTGCCGGTCGTTTAATCTACAGTTTCGGCAGTTTTGAATGCTGCTTAAAGTTTAGATTGCCGGTTTATTGTAGCCTAACATTGAGCGAGTGAGCCCGATAATGAAATGGAAAACGAGTGAGAAGGAGAGAACATATAAAATTAAAACTCCCAACTGGAAAAGAACAAAACAACTGTACATCAATTTTTAATTTTTTTTTTATAACTTTGTTACTACGAACGCTATAACAGCCGGAAAAATTGCATCTTGTCGCAAATTTTATGGACTTACAAAAAATAACTTTCCAGTTTGGTCGATATCCCCTCACTTATTCGAAATATACGTGAAAAATTGCAAAGTTAAAATTTTGCTTAAAAGGATGGTAAAGGTGGGTGGGGATAGTTTTTCCATAATGAAATGTAAATAATAATTTTCCTTTTGTTTATAATCGTTAGTGTGCAAAATTTCATCAGGATCGGAATAAAACTTTAGATCTGTATAAAAGACAAACGGACACAAATATTTTTCTTTATTTATAGGTATAGATTTTATTTATCAAAATAGGACAATATTTTTAAATATGAAAGATTTTGTAGATAATTTTGAATTAGGAAAAATCGTTTAAAGTAAATATACATGGTGATATTAAAATTAGGAAATGGTTGCATATTTTAAAACTAAGGGATATTAGGAGGTACAAACAATTGCGGATCTACGTAATTATAAAATTACTACTTTATGTTACATTTGAAGTTTTTTCCGCCATCTTGTTTCTGACAAAATGAATCATATATTTATTTTTAATAGAAAAATGGACAGGTGATGTTAATGTAAACTAATAGGAAAAAACAACGGGGAAAAACGAATCTCAATAAATGCTTTTGTTTGTACTGTCTTGGACACAGTTGATTTACTTACTGGTTCTCCAATTTGAAATCTATTTTATTAAATCAAACACATACTTTTGTAAAAGCCGTTTCATCATACCCATCATCGATCAAATCGATGTACGATTTGATCGTACATCATTCACAAAGTTATTCTTTTGGTTTCACTTAAAGGATGCATTTGATAAAACTAAATGATTAAACGAAAATGCCAGCCTCCGTGGCTCGAGTGGTAGCGGCCCGGCTTTTCATCCAGATATCCTGGGTTCGAAACCCGACATTTTTTATACGCTGCATTTCCGTATCCCAAGCAAAAGCGTGGTGATATCAAGCAAAAAAAAAAATAATAAATTATATAAAAATTTGCACTGGACAAAGAAGATTTTACCATCCAAAACGTAATTAATTTAGAGACAATCAAATATTGAACTTGGTTGTTGAAATAAGAAGTCAAAATGAGAAATTAATAACTTTTAAAATAAAAGATGATTTACTACTCTAAATTTGTAATACATATTTTAATCAAAATTTATAGTATTAAGTAATTTAAGATCGAAAACGAAGTGGAAGACCGGAGCAGAATAGATGTATTCGAAATGTGGGTCTACAGAAGAATGCCCCTCCGTCGCATGGACGAAAAACTAGTTTTTATCAACGAGCTAGATATACAGAGGAGGTTTTCTTCAATTTGCTTCCAGCGCATAATCCGCTTTTTTGATTATATAATCCGTAGGGTCGTCGAAAATCTTTAGAAGCTAGTCGTATAGAGAGTCGAGGGCAAAAGGTTACGCGGAAGACCGCCGAATGCTGGACCAAATTGAAAATCCGACTGGAGAAACGTTAAGCACATTAATTCGAACGGTAAAAGATCGCGAGCTATGGCGTGAAATTGTTAGCGGGATATGTATCGGGTCACCAGCTGTCAGAGATAACCCACCGGGTTGGTCTAGTGGTGAACGCGTCTTCCCAAATCAGATGATTTGGAAGCCGAGAGTTCCAGCGTTCAAATCCTAGTAAAGCCAGTTATTTTTACACGGATTTGAATACTAGATTGTGGATACCGGTGTTCTTTGGTGGTTGGGTTTCAATTAATCTCAGGAATGGTCGAACTGAGAATGTACAAGACTACACTTCATTTACACTCATACATTTCATCCTCTGAAGTATTATCTAAACGGTAGTTACCGGAGGCTAAACAGGAAAAAGGAAGAGAGGGAGAGAGAGAGTGAGAGAGAGTGAGAGAGAGTGATAGAGAGAGAGAGAGAGAGAGTGAGTGAGCGAGAGAGAGTGTGAGAGGGCGAGAGAGAGAGAGAGCTGTCAGAGATAAAAGATCACCGATGTTGATATTATTGTGAAGGCTGTTTGTTTAGTATTTAGGCCAATAATACCAACAGTAAATACATAAAAATTTTTATGGATATAATTTTGAAGGTAATATGAAATTAAAAAAATTACTACGGGGCATTTTACCTTGTTTTTGCAACTTTTTTTTCGCAATTTGATCGCTTATAATAAGAAAAAAATGATAGAGAAATGGTTTTCATCATAATTTTTCACGTAATATTTTATATTAAAATCATATATGTACACCACCCTACTTAAAAAAAAATTTGATTCAATACGGTGTATCCATGATGGCGTACAAAAATTTCAAACCCACCATAAAGTAATTATTTTGTAATTATGTAGATCGACATTTGTTTCTACCTCGTAGGATTTGGAATAAGAAAGGGTTTCTACACTTTACTATCAACCTGTATGATAAATTAAAAATGTTTTACACGCAAAATTTTCAAAGAAAATTTTATCATTTGTTGAATGATTTTTTTTCTCAATAAAAAACGCAATTTTTTATGTTATATCTTTTTACGTTAATTTTCGCGATTAAAATTTAAAACGAAGTATGAATTTTTTTGTGGTTTTTTTTATTATCAAATTGGAATATCCGTTCTGAAGATAGATAACAGCGATTAACTAGAAACTTTTATTGTTTTTTCATTTTTCTTACGTAGACAATTGACGTAATTTTTCAGAAAAATACTTGAAGTAAATAAAATATTAAATAAATTTGCAGGTAGATAAAACGCGGAAAAATAATATATAAAGTTTATTAAATATCAATAACTAATGTCATTTCGATTGTTAAAAAAAAGGGCATTATTGTTGGATGACGAAATGAGAAGATAAAATTTTGATTAGTTCAAAAACCAGGGACTGTTTGAAGTTTTTAAAAAAAAAATATATATATATATATAGAATAAAAACAACTTTATTATAATGAACAATATTAATGTAATTATATAAATTAATGGTCATAAATAAAATACTAAAAGGAACAGCGATATAAAAGGGAGCAAGTATCCTGAAAAAAATTTGTAATTCCACTTCACCCCTAAAATAAAACTACAAACTATATTTTTGAATTTATCGTTGTTCGTTCAAAACTTTAAAAAAAAAACGTTTTTGAAAAAATAATTTATCAATACATTTATCGAACTTTAAGAAAGTTTTAAATTTAGTGAGTTAAATTTATTGCTAACTGAGCCTGAAGGATATGTCGATCCTGTAGTAAAAAAATATTGGTTAACTGTTCTCGAGATATCACAGAATAATACAAAAATCAAAAACTGTTACTGTTTCATAATTTTCGTACGTAGACAAAGACGTAATTTTTCGTAATGAAATCAACGTAAAATTAAATTATTTATATCTTACTAAAAGATGTAATACGATCCTAATCTTAAGGAATAAACGCTTTAATCAAATAATATAAATAAAGTAGAATCCATTAATCGCGGCATCGCCCGCGATATATGTTTATAGAGCTTCAAAAATTGGAAATAACTTTTTATTAATAATGTGTAGGCTGATACTCTCAGAGTTTTCACTATTCTAAACTTATCAGATAATAAAATGTTTAAATAAAGGATGTGTTAACCGAAATAAATATTTAATGAAGTGTGAAATGATGTTGAAATTGTTCAAGAACTACTTTGCTCCTCAGCACAGTAAAGTTCAGGATTTCCTTTTTTTTCCTGTTTAGTCTCCGGGAATTACCGTTTAGGTATTACTTCAGAGGATAAATGATTGTAAGTGAAGTGTAGTCTTGTAAGGTCGACCACTCCTAAAAAATGTGTGGTTAATTGAAATCCAACCACCAAAGAACATCGGTATCTACAATCTCGTATTCAAATCCGTATAAAATTAACTGTCCAAGGCTAATTAAATGTACTAAGGCTTGAACGCTGGAACTCTCGACTTCAAAATCAGCTGATTTGGGAAGACGCTTTCACCACTAGACCAATCCGGTGGGTTAGTGAAGTTCAGCAGTTTCTTTATTCCATTTTTTTTGGCAGTGCGATGGTTACATATTTTAATAGTGTTGCCTATTTGGATATCTTTCAAATTCAGAGTGGTAATAAAAAAGCCGATTTCAGATCTGTTATTTTTCTCTAAAATTAACCTCGATTTTGAGCGGAACGTATACATTGCTTTTCTAATCTTGAGAACGCTCTGGCGTATATTCACGATGTCCGATCATAAATTCTAGTAGTCCTAGAAGTTTTTCTTCCTATTTGTGACCTAGCCGACCAAGGCGTTATAAAAATATTAATACTACAACAAAAAAAGAATCTAGCCGATTATGTGTACGAGATACTGTATTGGAACTTCTTAGTTAAATACATAAAAAACCTACAGAGTTTTACTTTGCTCGCGTAAGGATGACTTCTCGCAGATCACCGCCACTTTAGACAACGATATTAAATTTAGTAAAACACATAATAACTTTCTCAAAAGTCGATAATTACGTGGACAAGACTCGATATAAACAAAGTCATTTAGTAAAATACCTTCTAGGTTAACCCACCGTAGTGGTACACTCGTGGTCGTAAATCAGCTGATTTCGAAGTTGAAGTTCTCAGGTCAAATCCTAATAAAGGTAGTTACTTTTATTCGGATTTGATACTGGATCGTGGATACCGGTGTTCTTTGGTGGTTGGGTTTCAATTAACCACACGTCTCAGGAGTAGTCGACCTGAGTTTCTTCAAAACTACAAATTTACCGGTACAGTCACATTACACTGATATAAAAAAAAATTCTACGTTATTTATTTACCAGTATTTTTTTTTTTTTTTAATTTATGATTTATATAGTAGAGAGATTGGTGAAGTTTGAACTACAATAAACATTCCAGGGGTAAAAGAAATCGTCAATTAAAATTTTGATTGGTTCAATTGTTTTCGCGGTTATCGAGAACAAACGAAAAATATGTCTCTTTACATAGTAGTGACATGATTGGAATACATGCAAAGGGTAGAGGAGAATAGATTGTCTAGACGTTCTTTCAGTACCTTTCCGGAGGACGAAAAGACAAAAGAAGACCGTTAAACATTTAAGGCTGATAATAATAACAATAGTGAAATAAATTTATAACTGACAATAAATTAAACAGAGTTGGAAATTCATTTAAACTAAGTAATACATATTTGATATTAATACAACGTTAGTTGCCCTAATTTTTAATATTATGAAAAAAACTAAAAGAATCTGTGTAACCAGAAATTTGTTAAATATTCCTAAAAAAAAACAAACTATTTTTTACATTACTCAGAGAAAGGTACAAACCGTAAATTTATTAAGAAAAATTCACATCAGTATTCGGTTCTGAATAAATTATTTTTTTGCGTAATCATATATTTAGTCTAATAAGCCGTGTTACGTTACAGATAAAGTAATTTTTGCAAATGTAATTTAAAACATAAATCCCATCATCAAAATAAAACAGTCCGTTCTTTAAACAGCAGAACAGAAATTAATAGAAATCTAAGATTTAATATAAAAATTGTTTTATTTGATTGTTTCTATTTAATAAGATTATTTTAAGCCAAACATAAAACATTGTGCTTTTCGACCCCCAATCTTTTGTCTTTTCCTCCAGATTTCTCGAAAACTACTAATAAAAATTCAGTTTTGGGATCTATTTTTTTTCAGGTCAGATTTCATACAAAACCACTAAACTCACCCCTTAATTTGGGTCCCATTAATTACAATCTGGCTTAATTTTACCGAAGACGCAGAAATCAGGGTGAAATCTTCCTTCAGCCGACACTCGCTAACGAAGGATTTCCAAATGTATATTTAAATGAAATTTCCTCTTAAATTTTACCAGAAGAACGTGTCCTGAAAATCTGTTACATTCTTCGAGAATCACTCTGTAGTTTATGAGAAACAAATAAAATTTTGTCTCATAATTCAAAGAATGTTTTTATTTAGAATATTTTTTTTTCTTTTGTTTTACCTGCGGGCCCAACATTAGGTATTGCTTCAGAGGATGACATGAATCATTTGTAGCGTGTGTAAAAATGCCATGCCTGACCGGTACTCGAACCCGGGACCTTAGGATGAAAGGGCCCAGACGCCACCACTCGCGCCACGGAGGCCGGCTATTTAGATTATATTAGTTTGATATTCGTACATTTTATTCAAAACTATGTAATTTCAACTGCAACATATATATATAAACACACACATAAAACAACAAACGGCAACACAATGCATTACATAACATGTAAAACACTTGGTTAATTAAATTAGCACGCATTGATATTTAATCAATTTACAATTTTAATAAATTAAGCACTTTGTTGTCGGTAAAGATAATATGTAGTTTCATATGAAAATACACTACAGATCAACATATCTTTTTTTTTTTGTCTTCAGTCATTTGACTGGTTTGATGCAGCTCTCCAAGATTCCCATTCTCAAGATCTAGTGTTAGTCGTTTCATTTCAGTATACCCTCTACATCCTACATCCCTAACAATTTGTTTTACATATTCCAAACGTGGCCTGCCTATACAATCTTTTCATTCTACCTGTCCTTCCAATATCAAAGCGACTATTCCAGGATGTCTTAGTATGTGGCCTATAAGTCTGTCTCTTTTTTTAACTATATTTTTCCAAATGCTTCTTTCTTCATCTATTTGCCGCAATACCTCTTCATTTGTCACTTTATCCACCCATCTGATTTTTAACATTCTCCTATAGCACCGCATTTCAAAAGCTTCTAATATTTTCTTCTCAGATACTCCGATCATCCAAGTTTCACTTCCGTATAAAGCGACACTCCAAACATACACTTTCAAAAATCTTTTCCTGACATTTAAATTAATTTTTGATGTAAACAAATTATATTTCTTACTGAAGGCTCGTTTCGCTTGTGCTATTCGGAATTTTATATCGCTCCTGCTTCGTCCATCTTTAGTAATTCTACTTCCCAAATAACAAAATTCTTCTACCTCCATAATCTTTTCTCCTCCTATTTTCACATTCAGTGATCCATCTTTGTTATTTCTACTACATTTCATTACTTTTGTTTTGTTCTTGTTTATTTTCATGCGATAGTTCTTGCGTAGGACTTCATCTATGCCGTTCATTGTTTCTTCTAAATCCTTTTTACTGGTTACATTAATAAAAACAAAAAAAATATATATATATATATATATTTTATAAAATTAAAAAGATACTTAGAACTCAAAGTGTTGTACGAATTGCAAAATTAAAAACCCAGTAAAAATAAACATACATTTCCTATTTTTATTTTAATAATTTTTTTTTTAATCTCCTAGTTCGGATTTAAGCAGCAATTCGGAAAATTGGTGTTCGGATAATCGGTGCCACACTGTATAAATCTACAATACTTAAAAAAAAATTATCAAAAATTAAATTAAAAAAAAAAATATATATATATATATATATATATATATATATATATATATATATTAAAAAACATTCAATACACCAACACGAAGATCTTAAATGGAAAAATTTTAATTAAATAATCATATTCTATAATAATTATTATCTTTTGACTTCATTAATAACATATTTAAAACAATTAATATGATAGAATAATATTCAAAATATAACAGAAAAAATAACGGCAATTTATTTTTGAATATCGTATGACCAGTTTTTTTAATATATATTTATTAATTTTTTTTTTTAAATAATCATTTAATGACAAATATACTTCATCTATTATATAATATCATTAAAATTTAATTGCTTTTTTATTTTTATTTAATGATAAATTAAAAATATTTCGCTATATTTATTACTGATTGTTGTTAAAATGATAACATATCTAAAGATAACTTTGAAAAATAACAAAAGTTTGTTAAGTTATTATGTTAATTAAATAAAACTTTAAATTCGTAAATAGTAGACTGCAAAAGTTACACTAAAATACAAAAAATTCCCTCCTCCTACAACAGTCATAGTTAAAAAGATTATAGACAAAGATTAATTTGCTATAATTATAAGTACACCGAGTAGTTATAATTAAAAAAAAAAATCAAAAACGGGAGGAAAACACATTAAAGAACTTAAAAAGGAAAAGTACGAAAGACAGGAAAGGAGAGAAAAAAGATCGAAAATAAAAAAAAAAATTAAATGTAGAAGGAAATGTAAACAAAATTTACTATAAATGAAGACGATATCTTTTGAAATATTTTCTTAAGCTTATTTCATTAAAAAAAAAAAAGTGCTGCTTGATGTAGCGTCGGTATGGCGGTAAAACAACGTTATTGGCTGTTGTTATAGTAACACGCCACTTATCAAATTCCACTGTTGCCAAGCGCTACAGCCGGATCTTATTCGGGATTGTGATGTCAGAATATATTGCTTACTTATAAATCGACCGACATTTATCAATTAAATTCAAGTTTATACATGTAAATAATTTATTTAACGTTCAACTCCTTTCGTCCCGTAATCATAATTAATTAATTCAACAATCTATCATTATAAAACCACTTCGATATTTGAATTATAAAAATTAATTCGTAACGAAGCCAAAACAGAGTATGTTCCATATTTTTACGAGTTGGATTTTTTCATATTTTTATAAAAGGCGTAAAAAATTATAAATATAATGATTTGAGGTTAAGATCCATTTAAAATATATGACTATCTAATAGTGGATTTTTTTTGGGTGAAAAACGGTTTTCGGACTGTTTTCCTGTCGGAATCAGAACTCAGAAATCAAATTTGAATCTTTCTTTAAAAAAAATCCTTTCGATAACAATAACTGCCTAAATTTTATTTTTTTTAATTAACAAATATTTAACTTAAGAAACAACTAACGTATATAATATTACTTTTTTAAAGATAGGATATTTATACTTAAAAATGACCGGCTATTGTTTGTGTATTGAAAAAAAAAATTATTGCAATTTGCTCAAAAATTATTTAGTACTTGATTTAAAGCAATAATTATAAAACAGTGTTTCAGTGCTGAAAAATACCAATATATCCTTTTTTTAAGTATTTATACTAGTATATAATGGTTAAAAGCCGTGTAATTCAAACCATGAACAAGAATCATTAGACAACGATATCCTCTTTAAGATACAAATTTTTGAGATGAAAGGAAGACTAAAGATAAAAAATGTTACATTATCTCCATAATATGTCTACCGTATTTCGGTTTGACTTGTATTTAGTATCATATCGTTAACGGTTGTCACATCGCATACGGTTGTAGCATTATCAAATAACAGATAGTGACGAAGTGTAATAACAAAATTTTTCGGGAAAAACAGAATAACTTTGATTATAATAATACCTCTTTTAATTTGACAACTAAATTTTTAATAAAATTTTGTTACCGCTGCAGGGTTTGTGACGAGGGTTCTTCAGGAGAAGGATCTGGGGTCTCCCGGATGAGAAACAGCCCTCTGCGAAGCTGCCGTTCGCACGTGCTTGTACGAGTGGGCGGGTAGCGATGAAGCACGAGGACTCTCGCACTCCCGAGCAAAAAACACCGACTCCCGGCGGGGATGTCCTCGATAGAGACATTGGCATAATGACCGATTCCCGGCTCTTGAAGTGGGGACCCAGGAACGGCATAACCGGGCCTGGTGGATCCTATTCTGGAGGTTTGAGGCGGGTGCAAAGTGAGATCCGATCGGCGGGCCGAGAAAAGGAAGCCCGTTAGAGTAAAGGACACTCCCCTAGGCTGTGTAATACTTAACTGCAGGAACTGTGTAATACTTAACTGCACTTAACGGCCCGGGAGAGAAGGAAAAAAAAATAATAAAAAAAGAAATCGTAAAAATTTTATTGAACTTAAAAAAATAAACATTCTACCAAGAAAATAAAATGTTATATTTAAATACATTTAAAAAAAAGCATAGCATGATCTCCCAGGCTAATAAAAATTAAAATGAGTTAGAACAAAAATATATATTTTTTAGAGGTGGGGAATAAATTTTCATGAATTTTTCTAAAAATATTCATATATACAGGTTAAGCTTAACAAATTTTCTTAAGTAAAGATTTCTCTCCCCTTCAATAAACGCTAAAATGGAAAAAAATAAAATTTTCAAAATAAAAACGTTCCTGCATTTTAAAAATTTATAAACATTTCTTGATAGGTCTATATATGGAAGTACTTTAAATTTTTTAAGTACTTTTTATGGGAGTACTTTAAAAAAATTGTTGAAAAATATTTAAACCGAATGGAGATAGAACAAAGAACAAAAAATTATAAATTAAAATTTTTAAAATCAGGGTTGATTTTATCGATTATTTATACATGCATTGTAGGTAAAAAATTGATTTAATAGAGTTCTCCCTACAATTTCTCCGTAAAAAAATCGAAATTGTTTTATCCCACCCTATTAAGGCATTTTGAAAAAAATATTAATAAGATCAATGCCCCCATATATATATATAAATATTTGAGCTAAATTGGTCAATTTTGAGGCCAAACGCAGTGCGTTTATTTGCATACATAAGTTTGTTTTTTCTAGAAGAATAAGCTGGACCATGAAACGTAAAGATCAGCAAAAAAACCCCTTTACCATAATTTTGACATGATCATCGTAGTTTCGCAGAGAATATAGCTATATTAAAGGAGAAAGTATGATCACGTCAAAAATCGGGCATTACTTCTTAAGAGGTAAAATATTCAATTTTCAATAGTTAGAATGTATATCCTACGGAATATATAACAGCTATATTCGCCGGGGAAAATAAAAATTACCTCGAAATATAGAGTTATCATAAAAGAATGGTGCGGTTTCATTAATTCATAGGAAGATTGTAGGGAAATTTCTAGATGTTATATTGGTATCCCTGAAAGCCCCAAAAGTTTGTTCATCAGCAGTTGTAACCACAACGTCAGTTCTTGTATTGTTGTTGCGGTCAGTTTAACGAGTTACTATGTTCTCGGATAAAGACAAAGCAAAGTGTGTTTTATTGATGGCCGAATTAAAATCCGTAATTTTAGTTCAACGTGCGTTTCGACGTGAATTCGGAAGAGATCCAACACACAAAAATAACATAACACGTCGGTTCAAACGATTCGAAGAAACCGGATCGGTTAAGAAACAGAAATCAACCGGCAGACCAAGTGTACCGGACGAAACTGTTGAACTAATTAGACAATCGGCAATTAGAAGTCCTGGGAAGTCCATCCCAACGTCGAAGCGTCGAATTAGGTATTCCAAAATCAACAGTTCACAAAGTTTTACATAAAAAACAAATTATTGTTTTTTATGGGGCCTTAATAGGGCCTTTCTTCTTTTCTGAAAAAACAATTAATGGAGTTGTGTATCTTGACATGTTAACCGATTATTGCTTTCCTCAGCTGGATGAACTCGAAAACATTCATTTCCAACAAGATGGTGCTCCCCCGCACTTCAATGCATCGGTCACGGAAACTTTGAACGAAAAATTTGGAGAAAAAAATGGATAGGCCGGCAAGGACCCGTACTTTGGCCTCCAAGGAGTCCAGACCTGACATCTTGCGATTTTTTCTTGTGGGGGTACATCAAAAGCGTTGTTTATACACAAAACATTCGCGACCTAAACCATTTAAAAAACAAGATTAATGAAGCAATGACAACCATTAACGAAGAAATGCTAACTAATGTTTGGAGAGAAGTTGAGTATCGTTTGGACATTTGTCGAGCGCACATATTGAAATTTATTAATTATGTAAAAAAATGTCTGAGACGACAAATTTGAAAAATAAAAAACATAAACTGTAAGTAATTCTGTTTTAATTTAAACCATGTTCAAAACCGCACTATTCTTTTATGATAATCCTGTATAATAACAAATTCACATTAACATTTACGGTCTTGAAGTGAGAATAATCAAATAGCAAATAGCTTTATTCATAGATTATACCGAAGATAATAAATGAAAAGTTAGGTTATTAAAAGAATAAACGGTAGTTTGTAGGTATATAATAATTCATTTGTAGAAAAAAAAATATATATAACTAATTCGGAACAAGTTATGCAAAAAAGAGAAAAAAAACGAAAATAGTTTAAAGGAAAATCATATTTTTTATTATACAGGTGGATTACCTACAATGTATGTAAAGAGGTATATAATTGTATGCTAATGATATTTTAATACGTACTTATTAAATAATAATTAAAATTCCATGTTCACTTCTAACTTCACATCGACAAAACGTACATAGCTTTCTCTTACGATCTAGATAAAAAAACAATAACTAAAAAAAAAAAAAATCAGTTAACGTCCGATAATCTAAACACTAACCTTAAAATATTTGTATAAAAATTTCACCTTTTTAATATAACTTTCGTTTTAAATAATTGAGAATAAAAAGATGGTTTTTTTTTAACCAAAAGGTCATACCTGTCTCAACCAACTAATCTGTATAGTTTTAAGATATCTCCGTTTACTTCTTTCTTTACCAGTTGTTCATTTTTTATTATTTAACCTTATTTTAGCTTATCATCGGCCTAAAATTCCTACAATTGTTTAACCGATGAAAATCATCCGGAACTAAATCCAGACAGAGTTAACTTAAAACGTTGTATCCATACCTGTACACCAATCTACATCTCACAAATTCAAAATATACGCAGTTTGATCATTAAACGTGATAACAAGGAAACTTGAAAAAAGCGGGCAGGTATAACAGAATGATTTTTGAAGTTATACTTGTTTTGTCGCGTCAGGAGAAACTGATCAGAATGTATTTCCAGCAAGTTACGGAAGTTGCGCTCACCGATGTAACACACCATGATGATTTGCGCAGGCCCAAGTGGATCAGTTTGCACGCACATGAGTGCAGTGTCTAATTCAGTCAGTCGTTCGATAAAATTGATTAACATGTATTGTAAATATAAAAGATATTGGGCCGTAATAAATATATATTTATATATACGTATTTCTGAAGACGGATATTTTAAACTGTGCATATTGGTGTGCATAATCTAAAAACTTTATTTATATTGCAGCATATAGTTTTATGAAAATTGTGTATCAAGATTTGAGGTTATATTGTTTTTTTAAGTAAAATTATATTTTTTAATCGCACAGAAAATAGGATACATCATATAAATTCTTGATTTTGCATAACTAATTTTGTTTCACCAAAAGCAAAATTTTTGATAAAATACACTACTATAAAATAAAACTATCTGTATCATATTTTTCATATCGTAACCCGCTGATAACCCTCGTGTCTATTCAAAATTACCCGAAATGTATTCGATGAACTTTGTTTTATATGACAACGAATATTTCAATACTTTTTAAACTGTATAAAATAAATATTAATTAATTCAATTGTTATTTGTTCAAACGTTTATTCATGGTATTTAATGTCATCTATCCATCGTTTGACTCGGTTCAAATCTGTTTGAATGCGTAAAAAACTTCTTTTTTTATTCACGTCAAAGAAGTATAACTTTTTACGTGCGTACATAAGTACACACCAGCTTTTTTTTAAATAGTTTTTTGAGTGGTACAGGTTGAACAACCTAAAACACAATCCAGACGTCTACAACTGCAGTTATTTGAGTGTCACATTTAAGGGCATCCGGTACCTTGTATCTCGGTAATGTTATTTTTTGTAACGTTAAGACTCATTATCTCAGGACACAAGGGGAATTCAGCAGGGAAATTTTGCACAGTTCTTTGTTGTCTTTCTTTTAGTTACTGAGTTTTATCATACTTTTACTACAAAAATTTCTTCACTTAATAGTTTTTAATCAATTTTCTTATTTTTGAAAACCAATTTTTTACACAAAAACTTATATAAAATATAAATTATCAGGTCGTAAAAAAAGCTCAGTAGTTGTATCTCACATACTCAAACACTGTAAAAATTTCATTTTTCTACTTTGAGCGGTTCACGAGATAACGGGTCTTTTATTTAAAAAAAAAAAACATACAATTTTCGGAAAACGATTATAAGCAACGTTTACTGTAGGTGAATGCATCCCAGCACCATATCTGCATTGTCTGAGATTTCTTTCTCATCATCCTTATATTCCGGTCGAGTACGTTTTCTGTTTTTTTTTTTTTTTTTTTTTTTTTTTTTAGTTTCATGTTAAAACACTATTTTTGCTTCCTTATCGGCAATTTTTATTCGATGATAGTCCATGATATTCTTCGGACAAAGCCCGTGTAAACGGTTTTCATCTGGCGAGATTTTATCAAAATAAAAAGCCCATTATCATTCTCATCCTTTGTGTATTTTTTGTTATATAAACACCATAGTAGCCCTGAATTTCATCGATAAGTTTTATCTGTCTGTTGATCCTTTCCTGAAATGTTACCATTTTTTAACAGAACATTCTTCAAGTCTACGCGGAGATTTAACAATCATGAGCCGATCCGCTTCTGAATATGACTAACATTTCAAATTTAATCGTAATTGACAAAATTTCCATATATAAACACTAGATTTTTCTTTCGCAATAACTAATCAGTGTCAACAAAAAAGAAATAATCTTTAAAAAAAAAACTTAAACTTCGGATTTTTCAGTGAGTAATGCTTCTTCTTCTTCTTCTTTTTCCTGATTAGCCTCCGGTAACTACCGTTTAGAAAATTCTTCAGAGGATGAATGAGGATGATATGTATGAGTGTAAATGAAGTGTTAGTCTTGTACATTCTCAGTTCGACCATTCCTGAGATGTGTGGTTAATTGAAACCCAACCACCAAAGAACACCGGTATCCACGATCTAGTATTCAAATCCATGTAAAAATATCTGGCTTTACTAGGACTTGAACGATGTAACTTTCGACTTCCAAATCAGCTGATTTGGGAAGACGCGTTAACCACTAGACCAACCCGGTGGGTTATCGTGGATACCGGGTTATCGTGCTTATCGTGGATACCGGTGTTCTTTGGTGGTTGGGTTTCAATTAACCACACATCTCAGGATTGGTCAAACTGAGAATGTACAAGACTACACTTCATTTACACTCATACATATCATCCTCATTCATCCTCTGAAGAATTTTCTAAACGGTAGTTACCGGAGGCTAAACAGGAAAAAGAAGGATGAAGAAGTGAGTAATGCTTAACAAAAAATTAATTTTTACACTAAAAATATTATTTTTTATTATTTTACAAGCATAAAATAGCATTTTTTAAAATAAGCAAAACGTAAAAAACAAAAAAAAATACAAGGAACCAGGTGCTCTTAAAACGATGCTACTACTGGCTTTGTATGTTACTACTCTCGACTACGATTGGATTTGTAAAATGTTCGTGCTTTAGTGGAGTATAGTTTCGTTCTTTGCATTAATGTTTTTATAAAATTCTTTAATCGATCGAGGAAAAGGTTGCTATAATAGAAGTTTATATGCGTTCTGGATATTTTTAAGAAACCAGTCAAATGTTCGAATGCTATTATCCTACCAGAATAACACACGGCATGGTTAAAAATTAGCGTATAGTCGGTTTCGATCTAAAAACTAAATAAGCAACCTTCCATTAGAACTCCATAGACCAAATCATAGATTATACCAAAAGCAAGTTTCTATATAATAACTCCAAATTTATTTAATAATAGATTATTTGCAATTTAATATTTTGATATTTACTTTAAATTCGGTTTACGGTTTCGGATAAACCGACGCGTAAGCAGAATTTATAAAGAAAAAAAAAATCACATTTGTCCATACGTAGGCGCGGTTTGTTCTTCGTACTCACTGCTATCCTCTTACTGTACTATGCTTTGCGGTATATTGTGGTTTTATATACATATATATCAGATTAAATCTACAGCCAAGTAGAACTTAACAGCAATAGAAACTGTAAAGCATCAGCACAATAGTAATAACATCGCGGTATACGATTTGGCCAAAAACAGGTCATTAACAAAAAAAAAAACATCAAAAGCGTCAGACATTGTTTTTTTTTTTTTTTTTTTATTTCCTTTTGTAAATAATTTCGTTAAGAATTGCTGCCGGTCTCAAAAAAAAATCTATACGTAATGTATCATAACAAAGCGGTGTAAAATACAAATCTTGCCGTAAGATCCTTTATGAGTGAAATACGAAACCGTATCGTGTAACAACTATGGAAAAGACGTTTCGGTTTGTCATACCGAAAAACATCTCTTAATTAATGCGACCGGATCCTCAAAAACATTGTCGATGGACAGATAGATCCGATTCTGTATTTCATATCGACCAGAGACGGTTTCATTTATCTGGGGGTGTTAATTCACGCAACACCGAATTTTTAGTCGATGAAAATTCTCACCAGATGTTTGAACGTCCGTTTCACGATGAGAAAATCGATATATGGTGTGCTATGACTAGTAACCGTATAGAGGGACCGATATTTTTTTTTACCGGACTATCAAAACTATATTATACAGACTATAATAATCCTCCCTAGGGAGGGTGTACGGTTAGAGGCAGGCATATGAAAGACCAAGACCCGACCTACTGGGTGAACGCATTTTATTTATAACGGCATAGCCGGGTCTCAGTAGGTTAGAGGCAAAGGCAACCTCGGAGGGTGTGCTATGCATTAGCTGGTCCATCCTTTTAGGTATGGAAAAAAAAGCTCGTAATCGTAAGATCATCAGATCATTTACAATAATTCCGAATTCGTTTAATAATAGATTATTTGCAATCTAATCATTTGAAATTTACTTTACACATATACTTTTTTTGGTTGTAGAATTTATAAAAAAAATATCACATTTTCCCATACGTAGGCGTGGTTTGTTTGTTTATACTCGCTGCTATCCTCTTACTGTACTACGCTTTGTGATAAACATTTCAGATTCAGTCTATAACAAAGTGGAATTTAACAATAATAGAAGATATAAAGCACCAGCACAAACGTCTAAAATAGCGTCATACGTTTTAACCAAATATCCTTTTAAACAATTCTATATTAATCAATTAAGTTAATTTAATGTATAAATACAGGACAAATAATTTATATTAAATTGATATATATAATTTATATATATTTACATATGAATAACTAAATATATTAAAAAAATTATAAAAACAAAAAAAAAACGAAGAATACCTGGTCAAGGCGCCTTTGAGAAGAGGATTTCGATTATTGTCTTCATAATATCCTCTCAGCATGTTGATTAGTTACGGAAGAAATGAAGATGAAATCGGTGTAGAAGAAACCCACCCCCCATTAACACAACACATCAAACTTATTATCCAACATCAAATGCAACAGACATCGTTTTTTTTTTTTTAATTTTATTTCCTTTTGTAAATAATTTCTTTAATTTACTAGTTTATTTTTTAAAGAATCGTTATTTTTATTAAAAAAAGATACACAAGATTATAAAAATAAATAAAAAAAATAAACGGTTAACGTAAGAAATAATATTTCACTAGTAATGTAATATATGATAACTGATAATTCGTTGACATTACTTCACTTGTTAAAAAACAATATTATAATAACAATTAATCAAAGATAATTAAGATTACTCCGATTTAAATTAACTATATAACACCAATTAAATCACTTCAATAAACGATCACTAAAGAAGAAATAAACATACAAACTATAAAATATTATCGTTGACGTAAAATCATACGAAAAAACTAACCTGAAATAGCTTCACGTTCAATTTTTTTGCTATTATTTATTATTGTTTTTTTTTTAATAAATTAAATCCGTAAATTTTTTTAATGTATTAATTTATTATTATTATTACGAATTAACTAAATAAATAAAATAACTGATGACGTAGACAAAAGAAAAGTATTATTATTTTTTCTTTTATTACGCTTTGTTCAATTTAAATCAAATGTGAGAGATCGATCATGCTTGTTTTATTTTCATCACTCATCATTATCCATGTGGAAACCTGTTATAAAAAAAAAATGGGGAAAAATAATGTAAATAAAAAATTAAAAAAAAAGAAAACAGATAAAAATAGTAAAAAAAGAAGTAAAAATAAAAAAAAAAATAAAACTGTATTAACCAAAGTATTGAAGATAGAAAAAATGCAATTAGATAATGGTAACGAAATAAAAAGAAGCAATGAGAGTTCAACGTGCACAAAATCCGTTAAGCAGTCGGTAATTTCATTAAAAAATATGTAAACCCGATTAAAAAAATTTAATGCACGAACTTAACTGTTTATTTGCTCGACAAAATATTTTATAAACAGAGTTGAAATATACTTACTATTTTCAATAAGTATAGTACGTGATAAGTGAACTGCTGCAGTCCAATCCTTACCAGTAACATACTCCAGTAGAGCTCAGTTAAGTTTATAGTGCTTGTAAACAAACGACAGGCTAACGCAATTACTTATACACTTAACGCGACTGATCCTAAAATAAATGCATTATTACTCACAAAGACAAATGCTTAGAAACATACAATTTTTTTTAAATATTCTTTTTTTTGTTTCATGAATTAATTCACTACAGAAGCTTTAAAGCTTGAATGTGTAAATATGGAAATGAAATTTTGTGGTCAATAAAAAATACCAAGATTCGAACCACCGATCTGCGGATAAAAGGTCGAGACGCTACCACTCTGCTATGATGATCTCGCGTCTATATACGTACGTTACAGAGATTAACGTTTCATTAAAATATAATTTTAAAACCTTTATATATTATAATTTAGAATATGATATAAATTAATGTTGCAATCGAACCGGTATACAAATATACCGTGAATTGTAGCATTAAGTATTGCAAACTACAAATATTAGTCGCGGAAATGATGGTGTCATATGTCGCTGTATGTCGTAGCATTATTTTTTTATTTATCCGCTTTTTTTCATCTTATTTGAAATACGCAATAGTTAATTTAATAAACCGGTTAGATTTTGTATAAAAATTAATTAATAAATTGGAAATTGTTACGTTTTTCTTAAATATATACACGAAATATTATCAGAACTGAAATTAAGGAAAAACTAGAATGTTTTACGACTTAATTTTTGATATTAATAAACTTTTGAAATATTCTGTAGTAATTTTTTTTTGAGCGGTAAGCAAATATGTATGCAATTTAAACCTATAAAGAAAACTTTTTTTTTTTTTTGTCTTCAGTCATTTGACTGGTTTGATGCAGCTCTCCAAGATTCCCTATCTAGTGCTAGTCGTTTCATTTCAGTATACCCTCTACATCCTACATCCCTAACAATTTGTTTTACATATTCCAAACGTGGCCTGCCTACACAATTTTTCCCTTCTACCTGTCCTTCCAAAATTAAAGCGACTATTCCAGGATGCCTTAGTATGTGGCCTATAAGTCTGTCTCTTCTTTTTACTATACTTTTCCAAATGCTTCTTTCTTCATCTATTTGCCGCAATACCTCCTCATTTGTCACTTTATCCACCCATCTGATTTTTAACATTCTCCTATAGCACCACATTTCAAAAGCTTCTAACCTTTTCTTCTCAGATACTCCGATTGTCCAAGTTTCACTTCCATATAAAGCGACACTCCAAACATACACTTTCAAAAATCTTTTCCTGACATTTAAATTAATTTTTGATGTAAACAACTTATATTTCTTACTGAAGGCTCGTTTAGCTTGTGCTATTCGGCATTTTATATCGCTCCTGCTTCGTCCGTCTTTAGTAATTCTACTTCCCAAATAACAAAATTCTTCTACCTCCATAATCTTTTCTCCTCCTATTTTCACATTCAGTGGTCCATCTTTGTTATTTCTACTACATTTCATTACTTTTGTTTTGTTCTTGTTTATTTTCATGCGATAGTTCTTGCGTAGGACTTCATCTATGCCGTTCATTGTTTCTTCTAAATCCTTTTTATTCTCGGCTAGAATTACTATATCATCAGCAAATCGTAGCATCTTTATCTTTTCACCTTGTACTGTTACTCCGAATCTAAATTGTTCTTTAACATCATTAACTGCTAGTTCCATGTAAAGATTAAAAAGTAACGGCGATAGAGAACATCCTTGTCGGACTCCCTTTCTTATTATGGCTTCTTTCTTATGTTCTTCAATTGCTACTGTTGCTGTTTGGTTCCTGTACATGTTAGCAATTGTTCTTCTATCTCTGTATTTGAACCCTAATTTTTTTAAAATGCTGAACATTTTATTCCAGTCTACGTTATCGAATGCCTTTTCTAGGTCTATAAATGCCAAGTATGTTGGTTTGTTTTTCTTTAATCTTCCTTCTACTATTAATCTGAGGCCTAAAATTGCTTCCCTTGTCCCTATACTTTTCCTGAAACCAAATTGGTCTTCTCCTAACACTTCCTCTACTCTCCTCTCAATTCTTCTGTATAGAATTCTAGTTAAGATTTTTGATGCATGACTAGTTAAACTAATTGTTCTGTATTCTTCACATTTATCTGCCCCTGATTTCTTTGGTATCATTACTATAACACTTTTTTTGAAGTCTGATGGAAATTCCCCTTTTTCATAAATATTACACACCAGTTTGTATAATCTATCAATCGCCTCCTCCCCTGCACTGCGCAGTAATTCTACAGTTATTCCGTCTATTCCAGGAGCCTTTCTACCATTTAAATCTTTTAATGCTCTCTTAAATTCAGATCTCAGTATTGTTTCTCCCATTTCATCCTCCTCAACTTCCTCTTCTTCCTCTATAAAACCATTTTCTAATTCATTTCCTCCGTATAACTCTTCAATATATTCCACCCATCTATCGACTTTACCTTTCGTATTATATATAGGTGTACCATCTTTGTTTAACACATTATTAGATTTTAATTTATGTACCCCAAAATTTTCCTTAACTTTCCTGTATGCTCCGTCTATTTTACCAATGTTCATTTCTCTTTCCACTTCTGAACACTTTTCTTTAATCCACTCTTCTTTCGCCAGTTTGCACTTCCTGTTTATAGCATTTCTTAATTGCCGATAGTTCCTTTTACTTTCTTCATCACCTGCATTCTTATATTTTCTACGTTCATCAATCAGCTGCAATATATCGTCTGAAACCCAAGGTTTTCTACCAGTTCTCTTTATTCCGCCTACGTTCGCTTCTGCTGATTTAAGAATTTCCTTTTTAACATTCTCCCATTCTTCTTCTACATTTTCTATCTTACCTTTTTTACTCAGACCTCTAGCGATGTCCTCCTCAAAAATCTTCTTTACCTCCTCTTCCTCAAGCTTCTCTAAATTCCACCGATTCATCTGACACCTTTTCTTCAGGTTTTTAAACCCCAATCTACATTTCATTATCACCAAATTATGGTCGCTATCAATGTCTGCTCCAGGGTAAGTTTTGCAGTCCACGAGTTGATTTCTAAATCTTTGCTTAACCATGATATAATCTATCTGATACCTTGCAGTATCGCCTGGCTTTTTCCAAGTGTATATTCTTCTATTATGATTTTTAAATTGGGTGTTGGCAATTACTAAATTATACTTCGTGCAAAACTCTATAAGTCGGTCCCCTCTTTCATTCCTTTTGCCCAGCCCGTATTCACCCACTATATTTCCTTCCTTGCCTTTTCCAATGCTTGCATTCCAATCTCCAACTATTATTAAATTTTCATCTCCTTTTACGTGTTTAATTGCTTCATCAATCTCTTCGTATACACATTCTACCTCATCATCATCATGGGCGCTTGTAGGCATATAGACGTTAACAATCGTTGTCGGTTTAGGTTTTGAATTTATCCTTATTACAATGACTCTATCGCTATGCGTCTTGAAATACTCCACTCTCCTCCCTATTTTCTTGTTCATCACGAAACCTACTCCTGCCTGCCCATTATTTGACGCTGAGTTAATTACTCTAAAGTCACCCGACCAAAAGTCGCCTTCCTCTTCCCACCGAACCTCACTAATTCCTACTATATCCACGTTTACCCTATCCATTTCCCTTTTTAAATTCTCTAGCCTACCAACCTTTTTTAAGCTTCTAACATTCCACGCTCCGACTCGTAGAATGTTATTTTTTACTTTTCTGGTGACCCCTTCCTTAGTAGTCCCCACCCGGAGATCCGAACGGGGGACTATTTTACCTCCGGAATATTTTACCAAGGAAGGCGCCTCCATTATTGTTATGTGAAAATGCAGAGAGCCACATTTTCTTGGAAAAAAAGCAGCTGTAGTTTTCCATTGCTTTCAGCTGCGCAGTACTCAGAGGACTGAGTGATGTTGATACGGCCGTTTAAGTCGTCCTGACTCACGCCCCTAACAACTACTGAAAGAGCTGCTGCCCTCTTTCAGGAATCATTCCTTAGTCTGGCTCTCAACAGATACCTCTCCGATATGGTTGCACCTTCGGTCCAGCTACTCTGTATCCCTGAGCACTCAAGCCCCCTCACCAACGGCAAGGTCTCATGATTCATAGAGGAGGAAACAATAAAGAAAACACCAGTTTATAACTTATTTAATTCCGAGTCGTATTAAATTTCTACACGTTTTTAATCTGTTAATAGCTAAAAACAATTAGTAAAATAATATAGATATAAATAATTTTTCGAAATTACAAAACATTCAATCAGGAACACAACAAATTTTATTTGTAAGACAACAATAATAAAATTATCTTTAAGCTTTGTTAAATTTATACGAACATAAACGAAACCACGTTGAGCACATACAAGCATATACTTTGGTTAATACAATTAAAATAATAGTAAACAAAAATAACAGCTAAATTTCTACAAAGAGAAAAACAAACATAAACAATTTAAGAAATAAATATTAAAACATGCAATGCAAACACACACAAATATAAGAAAAATATTAGATTTATTAATTAAATAAAAAATAATACAATAGAATTATCAAGAGAATATAAATACTATAGCATACATAAAAATCTATGTTAATCAATCGGGAAAGCAGGAAAACGTACGTTGTAAAACAGATGGATAATAGTACTAATAAGAAACCGAATTAATAGTATTCGTGAAAGAATAATAATTACGGCCACGATCATTGAAATCGAGAATAAATAAGATATAGACAAACTTGTCATTTATTATGACAGATAATACACATTAAAAATAAGATTAACGATAAAACAACTCGTCAAATTTTTTACACTTTTTAATTAAATAATTAATTATATCAATGTAAAAAACAACATTATAAATAAATTACAGAAATAAATCAGATAAAAAAAAAAAATTGCAACCAATAGTTTGGCAACAATGTTCAATTATATCAAGTTACAATAAACACAGCCTTGACAATAATGAAAAACTCACTTGAATACTTCTTAAAGTATCGCCCTTTATTTAAAAAAATCTCATCATTTTTAAATTAAGAAAATAATAAGGTGATAAAGTTGAAGTAAGGAAAAAAAGAAAAATACATTTTCCTTTACTAACGGCAACAGAGTATCGAATTAAATCATACTCAATCGGATTAAAAAAATATGTTAAATTATATTAAAAAAAAAAAAAAAAAAAAAAAATTAATCGACTATAAATTCCGTTAAATATTTCATAACGCAAAATAATTTTTTTATAAATCATAAATTACTATTAAAAGTGTTTTATTACGTAGTGAACTTCATGAAAAATAAACCTGGAATACCGTTTATAATTTGGAATGATTAAGTTAATCAATTTTTAAACAAAAATAATTTTTCAGGAACGTAACCCCGCTTTCCAAATTAAATTACACAGACGCAAAAAAAAAAAAAACAAAAAACAACACAACATAAAAAAGATTAAAAGAACAACACAAAAAGAAAAACATGCAACATATATACTAATAAAAAAAAAAAAAATAGAAAATGTTATTTAAATAAATGTATTAAAAATAAGTAGATTAACAAGTTATCTATTACTGTTAAAATATTACTTAATATCGTATAAAAAAAGAAAACTTGATAAAGTAATACGTAAATTAATCATATTACAAGAATATAATAAAATAGTAGTAAATGACAAATCGAGATAACAAAATTGATGATGTATAAACATCGATTATCGATAACGACATCATTGAAACGCTGAATTTTGCTCTGTATTCAAGAGGAAATTTAGTTTCGATTAGGTTACTAAAACTGATGTAAAGGAGATCTGTTTTATTTTAGTGCACAAGAGAAAGAGAGAGGGAGAGAATGAGGGAGAGAGAAGTACAAATAACTTTAATAAACTCAGACAGGATTATGGTGTAAGTAAAAAGCTACTAGGTCAGGAAATATAGTTTGTCTTTTATTACAATTATAAGGAAATCTACACGTTTCAATTATACTTTCTTTATATAATCATTTAAAAATTCACAAATTAAAAAAAACAAAACTGTACGATAAATAACAGTAGTTAAAAGTTAAAGATTAATTAATTTCTTATAAAAATAATAAATTTTGGATATATTTACCATAAATTAAGGTACTTTATAGTCAAAAATTAATTTTTCGTTTTGTTACTGGATTTGGCAAATGTAGCTTAGGTTATTCATAGTGTAGGATCATCTAATTGTACTCGTTCCCACATCCTTAGCAGGTGTCTATTCGACACTCCGAGGAACAAGGAATCAAAAATAGGTGAAAGGATGGATTCTTATTTCATTAGAAAGTTTTAAAATATCCGGCTTTATCAGATAAATCTCAAATTGGCACTATATATATATATATAGAGCCATCATCGGATAGAAAATAAAGAAAATGAATTCTGAGACAGGACTCAAATGATTTCATAGATCCTTTACGAGGAATATAAGTTAAAAAAAAAAACCCAATGAAGAAAAAAGGATCAATAATAAGCAAAATCAATTCGATCTATGTGCAAACTAACCGTGAAACGAGGCAAAATAATATCACCCAAAAAAATAATTTCAGGGCAAAATTCCAAAAAAAAAAAGGGTTATATTCTGGAGACGGCTTTCCAGGGAGTGGACATCCATTCCCATAAATCCTTAAAAAAATCGGAGACATCTTCATCCAAAACGGGAAAAGCAGCTAATCAACAACTTCGCGTTGACCAGCATATATAGTATAATTAAAATTGCTTTACCCGACCAAAGTTAATAAAACAAACTGAGATTGCGATCGTATTTTGTAAAGGAACTTTCTCTTCCATCCATTGAACTATGTGGTATGTAAAAATGCGCGACGAACCATAATGATAGTTTAGAAAGAAGTTATGCGCTTAAGTCGGATCTTCAAACAAAAACAACGGACGGAATATCAAAGGGCAATGGAAACATAATATCCAAAATTAATGGATTGAAAGATTTAGGAATAATAAATTCCAAACAATATCGTAAAGAAGTGAGCACTGATAATGCATGAAACCGGTTAAAAAATATATACTTTTGAAGTGGTACTGTAGAAGAATTTTAAAATGCTGATAAAATTAAAAACGATGAGGTTTCAAGAGGAACCGGATAAAAAAGAAATCTGGTGAAGAAAAATTGTGGTGAACCACATCTTAAGGCATCAGTGTTTAAAGTATAGACGGCTGAAAATGTAAAAGAATTAAAAATTAAACGAGGGTTGTCTGAAAAGTTTTGAGCCTCAACATGAAGATAGCAGCACTCGTCAACGAAAGTTAGGGAATGTATTCGCGCATGCATTGAAAGATACTCCTAAAATTTCAGCTATTTTGGACGCTCAGTTGTTGTTCGATAATCGTTTGACTAAGTCACTGTGAGAGTTTCTGTGAAAATGGAACAAATCGAATATCGTGCAGCGATTAAATTCTTGCATTTGAAAGGAATACGCCTACGCAAATTAAAACCGAACTGGACGCTATTTGCGGGAATTCAATTCGAGAATTCATTTGTCACCGTGAAAAGATGGGCAGCTGAATTTAAACATGGTCGTACCAGCTTGGTTGATGATTAGCGTTCGAGACGGCCAAAAACTGCAACCGCTATCGATATCATCGAAAAAGTTCACCAAACAGTACTGGTCGACCGACGAATTAAAGTTAGAGTGATAGCAAAGGCTATGAGCATATCGAAAGAACGTTTTTGTCATATATTAACTGAAGAATTGGATTTGCGTAAACTATCCGCGCGTTTGCTCACTTTGGACCAAAACAGCATTCGAATGAACATTCCCAAGGCAGTGCTGAAGCAGTTTAAGACAAAACGAGTTGATTTTTTGCGTCGATTTATAATTAGATGAATCGTGGATCCATCGCTACACTCCTGAGACGAAACAACAGTTAAAAGAGTGGACTGCAAAGGGTGAACCTGCTCTGAAAAATGCGAAGACGGTTCTATCGGCCTGGAAGATGATGGCGACGGTTTTTTGGGATATTAACCAGAATTTTGATCGATTATCATCAAAATGATAAAACAATAACGGGATAGTATTACGCATCATTACTCGAAAAGCTGAAGGCAGAAATTGCAAAAAAAAGATCACATTGAAAAAGAAGAAAGTACTTTTCTATCAGGACAATGCGCCTGCTCACACTTCGACGGTCGCCGTGGCTAAAATTCACGAATTGTACTTTTCATTTCTTTGACCACTTACCGTATTCACCAGATCTGATCCCAAGCGACTTTTTCTTGTTTCCTAACCTTAAAGTTTTGCTTGGAGAAAAGGGATTTTCATCGAACGAATTTCGTGATGGAAATGGTCGTGTGACACGGGGCATTGTCATGAAATTGTCATAAACCTGTCAGATCGTCATAAACCTGTCTGAATGTCCAGATCGTCTGTCAAAATTTTATGTACGGTGAAAGTGTTTAAATTTAACTGTTCACTCATCATCCTTATTGTTAAACGACGGTCTACGTGAGCGAAGTTGATCTTCAACATGTTCTCGGCCTTCCAAAAAATGATTTGTGTTGGCGGAATACTTGTGCACTTGGTAAGCAATGTTCCCCATAGGCCTGTTTCAACTTTTCAAAGGTCACACTCGCGGATTCCCCAAGTTTAACATAAAACTTGATCACAACGTCGCTCTAAATTCCGATGCTCCATTTTCGTAACACACAACTTCACTGATGACGCTGTCAAAAATAATGTGTTGGCTGAACGGAGTTGAAACTCGTACTGATCATGTGGAAGGGATGAACAAACCGGTCTAGCACAGACCGGTAGATCTAGCGTTGCCAGATCGCTCGCAGTGTTACCAATCTCATTACTTTTCTCACACAACTCGTATGATATATCATTGATAAGCTCTCAATGAGGGATTATTGGTGCAGTTAAGAAAACGTCCAAAATCAAAATCTTTTGGATTTTTGACTTCTTTGGACACTTTTGACCCAGTCGATTGTAATCAAAAGAGGAGGTGCGCAATTAGATGTTACAAAAGTCCTAAATCCAAAATTTCAACATCCTACGGCTAATCGTTTTTGAGTTATGCGAGATACGTACATATGTATGGACAGAAGTCACACCGAAACTAATCAAAATGGATTAAAGGATTGATATTTCCGTGAAAATCGAAATTTTTCGCCATCACAATACCTCCTTTACTTCGTACAAGGAAGTAAAAATGATTGAATTCAAACTACTTCCTTAGAGAGAGACGAATAAAAAAATATTGAAGTTTGAATACTCTACTTTTTGACAGTATACTTAGATTTAAAAAATTATCAAATTAAAAAGAAAAAAACAGTAAGAAATTGCTCTCATTTAAAATGTAAGTTTCTACTCAGAAATAGAATATGTCACATAAACAATAATTGCATTTGCTGTTTCTAAGAGCGCATCTTAAAAATTCAACATTTGCAATTATTATTTTTAACAAATGTTAAGTTTAAAAATTTTGGGGAAAATCTTTGATTTTCAATGTGGGCGATGGGGGTAAAAGTTCGAGAATCAATGCTTTGAACTCCGATTGGAATAATCAGTCGGGTTTATTTTCTAATAATTTTGTAATTTTTATAAATATTTTATTACATTATTATTTTGATACCTTTTAATTTCGCCAAGCTGTTTACAAAGAACTAATTAGTATTTAGTTGTAATTAGAATTAGAACTAATTAGTTTTCCTAAACTGTCAAATCAGTTTGTTTCAGGTGTAAGGAGTTCCTCAAGGCATATACTTTGGCCCAAACTGAATTCTTTCATCTTAATCCGATTCAGTTTTTTTAAATAATATTTTAATTATTCGAATAAATGCAATTTCTAAATCCATACAACAATAATTTCTACGGAGATATAAGATATTATCCTGACAGTAACCATCATAATAAGGAATCTAAGCGATAAACGTATGTGATATTTTTAATTCAAGACTACTGATTTTTTAATGGTTTTTGTTTTATATTTGCTAAGCTGACAAACTTATTTTTTAAAAATAATTACGTGCCCTTTGCACTCGTTTTGATAAATGTTTAGAAACGGTTTCATCTTGTTTTTTGGAGGTTTTAATGATTTTGAATATGTATTTTAATCTTTTGATCTCTTAGACAAGACTGGTCTTTTGACTTGGTCGAAAATTTCGATCAGAGTGGAAAAGGTTTTGGACTAATTACAGTAGTGTTCGATGTCCGACAACCTCCCTTCCAAAAAAAAGAAGATTTCCTATTTGCTACCTTGTTAAAGATAAAGTTGATATCTACCGGATCCTCTGATAGTATAACAACAAGAGGAACTAATTTAATATCAATACCAGAACGAAAAACAAAAAAAAAGAATCCTATCAATTCACCACACATTAAAAAAATATAAAATAATATCTTAACAAACATACAAATAAAACATGCGTAAAAAACATGAAATAAAAAAAAATACATGCTAAGTTTTAAAGATTTATAAATAAAAACAAGAAAAAGAGGTAGATTTGAATAGAGGTATTAAAGAAGATAAATTTTGGAGACATAAAAAGCAGTGTCTTTTTTTCTAGATCGGTGATTTTACTTTACTAAATGAAACGACGATGAATTAATCAGCGCATCTTTAATACATAAAATTAAATAATAAAATAATTTTAAAAAAACAGTAATAAAATAGTAGTTTTAATTATCATTAAAAGTAAATTTAATTATTATTAAGAACTTCTATGATAAAAATAGATAAAATAAAACATTAATATTATTGTATTTCACTTTGAACTACGATAAGTTTTTCACGGGTTAACGAACTTTAAAATAATTTTTCCTTAAATCTCTACATCAAAAATACAAATCATTATTATATAAAACTATGTAGTAACCTGTTGCTACCATTTAAATTGGATTTTAAAATTTCGTTGATTTCAATTTATGATTTATAATTTCCTACAAGTTTATTTTCCGATATTATTAACTTAAATTAATAATAAATAAATATTTTTTTACAATAATATTCTAATGATTATGTAATGGATGTTTCAAAAATGATAAATATACGAATACCAATTGAAACATATTGATAAAATCCAAGTTACATTAAATCTTTTTGTTAAGAAATGTTTTTTCTTTAAAATATTATTATTATTTGGTGATAATATCAATAATTTTTTTAATAAGTTTTCTTCTCTCGATTTATCATTTTATAATTTAGTTATACTATGTAAATAAAGTCGTTAGTAATCGATCATTATTAGAAGGAATGATTGATATATTATATGTCAAAGTTCTGATGTGGACACCAACTGACTTCCTTGTACGCCTATTAAATTGAATATACACATTTATTTTTTTAAATGAAAAGTACATAAAATTTATTTCATTAATAACTTCTGATATTTTTTCATATATTATTATTATTGATCGTAAAACATTATATATTAGAGTTTGATAATTATTAATATTTAAAAAAAAAAAACGGGAAATGAAGTCGAATTCGAGCCGATGTGCCTTCCCCTTGTAAGATAAAATACTTCATTAATTAAAATTCTATTTCGCTATAACTTTGAAACCAATGAAAATAAGTACCATTTATCGTTGAAAAGCTCTCAATGAGGGCTTTTAAACTTTTGATATAACTTCTTCAATGATGGCTGATCATAACTTCTGATATTTTTTTCATATTTTAATTTTTTATTGTTCTTATTGAATTATTATTTATTGAAAAAAAAAAAACTTTTACAATTAGAGGTTAATTAATAAATAAATATATTTAAATTAAAAATAAGGAAATGAAGTCGGATTTGAAGCGATGTCTTGCCTTCCCCTTGTAAGATCCAAATATTTCATTAATTAAAATTTTATTTGGCTATAACTCTGGAACGAATGAAAATAAGTACCACTGATGATATATATCGTTGAAAAGCTCTCAATGAGAGCTTATTGCTGCAGTTAAGAAAAAAACAAAATATTTTTGATTTTGGGCTTTTTTGATCACGTTTGGCAATAAAAAAGGAAGATGCACAACCAGATGTTACAACAGTCCTAAATCCAAAATTTCAACATCCTACGGTTAATCGTTTTTGAGTTATGCGAGATTCGTTTAGTCACGCCGAAACTAGTTAAAATGGATTCAGGGATCGTCAAAACGGATATTTCCACTGAAATTTGATAACCGAAATTTTTCGCGATCACAATACCTCCTTTACTTAGTACAAGGAAGTAAATATCATTGTATTCAAACTACTTGCTTAGAGACACGAATAAAAAAAAAATTAACGTTTGAATACTCTACTTTTTGACAATATACTTAGAATTCAAAAATCATCAAATTAAAAAGAAAAATCACTGAGAAATTACTATACTGTAGTGCAGTTAAAAAAAAAACGTTCAAAATCCACATTTGATTTGTATTTCGCACTTTTTTGAACACTTGGTTCAGTAGATTGCAATCAAAAGGGGAAGTACACAACTAGATGTTACAACAGTCCTATATCCAAAATTTCAACACCCTACGGCTAATCGTTTTTGACTTAAGCGAGATACATACATACGTGCAGACGTCACGCCGAAACTAGTGAAAATGGATTCAGGGATGGTCAAAATTGATATTTCCGTTGAAATTTGAAAACCGAAATTTTTCGCGATCACCATACTTCCTTTACTTCGTAAAATGAAGTAAAAATATGCTACAGACACGTGGCTTTAAGAAAAACGTTCTGAGATTTATGAGAAACAACACAACTAGTCGAAGTGAACAGAAGAATGAAATGTTTGTAGGGTTGAATATCAAGTTAGGTGGATTTTAATCTGGAGTAGTATTTTGGGCTCAGAAAAGCAAAAAGAAGAACCGTTGCTTATCATTTAACTTTGTTATATGATAAAAAAATATACTAGAAAAAAAATGGAATAATCAGAGTAAAAAAAAATGAAAAATCGTTTCGAAGATAATTTTATTTTTAAATGGTGAAGCACAGGTTATTTCAAAATGAATTTTAGGAAAACGAAAATAAAGAGGATAGCAAGAGAAAATAAACCAACGAATATCTAAACAAAAGAAAGAAAAAATTGAAGAAATAAAACAATACATATATCTAGATACCATGTTAATAAATAAATGACTACAAGGAAAAAAAGAAATACAAATAAGAAAAACTTAGCAAAGAGCAATAAATAAATAAAAAAATATTATGTAATAAAATAAAGTTATAATACTTTACAGATGCGAAACCATATTTGGACCGTACCAGACAAGGTTTACCGACAAACTGGAAAAGATGGAAAGACTGATTCTACGACGATGAATCGGGAAAAACATTAAAAAAGACGGGATTTTGAGAATTATTCCAAACGAAGAGATTTACAAAACTATCGTCCCGATAAGTAATAAATTTAGAAAGAAGAGAATTTCCTTTCTAGCATATACTTTCAGAACAGAAGAGACCAGACTTATCAGACGGATAATCGAACTTTTCTGGAACAGAAAGACATGGAGGAATTAGACGTAACCCGTGAAAACCTAAAAACGAAAACCGGAAACTATGAGAAACTAAAAAATAAAGAAACAAGATTCCATCAAAATCATTATGGTCTTAAAAGTAAAAAAATAAAGTAAAGACATGAAGAAGCGTCTTGCGAATTATTATGTTTAGGTAGAGATTATTTTTATTTGCGTACGTAACATGGACATTAAGAAAGAGGTAGAGAAAAAGCAAAGCGGGAGACATTTGAAAGGAGGGAAAGATAATATTGGAGAAAATTAAGCGGACAAAGTGAAAAAATGGAGTGATGAAAAGAGTTAATTAAGAATAAAAAAATTAACCAGAACGATTTAAAATAAGAAATGGAACGTGTTAAAACGTATAATGAAAAGAGAAAGATTTATAAAATAACGGTTACAATTCAGTATAACGTAAAAAAAAGTAAAGCCGGAAAAAGGTAAAAGTTACAAATGATCTGAAAGGAAATTGGAATTCATCAATATTTTAGAAGTTTAGCTGGGAATGGAGGAGAATAGAAAATGGAAATGATGCGAAGGACTTTCCCAAGGTCAGATAAGCGTATCATAATGATGAAAGCAAACAAAGATTAACGAATTAATTCATAATTTTCCTTAATGAACCTGGCAAGGGATGATTTTTATATGTAAGAACGGTACATGCTACTTCAAAGTTGAAGAGTTACGGTATCTACAACAGTTTTGCTGACACCTAACAGATATTGAATGATTCAATTCTCAGGATCGTGAAGCATTTCAAAATTAATAATTTATTGTTGATTTCACCCTTCCACTATATTTCTATTTGATAAATTCAAATTAAATCGTTTCACAATCAATTTTTATATGCATATTTTTTAGATAGTTTAGTCAACTCATAAAGAGAGATTATGGAAATTCATGGAGAGAAATTATGCGTTTAAAAATAGACATTGACATTGACTCTTCACATTCACAATTCTTCTCCTTCTGAGGATACTTTATATCCTTCACAAATATCTCAAAATATCACAATCTTTCTTCTTTTTCTTCCTTGCAGTTTATCCTTCGTTGGAGAGAACTTCCATCTAAAATAATGCGCCCTAATCAAATTGTTCTCTCTCCTTTATCACGTACGTTAAATTCTACTTTTCCTCTATTCTACTACGTACATTTAATTTTTTATTTACTTTCTCCTATTTCTAGGATAAGAAAGATTGTAGGTATAGGAATCCTAATACTCTATGATACTTTTTAAAATCTGGAAAAAGACATTTCGTATTACAAACTAAACACAAAATTGTTGACCGATAACAGATCCCATTCGTAAAAAAATAATCCCTGAACTTTAAAAAGATTTTTAGTTGGATGGAGAGAAACTGAGATGTATCCCCTGGGTTTCGCGGTTCTTCTAAGGATAAATAGGTTACTCCCTATTTACGTTTTAGTAGATAGGGAGAACCCATTTCCCCCGTTCCTTTTTTTTTTGTTGGTCTTTTCACCTTCTCACTTTGAATTCTTTGGGAAAGAGGATTCTGTTAGATTAATGTTTAGATCGCGGAATAAATACAGCCTTATAAATCTTAACGTGATGGATATGTTTTTAAAACGTGAACAATCAGACAAGTTATTATATCCTGAGATACACAATTAATAAAATAATGCATTATTATGAATAAAATAATAATTATTTAATGAATTTTTATAGTAAATAAAACAAAATCTTTAGACAAATTTTTAAATAAAACCTACAAAGGTTATTAATAGAAAAAAAATTTCAGAATATGGTACGCAAAATCTTTCAATAAAATACATTTAATAGTATAACGCAAGTACTATACAGAAATAAACAAAGGAATTCTAAATGAGCATTCACTAACGAGAAAGTTTTTTAATTAAAAATGAAAAGCTACCCCTATAAAAAAAATTATATACGTTATAATCGTAAAAAAATAAATTATATATATTAGGACGCCCCCTCCACCAAAAAATGGGAATAAAAGATTAAAAATGATGCCAAAAAATTAAATTTTTGCAACATTATCACCCATAAATATCAATTCCTACGTTACGTTTCAATCTAAGACGTAATGTGACATAAACAATGCGAGACGTAATACACAATTAAACAAAATGTGAAGGCAGTTATCCAATGCGATATATATTGGATAAGGATTGAGGTTATTGCCTTAAGACATATCTACCTGGTTAGTTAGTTTCAACAAATTATTTATCATACAAATTCAAACTTATAAATCGCTAATAATATAGAATTTGATTACAAGGTAAAAATATTATTGGATTGAAAAAAAGGGAAGGGATGAAATAACTAGTCGAAATTTTAGAAAAAAAGATAGATATAAATAATTATTACGATTTATAAAAAATAATTATAAAACAACGAAATAAAAACCATTCAAGGCCAAAAGTGAAACTTGAATCTGCAGTCAGTCTTTCATACATATTAAAAAAAACTCAATGAAAGTATGTTTACAACTAACACATTAGCCGTAACCGTCTGTAATAATAATGAACAATGATAATTCTGTACCCTTATTATTCAGTGGCTTGAATAATATATCACAAATTTCAATAATTTCCTTCAATATAAACACATAAAATTATCTTTTTAAATTTACCTCAATTAAATTAAAAAAACCGTTGGAAGGAGAGAAAATATCCATAGTACTAGTAATAGTAAAAATATGGAAAAAAAATATTTCGAAAGTCATAACAAGAAAACAAAACGTTTTCAGTTCAAATTTTTTATAAAAAAAAGCTGACAATATGGTTGTAGTTGTAAGCGCACGATTATACCGTATTTCATTCGCGCGGATGTGGCGGTACTAGCGGCCACTGTAAATATTTTTTTACTCTTGAAATACAGGTGTCCCATATAAAATGCAACCCATCAATCACTCATCCATGAAATTTCAAAAGTCAAGCTTACTCCCCTACTCGTTACTGAAATGGACTCGTCCAACATCTGAACATCGCGGCGACGCAGTAGAACACTACCGATAGTAACAACAATGCAATCATAACGTTCAGTGTATTGCTAGAGACAAGATGGAGTTTTCGCTAGATGAACATGTTCTCATTGTCGAGTCGTACTTCAGTACGAAATCAGCGGTTGAAGTGCAAGATTTGTTTCGCCATAAGTACCCACATAAACCAGCTCCTAACAAAACATCAGTATTAAGGTAAGTCGCAAAATTTAGAGAGACCGGTTCTGTTAATAACAAGAAACACAAAAGATCTGCGTCAGTGTTGAATATAGATACAGTCGCTGAAATCAAAGACCGATTACTCGCCTCGCCAAATAAATCGATCAGACGTTTGTCTGCTGAAATTAATTTGTCTAAATCAACTGTTCATCGGGCGACCAAACGATTACAATTACGACCTTATCGCATTCAAACGGTTCATCGACTTCTTGGGCCCGACAAAGAAAAACGGCTACAATATTGTCAACGGTTCCGTCGATTTCTGCGTGAGGGAATTAATGTTATGGATTCGTTATTTTTCACAGATGAAGCACGGTTTCGTTTGGATGGCTACGTAAACAGCTAAAACAGTAGAATTTGGAGCGCGGAAAATCCCCACGTTTATCACGAAAAACAAGTACACCCGCAGAAGTCGGGCGTGTGGTGCGCGATATCAAGGAAGAAAATAATCGGTCCTATTTTTTTCGAGTACACCATTAATGCAGAACGATATCAGGATATTTTATTTCGGTTCATCGCACTCTTGGAAGAGGAAGACAGACACTGCTGGCTACAACATGACGGTGCGACATCGCACTACGCAGGTTCAACTTCTGTTTTCTTTGAGGAATTCTTTCGTAATCGTTTTATCGGTTCAGATTTGACTGCGGCGGATATTTTTCTACGGGGTTACCTCAAGAAAAAGCCTACAGCAACAAACCACGAACACTTGAACAATTGAAAGTCAATATTGAACAAGCTGTATTAAATATCCAGCCACAAACTTTGAAAAAAGTTGCAAGAAACGTTGTAAAAAGAATTGAAGCTTGTGTTCAAGAAGATGGCGGCCACTTCCAAAATTTACTCTAAACGTAAGGTAATGGATGGTAATAATAAAAATTACATTTACATTTACTCATGCCTTTTTATTATTTCAATACCTACCAATATAAGGTTGGGTTGCGTTTTATATGGGACACTCTGTATTATCGATTTATTTAATTCTACTACTCACCTGTGATGTGACAACATAGTAGATGACTACAACAGCTGTTCGTCAGTGCTAGCTAGACTAGCGCTTCTTGTGGCGAGGTGGTACTATTCACGCATTATACCCACGTAGCCGCCGCTAATTTATTTAGAGCATTTTTTTAGGTGAGGATGCGGTTTTGCAAAAAATGATTTTTGCAAATATTATTACATTTTAATTACCAAATATGCCTAAGAAAAATAAGACCTTAATTAGGTAAAATCTCGTGGGAGATTTAAAATCTCGGGAGATGTTTAGGTAAAACATTATTTTTTTTGTTACGGAATAATTCTTTGTAAATAAACTTGATTTGATTACAAAAAAAAAAAATGTAATCGTACTACACATTTTTGTAATTATTTTATAAAAATGAAATTATTTTATTTTAAAAATAAGGTATTATATATAAAACTTGGCAAGCGTAACCCGGAAATTTGAGCAAAATTTACCTTAAATCTTAAAAAAGACAAAAGAATATTTTTAAACATTTTGAGTATACTATAATCTTTAGGTGAAAAAACACCCAAAAAACCGATGGGCAAAAAATACTTTTCCCCGTAATTTGTACCCTAGGAATTTTAGTTTAGTCTCGATTTACTGTTAGTGTAGAAATCATCACGAAATTTGTCGCTAGCCATATACTCAAAAAACAGAAGCAATTCCAGACCATGTTTAATTAACGTATTTTATATGACTGTAAACTTATTAGGAGAAACCTCCTGAAACATTTCAACATTGTATCGTATTAAAATATTTAAATATAATTTTATTATTAAAAATCGGACGTAATACATATTTGAAAACCGTAACTACTTTTATTTGTAACCTCATTATGAATATTAAATAGACATCGATTTTTTTTTTATATGTACGAGATATCGTACATTCCTTAATATGACGACGATGTATTTATATATATATAAAAACAATATTTAATAAAATAAAACAAATATAAATAAGATTAAAATGTCAATTAATTTATGCATAGACTAATGCATTAATATACTGATTAAATCTATGCACAGACATGATCAATACGGATCTATCTGTTATTTAAAGTATTATAATATATTTTAAATTAACAAAGATGCAAAACTAGAAAAAAAAACTTCAGGCTTTGGAGAGCTTAAAACTGTTTCTCTATATTTGTTGAAATATATTAATATATAACTCGATAATAATATTTAATAAACAATTACCTCTCATTTAATCACATTAACAGACGTCATTACTGTAATGAGTATTGTAAATCAAAATATAATTAACAAGAAAAATAAAAGAACAAAAAATACATTTAAAAAAATTTGACAACACATTGTTTCTGATACTTGGCTCACACGTACACAACTTGATTAAAAATATTTATCATTTTATTTAAATATAATATTTTTTCCCTTATTTAATTCAATAATTCTGACGATCGGCACTAACTGGGAGTCCGAAATTACCGGGTGTTATCGGGCTGTGTCCCAAACTTAATTCAAAAAATTCAAATTTGTTCGGCACTAACTAAAGTAATGTAATTTCACAAGTTACATAGAACAAATGTCGCTAGTACGGTCAAACGACTAGTGTAGCCGCGAGGCTTAACGCACCACGTACCGAGTGACCGGGCGTTCGAGTTACCTTTTTACACTTTAAACATTATTAATTTATTTAATTTTACCGCTCACCTGTGATGTCACAAGCAGTAGTTTTGGAAATTTTTTTAGGTGGGGATGCGATTTTAACAAATTTGTTTTTGAAATATTGTTATTTTTAAACTGTTAAACAAATGTGCCTAAGAAAAAATATGACCTTAATTAGGCAAAATTTCAAGATACTGGAGGTGATCTTGGTTAAAACCTCACAATCATCACTTTTTTCAAAATTTAATGGCATCAATGCCCCATATATAGAAATAATCTGACCACGTTTGGTCAAAATCGGTCCAGTAGTTTTGGAGATATAACGTGATTTAGAGGGAAACGCTGAACACACACACACACTTACATAAGAACATTAACATCCGGAAAATTTCCATCCGGTTTTTTGGGTTCCTTAGGTGTCAAAATGTCAAGATCCGGTGAAAAACGGATATACCCAAATTGGAAGATTACAATAGAAGGGAAAGAATTTTCCCTTCTAAGCTATAGCGCTATCTAGACGGGGAAAAAAATAAGAAAAATATTAATCTGTAATTGACGTTGTTAACCTATTTCGAAATCTGAATAAGAGACTAAACTAATTTAAAAACTTATTAACAGAATGTTTTTTTACATTAATAAGAAAAAATACCTAATTAGTCAGAAAACAAAAATTAATATGAAATAATTACGAATGTGATGAATTTATGACCTAGAGAATCTCAATTTGAAAATAAACAGCAACAAAAATCTGTTGTGAGCAGTACATGATTTCCTTGTACGCCTATTAAATTACATACATACATTTTTTTTACAATCAGAAGTTTAATAATTATTAACAAATCGATGAATTTAAATTAAAAAAAGTACATGAAGTCGGATTCGAACCGATGTGTCTTCACCTTTAAAGATCTAAGTATTTCATTAATTAAAATTTCATTTGGCTATAACTCTGGAACCGATGAAAATAATTACCAATTATGATATATCGTTGAAAAGCTCTCAATGAGAGCTTATTACTGCAGTTAAGAAAATGTCCAAATCTTCTGGATTTTGGGCTTTTTGAACACTTTTGGTCACGTTTGGCAATAAAAAAGGAAGATGCACAACTAGATGTTATAACAGTCCTAAATACAAAATTTCAACATCCTACGATTAATAGTATTTGGGTTATGCGAGATACGTTAGGTTAGGTTAGGTTAGGTTAGGTGTACGTACAGACGTCACGCCGAAACTAGTCAAAATGGAATCAGGAACGGTCAAAATGGATATTTCCGTTGAAATCTGAAAACCGAAGTTTTTCGGATCACAATACTTGCTTTACTTCGTACAAGGAAGTAAACAAATGGTAAAAGGGAGAATGATTATGAAAAATGTCATGTCTGACCAGGATTCGAACTCGGGACCCTCGGATGAAAGGCCGAGACGCTACCACTCCTTCACGAAAATTGTCTTAATCAAAAATACAAAATGCATACATACTTTTTAATTTAAAATTTGATGTACTGTAAAGAAACCTAATAATCAAAATAAAACCCTAATATTATACAAAAATATAAATTTAATTTAAAAGAAAAAAAAATTTCCTTTTTGATCAATTCCAGAAGAAAACGAAGTTCTATTTTACTTCATCAATCGGTATATAATTTGTTTGTTAGTGATATGATTAAGCAAAACGCTTTTACAAATTCTTAATATATTTTACAGGAAGGTTCTTTTCTAGAGTCGAAACTACATATATATATATATATATGTGAAGAACTTTGACAATTAACTTTCACTTATTGAGTTATTACATAGCACTGGTGTGCTCTTTTGTTCATAGTAGTTTGTGATATATATACTAATAGTTCAATAAACAGTAGACGACATTTCATTAATTTTAAAACGATTGTAACAAATTAAGCTGTAAAATGGAATTGCATTAACCAAATGAAAATTTAAATAAACTAAAAAAAAAAAATCGATTGACTGTGGAAAGTTTACCCAGTATAAAAAATAATCCATATTTGCAATGTACGGAACCAAATATCCAATAACTCACGAGACAAAAGTCTATTAAAAAAAAAAAAAATGTATAAAAGAATAAAGAGAATAGTCTCAAAGACAAATTTTATTATTAAAAATGTTATAAAATGAAAATGATGAAGTATCTAACGCGTAACTTCATTGAAATGCGGTTAGATGTAGATAGTATTACAAAATGAGGGAAGTCAAACGATTCGGCGGTGACTTGGTGACATAGTCTTTTACCTCTTCTTCTCTAATTAAAAAAGTAAATTTTATGAAAAATTATTATAAATATTTCGTTCTATCTAAAGCAAGAAATCTTATTCCAAAATTTTATTAAAAAAAAAAATCATCAGAAAACGCGTTTGATCGTAAAACTACACATACATACAAATTATACGAACATACAAACAGAAGAAGTGATAAAGATCATCAATTAATTAATTGTTTGTTATATTTAGTACAAAATGAGCAAGATGTAATATACATAAACAAAAGAGTAAAAAAATTACGAATAAATTTGTGGCTTATTTGGTTCCATGAATCCAAATGATGACTGTAATTTAAACATAACAAATCATTAGTTATGTTTAAGAATTGAGAGGAGAGTGGAAGAAGTGTTAGGAGAAGACCAATTTGGTTTCAGGAAAAGTATAGGGACAAGGGAAGCAATTTTAGGCCTCAGATTAATAGTAGAAAAGAAAAACAAACCAACATACTTGGCGGTTATAGACCTAGAAAAGGCATTCGATAACGTAGACTGGAATAAAATGTTCAGCATTTTAAAATTAGGGTTCAAATACAGAGATAGAAGAAAAATTGCTAACATGTACAGGAACCAAACAGCAGCAAAAGTAACAATTGAAGAACATAAGAAAGAAGCCGTAATAAGAAAGGGAGTCCGACAAGGATGTTCCCTATCCCCGTTACTTTTTAATCTTTACATGGAACTAGCAGTTAATGATGTTAAACAACAATTTAGATTCGGAGTAACAGTACAAGGCAAAAATATAAAGATGCTACGATTTGCTGATGATATAGTAATTCTAGCCGAGAGTAAAAAGGATTTAGAAGAAACAATGAACGGCATAGATGAAGTCCTACGCAAGAACTATCGCATGAAAATAAACAAGAAGAAAACAAAAGTAATGAAATGTAGTAGAAATATTAAAGATGGACCACTGAATGTGAAAATAGGAGGAGAAAAGATTATGGAGGTAGAAGAATTTTGTTATTTGGGAAGTAGAATTACTAAAGATCGACGAAGCAGGAGCGATATAAAATGCCGAATAGCACAAGCGAAACGAGCCTTCAGTAAGAAATATAATTTGTTTACATCAAATATTAGTTTAAATGTCAGGAAAAGATTTTTGAAAGTGTATGTTTTATATGTATAAATCATATAAAGTGTCGCTTTATATGGAAGTGAAACTTGGACGATCGGAGTATCTGAGAAGAAAAGATTAGAAGCTTTTGAAATGTGGTGCTATAGGAGAATGTTAAAAATCAGATGGGTGGATAAAGTGACAAATGATGAGGTATTGCGGCAAATAGATGAAGAAAGAAGCATTTGGAAAAATATAGTTAAAAGAAGAGACAGACTTATAGGCCACATACTAAGGTATCCTGGAATAGTCGTTTTAATATTGGAAGGACAGGTAGAAGGAAAAAATTGTATAGGCAGGCCACGTTTGGAATATGTAAAACAAATTGTTAGGGATGTAGGATGTAGAGGGTATACTGAAATGAAACGACTAGCTCTAGATAGGGAATCTTGGAGAGCTGCATCAAACCAGTCAAATGACTGAAGACAAAAAAAAATCATTAGTCTTAAGAAGATTTTTGAGGATTAAAAAATTATATTTTTTCCAGATCCAATCAGCCGGATAAAACACCCCAGATCGAACTACGTATAATGAAATCCTAAAGTTTTGATACCGGTATAAAAATGTTTATAGAATTAGATATGATTAATTTTTATTAAACGCATATTTGTGTATTACTTACATTCAGTTAACAGCCTTCATTTCAATGGTATGTAAGATTGTTCGTAAACATAAAATTACGTGCTCAGTGAGAGAAAAAGATAGGATTGGAGGGGGTAGGGCGTTGAATAGGGGGTACGTCTTGTGTAAATTAAATACGTTAAATGTTGTTATTGAATTTAGAAATAATACATAACTTATAACAGATATCAAGGTAACATTGTTAAAAAAAAATCTATAATAATTTCTATAAGAGTAATAGCAATATTCTATATATATATATATATATATATATATATATATATATATATATAATACGTATGACCTTCAATTAAAATCAAGGGTATAATTAAAATACCCAAGATCAAACCCATTAATAAAGCTATAAGATAAAATAAATTTATTATAACGATTTTTTTTTATATTTGGGCAAGTAGATTAATGTGAACGAGTAATAAATTATAAATTTAACAAAAAAATGGGAGACCGCAAAAACTAAACTCACGAAATAAAATTGCGAAAAATAATATCTTTCTCAATTCCTATTTAAATTTCGACTTCTTCAAGCTGGTACAAAACTAATTGTTAAACTGTAATTTAATGCCGAATACAAAAATAAAATAATAATTTTTTTTTACATTATAATACCAGTTTTATTGTGTATGAAAGATTTTTTTTTGTTAATAATAAAAATATGGATAAGACTAACGAAAAGTTTTAATATAAAGTTTATTATACATACAACTCCTCCTAAACCACAGGACAAACTTGGTTCAATTATTACTTACTAACTGAGCAAAAATACTGCGCATGACATTCCTACCGCAACCGCTGCGTGAGGGGTGATAGCTAATACATTATTACGATTATTTTCGAAGATAATTACATTTTAGAAATTTGTAGAACTTTTCTACAACACTTTGTATCATTTTTAGATATTTTTCAACATTATAGAATATTTTTTAACTGGAACTTCTAGACCAAACTGGAATTTTCGAAGTCTATTTAGAACATTCTGGAGCATTCCTGCTATAGAGAAGATCTCGTAAGTTTTTTAACAGTGTAAAAGGAGGCCTGAGTTGCTTTAGTTTGAACTTAAAAGTGTATAAATTAAAATCGAAGTTCTTGGTATAAAATTTATACTAAGAATTCTTGATAAAGAATGAATTCATATCATAGTGATTAGTGAAATTTCGGATAATAATATTATCATTGAGAAGTGTTTGTAGTTGCCTGAAAGGAAACGTTAAGTCCATCGTTCAAATCCAACCGAAAGCGAAGAAACCAAAGCTTTTGAGAGCAGATAAAACAGATGATCAACGACAACAATGGATTCAAGCTGTGCGGGAAGATGTCAGAACAACGCGAATCTGGGAACCAAAGAGAACGTCGTCTTTAAAAAATGCGGGGAAATGCTAGCACAACGAGAGCCATTAAATTTAAGCACCAACCTGAACATAGTCCTCAAGCAAAGCTGATTGAAGCTAGCACATTACGGATTAATTACTTAAATTAAAAGAATTAAAATTAAACTGAATTGTATATATCTGTACAGTTGGATTAGTTATTATACTGTACACTATTTGAAAACTTAAAATACAAGTTCTTTCGTCAAACGCCTCGCGTTTTCTTTCAAACCGCGCTACAGTAAGGTAATACACAGGCTAGATTGAAAAGTTAAATTCAAAAAGGAATACAAAGATTTATGTTTGTTTGGAAGGTTAGTGACACAATTATGACTCCGAGAAATTGCGGGTGTATAAGTTAATAGACAATAAATAAAACAGGAATGCTGAATTTTTTTATAACGGATTTCGCTTCCTATAGCTAATCCGTACACGTACTGAAACAGGCCGTTGTGGAAATAGAGAAGGCTCGTGACTCAGCTGGCTGTAGTTAAGGGGAAACTGAAAGACACCGACCGTGTCGATAGGTCGTGTTCCCGTAGATCTGTCGCGACACAGCCCAATAAAAAGTTGATGTCTCAAAAATATTAGAACCCTGTTCGAGGAGGAAGTCCCTGATGATAAGGTTGCCTGGCTAGAGTCGAGGAGATAGCCCTCTCGGAGCCGTCTGTCAGGACCACTCAAGTTAAAAAGCCGGGGTTGTGTGTGAATGATAGACGTTGTTCTGACACAATCCGGTAGTTAGGGACAACAGATACGCCAGGATGGTCAAGGACAGGTTCCACTTTCCGCGGCAAGGCGGATAGAAGGGTCATTGTCCATATCAAGGACATCGACTCACGGTCAACTATCTGATGAAGACTTAGGCCACTGTTTTTTGCGATGTTGTCAGCGGTCTAATTAAACGTGTCGCGCCGTGAGTTAGTTTGGAGAGGCAAAATATTTCCTTAATCATTTCCTGTCAGGTCATGGTACTTCAGATCGTATCTGTACGCCAGGGAGCGCAGCGAGGACGACTACTCCTCGCTCCACCTTATTATAGCGCGTCCAAGGGTGCGGTGTGTGGTGATAAAGAGCCCGCTAGACGCGAAAAATGTAATCGAAGTCATATTTGCTAGCGTCGAGAAGTGGAATACGGTCTCCGGGATGGTGAAGAGCATCATTGCGGGGAAAGGGGCTGGAAAATTGGATGGGGGCCAGCCTGTGGAGGTGGGGTGCGTCCATCTGCATCAGTTAGATTAGATTAGATCAACAGAGAGTTAGAGTAGATTACTTTAGGTTAGACCAAGCTAACCCACCGGGTTGGTCTAGTGGTTAACGCGTCTTCCCAAATCAGCTGATTTGGAAGTCGAGAATTAGAGCGTTCAAGTCCTAGTAAAGCCAGATATTTTTACACGGATTTGAATACTAGATCGTGGATACCGGTGTTCTTTGGTAGTTGGGTTTCAATTAATCACACATCTCAGGAATGGTCGAACTGAGAATGTACAAGACTACACTTCATTTACACTCATACATATCATCCTCATTTATCCTCTGAAGAATTATCTAAACGGTAGTTACCGGAGGCTAAACAGGAAAAAAAAAAGGTTAGACCAAGCTGAGTTAGGCCTCCACGCGGATGCACGTGTTCTGTAGGTACCGGTGAGTTCCGTTGTGTTCTTTGTCGCCCATATTCTGCGGTTCCCAACGGAGCTTTATGGCGAGTTCGGACTTCAGGTTTTGTTAATTAGAAGGGGTTTTAGTCAGCCCGACCCTACCATCTGTGCGGACGAATAGCGTCTGTTAGAGATTTCCCCTCCACCGACGTAACAAAAACTAAAATGTAATTCTTGGCACCGAAATTAAGGCGTAAATTTACGTTTGTATGAAATATAACCTGAACAAATGAAAAAAAAAAAATAAGATCCAGAGCTGTATTTTAAGTAGTTTTTGAGAAATCTGGAAAAGAAAAGATAAAAGATTGGGGTCGAAAAAACACTACTTTATGTTTGGCGTAAAATAACTTTGTTAAACGGGTAAATAAATCCTACGTTAATAACGCAGATTCTATTTTGTTTACCGATAAAGTGACGGAATTTTTTATTCGAAAACCATTCGCATAAGGAGTCACGGCACCGGCGAAATTAGATACCAACAAAGGTTCAAAGTAAACGTTTGGAATAATATTATAACTAACAAAATACTGGTACTATTTGTTTTCAATGAAAATGTTTCAGGTGCTTCATATTTAAATATTCGGCAGAGTAACTGCCAGATCTATTTTAAGATGTTTCTCTTACAACAAAAAAACAGATGATTACTCGGTGAAAGATTTCATTCTGTTATCTTTCACTCGCTACTAAAGCTCTCAGTATTGCCAACTAATAAAATAAAATATGCGATTTCTAATTTTCTTATTTTACTTCCTTGCACAAAGTAAAGGAAGTATTGTGATCGCGAAAATTTTTGGTTTTCAGATTTCAACGGAAATATCCATTTTGACCATCCCTGAATCAATTTTGACTAGTTTCGGCGTGACGTCTGTACGTATGTATGTATCTCGCTTAACTCAAAAACGATTAGCAGTAGGATGTTGAAATTTTGGATTTAGGACTGTTATAACATCTAGTTGTGCACCTTCCCTTTTTATTGCAATCGACCGAACAAAAAGAATCCAAAAAGGCCTTATTCTTAATTGCAATAATAAGTCCTCATTCAGATCTTTTCAACGGCATATCATAAGTGATACGTATTTTCATTGGTTCCAGGGTTATAGGCAATAAAAACTTTAATTACTGAAATATTTTGATCTTACAAGGGGAAAGCACATCGGTTCAAATTCGACTTCATTTCCTGTATTTTTTTAAAAATTTAAATATATTGATTTATTAATAATTATTAACCTCTGATTATAAAGAAAAATGTGGGTATATAATTTAATAGGCGTACAAGGAAATCATGTGGTGAGTCAACATTAGATTTTTAAATTTTGTTTGTTGAATTTTGCATATATGGTTTTTAAAAACAACGAAATTCTTATGTTTGTACAGTTTATGTGAACTTTATTCATACCATTTTATTCAGAATCAAATTTTCTACAAGTTTTCTTAAAACCTTTACCCATTTAATAAAGTTATTACATGCCAAGTAATGGTTTTCGACCCCCAATCGTTTATCTTTACCGCAGATTTATCAAATGTATTAAAAATACAGTTCTAGGACCTAACTTTTTCGGATTTTCAGGTCAAATTTCATATAAAACCACTAAATAAATACATCTCTTAATTTGGGTCCCAAGAATTACAGTCTGGCTGAGTTTTACCGAAGAAGCAAAAATCAGGGCGAAATATTTCACCAGCCGACGCTCGCTAACAAAGCGTTTCCGATACTTTTTTTATATAAACTTTTTTTTTATTTTACTGGTAGATATCCATATCCAGAAAGTTTGTTATTGAGTTTGTGATTCCTCCTAAATCACCCAGTACAAAAAAAAACTCGAATGAATTTTCCTTTATTTGTTTAAATCTGATGGGAAAAAGAGACCAAAGGTCACATTAATACATAATTCCCTAAAGATTTCATTTTTAAATCAATACTAAAGGACTTGAAAATTGTCGTAAAGTGAATAAAAACCAATCACTTTATAGTTCTATGTGTCAAGGACAGAGTGAGGGAAAAGAAAATCTACTCTAAAATTTTTTTTTTAATTTATAAAAAATTATCTTTGGATGTCAAAACATACGGCTAATATTTTAATCAGATCTTCCATTTCGGGCATTCAAATCCAATTCTCAACATTTTTTTTTAATTTTTTTTATTTCAAACTTTATTTTTTATGTTTAATTACGATTATTGAAACGTTTATTTAGGTTGATTATAAAAAAAAAAAACAAAGAGGGGAAAAGAGAGAGAGATTCAAAAACAATAAAAATTACATAGATCTAAAAGGAAATAGGAAATATAAAGGAACTTAAAAGTAAGATGGAAGTGAAGACAGATATGGTGTAGTGATACTCCTGCCTGTTGACAGAAAACCTAACGATGATTGTGAAACATATATTTAAGTTTTCGTATTAAAAACAATATTATTTAATTTATAATATTTTAAAAACTGATTATTAACTAAATATTAAAAAAAAATTTATTTTTTAGTTTCCCGTCTATATAGCAGCTGTAGTTATATACACTACAGAAGGGAAAGTACGGTGTGATCGGTCAAAATTGTGCATATCCGGTTTTCATCGAATCGTAACGAACTGACCCCTAAGGACCCCAGAAAACTGAAAAATGGCATCGAAATTTCGGCGAAAAAATGTGCGTACGTATGTATGTTTGCGTGTAAATCGTCCAGAACTACTTCGACTGATTTTCACCAAATTTGGCTATAATATTCCTACAGTAGGGGCATTGATGCTATTAAATTTTCAATTCAAAAGGTAAATGAGTGGGGATACAGGGGAAGGAAAAACAAAATAATCTACAGATTTTTCGTAATTAAGGTTATGTTTTTTTTTGATAATTTTGTGAATATTAATAATGCTAACAACTTTTGTAAAACAAAACTTTTTGCTAAATTTCACTCCCACCCGTAAAAATGGTTTTAATTTTGAAGAGTCATTGAAGGGAATACAAGGGGAGAATTTCGTTGCATTTATTTTTTTAAAATATTTTTGTGACCAATTACAGAAAAAATCTTTTGTGTAAAAATATTTTTGCCAAACTGCATCTCCAATCCAAAAAAATATTAATAATTTGGAACGTTGTAAAAGGCAGTACAGTGGGTCTTTTTCGTTGCAGTTTTTTCTATTAACATGTCGTTGGATCCAAACAAATCTGTTCCCGATCAAAGTGGGGTCTTAACTCAGCCACGCTCCCCCTACCATTCCCACCCCACATCACACTTAACCACTGGACTACTTCTATAGACGTCTGCTACGTAGTGACGTCACAGGTGAGCGGTAGAATTAAATAAATGAATAATAATTAAAGTGGCCGATAGTACCGCCACACCTGCGCGAATGAAATACGGTAAGCGCGCGCGCGCTTTAGTTAGAATCATTGAATTAAATAAAATAAAAATTATATTTAAATAAAAGGATATTATTTTTTTTTAAGCTGGGTGTGTAAGCCGTGCACCAGAAAAAAGCCGCGTGACGAGGAAGTCCTACAACTGTTTGTCAGCTTTTTTTGTAACAGATTTAATAAAAAAAAGATATTTAATTTGACTGATATGTATTTTTTTAGTAAGTTTCCTCTGTTTAAAAATATATGAAGACAAAAATTTGTGGTAGCAATATAAAGATGATTTTTTAAAACTAATTTTCATCACGTGCATAAGCGCTTTGCTACATAATCTAATAAGTATAATAGTTAAGAAAACGATAATGGTTAACCGATTTAAAACTCTTCATATAAAGAAGAAAAAAAAATTAAAATTATATTAAATAGAATACACAGTATATATTAAATAGTATAATATATATAAGATTAGTAAGATATATATAAATATATACAATATTTTCCCCTATTGTATACGTACTAATCTGTTCAACTAGTGAACAATAAGCAATCCCCCAATAGTCCAATGAGATGAGGATGTATCAGTCTTGTACAGACTCAGGCCGACCACTCCTGAGACGTGTGGTTTTAACTGATCCCCGACCACTAAAGAACACCGGTTTCCACTGTCTATTATTCAAATCCGTATAAAAGGTACTAACCTTTAGTAGAATTTAAACCTCAAAATCTTCGACTTCGAAAATCAGCTGCTAAAAAACCGATTTGTGATGAAGAATTAACCTCTAAACCAGCTCGGTGGGCCATATCATATATAATTAACATAAATTTCTTTCATCAGCTTTCCCGCTGTTCTCGTTTCGTTATCAAATAAATGTTATACTCAAATACTTTTAGAAATGTTTTATAATTCCTAAATTAATATTTTTATACAGTAGATTTTTTTTTCTAGGCATGAAATCTTTCCTATACAGTTTCTTTTCGTATCTTTTATTTATAATTTTACATTTACGACCTAACTTAAAAATTCACGGGCTTAAATTTTAAACGTTTACACCTTATAGCTATCAATGGAATAAATTAGTAAAATTTGTATATAAATGCACCTAAAAATACAATAATTTATTTCAAATTATCATAAATTTTGAAATGTTTTCGTTTTTTCCTTCTTCTAGAATTGGCACACAAAAGTAATAATGAAAAAATATATAAATAAAATTCATATTTTTAGATTTCTGTAAAGAGTGACATCACCCTAATAAATTATAGTTTGACATTTCATACGGCATTTATCTTAAACGGTGCCATAAAGTGAACCAAAAGAAATCAATTAAATAAGTACTTAAATTAACTTTAAAAAGAAGCTGATAAAAAGTTATAATACTTTTCTGCCATTGTTTATTTATTTTTATATAATGGAAAAAGTACAATACATGAAAATAAACCAAAAAAATCGATTTTTTTTTAACATTGATCGACTTCCCCACCACCCAATACCGGTTCTCAAAGTATTATTTTTTTGGGGATCATTTGCATTACTACTATGCATAGAACGATTTTTAAAAAATCAGTTAAAAAGAATGCTTTTTAGATTTTAAATAAAGGAGAGAATTTTATGGCAATTTTTTATTAATGGTAGTATAAGCATGTACACATATACAGTAGGGTTATTTTTGCAAAATCTTTAGAAAATTGATCCCAAAATTTTACAAACTAGTTGTCCCATATACACTATTCTTTGTCAAAATCGGTTTGTCAAAAGTTATTAAGCTTCAAACACGCCAACACACATACATACGTACCAACATTACCTCCTCATCACTCTATTATGCTTTTTGGGGTCCCTTGGTCATGAAATGTCAAGAAATAAAAAATAGTCACACCCCATTTTTTTACTGATTACCGTACTTTCCTTCTTGCAGAATAGTTCTAGAGCATTCGTTCTCAAAGTGGGCGATAACGACCCCTTGTGGGCGCTGGAAGCCTTCAGGGGGGGGGGGGCGGTAGAAGGTCCACAGAAAATTGGGGAAAAAGCACATCAGATTCATCCATTAATGTAAGCGTAATTTTTCAATTGAAAGCTTAGTTTTAATTATTGTACTGTTATATTGAATATGCTATCACTATTGTGTTATACAACTATATAGATACAATTGTAATTTTTTTTAAATCAATTTGAATTAAAATACTTCCAAATATGATTAAATATGCGTTTTAATTTCTCTCATTTAAAATGTAAGTTTCAAGTCAGAAACAGGATATACCACGTTTAAGAACAATAATTGCAATTGCTGTTTCCAAGAGCGCATCTTTTTTTTTTTATATGGAATTTTACGGGCATCGACTGCTAAGGTCATTAGCCCTCGTCACAATCTTTAAAAGAAATTACTATCACCATCTAGATCGTCATATGTAAGGGTGTAAAGGGCCCTTACATTTTATTTAAAAGCACAAACTACACAAAACATTTAAGACATAAAAGACTAGGACAATCACAAATACTTACGGGGTGTAAAGGGCCCCGATATTAAAATTTGAGATAAGGTTCTCAAAGACCATGAAATTAAAATTAAAATTATCAATACAATTTCTTTCTTTCTTTATATATATAAATATAAACTACCGCTCTTTTACCACAGCTTTAAACTTTCATTTTACAGACTTTTAAGAAGTCCACTGGCGTATAGAAATGCAACTATATTTTCTTCATTTCCATTATCCAGATCAGCACTAATATTATTTGTAAATCGGAACCTCTTTCTGAGGTCCTCATATATGGTACACTCTTCTATTAGATTCTTGATTGTCAGTGTTTTATTACAAACACCGCACATTGGTCTCACTTCGCCGGTTAACAAATATAAATTTGTTAATCGCGTGTGACCGATTCTAAGTCTGGTCACAGCTACTTGTTCACGGCGAGTCAACTTGAAGTCGCTTTTCCATTTATAAGGAGAAGTTTTTACTGAGTTTAATTTTGTATTTAAACTCCTCCATTCAGCGTTCCACTTGTTTCTTACTATGTTTGTTAGACGGTTTTTAACATCTGCCACTCTTACAGGAAATGTATCCAAATCATCGCAGACTGTTGCCTTTCTGGCAGCTTCGTCTGCGATTTCATTACCGTGTAATGCTGTAATACCAGCATGCCCCGGAGTCCATACAAATACGCATCGCTGTCCTCGTTGTTTTAGTACGTATAAAATGGACAGGATGTTTGCAATTAGGACATCCTTAATGTTCTTGTTCCGAATTGCGACAAGTGCACTTAATGAATCGGAACATATTAGCACTCTCTCTTCGCAATAGTGTTCAGTGTAGCGAAGAGCCTGCTGAATTGCAGTGAGTTCTGCCGTATAGACACTGGCCACATCTGGCAGTTTCCAACAGTGGGCTTCTTCATTTACATATATTGAGCATCCAACACCATGTTCGGTTTTAGAACCGTCAGTATAAATTCTAATATGTTCTTCGTAGCTACTGACGGTTGCCAAAAATTCCTGCAGGATGATTACTGCTGGTTTCTTTTTTATTTCTCCTTCAGAGAGATCCAAGCTTGTATTTACCGCTGGCAAGAGCCATGGCGGTATTTCTCTAGTAGAAATTGCCAATGTATCTGGAATGGCAATTTCATATTTATTTCTTAATTCGTGGTACCTAATTCCGGCTGGTCTGGAATAGGTAGCACGACGTTTGTATAATGCAGCCATGGGATGATTCGTAAACAATTTATTATTTATATGAGCAGGGAAAGCCCATACATTTGCTGCATATCTTAACAAGAGGATCTCTCTTCTATAATGTAGTGGCATTATTCCGGCTTCAGACATCAGACTAGCCGCCGGACTTGTGCGCATCTTAAAAACAGCAATTGCAATTATTACTTTTAACAAATGGTAAGTTTAAAAATTATGCGGGGGCTAGAAACTTTTGATTCTCAATGCGGGTGGTGGGCAACATCGTTTGAGAATCACTGCTCCCGAGCACTGATTTATGACTGATGATCTTGGGTTAAGCTGAGAGCAGGTGAAACATGTTGCAGTCTCAATCTTTAAAGATTTCAATACCTCGGGACAAAATGAACAAAAGCCAAAAACTACAACGCAACATTAAAGACCTAACAATTTGTCATTAAAGTTAGATCAAAAAACCTTTAATTTCCATATTTATTTGTTATGTTGCTTAGATCGGGAGATAATGCAGCATTAAAGACAAAAGTGGCCTTTTCTCTTTAAAGTGGAATATTTCGGTTCAGAAAAACCTTAAAGATAAACAAAAAAAAAAAGTGGCAGTCGCGGGACTGGCCGACAGAAGTGAAAACTTCAAATATTATAATATGTTACACTTACACTGAATTTAAACGATTATTTATTTTTTAGTTTTATTATTATTATGAGTACGTATTGAAATATTTACTATAAACCAATACTTTGACGTATAATAAACAAACATTTCAATGTATATATATATACAAGCACAATCGAGAAGCAAAGTGGTACGGCTAACTATAATTCACAGTCTATCTTTACCGTATACTAATCTATACGAATACCTGTATGGACATGTGCATTGAAAAAGAAAAAGAGAGCGTTAGAGAGGAACAATTATTGTGAATCACCGGTAATTGTTTCTCCCACCTCCCATCCTCTGCTACGGCATATTATACTGTTCACTCATATATGCGTATATTTATTGTCGCTCTATGCCTTTTTCTCTTTCATATATATACGCTTAGCGTCTTGCGTTACGTTACAGATTTTTTTTTTCTATGTTCCCATGTAATTCTTACGTATAAAAAAATTCTGACACAACGCGCCTATAGTATTCATTTCAAAAAAATTAACGCTAAAGTCTAAAAATTTTTTAATCGATTTTAATGCAGTTTACTGAAAAAAAATCGTTTCTCCCATGCGCTCGATCAAACACGAATTTTTTTCTTTTATTTGATGATTTTTTTAAATCTGAAGTATACCGTCAAAAAGTAGAATATTGAAGCTCTAAATTTTTTTAAAGTTATATCTCTAAGCCTCTTGTTTACAAAGTTTGAATACAATCATTTTTTATCATAAAATATAGGTGCCCCTTTAATTTTTGGTACTAGTGTATTAAGGTATTTAATTTTAGTTTGAAATATCAAGAAAACATAATTTTTGCCTTTTTTTGTAATCAGCCATCGCCTTTCCTAAATCGGCTGAACGCCCCCAATTTTCTGTGGGCCTTCTACCGACCCCCCCCCCCCCTTCAGAGGGGTCGGCCACAAAAGCATTCGTTCTCAAATGTCGCCCATTTGAGAACGAATGCTCTACAACTATCGTGCCAGGAAATTAATAACTAAACATTATCTTGAAATTTACAGCAAACTGTTCAAACAACTATTCAAAACTATGTACCACCCTCCCGCAATAAGGGTGAGTATATTAAATATATTATAAAATCGAAATAAAAAAACGATATTATGAAGTAAATATAAAAAGTTGTCGGTAGATATCCTTTGTAATTTTCTATCTGTATAATTACAGACGTGTTTAAAACTCTTTCGGTTAATTATTTAAAATAATGTCTACACTCATTTCAATCTATAATTACTATTTACATAATACGCTAACCGTGATATAAACGAAAATAATCAGCGGATTTTCTTTAAAGTATATATCTTATTCTTATTTTAATATATATCAATTCAAATGTTAAGCAATTATTTTTAATGCTGTCATGTTATAACTTCTAACAAAATAACATTATTTCGAAGTTATGCTTATTTAAAACCTTTAAATCGCGTTTTATCAACTATGTAATTACATTATATTTAAACAAAAAAAAAACAATCAAGAAATTAAAGAAAAGTGTAATAAAAGCCGTTTTTACTTCATTTTACGTAATAAAGGAAGTATTGAGATCGTGAAAAATTTCGGTTTTCAGATTCAACGGAAACACCCATTTGACCATCCCTGAATCCATTTTGACTAGTTTCCCGTGAGGTATGTACGTACTATTTCGCATAACTAAAAAATGATTAGCCCTAGAATGTTGAAATGTTGTATTTAGGACTACTGTAACATCTATTTGTGCACCTTCCATTTTGATTGCAATCGACTGGGCCAAAAATGTGTGTACAGTCAGACCTCTAAATAAATTTGACTTTTCTAGTTTCCCTTAACTGCAGTAATAAGCCCTCGTTGACAGCTTTTTAACGATATATCATAAGTGGTACTTATTTTCATCGGTTCCAGTTATAGCCCAATAAAATTTTATTTAATGAAGTATTTGGACCTTACAAGGGGAAGGTATATCAGTTCGAATCCGACTTCATATACATATATTTTTTTAACTTAAATATATTGATTTATTACTAATAAATAACTTCTAATTGTAAAAAAATTTAACAATAAATAATAATTCAATAATACAAATACAAAAAAAAAAAAATGAAAAAAATCATAAGTTATTATTGAAATAAAATTTTGTGTACTTTTCATCTTAATTCAAAAAAATTTACAACACAGGTAATAATTATTAACAAATCAATATATTTAAATAAAAAAATATATATAAAGTCGGATTCGAACCGATGTATGCATCGTTTCAAATCCTCACACCACATAATTACTTGAGTAACGTGAAACAAAATTAATATATAAAAACTAATATAAAATAAAATGCTGATACGAACACCACAAAAAATGTGATGCAATGTGGTGTCCACAACAATGCAATTGTACAACTGTCTACTTTATTAAAGAACTGGAGGATCGTATCTCGCTTACAAATGAAATAAATTTAAATGAAGTGCAGCATAAAATGTGTACATCTAATTTAATAGGCGTGCAAGGAAGTCATGTACTGTACACATCAGTTTTTTTTTTTTTTAAATAAAAATGCCAATTGATTAATAGGAGAAGTAATAAGTAATAAGATACCATTTTTTAATTTTTTAACATAATTATAAAGCGAGTTATAAAGCTTTAAACTCATAAACAAAATATAATATAAAAACTACAACAACAAATAATTATTATTAAACAATCGATAAGTGTAGTTTGTTTTATTTTTTTTGCTTGATGATTTCGCCACATAAGTTTGAAGCCGGTGCGTAGAATATGAAATTTTTTAGCGTGTTAAATACGCCATGCCTGACCGGGATTCGAACCCGGGATCTACAGATGAAAAGCGGAAACAAGACCACTCCGCCACGAAGATTTTCAATTCGTTAGCGAGTTAAATTTAATAAATAAAGCCTTTTCCTGCTTTTCATAAAGCATAAAAATATAAGAAATGCCAAATTTTTAAAGCAAGATTTAGAAGAAAACTAGAAGTAATACCAAGATACCATTTTAATTATGAAATAAAATCTATCATGTAGATTGAGGGTTAACGTTCATAAATTTGATGCTGGGATTTACATTAAAAACATGCTAAATTCTACTACGAATGATTGCTTTAATGTTATGTAACTAATCAATGATGCTTATTATGATTTATATATTTTTTTCTATTTTCCTTATTCTAAAAATATCTTCTACTTATTTTATTAAGTTAAAGAACAGTAAATTACAGATGAAATAATGTTAGCTAATATTTTTCCTTCTAGTAAAACGATTATCCGTGACGACGATATCTTCGTGTTATGCTTATATACTTATACTTATACTACTTATACGTTTTATACTTAATACCAACTTAAAATTCAAGGACCGCTGGATATATATTAATAAATCATTTTTTTTAATTCAAAGCTTTCGTGATAATTTTAGATATAATTTACTTAGATAACTAGAAAATATGAAAAACTTAAAGAAAGAGAATGACGTATTTTATAAAATGATATTTCAAGTGGTAACATTTTTTGGTCGCCAACTTAAATCACTTTTACTTTCCCGGAAAATATAGCTAGAATACTATATTAAAAGGGAAAGTACGGTGATTATGTCAAATCTTAATGTTTTAGGCCCCAAGTAAACCTACATTGTATTTTAGATTGCATTCACAAAAAATTATATTTTTTCTTGTTTCCTTGTTCAATTCTATACAATCTATACAAAAAAAAAAAAATATATGTATGTATGTATGTCTGAGGGTACGTATGTATATACCACAGGCTTTTTTTTCTTTTCTTCTTTTCTAAACCACTGGGTTGGTCTACTGGTGAACGCGTCTTCACAAATCAGCTGATTTGGATGTCGACAGTTCCACCGTTCAAGTCCTAGTAAAATTAATTATTTTTATACGACTTTGAATACTAGATCGTGGGTACCGGGTTCATCGGTGGTTGGGTTTTAATTATTCACACATCTCAGGAATGGTCGAACTGAGGCTGTACAGATTAATTTTTCGTTCATGAGTAAGTAACAAAAATAAGAAAATTTTGATTTAACAAGTATTTCAGTACAAATAAAACTTTTTTAAAGTAAATATTCAATTTTTTATGATTATTTTAAAAACATCCAGTTCCCGTGAATGACCCTGTATATAGATTATTCTAATTACTTAGATTAATTAAAATTAGTAGAAATAAAAGGAAAATATAAAAAATTTAAAGAGATTATACGAATTGATTTTACGTTAATAATTTATTTATGTACGTATTTTTAAATATGTACGAGTATAAACAATATAAAACAGAAAAAATGGTTATATTATTGACGTAGATAGATAAATAAAATAAAGAGAGAAAAAACCGAAGAAGAAACTCGGAAGTAGGACAGTTCATCTAAGAATGCGGAAGATCATGATGAACGAATAACGAATACGGTTGGATGGAAAAGGAGGGAGGCTAAAAGAAATAAATAAGAAGGTAGAAAATAACAGACGAAGTAAAAGAAAGACACAAGAAGATATATACATATAGTAGAAGGAAAAGTATGTACAGGAACAAGAACAAAATCGAACACCCTCTCTTACTTTTTTCTCTCTCTCTCTCTCTCTTTCTCCCTTTATCGATCTCTTAAATACACCTACTACCTATTTCTCTTTTAAATAAATATTAAATTAAAATTTCTACTATTTTAAAACGTGTAAAAATAAAAACTATATATTAATTTTAGTGAGAACGTAAATGTTTTTTTTTTTTTTTAAAAAAAAATTTATGAAATATATAAAATATATATTATTACAGGTTGTCCCATATAAAACGCAACCCAACCTTATATTGGTAGGTATTAAAATAATAAAAAGGCATGTGTCAATGTAAATGTAATTTTTATTATTACCATCCATTACCTTACATTTAGAGTAAATGTTGGAAGTGGCCGCCATCTTCTTGAATACAAGCTTCAATTCTTTTTACAGCTTTTCTTGCAACTTTTTTCAAAGTTTGTGGCTGGATATTTAATACAGCTTGTTCATTATTGACTTTCAATTGTTCAAGTGTTCGTGGTTTGTTGCTGTAGGCTTTTTCTTTGAGGTAACACCGTAGAAAAAAATCCGCCACAGTCAAATCTTGAGATCTTGGTGGCCACAAGCCTCGACCGATAACACGATTACCAAAGAATTCCTCGACGAAATCAGAAGTTGAACCAGCGTAGTGCGATGTCGCACCGTCATGTTGTAGCCAGCAGTGTCTGTCTTCCTCTTCTAAGAGTGCGATGAACTGAAATAAAATATCCTGATATCGTTCTGCATTAATGGTGTACTCGAAAAAAATAGGTCCGATTATTTTCTTGCGCGATATCGAGCACCACACGCCCGACTTCTGCGGTTGTAATTGTTTTTCGTGATAAACGTGGGGATTTTCAGCGCTCCAAATTCTACTTTTTTGGCTGTTTACGTAGCCATCCAAATGAAACCGTGCTTCATCTGTGAAAAAAAAACGAATCCATAACGTTAATTCCCTCACGCAGAAATCGACGGAACCGTTGACAATATTGTAGCCGTTTTTTTTTGTCGGGCTCGAAGAAGTTGATGAACCGTTTGAATGCGATAAGGTCGTAATTGTAATTGTTTGGTCGCCCGATGAACAGATCATTTAGACAAATTAATTTCAGCAGACAAACGTCTAATCAATTTAATTGGCGAGGCGAGTAATCGGTCTTTGATTTCAGTCACTGTATCTGTATTCAACACTGATGCAGATCTTTTGTGTTCCTTGTTATTAACAGAACCGGTCTCTCTAAATTTTGCAACAAACCTTAATACTGATGTTTTGTTAGGAGTTGGTTTATCTGGGTACTTATGGCGAAACAAATCTTGCACTGCAACCGCTGATTTCGTACTGAAGTACGACTCGACAATTAAAACACGTTCATCTAGCGAAAACACCATCTTGTCTCTAGCAATACACTGAACGTTATGATTGCATTGTTGTTACTATCGGTAGTGTTCTACTGCGTCGCCGCGATGGTCAGATGTTGGACGAGTCCATTTCAGTAACGAGTAGGGGAGTAAGCTTGACTTTTGAAATTTCATGGATGAGTGATTGATGAGTTGCGTTTTATATGGGAAACTCTGTATTTAAAATTCCAATTTTATTATCGAACAGAAAATCAATATAAATATATACATTATTCTATTACACATACCTATATAAATGAAATAAATTTTAAAATCTCTCGTTTTTAAAGAAACAGTTTAAAAAATCCTAGCAGCCGTATAATACGTCTTATTATTATAGTTCCTCCTTCATTTTCATTATGTTAAGCGCTTTCACAGAAATCCCTGTTTTATCAAAAAGTGTAATAATATAAATTTTGGAGTAAAAAAATGTTAAAAAAATTAATAAAAGTTATGGTTACCATCTCGCAACCTCGAGATTTTTTTTTTTATGCGAAATTTCCTAGCTAACTACTGGTGCTTTTTATTTTTAATCGCATGTAAAAAATAAAAAGCACCAGTAGTTAGCTAGGAAATTTCGCATAAAAAAAAAAAACATCCTGAGTGCTTTTTCTACGAGCGAAACTAAGGGCGCTCGTATATGTAATTTAATAGATCATGGGGTGTCCACATTATTTATTTTTATTTTTTTATATATATCGGTTGCGAGATGGTAAACATAACTTTTATTAATTTTTTTTTAAAAAAACGTTAAAAAAATTAATGTTACATTAATTTTTTATGCGAAATTTCCTAGCTAACTACTGGTGCTTTTTATTTTTACATGCGATTAAAAATAAAGCCGCTATTACCGAAAAATTAAAAATTTTTGCTTAATTTTTTTAATTAACAAATTAAATAGTTAATCATTCATTTCTGCTAGGGTACACTTTTATTCTACATTTTTTCCGAACACGTACCGATAATTTATTTGCTAAATTGTTTTCGAGGTTAAAAATTCTGTTGACTTAGCTATGTGATCCTGATGCTGCTCCGAAGCGTTATTATTACAAAGTAATGTATATTTAAAAAAATCGTTTAAAACCCCCAACCCGCTTGCTTTTCTCTTTTCTTTCCTACTACAGGTAAAATGCGTGCTCAAAATCTATTCCAGTACGTCCAGACGTGAACCACAGGGTTGGTCTAGTGGTGAACGCGTCTTCCCAAATCAGCTGATTTGGAAGTCGAGAGTTCCAGCGTTCAAGTCCTAGTAAAGCCAGTTATTTTTACACGGACTTGAATACTAGATCGTAGATACCGGTGTTCTTTGGTGGTTGGGTTTTCAAATTAACCACACATCTCAGGAATGGTCGAATTGAGAATGTACAAGACTACACTTCATTTACACACTCATACATATCATCCTCATTCATCCTCTGAAGTATTATCTGAACGGTAGTTACCGGAGGCTAAACAGGAAAAAGAACGTCCAGACATTCTACCGGACGGACGGGGCCGATTTTTATTTTAATTCTGCTGTGAATGTCCTGCAGATATGTCATCACGCATCGACAGATTTTCAAAGTGATTTTCCTGAAAGTAATAATCTCGATTTCTCAAAAGAGACTCACATTTTGGGGTTCGCTTGGACATATATGTGGGTCATTCCGAGCAGAATAAAAAAAAAAAAATCACCCCATCTGTCCAGTAGAATGTTCGTACGGATTGGAAATAGGTTTTCAGCTGATTTTTTAATATATAAGATTAACTTTATGGAATTATATTTTATTATATAAAAAAATGTTAAGCCCTTTATTGTAAACAAAATGACAACTTATTTGTTCAAATCTATCGAAAAACAATTGTTAAAATTGGCTCCTGACACTTAAGCATAAAAACCAAGCATCTAACTACTAAATCGGATAATTTTGGAATTCCCAAAAGTAAAATTTCAAAACATTTATTTTGCACATGTACATAAAATTTCCGTTCTTAAATGTTCATTGAAAAAAAAAAAATCGTGGGCAGAGAAAAAAATAAAGCGAGATATGAATTAGGTTAAAATGTTAGTTATACAAATCCGTAAACTTTATTATTACAGTAAAGATTTATTTATTTTTTTGTTTTTTATAAAAAAAATGACGCATGCAAAAGTATTAAAATAAAAACTTCTATTTTTGAGAACAAGTAAAAAACCTCAAACGCGATGTCTATGCGGTCAAGGCCGTCGCCAATCTTACTTGTTACGACCAGGTATTAAAAAACAGAATATTTTTAGTAAATAAATAATATTTGCGGTCGTTATAATAATAAATAAAACGGAAATAAATGGTCAGAGTTTATAAGTTATTCATAAAAATTTTGACGGTTTGGTTCAAAGTTTGTTAAAATTTTTAAAAATCCATAACCAAATTGTTTCAAATATTTAGAAACATTTACCGTAATGTTTTGAATGAATTATTTAAATTAAAAAAAAAAAAAAAAAAAAAATTTATACTTTACCATGTATATATTTTTTTTTTTTAATGAAAATGTGATATATTTACAATTTTAAATATATATATATATATATATATATATATATACATATATATCGCTACAAATTTATACTATGAATTAAATAAACATTTACAAGTTATAACCAGCAGATTTCGTTTTTATATATGGGAAGAACATAGCGAGAGGAAGGAGACTCAACGTTGCCAGACTGCTTTTATATATGTTTGTAAAACTATATTTCTTGTGGTATAAAAGTTAAGTTGCTTTTTATCTACCTAGCTCTATAATTAATTTATGAAAATCTTATGACCCATTTCCAAGATAGTAATTATCCTCAAATTTGATCGTAAATTATGCCGGATAATGTATTTTTGTTAATAAAAATAATAAAAACTAAAATAATTATACATTTTAAAAATATTAAATAACATAGGAATATTAGCGTATTTAATAGATAGTTTTAAATTTGAATAAATATAATTTATCTTGCATAAAAGAAATTTCACTTTAATGTGTGCATACCGAAGTAATTAATACATAGATGATAATAAAAATAATAAATATTCACAAAAGTAAAATTTGTAATACTTCATAAAATACAGTAAGTAATCAAATGTATAATAATCATATATATATATATATATATTACGCGTTATTTTCGTTATTTTAAATATCGTATGATGTTATTTTAAATATAGTAAGCTGTTTAAATTATTACAAGAAAGGCCTAAACGTAACGACATCATAGATGGCCTTGAACACTGTGAAAGTCATTTAAATTGAACATACACACAGTAATTTTACATACGCAGGCGCGCTAATGCTATTAATTTATGTTAATGTATCGAAATTTATAATTACTCAGACGGATAGTAACACTTTTTTCGTTTATATAAGATTTTCAAATCGAATAAAATCCAACTGCCTATTCAAATAAACACAAACAAACTCGCAAACCCACCCGCGCGCGTACAAAGGAAGAGAGATAGTTGTATGAGATAAAAGGATATTAAAAACGTAATCCAAGGTAATTATTCGAATAATTAATGAGTAATAAAATATAAGGCCGTAATGTACAACAGATAAATGTATAAGATATACGTACGATATACAGAAATAAATACGTATTAATTTTATAATGATAATAATTAAAAATAAAAGGTTCGATAAAATTTTTTTTAGTTCTGTAAGATGACAGATGGCAGCAGGTTTCCCTAAAGGAAAACAACGTATCGTTGTAAAACGGTGTCGATCTCTATTTGTCAAAAAAAGAGAAGATACAAGTTTCAATAGAAAAATAAATTTTTTTTTTATAACTCGATAAACTGATTAAAAATTGATACTTTTATGGAAGAGCTAGTAGGCCTTTTGGGCATGTAAACAGGAATGGAGAAGAAAATTTATCGATCGAATTCAACGAGAGAAATGCTTGACTTTTGAAAACACGTGATTTGAAAGAAGAATTCAAATTTGGTTAGCGGTAAAGAAGAAGACGGTAACAGATTCCTTCTTAATTCAAAAAGGTCGTGCTAAACGTTACAGTCGAGCACGACATCGCTTTTGAAGGTGATCACGGACTTGTTCTGACAAACATAAGATGTAGGAAGATCATAAAGTTGAAGGAAGTAGGAGTAAAATAAGGTTAGTTTAGAAACTGAAGGAACCAGGTATCAGAGAAAAGTTCCAGGAGGATATTAAAAGAATACTACCAACGGATGAGTAGGGGATGTAGGCGAAGAGTGAATTAAGGTTCTTAGAGGCTTTTGTGGGTAATGCAGTGAGGATGTGTGGAGTTACAAATGGAAAACCAAAGGAGAACCATTCCGAATTGGTGGAATGAAAGAATAAAAGAGGACGTAGAAGAAAAAAAGAACTGGAATAAGTGAAGAAGAAGAGACAGTAGCGAATCATTAAAACGGGATAAAAAATCCAATTATGGAAAAGTAAAAATTGTACGGCGTGATTAGGAAAAAGGGTAACGAAGTAAGAGTGGAGAGTTTAATCAAGGATAAAAAAGGTGAAGTATCGGGTGACGGGATGAAAATAAGGGATAGATGGAAGGAATACTCTCAAGGGCTGCTCAATGTTCAATGGGGAGACCCAGGAGAGAAAGAAGTAGATTCAAGAGGGGAGGTCAAAGACGTAAAAACAACAGAGATAGAGGGAACTCTAAATAAAATAGGGCGAGGAACAGTAGTAAGATCTTCTGATGACATTAGTATAGAAATGACGAGAGCAGCAGGACAATCTGGTGTGCATTGGTTGAGCAGAGTGATAAAGGAGAGAGAAGAAGATTTCGAATGATTGGTAAAGGAGGTGATTATCCCTAATTTTAAGACAGGAGATAGAAAGACCTCCCACATACCAAAGTTATACGAGAGGGTATTAGAGGGAAGAATGAGATCTACGGTGAACTTGATATATGTCATAAAGCAGAAGACAGAATTGGGAATTCGGGAAGGACAGAATTTTATTTCATTGATATTAAAAAAGCGTACGATAGCGTACTCTCTCTTCAATTACTCATTATACTGATGGATGAAATACAGAGCGAAGTGACGGCAAATTTGAAAAACGAGTGGTAAAGCACGGCTATTTGCAGACGATATGGTAATTTGGGTAGATAGCGAAGAAGATGTGTAGAAACCCCTGGATGTGCGGAATGAAAGTGAGGAAAGAAGATCAGTGTAGAGAAAAGCAAAATATTAAACAGAGCAATGAGAGAGGGAAGAGATAAAGTAAAAATAAAGAATGCTGTATAAAAAGTAGTTGAAAGTTTTGACTGATTGTAGTAGTACAAGATGGGAGATTAGACAAAGAAATAGGGAAGAGAACTCAGAAATCTGAAGGATATTATCTATACGTTAGGAGCTTAGTTTGGAATAAGAAAATCTAAGGAAATTATTTTATAAAACATTTCATCCCGATTGTAACATACGGATCGGAAACATGGACGAACTCGAGACGGGAAGAGAATAGAATACAGACGGAAATGAGATTTTTCAGAAGCACGACGGGAATAATTAGAAGGAACAGAATTAGAAATGAGAATATTCGAAGTAGTTTGGGAACGGATAGAATGATGGAAAACGTTGAGAGGAACACAATGAGATGATTTGGACATGTGGCGAGGATGTCTGAAGTAAGGGTACCGAGAAAAATGCTGTGTTGATGAAAAAGGTGAAAAAGGATTTGGGAAAGAAATCTGAAGAGAAGCAACGTTGTTATAGAGAAGGAATAGTGAAGGAAAAGAAGTAAATGGCGATCACTGATACTCCGTCCGATCGATGACAATGGATAAGAGCTAAGGAGAAAAAGAAGCTTTTGATAAAAAAGTGGTAGCGAAAGAGAGAGAGAGAGAGAGAAAGATAAAAATGAGTTGATATTACATATACTTCATTTAAAGAATCTTTAAATTATATGAACAATATGATTAAAAAAAAGGTGAGCTAAGTAAAAGAAGACAAGGGGAAAATGGAATTTAGATTTACAATTTCTTGAGGTAAAAATCGACGTACCGTAGAGTTATAATAAGGACTATTTTATTTATACGAGGTGCGACAATAAAGTAATGAGACTGATTTTTCTTTGCAAGATGTGGCAACCCTGCAGCTTGCGTAGGCACACCATCTTTGACCTTGGTCTATAAACTACTTCTAGTCCAAGCGGCACATTGATGCAACTGCTCAGTCGTGAGTTGTGCTGTAATAACCAAACACGTGTTTGTGTCTCTCGTCACAGAAATGAAACCGCAAAATATTGCGCAAAGGGATCCCATTTCTTTTTGCGTTAAATCGGGTGAAAACGCGACGACAACTTATGGTAAGCTTCAGAAGGCTTTTGGAGAGGAGGTTATGTCAAGAGCTCAAGTTTTTCGGTGGCATAAAATTTTAAGTGAGGCAGAACGAATGTTGAAGATGAAGACCGCAGTAGACGACCATCAACCTCACGGACAGATGTCAACTTGACCAGGGTGCGTGAAATCGTACGATCTAATCGAAGATTATCCGTGAAAATGATTGCAGAAGAACTCAACATCGATCGAGAAACGGTTCGTCTAATATTAACTGAAGATCTTGGTATGAGAAAGATTTGTGGAAAAATGGTCCCCAAAAATCTCACGCAACAACAGCGAGAAACAAGGAAAAATGTGGCAGCTGATCTGTTAGAGCAATCGGAAATCGATTCAGATTTGTTGAGCCGTGTTATCACTGGTGATGAAGGTTGGTTTTTTCAATACGATCCAGAGACAAAACGCTAAAGTTGGCAATGGTGCTCAAAGGGATCACCCAGACCACAAAAAGCTCGCTTGTCAAAGTCAAAAGTGAAATGCATGCTTGTGTGCTTCTTCGATTCCAAGGGAATTGTTCGTAAAGAGTGGGTGCTTCCTGGACAAACAGTTAACCGATATTTCTACAAAGAAATTTTAGAAAGACTTCGTAAACGAGTTCTTCGTGTCCGTGACAACATTGCTGATAATTAGATTCTGCATCACGATAATGCCCCATCCCATGCTGCTCTGTCAGTACAGCAATTTTTAACCTCAAAACAAATTTCAGTACTACCATAGCCACCTTATTCACCAGATATCGCTCCGTGCGACTTTTTTCTATTTCCAAGAGTCAAAATGGCGGTCAAGGGACACCATTTTCAAACAACACAAGATGTCCAAAAAGCTGTGACGACGGTCTTGGAGGATATTACAGAAGATGAGTTCCAGAAATGTTACCATCAATGGGAGAAGCGCTGGAATAAATGTGTGCAATCAGAGGGGAACTACTTTGAAGGAGACAACACTAAACATGACTAGAACGGTAAGCAACTTTTTTTTCACATCAGTCTCATTACTTTATTGTCGCACCTCGTATTCATGAATTAGATGTTACAAATATTACAATCAAGTAATCAAAATCAAAGTAAAAACATAATAGATGGGATAGATGTAGGAGATGAAAGTGAAATAAAAAAAAAATCTAGAGTTTCTTAAGATGGAAATAAGTGTTCCGCAAAGTTCAGTTTGAGGACCAATCGTATTTCTCATTTATAAAAAACACATTTACAGATAATCATGTATTTAAATAATAAATTCAACAATTTACGCGGGTAATCATTTCGTTTTACTCACCCTCCAGATAAGTATTATAAAAAATCCTAACGTAGATTTCGAGGCATATGAATCAACACTTTTTTATTTTTTCTAAAAACACAGGGTTTTTTTTAATACCCTAAAACTCTCGACACACTTGATACTCTTATGTATAGCGCATCTGTCACATAAAATTTATGATGTTGCCGTTCCATAAAATAAAAAACATTTAAAAAAAAGGCCTTATTATATTCAAACAACATAAATGTAAAATACATCCTTAAATATATTAATCTGTTACGAAAAGCACTGACGATACCTTTCCTAACAAGAACATTAAAGCAATCAAAAATTAGATTTTTTAAATTTCAATACACACACAAAAGCGCGCGCACACACATAGAGACAGTCACGCTAACGTGTTAGAAAGTGAAGAGAATTTATTAACTAACTTTCCCCGATGAAGTTATTATATCACATTATAATAAAACAAACAGTATAATTATTAATGAAAAATATATCAAAATGCGGGAAAAATAATCGGTTAATTCCATTTAAACAATTTATAGTTTCAAAATCTAATTTTATCAACCAGAAACCATTTTTTTAGTTGTACTATAAAATTAAAATAACAGTAAAAGAATCTATTTAAAACTATTATAAAATAAGGAAAAACATAAAAGCAGAGTTAATAATACATATAGAGGTAAACTATACAACTTTTTTTATTTTATTTCCTACACAGGATATGAATCATAGAAAAAAAAGACATGTCACGCAACCTTATATAGATTTATTTTGATCAACTTGAAACATAGAAAGTAACTTAACTAATGATAACTTAAATAAGATTCCTTACGGGTTTTAATATTTAAAACATCATCGCAGAACGTATGTCATCAACCTCCAGACGGATGGTCTGGTTAAACGATTTACGGTTTAGCTGGTTAATATTACCAGCAACAAAATTCCGGGAATATGTAAGATTATCCTGCAGGAACTTTACACCTACATAAAGTTGGCTTTTACGATTTATGGGAAAAAAAACATTTCTTGTAGCGCGTCTATTAAGTGCCAAAACTAAAAGATTGTAAATGAACTGACATGAGACACTAGCCACTCATGAAGAAAAAATATGCACAGCTATCTCAAGAATTACAAGAAACTCATGCCAAGTAAAAGAAGTTAAGAATCAATGCTTTCTTGTTTTCGTGTTTACCATAGACTCCTTTTTTCTGTTTAGCCTCAGGAACCACCGTAAGATATTACTTCAAATATGATATGTAAATGAAGTGTAGTCTTGTACAGTCTCAGGTGGACCGTTCCTGAGATGTATGATTAATTGAAACCCAACCATCAAAGAACATCGGTATCCACGATCTTCCTAATGTATAACAAATATCATTGTTTTCAGATTAAGCAACTCTGACTGTTCATTACATAAAGGGTGATTCAAAGAAACGGGAAATTTTGAAAGTTGGTAGCCGTGGGCGATTGGTACCACTTAATAGGCTAGTGGCGCTAGCCTTTCTAACCTAACCTGCCATTTAGTTGTCATGGATCCTTGGAGTGGTGCGCAACGTGCATATGCTATCAAAGCGTTTTACAAAAACAATGACAGTGTGGAGGGAGCGCGTAGAGAATTTCGCCGTCATTTTAATCTGGGACGGTACGACCGTGTTCCATTAGCACATGCAATTAAAACACGGATATCTAATTTTGAAGAAACTGGTTCGGCAATGAAAAAGAAACCTCCAAATCCTGAACGAATTTTTTTTCGTCCGTACACAACAGAATGTTCAAGCTTTACAAGATGCTGTCACACGAAGTCCACATCGGTCAATCCGTCGTCTCTCAGAATCTTTACAATCGCATAGTTCAAGTGTTCGAAGAATGTTAGTGAAGGACTTGCAATTCCATCCATACAAGTTGCAGATCGTCCAGGAACTGAAACCGAACGATACAGTTGTGCGAGCATAATTCTGTACTGTAATGATTCAGAAGATAGACGATAACGAAGAGTTTGTTCACGAACTGTGGATGTCAGACGAAGCGCATTTCCACCTCAATGGATTTGTTAACAAGCAACATTTCAGATACCGAGCACAAGAAAATCCTACGCAGCTACACCAGCGTCCGTTGCACAGCCAGAAAGTGACCGTGTGGTGTGCTGTCATCTTACGGTGTTATAGGCCCTTATTTTTTTGAGGATGACAACGGTCTTGCGATTACAGTGACCTCGGCTCGTTACGTAGCCGTGCTTGAAACATTTCTTGCGGAACAACAAAAGAGATTTCCACCGATTCTTAACACAGCCTGGTCTCAACAAGACGGAGCAACGTCACATACTGCATGAATATCGATGGCAGCTGTACGCCGATTGTTTGGACAACGTGTCATTTCACGAAACGGTGACATTAGATGGCCTCCAAGATCGCCTGATCACTCAGCTTGCGATTACTTTTTGTGGAGTCACCTTAAAAGCAAAGTGTTCCATAGTAGAGCTGTTACAACAGAAGAACTGAAGGCAAAGATCCGAGAACGATTGCGGAAATTCCAGTCGAGATGTTACGTCAAACCATGAACAATTTAACGAAGAGACTTCGTGAGTGTTTACGTAGAAGAGGAGGTCATCTGCAAGATGTCATCTTTAAAAAATAAACTAAAATATCTGTATCCTAAAATGGCAACATTTGTACAATTACATGAAATTAAATTCATTTTCTAAAAAAAAAATTTCATTAACGTTATTTAATTTTTTAAATGTCCCGTTTCTTTGAATCACCTGTATTTTCTATGTATCACAGCCGTAAAAAAGATAAAATCTACAAATCAATCGACGTCTTTCTGTCACAAAAAGATTTTTTAAAACTAGTAGAAGGATTTATGGTGTATAGTCTAAGTTATTTTAAGTAATGACATGTACGCAACCAATGCAAAAAAAATTTCCTGACGGATTGAGTGAACCCCGAATGAGCAGCCTTTTAACTAAAGGAACCAATAAGGTAACCTTTCGATCTGTCTAATTGTCATTTATTACATTTCTTCTGTGGATAAATTTTTAGATGCTTAAAATCTACCCCTTTTTATTTAATCTAATCTATTCTTCTTGTTATTACTAACGAAAGAGTATATCAGATCTGGTTAAATATTCTTGGAATCTGTAGATATAATTGATGTGATTCTGCAATAGCGACTGCATGTACGAGGTGCGACAATAAAGTAATGAGACTGATTTTTCTTTGCAAGATGTGGCAGCCCTGCAACTTGCGTAGGCACACCATCTTTTACCTTGGTCTATAAGCTACTTCTAGTCCAAGCGGCACATTGATGCAACTGCTCAGTCGTGAGTTGTGCTGTAATAAGCGAACACGCGTTTGTGTCTCTCGTCACAGAAATGAAAACGCAAAATATTGCGCAACGGTATGCCATTTCTTTTTGCGTTAAATCGGGTGAAAACGCGACGACAACTTACAGTAAGCTTCAGAAGGCTTTTGGAGAGGAGGTTATGTCAAGAGCTCAAGTTTTTCGGTGGCATAAAATTTTTAGTGAAGGAAGAACGAATTTTGAAGATGAAGACCGAAGTGGACGACCATCAACCTCACGGAGAGATCAACCTCAACTTGACCAGGGTGCGTGAAATCGTACGATCTGAACGAAGATTATCCGTGAAAATGATTGCAGAAGAACTCAACATCAATCGAGAAACGGTTCATCTAATATTAACTGAAGATCTTGGTAAAAGAATGATTTGTGCAAAACTGGTCCCCAAAAGTCTCACACATACATACACGGAAAAATGTGGGAAGGTTGATTTTTCGATACGATCCAGAGACAAAACGACAAAGTTCGCAATGGTGCTCAAAGGGATCACCCAGACTAAAAAAAGCTCGCATGTCAAAGTCAAAAGTGAAATGTACGCTTGTGTGCTTCTTCGATTCCAAGGGAATTGTTCATAAAGAGTAGGTGCCTCCTGGACAAACAGTTAACCGATATTTCTACAAAGAAATTTTAGAAAGACTTCGTAAACGAGTTCTTCGTGTCCGTGCCAACATCGCTGGTAATTGGATTCTGCATCACGATAATGCGCCATCCCGTACTGCTCTGTCAGTACAGCAATTTTTAACCTCAAAACAAATTTCAGTACTACCACAGCCACCTTATTCACCAGATATCGCTCCGTGCGACTTTTTTTCTATTTCCAAGAGTCAAAATGGCGGTCAAGAGACACCATTTTCAAACAACACAAGATGTCCAAAAAGCTGTGACGAGGGTCTTGGAGGATATTACAGAAGATGAGTTCCAGAAATGTTACCATCAATGGCAGAAGCGCTGGAATAAATGTGTGCAATCAGAGGGGAACTACTTTGAAGGAGACAACACTAAACATGACTAGAACGGTAAGCAACATTTTTTTTCACATCAGTCTCATTACTTTATTGTTGGACCTCGTATACCATTTAAGGATTTCTTTCTATTCGATTACCGACGACAAATTATGGAAATTAAAAAAATGCAAAAAGTAACTTATTTTAACCGTTTTAGCTATTTATCAAACAAAAACTTTCTTTGCTCTAAAATATTATTACTATACGCATTAGGAATGGAAGTAAAATTTCTTTTTAAAAAAAGTCTAAGCTTATTAAAGCATTATTAGATTGAATTTTTTTTTAATTTAATGGATTAACTTTTTATATTGGAAAATGTTGTACGCTTCATTATCTTAAAGGAATTTAGAATGATAGCGTAGGGACATTAATGGGGGTTTTTATTAACCAATTCTCCTATAGTTTTTCTTTTATCTTTTATTATAAATAACGACTACATAAAAACTATATTAATCCCTTTTCTTATTGCGCTTTGTTTTTAAATTTATTATTAACAATTAATTCTGCTTTACCTTGATAAGGTGTCGACTAAAATTTATTTTATTTTTTAATTTTGTCTATTAAGGGTTTATTTTTACAATATTCACCTAACTGATAGATAAAATACAAATACTGAAATATTACTTTGAGAATTTTGATTTTCTATTGAAAACAAACAAGTGGATTAATTAAGAAAAATTTTAAATACCGGTTATAAATTTCAGGAAAAAATTTAAATTTCCAAGTACTCTTTTTTTAACCAATTTTTTTACGCATTGTAATAATAAATAAATCTATTAATATGTAAAATGTAACTAACTTTTTTAAAAAAAAAAAAACGTTAACTAATGAGATTAAATTTTGAAATGACGACTGAACACGGATGATGGAAATGAAAGAATATAGCGACGGTGACCTACATCTAGACTGTATTCAGCTGTGTGGGGATTCGGAACCGAGTAGACTCCCAGCACAATTAATTAATTAATTAAACTGAAGTGTTAATTAAGCGAAATATATTTTAACAATAATTACAAGATATAAAAACATTTAATAGGCCTACTTTACGTCAGGATAAATAAAGTTATAAAAGTTTTATTACTTTTTTTAATAGAAATAATACTATAGAAATTGAAAGTAAAACGATATATGGAGAGATAATAGTTAAAAAAAACTAGATGGGCTGTGTCGGGGCGCACGGCCGTTGGTCTAACGTGAAAGGTAACAGACCTTGGATGAAGTTCCTACGAGCTACAGACCGACCAAAATTTAATGTGAAAGCCACCATCGTATTTTTTTTTTTTTTTAATAAAACTAAAAGTCTCCAATGGAAAATTTTAGTTCCTACATTTAGCCAACTGTATGGATAAATTGGCCGGTCTGTTTTGTCAGCGCGTCGCTTTTAGTGTACCGGATTGAAATAAAAACCAGACATTGACTGCGTACTAAATTTAATTTTAACATAAACACTAAATGGTACGTGATATTTTTTTTTTGTCTTCAGTCATTTGACTGGTTTGATGCAGCTCTCCAAGATTCCCTATCTAGTGCTAGTCGTTTCATTTCAGTATACCCTCTACATCCAACCTCCCTAACAATTTGCATATTCCAAACGTGGCCTGCCTACACAATTTTTTCCTTCTACCTGTCCTTCCAATATTAAAGCGACTATTCCAGGATACCTTAGTATGTGGCCTATAAGTCTGTCTCTTCTTTTAACTATATTTTTCCAAATGCTTCTTTCTTCATCTATTTGCCGCAATACCTCTTCATTTGTCACTTTATCCACCCATCTGATTTTTAACATTCTCCTATAGCACCACATTTCAAAAGCTTCTAATCTTTTCTTCTCAGATACTCCGATTGTCCAAGTTTTACTTCCATATAAAGCGACACTCCAAACATATACTTTCAAAAATCTTTTCCTGTAATTTAAATTAATTTTTGATGCAAACAAATTATATTTCTTACTGAAGGCTCGTTTCGCTTTTGCTATTCGGCATTTTATATCGCACCTGCTTCGTCCATCTTTAATAATTCTACTTTCCAAATAACAAGATTCTTCTACCCCCATAATCTTTTCTCCTCCTATTTTCCCATTCAGTGGTCCATCTTTGTTATTTCTACTACATTTCATTACTTTTGTTTTCTTCTTGTTTATTTTCATGCGATAGTTCTTGCGTAGGACTTCATCTATGCCGTTCATTGTTTCTTCTAAATCCTTTTTACTCTCGGCTAGAATTACTATATCATCAGCAAATCGTAGCATCTTTATCTTTTCACCTTGTACTGTTACTCCGAATCTAAATTGTTCTTTTAACATCATTAACTACTAGATCCATGTAAAGATTAAAAAGTAACGGAGATAGGGAACATCCTTGTCGGACTCCCTTTCTTATTACGGCTTCTTTCTTATGTTCTTCGATTATTACTGTTGCTGTTTGATTCCTGTACATGTTAGCAATTGTTCTTCTATCTCTTTATTTGAAGCCTAACTTTTTTAAAATGCTGAACATTTTACTCCAGTCTACGTTATCGAATGCCTTTTCTAGGTCTATAAACGCCAAGTATGTTGCTTTGTTTTTCTTTAATCTTCCTTCTAATATTAATCTGAGGCCTAAAATTGCTTCCGTTGTCCCTATACTTTTCCTGAAACCAAATTGATCTTCTGATATTACGTGATATTTATTTCAACTAATATTCGACCACAATTTTGTTCACATCGGTCTGTGATACGAGAAGTAAGACATAAGGCATAATAAGCAGCGGTAGAGATACTCGCGCCGTCGGCGACGTGAAAGTTTAAAGACGCTCCCAAAACAGTCTCGCTCGCTCGGCACCGAACATCGGGTATATATCAAAATTTGAAATATACCAATTTGTAAGTTTGATTCACAATTCATGATTGATTAAAAAATTGGGATTATGATTAGTGAGAATTTACAGCCTAATAATTTGTTTATATGACGAAATATTTGTTATTTATTGACGTAATCTGTGAGCGCGGTCTACTTTGTGAATGGAATTGGTACTTGCGATTGGTTAAAATAGCTCGGTATTCCGAATGGTTACTTATTGACGTAATCTGTGGTGATTGTGAATATTATCAATTTTATTAGTACTTGCAATTGGGTAGAAAATACAATTTTCTGATTGGTTACTTACTGTTGTAATTTATGAGAGACGTGAATCTCATCAATTATATTAGTACATGCAAGTGTTTAGAAAACATATTATTCTGATTGGTTACTTATTGTTGTAATCTATGGTGTGGTGAATCATATCAATTGTATTAGTAACTGCGATTGGTTGGAAAATACGGTATTCTGATTGGTTCCTTATTGTTGTAATCAATGAAGGTGAAGAATCTTATCAGTTGTATTAGCACCTGTGATTGGTTAGAAAATTCGGTATTCTGATTGGTTACGGATTATTGTAATCTATAAGGGCGGTGTATCTTATCAGTTGGATTAGTACATGCGATTGGTTAGAAAATACGGTATTCTGATTGGTTAATTATTGTTGTAATCTATGGTGTGGTGAATCTTATCAATTGTATTAGTAACTGCGATTGGTTGGAAAATATGGTATTCTGATTGGTTCCTTATTGTTGTAATCTATAAGGGCGGTGTATCTTATAATTTGTATTACTACATGCGATTGGTTAGAAAATTCGGTATTCTGATTGGTTTTTTATTGAAGTAATCTGTGGAGTTGAGGGGGAGGGGACATTTAAGTTTAATCTTCGATAAGCAAGGATTTATGTATAAATATATTCATTAGTTAATTTTTTATCAGCACTTCTTTGGTACAGTTAAAAAGTGTTTTTCATTTTTTTTCTTACGAACGTTAGGAATTTTTATAACGGGGCAAATGTTAATTAAATTTTCAACAAATTCCACTATTTAAAAACTACGAATGGCAATAACTTAATCTTTTATGTATTCTTACATAAGCTTCTGACTACAATATTTTATACCAATTTTTTTAAACTTTTTACGCTTGTATTTTTTTTTGATGTGGTATTCGCCGAACTTTAGGTACTGATTCAGGACACCAAAATGAGGAAAACGTTCATAACGATTTAAATCCAATTTTGCTTTGTTTTCTTTCTGGACGCTATTTTGTGATTTTTAACAAAAAAAATATATTTCTCGGGCACGAGTAAACCTACTTTAATTAAATTTGGTAAATCTAAGACTAGTGTCTTACACTAAAAAATAAAAAATTTGAAATCGGTAACTTCAAAAATTTTAATAAAATGGCGGCCACCTAAATTTTTTGTCATCAATATCTGTAATTTTTCGTTTGTTCTAATTTTTGCTAATTACAAAATTTATTGAGAATTTAATTTTAACAGAATGACATCTCATTTGAAAAAATCTTGCTACAAACAATCGAGTTATTGCAGATAATTAACCCGGCAGTATGCTTGCGCACCGTAGTGCATGCTGATAATTTTTATTAATTTAATATTGTTATTTATTAATAAATAATTAAGTTTTATAACGTTAATTTATTAACGTTTATAACGTTTAGTGGAGGAGAAATAACATGCAAAAAAATTGATAATATTTGATAATTATTTATTAATTTTTTTTTAATTATAAGATAAATAAGGATACTGATCTCCGGAGGATGATTTTTTAATCCTCCAGATGAAGTCGGAGACAACACGACAATTTTATATCTGGCATAAAATAACTTGGGATAATCACATATTTTTCTAGAATTTTTTAAATGCAACATTTCTTTGTTAAGGAAAAATATCATAGACAACACGAATATCGATGGCAATTCGTTTGGCAACCGTATAATATCGAGAAAAAGTGACACGTGGTCTTCCAGGTTTTCTGATTCGTCGGTGTGCGATTACCAGTTTTAATTCACAAAAATTTCCAGTTTTTTGAATTACTCTATATGTGGTAATTAGTGCAAAAGACCTAAAGTTTTGAAATCTTTGAGAGATCCCTCGTAGAAATAAAGAAAAAAAATGTCCTGATATGCAATTTTATTCGTAATGTTTTGTTTTAGATATAAACACATTACGAAAAACCAAATTAAGTTTAAAATTAACATAAAATTTGGTTGTCTTAATCAAAAAATCTGATGTGGACACCACATGACTTCCTTGTAAACCTATTAAATTACAAATACACGTTTTTTAAAATGAAAAATATAAAATTTTATTCCATTAGTAACTTCTGATATGTTTTCATTTTTTTTTTAATCGTTATTTTTGATTATTTATGGCAAAACGTTTTTTTACAATCACTGTTTAGGTATTAATAAATCAATATATTTAAATTAAAAAAAGGAGAAGAACACGGATTCAAAACGATGTACCTTCCCCTTGTAAGATCTAAATATTTCATTAATTAAAATTTTATTTGGCTATACCTCTGAAACAAATGAAAATAAGTACCAGTTATGATACATTGTTGAAAAGCTCTCAATGAGTGCTTATAACTGCGGTTAAGAAAAAGTCCAAAATCCAGAAAATTTTGATTTTAAGCTTTTTTGGACACTTTTGGTCCAGTCGATTGCAATGAAAAGGGGAGGTGCACAGTTCCTCTTTCAACATCATACGGTTAATCGTTTTTGAGTTATGCGAGATAAATACGTAAAGTCGTCACGGCGAAACTAGTCAAAATGGATTCAGGAATGAATATTTCCGTTTAAATCTGAAATTTTCCGCGATCTACTGCGATTTACTTCGTACAAGAAGTAAAAAACATTCCCAATAATCACGACGACGTCCATTTAAACCCGGCGCCAAACCGATTTAAATGACTTTAAAAAAAAAATGGAACACTTTTCCATTATTAAGACTTACAAAACGGGTAAATAATCTATATTTATCGTATAATACTATATTATAAGCAAATAAATTTATAAAATAACACTTTTTTTTAATTTAATTTCAGTTCTACATATTGATATTTTACAAAAACAATTTCCGATATGTAACACGATACAAAACTCGGGTTTCATCTTTTGTTGTACGTAGTACATTATTATAAATAAGTTTGGTTGTGTGTGACATTACAACGTAATGATTCACATTGTTAAAAACTTGTTTAATAGAAAACAATCATACGATAATTTTACAGGAAGTGGTTAATGTTAAAATAAAATAGCCTTGATATTTTTTCCGTTAATAAAAAAAAGTACTTTAATAAATCCCGTAGTATTTAAAACCCGTTAGTATACACTATGACCCATTTAAACTTTAAAAAACTTCATTTTAAAATTTAAAAAGATGTTCAGATCAATATATTATTTCCGGCTTCCTTGTTTATCTGAAATTCTGAGGTTTTAAAATTTAAAAATCATTTTATTTTATTATATTATTATATCAATATATATATATATATATATCAGAGGAACCCGTATTCGACGCAAAGTATCTGAGTCGTAACAGTCATTACATGGACAATGCACTGCACCCTAGATTACGACATTTTATAACAGACGAACTGTGCACCGTTTAACTAAGCTAAATAAATATTAACTTAGATAATACTGCAATAATATGAAAACACTAATTGAAAAATAAACGTGAATTTATTTAATACTAAATAACAAGAATAAAATGATTCTTTAAAATTACAGTTTACTGAAAAATAATCCAAACACTTCATTACACAAATTGTACCTTTAACCGTTTCATGATATTTGCTCGTATTGGTTTTTATAAAGTTATTTCGACGTCTGGTTATTTTTTTTTGTCTTCAGTCATTTGACTGGTTTGATGCAGCTCTCCAAGATTCCCTATCTAGTGCTAGTCGTTTCATTTCAGTACACCCTCTACATCGTACATCCCTAACAATTTGTTTTACATATTCCAAACGTGGCCTGCCTACACAATTTTTCCCTTCTACCTGTCCTTCCAATATTAAAGCGATTATTCCAGGATGCCTTAGTATGTGGCCTATAAGTCTGTCTCTTCTTTTAATTATATTTTTCCAAATGCTTCTTTCTTCATCTATTTGTCGCAATACCTCTTCATTTGTCACTTTATCCACCCATCTGATTTTTAACATTTTCCTATAGCACCGCATTTCAAAAGCTTCTAATCTTTTCTTCTCAGATACTCCGATTGTCCAAGTTTCACTTCCATATAAAGCGACGCTCCAAACATATACTTTCAAAAATCTTTTCCTGACATTAAAATTAATTTTTGATGTAAACAAATTATATTTCTTACTGAAGGCTCGTTTCGCTTGTGCTATTCGGCATTTTATATCGCTCCTGCTTCGTCCATCTTTAGTAATTCTACTTCCCAAATAACAAAATTCTTCTACCTCCATAATCTTTTCTCCTCCTATTTTCACATTCAGTGGTCCATCTTTAATATTTCTACTACATTTGATTGCTTTTGTTTTCTTCTTGTTTATTTTCATGCGATAGTTCTTGCGTAGGACTTCATCTATGCCGTTCATTGTTTCTTCTAAATCCTTTTTATTCTCGGCTAGAATTACTACATCATCAGCAAATCGTAGCATCTTTATCTTTTCACCTTGTACTGTTACTCCGAATCTAAATTGTTCTTTAACATCATTAACTGCTAGATCAATGTAAAGATTAAAAAGTAACGGTGATAGGGAACATCCTTGTCGGACTCCCTTTCTTATTACGGCTTCTTTCTTATGTTCTTCAATTATTACTGTTGCTGTTTGGTTCCTGTACATGTTAGCAATTGTTCTTCTATCTCTGTATTTGAAGCCTAACGTTTTTAAAATGCTGAACATTTTATTCCAGTCTACGTTATTGAATGCCTTTTCTAGATCTATAAATGCCAAGTATGTTGGTTTGTTTTCCTTTAATCTTCCTTCTACTATTAACCTGAGGTCTAAAATTGCTTCCCTTGTCCCTATACTTTTCCTGAAACCAAATTGGTCTTCTCCTAACACTTCTTCCACTCTCCTCTCAATTCTTCTGTATAGAATTCTAGTTAAGATTTTATAGAATTCTTAATTCTTATAGAATTCTTGGTTATAGAATTCTTAATTCAAACAGAAAATATACATTTTTCATTGTCATATAAACAGCTGAATGAAATTCTAAAAAAACTTTTCCGCAAGAAGATACACTTTTGTTTTCGACGCTCTAATTATTTCGCGATCAGAAACGCACTAATTTTCAATTAACCATTAGATCGTACACACAAGCATCAAGTTTCAACTCGCTCAACACTGTGACATATTGCATACAACTTTATGAAAAGGGTACACCACTACACAATCAAGATAACGTCAAACTCTTTTCGACCTTAAATTGAACATAACTGAAGAAAACGTCTCGACCAATAAAATTACATAACATTTTTACATGCACAACTTCAGGTACACTGTTACACCTCAACTAAATTTTTGATTATTCGATCGACTTCATAGTAGTTTTGAAAATTTTTGAAACACATATTTAAACATAGTCCTCCCTATAAAAATATATAAGGAAATTATATTTTAAATGAATGATACTTTTCATGCCTTAAAACGTAAGAAAATTCATTTTTCATCCCCTCACCCCGTCCGACAGAAAGTAATACCATACTTTTCTTTGAAAAGTGGGTTAAAGATGTATGCAGAATTATTTAAAAATGAATGGGCTTTATAAAAACCTTTTATTAAATCCTGCGTGAAATATTTCGCAACAGTTCGATGTTATTTCTAAATCAGCTGTGAAATAAACAGGCTTAATCTATATCGTTGGTGGCAACATTGCATTTTCCGATATGTATATCGATCAAATAATTTAAATATCGATTTGATTTATCTGTTTGTGGTTGTTCACTTATTAAATCGAAAATAAATGAAAAAAGTGATAATAATGGTAAACTAAATACCCCCGTTTCAATTTCAGCACTTTTTTACTTCGTTATAAATCTATCTTCTGATTTTTTTTATACAGATTCTGGTCAAGATGAAAAAGACAACCGATTAATTGCACGTCAGAAGAACAAACCGATAATAATGAGTTGTGAATACCCTTTTAAAAATCAATTGCATATTTAGGATTTAACTCAAAATTTTTAATTAAAATATTTTTTTTTTAATAGTTGAAATCTTCATACGTTTTGCAAGTTTATCTAGCAATATGCAAAAAGCTAACGGCGCTACGGATTTCCATTGTAAAAATAATATTGTTCAGGTGAACAGGTAAAAATATATACATCTTTCAGGCAATAACAGGTTAATGACCAGTAGATAGGCTTGCTGTGCTATTTATGTTATTCTCTATAGATGCACGCAGTAAAAAGGATTAATTGAATACACAGTTACTGAACACACACACACACACACACACACATACATATACCGTGTGTCTCACGAAGAGGTATACGTTTTTAATTTAGTATCACTAGGCCATTCGCCCACACCGATTATATTGAAACTTTACAAACCTTTTAACAAAGGTTCTAGAAATGTTCCGTGAATATTTCAACTTTTTAGGAAATATAGAAACAAAATTACAGCTTTCAGATAAAAACATCAATTTAAAATAAATCACACTTTTTATTCATTACAAAAAAGCGAGTAAAAATCATTAAGACTAGATTGTTAAACAGCTGCTCAAATTGAATAAAACAAGTTAATAACCATGTACACATTTAATGGTTAAAACGGGATTTAAAACTGAAAAAAGAAGTTAAATGCTGTGCACGGGCCGTTGCATTTGACAATCTAATAGAGTCCATACGATATTTCAGAGCTGAATTTCCTGATGTTTATCTACCAACCAAAACGTCAATTTCTAAGTGGAAGTGTTTGTTGTTTTAAACTGGCAGTGTAGTTAAAAAATACGGCCGATCTACTGGTAAAGTTAAAGAGGATACGGTATGGCCACATTACTGCATATTCTCATGGGGCAAAAAGACCAAAGCAGTCGATGTCCGACATCTCAAAAAAAATCCTCAATTCTAATAACATATACAGAGTGTCCATTATAAAACGCAACCCAACCTTATATTGGTAGGTATTGAAATAATAAAAAGGCATGTACAAATGTAAATGTAATTTTTATTATTACCATCCATTACCTTACGTTTAGAGTAAATTTTGGAAGTGGCCGCCATCTTCTTGAACACAAGCTTCAATTCTTTTTACAGCGTTTCTTGCAACTTTTTTCAAACTTTGTGGCTGGATATTTAATACAGCTTGTTCAATATTGACTTTATATTGTTCAAGTGTTCGTGGTTTGTTGCTGTAAGCTTTTTCTTTTAGGTAACGCCGTAGAAAAACTCCGCCGCAGTCAAATCTGGAGATCTTGGTGGCCCCAAGCCTCGACCGATAACACGATTACCAAAGAATTCCTCAACGAAATCAGAAGTTGAACCTGCGTAGTGCGATGTCGCACCGTCATGTTGTAGCCAGCAGTGTCTGTCTTCCTCTTCTAAGAGTGCGATGTACTGAAATAAAATAATACTGTATCGTTCTGCATTAATGGTATACTCGAAAAGATAAGACCGATTATTTTCTTCCGCGATATCGCGCACCACACGCCCGACTTCTGCGGGTGTAATTGTTTTTCGTGATAAACGTGGGGATTTTCAGCGCTCCAAATTCCACTGTTTTGACTGTTTACGTAGCCGTCCAAATGAAACCGTGCTTCATCTGTGAAAAATAACGAATCCATAAGATTAATTCCTTCGCGCAGAAATCGACGGAACCGTTGACAATATTGTAGCCGTTTTTCTTTGTCGGGCTCAAGAAGTCGATGAACCGTTTGAATGCGATAAGGTCGTAATTGTAATTGCTTGGTCGCCCGATGAACAGTTCATTTAGACAAATTAATTTCAACAGACAAACGTCTGATCGATTTATTTGACGAGGCGAGTAATCGGTCTTTGATTTCAGTGAATGTATCTGTATTCAACACTGACGCAGATCTTTTGTATTCCTTGTTAATAACAGAACCGGTCTCTCTAAATTTTGCAACTGACCTTAATACTGATGTTTTGTTAGGAGCTGGTTTATCTAGGTACATATGGCGAAACAAATCTTGCACTGCAACCGCTGATTTCGTACTGAAGTACGACTCAACAATAAAAACACGATCATCTAGCGAAAACACCATCTTGTCTATAGCGATACACTGAACGTTATGATTGCATTGTTGTTACTATCGGTAGTGTTCTACTGCGTCGCCGCGATTTTCAGATGTTGGACGAGTCCATTTCAGTAACGAGTAGGTGAGTAAACTTGACTTTTGAAACTTCATGGATGAGTGATTGATGGGTTGCGTTTTATATGGGACACCTGTAGAAAAGTCGGAACAATATTGGTTGACTTTTCTGAATATTAATGACAAAATATTAAAACATTTAGAGCCGTCCCTCCTCCAAAAAAATACCCAAACAAAAAACTGAATATATTTTTTAAGGGTGGAGAATAATTTTTTTTTAAATATTCATCTCCAGGTAAACTTTATTCAATCAAAAAATGTCTTTAGATACTGTTGTGCCAAAATTGACTGTCCAAAGAATAGAAATATGGAATAAAGTAAAATATTATGAACAGGAGAGTTGAGTTTGTTCGCGTATAATAATTAATACGCGAGCATCATGAAGCTGATTCAGAATGTGTTCCAATTTCTAACGTAACGGTACGATAAGCAGGCTTAACTGTAATTACTACAACGCCGAAACCCCTCATATTCTTGAGCAGAAACTGCTTAAATCAAAGGGTATTATTGTCTAGGCAGCTGTTACTCTCAATAGTGTATTATCCTTTTAACATATCAGACAACACAACGACCGCAAACAGATATCTAGAAGTGTTAAATCAACACAATGCCTCATTTTACTATTCCAGAAATGAGATATTCTATTTTTCAGCAAGATGGAGCCGCACCTCGTTTTGCAAATCCAGTTAAACTGCTACAAATACAGGATCAAAATTCAGGTTTTTTGGATCGGTTGTGGAAGGTTTTGGACCGGTTACCGAGGTTGCCAGACCTAATTGTCTGTGACGGTTTTTGTGGTGTTATTTAAAGGAACGTTTCTAGTTAGTTCCATAGTCTTAAAATTAAAAAGAGTTGAAGAGGGTTACTGAAGAAGAAATTATGCGAATACAAAGAACACATTTCTTTACGAATGTATACACAGCATTTTTAAACGATGTTACCAACCAGTTTATCGCTATTGTTGGTTTGAGTAAAATACTTTCTTTATTAATTCGTACAAAAAGTTATCATAATTTTATAGGCTTTTTTTCATTTTGTAATTCATCTGTTTTTGATCATTTTTACCAGCTTTTTTTTAATGAACAAAAAAATTTGGTTTATCTAAAATTGATGTATTTATTTGAAAGCTGCCATTTTGTTTCTATAAATCGTAGAAAGTTGAAATTTTCATAGAACATTTTTAAGACCTTCAATAAAAGATATGTTAAGTTTCAATCGAATCGGTGATGGAATGGGCGAGTGATACTAAATCAAAAGCGTATACCAGTTCATGGGAGACATTTTATACGTATTTAACCATTATAAGAGAATTCCATCGTAGAAATTATGTTTTATTTTTTTTTATTATACTAATCATTAAGGATCCCGTAAGGAAATTGTTTTAACGGATTTATCAGAAACAAGAAAGTATAAATATAACACAAAAATCATATTCTAAAGAATAATATGCATTTTTATTTTGGGATGAGGGCCATCGACTGCTTTGTTTATTTTCCAGTATGGGAATGGAAATTTGTAGCATATGAAAAATGCCATGCCTGACCGAGACTCGAAACCAGAAGCTCCGGATGAAAGGCTGAAACCCTTCCACTCTGCCAAGCATAACAACCTTATGGCGAAGTGCATAACAAGCATATTATGCCAAGTTTACTAATAAAATTGAGGAGTGCAGTGAACTCCCGGTGGTTTCTTTAATGAATTGAAGATATATGGTATTATAGTTCGAGAGCTATTCAGAAAATAAGGAACGTTTCCACCTGACGCCGCCAGGCGCACGCCAATCGCGTATATATCGGTATGCTCGTGCTCGGCACCTCAGTCAGCGTCCAGCCGTGACAACGGGAACATCTCCGCACCGCCCGTTTTTTTTTTTATATACAAATTTGAAATGTGTGCTGCAATCGAAAATCCCACCAGTTGTGAGGTGCGGTCTGTGATTCGTTTTTTGTCGGCAAAAAACTTAAAGCCAATAGAAATTCATCGGGAACTGTGTGAAGTGTACGGGAACAACGTAATGAGTGAAAGTTCTGTCAGGAAGTGGTGCATTCAGTTTAAAAATGGCCGAACAAACGTTCACAATAAAGAGAAGAGTGGACTCCTAGCATTGCGACTGACGATCTGGTCTCCAAAGTTGACGAAAAGATTCGTGAAAACCGCCGTTTCACAATAAATGAGCTTTTACTATGTTTCCCACAAGTTTCACGGACTTTATTGTTTGAAATTGTTTCACAGAATCTAGGCTACCACAAATTTTGTTGTAAGATGGGTGAGTCACTGAGTGGTTGAGATCACAGGCGGCAGAATTCTATGACACAGGAATTTCAAAGCTTGTCCACCGCTATGAGAAGTGCCTGAATTTGTATGGTGATTATGTTGAAAAGTAGTATTTTAGTCCCTCTTTCACATGTATATAATAAAAAGTTTTTCTTGTACTTGGTTTTTTTAAAATTCTAAAACGTTCCTTACTTTCTGAATAGCCCTCTTATATCAGCACATAGAATTTTGATCATTACTTGTACAATATATGATATGTTATTAAAATATATATATGTCATAGGCAAACTGAAAACTCAGGCTTATTGTAAAGAGCGCCGTCATTTTGCAATGCACCCCGGAAAATTTTCTAACAATTTCTAATCAACCTGATATTTTTCAGGGTTATTGTAATGAGCCAATACAACTTAAAGCTAATTAGAAAATGTGTCATTGTTTGCTCATAAAAGACAAATATAAACATTATTGCTTATAATTATAAATATAATCTAACCAAACTTAACCTTCACTCGCTTCGAGCGAAGGTTAGCGACCGTACGTTAAGTTTTATATTATATTTCTCTGCGAATACCTCCACTCATTTGGAAGAAAAAATGTGCAAACAACTAATTGCCCATTTTCTAATTAGCCTAAAGTTGTACGGACTCATTACAATAAGCCTGAAAAATATCAAGCTGATAAGAAATTGTAAGATAATTTTCCGGGCGCACTGCAAAATGACGGGCGCTCTTTACAATAAATATGATTTTTCAATCCGCCTACGACATATATATATTAGAAAAAACCTCAAGAAATCCGCTAATCTTCGTGGCGGAGTAGTAGTGTCTCAGTCTTTAATCCGGATGTATCAAGTTCGAATCCCGGTTACACACGGCATTTTTCATTCGTTAAAAACTACCATTCTCATGGGGAAAAAAGACCAAAGTAGTCAATGTCTGCCATTTCAAAAAAAAATCCTCAATTCCAGTAACATATAGAAAAGTTGAAACAATATTGGTTGACTTTTCTGACTATTAATGACAAAATATTAACACAGTTAGAGCCGTCCCCCTCCAAAAAAAAAAACTGAATATATTTTTTTAAGGGTGGAGAATACTTTTTTAAATATTAATTTATACGTTAATTTTAACGAATTTGCCTAAGTAAAGTTTTCTCTAAATCTAACACCCCTTTCAATAAATGCTAATATATATATATATATATATATATATATATATATATATATATATATATATTAAAAACCTGACGTTTTTGGCCATAATAATTTTTAAAAAAAATTGTAGATATTTATAATTCTATATATCAAGCAAGTGTAATAAACTTTCAAAAAATGTTTCAAAAATATTTAAACTGACCGGAGATAGAGCAAAAGAAGAAAAACATAAAAAATACAAGTTAATAAAAATATAAGTTTCAAAAGTAGGAAGAGTGAAATTACCTTTTAGTATTCTTCCTCAGAATCTGTATTGGCAGTAGCATGGTTGGGCAACTCCATCATATAGTCAGGATACAATGATGCAAGACTGGACCATAAATGATGCACTCGGGTCTTGTAGTCCCTATATTTTCTTTTGAAAAAGAACTCTGCGAGATACCCGTGCAAGTGGTGCTTACAATTTCCTACTGAGGAACGTTTGAACACACTACTCGCCACGTACGCTCGATTGTCTGTGTATGAGCTCCCGTGTCCGAATGTATGAAATTATATTTGCGGTTCACCAACTGTTAATAGCCCTCGTGTTGTAAATAATTATATGTCTTTCGGCAATCGCTAACAATTATTGTACCGGGAAGAATATACTTTTGTATGATAGGCAATAAGGTGGCGCGCGTGATAACTGGTGTAGCTAACTCTACAAGGTATTATATTGTTAAAATTGATTTGGGAAAAAAGATCTGAAATCCAAATTATTTGAATTTACAGGATGTACAAAAAAAGAATATCGGTACTTATAGGTTATACGGGACGTCTACTGAAATCCAATTGTTTGCGTATATAAAAATAAAATCACCTATACGTATAACTTATTGTATATAATTTTTATTTTTAATGTTAATCAGACGAGTTTAGCGAGCGAAGCGAGCGTAGGTTATGTTTGATTAGATTATGTTGATTCCGTGTAATGACGTATACTACTATATCAATATAACCTTTTCATTCTTTTTCCTGTTTTACCTCCGGTAACTACCGTTTGATAATTCTTCACAGGATGAATGAATATGATATGTATGAGTGTAAATGAAGTATAGTCTTGTACATTCTCAGTTCGACCATTCCTGAGATGTGTGGTTAATTTTAAACCCAACCACCAAAGAACATCGGTATCCACGATCTAGTATTCAAATCCGTGTAAAAATATCTGGCTTTACTAGGACTTGAACGCTGGAACTCTCGACTTCCAAATCAGCTGATTTGGGAAGACGTGTTCACCACTAGACCAACCCGGTGGGTTTATATCAATATAACCTAACCAAACATAACTTACGCTCGCTAACTTCGTCTAATTAACATTAAATATACATGTTTTACCTATTTAGGTGGCCAGTAGACAGCTTCATTGTATCCTGACTAAATGATGGAGTTGATAACAACGCTACTGCCATTAGAGATTCTTAGGTAGTTTCACTCTTCTGACTTTTTGAAACTTGTAATTTTATTAATTATGTAACATATTTTTCAACATACTTCAATTTGAAAGAGATTAAGGTTGAGGACGTTCAGGCTTGCAATTACTAAAACATATATTCAATTTTAAAAGGCGTGGTGGATTTTTTGAAAGAAATTTGTTTGGATTATTTATACATATGTTTTAATAATTTGATTTAATAAAGTTTTCCAAAAATTCCTCTAAAGAAAAACGAAGCTGGTTTTTCGCGATATACCCCCACACCATAAACTAATTTTGAAAAAAAAATTATTGCGATCAATTACCCATATATAAAAATATTTGATCCAAATTTGAAGGAAAACGGTTCGTTCGGTCAATCCTGAAATATGACGCCAAACGCATTGCGACACACACATACAGGATAATTCAAAGAAACGGGAAATTTTGAAAGTTGTGTTAGTAGCCGTGGGCGATTGGTACCGTTTTATAAGTGGCGCCAGCCTCTCTAACTTAACCTGCCATTTAGTTGTCATGGATCCTTGGAGTGGTGCGCAACGTGCATTTGCTATCAAAGCGTTTTACAAAAACAATGACAGTGTAGAGGGAGCGTGTAGAGAATTTCGCCGTCATTTTAATCTGGGACGCCACGACCGTGTTCCATCAGCACATGCAATTAAATAAGGATATCTAATTTTGAAGAAACCGGTTCGGCAATGAAAAAGAATCCTGCAGGCCGTGAGTGAACGGTCCGTACACCACAGAATGTACAAGATGCTGTCACACGAAGTCTACATCGGTCAATCCGTCATCTATCAGGATCTTTACACTTGCACAGTTAAAGTGTTCGAAGAATGTTAGCGAAGGACCTGCAATACCATCCATACAAGTTGCAGATCGTCCAGGAACTGAAACCGAACTATACAGTTGTGCGAGCACAATTCTGTACTGTAATGCTTCAGAAGATAGATGATAAAGAAGAGTTTGTTCACGAACTGTGGATGTCAGACGAAGCGCATTTCCACCTCACTGGATTTGTTAACGAGCAAAATTTCAGATACCGGGCACAAGAAAATCCTACGCAGCTACACCAGCATCCGTTGCACAGCCAGAAAGTGACTGTGTGGTGTGCTGTCATCTTACGGTGTTATAGGCCCTTATTTTTTTGAGGATGACAACGGTCTTGCGATTACAGTGACCTTGGCTCGTTACGTAGCCGTGCTTGAAACATTTCTTGCGGAACAACAAAAGAGATTTCCACCGATTCTTAACACAGCCTGGTTTCAACAAGCAATAACAACTGGAGCAACGTCACACACTGCACGAATATCGATGACAGCTGTACGCCGATTGTTTGGACAACGTGTCATTTCACGAAACGATGACATTAGATGGTCTCCAAGATCGCCTGATCTCTCAGCTTGCGATTACTTTTTGTGGGGTCACCTTAAAAGCAAAGCGTTCCACAGTAGACCTGCTACAACGGAAGAACTGAAGGCAAAGATCCGAGAAGCAATTGCGGAAATTCCAGTCGAGATGTTACGTCAAACCACGAACAATTTAACGAAGAGACTTCGTGAGTGTTTACGTAGAAGAGGAGGTCACCTGCAAGATGTCATCTTTAAAAAATAAACTAAAATGTATGTATCCTAAAATGGCAACATTTGTACAATTACATGAAAAAAAATAATTTTCTAAAAAACATTTTTCATTAACGTTATTTAATTTTTTTAATTTCCCGTTTCTTTGAATCAACCTGTACATATGTGTTTTTGGTGTAGATGAACTAGTAGGATTCCAAAACCTAAAGATTTGTTAAAAGGAAAAAAAACATGATACCCCATTTCTGACATGATCACCATACCTCTTTAATATAGTTTTTAACTGCATTCGTCGGGAAAGTTAAAGTATAAACGTAAAAAATTAAAGAAAACGGTATATTACTCTTTTATTAAATAAATACATTTCATATCGACAAAACCAATTGTAGTACTTTAATATTACATTCTAAACAAATTTAAAATTTCAAAATAGAAAAATTTAACATTGATTTTACCGTGTCTGATTTTTAAGCAACATTTAACCTTTTTAAATCTTAGCCAATTAAATAATAAAATTTCACAACCATTAAAATAAAACAACAAATTCTATCTAAAACTTTTTATCGCAAAAAATACTTTCACTTCTATTATAATAAGTTTACAACTAACTATACTTTCATTTCATAAGTATTTACTTTTAAATGCAAATCACATTATATATATATACCGATGATAAAACATAGTGACAGGTATTAAATTATTCCACATACATTTTTATTTCACTACTTAAGTTTTTCTTCATATAAAACGATAAAAAAATTAAAGAAATAGAAATTCACCAGATGTTTATTTTTCTCGTAAGCAGATGCTTTACTTATTTATGTAAAGATTGTCAGTACTTAAAGCACATATATTCATAAATCACGAGGCTGAGACGTGTTGTTAATTAAAACCCTACAATAAAATGGTGGCAAAGAACAGTATCGAAATTTTTAATAAATAATTAGCTCGGCCGGTCTTCGAACTATTAATCTGACGCACAGTAGATTAACGCTAACAAGCTGCGTCAAAACGTTACGCATATATTTATTTGTAAATTACTCGATAATCATTATTATTTAATATTTGCAATATTATTTCCTTCCCGTAGGATTAAAAAAAAGCATTTATTAATTTTTTTTTTCAAATCCTTCATTTGTTGTAATTAAGGTTTATAAGTGACCTGAGACACAATCAGTAAAAAAAAAAATACGGAAATCATCCTTAAAAAGTAACAATCATCCCATGCCAGGCTAAATATAGGAGTAAAGAGGAATTTCCAGTTGGTCTTCTTCATTGAACTAAATAAACGTTCCGAAATTCGACTATATCGTGAACATCATTACTTTAAGAAAAAGCAACACTGATTATTGTACAGTAGGTGATTTATACGTTTTAAAGCCGTAAGAAAACCTGGGACAGGTAATATAATAATTAACGTACCTCTTTCGACAGTGAAAACGATTCGTCCTTAAGCTTTTATACGATAATTTTAATTATTACATGTATTTTCCGTTAAAGTTTATCGAAACGAAACAACCGTACAGACTTTTAAGAAATTTTTTTAATATAACCGATATCTGTGCTCAATTTGATCTAAATACTCCCAAATTCAGCGAAGAACGTGAGAAATGTATTAATTAGAACAGGTAGGAAACAAATCATTAAAATTCCTTTCGAATGTACCGATCTTGATTTTATAACATTATTTTGAAACTAGTTTTTAAATTTTGAAACTAATCGGCAAATATAAAAATATGAAAAAAAATATATAAAAAGTCTTCAACTTGGTTCTAATCTGTTTTTCATCTCTCAAATTCGTTTTAAGACTTCTTCATTTCGAATTTTATCAAACAACTTAAAACTAGAAACTAATAAAGTATTTATAAAAAGAAAATAATAATAATAATAAAATGAAATATAAGTCTAATATTACAAAGAAACCTTTACCGATATAAAAAGTTAAATTTATTGCTATGTCAACAGTACGTCGTGTTATTAAAAACAGTTGGCAACACTGCAATCCATTTAACCAATACTGAAAAAAAAACAACATGATCAGATAAAAAGCTGAACACACAAACAAATAAATAATTTTGATTAAATATACTGTATCACCAGATCTATAACCAGAAGGTAAATGTAAACTTGTTTTTTTTTAAATTTAATAAATATACGTTTCGTGCGTGCGCGCGTGTGAAAGAGAGAGAGAGAGAGAGATATTAAAAATATTTTAACGTAAAAAAAAAATATAGAAAAAAAATGTAGAAATATTACTTGGATTTATTAGAAGTTTAGCGATCTCCAGTGTCGAAAACCGTCCAATAGAACAGTAAAAGAACTGGTTTGGCTTGGTTTAGTTTTGAAGTTTAACCGTGAGGCGTGGCGTGTCTCAACACTCAATGATGTGGCCTTGCCTTGTAAGATAATATTAAAGCTGGTGCTAACGGTAGTATTTGTTGGTTTTATATGTACTGTACGTAAAACCTCCATCACATCACAGCACATTGCCACCGCTAAACTGTGAATGAGGTTGGCAACTCGGTAAATATGACAAAATATTTTATCGTGTCCTATACTGCTTCTTATTACGGGGTTGTGGTAATTAATAATAACATCTGGGTAAGGTTTTTTTAATTTTTAAACTATCAATTTTTTGAAAACTTATTTTAGCCCCCCGCCCCAAAAAAACACAAATAAAAATGGTGTTGCAGAACATTTTTGGTTTTGCAAACAAAAAATTAAAAATTATATTTCATTAAAAAACCAATTAATTTGTTAAACCGGTAAAAAAATTATCAAAAAATTAACCCCGTGAATTATAAAATATACAGAAAATATCACAACTATTTTCATAACTTGCTTTATACTTTTTAGTCTTACTTTAATCAAATTATTATCCTACATCTCACGAGTTTAATTAGTAGGTTAATTTGGATTTCAAAAAATAACATCACATGTTGAAATTGGTAATATATTTACAAAATGTCAAACAAATTTTCATTCAAACATTTACTACACAAAGTAACGAAATGCTGAACTTTTTATTTAATTTAATAAACTATATATACATATATATATATATATATATATATATATATATATATATATATATATATATATATATATATATATATATATATATATATATATACACACACACGAAATATTGTCAAATTCGAAACCACAAAAACTCCGGTACCAAGATTTGTAATTTTTGATGTCAAACAGCTACCGGATTTGTCATCTGCGACCCCAAAATCTCCGCATACCCGTTTTGAAGATTTTCAATATTTTACACCCGCACCCTTAATTTACCCACTGTACGAGGGGATGTTTGCAAAAGTAATGGTTGAATATTGTATTGTCACCTGACCTTAGTAATTGTCCAAAATTTCATCAATAAGCAATGTCAGGAAATATGTTAAATTAAGGTTGCAAGATTTGAGAACATCCATGGAAAAAATAACATTCTGAGTTAAATTAAAGCAAATAAACGTGGAAAAATTACGGTACGTTATAAGTCAAGAAAAGTTATTAATTTTATCTAGCTGTTTAAATAGTAATTGTTATTGTATTTATTTATCAACATGGCGAGTCACTGTACCTACCATGCATGTTTGTACATGTCCATAATGCGCGCGCGTTCATATAATCAGTAAAAAAAAATATATATATATACTTTTTTTTTGTTTAGCCTCCGGAACCACCGTAAGGTATTGTTTCAGAGGATAAATTAGTTTATCCTCTATACAGTCTCAGGTCGACCATTCCTGTGTGGTTAATTGAAACCCAACCATCAAGTAACACCTGTTTCCACGATCAACTATTCAAATACGTATAAAAGTAACTCTGCCTTTTCTAGGATTTGAACCTTAGAACTCTCAATTTCGAAATCATCTGATTTACGATGACAAATTAACCACTGGACCAGCCCGGTGGGTATAGATTAATACGTAGCTGGTTATCAGTCATCGATTAGACAACTTTGACCAGTCGTGTTTTTACTTTCCATGCGTTTAGTTAATGCTGTATCGTTTTTCTAGGAGCAAAAAATTAAATAACATCACGTAGATGCGAACGGGGGACACGACATGATTTTACGTATGTGTCCGAGGGACCGGTGGACGTGCTCCAAATCGAGGGTCTAAATTATTTAAACGGTTACGATAAAATACATTCTAGATTACAATTTTGGAAAATAGGATTCTTAATTTACCCTCAGGTAAGTTTTGTGATAACGAGATAAAAATCAACCAGAACACTTTTGTGGACAGGATTAACTTACGTACGAAGTTTTTGCTCGCGAAATAATTAACAATACGGTGGATCCCATATAACAATTGAAATTCACGAAAGCACGTTGACGCGAAGAAAACATTATGTTGGTCGTATATTACCTCAGTTTTCGGTGGATACTGCCGTCAAAGTAAGGAATTTAAACAAAAGATTTTTTTTGGTCAAGATGCCACGCAGAAGCAAAGTTTAATGCCTTTAATAAAAGATTACATAAAAACTGGATTAAAATTATTTCGGACGAATGTTGGTATACCGGAGAAAAATCCGGGTATCATTCAAAAAATATTTTCGACCCGCTAACGGGAGGGAACGCAAAACACTGTAACAAAATGCGGTTTGGTTCAGATAGATAGTGGAGATCCGTATCTTTCAGAGTTTATTGGCTTCATCATCGTGATTTATTTCAGAAAATCCTTGCTGAATTGCCGTTTTTTGGCCTCCTGAGTAAAAGGTAAGACAATATTTAAAATAATACAATAACGAAAAAAAAGGAATAAGTTAAAAAATTAACATTTGAAACACCTTTACACAAAACCGTTATTCATATAACGTAACAATAGCAAAACAGTTTTTTCAACTTAATTTGAAAAAAAACTAAAAAAACTGCACCTTGCAGAACATTATTCTGTTGGCATGATTTAAAGGTAAACTAGTTGAAAACTGGCAATAGTATTTGTTGACACGTAAAACGGAAAAGTAACGAAATTACAATAGTTAATCTGAACAGAGATAATTTTAAAAGGAAATCATTATTTATTTTTACCCTTTTAATTAAGGTGCATTCTAATATTACGTAAACATTTTAGTGGGAGGGAGAAGCACGTGCTTTTCTTATTTTTTCTGTCAATTGGTTAGAGGAGGTTTTAACATATTCAAATGTTTACGTAAGATAAAAAGAAAGAAAACAAAATCTACAAAAGTTTATTTAATTAATATTTAACGTGTACATAAATAATCTAAATTCTTTCATTATATCTAAACCGTTCCAGGAATATTTCAGATATGTTTTACAAACATTTCATTATTGTAATCGCTCTCGAAAATCCCACAACGTTCTAAAAATAATTTAGAAATTTTGATGTATTAATTTTATGACAAACTTAGAACTGATCCGCCTATTCGTCGAAATTAGATTAAATTTTATTATTTTTTTCGTTTTGTTAAGAATTTAATTTAACAACTATAACGTCTAAGTATTGTTTAATTAATATACCGGGATCTGATTAAAATATTTCAGCAAACAAATAATCGACTGTTTTAAATTTTTTGAATTGAAAGTATCTGAATTTTCAGTCGGTAGATCCAAAGAACGCTAAATCTACAACGATCTCTATGTTTTAATTTATGGTGACATAAATGCAGAAATATTATGTAGCAATGGAGTTATAAGGAGTTGTTTTATATTTACTTATTAACGGGAAAGACACTAAAATTATTAAAAAATAAATTCTTATGAAATATTACAATAGTCTTTGAAAAGAAAAAAAAATATATAGAACTACATTTCCCGTCCCGTATTGTATGACCAGCGGACTGATAGACTGAAAGTGGAGGAGATCCATCCTTCTGCGACCACACTCGTTCCATACGATCCTTTTCTTGAAGCTGCGGTATTAACCGTCCCTCCATCTCTAAATAAGTCTGTGCTCTCACTGGCCCGACAAAAAATAAGGATCAAACAAATGACGAGGTGTCATTTCAGTCCGTATCATGACGTGCGGTGGATCTGTCGCGTAATAAGGATTTTCTTTTACCCAAAATAACACATTTCTGGCACGCGAACTGCGGTAGATCGCACATTCGTCAGTAAAAAGCACCTTTCCACGGGCAACTGCAGCGGGGAATTTTTCTAATAAAGTCCAGCAGGATGCAGCACAACATTCCATGTCTGCATCTGACAGTTCACTGATGAACATTGGAGGAAATGGCCTAACTTTCAAGTCCTTTTTCATACGGTCTTCAACATACGCAGTATACGAAGTTCAGCTGACCGTTTACGAGTCGATTTATCGGGGACTGTTCAATGGAAACTGCAATAGCAGGACGTGTTTCTAACATGTCCATTCCAGGACCTATCTTTACCTAATTCAAATGCACGTTTTTCCCAAGCCTAAATTGTTCTTTTCGTGTTGGGGAACCTTTTAAAGCGTTGCTGAAACATATCATTAATTAGCTTCATTGTTTGATTCTTATGTTGTCGTTTACGAATCCATACAACAATTGTCACTAACCGCTCCTCAACGCAGTACTCGTGTCAGCCATTTCAGCACAACTGTCTTTTACTCAACAGCGTATGACGTTGTAAAAAAACTGTTGCCAACCGACCCCAACGAAAATACCATATGTTCTAAACACATATCCTAACTCATATTTTTCGTTAACTTTAGGGGTATGTTGACTTCTCAGCCAAACCGTAAGTAACTGCGTATTTATGTCTGTCGCACTATTTTTTACCTTATATCTCAGGATTGAACAAACCGATTTTCTTAAAATTTGGGTCAAATAGAAATATTTGTGGGACATTGATCGTATTAATTTATTTATTATTAATAGTTGGGAAACTCATGCAATACTTTGCCATTTTTTTTTACACCGGCTTTACGTAGTTATACTACTAATTCATTTAAATATTTTTTCTATTAGCATATACTTTGTTTATCTATCTCTCTTAACTCATATACTTTTCTGTATCTGTGGAAAATAGCACAATTAGTATTTCTTAATTAATTTATTTATAAATATAAATCATTATTTCAATAAAACATCAATAAATATATAAAGGAAAAATAAATACAACATATATTAAATTCAAGGTTAACATGAAATAATTATTAAAAAATATTTGTTTAATAAGTAGTAACGCAATGCCGTAAGCAAAAGTTACATTCCATAATTTTTTTTTATTACCTTCATTTATCCCGCCTCCCAGAGCCGGACCAGCATAACTCAGCTTCGGGGGGTGCCTTCGCCTCAAACTACCTCGGCAGAACACAAGGTCCCGCCCACGTAGCCAGAAGGTCTCGGTCTTGCAGTACATGCCACGCCTCTAGTGAGAGGACCCTCAAAGGGGGTCCGCTCACCGGGACTCCGGTCTTAATGCCCTGACTCTACCGGGAAACCCCCAAAGAAATCCCCTTTTGAATGTAAGACCCTCCCTCTGGTGGAGGGATCTTACATTCCTTCCTCTGGTGCTCGTCCAATCATTGACGGTGGGACGCCGGAGCCTCCCACTCCTTCTGGACGGCGCTATCCCCCACAGACACCCATCAGCACTGAGCAGGCGCCGCATCTTCACGTCGCAGGTGAAGCCTTGCATCCGTTATCACCGGGTGCATGTCCATGCAACCGACAGGAAGGACATCGAGCCTCTCGTCGCAGTGGTTTCGTAGATGACCGGCCTCACCGAGGTGAAACAGTGGCTACTACGATAAAAAAAAACCCAGAGATTTTTTGCTTAGTATTGGTTACACAGGACTATAAATTCACTTATCCAGAGTGTATAAAAAATAAGTTCCCTTATTTTTTTTCTACAACTGTTAATAAAGAGGCTTTTTAGACATTTTTAACCTAAATTTTTGTTTCTTCCATTTTGGAGTCATCTTTATATTTGTTAAATGACACTAACGTCATATATCAGTTCAATGTAAAATATGACGAAAATCACTGGTGCCGGAATGCCGTTCCGGAAATGTTTTTTTTTTTTTTTAGGAGAAATAAAGAATTTTTCTTTCACGTAAAATTTGTTTTAATTAAAGGTCAGGCCTAAGTAATATTTTAATGTTATCATATTTTATAACTAAAGATATGATCAATTCCTTAAATGGGGTATGAAGAAGGACGATCTGTTGACTAAACATATCTTAAAATACATAGAAAGCGGTACGAGCCGGTGACCCGTTTGTTTACGCGTAACAAACAGAAAGACATGTCTTAATAACAGGACTTCGAAAACAGCGGACTGTAGACGATACCAGAACAAGACAAGCAAAAACAACCGCTTTGAAGGATACCAACCCGTTTGCTAAGTTTTTTTAACACTATGAACGTACAGGGTATCAAAATTGGACTATTTCAATGGATAACACATTTTTTACTCTAACTGTTGATCGTTAACTTGTTCAAATGTTCATTTATTAAATGTTTTTGTGGATATAAAAATTATTTGGTTTGATTCCTAACCCTAACTTCACTCTTATTTTTATTGATGTTATTAAAAAGTAATGAGCAGATAAAAAATATACCCAAATTATAAAAAAAAAATCAGACCGTACGAAAATGGTACTTACTTTTGAACATCCAAAAGCAAAAAAACGGAGATAAAAAAAGTAGCTAAAATTTTAATTCGCTAAAAAAAAAGTTAAACATATGAGAAGTTCATGTTTCATAATAATGTCATGTAGCCGGGGACTCCTGTGGCTGTGGGCCATATTTCTACCGTCTGCTGTAATACAAAATCAAACGTTCTGGAAAATTTACGAGCGCACTCCCTGGTTTAAACAACCGTGCTGTAAACCGCACATACATATCTCTATCTGTTTCCAATATATCAGCCGTTAAAAATCCTAGTTAACTGATGGTGTTTAAATTTTAAATACCTAAGTTATAATTAATAACAAAAAAAAAATCACTTCCCTTTTATGAAACTGAAACCATTATTAATAAATTTTACAATTTACTTACAAAAAAATAACGTTCATACTAATTTATTATTTTTGAGCACAAGTGCTGAAAATAAAATCCTTCAATCTCTAAGCGGAACTGATATTCTATTTCGAAATGTTCTCTTTACATCTGCAAAGCGTGTAAGAAGTAAGGAATTAACAAACACCAATTATTCTGTTGTTTTTTTTTCACAGCTTCAATATCTGAAATATCCAGGAAGGACAAAAGCAATAGGATTTAAATGACCTAACAAGAAAACTTCAATCGCATAAGCTCTGGATATTCCACTAATCCTTTTCAATGTTTAAAATTTTCCAGAAAATCCCAATTTTCCAAATTCCAGAAATCCAATTATCCAAATTTTCCAGAAATTTTAAATTTTCTATTTAAGAATTCATCAACTTCTCTACTGAAATAGGATGGTGAACCGTCCTTCAGGAAAACGGTCTCACCTTGCTGGAAATTTTCAGGGTGGTCGGCGTAATGTTTCTGAAAAGAGAGTTCCAGCAAGACTGCCATCACTTACCTTTCTTTTCTTTTTTCTATTTAGCCTCCGGGAATAACCGTTCAGGTATTACTTCAGAGGATGATATGTATGAGTGTAAATGAAGTGTAGTCGTGTCCAGTCTTTGTTCGACCATTCCTGAGATGTGTGGTTAATTGAAATTCAATCACCAAAGGAAACCGGTATCCATGATCTAGTATTGAAATCCGATTAAAACGACTTGAACGCTGGAACTCTCGACCTCTTCAAAATCAGCTGATTTGGGAAGACGCGTTCACCACTAGACCAACCCGGTGGATTGCCATCAATTACCTGTCGATATTAATGTATTGAATTACATCAAAGATGCATTAAAAGAGTAAAAAAATAATTGGACAAGGCTAAAATCAACATTAAATTATGAATAATATGAATTCCGATTATTTTAAATAATTAAAAGTATTTTAAAAGAAAATCAATTACGCAAAATTAATCAATTTTTCCTAAATCTAATCTTTTTGAATACTATTATTTTTTTTTTAGGTTACACCTATATTAAAGAACTCTCATTCAATAAGCATTTTAATGGAAAATATTCCAAAAACGATAAGGACATTCACGGGAAATTTACACCATCGATAATTTTTTTTTAGCTTACGTGCTCAATTGCTATGATCATTAGCTCAAACGGAAATTTTCAGCGTATGAAAAATGCCAAGTCTAACCGGGATTCGAACCCGGGACCTCCGGATGAAAGGCCGTGACAGGCGCTACCACTCCGCCACGGTACATGGAACTGGTATATGTGATATCACCGTCCTGCGATTTGAAAAGCTAATATTGGAACTAACATGGACGGTGGTCAAAATTTTTGATTACGTTAAAAAAAGTATTCAAGTCAAAATCAGGTATGGCATTGGTTATGTTTTCCTAAATTAAATTGTAGTAAAAAAAAAAAAAAAAATTGGGTGACCTTACATCATATATACCCTGTATATGTATAGATGATTCACGAAGAATGTAACAAACTTCCAAGACATGTTGAACTGGTGAAAATAAAGAAGAAAGTTCATATAAACATACGTTCGGATACGCTTCGTTAGCAAATGTCGGCTGGCAAATGATTTCACCCTGATTTCAGTGCTGCTTCAACATCTATAATTCTAATGTATGTACTTACTTTCTGTAGACTTTATTCATACCACTTAACTAAGAAACAAATTCTCTACAAGTTTTGTTTAAAACTTTTGTTTGTTTAATACTCATTTAACAAAGTTATTTTACACAAACATAAAATAGTGTGCTTTCCCCTCCGTCGCCAATATTTTATCTTTTACCACAACCTTCTTGTAAACTACTAAAAATACAGTTCTGAGAACTATTTTTTTTTTTCAATTCTTCAGATTAGATTTCATATAAAAATACTAATTAACTCCTTAATTTGGGCTCAAAGAATAACAGTGTAGGTTAATTTTATCAAAAGCGGAGAACTTTTACATGTTTATATGTACCTTTTTCTTTATTTTCACCAGAAGAAAATTTTTTTTTTTAAAGTTAGTTATATTCTTCGTGAATCATTCTGTGTATATAAATGTATGTTCACATTCCGCGTGCGGTAAAGCAGTTTTAAATAGATATTTTTAAAACTACTATTAACTAGATTTTGTTTTAAAAACCGATATAAACGTAACTCTAAATGAAATTTCGTTAAAAACTAATATGTATACATAAACAATAATAATAATAATATTATTATAAACAACAATAATACAGAAAATTATTAGCGTATTATTGGTACGACTTTACATATTTTCTTCAGTTAAAATATCTAAACATTATCCGCTTGCAATTTGTTTTTTTGTTTTTTTTAAAAATATGTACTGGAAATACGTATGTTGATAAACTCCTACACACACGAACTCGCGTATTTTTTCCTCATAGTAAAACATACGTATATATCATTCTATTAATTTGGATACGTTAAATACCTACCGGATCGATCTAGTGGTGAACTCGTCATCGTAAATCAGCTGTTTTCAAAGTCGATAGTTCAACGTTTCAAATCCTAGTAAAGGCAGTTACTTTTGCACGGATTTGAATACTAGATCGTGGGTACCGGTGTTCTCTGGTGTTCAGGTTTTAACCATACATCACAGTAATATTCGACCTGAGACTGTATAAGACTACACTTCATTTACACTCATAAATATCATCCTCTGAAGTAATACCTTACGGTGGTTCCGGAGGCTTAACAAAAAAAGAAAAAGAGAAAAAAGATAGGGATACGTTAAATAAATGTGCAAAGAAAAAATGCCGATCTATAACGAAAAATATTGAAGTAGGTGTCATATGTATGAAAACGATTTAAAATAAAAATACGAATAACTGAATATATAAGCAACATTGTGATGAAAGATACCTTAGAAATACAGGATGAAATAGAGGGTTATCATAAAAGAATGGTGCGGTTTTGAACATGGTTTAAATTAAAATAGAATTACTTACAGTTTATGGTTTTTATTTTTCAAATTTGTCGTCTCAAACATCTTTTTACATAATTAATAAATTTCAATATGTGCGCCCTTAGTCGCTCGACAAATGTCCAAACGATACTCAACGTCTCTCCAAACATTAGTCAACATTTCTTCTTTACTGGTAATCATTGCTTCATTAATCCTGTTTTTTAAGTGGTTTAGGTGTATAAACGACGCTTTTGATGTACCCTCACAAGAAAAAATCGCAAGGTGTCAGGTCTGGACTCCTTGGAGGCTAAAGTACGGTTCCATGCCGGCCTATCCATCGATCTCCAAATTTTTCGTTCAAAGCGTCCGTGACCGATGCATTGAAGTACGGGGGAGCACCATCTTGTTGGAAATGAAGTCGATGAATGTTTTCGAGTTCATCCGGCTGAGGAAAGCAATAATCGGTTGACATGTCAAGATACATAACTCCATTAATTGTTTTTTCAGCAAAGAAGATAGGCCCTATTACACGATTTTTCATCGCACCACAACAAACGTTAAGTTTAGGCGAATCGCGTTGTTTCCCAATAATTGCGTGTGGATTTTCAGAGCTCCATATTCGTGAATTGTGTCTGTTAACGCATACATTCACATGGAATCTACCTTCGTCTGTAAAAATTATATCATCAAAAAACGATTCGTTTTCACTTATTCTGTCCAACATTTCAACAGCGAAATTGTAACGTTTTATACCATCATCGGGTTTCAATTCCTGCTGTATCTGGATTTTATAAGCGTGTAATTTCAGTTTTTTACGTAAAACTTTGTGAACTGTTGATTTTGGAATACCTAATTCGACGCTTCGACGGGGGATGGACTTCCCAGGACTTCTAATTGCCGATTGTCTAATTAGTTCAACCGTTTCGTCCGGTACACTTGGTCTGCCGGTTGATTTCTGTTTCTTAACCGATCCGGTTTCTTCAAATCGTTTGAACCGACGTGTTATGTTATTTTTGTGTATTGGATATCTTCCGAATTCACGTCGAAAAGCACGTTGAACTAAAATTACGGATTTTAATTCGGCCATCAATAAAACACACTGCTTTGTCTTTATCCGAGAACATAGCAACTCATTAAACTCACCGCAACAATACAAGAACTGACGTTTTGGTTACAATTGCTGATAAACAAACTTTTAGGTTGGAGGCTTTCAGGGATACAATATAACATCTAGAAATTTCGCTACAAACTTCCTATGAATTACTGAAACCGCATCATTCTTTTATGATAACCCTGTATATGGACGAAAAGTAATGAAAGAATAGGAAAAATTAAAAAGGTTTATAAAGAATATTTACGGAAAGAGGAGAGAAAAAATACTATAAAGTATTTCCAAACAAAAAAGAAAACAATAATGGATCAAATAATACGAGATTTAAACATTTCCTTTAATTAAACTAGCTGATACAATATGAATTAATATGAGCTTATTTATAACGAGACAAAAGAAAGGATGAGAAAAACAATAAAATCAAAACGGAAAAAAGATTATAGATACAAGAAATACGCACGGTAAAACGCAATACTTTATTTTTAAAAAAATCAATAAAATAGCGAACCAAAAGGAACATGAGGGATAATGTTATAAAGAAAGAAGAAAAAAAGTGAATATACGTGACATGCTACTAGTATTATAATAAAAATTTCTAAAGTTCCACGTAAGAATATCCATACGTATAAACACAGTAGTACATATATACATTTTTTATTTTATAAATTTTTTATATTAAAATTGATCGAACAGCAGTTTTACCTATGCGTAACACTTCTTCGATATAAATTTCTTGCACTACAAAATTCTAGCATTTCTATTCCATTATTATACGTTTAAATATTTAATAACTTAAATTATATTAGATTGTAATGAATTTTTAAAGAGAGAAGAATCCAATAAAAAAAAAAACCAGTTGCTAACCGATGAAGACATATGAAAAAAAATATCGACTTGTTTTCAAGCATACGCTGATACCTTTTTAACAGATTATTATCCGCGTTGTAAAAACATATAAATAAATCTTCTTTTTTTTAAATACAAACTAACTTATGTCTGTAAAGAGTAAAAAAACGCTAGTTATATATAAATACTTTACATTACATTATCGACTATTTACAACATCTACATACAAAGAATGCACCAGGATGGATTTAAATGAATCGTACAGGATTTCAAGCGTAAATACAGACTATAATATATAAATAAAACCGATTTAATAAAAATTCCATAAAGTCTTTTGTTTGATAACTCGGGAGTTATCATCCGAAAAAATCCTAAACGATAAAGTAATAAAAAATAAACAATTTAAAACGACAGAATACGAAGTGAAAAAAATTTGAAAAGTAATAAAACTGGAATGAATTTTTTTTCGATTGATGAATTATTAATTTACTATATAAGCATTGGAAATCTTATATGGAAATGGATTTTTGAAGCGTACGTAAAATGCCGTGTCTGATCGGGATACGAACCCGGGAAACCCCCCGGATAAAAGCCCGGTTACGCTACTGTTCCTCACGGAGCACAATAGTGTCAATCGCCAAAAACATGGTCAAAAGTCAAATACATGCTTTATACATAGAAAAAAAATAATGATTCCTCGGTGAAAATATGTTTTTGAGGATGCTGAATCCAAATTTGACTTTTTTTTGTTAAATTTACTTGGAAAAAAAGAAATATAATTACGGATCCAAAATGGCGACAAAAAATTGAAAAATGAATATAAAATTAAAAACTGATTTAATTTTGTACAATAACTTGGATTAAAGGGATTTTTTTCCACAATAGTAATTCCACTTCATTATCAGGAAAAAATAAATAGCAATTTGGGAAATAGAAGCGCATACTATTCTGAATGAAAGATGAAGAAAGAAAAATTCTATCATAGAAAGGTTTGCTTTTTGAAAAAAAAAATTATTTTTATTCTTACAAGAGCTCTTTCTTTAAGGTTACTGCCTCTTAAGAGGCAGTAGCGTTAATTGTTAACTAAATAGTGAATTCATATAAATCGCTTTATAAAATAATATCTTAAAACTAATATCAATTTAACTAATTAAAACTAATATGATTACAATTAATATTCATCATCTGAAGAATGATAGGACTCATCTGAGCTGCTGTCAGCTGAAGAACTACCCATATCTTCTACAGAGGCTACTACTTGCTGTAGGCAGTTCAAGCAGTACTTTTGCTTCTCGATCAAGAGCTCTCATCGGTTTGCTTGGCGATTCGCAAACACTCGATATTACCGGATCTGAAGAAACCAACAGCCTGCAAAAAACATCTTCCATGTTTTTAGCTCGACTTGTTTTTCTAGCGACATCCTGGCGATATTTGTTTATAAATTTGTTGCACGACTCTTGTGCTTCTTCAGACATCTGCCCTATTGGCAGATGATCATGCCCATATGGCATGATCAAAAACTGCTTTCCGATATTATTGATTAGAATCGAATTAAGTTGAATTAAATCACAATAAATTTCAAAAACACAACGGACAATGATGGGAACTTGGTATAAAGTGGAATTCAAAGAGAAATGATTCTTTGACTCACACAAGTTTTTTCAAAGCGGGATCTTGTGGGACTTCTGAGTTACTCTAATTGTTATTCGATTAAAAATATAAACAATCGTTATAATTGTTTAAACATTATATAAATAATGTCAAGAGATAAAAATTCCGCCCAAAAACCAATTTAATACTAACCTTGAATACTCCTTTTCACGAAAAACCTCGATACACTGACAGTTTTTCAACGCGATTTAGCAATAAACAATAATAATTTATTTAAACAAATCACTCGACATTTAACGTTTACGAGAGTTTGCTGACGCCGACGCTGACGGCACGTGCTTACTTCGGATCTTATAGATGCTAATTTCGTCAACTACAAGTACCAACTTAACAACTTAGGTTCTAAAAAGTCCCAAAATTGCTATCTTATTTTAGGGACTTTTGGCCAGCTTTTGGAGGATTGGCACCACTGTAAGGAGATCGGAAATTTTTATTTTAAGTTTAAAATGGCATCAGAAAAATCGTATAAAATATATAATTATAATTTGTAAAAACAGGGCATAAATCAAATGCACGAACGACAATATCGTACAGGAATTTGTTTTAAAAAAATGTATAAAATAGAAATATTGAAAACATAATTAAAAAATTATATCCAGATTTTACAATCGTCTACTTTTTACTTTCTAGTCTAGCGCTACAAATCCGCCGGGTTGGTCTAGTGGTGAACGCGTCTTCCAAAATCAGCTGATTTTGAATAGGTCGAGAGTTCCAGCGTTTAAGTCCTAGTATGGTCAATTATTTTTATACGGATTTGAATACTATAGATCGTGGATACCGGTGTTCTTTGGTGGTTGGGTTTTCAATTAACCATACATCTCAAGAATGGTCGAACTGAGACTGTATAAGACCACACTTCATTTACCCTCATACATATCATCCTTATTCAACCTCTGAAGTAATACCTGAACGGTAATTTCCGGAGACTAAACAGGAAAAATAAGGAAGTCTAGTGCAATAGTTGTAGAAGGGAAAGTATAGTAATCGGTCCAAATTGGGTAAATACGGTTTTCACCGGATCTTGACGTTTTCGTACTTAAAGAGCCCCAAAAAACCGGATGGAAGTTTTCCAAATGTTAATGTTCGCATATACGTGTCTGTGTTCGGTGTCACACCTTATATATCCAGAACTACTGGACTGATTATGACCAAACTCAGTCAGATTATTTTATTAATGCCATTAAATTTTCAACTTAAAAGGTCAAGGAAGTGAGACTGTAGAGCAAGTCACCCTCAGCATCTTGAGATTTCGCTAATTAAGGTCTTATTTTTCTTAGGCACATTTATTTAAAAATTAAAAAAAATAATACGCAGAAAAAGATTTTCATAATCGCACCCCCCCCCAAAAATCAAAAAATGCTCTAAACTAGTGTCTAAGTGAGTATAATGCGCCTATAGTACTCCCTGTCACCACAAGGAGCGTTAGTGGAACACTGACATACAGCTTTTGTAGAAAAATATTATATTTAAATATAATTATAAATATTTTTAATTAAGTTGGGTATGTAAGTCGTGCATCAGAAAAAAACCGCGTGACGGGTAAGTCTTACAACTGTGTTGTCAGATTTGTTTAACAAAAAATACGATAGAATTTCCCCAAATGTAACACCTAATTTTTGTTATAGAAGATTAACGAAATGTATATAATGAATAAATAAAATCTAATTAGGTGCATTTTTCGAGAAAACTTCGCTTTTTAACCGTTTAATTTTATCATGCAATTCAAAATTGCTAGATACCTTGATACTGGCTGATAATATATATCTGATCTGATGGAACGGCTGAGTACGGTTAACCAAGAATGCGGTTTATTAATTAACAAAGTTTATGATGATATAACAACACCAGATGAGATATCAATTTAATGATAGCACCTGTAGAGAGAGAGAGAGATAGATAGATAGAGAGAGAGAGAGAGAGAGAGAGAGAGAGAGAGAGAGAGAGAGAGAGAGAGAGAGAGAGAGAGAGAGAGAGAGAGAGAGAGAGAGAGAGAGCTACCAGGTTTAAATTTTAAATCGTAATAAATAAGTGTAAGAACAGCAGAAAGAAAAAAAATAAGATACAAATGGCGAAAACAATCTTTGTTAAAATGTAGTACCTATTATTGGGTAACCGTCGTCATTGTCAATATCATCAGTGATTCTTCCTCTCATGTTTGAGAACTGTCGACCAGTTTCACATCTTGCTGACAATTTTCCCCCGTAGCTCACGCGGTCTCCTGCCATTTGAATCAATGAGCCTAGTTTCTCCAGTCGCCTTTTCAATTCGGTCCAACTATCTTTTCGGCGGTCTTTCGCGCTACCTGCTGCCCTCGATTTTTCGCCTGTATGTCCAGCTTCTCAAGATTTTCGGCCTACGGACTATATGGCCGAAAAAGCGGGGGAAAATCTGGAAGCCTACGCGGAATATCTCCTTTGTATACTGAGCTCGTTTATAATCGAATTGTTCGTCCTGTTTTCCGTCCACGCGATGCGAACCATTCTTCTGTAAGCCCACATTTCGAATGCATCAATTCGAAATTGTGAAATATTGAACTACGTACGCATTTTGTGAAATTTTATATTTCCCCGACATAGAATTTGAAGAAACAAGTTTAAATACTAACTCTATAAATTGCATTTATAGGTAAATTAAAGGAAACTGGAATACCTTGGACATATTAATCAACGAAAAAAATATGTTTTGCTGCAATTGATTACGCAAGGGAAAATATCTAAACGAGAAAAGTTGAGACGAAAATGAATTTCAATGTTGCGTAATCAGGGTGTATTGTTTAATTGTTCTTCTGTAGAGCTATTTAGAACAGATACTCGCAAAATAAGAAATGCCATTATGATAGACAACCTTCGTTAGAAGGGGACACTCAAAGAAGAAAAAAATTTCTAATAATGAACGGTGAAAAAATAATTAGGTTACTGAGGAACATTAAAATGAATTGAAAAAAAAAACAGGCCCAGTGATTTATTGGGAAACGACCGGTCAAATGATGTAATGAATATTACCGTGATGGCTTCTAAATGTCGAGATTATTTGGTGTAGAATTTGATTCTCGGCAAAAGTCTGGCATCTTTTTTCACCTATCGTTTCATCCATTACAAGAAATGAGGACCTTCCTCCGTTGAAATACGAGTACATATAGCCTGCATAAAAGCATATCCGAGGTCGTAATAAAAAAATTTATATCACAGGAACTTTAATCATAGTCCATTAGACATTTTTTTCTTTTATAAATTAAACATGAAGACAAAGTAAACATGAAAAAGCAATCTTTTAACATTAAAAAGCCAAAAAAAGTCCCGGTAAAAAATTATATACTCTTTGAATAAGGTACTGAAAATTAAATAAGCTTATAAGTAGAGTATGGGAATATAAGGGATGAAAAGAGATTAAACACGTGGGTGTAATAGAATGGCAAGCAGCAGGTAGGGATGGATGTATGCTAGTGAATGGTTTTTTCACTCCCACCCACCAGAATGCGCAACAAGAGAAGTAAAAAAAGGTGCAGTATGACAAAACTTAGAGAGAGCGCCTACGCTGTAACCTTTAAACTTTTAAAGGCTGATTTATAAGCAATACTATTTTAAATTTAAAGTTTTCACGATAAAATATTATGTTATTATTAACCTGGCTTTGCTCGGGTTATCAATTCTTAAATGTTTTTTCAAAATTAATTTTCAATAAATTTTGTCTTGATACGCGTATAATGTAGGCAAACTTTATAAAATTAAAAGACAACCAAAATAAATCCACATTAGTGAATAACGAGGCCGTTAAAAATTCAAATTTTTATACTATTAATTTTTATTACTTGACGTATAGGTTTTTTTTAATACAGTGTATAAAACGTTAAAAATATGAAGTACGAATAGAATGGTGGAATTCCTAATTAAAAACGTACAGAAAAACTTTTTAAAATTTTATTAACTGTAGAGTTGCGCTAGCATCAATATCAAGTAAAAATCAGGTTTAAAATTCCCTGTAAGATCAGGTAAAACATCTCTGTTACAATGGTACCTGTATCATAACATATAAAAACCTTTTTCACAATTGTAAACATCCCTGCAAAACATATAGAAATCTAGGGAAAAATATTGTTTTTTCCCCAAACGAAATCTTGATTAATTAATAAACAGTTGAAGATTTGTGTGGGAATACGACGATAAGATAATTTTATAGCTAGGATCTGAACCCGGAATTATCAGGATGAAAAGATAAATCAATTCCACTCAACAAATGAGACCGACAGAACGTCAAAATTTGGCATAAATATTAGTGTTTTCAGTCAAAGAGTCATCGTTCTTCAAAAAAAAAAAAATAATAAAACTTAAGATATTTTAAAGTTGGGAACGTGGAACTAAACCTTTAAGGATCTAGGTTCAAATCCGGGAACCTAAATCTTAGATATAGATCGTGGATACCGGTGTTCTTTGATGGTTGGGTTTCAATTAACCACACATCTCAGGAATGGTCGAACTGAGACTGTACAAGTCTACACTTCATTTACAATCGTACATATCATTCTCATTCATCCTCTGAAGTAATACCTAAACGGTAATTCCTGGAGGCTAAACAGGAAAAAGAGAGAGATCTTATACCATATGAATAGCCTTCATAAAAATTAATATACATATGACCTTGGGATTTTTTTTAAGGTCATACAGCTAACCATCAGGCAATGTTATACGATAGTGTAAAGTCAATTTTATGCTCTTTCCCATAGTTTTCGAGATAAATGACCAGAAGAATAATAAATATTCCAGGAATATGATCTTCAAAAACGTGTAACTCGTACAACACTACCTCTGATGCTTAGCCGTATGACCTTCAAAAAAAAAGGTCCAAGGTCATATGTGTACTACATACATATTTCAATGTAAACTTTTCCGCTCATTTCATTGGTGGAGTCCAAAATCGGTCATAGTGTTGACCTTGAAATAAGGCCAAGGTCATCATGTGGTATTCCTTTCCAATCTGTGTACCTTTTTTTGGTATTTTTTTGTACTGTGCGTAGTTTACGACAAAAACCCCTGGAGCGATTAAAATGAAACACCTTGAAAAAATATCCAAGGTCATATAGTGACCACACATTTCAATGTAAAAGTTTCAGCTCTTTTCATTGTTGGAGTCAAAAATTATTCATTCCGTTTGAAAAAATCGTGTTAACCTTAAAATAACGGTCAAAGTCCAAGGTCAAATGCAAGGTCAACATGAAGTGTTACCGTTCAATCTGAGTAGGTAATTAATTTTCTATTGTACGTATTAAACGATAAAATCGTCTGGAGCTGTTAAAATGAAACACTATCATCACATCTATTTATATAAGAGCCAAATCTGAAACAACTGGAAGTGAAAATCCATGATTTTTTCATTAAAATTACTTCACAGTTAGGGAATACTAAAATTTTGAAGGCAGTAATTTTTTACTAAAGATTATTCTAAAAGAATACTAACAAAAGAAAATCACCAACAAAAAAAGAATTTAAAAAATCCTTACCAATTATATTACATTAAACTAACCCTCCCTTGGAAATTTAACTAAAGACCTTATAGTTCATCCAGAGACTTCCACATGGAACACAATTCTAGGGATAGACAATGATTTTCCTTTGATCCTTAAGACTCTGACCTTAGGGAAGTCACATCTATTCTAGGGGAACACTTTTATACTAGGAAAAAACCGATTTCATTCAGGATATTATCTTTCCTGATCTATTCACAAAAAAATCATAGATTAGTAATGTTACACCCTGAGTGAATATAATTCAATATTCCAAAGAATGTTTTTTCTGAAATTAGAAAGGATAGACAGTGTATGAAAGACATTAAAAGTAGGTTAACACGATGAAGGAGATGCCTTTATACAGAAAAAGAAATTTACCGAGTGTGACCGATGAGTTATCAAGTGTAAACTATAGCGGAGAACGGGAAATGTGCACGCTACTTCCTTCTGTTACCATGACAACTGCATTCCTAACAATCTCCTTCTCTTCTATCAAAATAAGGTCTATAATTAATATTAAATATAGAATTATTTAGCAATAGAAATTAAAAGAAAAAAATGTATACAGTATATTAATGGTAAAAATACAAAAGTCCAAAAAAACAGTCGTTTTGAAATAGGGTTTGATCATCATACGGTTGTCTGCCCTTAGGCAGGTCCCTTGTACTTTTTCTTCTAATTTTTTGAGCCTTCGTAGTTTATTTCCTTTAAGATAATCTATAGTTTTTAACTTTTCCGGTTTTTTTTACACCTTCTACTGATTTTTTTTATTAATTCTTCTCCTGTTATGTCCTAGTCATAATTGTTCTAATTAAGCGTCAATCGTTAACTCTCCTCAAAACTTTTTCATTTTTTCGTTATTTGTTAATTTAATTCTCCACGTTCACGTTTCACATGCCTCCATCCGGTCTTACTTTTTCCTTAACTTCCACTTATCATGTCCATATAGTACATCCCAAATTTCGTAAAACGCTTTTTCAACTCCATATAATAATATGTTTCTGCTTAATGCATCTTTAATCATTATAATTGTTATTAAAAAATTATTTTTATAATTTTCTGTTAACATTTTACACTAAATACTCTATACTACATGTTCAATTCTTCCTTCTTTTATGCAGATATTCGTTGGCTTATTGTTTTCCATCCTTATTACTTTTGTTTTCTTAATATTCATTCCTTATTGCACAACGTCTTGGAAATTTTGAAGTCATCTGTTGAGTATGTTGAGCATCATTTCCTAATAAAACACCATTTGCCAGTCATAAAGAATTTATTTCATTTTCTCCTACGCTGACTCCTTTACGTGAATAAGTTGGTTGTTAAAGTTTAAAATAAAGAAGATTGAATGAAATGAAGAATCTATGATAGATGGTTAAAAAGAACAACAAATAAATTGATAAATTGTTTGCTTACGTAATCGAAATCATCATCAGCCTGACTCCATAGGAAAAGACTTGTGACGATCCCGGTCGATACACCAACTTCATTCTTGGCTCTGATTGGCTTTATCGGCGGTCGTCTTTAAGACCCCCCTATATCTGATAACACGTCACATCATCATTGTGGCGTCTGTCGGGATGCCAACGATGCAAACTAACTAGACAGACATTTCCATCAGTGTTTTACACGACTTATTATCGCCTTCGTACGGCTTCTTTCAACCACGACCACCTGTCATAACTGACAAATTGATATATTTACGCAATCGTAATCGGTTCATTTTACAATTAAAGGTAAAATACAACGTAAAAACTAAAACAGAAGAAGGAATGAGAAGTGCATCAAACCAGTCAAGTGGCTGAGGACGAAAAGGAAAGCATAATAAACCTTCACATAAAAAATCTAATGTGAACACCACATAACTTCCTTGTACGCCTACTAAATTACATACAAATTATTAAAAAATTACAAGTAATTTTATTTCATTAATAATTTCTGATACTTATATCAGTTTTTTAATTGTTATTATTGAATTATTTATTGTAAAACTTTTTTTTACAATCAAAGGATAATAATTATTAATAAATCAATATATTAAAAAAAAATGAAGTCGGATTGGAACCGATGTGCCTTCCCCTTGTACGATCCAAATATTTATGAATTATAATTTTATTTGGCTATAACTCTGGAACCAATAAAAATAAGTACCACTTTATGATATAACGTTGAAAAGCTCTCTATGAAGGCTTATTACTGCAGTTACGAAAAAGTACAAAATCTAAATTGGATTTTTTTGGTCATTTTTGGTCAAGTCGATTGCAATCAAAAGGGAAGGTGTACAACTAGATGTTACAAAGGTCCTAAATTTAAAATTTCAAGATTCTACAGCTAACCGTTTTTGAATTATGCGAGATACATACGTACGTACAGACGTCACGCCGAAACTAATCAAAATGGATTCAGGGATGATCAAAATAGATATTTCCGTTGAAATCTGAAAACCGAAATTTTTCGTGATCACAATACTTCCTTTTACTTCGTACAAGAAAGTAAAAGGATTACTGCGTACACAAATTAAATTTTTTTTTAAATCTCGGGCACGGATTCCGGCCTCTTTTCTACAGAAAATCTTCTAAAATTTTCTTGGACGTTTTCATCCTATAAAAAAATATTAATGGAATAAAAATTCTTTTATCTTCTTTTTTTGAAAAAAAAATTCCTCGAACCGGGCACTTCTCTATTTTTTTGGTAAAAAATTAAATTATAAAATTCGAGATATTATTAAATTGATTACGGAATTGGAACTAACAATTATTGATTATTAATAACTAATTCGGCGAGTAGACTTTTTTATTTCATATTAGCCTATTACAAGAAATATCAAGGACTATCATTATAGAATGAATCATCACATAATAACTGATTCCTTTCACATTTTTACTTCTAAGCCAGTGTATTAATATAAATCTTTAACAATAAAAATTACATTAAAATTTTTATTATAACTTATAATTACAGTTAAATTAAAAACGTTTTTTATCTTAATTTTGATTCTATAAGGGAATCGAACAAGGACCTTTCGATACAACAGTCGGACAATATATTGTTTGAACTATTAAGGTTACTAATTTTGGAAAATGATTGTTCAAAATTTAAAAATTACGTACCTTTAATGTAAAAATAATGCAAAAAAAAAGAAATACGGAAATTATATAAGGGACTCAATATTACATATACAAGAACGCTCAGGATTACCCAACAAAAACTGCTTCCCAAGTTAGGGTGTGTTTTTGTAGATTCAACGGACAGCAGTTGGATTCTCGTACTCCCGAGCGAAAAAGACCCGAGTCCCGACGGAAATGCCCAACTCAGGGTGTCCTCGTTAGAGGCATTGGCATAAAGACCGAGTCTCGGCTCCCGGAGTGGGGACCCAGGGACGGCACAGCCGGGCCTGTTGGATCCTACTCTGGGGGTTTGAGACGGGCGCAAAGTGAGATCCGACCGGCGGGCCGAGACGTGTAGGCCCGTTAGAAGACACTGCCCTGGGCTGTGTAATACTTAACTGCAGGATCCGGCCCGGAGGAGAATGAAATAAAAGACTGATAGAAATTGATCCCGAATAAGCCAACAACCAAAGCTACCCAGATCAAAACGACACAATTACGAATGACGGTATAATTCCACGGATCTAAAATTCTTCATGAGAATTATGAATCTCATAATTGTGAATTCGCAATTAGATGTCCGAGAACCACTACATACCCGGAAGGATCTCCGGGAATAAGGAAGATAATATAATAAAGGTAAATTTCTAATTCCAATTTCAATTTCTTCGTCTAACTTTCGTTTTCCTCTTTTTAAAATTCATACATTAAATTTCTTATTGAAGGAATTTCCCCTCAAGCAATGGATTACAAGAAAAAATAATCTGACCACGAACGGGCCATAAAATGAGCCGAAAGATCTATTAAAGACAAGTCAAGACGCCCATTCTCTCTACAACTTCTCAAAGTATGTTTACCTTAATCTTCGGAGAAAATTACTGATCAAATATTTTTAACCGATTACTTCAAATATTTAACAAATCTGATTTTCCTTCAGATTCCCACGAGAACATAATCAGACTACAAAAAAATTTCATTTAGCCCAAAAGTTTTGTTTGGTATAATATCCCATGGCTTCACTCAAATCCACTTTAAAGTACCAGGCTGTACATGTATGTAATACAGGGTCATTCACGGGAACCGGATTTTTTTGAAGTGGGTTGTACTCGGGCGTTCGTGGTGGGAGGGGCACGTGGCTGGTGTCTGAAGTTTCCTTTGTTCACAGCATTTACATTTTAGTCGTTGAGATGGAGCCGTGGACGCTAGACCAACGCCTGTACGCGTATGACAGTTTTGTGCGAAATGACAAATCCGTAACTGCTGTTCAGCGAGATTTCTGCCGTCAGTTTAATATCCATCGTAACGCAAGTGTCCCTTCTCGTAACACAATATTGCGACGGGTAAACAACCTTCGAACAAGCGGTTCAATATTGAAGAAAAAACCACCGGATCCCCGACGAACTGCTAGCACTCCGGAGAACATCGAACGAGTAAGGGAAGCCATTGTCAGAAGCCCACGTCGCTCTATTCAGAGGCATTCAGCAGCGCTTCAAATGAGCACAAGTACGGTAAAACGAATTCTGCATACAGACCTGCATTTCCATCCTTACAAGACAGCCGTCGAGCAGCAGTTAAACGAGCAAGATTTCACGCAGCGATTACAATTTTGTCGAAAAATGCTTACCGTTTTTTAAGAAAATGAAAATGTGTTATTGTTAATGAGTGACGAAGCCCGTTTTCATCTGAATGGCTTCGTCAACAAATAGAATTGCCGGTATTGGGCAGAAAGAATCCCACATCAGCTTCACGAGAGACCACTTCATAGCCCAAAGTTGACTGTCTGGTGTGCAATAGGAAAGGTCGGTATTATTGGACCATATTTTTTTGAAGAAAATGACGCTGCCGTAACTGTTACATCTAATCGTTACATTGCGATATTGAATAAGTTTTTCATCCCTGAGTTACGAAACCGGGGAATCGATTTTCAAAATGTGTTATTCTAGCAGGATGGAGCTACAGCGCACACGGCGAGGGCAACGATGGCTGTTCTCTGTAACTTGTTTCCGGGACGGATCGTTTCCAGATTCGGCGACATTCCTTGGCCCCCTCGGTCCCCCGACTTGAGTAGTTGTGATTTTTTTCTGTGGGGTTTCTGAAATCAGGTGTGTACGGCAATAAACCGCGTACATTAGAGGACCTAAAGATCGCAATTCGTCATCACGTCACCCATATTGATGTAGACATGCTGCAAAGAATTGAGGCCAGTTACCGTGAAAGGCTACAACAATGTATTGCCCAAAATGGACATCACTTGCCGGACATAATTTTTCGTTCATGAGTAAGTAACAAATGTTAAATTTTATTTAACAAGTGTTTCAGTACCAATAAAATTTTTTTAAAGTAAATATTCAATTTTTTATGATTATTTAACACCCGGTTCCCGTGAATGACCCTGTATAATAAACTGGAAATATAAATTAAATAAAATGCCCTTATTTTGAAGGTAGATTCCAGGAAAACAAATTTATCTAACAGCAAAAATCTATACATAGAATCAGAAGTGTTCTGAGGAAGTTAATCTAACCCATTTTATCAACTTATTGAAATTAATTTTGCCTAATTCTGTGTATAATAGATAAAATATATCTGGTTTTATTAGTTCGATTAATTAAAGTGAAATATTAAAGAACATCCGGTAATTTAACGAAAGCATATCATGGATTACATCAGATCAATAATTTAGTCAAAATGTAATCCCAAAATTTTATTATAAAAAAAAGTAATAAAATAATAATAAATAAAGATCAACTAACATAAATACACACAAGAAGTTAAATAGCTACAAATTTAGGTTATTTTATTCTATTCAAGTACAAGTAACTTAAAACTAAATCTTATCGGAAATGAGCACGTTTCTCAATAAATCAAGATAAATCGAAATACTTCTTTTTTTTTAATCAATATATAATACGAAAATTCATATAAATAATAAAATACTTTTGTAATTTATTACAAATAATAATAATAATAATAATAATCATGAAAAATTAATTATCCAAACAGCGATCGTATGAAACTTGTAATACGGTAACGGATACAAACTAACTAATAGGAATAAATGAACTATTCTCTACAAAGGACAACAAACTTAAAACATTATTTCTGTTCACCGTAATGAATTATCAAAGTATGATTAACTCAATTTCTGAAAATGACTCGTACACTTATTTCTACAAAAACTTCATTAATAACTATTCATGATTATGAATAAAGACTTTAATCCTTTAATTTCCTTTAAATATACTCCGATAAATAAATAAATTGTATGAATAATCGAATATAATAGTAGATAAAACTGAAACACTCGATATATTTTTGGTGATTTTGATTATCCGAGCCAAACGAGAAAAGTTCTCCCCGAAAATGACACAGCCACTTATTTCCAAGAATAAGCAGTAAATGGAGAAAAAAGATAATAATTATAACAAAATCGTAATAATAAAAAAGTAACATTCCTTACAAAGAAAATTGGGAAAATTTGAAACTCGAATTTTTAATAAACAATGGTTATAAGAAAAAAAACCCTGACAACAAATCTTTTACACTTTCATCACACAGGTTATTGGTTATTTATTTATTTTTTTTTTTATTACATTTAAGACCATAATGGATCACTTTAGTTATTTTTTTTTTTTTTTGGCAAGTTCTTTCTTTTCTTGCTGATTTGTTGTTTTTCAGCTTTTCTTTTTTGCCAGTAATTTCTAAGCGTTTCAGATCTTCTTGCCCTTTCTTGTTCAGAGTACACCCGGCTCATTGTTTTCTTGGGTTTTGATAGGAATCTTGTTTCTTTATTTTTTAATTTCTCATAGTTTCCGGTTTTCGTTTTTACATTTTCACGGGTTATGTCTAATTCCTACATATCTTTCTGTACTTCGTATAACCAGTTCGGTCTGCTTTTCTTGTTCGATTATCCGTCTGATAAGTCTGGTCTCTTCCATTCTGAAAATATGTCCTAGAAAGGAAATTCTCTTCTTTCTAAATTTATTAGTTATCGGGATGATCGTTTTGTAAATCTCTTCGTTTGGAATAATTCTCCAAATCCCGTCTTTTTTAATGTTTTTCGCGATGCATCGTCGTAGAATCTGTCTTTCAATCTTTTCCAGTTTGTCGGTAAACCTTGTCTGGCACGGTCCAAATATGGTTTCGCATCCGTAAAGTATTTCTGGTTGGATAACTGAGTTATAACGTCTTATTTTTGTGTTTATAGACATGCATTTTTTGTTATAGATGTTTTGTGTTTTTATTGTGGCTTTGATGAGTTTATTTATTCTTTCATTCCAGTTTGGATTTTCTTGGAGGTTGTGCGTGATGTTTTCCCCCAAATATTTAAAGTTTTCTGCTAGTTCTATGTCATTATTGTTTATTTTTACTTTGCTTATGCATAGTGGGTCTCTCACCATAATTTTGGTTTTTTCGTATGAAATTTTTAGACCAATTTTTCCTGCAATCTCTTCCGGTGTTGACAGTTGGTATCTGGCCTCTTCTATATTTTGGGATAGTAGGGGTAAATCGTCCGCAAAGCCTAGGCGATTTACTGAGATACCTTTTCCAATTTTAACGTTGTTTTTATTTAAATTTTTCCAATACCGTATTATAAATTCAAGGGCACAGTTGAATAAAAGCGGTGACAGTCCATCTCCTTGTCTCAGTCCTGTTTTGATCAGATATTTTTCCCCTGAATTTAACCTTGGATTTGGTATCCGTTAGTGTTAGTCCGATGATTTTGACTAGTTTTGGGTGAAGCCCTAAATTTCTCAGGATTTTTAGCAGGGATTCTCGATGTACACAATCATATGCTTTCTTGAAATCAATGGTTATTTATTTTTATATTATAGAAAAATAAAAATACGCGAACAAAGTTTCAAAAAACTCAAAAATTCGATATTTTTAAACTTTGACCGGCTCTTCTAACCGCAATATTGCACCCCAAAATATTTTTTTGGCCACTTGCACTACTACTATTGTTCTTAGGAAATGATAAAAAAAAAAAATCCGTTAAAAAAATGTGCTATAAATAAAAACATAACGTTTATCGATTTTGGGGGAACGAAAGAAGAAAATGGCGGGCAACATTTTTTTTTTAAATGGTAAGGTAAGCATGTACTCGAACTTAATATAAAGCGGGATAATATTGGCATAGTTTTGAGAAGAGAAACTATCTACCCCCCCCCCCTCACGATGGAGATATTGACCCCAAAATTTTATCAATCAATTGCTCCGTACACACGACTCTCAGGACCAAATTTCATCAAAATTGGTTCATCCACTCAAAAGTTATTAAGTTATTAAGCCAACACACGTACATACGAATATTACCCCCACCACTTTTTTTAGGTTTCCTGAACTGTTTATTCAAACGTCGATAAATGAAAAAATACTGTACCCCTTTTTTTTAATTACCGTACTAAATATCGATAAAAATAATTGTACTTTTTCTATTAGGTTACGAAGTTCTTTAAATTGAATTAATGAAAAAAATATAAGCAAAATTTTCAGTTTTTATTCATAGAATTAAAGGATTTACTAATAACTTAAAATAAAACCAATATACTATATTAAATTATTTTAAAACTGCGTGATATTTTTATGAATTGTCGCTACAGTAAAGTACAACAAAACGAACATTAATAATACTCAATTTCATAATGTAATTTACGATTTATTACTTTTCTGTTTAATTATTTTAAAACCAGTCTTTAATCCCAATGACAAAACAACTGTCTTCGATTTAACCACATGTTAATAACTGAAGAAAGAAAAAAAAAAGTAAATTTTCTTTGTGAACAATGATAATGTTAAATATTCCTATATAATACGAACAGATCGTTATTTAACATAATAGTACCGCGCCATCCAAATAAAACATACGAAATTCTTCATCTGGTATCGAATTTAAAAAAAGAATTACACATTTAACTTGTGCTGGCCAACCTTGGATTGTTAATATCATCGAGTTGAATAACATTTTCGGTATTCTTAAACGTTTTATTTGTGAAAGCAAGCGACAAAACGGCACGATTATTAAAACATTTAATTTATAAATTAAAATCTACTCGTATTTCTTAAATAACGATAATAAAATTAATTTAACAAAAAAATTTATAACCGTAAACGTAACAATTCGACAAATATTTCGATTTTATTTTTCTATTTAAAAAGATTATTATAAAATATTTATCAAAAACTAAATTTTTTATTAATTTGTGGTAAATCAATTTTAACTTTAAAATAAATGAAACGTAATTAAAATCAAACATTTTAATTATATAAAATATAATTCCCATATTTCGATAATTTTTAATTTTTAGAAGTTAAAAAAGCTTGGATATAAGAAAAAAATGTTTAATATAAAACGAAACTTTGATTGTTTAGATGAAATTTTACCCACCGATTAATTTACAAAAAGAATTACGTGAACAGTATTATAAGGTTTACATTATATATAAATTTTCCAAAAGTTTTAAAAATCAGTTAATATTTTTATACATCCTTAAGAAAAAGCTGGCAAAGTATTGCATGACTTTTTCGGCTATTAATAATAAAAATTAAGAGACAAAAATAAGGGTTTTTTAAAGATGAGGAATAAATTTTAAGAAAAATTCCTCTAAAAATTTTCATATTGTTATGCTTAACAAATTTGTTTAAATAAAGTTCTCTCTAAATCTAAACCCCCCTTTTTTTACTTTTAAGACCATAATGGATCACTTTAGTTCATTTTTTTTTTTTTTTGGCAAGTTCTTTCTTTTCTTGCTGATTTGTTGTTTTTCAGATTTTCTTTTTTGCCAGTACTAAAGGTTTCAGATCTTCTTGTTCAGAGTACACCCGGCTTATTGTTTTCTTGGGTTTTGATAGGACAATGTTTCTTTATTTTTAAATTTCTCATAGTTTCCGGTTTTCGTTTTTAGTTTTTCACGGGTTACGTCTAATTCCTCCATGTATTTCTGTACTTCGTATAACCAGTTCGGTCTGCTTTTTGTTCCAGAAAAGTTCGATTATCCGTCTGATAAGTCTGGTCTCTTCAATTCTAAAAATATGTCCTAGAAAGGAAATTCTCTTCTTTCTAAATTTATTAGTTATCGGAATGATAGTTTTGTAAATCTCTTCGTTTGGAATAATTCTCCAAATCCCGTCTTTTTTAATGTTTTTCCCGATGCATCGTCGTAGAATCTGTCTTTCAAAACCCCCTTTAGTAACAGCTAAAATAAGAAAAAAACAAATTTCAAGAAACGTTTCCTCATTTTTGACACCGGGATCTGCCTGCATTTTAAAACAAATTTTAGATATAGCTCTATGTATGAAGTATAAACTATCAGAAAAATTAATCCGAAAAAGAACAGAGCAAAAGAACAAAAAATATATACTCGTATTTCAATTTTAAAAAGTGGGAGATACTTTTTTGAAAAAAAAAAATCTTTTTTGATCATTTATACATGCATTGGAGGTAATAAATTTTCTTTGATAAACCCTTCCATAAAAAGACTCTTAAGAAAATCAAAACTGGGTTTTTCACGACATTCCCCACCCCCTTAATGAATTTTGAAAAAACTAATACGATGAATATATATATATATAAGCATATATAGAAATATTTGAGGCAAATTTGAAGAAAATCGGTTCGGTCAGTAATGAGATAAAAGGCCAAATGCACTGCGACGTACATACATTATTTTTTTTTTTTTTTGTCTAAATGAACTACATCCTAAAACGTAAACATTTACAAAAAAAAAACCTTTGTCTCATTTTAGACACGTTCACCATACTTTCCCCTTTAATATAAAACTAACTATTCTAGCTACATTCCCCGGGAAAATAAAAAAGATTTTTCCACGAACACCGACTCAATAAACTGACAATTTATTGTAGAATCATCACTTTGGGTTAAGTTGATGTGTAGGTCAAACCTTTCTACATAAAGAGAGCGACGAAGCTGTGACCCGTAAAATCAATGCATCCTCGAAATGATCTATAGGGGGATGGATTGATCCTTGACCGACTAGAGTGCTCTTGTTTCCTTTCTAGTGTATGCACAGTAACCCTAACAGATTAAGTGTCTATCGTCTGAATCAGTGATAACCAAATTGCTCCTAAAATACAATTGGGAATGAAAATGCATCTCTTAAAAGATAACGATTTAAGAATACTTAATAACGGCCAACAGTCGGGTGTTAAAATAACAAAGATAAGTTTAGTAAACTGGTTTCGGTAGATCACACCAGTAAACAACGCTCTAAGCATTTCCAATTAATGCTACTGGAATTTATTTAAGTTCAACTTAGTCGCACTCATCAGTTTTTTTTGGTTTTTTTGTCTTCAGTCATTTGACTGGTTTGATGCAGCTCTCCAAGATTCCCTATCTAGTGCTAGTCGTTTCATTTCAGTATACCCTCTACATCCTACATCCCTAACAATTTGTTTTACATATTCCAAAAGTGGCCTGCCTACACAATTTTTCCCTTCTACCTGTCCTTCCAGTATTAAAGCGACTATTCCAGGATGCCTTAGTATGTGGCCTATAAGTCTGTCTCTTCTTTTAACTATATTTTTCCAAATGCTTCTTTCTTCATCTATTTTCCGCAATACCTCTTCATTTGTCACTTTATCCACCCATCTGATTTTTAACATTCTCCTATAGCACCACATTTCAAAAGCTTCTAATCTTTTCTTCTCAGATACTCCGATTGTCCAAGTTTCACTTCCATATAAAGCGACACTCCAAACATATACTTTCAAAAATCTTTTCCTGACATTTAAATTAATTTTTGATGTAAACAAATTATATTTCTTACTGAACGCTGGTTTAGCTTGTGCTATTCGGCATTTTATATCGCTCCTGCTTCGTCCATCTTTAGTAGTTTTACTTCCCAAATAACAAAATTCTTCTACCTCCATAATCTTTTCTCCTCCTATTTTCACATTCAGCGGTCCATCTTTGTTATTTCTACTACATTTCATTACTTTTGTTTTGTTTTTGTTTATTTTCATGCGATAGTTCTTGCGTAGGACTTCATCTATGCCGTTCATTGTTTCTTCTAAATCCTTTTTACTTTCGGCTAGAATTACTATATCATCAGCAAATCGTAGCATCTTTATCTTTTCACCTTGTAATGTTACTCCGAATCTAAATTATTCTTTAACATCATTAATTGCTAGTTCCATGTAAAGATTAAAAAGTAACGGAGATCGGGAACATCCTTGTCGGACTCCCTTTCTTATTACGGCTTCTTTCTTATGTTCTTCAATTATTACTGTTGCTGTTTGGTTCCTGTACATGTTAACAATTGTTATTCTATCTCTGTATTTGAACCCTAATTTTTTAAAAATGCTGAACATTTTATTCCAGTCTACATTATCGAATGCCTTTTCTAGGTCTATAAACGCCAAGTATGTTGTAACTCATTAGTTATCGGTTATATAATACAAAAAAATTAAGTACCCACACTTTAATCATTTTATCCAGTACACATAATGAATGAACCGCTTATCGTGTAAAATTGGGACTTTTAATAAAATCAATTATAAAATAATATATTATACGTGATATACTTTATAATGTAATTTTGATTCTATTGTGGCAAATACCAAATGGAACCCCGCTGACACATCAAACGGATTCATTGTTCTTGTTTTTCCTACCTTATAGCAATAATAAATATCAGATATATTATCTGGTAATTAACAAAGGAGCTATTTATAAGCAGCAAATTTGGCATAATATTATAAGAAAATTGAAAAGACTACACGGTTCAAAGTAAATACGTTATAGCTGAACAGCATAATTTTTAAACTCACTGAATTAAAGTTTAATTTTTTATTATCAAATGTAATACTACAATACAGACCGTTTTATCGTTATAAACGAATAAATGAAAAATTCAAAAGAGTTTTACAGGGTTTTTTATAGCGTAGATTGAAATTTTAGGAAAACCCTTCATTTCCTAAGGTCACTCCGGTAATTTAAACTAATGAAATCTCTATTGTGATAATTCAAAATTTTATATATGTACGTATTCTAAGAAATTAAGATAATAAAATTAAAATAATTAAAAATAAAACTTCGTATACGATATCGTAATTTTATCAAAGCATTTAAAAAAGTTAGTAAAACAAATAAACCACCTAAAAAAAAAATACGGTTAAAATTTCCTTCAAAATGACAGAACTCCCTTAAATATGAAATATTGAAAAATACATGAGGGCACTGTGGATGCCAGTCATGATCGCCTCCGATGTACAAAGCCACCTATTAAAACAGCAACTGCTACCACAGGAAGGATTTAACCTAAATGACGCCTGGCGTCAAGAATCGACCACAAAGCAGAATAACCAAATCCCAAATATTATTCAAAAGCCGCCGGGTTTTGACTTACCACGTAAGCATGGTCAACGATAAACAGAATACGAACTCAACATGGTAGGTGCGCCGCCTATTTCCTGTATAAATAGGGTAAAACACCGATGCGAGTGTGGTGAAAGTCAAACTGTTAAAAACATCAGAGAAGTTTGCCCTAGGACAGCTTATGAAGGTACTCCTGAAGATTTCCTGATAGGAAATCCAGAATCAGTAGATTATATTACTTTTTTAGACATTTGTTTGTAATTTTTTACTATAATTGGTGTTGCGTCTTGATGCCATACGCTAAATAAATTGAAAAATCAACCAAGTCAAAAAATTTAAATATCTGGGAGAAATAATCCAAATTAATAGTTTAGATAAAGAAGCCGATCAAACAAGAACAAAAAAAAAATTGGGATTAGCCCACCAACCATCAAAAAATATTATATAAAAATAGAACATCTCAATAAAATCCAAAATCAGCCATTACAATACGATACGCAACAGAATGCATCTTTAGTTTAAAAAGATTAGGTGAAATAAATGCAATAGAAAAAACAACAGTAAGGAACATCTTGAGAAAACCCTTAGGACCGATAAAAATACGCGAATACGATTACAGATTCATAAATAATAAAGATCTTTATAAAAAAAATGAAAGTGACAAATTATCATCAGAAATTCAATCGGAAAAAGAAGAGCTATATTCTTAGTTTATCTTATGATTATAAATGATAGCAGGCTCACAAAACAAGTAATCTTCAACCATATTAAAAAAAGAACAGAAATCAAAAGATCGTACTGGTTCAAAAAGACATAAAAGATATGAAAATATCTGGGGGAAAAACATTACTTGATAGAACAATCGTCAAAAAAATTGGTACAAGATTTCGGGGTTTCCAAGAAAAGAAAAAAAGAAATCAACAAAGTCTGATTAAAAGAGAGAAAGTGACCCACCGGGTTGGTCTAGTGGTGAACGCGTCTTCCCAAATCAGCTGATTTAAAAGTCGAGAGTTCCAGCGTTCAAGTCCTAGTAAAGTGAGTTATTTTTACACGGATTTGAATACTAGATCGTGGATACGGGAATTCTTTGGTGGTTGGGTTTCAATTAACCACACATCTCAGGAATGGTCGAACTGAGACTGTGCAAGACTACACTTCATTTACACTCATACATATCATCCTCTGAAGTATTATCTGAACGGTAATTACCGGAGGCAAAACAGGAAAAAGAAAGAATACGAGAAAAGGTAAATACAAAGCGAAAGAATGAACTATTGTAGAAACAGGGAAGAGAAAAATAAATGCAAAATATTCCTTCACGGTCCTCACTTGGCCCAAGATTACTCAAACATCGTTAAGTTCTAAGTATTTATTTTGTATAAATTCTGTACAAATACCTATAATGGTCCCCATGAACGCTGGCGCTTGCGTTTAAATTATTGTATCTCGGTTAAAAAAATCTCACAATAAAAATAAAGGTATCGTCGGAAACTGCAATTATTTTTGCGCTAACTCGATTCGGCATTGACATAAAGGCCGAGTCCCGATTCCCGGAGTGGGGAACCAGGGATGGCGTAGCCGGGCCTGGTGGATCCTATTCTGGGGGTTTGAGGCGGGCGCAAAGTAAGATCCGATCGGCGGACTGAGACGTGGAGACCCGTTAGAGTAAAGGACATTCCCCTAGGTTGTGTAATACTTAACTGCAGGATCCGGCCCGGGAGAGAAGAAGAAAAACAAAGAAAGAAAAAACTGGATTCGGCCGATTTTAGTTACCGTCATTCGTTTGAAAATTTTATTTTTTCTCAATAATTATAATTAAGATTTAGCCCGAAACTAAGGCTATTTAACCGTTCAGGTCATTTCAAGTAAAACCATTACACTTCGGTTAAAATTACGTGCAGAAAAGAAGAAATTTCCGCTAATATCGGTAACTAATTTTTTTGGAAATCATATTGGTAGATTTTAAATTAATAAACATTCGCGTTTTATGGTAAGGATAAATTACAGGATAATAAAAATCTATTTTTAAAGTGGAATTATATGATGGATTGAAGGAATCATCTCGGCGAGCGGTACAGTCTCAACTACGTAAACCTTAAGTTAGTGTTCTAATCATGAATCCTTTACACTAGCGTTACTCAACCTTTCAGTATTTGCGACCTAATTTTCAATAATAATTTTCAACGCGCCCTCCCTCTCATACAATAATAATGTATTTTGAGTATTTTGACGCTAAAGCTACACTACGACCTTAATTACAAACCTTAAAAATTACCAAGAATAACAACATTTATTGATAATTGGCAACAACGATCAACAAAACCGGAATCGATACCACTCTACTGCTCTCTGCTATACGTCCACCGTATCGGACATTCTAGCAGCTCGTATTCGCGCATTTCGTATACTATTATAATTTGTAACATTTTACCTACGCGAAACCGGATTTTCTGCGGTGGCTGCTTTGAAGAACAAAATATATACATCAGCTAAATGTAGAAAAGAACTCAAGAGTGTCTATTTCTAATATTAAACCTTCTTTCGAAAAATTCGCAGCGCAAGACAAGCCCAAGGGTGATTACTAATAATTATTAAACTTGTTTTTAATCAGTATTGATAAGTATTTACTTATCAATACTAATTAAAAGTTAAGTACTACAAAGTACTGATACAATCATATTTATAAGGGTATTTTGTTTTGCTTTCATTTCAATAAATTAATAATTTTTTTAAATAATATTTTCTTTCCGATACGTTCGCGCCCCCAATTTAGTGTTATAACACCCCTCGAGGGGGACGTGTCCCACAGGTTGAAAAATACTACTTTACACCTCTCCAAGTGTTAATCAGTATTTATATTAATTATATTATACATAAATATATTATTAAAATTATATGTACACTTCAAACCTTGTATGAAATAAAAAAAGGGGGCCTTCCTTTAGGTTTATCAAACAAATAATAAAATGATAAATAACTAATAAAAATAATGAAATTATTAAGAAACGCGGTTTTTTTTAACCGTTGTTTCTTTGTTTGTTTTTTTCTTATTTAATTATTATTATTTGAAAACCAATATAAACTTTATTATTCGGACTTCTATGAAATAGTTTTCACTATTGGAATGAAATATTAAAAATATTTTATGTGTACGCCGTTACACATTTTCTAAATTTCAATGTTTTATATATAATAAACCGTCTAATGTTTACCGATATGATTTTGATGGCCTTTTTGTACTCTGTTATTCTCTTTATACAGCTAAGTCTTTGATAGAAACATTGAGAACAATTGTAAAAATAGAAATGTATGAAAAGAACTACACACAGTAATAATAATAACAATAGTATTTACAAAAATTATAATTTATAATATTAACGAAGTATAAAGTAATCTGATAAAACTATGTGAAAAGCAATAGTAAATGATGCGCATGTGTCTCTGTTCTATATAGAAACGAACAGGATGCACGTTCAACTACTACGTGTGGACGCGAATGTACTTTTTGAAAAATTGTTTCATAGCTTTCCTATCTCAATTAAAAACTTAGTACTACTAAATGCTTATTTTCAAAATATCTTATTCTAATTATTTCAAGGATTATAACGATGTGAGTTTTTTCCCCGTAAAATATTCATTGAAACTAAAGATAAGATTGTATCGTAAAACAACGCTTTAATAATTGTAGTTTTGGGCTAAATCTTAATTATAATTATTAAAAAACAATCGTTTAATCTACCTTTAAAAGTAGAAGATTTTTATTTCGATCGGTTTAAATTTTACGGTTAATCAAAGTTAACGTTCTCAAAAAAAAGTGCAAAAAAATCGTGAGTTTTCCGTTTGTCACGCCCCTAATTTTCAAACGGATGACGGTAACTAAAATCGGCCGAATCCAGTTTAGCGAAAAATTGCAGTTTCCGACGATACCTTCATTTTTATTGTGCGTTGCCTTTTAGCTCAGATACAACTGTTTAAAAACAGGCGCCATCCTTCATGGCGACCACTATAGTAATAATAATAACAATAATAACAATGATGATTAAAATGTAATTAAGATAACCAAAAAATAAATAAAAAGAAAGATGTAAATAACAAAATAAAATTTGACAAAATTTAATTTGTCAGCTTAAACCATGATTACATTCGAATAAAAACCACTTTTCAAACAATGCACTTGTTATCCGCTTAACCACGATAACCGACGAGTAGGCATTTCGACCACACGAAACAGATTAAAAATAATGCACGTGTGAGTTTGAGTTATCTCCTAACGGATGGTTAGATTTTCATAAAGTGTATCAAAATAAAAACATTTTTAAGTGTACCGATTACTTTTCAGTAGAAAATACGGCAAAAGGGACTGAATTATGGCTACGCTGGGTAGGGTTTAGCCCTCTCTAGTATACGTGTAAAAATTCGCTAAACCCTTAAATATAAAATAAAAACAAAAAAAAACATTTTCATTTAAATTTACAGCCAAAATAAACATTTTACCTGAAAAGAACTGTTAATAACAAACATTTTTTTTTTTAATGTTCATACATATTTGAAATACTTTTAGTTCAAATTATATTTAAAAGAAACTTTTGGGTTCCTTATTTAATAATAGTGCCCATCTTTTCCAAGTAATTTCCGTACAAAAAAAAAAAAAAAATATTAGAATTACATCTCTTAATGTTATATAATTGTCATAAAGCTAAAATAATCGAATACTAAGCAGTAACGTCAAAAAACAAAATTGTTGAATAATCAATACAGACGATATAATTTTTCCTTAAAAATATTTTTCATGAAGTTATATAGGGGGAAAAACAAAAAAAAAAACAACAGACATAAAAGTTGTTATTCTTTCCTGAATGGTTTAATTTTTTTTACTTACTTTTAACGCCGCAAAGGACCACTTTAGTCAGAATAATTCAATTCTTTTTTGCCGATCTTTTGGCCTTTAAGTTCTTAGCTTTTACTTTCTCCCAATATTTAGTCATTCTTAATGATCTTGCTTTACGATCCTCTTCTGAATAAACCCTTTTTGTATAATTAAAAGTTCTTACATTAAAGTTGGTATTCGGATCTTTAATAACAAATTTTAATTTTTCCGATTTATTAAGTAAATCTTCGTAAGTCAAATTTAATTTTTGTATGTCTTTAATTTCTTTGATCCATAATGGCGGATTTTTTAAAGACCAAAATCGATCGATAATTTTCTTAGTAATCCTATCCTGCGGAAGCGTGCACAGAAAGAAATTCGCTTCTTTTTCATAGTATCGATTAAGGATTCCAAGTTTTCATACAGAAATTTCAAAATTTTCATTTTCGTACAGAAATTTATTAGGCGATAATCTGTACTGATTTTCGTGTTTATATTTTTTGTTTATGCAGGTTCTAAACAAAGGTTCTAAGCAAAGGTTCAGTCCTATTTTTCTGATTTAATCTAAATAGTCTCGCTCGCGTAAGTAATTACTGGTTTAACCGCAGTTTTGTAATGCCTAATTTTAGTGTTAATTGAGAACGATTTTTTGTTGTATTTTTGGTTACTTGCAGCACTTTAAATAATTTATTAAGTCTTTCAGTCCAATTTTGTTTTTAGTTACAATTACAAGTAATGATCTCTCCAAGATATTTAAATTTTTTCTACAAGTTCTACTTTGTTTCCGTTAATATTCACAGAATTAATAACTAAAGGATCTATAGCCATCATTTTAGTCTTTTCGTAATAAATTTTAAGTCCAATTTTATTCGCAAGTTCTTCTATACTTGTTATTTGTATTCTGGCTTCTGCGATACTATTAGCTAATAAAGCTAAGTCGTCGGCAAATCCTAGGCAATTTAAATTTAAGTTATCTCTTTTGTATCCTATGTGAATATTTTTTCAAAATATTCACATATTTTTTAATATTGGTTTAATTATATAGAAAAATAATATAATACACGAAAAATAATTTAAAAAATCGATATTTTCTACTTTTCTTTGCTCCTCCACCCCAAAAATCACCATCCCAGAAAATTTTCTGATTTGTCATGTTTATTATGTTGAATGGAAGAAATTTTTTTAAATTCCACTTAAAGATGTACAACCAATAAAGAATTCCTAAGATTTCTTTTTTGAGGGCTGGAGGTGAACTATGAAGAAATTTTATTGATATATTATTATTAAAAGTTTAAATAAAATAAAAAAAGGTTTTACAAATTAAAAAAAAATAATAATAAATTTTTAAACTTTGATCGACTCCCCTACCCCAAAATATACTTTTTTATACTACTATTATCTAGGAATACATAAAAGAAATCTTTAAAAAAAATATGCAATAAATAAAATTTGGCTTTTTTTTTATTTTTGGGAAACATTTTTTTTTTAATGGTAAGATAAGCATGAACTTACTGAGCTTAAAATAAAGTGGGGTTGTGTTATCAAAATTTTGAAAAAATTGACCGCTAAATTTTACCAATAAATTACGCCATATACCGAGTCTCTGTACCAAATTTCATGAAAATCGGTTTATCCAATCAAACTTTATTAAGTTTCAAACACACCAACACATGTATATACAAACATTACCCCCTCCCATTTTTTGGGATCCCTAAGTCACGAAACGTCGAGAAGTGCAAAAACAAACCCGTATGCCATTATTTAACCGATTACCATATACTTTCCATCTTGCAGAATAGCTCTCCAGGTACGATGCCAGGGAAGTAAAAATAGTACGTGTTAAAAACATTACAAGAAACAACAATAACAATTTTATTACAATTAAATGAACATTTTGCTCACATGAACTATCAAAATTATATGAATTTCCACATCTGTGGCGAGGTGGTAGCGTCTTATGATTCTCATCTGAAAGGTCCTGGGGTCGAGTTCTTTCAAACGCCGCTACAAATTTTCTATTACAATTCCAAGTCAAAACTTTGAGCTTATTTAATGATTTAAACTAAAAAAAAATCCCGATGTTTTGCTCGTTACAACCTAATGTGATAATTCCCTATTTTAATACAATTATTGTATGTTTTTTTTTTTTGATGAAAAAATTTTTGTGATTATTGTCGGGCAGTTTATCTTTATATTATACATTTTCTCATCGAATACTTATTTGAAATGAAGTTTAATAATATATTTATTGCCTTAACAACAAGATAATATAATAATAAACGATAACAGGAAGCTAAAGTAACGTAAAATCGACAATCTATAGTCAACTGTAAATAGGAAGCTATGCACAAGAATGCATTATTGATATGCCAGCTACAACACAAAACACCCATAATAAAAACTAAGAAACGTTATTAAACACTGCATGATATTCATCTAATCTTACTTTTTTTTAAAGTATTGGTAAAATAAACTACAGCGTTGCCAATTTCTACGAATAACAGAAGATGACTTTTTATATAATTTAATGTTTACAAAAACGACCATTAACGCTACTGAATTTGTCTACGTAAAGACTAAGCTAAACAGTAATTGAAATTAATTTTTAAATAGAAGAAAAGAAAACATAAAACCGATTTCCAAACAAATAGAAATAAATACGCATTTCGATTATTAAACTATCATCATCAGTAAAAATATAATTGAGAAAATTAAAAATTGGCAGAATAAAAAACGATATTTATGAATACTAAGAAAAGTATTTCTACACGTATTTATGAAATTTAAAAAATATATATGTATCGTGAAAGGGAGTTAAAACCCCTAAGTAAAATCCGTACAGTCAGCTTAAAAAAAAAATATATATATTTTAATAATTTAACAACTGAATTATTCTTTTAAAAAATTATTCGTAATCAAAACGAATTATATAAAAGAAAACTTATAATACTAATTAAGCCAATAATTATCGAATAACAATACGGGGGAAATGCAACAACAACCTCAAAAATTTTTTCTTTAAATTTATAAAAATTAAAGGAAAAATAAGAATACCAACAATTAGTTCGTTTTTTTTGTTAAAGATTTATGCTATCCGTGCGTTACTTGAAATAAATTAATCTAACCCTACATAACCAGCGGATTAGGATATGGCGGTCAGTCAGTGTACAGATTAAGTGGTTCAGACTATTCTTGATTTCCTGTTTCGACTTGGACTGCTTTACAGGAAACTATAATTTTTTATTCTATTATTTATTTATTGGATATTTATATTTCTTATACTTTACTGTTTCATCTATATCTAACAATAATTATTGTTTAACGATCGAAATGAATATATCGTTGTACACATAAATTTTTCTTTTATTAACGTTTATATTAATTAACTAAAGACCGATTAATTACAGTTTGAAAATTCGTTACGACAGTACTGTTAATTAAATTTTAATGTTTTACGTCACACCAGTAACTTACTTTACTTTTTCGTGTCCGAGCAATGAAACATTAAAACCTTTGCGACCAGTATTGTGCTACCGTAACACCAGAAGCATTCCCTTGCCACAGATCTTCTAGTGTGCATTTTAGGAGATGTTCACAGAGTCCTGAATCTCACCGCACTCGCAGTTCAGGTCGTTAGGCTCTATTTGACGCCATCTAGCGCGGTTAACTCTGGTTGGTGTAACCCCAGTTCGAAGACGGTTTAAAGTCACCCACGTTTGCCAGTCCAAGTCATGTCCTGGAGGTGTTGGAGCCCTTTTTGGAAACCATGGAGGGGGCTCGGTAGATGTAGAATTCAAAAATTCCTTTCTCGATTTCAGTCTCGAGACCACCAGTAACATGTTTCATACAAAATTCTTTGAACATTTAAAACCTACGTATAATCTATTAAACAGCGTTGTAACATAAGTTTTATTTTACTGACATCACAGTACCTAGAGCTGATGCAAAAAATAAAGCACGGTAATCAGTCAAAAAATGCGGTATGATTTTTTTTTTGCATTTCTCGACATTTCATGACCCAGGGATCCCAAAAACAAAAAAAGTGAAGTAATATATGTACGTGTTGGCGTGTTTGAAGCTTAATAAGTTTTGACTAGATAATCCAATTTTAATGCAATTTGGCACAGATTCGTGAATAAATGGAAATTTGTTGATAAAAGTTTGGGATCGATTTTCTCAAAATTCTGGAAACATATATATATTAAGATCAGTACATGCGTGCATACTTATCTTACTATTTAAAAAAAAGATAAATCAGCTCCCAAATTTTCCCCTTTCCCAAAAATGAAAAATGCCCTCTTTTTACTTATTGCATATTTTTAAACGATTTTTTCTGTCTTCGTAAGGAAAGTAGTACTGTAAGTGGCCCAAAAAATACTTTGGGTCAATATTGGGGGTGGGGAAGTTGAACAAAGTTTAAAAATATCTATTTTTTGAAATTTTAAAAACTTTTTTTAGTTTATTTAAACTTTTAATACTACAATAAAATTTTATCATATTCATCCCTAACCCGAAAAAAAAATCTTAAGTAACTTTTTTGACTATACATTTTTCATTGAAATTTTTTAAAATTTCTTCCATGTACAGAAATCAAAAATATTTCTTGGGAGGTGATATTCGGGGTGGGATAGTAGAAAACATATCGATTTTTGAATTTTTTTTCATTATATTATTTTTCCATTATATAAGAATAAATATAACCAATCCCGGGGGGGAACAACTTTTTTGGCAGTTATTTTAAATATTTATCTTTATTTACAAAAAAAAATTATTGATAGTATTAGAGTTGTTATCCATAACGTGAAATTTCTGATAGATATAGATAACGTGAAATTTCAGACTAGTTAGTCTGTAAAAATAAAACTTAGAAATTACTGTTTTTTGCTGAAGTTTCTTAATAAAACTAAGCATGTCTTTATTATTACACATTTTATTACTACCACACTCAAGCATTTCAATTTGCCATGTACATCGTGAATGTTTCTTTACTGAAAAAAAAAAATCCATATCTTTCTCATCCCAGACGGCATAACTATTTTTGCGTGACAGAATAAAATACCTCGGCGTACACACTTGCATGAGATTCTTCCTGAATTTATTTAAGATAAAATAACAGATTTTATTTAATAAAACCGATATTTTTATACATAAAATTTCTACATCTTGTTATAATATATAAGATTAATATGCACAATTAAATTTCATTAACGTGTTATAATATTTATATATAAATATTTTATTTTATATATATAAATTAACAATTAATATAATCCATATTACCATCACGTTACGTTCTCTAGATCTTTCGGCTTACTTGGAAGCCATCATCAGGAGTTAAAATTAGTGCATTAAAGTCAAAGTTTAAAAAAAAATCATAGTTAAAATTTTTAAAACTTTGACTTTAATGCAATAATTTTAACTCCTGATGATGGCTTCCAAATAAGCCGAAAGATCTAGAGAATATAACGTGATGGTAAGGTGGATTATATTAATTATTAATTTAATTTAATGTATCAGCGGTACCATGGTTGAGAAAATTTTATTTTAGATTACTTAGTTTATTTATTTTCTTCACATATTTTCTTTTATGAAGATATATATATAATGGAGAAAAGATTTCTGTCCGTATAATATCTATGTCAATGTATCTCTATTTATTCCTCCACGAGTACAATTTACGTGTAAACGTAAGATTTTACCTTGTAAAATTCCAAACGAGCATATATAAAATTTGAATGTTAAAATGAAATTATTTTGGGGCCCCGAACAAAGTTAGTATTTACCAATTTTGCTCGGATATAATACCCATTTTTACAAATGATGGAAATTATACGAGGCGTAGTTGAAAAGTACGGGCCGGATCGGTAACGAAATGAGAACGGTTGAAAAAATGAAAAATCTATTAATTCTTTCATATATTTAAAAATTAATTTCATTTTTCTACGTAATTATAATTTCGTTCCAAACATTTATTTGATATGGTGAAACAAGCTTCTTTAAACCCGCTGCATAAAATTCCGCCTCCTTTAAATTAGAGCCACTTAAGAACCGAGATTTTCACCTTTTCACTTTCCTCAAATCGTTGAGACGCAAGCCAGTTTTTGAAATGTAGGAAGAAATAATAGTCATTGGGTGCGAGATCAAGACTGTAAGGGGATTACCAAAAATCTCTCATCCGAATTTTTGAATTGTTTCTAATATCATGAAGAAAAACAATTCCTGATCTCAGCAGTTCGTCTGTTTGAATGACACGACACAATTTACAAAGTATTTCGGGATTTCTGATGGGATGGATTTTCCAGGTTTCAAGAATCAATTAAAAGGACACTTTTGGTACCTGAATACAGTTGCTGTGATTTTTCCTTCCAGACTGGGCTTTTTTGGACTTTTTCGGTTTAGGTGAACCGGAATGACCCTGCTGTATGGTTTGTTGTTTCGTCTCAACATTGACGTACGAAATCTACGTTTCGTCACCGGTGGCGATACGTTGAAAAAATTCATCTCCCTGGTGGTTAAAGCGGTCGAGAAAAGCACGTGCAGATGTAATGCTGCGATCTTGTCAACATTTTCGCCACCTATCGTGCACACAGTTTACGACAGCCGAGAGTGTTAATCACGATTCTCAACAGCGTTGTCTTTGAAACTTCCGGAAATTCTAGAAAAAGATTTCTAATCGTAAAGCGACGATTTTTTTTTCGTTTTTGCATTCACACGTTCAACGAAATCTTCAGCCCGGATACAAGGCCTTCCACTTCTCAGTTTTTCGTGAACATTTGCCATCGCCTCCCTTTTCTTTCACGCGTTGCGGTAAGCCCGTATGTTTCACACGATTTACGGTGAATTTCAGCAGTATTATGTTTTTCTGCGTTTAGAAATCTAATCGCTGATCAAACTTCACTACTGGCGGGATTTGTTATTACAGTATTCGTTTTAGCCACACTGTCTCGCAAAAAAAAAAACCACAACGAACAATGTGGCGGTTACATGCCTAACAGACTACTTAAAGCTAATGCGCATGCGCGAACCAATAAGCGTTGCCAATCACTATTTATAACTCATCGGCCCTTACTTTTAAACTTCGCTTCAAATATACAAAAGTACGTGGAGAAACATTTCTCCACGTTTTCTAATCCAATTGTAAAATACGGCTTATGTTGTACTAAAATTCTTGAGAAATATACTGTGTGCTAAAATTAGTGATATCAGAAGATATTTGGATCGTAGTATGGTACCATTAATAATTTAAAAGAATTTCTTTTACAATTCAAAAGCTTAAATTTTCTTTTAGATTTGACGTAACTGTTAAATTGTTACGAAACAAATAAAATTTCGTAACAAAATTTACAAAAAAAAAATTAATTCTAAATAAATTCATTCAAATAAATACAAATCTAAGACTTTAGACTTGAAATTTATAACAGACTAAAAAACCCCATCTAACACATATAAATATGATTCTTTTTCAAAAATTCTAAAAAAAAATATCAAAAATTGATTACGCACCCCATAATTTGACGATCGCTTTCAAAAAGTAAGAATTTAAAGAACTGGAAAAGCATATTTGTTTGAAATACTTTGCAATTTTTTTTTTTTTAGTTTATTTTATTTTTATTTTTTTTATACAAACACAAGAAACCTGCATCTTGATAAAAATATTTAATAATACTGAATAAACGACACAAAACTGCTATTGGACAGAGAGTAAAGGCTGTTTGAAATATTCTTTTACTTTAATTTTTCCAATTAATTTTATAGAATTTTCATTTTAAATAACAAAATGATATCAAACTACGTATAAGTCCACCATTTTTATGTAAGTTTACGTAAAAAAATTAAAAAAAAAATCAATTCTCGTTTAAATAATCTTATATTTTAGAAAAAAATCTACAACTGGATCAATCAGAGGAATTAACTTACCAAATAAAAAATAACATCAAATTTGGTAAATTTAGTGAAAGGATTAACATAAATAAAATTTTAAAAAACTTATGGATCAATAGACAGCTACCCTTTTATTTGAGTCTCAAAAAAAAAATCAAAACGTGGCAAAGATAATCCAAATTTCTGTTTGGATTAAATTTTCCATTTCTTGACTCGTGCTATAATTTTAACCTAATTTATTCATTTTACATTTTCAATATTTACTTTTTTATATAATTTTTTTATTATTACAAATTAATGAAATAATGTGAAATAGTCATCAAATTCTTTTATTTTATGATTTTTCTAATATGAAAAAATAAATTATTCGCATTTACAATCTGGTATTTTTCAGGTTTGGATTGGTATAGAAAAAATTAGATGCGTTAAATTCTAATAACACTCATTAATTTATACTAATAAGAAAATGATAAATGTTACTAGACTTATAATTTTATGTCTGTGAAATAATTGCAAATTATTTTAAATAAATAATAACCTCATTTTCAGTAGAGCGTAAAATAACTATTTTTAATTAAAAAAGAAAAAAATATATATATATGGTTATTACACCTAAAAAGGATTAAAATGAATTTAAAACAACAGAAAATTAAAAAGATAAACCTCTAAATATTAAACGGTATTAAAAATAAATAAATAAATAAAATTTGGTAGCCATTTTACCAAGATGGCGGTTTGATAACAACAAACTGTTCAACCATTTGATCCGAACAATAGGTAAATAATACAATAAAATCTATTCACATGTAATTTTTTTCTACTCATTTCCTTAATATCAAAGCGATAAAAAAAAATCTAACAGATTAACAAAATAAAATGACTATAAAAAATATATAGAAAAAAAGATTAAAGATGCACTGATAAAAATACGACAAAAAAATCCTCCAACATAATACTGAATTAAATGTATACGAATTTCGTGTTAAAAGTAAAGAAAACAAACATCAAAAGAAAAACATATATATATATATATATATAAAATAATGGACAATCAATAACAATTAAGTATTATAATAATATAATAGACAAATGGTTAACAAACCAGTAAACAGTAAGAAATCTGTCTACATGTCTAGCTGTCTAAAGTGTGACGTAAACGTTGTGAAACTGCATTTTAGAACTAGAATAAGAACTGAGAAAGGGAAATTATATATATATATATATTATACACTAATAAAAAAAGTGCAAAATATGTTAACTTGTTTTAAAAAAATAAATAAAATAGAAAATTAGAAATAATAAATAAAATATGTTACCTAAGATATCTGTTATTCCACATTGTTTTTTAGCAAATAGAAAATAAAATATATTCCGTAGACGTGAAGAATTTTTTTTCTTTTAGAAATATATTAAAAATAAACACTACACTTTATTTTAAAAAAAAAAACACAATCTCGCACAATACACTTAATTTTTTTTTCCTTTTTAAACAAATAATAATTTCACTGCTTTATAAATTTTTTTTAATATTTAAATACAAACAAATGGTACTGCACGATATTCACTTTTATAAAAAAACCCACAAAACATATACAAATTAAACCAAAAGGTTTCTATAAAATATAACAGATATAATAATACTATCAATAAAACAACTGTGATCAATCTTTTTTCTAATTTGTCACAGTATATGATAGACAAGTAAAAAAATAAAAAAATAACGATTTTTAAATTCTAAAATAAATAAAAATAAAACTGCAAAATTAAAAAAAAATAAAATAAAATAACGCACAAATCACAATATATAAAAAGATATTACAACTAAAACTCGTGCGGACTAACACCGAACAAACCTAACCGACTCTCAGTTAGTTAACTTACTTCACACACACATACACCAATCGTTAACCAACTCTCTCTGAACTACACACAGTAAAGGAATATTTCCCTCTCTAACTTGTTATCGTTCTATCTTTTTCTATCTTACTGTAAGTTCACCCCACCACTAAACTCACTCACTCTCCTGACCTAATCTCAGTACTAGCATAGCATTGAAAAGAGACAGATAGACGGTTCGGCGGCGAAAGGAGGGGGATAAATACTGTATAACTATACACTACAGTCGAGGAGCCAGCCGTTGACGACAAACCTCTACTACATTCAAAGCTTTACACGACGGTTATGGTGGTACTTGTTGGTGTTAGTACGTGTGTTTATATATATATATATATATATATATATATTTCGAGTGACCCAGAAAACTAAAGTGTGCATACTGTATGTACGAAACGAAGTTTGACGGACTTGCTTCGATACACCAACACACATGCAAATATACACTATAATGGTATAGTATTTATAGAATTAAAAAACGAATTCCCTAATTTTAACTACAAAAAACTTCTTATAAAATTATTATTTATTTAATTTTTTGAAGATATCAGTCGAACGGTCAGATGCAATTTAACATTCCTTTCTGCCCTATACTAATCTTTTAACGTCGTACATTTACTATATTCCTAGTTCTGTTTCGTACATTCCAAGCTTTATCTTTCTTAATAGTTTTTTTTTTTATCATCTATAAATCCCTCCTACACTAAATTAACTAAATCTGGATGTCTTAATGTACGGTCCAACGACCCGATTCGCCTGTAAGATTTTACCACAAATTTCTCAACTTTCTTAATAGTCTTAAAAACACTTTTCGTTTTGTATTTTATCAACCTACCCGTCTAGTTTTCGATAACCTTTTGTAACACCGCATTTCATATACTCCTAACGTTTCACTAGTTAACATCGCAGCAACATTCCGTATAAATATTTGAAAATTAATTATTTTTCATAAAAATAAGATTTTAATAAATCTTTTATAAACGTAATTTTAAAAACTGTAAGCCGTTAGTTTCCAAATGTTGACCCCCGATCTTGAGCACCAAAGAATGTGAAATTTTTTCCTTACTGAAACCAAAGATTACGGGTTTTTTTCATTTGTAATTTTATTTTTAAGTTTTTTACCTCGTTAAAATTCATCCCTATTTACAGAAAGTAAAATATTATCCTTATACCAAAAAAATGACTTTGGGTACTGAATTTTATAATAGGCTGTAAGTCTATTCATTATATTAGACCAGTTTCCAGAGACCGTTTCAGTTAAACAACTTTCAATTCAGTTTTTTGTGTGCTTTTGAAATTAAGTCTAATTACTGCCATGATAAAACAAAACCGGGTTTCAAATTCTAAGGAATTTACTCTTTGGTTGGAATCTGACTGAACGGTTGTTGATTAGTAATGTGAAATTCCCACACTTGCTAATGATACCTTATCTCTTAGTGATCTATGGAAAGGATGACTGTCCACACTGCAGTCGGAAGGGTCTTAAAAAACTTGTTTAAATGGTTTGCTGATGTTTCTTTATGGTACCTCTACGGATAATTCTTTTTTATATTGTAACTTATTCCTTGATTTTTTCTTCACTAGAGATATTCAGTAGATTTTTGCATGATGCCTGTCGCAAATGCAATAAGATTGCAGGGAACTCTTCAAATTACAGTATCATTAGAATGTTGTGTAGTGATCTGTTTGAGGATACACTTTTCTATTAAAAAAAGAATCCTACATGGGTTGAGGTGATTAATGGGTAAAACAATGCCTCCTAATCCTTCTTCTTAATACTATATAAACCCTTTTAGATTTAAATATCAAAACATTTCCATAAAAAAAATCTATATACATTCTACACAATCAATAAAATTTTCTTTTCTTTCTTACTGAAACATCCTTCAATCAAAAGCAATTACCCGTGTATGAAATGATGGACTAAAGCAAAAATACACGGTTAGGTTTTAATCATTACTACGCATGACCACCTTAAATGGAAATATGGTATTCCTCATATGCGAGCAAGGTAATCGGTCGATTGTTAGGTATTTGCCGATACAGATTGGATCTAACAGTAAACTGGTAGGCACTGCAACTATAAAATTTCTATGTGATCTAACAACAAACGTAAATCATTGTAGAATGAAAAGAATTCTTATGGTAACCGACAAATTAACTTATTTCTCGTTGGTTTTCTTTTATTAAATTGGCTATAGTATGTCACATAAAATATGCCAAGCCTACCTAAATAAACACAGTTGATATATTTGCTTAACTGACCATCATTACTTTCATAAAAAGCAACTTTGACGAGTGCTTCTATTGAATACATGAAAGCACACATAAGAACACAATACTTTACCACAGAACTACACTTCAGTTTTGTCAAACAAAATATTTTAAAATCGTTAAAATAATATCTATAATCCTTTTATAAACAATCTATCTATATCAAACACGCTTCAGTTGGTTAAGATTATTTGATTTTGACCGGTCTAATCGAACCGATCGACATGGTGAATCCAACAAAAACTAAGTCCAAACATTACCAACTCGTAACATAAAAAGAAATAAATTTCATTAACGTAAACTTAATTTTCATCTTATTTAATCGTAAAGAAGGAAAATTGGTCAAATTAAGTATCCAGATGGAAAAGCTAAATAAAGTTTACAACAGAAGAATCAATAAAAGACAAAAAAAAACAAACCAGATGTCACGGTTTAAAAATGTTCATGGGAAGTGTAAATATCAAATAAGTGATAAGAGAATAGAATAACGATGCTGGTACCATGAGTCTGACTTCGAGAATACTTTACACTATTGACAATCAACTAGACCATGAGATTAGATTTAAAAAATCAACAATAATCAAATAAGCTTAAATACTTGCTGAATACTTTATGTAGTTCAATTGGATACATCCACACACCCACAAATAAGCAACTCTAAAGATGGATAAGGCTCTTAAAAGAGCCTAGGCCAGCTCTAAGATGGCTTAATAATATATAACAGTATCCATTTGAGTTGATCAATACAAAATCATCATCACTAATCTGCTAATACTAAGCTTAATTTTTTTTTTTTTTTTTTTGTCTTCAGTCATTTGACTGGTTTGATGCAGCTCTCCAAGATTCCCTATCTAGTGCTAGTCGTTTCATTTCAGTATACCCTCTACATCCTACATCCCCAACAATTTGTTTTACATACTCCAAACGTGGCCTGCCTACACAATTTTTCCCTTCTACCTGTCCTTCCAATATTAAAGCGACTATTCCAGGATGCCTTAGTATGTGGCCTATAAGTCTGTCTCTTCTTTTAACTATATTTTTCCAAATGCTTCTTTCTTCGTCTATTTGCCGCAATACCTCTTCATTTGTCACTTTATCCACCCATCTGATTTTTAACATTCTCCTATAGCACCACATTTCAAAAGCTTCTAATCTTTTCTTCTCAGATACTCCGATCGTCCAAGTTTCACTTCCATATAAAGCGACACTCCAAACATACACTTTCAAAAATCTTTTCCTGACATTTAAATTAATTTTTGATGTAAACAAATTATATTTCTTACTGAAGGCTCGTTTAGCTTGTGCTATTCTTCATTTTATATCGCTCCTGCTTCGTCCATCTTTAGTAATTTTACTTCCCAAATAACAAAATTCTTCTACCTCCATAATCTTTTCTCCTTCTATTTTCACATTCAGTGGTCCATCTTTGTTATTTCTACTACATTTCATTACTTTTGTTTTGTTCTTGTTTATTTTCATGCGATAGTTCTGGACTCATTTCCTGGAGGAGACATTGTTGGCATTCCTTTAGTAGAAAGTTTCCTCTGCAGGTAGATTATCTGTTTCTCATTATTTATCTTTCCCATTTTCTTGACCCTTATTCCATGGAATGGGTTTTGGTTAAAAAAACTAACCGATCCTTGCTGTGGACATGTTTGCGATGGATGCTTTATGTTGGTGGGACAATTGTGTTACGGATATAACAAGTGGCTGTTAAATAGCCCAATCTCATATGGAGCCTCAAGAAATACAAATAAATACATAACTACTTATGATAGCAATAATTATTTCTTCTAAAATAGTAATAAAACTTAATTATAACAGCTAGTCGTTGATATACTGGGTACATCGCATTCAAATCAAAGGATGTACATGACAGTTTACTATTTATTACTAGATTTAATTCCTTACACAAGTTGTTTTCAACTCTTAACAAATGTTTTCTTATTTTTTCTTAAGTAAATAAATAATTAAAAAGCTAGATAAATAATCTTTATCCATATCTAATCTTTATCTTTATCCATATCTTATTCATTAAATTAGAAATCTTAGGTATATTTCCTAATAAAGTAACATTTTTTTCTAACATCATTCATCAATTTGCAAAACTCTGAAATTTAATAATAGAAAAAAATTTTATTTTAGTTCAAAAAACAGAATCGTAAATAAATCCATTTACAACCGTAAGAATAACGTTATAGTAACTAGTTAAAAATAAAAATAGCACATCGGTGAGGAAAAACCATTGAAAAAAACAATGAAAACATTTACCTCTGACTGATAATTACATTTCTAAAACCTGTCATTACCAGAAACTTCTCTTCAATCTTGGAAAACATGTCAGCTCAAACACAAATACATACACACACATATGCAAGAAAGAAAAACAACAATGAAAAAAAAGGTGAAACAAAAAAAAAACAGAGATAGAAAGTGTAGAAGTAAAAAAAAGAAAGATAAAATGGGAGAATAATATAAAACGAGAGGATAAACTGCGATTAAAAAGTTTTCTACTCTATCAAACGACCGAACAAATCTAAAAACCAACTTGACTATTTCAATTCACCATACGATAAACTTTTTTCATAAAAACCGAAGGGTAAAAAAATAATGAATGGAGAAAGAGGAGAGGTCATACGATATACATTCAACAATTAGAAATTTACATTTCAAGTATTTTTTTGTAATAACTCTGCGATGAATAATTAAAGGAGGTTCTGAGTTTTTTAAAAATTACTCTTTCATTTCCAAAATATTAAAATTAAACAATTAGTGACGATCTATTTATACATTAATATGAAGTTATGTACAGTATTATTATTGTGATTTACAATTAAATATTTAAGATTGATTTTATACTAACTAAAATATAGATGCCACCAAGTAAACACTGGATATGATCTGTAAAGCTTTAATCTACAATCTAACATTACCGTATGAGTCTACGCTATATATGTAAGGAAAGATAGCATTACATTGTATAAGTAGTGATAACCATTGTAATAAAAACACTATGGAGCATTGCAAACATTAAATTCTATTTAAAATTTAAAACAACATACATCTGACTATCCAGTGGATGAGACATGATTAGGAATATACGTTATACTGTATACAAATATTCAGTAGATTCACACAGATCAAAAGTCATATAAAAAACAGTTTGAAGATGATAACAGGCCAGAGGATTCAACTTCTGTTTATAAGGAACTTGACGCCAAATTAAGAAAACAAATTGAAGAATGACTATAAAAATGATCGTAGACCAATCTTATTGCACACCAATTTGGCAATCTGTAATAAAAGATTTGAGCAAGAAGAAGGTTGCTTCTCTGTTAAATGATGAAAAACATTACTGTGTATAATACATAGGAAGCATCCTTCGGACTCATACAAACAACAAATTCGTGAATTCAATTGTGGTAAGGAACTTATTGTTTTAACTATGTTCAAACTACTAAACAACATAAAAAAAAAAATCGTATCAGAGGAAATAGTTGGATCACAAACATTTAAATATGTCAGCTTCTGAAAAATGAAACGGTAAGAGTACTAAATTAAAAATTATAAGAAAATATTTTATTTGTCCAATCAGGTTTAATAATAATAATAAAACTTTTTTTTTTGTCTGCTAATAACCTCATGAATCTACAACATCTAGACAAGTTAACCATTAGCAACTTGTAAAATAAATAAAGTTGAGTTATATATTTAATAAATGGTTTTCCTTTAAGTTAAGAAATAATTTTCATTTAGTTATATAATTCCTTTCTAAAGGCATTTTGTGGCTCTAAAGACCACAGAAATCAATATTTATTCTTAACACTCTAATTCTGAAGATCAACAGACACTTTCTCCTCGGTGCTGTTTAGAAATTACGATTAAATTTTTTTTACAATTATATGGAACCACAATAAACAAAAACGTAATTAGAAACAAGATTTTATGTAATTTTAAGTTACATAAATACCAAATTATATTATTATTTTTTTTTACAAAAACAATATTATTCCATTGTGAGCTATAAAAATTCTTTGAAAGTGAATGAAAGAATCAATGTTGGAGCAGAAAAATACTTTAAATAGTTTATAGACAACACAGTATTTTTACAGAAACTCTACAAATGATTACTTATAAAACTGTCAAAACATGACAGAATATAGTACAGAAATGAGTGAAGACAATTTACCAATGAACATCTACAAAAAAAAAAAATTGAACAAACAGTAGAAATTCTTTTAGAAAGAATATTTACACAAGTTAAAAGGAAACAAAAATTATAATATCAGTGACTAGAAAAAAACCAGATATAACTTCAACCAGAGATTATTGTGGACAATGCAAACTTAAATATAATCCTACATGCTGATGACAAAGTTATTTGCACTGGAACAAATAAGTGCTTCAAAGAAACATATACAAAATTATGATCTCTGCACAAAAAGTTAAACATATGGCTTTCTTGGTGAAACAATCAGTCCGTATGAAAAGAGTTATAGAAAATGGAGCAGGTATCTCCTTTCTGTTACCTGGGTTGCAACATTACATATGTTGAGATCAGGATACTGATCATAAACTGAACAAGTCCCAGTTAATATGTGGAACAATCCGGTGAACATTGATGAAGAAGACTAGGGAAGAGTTCAAACTAAAATTTTATAATACTGGCGTTATACGGTTGAGAGATGCAGGTGCCTAGTACAAAGCATAAAAGAAGAATTCAAGCATCAGAAATGCGATTTCTGAGATCTGTGAAAGGTTATATAAGACTGGATATGTATTACAACAATGAAAAATCCAGAAAGGAGTTAAGTATTTTAAGATAAACTTTTAGATAATAAACAGTGAACCTGGAGAGGATACCGAATGAAAGATTACCGTGTAAGGTATGGAGATACAAACCTAGAGGTCATCGAGAGGTGCAAAAACCAAGGTATGGTGACACATTGAGGCATCCTTTTGAAATTGGAACAGGTGATTTGCCTATACCGTGAAGATAAAACAGTAAGACGGTAATAACATGGAGTTAAGACTTGAAGAATAATCTTTTAAAATATTAGACATAGTGAAATCTTCTGTATGGAAATGAAACATAGACGCTAAGAAAAAGGGATAATGAAAGAATCCTGGAGGTATTTGAAATAAAGAAGATTGGAGAAAATTAAATATATATAGGCAAGATAAAGAATAAAGAAGTAACAAAAGAGTTTTAAAACAGCTTATAGGATGATTCATGACAGGAGATCGATTGATTGTAACAAACTGCTAGAAGGGTCATTAAGGTGTAAAGAACAGGGAATGCAAAAACAGTAAAAGTTATAGAAAATTTAAAAAGCAAATAGGAAGGAACTACCAAAAACAGACAAGATAAAAACAAGGTGCAAAGTATAAGCCTCAGGGTGGACAACCGTACGGTAATGATGACTCCATTGACAAGCTTTTAAACAGTATTAATTAATAACCCAGAATTAGCTGTTTTTAATTAACACCTTCAAAATTGATATATAATTCTGTAATGGTTTTATTAATTTACTACCTTAACACAATTTCATTTTTATTATTACATATAATTAATCTTTTATGTATCTCTTTTTTATTAATAATTAAGTAAATTCTGAAAATCCTCTCATTACCATTTTCACAAGGATTTACTTGATTATTCCAGGAAAATGCTAGGAGAACGGTTCATTTTTATTATCCATAAAATAACAAATGTAATTGTATGCGGCATGATTTAATAACCAATATAAATAAAAGATCATAACATAATTATACATTATATACATTACATCACAAACGATAGTTTTATTATTCCACAGATATCAAATCGAACTGTTCCATAATTTGCTAGAGAGGATCAAAGAAAACTATAGAATATTTCTGTTCTTCCTTGATAAGATGAACATTACAAAGTAAAAAATTATAAATAAAAAAGAGAAGTAAAATTAGCACATATTTATAAATAAATAAAATCAGTACACAACAAAATAACAATGTTAAATCCATTAATTCCAGAACAGCTAAGTGCATATTTAAGTATACATTAAATCAATATGTAAAAATCCATAGGATTTACCAAATTAATAAAAACTATTTAAAAATCATCAAACAGTATAATTTAAAACAGGTTAAGTTTTTAAAAAAATCTTTGTCTTAGCTACATTTATCTCTACGTAAACCTTCTTCAAAAACTGTTTGAAGAGCAAAAGTTATCTCAGACAAGGAAAAAGCTTTTAACAACTTTCACTGTCTAAATAATAAAAAACGTTTTCATTTTTAAAAAATGGTACAACATGGATATTAAATTTTAAACTTTTATCTAACTATTATTATAATTATTTAAAAACTGACACCAATATTATTCCAATAAAATTAAATCTTTTACTTTAGATTTCATTGTTTAGTAATTTAATAAAAATATAAATTGAAGTATAACAAGATCCTTTCCCGTAGGTCAAAATATTACATTATATAAATGTGAAAATAGTTTCTTGTCTAGTATGGTACAAGTGAATGAATACTTTTAATTTTTATGATGTAATAATAATTTTTTTACATTTGTAAAATATAAATGCATGGAAATGACAGAATATTTTATTTAGTAAAAATACATCTAAATAAATCACATTACTGGTTTTGATTAAGGATTAAAACAGTCACTTTCAAAACCTGAGTATTTTTGTATAAATATAAATATGTAACATGTAATGACAAGTTAAACTAAACTAAATGACTAATTAAAAAAATTCAAAGGTGAAGCAATGCGATTTGATCTTGTAGAAAATGAAATCAATTACGCCATCCCATGAAAATTTATCAACTAATATATGATGACCAGAAATTCTACACATGGGCACAACATAAAGTATTAGAAATATTATTGAAGCATTATACAAACAATGATTAACAAGGTTACATCTACTTGAGAAGCTTATAAAATTAAGGGCTAGTGTGAGAAGAAAAGGTTATTACAAAGGATCAAGCATCTTCCTGATAGTAAAACTAATATAAAATGCATAATTAAAGTACAATTAATGATTTTAAATCCAAATTCCAGGATTTAATTCACGGTTCAGGACTAATTTTTCACACCTTACAATCTTTCCAATACTCTAGTAGGTATAATACTATTAAAAGGTGTGATAAACATGAGTTAAAAAGTTTTAGAACCACAGCCCTAATTACAAAAAGATATATATAAACACATTATTTATTTTCTGCTCGCAATAAATTATTAAATCTCCTTTGCAAAAAATGAGGGCCTTTTTTCCTTAAATTGTTGTTCTGAATAAAGACTACACTATAGTTATATAATTTATTAACTTATAATTAACAAAATAAATTAAAAACTCAAACATATAACAAAAAACAACTACTGATAAAACTTAAAAAGATTCAATTAAACAGAGGTCTATATTTACACAAGTTCGAATGTTTAGTTAACTGCACGCTTGGTTTTATTGTATTTAGTTAGTTTATTTATTCATGTAGAATTAACATATACATTGGTTAGTTTACCGCTGTAAGGAACAAAATGTTTATTTTATTTTATGTTTAAACAGTTAGAAGGATATCGGTATGAATGTTCCACATACAAAATACAAAGAGGTACAATATACACATTAATGTAGATAAATTTGCTCTACTAAATTTGTAAAAATATTAGCATTCAATTGAAATGTATGTATATATATATATATATATATATATACTAGCAACCATCGTGGTAAATATTTTTTACTCAAGTAACTGGAGGTAGGTGCAACCAGTCATGTCACACATACAAGTGGTAACGGCTGTGTTGGTTGAGCTGCCACACTGTCATACCCCCCAAAAATCGAAATACAAAAACCCGAAAATGGATTTTAAATATTTATCTGAAGAATATTTGCAAGTCCGAATCTAGTGAATACCACATTTAAAATGGTTGGAAATGGGAAAAATTTTCAATAATTGTTCAACATTTTTTATTTTTCCCTTTTCAAGGTTGAATTTTGAAAAATATACAGATTAGTTTTTAGATATTCAAATGTGGATTACACACATCAAATTTGTGTCTACTGGTCACCTAAGTAGGTAAATATATATAATTTTTATATTTAATGTTAATTAGACGAAGTTAGCGAATGTAGATTATGTTTAGTTAAGTTATGTTGATAAACGTGCGCGATTCGTCATTACACGTAATCAAGATAATATAATCAAACATAATCTACGCTCGCTTTGCTCGATAACCTCGTCTATTAACGTTAAAAATAAAAATTATATGCAATAAGTTATATGTACTAGTCGAGTTGCGAACAAAAGTTATGCATAATTATTATCTTATACTTCTAAATTATATCATAAATAATAAACTAATAGATAAAGTATGCAAACCATTAATATGATAATAGATGTAGTAGGAATTAGCAAGGTTCGGTGGGAAGAGGTAAACGACTTTTGGTCATGTGATTTTAGAATAATTAACTCGGTTTCAAATAAAGGGCAGGCAGGAGTAGGTTTTGTAATGAACAAGAAGATAGGGAAGAGAGTGGAGTATTTCAAAATTTCATAGTGATAGAATCACTGTAATTAGGATAAAATCTGAAACCTAAGCCAGCAATTGTTAACGCTTATATGCCTACAAGTGCCCATGATGAATGGTGGGATAGAGAGTGTGTACAAAGAAATTGAAAAAGCAATTAAAACACATAAAAGGGGATGAAAATTTAATAATAGTTGGAGATTGGAATACAAATATTGGAAAAGGCAAGGAAGGAAATATTGTGGGCAAAAGGAATGAAAGAGGGGACCGATTTATTGAGTTTTCCATGAAGTATAATTTAGTAATTGCCCACCCCAGTTTAAAAATCATAACAAAAAAATATACACATGAAAAAGGTTGGGCAATACTGTAAGGTATCAGATAGATTATATCATGGTTAAGTAAAGATTTAGAAATCAATTCGTCGACTGCATAGCTTACCCTGGGGCAGACATCGATAGCGACCATAATTTAGTGATAATGAAATTTAGATTGGGGTTTAAAATCTGAAGAAAGGGTGTCAGATGAATCCGTGGAATTTAGAGAAGTTTGAGGAAGAAGAGGTAAAGAAGATTTTTGAGAATGTCATTGCAAGAGGTTTGAATAAAAAAGATAATGTAGAAGAAGAATGGAAGAATGTTAAAAAGAATATTCTTAAATAAGCTAAAGCAAACTTAGGCAGAACAAAGAGAACTGGTGGAAAACCTTGGATATTAGAGGATATACTGCAGCTGATGGATGAATGTAGAAAGTATAAGAATGCTAGTGATGAAGAAGGTAAAAGGAACTATCAATAATTAAGAAATACTATAAACAAGAAATGCAAATTAGCGAAGAAAAGTGGATTGAAGAAAAGTGTTCACAAATGGAAAGAGAAATGATCTTTGGTAAAATCTAATAATGTGTTAAATAAAGATGGTACACCGATTTATAATAAGAAAGAAAAAGGTCAGTAAGTGAGCAGGAAATACTGAAGAGTTGTACAGAGAAATTAGAAATTGGTGATAAAGAGGAAGAAGAAGAAGTCAAAGAGGATGAAAATGGAGATACAATACTGAGATCTGAATTTAATAGAGCATTAAAGGATTTGAATAGCAGAGAGGCTCCTGGGGTAGATGGGATATTTGCAGAATTAAAGCACAGTGCAGGTGAGGAAGTGATAAATAGATTACAAAAATTGTCTATAATATTTACAAAAAGGGGGAGTTCTGTCAGACTTCAAAAGGAGTGTTATTGGTGTGATACCAAAGAAAGCAGGAGCAGAAAAATGTGAAGAATACAGAACAATTAGCTCAACTAGTCATGCAACAAAAATCTTAACTAGAACTCTATACAGAAGAACTGAGCGTGGAAGAAGTGTTAGGAAAAGACCAATTAAATTTCAGGAAAAGATAGGGATGAGGGAAGCAATTTTAGGGCTCAGATTAATAGTAGAAGGAAGATTAAATACAAACCAACATACATGGCATTTATAGACTTAGAAAAGGCATTTAATAACGTCAACTGGAATAAAATTTTCAGCATTTCAAAAAGTTTAGGGTTCAAGTATAGAGAGAGAATAACAATTGCTAACACTTACAGGAACCAAATTGCAACAGTAATAATCGAAGAACATAAGAAAGAAACCATAATAAAAAAGGGAGTCTGACAAGGATGTTCCTTATCCCCATTACTTTTTAAACTTTACATAGAACTAGAAGTAATGTTAAAGAACAATTCAGATCTGGAGTAACAGTGAAAAGTGAAAAGATAAAGATGCTACGATTTGCTGATGATATAGTAGTAATTCTAGCTGAGAGTAAAAAAGATTTAGAAGAAACAATGAATGGCATCGATGAAGTGCTTCGCAAGAAATACTTCATGAAAATAAACAAAATGAAAGAAATGAAATGTAGTAGAAATAAAGTAGAAGGGCCACTGAATATAAAAATAGGATGAGAAAAAACTATGGAGATAAAAAAATTTTGTTATTTGGGAAGTAGAATTACTAAAGATGAACAAAGCAGGAGCGATTTAAATACCAAATACCACAGGCAAAACGACCTTCAGTCCGAAATATAATTTGCTTACATCAAAAATTAATTTAAACATCAGGAAAGCATTTTTGAAATTAGATGTTTGGAGTGTAGCTTTATATGGAAGTGAAACTTGGACGATCAGAGTATCTGATAAGAAAAGATTAGAAACTTTTGAAATGTGGTGCTATAGAAAAATGTTAAAAATCAGGTTGGTGGATAATGTGACAAATGAAGAGGCGTTGTGGCAAACTGATGAAGAAAGAAGCATTTGGAAAACATAGTTAAAAGAAGAGATAGATTTATAGGCATTCCGGAATAGTCGCTTTGATATTGAGAGGACAGGTAGATGGGAAAAATTGTGCAGGCAAGCAACTTTTGGAATATGTAAAAATATGGATTGTTAGGGATACCCACCGGGTTGATCTAGTGGTGAATCCGTCTTCCCAAATCAGCTGATTTGGAAGTCGAGAGTTCCAGCATTCAAGTCGTAGTGTAAAGGCATACTTTTAAATGGATTTGAATACTAGATCGTGGACTGGTGTTCTTTGTTAGTTGGGTTTCAATTAACCACAAATCTCAGGAATGTTCGAACTGAGACTGTGAAAGACTACAGTTCATTTACACTCATAAATATCATTCTCTGAAGTATTATCTGAATGGTAGTTACCGGAGGCTAAACAGGAAAAAGAAAGAGACTGTCAGGGATGTAGGATGTAGGGGGTATACTAAAACAAAATGACTGGCACTAGATAGGGAATCTTGGAGAGCTGCATCAAACCAGTCAAACGACTGAAGACAAAATAAAATTATTAAATGGTATTGAAGATTTATTGTTCAGAAGGTCTTAATATTTGGAAAAATCTTCTCAATTTGGATCCAATTATGGTTAACCTTGTCCTACAATTTTCTTTGCAAATTAATTTTGAATTACATGAAAAATGTTATCTTGACTAAGATTCAAAATCAAAGAATCTCTTCTGGATATATATTTCTATTCTTTGGGTATATATATATTGGTCAAACAGTATTATTTACACAATACCAATACACATAACCCAGTACAAACAAATATGTAAATCATCATTAGTACTGTTGTACCCACATGAGACTGAATTTTAATTACCTAATTTTTTAAAGAAAATAAATGAATAATTATTAGAATTTCAATTTTTTTAAAGTTTTAAATGGAAAGTATTGTCAATCAAACCCTAGTAGACAAACCTTAGACCTAGTAGTACGTTATGAATTAGGAATCCTGTTTTTATCTAAACAAAAAGAACCAAAAAAGAAAATGGGAACAAGAATATAATAAAAGCAAGTGGAAAGTGTAAAAATGGATGATCGACCCTCAGAAAAACAACAAAATGAATCAACTAAACACTGTTTTTTTCAAATCCTCAAAGTATTATGAATCGACCTGTGCAAAATTAGTTGGAAAATGAAAAATAGGATCAGCATACAACTGATAAATGATTTTGCTCAATCAAAACACCATGCAGAATGCTGCAATAGATTTTCTTCCAGGAATATTAAAATTTGAATAAATAAAAAGCCCAGGCTTCGTTAAGGAAAACTTTCAATTAGATTAAAAATTCAGGTGGCATGTGAAATTATCCAATAATGACAACGTTAACCCAGAAGTTAAAATGAATAAGTAAAATATATATGAATATATCCAACATAAAAATTGATCTAAATAGTAAAAATTTAAGGAAAACGAGTTTATTTTATAGTGAAGACTGTATTAATTGAGATACCTCCATCTTCAAGTTATTTTGTAGAAAAAATTATCGAAGTAACTTTCGAAGAAATAATAATTAAAAAAACTTAACAAAAAAAGGATTTTAAAAATTGAATAAGGGTAATAAAACCTTATGACACATTGTTATTAAATAATGATGTACGATACTGTTCAAATATAAAGAATAAATAGCAAAGTAAAGAAAAATAATAATACAGTTAATCTATAAATTATCATAAACAAATAACGTAGTATTTATTTATGGATGAACATGATGCAGCATTAACTATACATATTTATGCTACAAAATAAAATATTGATCATTGCAGTTAAACATGCACAAAGTAATACAATTGCACACGTTAAAAAATTAAAATTTAAATAACTAAAAAATTTCAACTGTAAGAAAACTAATTTTAATTCTGAACTTTCCTAATCAGAAATAGATTCTTTCTGCCCTGTTGCAAGTATTATGAGATCTTTTCAATTATTTCGGGTTTGAAAATGTAAATTTAAAAAAAAACTGTAGAAATATTTATTGAAATCCTCTGGAATGTGATAGTTTGTAAATTACAAAAAAATGTATAATGCATTAAAAAATTGTAATACACAAAGAGATTTAATTTTAAACACAGTATTTTTTCACAAAAATAAACATTTTTCAGAAATAAAATAAAAAATCATTAAAAATTCTGTGGGAGGACTGGATAAACTGTTTGTAACTCATATACTACTAGATGCTGTAAGATTCCAGGATTGAACAAGGATGATTTAAAAAGATTGAATCTGTTCTTGTGCAACTCTTGGGGTCATGAACAGGATGGACACATGCTGCTTGTAGGAGAGCTCCGTGCAATTCTGTACATATTAATTTATCTGAAACTGTAATGCTTCCCTATTTTTCATTCTGCTGAATGTAGATTGATCACTGCTAGTTACATTTTAAGACTGTTGAAACCATTGTTAATATGATAACATGAGAGACATATAGTCATTCAATTTGCTGACTTTCTTATTTGGCGACAACACAAAAAAACTTAAGTGTTTTTCCCTCTAAAAATATGATTCAATAGAACATAATCAGAATAATCTTATACTCTTACCTCCAGGTTAAAAATTTATCTATAATTCTTTCAAACAAACAAAAAACATAACATAATAATATATGTTTGTAACGATAAGGGAGTACCTAAGAAACATAAATCCATCTATGGATCTCTAACACAAATTAATTAAGTATAACATTTTGTCCTGCCAAATAACATGAACTCAAACCAAAACACATCTAGCCAAGTCTCAAACAAGACTCGATGACTTTCTAAGAATGAAGAAACTGAACCCTAACAACCCAAAAGATAAAAATGAGTTCGACACACAACAAATCATAAAACGCAACACAAAAAAAGTAACAAAACATAACAATAATAATAAATAATGTAACATAACAGTAACATAAAACATAACTAATGAAAAACAAACAAATCTATAATCAAACAGCGACAGTTTAACAAACCATAAAACAAAATAACAATAAAATCAAACATAAACACAAAGAAGGAAAGTCCAAGCGGAACATCACACTCCTTCAGCGATTCTTTTTTCGCCAAATAAGTAATAAAACTTTCTACGATCAACAATTTGGTCCGGCTTTTCTAATTGACATGGAGATCAAGTGTCGACCCGATATCAAGCCGACAAATGGTCCCCGCGTGCATTAAGTCATATCTGACACTATTCATATATCAAACGATAAGCATCGTCTAACAATTCGTATTGCGAACACAGAGTCTGCCAGGGTGAATTTCTGAAGTCTGTCCAGAAAGAAACTCCACCACATAAGTATGTGATGCAATCAGGTATAATCAGGTATATCCAAGAGGCATCCTGCAAATCAAAAAACATTAAAAGATCATGCGTATAACACCCACACTCTGCCCCATCACATCTGGTCTGCCACAGGGCGATACCATGCTATTCCATCATAATTTATTTTCTTCAAAATCAAGTCTATCGGCTTCACGCCTACGATTACGAGAAATTATACGGTAACCACCCGTTACCGTTAGTAATATAAGGTGTTCAGCCCATAACAAAATATCCTAATAGCTTTTAAATTTTAGCCTATCCGCCCAAACAGGTGCTGCATATAGCGTAATTGCCTCGCAGACGCCTTTATACAACATACTTATAGTCTTAAAATTAAGAACCCAATCAGGATTAACCACACGTCAAATTGTCAAATTCCAAAGAAGGCATTACAGGACTTCACCATGACATATTGAAGTTGTTCCTTAAATTGCAATTTCTCTTCCAGAAACACCCGAAGTTACTTTTGAATCTGACCATATCTAATAGTTGGCCTGACATCAATACACAGACTCGCCGCCTCACAGCCAAACACTGGCAAGTCAAAATTCTTACTTTATAATTAATATAAAGTGTCACAACTACATACATTGTACATGATCTGAAATACAATACAAGCCACTGTTGAAAATCGAATAAAATTTTCAAACTGACAAGTACCCGTGCCAGATTTAGGGAGAAAAATAAGGGGTGAAATGGTTTCCACTTCCTTCTATATTGCTGTAAGTATACTATTGCACACTGGCATGCCATGTCCATTGAAGTGTAAGAAATGTTCCAATAATCTGGTAGAAAATTTAGTAACTTATACCAACGAGAAGCAAAAGTTTGCGAACAGATTCATGTTGGGAACTGGGAAGTTGATTCTCACGCAAGAAGTTGAAACCTGAATGAGTGTAACCTAAACACCATTTCAGGGTGTAGGCTTTGAGTTTCATCTTCAAGCTGTTGAATCAGCGCCAACCTTAAGTTCTCAGAATAGGTTCCAAGTAAATTTATTAACGGGTAAATGGAAGAGAGGAGACAGGGGAATAGGGAAAGAAAGAAAAAGAGAGAGAGAGAGATAGTGAGCAATCACCTTTTATGTTTTACACTTTGCAAAAAGTAGAAAACATTGCTGAGCTTTTGACACCTTGATACCAGCACATGCAACTCCCTCCAGAAAGGGAAGCACATTCCATCCTCCAAACACTAGGGCCCCTAAATGGTGCATTCCTGCTAGGACGGAAGGCTCTAGCATTGAAAGAACTTCAGGGGAATTATGCCAGGAGAACGAAGCTAGTATGCGGCTAGTCTCCCAAGGTCAGCCCTGGTAAAATAATTTCTTCTAGGGCTAAAGGATCGGAACACAGCAAATGATTCTGTCCATAAGTAAAACAAAATAAATTAAACCACCATAAAATAAATAATTACCTGCCTGATAAAGAAAGATACCGCAGCAGGGGAAGTTTGTACAGGTTCTGCGATTAGTAGAGAGATACATAAATCTCCAAATATTCTTGTATTCCATTCTGTTCCTTGACATCTCAACGTATAAGGGGAATTTGATTCAACTAAAAAATCTTTTTGATAGTTCAATTGTCGTGACCACATTTACTTCAATCTTAAAATGTTTCTAACGACAAAACAAAACCTGCTGAATGTAGCAATGGAGAAATTTAATCGGAAAAATTTGGCGATCCCTTAAGTAGAATGAGGCATGACCTGAGTGAAACCAGCACATCTCTAATATTTAATTTTGTATCAAAAAACTACAAATGTAATTTTTTTAAATACTGCTACAGTTTTTAAAAAAAAAATAATTCAACAGATGTAAATCGGTTGAAAGATGTTGTTACTAAAAATCTGGATAAAAATTAGTTTTCACTAAATAAATAAATCTGAAATGCTACAAAAATTTTGGAAAAATGTAGAAACTTTGCAGTTGGTTCAGTTCATCAAAAATAACAATCAAATGCACATGGACTAAATAATAGTATAACACAAGTAAAAGAATGCAGCAGTAGACGAAACATAATATAGTTCTCATGCGACTGTAATAGTTTGTACATAAAATTACTAGTGCTATGAGTAGTAAATTTGGTTTCACCAAACAAAAATTTAAAAAATAAATTTTCTAAATAATGTCATATATATATATATATATATATATATATATATATAGGAACTACCAAAAAGCATGTAGAATAAAAATTATTATCTTTAAAAACAGTTTTATTTCTTTAACCATCAAACTCCTGTAATTATTTAACAAAATAAAAAAAAACTAATAGAACAATTAAATCAATAATTTTAATAATGAAACTATAGCTTAAATCTAAACGTTATAGATTAATAAAAAAGCACAAAAAACCGACAAAAATAGCAAATAAAATGAAAAGCTCACATATACCAATCAACTGCAAACTGAAAACTTCCACACCACTTGAAGATTGGAGTCATTACAAAAATACCATCTTAAAGACTGTCAAACCAGATACCTTGAAAGAAATTATTAATAATTCTTAAAAACTATTACCACATTTGTCGTATAAATAAAATAGTTTCGGTTAATGCTTGAACAATATAATGGAAAAAATAAATAAAAACATTAGTATAAATGTTTTAATTCAATCTTGACGATAATCAATACAAATTATTCATTCTGAGAAGGTATGATGATAACTTATATTACAGTAAAAAAATAACTGAAAATTAATGTAAATAAAAGCTTCAATTAAGTAGTAAACACAAAATAAAAAAATATGTATATATTTATTAAATTAATAAAAAATAATAAAAGTATATAAAATAAAGAGATAATAAATACAAAACTTACCGTTTTGAGGAGGCATGATGATGTCTAAGTGAAGCAGAATCATTACCGATTTGACTGCTGTTACTTGTTGGATACACCATGCTGAACTCTGTTAAATAAAAAATAAAATAAATTACAAATTAATAAGTACAGCTCAGGATTGACAAACCAAAACTGGAGCCCTTTACTATTAATATCACACCGGTCATTATTATTAATAATATTACCTTAGTATTATTAATATATTATTCATGAATATTTAAGAAAAAAAATATACTGAAAGAAGTTTACTTATTGCTTAAACTAATTCCTGAAGCTGGAATAAATAACATCAACGTTCATCCTCGTCTTACCTAATAAAACTTTACTCTTTGGGTCCCAAAAATTACAGTAGGACTTCTTTTTATTAGAAGAGTTGAAATCCAGGTGAAATCTTTTGCTAGCCATAACTTGAAAACAAAGCGTTTCCAGATCTACGTTTATATGAACTTTTTTCATTATTTTCAACAGTAGAACATGTCCTGAAAGTATCTACATTTCTTTGTGATAACCTGGATAAACTAATTTAAAAAAAAATCTGATGTGGACACCACATGATTTACTTGTATGCCTATTAAATTACATAAACACATTTATTGATGCACTTCATTTAAACTTATTTCATTTGAAAGTGAGATACGATCCTCCAATTCTTTAATAAAGTGGAATGTTACAGAATTGCTGAAATATTAGTTATTTATATCAAATATTTATACAATTATTAATTCAACAATCTTACACGAAATATTAAGATAGAGTAAAAGTCCCTTTATTAATTTTTAAATAAATACAGGTCTTATATCTATCTAATACTATGTTTTTTAAATTATTATGATGTAACCATCAACAAAATGAAAACAAAAACGAATAATCTGATGTGAGCACCACATCACTTACTTGTATGCCTATTAAATTACATATACACATTTTTTTTTAAATGAAAAGTACATAAAATTTTATTTCATTAACAATGTTTGATATTTTTTTTTATTGTTATTACTGAATTATTATTTATCGTAATTTTTTTTACAATCTGGGGTTAATAATTATTAATAAATCAATATATTTAAATTAAAAAAAGATTTAAAAAACAGATGAAGTCTGATTTGAACCGATTTGCCTTCCACTTACAAGATCAAAATATTTCATTAATTTTATTTGGCTATAACTCTGGAACCAATGAAAATAAGTACCACTTATGATATATCGTTGAAAAGCCTCTCAATCAGGGCTTATTACAGCAGTTAAGAAAAAGTCCAAAAACCACATTTTTTAGGATTTTGAGCTTTTTTGGACACTTTTGGTTCAGTCGATTGCAATCACAAGGAGAGGTGCACAACTAGATGTTACAACAGTCCTAAATCCAAAATTTCAACTTTCTTTTTTTGTCTTCAGTCATTTGACTGGTTTGATGCAGCTCTCCAAGATTCCCTATCTAGTGCTAATCGTTTCATTTCAGTATACCCTCTACATCCTACATCCCTAACAATTTGTTTTACATATTCCAAACATGGCCTGCCTACACAATTTTTCCCTTCTACCTGTCCTTCCAATATTAAAGCGACTATTCCAGGATGCCTTAGTATGTGGCCTATAAGTCGTCTCTCCTTTTAACTATATTTTTCCAAATACTGCTTTCTTTATCTATTTGTCGCAATACCTCTTCATTTGTCACTTTATCCACCCATCTGATTTTTAACATTCTCCTATAGCACCACATTTCAAAAGCTTCTAATCTTTTCTTCTCAGATACTCCGATCGTCCAAGTTTCACTTCCATATAAAGCGACACTCCAAACATATAGTTTCAAAAATTTTTCCTGACATTTAAATTAATTTTTGATGTAAACAAATTATATTTCTTACTGAAGGCTCGTTTCGCTTGTGCTATTCGGCATTTTATATCGCTCCTGCTTCGTCCATCTTTAGTAATTCTACTTCCCAAATAACAAAATTCTTCTACCTCCATAATCTTTTCTCCTCCTATTTCCACATTCAGTGGTCCATCTTTGTTATTTCTACTACATTTCATTACTTTTTTTTTCTTCTTGTTTATTTTCATGCAATAGTTCTTGCGTAGGACTTCATCTATTCCGTTCACTGTTTCTTCTAAATCCTTTTTACTCTCGGCTAGAATTACTATATCATCAGCAAATCGTAGCATCTATATCTTTTCACCTTGTACTGTTACTCCGAATCTAAATTGTTCTTTAACATCATTAACTGCTAGATCCATGTAAAGATTAAAAAGTAACGGAGACAGGGAACATCCTTGTCAGACTCCCTTTCTTATTACGGCTTCTTTCTTATGTTCTTCAATTGTTACTGTTGCTGTTTGGTTCCTGTACATGTTAGCAATTGTTCTTCTATCTCTGTATTTGAACCCTAACTTTTTTAAAATGCTGAACATTTTATTCCAGTCTACGTTATCGAATGCCTTTTCTAGGTCTATAAACGCCAAGTATGTTGGTTTGTTTTTCTTTAATCTTTCTTCTACTATTAATCTGAGGCCTAAAATTGCTTCCCTTGTCCCTATACTTTTCCTGAAATTTCAACATCCTATGTAAAATCGTTATTGAGTTATACGAGATACGTGATTTCAGACGTCACGCCTTAGTCATTAGTCAAAATGGATTCAGGGATAATCATTCAATAAATCACCATATGATAAATTTATAAAACTGAATAGAATATATTTTTCAACATATAAGATAATAAAGAGAGACGGACACCAAAACGTATATATACGAGGTGTGAGAAAAGTAATGAGACTGACTTTTTACTAACCAAAGTTTTTATTTTTTTCAAACAACAATATTACCCCTTCAAAGTAGTTTCCTTTATACACCGGCGAAGTCGTTGGTCCCACTCCTGGTAGCAGCGCAGAAACGCTTCAACTGGTAGGGCTTTTAACTGGTCGGTCACAGTCTTTTGAAGGTCTCCAGAGTTCCAAAATGACACCCTTTTAAGAGATGTTTCAATTTCGGGAAAAGGAAAACTCACAAGGACTCAAATCAGGTGAATAAGGGGGTTGAGGAACCGTAGGAATACGTTTTGAGGTCAAGAATTCCCTGATGGAAATGGCCTCAATGGCCTCATATCATACATGTGACACAAGGCATTGTCATGATGAAGCATCCACTTGTCTGCAATGTCTGGTCTCACGCGAATCAACCTTTTCCTGAGCCTTTCAAGAACATCTTCGTAAAACACTTGGTTGACAATTTGTCCTGGAGGAACAAATTCTTTATGCACAATACCCATAATGTCAAAAAAGCAAATCAACATGGTTTTCATCTTTGATTTGCTCATTCGACATTTTTTCGGTCGAGGAGATGATAGACTGTGTCATTCTTCGCTTTGTCGCTTTGTTTCAGAATTGTAGTCAAATATCCAAGATTCATCACCTGTGATCACACGATTGAAGAATTCTTGGTCGCTGTCAATTCTCTCAAGAAGATCAACGCACACGTTTCTTCGATTGTCCTTCTGTTCCGTTGTGAGGTTTTTCGGCACCAATTTCGCATGTCCAAACCCACCGTGTTGGTCTAGTGGTTAACGCGTCTTCCCAAATCAGCTGATTTGGAAGTCGAGAGTTACAGCGTTCAAGTCCTAGTAAAGCCAGTTATTTTTACACGGATTTGAATACTAGATCGTGATACCGGTGTTCTTTGGTGGTTGGGTTTCAATTAACCACACGTCTCAGGAATAGTCGAACTGAGAATGTACAAGACTACACTTCATTTACACTCATACATATCATCCTCTGAAGAATTATCTAAACGGTAGTTACCGGAGGCTAAACAGGTGAAAGAAAGAAAGAATTTCGCATGTCCAAATCGTCTGTCAAAATTTGATGTACGGTGAAAGTGTTTAAATTTAATTGTTCACTCATCATCCTTATTGTTAAACGACGATCTGATCTCACAAGAACCCTCACACGCTCAACGCTTTCGTCAGATTTTGAAGTTGAAGGTCTCCCTGAGCGAGGTTGATCTTCAACGTGTTCTCGGCCTTCCAAAAATGATTGGTACCGGCGGAAAACTTGTGCTCTTAATAAGCAATGTTCCCCGTAGGCCTGGTTCAACTTTTCAAAGGTCACACTCGCGGATTCCTCAAGTTTAACGCGCAAAACTTGATTGCAGAACGTCGCTCTAAATTCCGATGCTCCATTTTCGTAACACACAACTTCACTGATGGCGCTGTCAAAAATAATGTGTTGGCTAAACAGAGTTGAAACTTGTACTGAGCATGTGGAAGGGATGAACGAACCGGTCTGGTACAGACCGGTAGACATAGCGTTGCAGGATCGCTCGCAATGTTACCAATCTCATTACTTTTCTCACACACCTCGTATATAGATCCGTACAATCGTAATTTTATAATACGTTAAGAAAATTTTGCTCTGAAAAACCACAAAAAATAATAAAATTTGGGAGAATTCAGTTTTTGACCAAGTAGCAAAAAAATCGTTCTCTTACGTTATATAACAATACTTAATAAAGTAAATAAATAAATTAATAGTAAAACTATAAATTCTTATGACTTTTTTATATTTTATGTTTAACCTTTGGGACCACTGTTAGGTTCTGCTTTAGAGGATGAGATGAATGATTTATAGCGTGTGTGAAAATGCCACGCCTGACCGGGATTCGAACCCCAGGCATCCGGATGAAAGGCTGACGCAATCATCGCATAACGAAGGCCGGCAACTGTTAAACTCAACTGGTTGAACTGTGGTCTGGTTGAATACAACTGTTAAAAAATTACTATCTTTAAGGGATTAATTTTAATAATAAAATTACTTTGGAATAAATAGATAACTGTCTAATTGTTCCAGGAAATAGTTCTGTTCTTCTTTTAAAACAGTATAAAAACGTAATAAGGAAAATATACAGATTAATTGTAATATAATTACAGCGTTACAACTGTATAATGCCAAGAGAAGTCGAAAAATTAATTTAAAGTTGAAAACCTATATTACCTTTATAGGTATATATATATATATATATATATATATATATATATATATATATACACTAGCGTACCGCATCGTGACTTCGCCCACAATACAGATGTAGCTTCACTCGCAATACTTTTTTAATAGCAAACTTATTTTTATATAAATAAAAAATATTTAATCGACAATATTATATTTAGATTTTCATTAAATCCTGATAAAACGGTAAATAAAAATTTTTATGAAAAATACTGAAGGAATATACGATAAACAAAACTTGCTACTTATACGTTGCCCAAAACTTAAAAAAAAGGAAGATAAGAAAATTGAACAATATTTGTTAGACCAATCCATTTTATGAATGAATTAAAATAGTTCAATATATAAGTTCAATAAAGATAAACAAAAAAATTGATTACAATCCCAAATCTATCATCCCCATCGCGGCTTCGCCCGTGCTCTATGGTTACTTGCGCTTCCCGTCACGATCAGAGGATCATGGCTCGCTTCGCTTTCCCTTCCCGTTTTCTCCCGTTTCCCTTTCCTTCTCCTGTTTCTCTTTCCCTTCCCATTTCCTTTTCCCCGTTTACCCCTTTTTTTCTTTTTATCCTTTTCTCTTTCTTCCATTTTTACCCTTTTACCTTTTTCGATTTTTCCCTTTCTCCCTTTATCCCCGCGCGTAAATCGATCCAGTAGTTTTTTAGTGTATAGCGGACACACATATCGGAAAATGGAATCGTAAAATATTTAGTATAGCGTATGTTGCTTTTACGTCCAACAGATAGCACTGTTAATAAGAAATTTAGATTTTTATCGATTTGAACCCTTTAAAAGCGAAATTTCGCAAAATCCTTTCTTAGTGCACGCCTACTCAAAGATACGAAGGTACCCTGAAAATTTCAAGTCCACCTATAATAGTTTTGGTTGTACGTTGATTACGAGTTAGTGAATAAGTCAGGACATTCTCTTTTATATAAGATATATATATGTAAATATAATGTTGTACTGCACATTATTCTAAACATATTTATTTATATCTAATTAAATTCCCTTTAAAAATATAATGACTATATCTCGCGATTCTCCGACTCAGTAAGGGCAATTATTCTTGATGAATATTGTACCATTTTTTATTTTCAACCAACCTGTGATGTATTTTAACTAAATGTGGAACAGATAACAGAGTTGCTTTCTGTTAAAATAATAATTTACATTATACAACCGGTCCTCTCTATAATACATAAAATGATGTGCTACTTAGGGTTGAATGTCACACGCATTTTAAAAGTTTTAATCTATAGTAAAATAAAAATAATAAATTAAGCAAAAAGGAACGGAGTCCCCAAAGCCGAAACAGGAAGTTTTTTATAAATGGCCGACACATTAAAAAAATTAATAGGTTAAATTAAATAGAAAACTGTTATTAAATACGTTTAGACTAACTTTTCACTATTTGTAATTTGTTTTTTTGCAAATCGGTCAACGGTATGCATGAGTAATTCGCGGTCGGAATTACGTAAATCGTGGATTGCTTTCTTCATTTAATTTAAACAGAAAGAACTTTCAAAACATTTTTATCTGTTTCATTCGGTAACTTTTTGTATAAAAATAATTTTCTCTTCAAGATTTCAACAATGAAATATTAAATTAATTAAATATGTAAATCGAAACTGCAAAAGATTGTCTGATGGCTTTAGAGTTTAAAATTTATAATTTTTAACATTCTATCGGCCAGATTCATTTTAATATAACTTATCGCTTCCTGGTAAATTTTTTTTTAATAAATTTATATTTAAATTATAATTTACGTTAAAAAACAAAGTACTGAATTGTACAAAAATGTTGATATTTGTAAATCATAATTATAATTTTTTTTTTCAAATTAACTCGTAAAAGTTAAGAAAGCTCAGTTGAAATGACGCTCAGAGCGAGAATGGATTGTTAGATCGACAACTTTGTTACCTACACCGCGACATTCTGCAGCGGTAAACGCTCTTCCCTTCGCTGTATTATAAAATCTGAAAACCAAAATTTTATTGTCATCACAATATTTCTTTTACTTCGTACAAGGAAGTAAAAATGAATTTTAATATGGGAACTACAAAAATGAAAGAAAAACTTTTTTCGCAATTTCCAATTTTTAATGCTAAAAATGTATTATGTTAAAAAATAGAATCACTAGAATAACTTAATACTCCCCCTGATAGGGGTGCTCCCAAATTTAAAAAAAAATATCGAAAAACTTTCTCTTTTTACTTTTAAGACCATAATGGATCACTTTAGTTCATTTTTATTTTTTTGGCAAGTTCTTTCTTTTCTTGCTGATTTGTTGTTTTTCAGCTTTTCTTTTTTGCCAGTAATTTCTAAGGGTTTCAGATCTTCTTGCCCTTTCTTGTTCAGAGTACACCCGGTTTATTGTTTTCTTGGGTTTTGATAGGAATCTTGTTTCTTTATTTTTTAATTTCTCATAGTTTCCCGGTTTTCGTTTTTGGGTTTTCACGGGTTACGTCTAATTCCTCCATGTCTTTCTGTACTTCGTATAACCAGTTCGGTCTGCTTTTCTTGTTCCAGAAAAGTTCGATTATCCGTCTGATAAGTCTGGTCTCTTCCGTTCTGAAAATATGTCCTAGAAAGAAAATTCTCTTCGTTCTAAATTTATTAGTTATCTGGATGATCGTGGGATGATAGTTTTGTAAATCTCATCGTTTGGAATAATTCTCCAAATCCCGTCTTTTTTAATGTTTTTCCCGATGCATCGTCGTAGAATCTGTCTCTCAATCTTTTCCAGTTTGTCGGTAAACCTTGTCTGGTACAGTCCAAATATGGTTTCGCATCCGTAAATTTCGATTTTAATTTATTTAAAATCAATTTTAGTGAATATTTTAATTATTAAAAAAAAATCCCTCTGATGTATGGACCTCCAATTTTCAAGAATTCGAAAACATATTTTTCGAAATTCTGATGTAAATATATATATTAACAAGTTTTGTTATAGTTTCATTTTGTTGGGGCTTCAAAAATTTAATTCAAAAAAGATTTTAAATAAGATCAAACAAGAAATTTTACGTTTAGAAAATCAATAACAATAAAATCTATTACCGTAATTTTTTAATAATATGTTGATGAAGAAATGTTACTGAAGCATGAAACATAAATGAACATTTTTGGTTGATATTTTATAATACATTCGTACGTTGTAAAATGAATTAATAATTTGGTTATTGTTTTTAAATAAAAAGGAATTATTTTATCGTAAAGATACAAATAGAGCTTAAAATGATTCTACTGAAAAAATTAATTGTATAACTTGACCGGGAAATTTATGCAATTCATTTTCAGCATTTTTTAATATTTAATTATAATTAAGTAATTTTTAAAGCATTGATGGGGAGGAAACGCATTAATATCCTTTGTTTTAAATATAAAGACAGAGTATGGCAATAGAATGTAATGATAAAAGCCAAGCGGTTAACGCGGATGTATCCTAATATTGGATCGCGGTCACCGAAATGCTAAAGAACTAAGGTTAGGAGGTCGATTCTTTTCTGGATAACAAATTTTATACATAAATATGTTGTTTCAACTTGTGTTTTTTCTTTATACAAATCCAAACAAACATGAATATTACTTCTTTATTTAATTACATTAAAATAAAAATAAAATAAATAATTAATACTTTCCGTTAATTTTTTTATCTGTCTGTAGAGGGTGAGAAAAAGTATACTAGCATAATTCAGCTGTATATTAACATTAATTGTACTGTATATTTCAATTCTGAAAAAGTTAAGGGACACATATCCGCTTACTGAATGGATATCTTACATTTATTTTTAAATAAAATCGATAACAACAATTCCCTTTCCACAAATAACTTCCGTGAACAGCAACTTCGTTCATTTTGTACTGAATTTGATCGTAACTGATTCTAGAAAGTTTAAACGATACTAAAACTAATTTATAACGGTATGAATAATGACCGTCTGATAACGATCGAAAAGATACTGCCACTCCCGTTATTCATTTAAAATTTTTTTTAGTTAATTTTTTCTAGATTTTTTTATTACTGATTTTTTTATCAATTATAAAAAAAAATAATTTTATCAAAAAATCAATGTAAGATTACATTTTTATTGAGAAATCTTAACATTTATCAAAGACATAATCCTTAAGCTTATAGGCTTAAAGATGAGGAAACATCGATCTAAAAACTGCTGAGAAATAGGAAAGGTGAACCAATGAATTTACTCTGCATCAGCGGTGACTTAGGGACGGAAACTTTCTCATTCATCGACCCAAACCAGTATTACTACCCAAATAGCCGATATTATAAATCGGAAAATTAAAAAAAAAGGTATTATGTTATTTTTTAATCTCTCTCTTTTTCCTGTTTAGCCTCCGGTAACTACCGTTTAGATAATACTTCAGAGGATGAATGAAGATGATATGTATGAGTGGTAAATGTAGTGTAGTCTTAGTCTTGTACATTCTCGGTTCGACCATTCCCGAGATGTGTGGTTAATTAAAACCCAACCACCACCAAAGAACACCGGTATCCACGATCTAGTATTCAAATCCGTGTAAAAATATCTGCCTTTACTAGGACTTGAACGCTGGAACTTCCAAATCAGCTGATTTGGGAAGACGCGTTCACCACTAGACCAACCCGGTGGGTTATGTTATTTAATCTACTATCAATTTACCTTACTCTATAGTAACATAAAAATATTGTGATACAGTAGTCGCGTTGAATCTTGCCGATGATTATGAAGTTTTAAAATAATGGTAAAAAAAAAAATCCAAGGATTATTTTATTTACTCCCTAACCACTAGCGACCGGATTATATGCAACATAAAAAGCTAGAAATATGCATGAAAAATGCTTAAAATATGCATGAAAAGTGTAAAAATATGCAACTTTAAATAATAAAAAAAACAGTAATGTTTAGTTGTTTTTTTATTATTACAAAATCGGCATACAATTAGTAAGTAATTGAATAACATGTACGATAAATTCGATAATTAACCATTTTTTAACATTTTGTAAACGTAGTCTTAAGAGCCATGCAGCTAATAGGTTTGGTCGGCTACAACGTAAGATTTCATTTATAAACAAGGTACCCTACCGAAAACTATTGTAAATAGTGCGAAAATATGATTCATCACTAGATTTTTAACGAAAATATGCAATAACCGGTGAGAATGGGCTTAATGTGAGAATGCATATAATCCGGTCTCTTCTAATCACTTTTCTGCTAACAACATGCAATTTTATTTCAATCCTGAAATTTTTACTTAAAAAAAAACCTTTAATTATTACTTTACTAGCGAAAGTAGGTGAATTAAAGGTAACAAATGGTGATCACGTCAAAAATGAGGTATCGGATTTTTTCAAATTTTTACGTCTTAAGGTCCAACTAATTCATCTAGACAATTCGTTCTAAAAATGGGCGATGACGCCCCCTTGTGGGCGCTGGAGGCTTTCAGGGGGAACGGTAGAAGGCCCACAGAAAATTGGGGGCGTTCAGTTCAGGCGATGGCTAACCCACCGGATTGGTCTACTGTTGAACGCGTCTTCCCAAATCAGCAGATTTGGAAGTCGAGAATTCCAGCGTTCAAGTCCTAGTAAAGGCAGTTACTTTTATACGGATTTGAATACTAGATCGTGGATACCGGTATTCTTTCGTGGTTGGGTTTCAATTAACCACACATCTCAGGAATGGTCGATCTGAGACAGAACAAGACTACACTTTGTTTACGTTCACAGATATCTTCCTCTGAAACAATACCTTACGGCGGTCCTGACGATCAACAGAAAAAGACAGAAACGTGTTTAGTACTCACTTTACAAAGTTGTTTTACACTAAACATAAAATAGTTTGTTTATCGATCCCAATATTTTGTCTTTTACCTCAGATTTCTCGAAAACTACAAAAAATAAAGTTTTAGGACTTATTTTTTTCAAGTTTTCAGGTAGATTTCATATAAAATCACAATTTGGGTCTCAAAAATTACAGTCTTGCGTAATTTTACCAAAAAATAAATAAATAAACATAATATGTTGTTTGATTTTCACAAAATGTATTAAAAAAATCACAACAGCTGTTTCGGTGCACTGTAACCTTCCTCAGGTGTTAAAACAGAAACCCACCCGGTTAGTCTAGTGATGAACGCGTCTTCCCAAATCAGCTGATTTGGAAGTCGAAAGTTCCAGCGTTCAAGTCCCGGTAAGGTCAGTTACTTTTACACGGATTTGAATACTAGATCGTGGATGCCGGTGTTCTATGGTGGTTGGGTTTCAATTAACCAAACATCTCAGGAATGGTCGAACTGAGACTGTACAAGACTACACTTCATTTACACTCATATATATCATCCTCTGAAATAATACCTAACGGTGATTCCCGGAGGCTAAACAGGAAAAAAAGGAAGGCGATGGCTGATTAAAAACAAAAAAAAGGCAAAAATGATTTTTTTCTGATATTTCATCTTTCACATTAATGTAAGTGTAATTTTTTGATTGAAAACTTTGTTTTGATTACTGTATTATTATATTGAATATGTTGTCACTGTTGTTGTTGTTATTAGGTGAGTATATAGATACAATTGTAATTTTTTAAAGCAATTTTAATAAAAATACTTCCAAATATGATTAAATATGCGTTTTAATTCCTCTCGTTTAAAATAAGTTTCAACTCAGAAATAAGATATGCCACGTTTAAAACCATAATTGCAATTGTTACTTTTAAGAGCGCATCTTAAAAACAGCAACTGCAATTATTATTTTTAACAGATGGTATGTTTAAATTTTTGAGAACGCTAGAAAATGTTTAATTCTCAATGTCGGCGGTGGGCAAAAACGTTTGACAAAAAAAACATATTAATGTATGTCGTCATACTGCGTTTGGCTTTATATCTCAAGATTCACCAAACCGTTTCTTATTAAATTTGACTCAATATTTTTTATATGAGGCACTGATCGTATTCAATTTTTTTCAAAATTCGTTAAGGAGATCAGAGGATATCGCGAAGAAATCAATTTCGATTCTCTTAAGAGAAATTTTAGAAAAAAATTTATTAAAACAAATTTGTTACTAACAATTCTCATACAAATAATTTAAAAAACTTTTTTCAAAAAAATCAACCTCCACATTTTAAAATTGAAATAAATTGATTTTTCTCTACCTCGGTTTAAACATTTTTAAAAGATGTTTTGAATTCTTATATTTCATATATAGAACTACCAAGAAAGGTGTACATTTAAAAAAAAATTGTAAACCCCGAAAAAATGTAGAAATCTTTTTTGAAAATATTCTTTTTCTTATTTCAGTCTTCACAAGGGTGTGTTAGATTTAAAGAAAAATTTTAGTTGATGAGATTTATTAACCTATGTATGAATATATTTGGAAAAATAGTTGTTAAAATTTATTCCTCCACCTCTAAAAAATATATTCTGTTTATTATTTTTTTGGTTTTTTTTTTGGGAGGGGATCAAACTTTAATTTTATCTTTAAATGTTTTTTTATATTTATCTTATTATTATTATTATTGTAATTATTTATTATTTTTATTTATTTATTTATTATTATTATTGTTGTTGTTTTAGATTTGTCTTTTTATATTTTTCTTCATCACTTCAAAGGCTATTTAAATTAGTTTTAGCTGCCACCTATATTATTTTACGGACCCAAAATGAAAGCAATTTTTTTTTTCATTACTTTCAAAAGCTTTATACAATATTTTTAAAGATTTTTTTTTTGTTAGGGATCACTTCTTTAGATTTAATTTACTAAGTATTTGACACCGTTGGTATTAATATAATTATATAAATTAAATTTCCACTTACCAACGACAATTTAAAAAGTGTAAATCCTAGTACTTTCGGAGGTGTTACTCCATATTCAGCGATTTTTAAAATATGTTAATTTAAATTGAAATCAATAATCGTTTTTAAATTAAACTGTTATGTTCATAATAGTCGGTCGTCAAGAATAAAATTAATTCGTACCTCAATAAGACAGCAACGTCATGTTTGTAAGATGTTTGCGACTATTATTAGGAATGGAATGGAATGCAAAGTTGGCGGGAATTTCACAATTTTTTCCTTCGAAACGCAGAACCTGGACAGTGTCCCTTGCTGCTGGATGATTCTAGAATCGGGTGTGTTTAAGGGTTTATTTTAAATGACGGATCTAAATTTTAAGTTTTTATATTTTAAATTTTAAGGACGGATTTAATAGCATTGCAATCCGTTTTTACCAGCGTTCTCGACCCCATTTTATGGTCCGACCGCGGGAGTCGAGGCTTTTGAAACCTGTCCTCCCGACGTAATTCCCCTTCAGACCGGCCACTGACGACTATTATTAAATGTTTTAGAAAATCCCTGAAGATAGAGTAACACCTCCGAAAGTACTAGGATTTACACCTTTTAAATTGTTGTTGGTAAGTGGAAACTTAATTTAAACAATCACTTCATTATAAATGATTTTTTTCCTAAATTTTCCTCACAAAGAAAGATGCTCCTAAAATCAAAAGTTTTTTATTCGAAATTAGTGAATTTTTAAATAAATAAATTTTTTTAGCTTAAATAAATCTTATTTTGGTGATCTTCATTAAAAAATACCTTGATAATTTGACTCCCAAATTAAAAATTCGAAAAATGTGTTTAAAAAGAGGGTTTTTAATGCAGCAAAATTTGCAAGAACATATAATGATGGCTATTTTATTTAAAAACTTCGTATAATATTTTACAATTTTTTTTCTTATAAAATTTTAATTTGGTTTCTTTATTTTACAAATACATCTGCTTAATTTTACTTCAGGGTCTATAATTTTTAAAATGTACACCTTTGCTGATAGTTCAATATATGAAATATAAACTTTTAAAATATCTTAGAAAAATATTTAAATAAAAAGTTTTTTTACAAAATTATTTTTTGACCGGAATAGCCGGGAAAGACATCCAATACTTTCCCACGTCTTTTTAAAACAATTTATTTCGAGTTAAAATACATTTTATCGGAAAATATATTCATATTAATTTAAACGAAGATTTCTACATATTTTTTTTTCAGTTTTAAGTTATCAACTGAATATTTTCTATTACGGCTAAATTTCTGAAGTAATGTGTAAAACGGTTCCGGGCCGAGTTCTAAGAGAAAGGGAGGGCGGAGGTGGTTTTAACCGATAATTTTATTGGTGGCGGTTTGGCAAGACTGCCAGCGGGAGCACGGCACTTCGTGCGTAAATTACATTTCCACGTCGCTCCCAAAAAAGATTTTACGGCGAAATTCATTTCAAACTAACAAAGGTAATAGACGTCTTGCAGTCGCCGTCTGACATCCTATATTTTGATTATTCATATTAGTAGCAAAACTATAATTTTGCTGCATATGCGTAAAATACAGCAGTGCAATTCATACGAAATTTAAATGCCGAATAAAAATTTCATTCATTAGTTCTATTATACTCCTTTGATACGCTGGATCAGCATTTTTTTAAAAATATTAAAAATACTTTGATAAATGTTATACGATTTTATTTTATTTTTTTCTAGTCTTTTCTGTTACAAAACAGAAAGAAAAATGGAGAATCTATTACAAAGAATCTATTATTTTGCTATAAAAAAAAAATACCACTATAACAACTGACACGTGAAAAAACTGGAAATATACCAGACGATAAAACATGTACTGTACAATTCATGGAGGAGGGATAGTAAAAACAAAATCATGTTCGATATGATTTTTGCATAATTTAAAAATACCAATAAGGTAGTTGTCTTACATATAAGTTCGAAAATGTAATTAAAAAAATTCACTGATGGTTTGGTAATAACAGGAAAATATTGATAAAAAAAATATCGAAAAAATGGTCCTTTTTAAGTTTTGTGCCTTAAGTGGACATTTAAAGAAGTTTTTAACAACAAAAAATAAAAAAATAAATTTTTTTAAATCTGTGAAAAAAAAACTTTATTCCAATGCTCCAAAGTCCAAAAAATGAATTTCCGTCAGATGAACATTTTTGGTACGTATGCATATTGTTCTATATTTGACCTTTTAACTCTGGACCTCGTAGGCCGATTTTCTTCAAACTTGGTAGACTTTTGGTGGAGAGGAAGAAAGAATGTATTAAAATATTTTACAAAAATTGGAAAAGTGGTGAAAATTTTTTGGTCAAAATGAAATTTGAAATCTTTACTGGGATATTTTACCAAAAAAATTCTTCTTAAAAAAATTGAAACTTTTTTATCGAGATCAAAAATGATAAAAAAAATTAATATTCACCCTTTCCCAAAAAATGATTATATATTTTTCTATTTTTAGTTCTACAACGTGTGTGAGAAAATTAATGAGATTGGTAACACTGCGGGCAATCTGGCAACGCTGTGTCTACCGATCTGTGCTAGACCGGTTTGTTCATCCCTTCCACACGCTCAGTACGAGTTTCAACTCCGTTCAGCCAACACATTATTTTTCACATAGCCAGTAGTGAAGTTGTGTGTTACGAAAATGGAGCATCGGAATTTAGAGCGACGTTGTGCAATCAAGTTTTGTGTTAAACTTGGGGAATCTGCGAGTGTCACCTTTGAAAAGTTGAAACAGGTCTACGGGGAACATTGCTTATCAAGAGTACAAGTTTTCCGATGGCACAGATCATTTTTGGAAGGCCGAGAACACGTTGAAGATCAACCTCGCTCAGGGAGACCTTAGACTTCAAAATCTGACGAAAACGTTGAGCGCGTGAGGGTTCTTGTAAGATCAGATCGTTGCTTAACAATAAGGATGACGAGTGAACAGTTAAATTTAAACACTTTCACCGTACATCAAATTTTGACAGACGATTTGGACATGCGAAGGGTTTGTGCGAAATTGATGCCGAAAAACCTCATAACGGAACATTAAGGACAATCGAAGAAACGTGTGCGTTGACCTACTTGAGAGGATTGACAATGACCAAGAATTCTTCAATCGTGTTATCACAGGTGATAAATCCTGAATATTTGAGTCCGATCCTGAAACAAAGCGGCAAAGCGAAGAATAGTGGCACACTCCGACATCTCCACGACCGAAAAAATTTCTAATGAGCAAATCAAAGATCAAAATCATGTTGATTTGTTTTTTTGATAGGAGGGGTATCGTGCATAATGAATTTGTTCCTCCAGGAGAAACTGTCAACCAAGTGTTTTACAAAGATGTCGTTGAAAGGCTCAGGAAAAGATTGATTCGCGTGAGATCAGACATTGCAGACAAGTGGATGCTTCATCTTGACAATGCCCCGTGTCACACGGCCATTTCCATCAGGGAATTCTTGACCTCAAAACGTATTCCTACGGTTCCAGCGCTGCTACCAGGAGTAGGAACAACGACTCCGCCGGTGTATAGCTGCCCAAGGGAACTACTTTGAAGGGGATAATATTGTTGTTTGAAAAAATAAAAAAAACATTGGTAAGTAAAAAGTCAGTCTCATTACTTTTCTCACACACCTCATATATTGCTTCAGAAAAGGAGTTAATGGGAGTTTTTTTTTGCATTTTATTTTCTATATGCCTTAAACTACTATAAATTGTTTTTTCCCCATCCCATTCTAATGGTAAGAAAATAAGTTGTTTAATTTAAAAAAAAAAAAAAATTAATTTATTTTAAATTTAAATCCATCTCGCAACTTATCCATTGCATTTACAATGTAAACTTAACTTAACTTAACTTAAACTTAACTTTTTGGTAGCCCTTAGCTTTTATATTTCCTAAAAAAAAGCCAGAAATTTTCACCCCTTCCTAGAAAATCACAATCCTGTTTATTTAGAATTATGTTAAACAAAAAGTTCTTTTTTAAATTTATTATCACCACTTAGGGATTATTTTCTTAAAAATTAATCTTACCCGAATGTTTTACCTTGAATATGAGAACCCCAAAATGAAAAAAAAAGAATTCTTTTCGCAATTTCAAATTTTTATTGCTCAAAAGTATTTTGTTAATGTCATTAAAATAATTTAATACCTTCCCTAATAAGGAAGCGTATTTTCTAGTAATTTTTTCTAGATAAAACAGGAGTGGTTTAATTTCCTTGGATCAAGTTGGATAAAGGAAAATAACATATATTATTCGGAAAAATAAGTAAAAAAAACACAAGTAAATTAACGTATGGATCTTCTTACCAGTAAACTATATGTAAAAATAATTTACGGTTATCCTTATTTGTACATTATTTATACTTTAGCATTTTACAATTCATTATTAAGTGTTCCAATTCTAACAATAAGTTTTTATTATTTAACAAACTGGAATTAATATGCAATGAAAAAAAAAGTTAATCGTGTTAAAAAGAGAATTGAACGTTAAAACAAAGATAGACAAACCAAAATCATCTGTAATAGAATAAAAATGTTTACAATTTTTAGGAAAAGAGAACTAAAAAAAAAAATAATAAAATTTATTTAAAATAAGAATAAGAATAAGAAAAATAAAAAGATCAGAAATAACAAATAGAGCAGGGATAAATAAAGCTTCGATTGAAAATGGAATATAAAAACTGAAAAGCTTAATTTATCACCAAAGACAGCTAAAAGACAAATATTTCCAAGATCGCGAAATTAAGACATTAAACAGCTGTAATAAGACCGGCGGTAATCTTGTATAGCACTGAAACATTACATCTAATCGACCACAAAAAATGGCTCAAGATCGAAAGAACTTAGGAAAATCTGTGGTCCAAAAGTAACAGATGAAGGATACAGACTGAAAAATCTAGCAAACAGATTTACCAAAATCAAGAAGACCTAGAAACAGCGATAAGGAGGATATAACAAAGAGACTGAATAAAAAAATATATCTGACAAGCTGATGAACATGAAAAACAAATAAAATTGCTGAAACAGATGAAAGAGGGCCTCTCCAAAGGTTTGAAGAAAAGGACTGTTGCGATGGAGATAACTTCCAAAGAATAATTTACAATATAAACGTTCTTGCGGAAAATAAAACGAGGACAAGAAAAAAAAGGAAAAATTAGCAAAAAATGAAGCCAGAAATTATATTTGGGTGGTCCTAAGTTGGCCATTCTTGTATATACATAGTGAACCCTAAATTCGAAAACATATTGCGAAGGGAAATTTAGTTTTTTACCCGCGGTTGTGTGTGATGCAACGTGTGACCGTGCGGTTGAAGAGTAGCACGACAGCCGAGCAATTTCCATCCTTTTTTGTGACTATGAGTAACCTACGACCGAACAAACGTGCGTCTCTCGCGGCCACAACCTGCGTTTACTGTTCAAAGTTAAATTAAATCGCAGTCATTCTTAAAATATCAGGAAGACTTTATGGTAGCTTTTCTTGAATCGCGGCCGCTTAATAAAACAACAATTTTACCCGTAGTCGCTCGTCCTTGGAAAGTATCCGCGTATCCTTGTTTCATTCACCAAGAAAGTCGATACGAAAACTTTGTCGACAAACCGGAATGTCTTACGGGAATGTTCGCAGCTTCACAAAGAAACTGAAACTCCGTCCGTATCTCATTCACGTTGTGCATGAGCTTCGAGAACCTGACACCGGAAAAAGACTAAATTACTGTCAATGGTTCGTGCGTTTTATTCGCAGCAGTGTTCGGGTGTTGGATTATGTTTTCTACTCTGATGAAGCACGGTTTTACAAGTGGCTACGTAAACAGCCAGAATGACAGATACTGGGGTTCAGAAAACTCTCCCGTTTTTCACGAGAGCCCATTACATTCACAGAAGGTTGAAGTTTGGTGTGCGATTTCGCTGAAAAGAAATCTTTTTCACGTAAACGATAACAGTTGAACGTTACCAGGACACAAACATGCGGTTCGTGGCACGGTTAAAGGGCGATGAACGAGACTCCTGGCTGCAGCAAAACGGTGCAACGGCGCATACAGAGAATAGCACAACGATAATGTTACGTGAGTTCTTTGGGAACACATCATTTCTCGTGGACTGTGGCCGCCTACATCCCCAGATTTAACTCCCCCCGACGTTTTTCTTTTTGAGGACATGTCTATAAGAACAACCCCTACACAATCGACAGACTTGAGCACAACATCGAAGACGAAATATCCCGCATAAGTGCAGCGATCATCCGAAAAGTAGCAACTTACATGAAGAAACGTGTTGAGGCAAGTGCAGCAGCAGATAAAAGTAAATTCCAGCATCTACTGCGAGAAAAATAAATACACATAAATACTTTTTGTTCTAAATTTTTTTTAAGAATATTAATTATTCGGTACCTGTATGTGTGTGTGTGTGTGTTTAAACACAAACACACACACACACACACACAGAGAGAGAGAGAGAGAGAGAGAGAGGTGAGCCAAACGAGATATATATATAATCCAGAAAGGAGTAAATCAAGACTTTACTCCAGCACCAATGATTTTTTAACATATATACGTTACATAAAAGAAACAAAAAAAAAGTTAAATTAAAAGAAAATACAGTAATAATCATAGGAAAAAAGATTATATATATTTGGTGGTAATGCAAAACGTTATGTCCCAAATAGAGGTACTGTATGTAATTCGATATCTTATATATTTTTATCTGTCTCAGGCTTTCTCATCGATGTGATGTATATAAAGCATCTGTGATGCACGATGTAAATCTACTCGAACATAAATTTCTCAAAGAAAAATAATATTTACTATACAGCCAATTACTATGATAAACAGCATCTCTTACGGCAGTAAATATTACATACATATACATAGGCTAAGCATGTTGTTATATAATATAATAAAACATCTAAGAAATGTAAATTTTTTTCACTTTTCTTCATACAAATTGATTAATTATTAAATTAATTAATCAATATTAGATGTCTATTGCACTTAGTTATAATTTAATTTTAGAAGATATGTCATCTTTAATCGATGCATTAGACTCTTAACTGAACACAAAATATGATAACTATCTTATTAGTTCTAACAACATCCTAATCGGAATTTATGTTACATATTTAAAAATAAAGATATGAACTGGTAATTAAAACTGAAAAAAAAACGTACCAAGATGTCAAACATTTTGTACCTTTGATAATAAAATTGCAAAAAATGGGGGGAGAAAGAGGTGGAATAAAATTAAGTGAGCTTTCATGGTAAAAAATAAGTCAACAATTACGTTACAATACAAATTCAGAATTTAATTTTAAAGATAGATATTTGAAAACCTATTTAATGGTTAATATGCATTTAATTTAAAAAAACAACTGAGAGGTGCGAGATGATGTCATAAGAGAATGTAAAAAATTACACTTTGAATTTAGTTCAAAATGAATCAGTTTAATGAGGATAAAAAAAAAGATTATAGAAAAGTCCTATAATGCCAATGAGGTTTATATTACGGCATCTGAGTAACAATATGAGAAAATAGAGGCTAAAAATGCAACCAGACAAGCAGAGTTGTTTATTATTTTATAAAAGAATCACATATGTCTAATTACAACAGAAAATAAAGAAAACAATCTCTATACACAAAATAGTAAGACAAAGATGCAATTTGATTTTATTATTTGAAGTTCAGTTCAAATACAGAAACAGTACAGATAAAATGGAGGCGTTCTGGTTTTAGATTGATTTTTGAACGTATGAAAATATAACACCACCTGTCATGGTGTAGTATATCTACAGAAAAAAATTTGGTAAAAATAGTCCAAAATATAGAAAAAGGAAAGTTATCTATACAAGAATCATATGGTAAGAGAAAGGAAATATAAATTAAAAAAGAAGAGGTCTTAAGAAAGATAGGAGAGGAGAAAACTTTACGGTAAAACCTTGTAAAACAATAAACTATGTTGGTGGATTAAAGACATCCAGGATTAGTAAATTTTGTATCAGAAGGATGTACAGAAGGTAAAATCTGTAGAGGTTAAATCGAAGACAAAGATCGGAGAATATGTAAAACTAAAGATGTAATTAATACATTGATGTTAAAAACGGTATTAGCATAAAGTAATGGAAAACAACGTCAAACCGTCATCTAGCTACTGATTGTAATAAAAAAAACTTGCCCTGATTTGCAAAGCATTTTTATTTTTAGGACACTCCTAAAAGAACAAAAAAGATATCTGAGCTACATTTTAGATCCAAGGATAAAGAATAAAACTATTCTTTACGCTGAAACCAATAAATGGGACAAGTAGCTACCGAAAAATTTTCAAAAATTTGAAAATAAATAAAATGAATAAAGTAAAAGATTAGGTACTAAAAATTGCAAATGCGCACAAAGGGGAAAAATTAAAAGAAGACAAGAGAAAACACGTGGATTTTTAAGCAAAAGAGATGTGTTAGTACACTAGTATGCCAGGTATAATATTAGAATTTAAACAATTTTATTTTTTAAGTTGTACCAACTTTTACGGTCATTAATCACAAATAAAATGTCAAAAAGCACGTAGTGAAAGCACACTTAGTAGAAAAGTTTAGTAACCAGTTCATTAAACATGATTAAGCTGTTGACAATAGATTATCCTGACATCACAAACTAAATTTTTTTATGCTACTGCATGAGATGTATCAAAAGTTACAGAACAACCACATTTTAAACAGATGAAGTTTACCATTTTATCCAGGACCTAAAGGAAATTCTTAAAAATAAATACATAAAAAAAAGGTAAACAAAAACTGTTTTATCAAGCTTTTAAGAAAGGATAGTCCTTTTCATTTTGGTTTTCCAGAAATGTTTCAGAAAAATTTTGAAAATTTGATGAATCAATCAATTTTGTAATAAAAGGATTTAAGATCAACTAAATAACGAAAGAAATTTGTTGTAAATTCATGGTAATAAAAGGGAAGTTTGCCTACACTATTGTTCGGAGTTGAACGTCAGTTACAAGAAAAAGCAGAAGATTAGATTAACAGAAAAAAAATGAAAATGAAAAAACAAGAAAGAATAACATTGGATGTAGTTTTATCAAGTTAGAACTACGCAGGAAGTAGTAGTGGATCGACTGGAGAGAAGGCTGAATTGAAATGGATATACATTGAGAATGGATGAATCTCAAATTGCCAGATAACTTCTAGATTTAAGACTGAATTAAAGAGAGCTAAACAAGGCTGAAAATAAAATGGGAAAAGAATATTCATAGAGCTTACTTGAACAAGATGATTGGAACCTAACAATGGCTGAAAGAATCCAATAATTAACACCAAAAGGGATAGGAAAAGAAATACTGAAATTAAAACAAAGATGATTAAGAATGTAAAATGCAGATTTCTGTTAAAGTTAAAAATATTATTAGCTCATAACAACAGAAAATACTAAATAAAGCCACTCAGATAACTGATGAAAACAAATTAAAAAATACTACTTTAATTTTATTTAAAAAAGTTATATCATCAGATTGGATTGTTTTATTACATAAAGCCGCCAATCTAATACATATATACAATCACACACAGATAGAAAAAGAAAAAAATAAATACGAGTATATATCAAAATTGAATTGTTTGGTTTAAAATGTACATATTTATTTCAATGAATAAATATAACTCGAGGCTACTGTGTTATATTTTGTTGTTACAGTCATTGTTACTACAGATTATGGTGGCGGTGTGGCTTCTCCTCTGCAGATTCCATTTATGTTAATAAAATACACCAGTAGAATGTTGATTTAAACAGCGTACATATAATGCATGTACTTAGAATAAAAGAAAAATATTTGCGTTTTGTTTATTTTATTCCATTATTATTACTGGTTTTCTAAAAACAAAAAAGAAATTAAAATTTTAAAGGTAGGTTTATGGTTTATATGAAAAAGAAACTGAACGGGGGAGGAAATATAATAATGGTAGAAAATTTAAGCAAGGGTTGAGGGGTGGATTTGTTTACAGCAGTGGCGTCAGTTCCCCTTTGAGTGTCGCGACATTTCTACACTTCTCCCTTTCTTTGTCTTTTTTTTTTCTATTTAAATACCTCTAACTTCATTTTACATCTTTCCTTTCAAATTTTATTATATTTTTTTGTTAAATCATATAAAATGTAATGACTGATTCCTTCGTTAATTTTTTCTCATAAATTCAAATGAATTTTCTCATAAATTCAAATGAATTTTCTCATCATTTTTTCAAATGAATTTCAGGTCATACATGGATAAAGTGTTTAAAAACTACCTAAGATTTCAGATTAAATTACCAGATTTGTAATATAAAAATTAAAAGAAATTATCAAGAAACACACATATGGAAACTGAGTCAATACCAGATAATGTCACTTATCGAGATCATAAATAATAACATGATTTTTAAACTAGTCGATGAATAATCACACCACTTAGTTCACTGAATTTTTGGGTTAAATTTTGTAAACTAGTATTATTATCATCAAAAATAAAGATAATAATATATACAAATCCAGAACCCTCTAAATTTTCATTCTTTTCTGGATAAAACTGATTTAAAGTTTTGACTAATTTTATATGAAATCATGAAAAAAAATCATTCCTAAAGTGTTATCTGAAATGGCACTCATTTGAATTAAACGGCTCAATTAATCACCCCAATTACAACTACAGGACATCTGAGAATCAACATGTTACAAAAATAAACCATTTTAATTTATCTGTATGACAGCTAATAATAAGTTTAACCAGATGATTCTTTTTTGACAATAATGTGATTGGATGCTATTAACTTAAAATTTCTCCAGCAGTTTATCATACCGTGCAGCATTCATGGGCAGTTCAGAGATAAAAGGTAACTTTTATTTCCAGCAAGATGGTTTATCTTCTTATTATTGTCACGATGTAACGACCAATCTTGATGAAAATTTGGCTAACGGATGGTTGGGCAGAGAGGTAATATTGAATAACCTTCCCATATGCCAAAAGGGGAAGAATCCAGACCTCATGTTAATGGCCAGTTTTATTTTTTTATAGGAACTTCAAAAATGAAGTTTATAGAAAATAACTCATTTCAATTAATGAATTGAGAACATATATAAAAAAAGAATGCGTCAAAGTACCAAATGATTAACTAAAGTACTAAATAAAAAAATATCTAAATTCTTTAAATTTGATTTTTACTCTAAGATTACCTAAATAAATACTGATATAGAGTCATTCTAATGAGTACATATATTTTCTTTGTGGGACACTACAAATGGTCAAAAATGATAAGCTATAGATTATTGTTACTGTGTCAGATTTTATTTCCTTTTAGTCTATTTAAAACTAAAGGATATTACAATTTAAGAGTTGGTGTATTTTAGAATTCCACTGTTGAACCCACTTTGCCTCAAATTCATCAGTATTCAGAAAATACTAAGAATTCTTCAAAGTTCCATTTTCAGATAAAGCCTCTTTCTTTCTTTCTTTTTCCTGTTTAGCCTTCGGTAACTACCATTTAGATAATACTTCAGAGGATCAAAGAGGAAGATATGTGTGAAAGTGTGAATGAAGTGTAGTCTTGTACATTCTCAGTTCGACCATACCTGAGATGTGTGGTTAATTGAAACCCAACCACCAAAGAACACCGGTATCCACGATCTAGTATTCAAGTCCGTGTAAAAATAGCTGGCTTTACTAGGACTTGAACGCTGGAACTCTCGACTTCCAAATCAGCTGATTTGGGAAGACCACTAGACCAACTCGGTGGGTTCAGATAAAGCCTCAGGCCACTTTCATCCAAACATTTCCTCTCTATGAGAGTGATTTATATAATTTTCAGAATAAACCAATTCAAATATTTGTTTTAACTTTAACAAATTTTAAAAGAGGAATTTTTTTAGAGAATCTTCCCCTGGTTGTCCTGCTATAAGTTCAACCAGAAAACACCAGTGGAAGATTTTTAAAATAAAAAATTACATGGTTATACAGGCAATTTGAAGTTATTTGTCATTATCATCAATATTATGATTACTTAGTTTTGGATTGTTATAAAATAATGATAAACACAAATTTAACTTACTCTGACATTAAAAGTATTTTTTACATGAAAATTACTATGAAAACTGCAAGCATAAATAATACAAATTCCTGCAATCCAGACAACCTCCTCACACTCAGAACAGTTACATATTAAGATTTTGTATGTAACGGTTTTGCTGTTTGTTGTACGTTATAGCTTTAGGAAGGGACTTGATATGGAGTTGGGTAAATAAAATTTACTCAAATATTAATAATAAGAATTTAAATTGAGTTGTTGGTAGTAGACTCTTTCTTAAGATTTAATAGCCACCAATACAATTTTTATTATTTTTTACAGTTAAAGATGGATGCTATTGGAATTAGAGGATTAACTCTTTAGCGGTTTTATTTTTCAGGAAGGTCTCTGTTTGTAAACGTTAGGAATTCAGCAAGTACATTGCAGTACTTGTCACATAGGATCTTGCAGAGCTCGGTTTATGGTCCTATATTGTTTTTCTATTCCATTAATCGCTTGAATACTGAACTTTTCACCAGCTTCATAACAGCATTTGTGGATGAAACTATTCTCTTTTAACGGTATATCCACTTCAAATTAGCTCTTTACTGTTATACTACCTGTTATTTAATTTTCTGGCACTCTGGTTCAATCACAAAAAAATTAGTCATAAAAGCAACAGAAACAACATATCATAACTTTGATTTTGTACGTTTTTTTGATTTTGTTATGCAATTATCTTAAACTGAGTAGTAATTCTACTGGTAGCTGTGATTGTAGTGTACTGAAACAGTGTAATCCGGTTAAATATTTGGGAATCACGGTTGACGTCAACCGTGTGCAATTAGCCCATATTTAGTAGCTAAAGAGAAATTCACATTTATTATTACATAGGTTCTATTTTTATTAAATATTTATGTCCTAAATTTATCTTGACACATATACTTTTCATGAATCCACTTTGATATATAAAGTTGATATAAATCAACTTTGATATATAACATATATCAAACCTGCAACAAGTTAACAGAAAACTTGTACATGGCATATTACTTACTGAAAGGAGATAGATAGTGTCTCACTTTATTTAGAGCATTAAAAATGTTCCCTTCTTTAAGAAGTACATACATTAAACATACATACACATTTAGTTCTGTCAGTTCTTTAGTATAAATTCCGTAACCAAGGTATCATTATTGGCCACGCTATAATGCTAAAAATTCAGAAAAGATCAAACTACCAAAATCAAATAGTTAACTGTTTCAGAAATCTCTTCTTTTTCTTCAGGGAAAATTTTATAATTCACTGCCATCTTGCACTTTCGCTTCTCCCTCTACTGCTTTATTTAAAAAATAATTAAAGATGCATCTTATGAGAGGTTCTCAGTGCAAGATTGAAAAAATCTACCAAATTATTAGTTGATTTTATACACAAATTTTGTGAACTCTTAAATTTTCTAATTAATTTAAATAAATCATCTAATATCCTTCATTTGCCTAATATTAAACTTGTATTCTTTTCTATTTATATATTAACTTAATTTATGATAGACTGGTTTATATATATATATATATATATATATATATATATATATATATATATACACACCGGTACCATTTTTGCCTAAATATAAGTAGAGGTTTTTTTCTACACTTTCTCCCATAAAATGAGGGATCAACCTATAATTGGAGTCGATCTATAGCGGGGCTGACTTACATTTGGATTTGACCGGGCTTCTTTCATACTTTATTTTCATTTCTATATTATTGGAGTTTATATTTATAATAATAACTACCTTCAGTTATTATTACTACCTATTATTATTAATAAAAGTATCTAATTAATGAAAAAAGTTGGATGAATCGGCTTAAAACAGTCTGGTCCAGACTGTTAAACCGAAGACAGTTAACCGTGATAATATTAGATGCATTCAGGGGCAATTGACCGAAAATGTAAAATGGAAAGTAAAAATATTAAACATGGATTTGATTATAATACCAGATGGTATGATTTTACAGTTAAGGTTTTTGATGTAGATGTGAACAAGCCTTTTAAAGGCAATCTTAAAAAAATATATAATTGTTTGATGCAAAGCAACAGTCATCGTTAACGCCTACGAAAAATAAAACGTTTGATGTGGACACCACATGACTTCCTTGTATGCCTATTAAATTACATATACACATTTTTTGTTGCACTTCATTTAAATTTATTTCATTTGAAGGTGAGATATAATCCTCCAATTCTTTAATAAAGTTGGTAGTTACACAATTGCTAAAATATTAGTTATTAACATCAAATATTTATACAATTATTAATTCAACAATCTTACCTGAAATATTAGGATAGAGTAAAACTACCTTTATTACTCTTTCAGTAAATGTATGTTTTTAAAAATTATTATGATGTAACCATCAACAAAATGAATAATAAGATGTTTCACCAAATCTGATGTGGATCATCACTTACTTGTACGCTTATTAAATTACATACACACATTTTCTTATACGAAAAGTACGTAAAACTTTATTTCATTAATAAATTCTGATATTTTTATTATTTTATTATTATTTAGTGTAATAACCTTTTTACAATTAGAGGTTAATAATTATTAATAAATCAATATATTTAAATTAAAAAAAAATGAGATGAAGTCAGATTTGAAGTGATGTGCCTTCCCATTCTAAGATCCACATATTTCATTAATTAATATGTTATTTGGCTGTAACTCTGGAACCGATGAAAATAAGTACCAATTATGATACATTGTTGAAAAACTCTCAATCACGTCTTATTACTGCAGTTATGAAAAAGTCCGAAATCCTTTTTTTAGATTTTGGGCTTTTTTTGACACTTTTGGTTCAGTCAATTGCAATCATAAGGGGAGGTGTATAACTAGATGTTACAATAGTCTTAAATCAAAAATTTCAACCTCCTACAGCTAATCCTTTTTCAGTTATACAAGATATGTACATATGTCACGTCGAAACTAGTCAAAATGGATTCAGGGTTGATCAAAATGGATATTTCTGTTGAAATCTGAAAACCGACATTTTTCGCGAACATAATACTTCCTTTACTTCATATAAGTAAGAAAAAACAAAACCATCAATTTATTTTTATCGTGTTTAACCTCATTCAAAATAAAACAATAAATCACCATTTCATAAATTTAGAAAACTGAATAAAATATATTTTTTAATATATTCTATTCGAATTATGTGAGATACATAAATACGTACAGACATCACGCTGAAACTAGTGAATATGGATTCAGGGATGGTCTAAATGGATATTTCCGTTGAAAACTGAAAATATTTCCTTTACTTCGTAAAGCAAAAAACCTTCTGTGATTTTATTATGAGAGTGGATTACTAAGCCAAGAAACTCGATAATATCAGTTAGCATCAGACAAGGATTTAAAATATGTTGCATTAGCAATAATTAGATGAACTGAAGATGATATTCAGCAGAAGAAAGAATCAAATAATGAAAACATTTTATTTTCAGATAACAGTGGTGATTACGATAGCGTCAATTCAAGCATTTTATAATAAAATTTATTTATTTTTTCAAGAAAATATAGAGAAATTTAATATAAAACAAGTTTAAAATTACAATCTTCATTATTTAATTAAAAATATTTCTTATTAAATAAAAACAGGTACAATTTAACTTCTTTTTTTTATTATTATGATGCTATTTAAATTAAAAAATTTAAGCAAGTATGTATAATATTACGTATAATTCATTTCTTACTGGTGGTAAAATTTTATTTGATGGAAAAAAATTCTCTATCACCTTTTGTCCAAAAAATTAAATACAAAAACGGTAGATTGATCTATATTTGGGGTCAACATATATTTGAGCAAATACAGTATATATATAGTATTTGTATTTTAGTTATTATTACAAAATTTTGAATATATTAGTGCAATTACATACCTTTTTTTGTTAATAAATTTGACAATAAGTTTCTTCTCTCACTTCTCACACACGCACAGGTGTACACACAAAATGTTGCAGCAAGTGTTTTGTGTGCAATTCTCTCTCTCTCTCTCTCTCTCTCTCTCTCTCTCTCTCTCTCTCTCTCTCTCTCTCTCTCTCTATCCCTCACTCTCTCTCTCTCTCTCTCTCTCTCTCTCTATCCCTCTCTCTCTCTCTCTCGCTCTCTCTCTATCCCTCTATCTCTCTCTCTATCCCTCACTCTCTCGCACTCTCTCTCTCTCTCTCTCTCTCTCTCTCTCTCTCTCTCTCTCTCACTCTCTCTCTCTCTCTCTCTCTGTGTGTGTGTGTGTGTGTGTGTGTGTGTGTGTGTGTGTGTGTGTGTGTGTGTGTGTGTGTGTGTGTGTGTGTGTGTATTCACAATTAATGCTATCTTTTAAATAAGTATTAAATAAATTCTATGACAATAGTTAACTGCCATTTTTTTAAAATTGCTTCATCATCTTGGTTTTTATGAACAGATTATTTATTAGTGTCATTCATTATTAAGTAATAATAATGTTACTCAATTCTAATTTAAATTTTAACCTTTCTAGGTCGGTAATGAATTAATGATACTATACAACATAGCATATAACTATAAAAGAAAATCAGGGGTTTCACCATTGTTTTTCTTGTAAAATTTTAAATCGAAATCATATGTCATATGTCCGCCGTCATATTAAAAAAAAATACGTTTGATTCAATATGGCGGATCCAAGATTGTGGACAAAAATTAAAAACCTATCGTAATAACGATTTATTTTTTAACTATTCAGAACCCCATTTCTTTCTGCCTTCAAATACTTCTCAAATGTGCAGTATAAAGTATTTCCCGTACTTAAATATAATCTTGTGTGTGCGCGTGCGCTTGTGTGTAGAAATAATGTTATATAATTAAAAATAATTATCGCGACTTTTAAATTTAATAATATATCTATATTCAGAATAATAATAATAATAATAATTAAATGCCGATAGATAATTTTCGTGACCGTAGGAACTAAGTTCCAATACTAATACGATAAGCCGATAACAAAGAAAATAAAAACGACAAATGTATAAATTTCTGATAACAATACAGTCAGTATATGCCAATAATACTTTTAATATTAGTGTACGTGTTGATAACAAAAATACAATTTAATGCTAATTCTACATCTAAATAATATGATTACGCGTACTGAAAAGTCAATAACAAAAAAAGAACTAGTTATCGATTGAAAAATGTTAGAAAATGTTTTCCCTCTAAACCAGAAAATTACAGTAAAACAGACTAATCGGTACATACAAATTAATTATCAATATACGCGTATAATATAAATACAAATAAATGTAATATAAGAACATCTGTGATTCCCAGCATCGCTTCAGGAATCGCTTCTTTTCTTATCTGTTACCCGAAACTTTACAAAAAAAATATTTAAAATTTTATTATAAAAAATTATTTTCCGCCTGAAATTTTTTTATTAAAATATAACCCTAGAGAGAATAATAAAACCAATCGAAATCTTATAAAAGTAATTTAAAATTCTATTAACTTTTAATAGTTGACATTTTTCAGTAAAAATGCATCATCAGATATGGAAAACATTATTTTTTTTTTAACAAAAAGATAAATTTCTCGTCCCTTTCAAATATTAAATACATCTATTGAAAATTTCTATTACATTTCACCATTTTTTTCTAAATTTAAAAACAAAAAGGGAATAGATTTTTGTCTTTTTTCAGTAGTTAAAAATATTCGGTAAATACAATCATCAACTTAGACGACAAAGTATTACTAATCCATTTGAACAGTTATATTCGCTTAAAGTAACTAATAATTTTTGTAATCGGGTTTTACTTTTCGTATGTAATCTCCTACAAAAAATAAAAAACAGACGCAAATTGAGATATTTATTTAGCGTATGACACCAAGACACAACACCAATTACAGTCAAAAATTACAAACAAACATTTAACAAATTAATATAAACTATTGATTCTGGAGTCGCCATCAGGAAATCTTCAGGAGTCCATTCATAAGCTGTCATAGGGCAAACATCTGCGATGTGTTTAACAGTTTGATTTTCACCGCACTCGCAAAGGGGCGTCGGTGTTTTACCTCATTTATACAGGAAATAGGCGCACCTACATACTGAGTTCGTATTCTGTTTAACGTTGACCATGTCTTTCGTGGCAAGTAAAAACCCGGCGGCTGCAGCCGCTGGGTTTTTACCCGGGGTGCAAATCCACCGTTTTGGAGCTGCAGCTTGTGAAAGTGTGAAAATGTTGTGAATTGGGCACGTGTTCGAAACCGGTCTAGTCGCTGAACAATGCTGATCTCCTCTGCAACAGTAACATTAGGACCGCTGCGTTGCCATTGTACCGCTATAACTCTGAAATGCTAAGTCGTACAAGAAAATTACTAACTTTTAAATAAAAGTTGTCTGTGTTTTTGAGATTAACAACTTTTACAAATGCAATACAGACGAAAAACAATTTTTTACGGTGAAAAACACGTTTTTTACAACTTCAGCGCCACCTAATATTTCAATTTTAAATTATACGGCATAACTTCAGACATTAATTGTAGAGGAGAATGTCCTCTACATTTCCTGTTTGAAAAACTTTTCTCTAAAATACATAGATTCAGAGAAAAACGCATTTCAAAAACTTTGAGTTTTTCAAAAATCTATTGGAGGGGATGTTAAAAATCTGGAGTTAAGCTTCCCTCATCACCCCTAACGCATGGACAAAAGATCAATCGGTAGTTAAGGATTTTCAAATCCAGCCTATTTTGATGACAAATTGCCTGTATTAATAATAAAAATGCGCATTTTTTTCCGACAAGAAACGTGGCGGAGTGAAATTAAAACTTTAATAGCATATTTTTATCCTATTTGAGCGAAGGTTGGTTAAAATGATGATGAATTAATTACAAAAGAAACTTGTGCGTGGGAATATGGAAATAGAATTTTTTAGCGTATGAAAAATATCTTGCCAAACCGGGATTCGAACCAGAGACCTACTGATGAAAACCAGAGATGTTACCACTTCCCCACGAAGATGACTTAACTAATATTAAATATACAATGATAATTAATAATAATATCTTAAAATAGTATTTTCAACTTGCTTTTATAATAGCTAATCATACGATTGTAAATCGTATAATCGATTTTACGAGGATAATCGAAGATTGATTAGTATATCAAATATCTGCGCAAATGTCGGAGAACGCTGTTTTGTATATCACAGACACAGAAATTTAATATTAATTTAATAAACATGAATGAAAAAGTTGAGTAAATTGCACTTATCTTGTTCCATCACAAAATAATGATTTCAACCGCATTTATTATCGGCAGAAAAATGATTGCACTTAATCTAAAACTGGATAGTAAATCTCTGGAATTTGATCGGATCGACAGTTGATTGTGATGAGTTGTCGAATTGTACGATAAAATGTTGAATAATTCTTTTAAAATTGTGTAAATTAAATGAAACTTTTTGTATTCAACAGTCGGTAATTTTAATTAGTTTTATGTTACAACAAATGAATTAGGATACACCAGTCAGTCTAAGAGATCTGACGGAGGTTAATTCATGTATCATTGATTCAGAGGTTTCGTTTAAAAAAAAAATTGATTAAAACATGAATTTGAAGCATTTCATCAAATTCAATTGTAAAATACTTTCTTTTTTTTAATTCACGTTGCTGGTCTACAAAAATATTGGCGGTGTGAAATCAAAACTCGAATGGGAAATTTACCTAAAGTGATCAAGGATTGGTTGAAATGTGGTATCTAACCTCACAATAAACATAGGTTTCGTACAGAAGGTGTATAAACATAGGTTCGGAAACGCTTCCTTAACGAGCGTCGTCTGGCGAAAGATTTCGCTCTGAATCTGCGTCTTTCGGGAAAATTATACCAAATTATATTTCTTGAAACTCAAATAAAGGAAAAATTTAGTGGTTTTACATAAAATTGGACCGGACAAATTGAGAAAAAAAAATTGGTCTGCATTTTTAGTAATCTTTATGAAATCTGGGGTAAAAGACAAAAGACTGGAGTCGAAAAACACATTATTTTGTCTGGAAAAAAATAGCTTTGTTAAATGGGTAATAAAACACAAAAGATTTTAACATAAGTTATAGATAATTTGATAATGGTTTATTTCATAATGGTATGAATAAAGTCTATAGAAACTAAATACAGACGTAAGAATTTCGAAACGTATTAAAATGTGGCAGATTTTAACGAGGTATTAACATTATGTGACTGAAAATATTGTCGAAAACAAAATTTAAAATACAGAGTTATCATAAAAGAATGGTACGGTTTCAGTAATTCATAGGAAGATTGTAGGGAAATTTCTAGATGTTATATTGGTATCCCTGAAAGCCCCAAAAGTTTGTTCATCAGCAGTTGTAACCACAACGTCAGTTCTTGTATTGTTGTTGCGGTGAGTTTAGTGAGTTATTATGTTCTCGAATAAAGACAAAGCAAGGTGTGTTTTATTGATGGCTGAATTAAAATCCGTAATTTTAGTTCAACGTGCGTTTCGACGTGAATTCGGAAGAGATCCACCACACAAAAATAACATAACACGTCGGTTTAAACGATTCGAAGAAACCGGATCGGTTAAGAAACAGAAATCACCGGCAGACCAAGTGTACCAGACGAAACGGTCGAACTAATTCGACAATCGGCAATTAGAAGTCCTGGGAAGTCCATCCCCCGTCGAATTAGGTATTCCAAAATCAACAGTTCACAAAGTTTTACGTAAAAAACTGAAAATACACGCTTATAAAATCCAGATACTGCAGAAATTGAAACCCGACGATGATGTAAAACGTTAACATTTCGATGTTGAAATGTCGGACAGAATCAGTGAAAACGAATAGTTTTTAGATGATATAATTTTTACAGACGAAGCTACATTCCATGTGAACAGTGTTAACAGACACAATTCACGAATATGGGGCTATGAAAACCCACAGGCAATTATTGAGAACAACGCGATTCGCCTAAGTTAATGTTTGGTGTGGTGTGATGAAAAAACGTGTAATAGGGCCTTTCTTCTTTGCTGAAAAAACAATTAATGGAGTTGTGTATTTTGACGTGTTAACCGATTATTGCTTTCCTCAGCCGGATGAACTCGAAAACATTCATCGACTTCATTTCCAACAAGACGGTGCTCCCCCGCATTTCAATGCATCGGTCACGGACGCTTTGAACGAAAAATTTGGAGATCGATGGATAGGCCGGCAAGGACCCATACTTTGGCCTCCAAGGAGTCCAGACCTGATACCTTGCGATTTTTTCTTGTGGGGGCACATCAAAAGCGTTGTTTAGTTGTTTATACACAATAAATTCGCGACCTAAACCGCTTAAAAAACAAGATTAATAAAACAATGACAACCATTAACGAAGAAATGTTAACTAATGTTTGGAGAGAAGTTGAGTATCGTTTGGACATTTGTCGAGCGACTAAGGGCGCACATATTGAAATTTATTAATTATGTAAAAAAATGTTTGAGACGACAAATTTGAAAAATAAAAAACATAAACTGTAAGTAATTCTGTTTTAATTTAAACCATGTTCAAAACCGCACCATTCTTTTATGATAACCCTGTATATAATAGGGCTTTTCGAACCCGAACTTTTGTCTTTTATTCCAGATTTATCGAAAACTATGAGACGATCTTTTTTCTTTTTCAATTTTTCAGGTCACATTTGATATAAAACCAATAAAGTTACTCCTTAATTTGGAACCTAAGAATTACATCTGGCTTAATTTTACCGATTGCGCAGAAATTACGGCGAAATCATTCGCCAATTGACAACGCTAACGATGCGTTTCCGAATCTTTATTTATATATAAAAAGTAAATCGCTCACGTCGGATAGGGCATACTTTTGTTCTACATATATTTTTACTAACCCGTTCGAATAATTTATTTGCTGTAGTAGATTTTGTCGAGGTTAAAATCTCTATTGACTCAACTAAATGTTAGAAAACAACAATGTATTCTCCCACGTCAAACGCAATGATGTGAAGTGAGCATTTTATCGTCGATAAAAGTTTTTTTTACATCAATAATTCTAATACGTATATTATAAAGATTTTTCCGCTAAGATGAACTTTTACACCAAAATATTAAATGCGTATGTGTTCCGAGGAACTATGCTACTTCATTAGAATTTTAAATTCGTTTGTAGTTCTTTACGTTAACATTTTTTCTATTTTTTTTTTTCGGGGGGGAAATTCTGGGTTTCATATTCCGTTTATTTATTTATATTCAGTAAAGCCTAAGATAATAGCTCTTTCTCTCTATTATTAATAACTTCACCCATTACTCACAGAATATTAGAATTCGTTTACAACAAATTTTATTACATCATTTTTTTTTATGCTAGTTAATCGCTTGGTAAACGTATTGACAAATAATTCCATCACTTTTATATTTATAAAATAATTTATTTACAATTATAATATTTAAAATTGTTTTTTTTCTTTGCTCATATAAATGTGAATTCATGAAGACCGATATTTAATAAATAAAAGATTGTGCCTCAACCATGCCTTTATATTTATTACATTGAGTAATATTTGATAAAAATAACAACCGTCTTTATTCCTAAAAAAAAAATCCACCAAAACTCGTTTCGCGTAACTTCAACGTACAAAAAAAAGGTTTAATACTTTTGTCGCAATTTTTAATCAGTCACCGACCCATTTAAAAGATATTCCTACTAATTAACTAAAAATAAAAACGGAATTTCCATTATCTTCGTTTAATAAGTACCGTAAACAAAAACTTTCCGTTAACACGTTCCGTTAAAATACGCACCGTTTGGAAGAAGATCAAGATGAAGTCCAAGGAAACGATGGATGGACGGAACAAATCTGTGACCTAAACCGGAGAGGAAATTATGATTTTGTTAACATATTTTATACTTACCATTTACACACATACAATTTAATATTATTTCATAAAACTGTTATTTTGATTTATTAATATGGACTTTAATTTGTTTTTTCTTATCAGTAGAATAGGATAATATCCATCCATTCCTGACATGGTGATTTATATAATCTATAATAATAATATACCTACGTGAAAATAATTATTTGTTTATTCAAAAAGATAAATAACAAAATTATCATTTCCTCTCCGGTTTAGGTCATAAATTTGTTCCGTCCATCCATCGTTTCCTTGGACTTCCTCTTGATCTTCATCCAAACGGTGCGTATTTTAAGGCTCGTTTTGGTAATCGTCTTGCATTCTTAACAAATATTCGGCCCGTTTCTCTCTGTAAGCGAAAATCTTGTCGCGGATATAAACTTTGTTTAAATCTTTTCGAACGTTTATTAAAAGATATCTATCTCGGCAATCCGTATAGAACTCAATCTTTAAATTTAAAAACTCCGGTTTTACAACCGTAAAAAAGTACAATTTTAGTTGGTGCCTTATTCTTTAGGTTTCATCTTATACAAAGTGATTCAAAGAAATGGGAAATTTTGAAAGTTGTGTTGGTAGCCGTGGGCGATTGGTACCACTTGATAAGTGGCGCCAGCCTCTCTAACCTAACCTGCCATTTAGTTGTCATGGATCCTTGGAGTGGTGCGCAACGTGCATTTGCTATCAAAGCATTTTACAAAAACAATGACAGTGCGGAGGGAACGCGTAGAGAATTTCGCCGTCATTTTAATCTGGGATGGCATGACCGTGTTCCATTAGCACATGCAATTAAAACACGGATATCTAATTTTGAGGAAACCGGTTCGACAATGAAAAAGAAACCTCCAGGCCGTGAGCGAACCGTCCGTACATCACAGAATGTTCAAGCTTTACAAGATGCTGTCACACGAAGTCCACATCGGTAAATTCGTCGTCTCTCAGCATCTTTACAATCGCATAGTTCAAGTGTTCGAAGAATGTTAGCGAAGGACTTGCAATACCATCCAAACAAGTTGCAGGTCGTCCAGGAACTGAAACCGAACGATGCAGTTGTGCGAGCACAATTCTGTAATGTAATGCTTCAGAAGATAAACGATAACGAAGAGTTTGTTCACGAACTGTGGATGTCAGACAAAGCGCATTTCCACCTCAGTAGATTTGTTAACGAGCAAAATTTCAGATACCGGGCACAAGAAAATCCTACGCAGCTACACCAGCGTCCGTTCCACAGCCAGAAAGTGACCGTGTGGTGTGCTATGTCATCTTACGGTGTTATAGTCCCTTATTTTTTTGAGGATGACAACGGTCTTGCGATTACAGTGACGTCGGCTCGTTAAGTAGCCGTGCTTGAAACCTTTGTTGTGGAACAACAAAAGAGATTGCCACCGATTCTTAGCACAGCCTGGTTTCAACAAGATGGAGCAACGTCACATACTGCACGAATATCGATGGCAGCTGTACGCCGATTGTTTGGACAACGTGTCATTTCACGAAATGGTGACATTAGATGACCTCCCAGATCGCCTAATCTCTCAGCTTGCGATTACTTTTTGTGGGGTCACCTAAAAAGCAAAGTGTTCCACAGTAGACCTGCTACAACGGAAGAACAGAACGCAAAGATCCGAGAAGCGATTGCGGAAATTCCAGTCGACATGTTACGTCAAACCATGAACAATTTAACGAAGAGACTTCGTGAGTGTTTACGTAGAAGCTCACCTGGAAGATGTCATCTTTAAAAAATAAACTAAAATGTATGTATCCTAAAATGGCAACATTTGTACAATTACATGAAATAAAATACATTTTCTAAAAAAAATTTTTCATTAAAGTTATTTAATTTTTTTAATTTCCCGTTTCTTTGAATCATCCTGTATTTCTACACACCGACCTAAAGAAATATTAAAACTAATTTCTTTAGGTGTATCGTTAGGTCCATTATAAAAGGTAACAAAATAAGTGTTTAAAAGGTCTCACTTGTAGAAATGTTTTTACTAAAACGTTGGATAAAATAAGGCGCCTTACCTTTAAAAACAATCACCTTCGATTTCTTAAGAGACAATTTGCAATTAAAATCTTTAGCCGTTTTGCTGAATTTAAGTAGACTGAATTGCAGGTAATTTTAATTCTCGCTTAAAATAATAATCAAATTATCAGCATTAATATAAATATCCCCAAGCGGAATGCCCAGAGACAGTTCCACTTTCCACCGATAGATCAGTTCGTCAAAACATAAATTAAATAATATCGACAACAAAGGACATCCTTGTCCAATTCCTGAATTAATATTTATAAACTTACCACTCCAGTGACCCATCTTCACAGCAGTACCGGTGTAATAAATGTAAAAGCAAATCTTTAATTATTAATAATAAATAAAAAAACTATATTTTTTTTTTATAAATTATAAACAACGCAATTTTTTTGTAAACTACAATAAGAAATAAAATAAAATAAAATGTTCCGACCATTCCTACAAAAGAAACTACGCAGGTTGTGACTTAAGCTTGAATAAGTCTATTCTACGTATCATTATACGAACGGAACAGAGAAAGGGATGTATGACCTAAAGAAGATCAATAGATACTCCACGCTTTTTCTACCAAACAACTCTATAAACACAATTATATCTTTCAGTTGCAGTACTGTTTTATTTTACAAAATGTTTTCTCTTAAAAATAATAATAAAACATTACATTAAAGAACTTAATGAAACGTAACAAAACTTAAGTATTTGTAAACCTATTACGGCGATCCTTAATTATATAAAGCTAAGTACAAATTAATAATTTCGCTACAATTACGCGTCGATTACACGTTTCACGAAAATTTTCTTCCGATCGTAAGTTTGTAAATATTAAATATATAGGCATAGTTTATTAAGCTTTCGAAAATATAGAAAATGTTATATCTAGCGAGCTATCCCAACAAACACCTGTTTCTAAGGTAATGTAAGGAAAATAAAACCGGGACCGAACGGGCAAGTTAATCGGTCTGTAGTTGACCGTTAAACGTTAATCACCGATATACAATCCTATTGATATGACGGTAAGAAACAATCGATGTTTAACTCAAACGGAGAGAGGTGTGTAGAAGACTACGAAGAGATTTATTCCATCCCTCATAATGAAGTAATAAGCTTAAATTCACAACTACACTATATGATTATTAGGTATAGTCAGTACCCTTTAGAATGATTAATAAAAATACCAAAAAGGTAACACTGCGGTTATTTAAAAAAAAAAATTGTGTAATAAACATTCTTTTCTTCCACTTTGAATGTTTTTAAAGAATGATATCGGAGAAGAATGATGCGGATAAATTGATGAGAAAGAACAAGAATGACAAAGTACTTCAGGGAATGGACAAACGTAGATCGCTCTTTGAAAAGAGCCTCCGTAAACGATCTCATAGGTTATAAGCATATCATCGCTCACACTGTTCTCGGGCCAGACAGTCCAACTACTTGTACTTCGAAGCAAGTCGCCCGTCACCAAAGTGACGTCTGTGTTACTTTCTTCCAGTTTGGAAGAGAAAGTTGGTGGCTGCTCCGCATCATTAATCAAGTAGAGGTTCCTGGATTCCCCGAATTCGAGACCAGCGCCCCTGGGGTCAGTGAGTGGTGAACCCCAGGCAGTAGACTTGGTGTTTGCGTCCTGAGCAACCAGCACTCTGTTGCCTGGGAGACCGTCCAGAATCTTATCCAACTTCGCCAGCAAGTCGACGATATTCCATCCAAGCTGGAAGTATCCCGACACCAGTACGACATCGAGCGTACCCCTCGTGATTCGCACGACGGTGAATTGCTCATCGGACGAGTGGGGCATCCAGAAAACACCCAACGAGTTGAGCCAACCACAATCGCGGAGAGCGCCTGTCCCCCACGAGAATGAATAACATTCACCCTGTGGAAGCCGACCATCCTATCCGCAACCTCGTACCGCTCCTGGACCAAGAGGACCTCGAGGAGCCTCATGGCTTCGCTAGTGGCCGCTAGGGAATGGTGCAGGTTTAACTGCCCCAGTCGTAAGCGTTCTACATGGTCCTTGTCCTCAAAGGCTTCCCACGATTCAGGCGTCGCCATAAGCTGTATTTTTTACAGCTCTCGCCCAAGCAATTTCGTACGCCTTACACTGCCTGCCCCCGACTCTGTGTCCAGCATCACTGCCTTTCACCACAGTACAGGCGGCGCACTTGGCAGGCGCAGACCTGGCAGGGTACTTCCCGAAGAAGTACAGTGGCCACACATCTCCGACTGCGTTCTGCAGCGGTGAGAGATGTGCCCAAAGCCCTGACATTTATAGCATCGAGCTACCTCTATATGGTCGACCACCCTACATGGGGTCCACCCGAAAAACAACCTTCCACCGGCCACCAAGACCTGGCGGATCTTAGACGAGGTCTCCAACACCCAGTGACACTTCGGGGAATCCTTCCTCCCCAGCTGCCGAACCACCTTAGTTTCCCGAAGGAAATCTTCGACGGCCATATCCAACAATGGATTTTGACCGTGCAGAAACCTTCGGCGTTAGAAGGCGCGGGGATCGCGCTTCTGCGAATCGGTTAATTTGGTAGTGGAGAGTTGTAAGTTACGGTAGGTGGTCGTGGTTGGAAAAGGCCATACGAAGGCGATAGTAGGCTGCGTAAATACACCGATGGAAATGTTCGCCGAGGGATCTGGATCGGTGGCATCCTGGCAAGCCAAACAGATGACGGTATCGTGTTGTCAGGTTTAAAGGGTCTAAAAAACGACTTCCGGAAAAGTCCATCAGGGCTATGAACGAAAGGGGGGATGTGGCGATCGGGATTGTCACAAGTCGAGTGTCTTCCCCTAAGGGAGTCAGGATGTTTGAATGCTTAGTTTTGATATTTTTGACACAGCACATCCATGTACCACACGATAAATAAATAAAATAACTATTTTTATTATTTATTAACTTAACTATTTTTTAACTATTTATATATACATAGTAGATAAACACTTATACTTAAAAATTTTTTTTTCTAAAATGCCTGCAAAGAAAACTGAAATCGGTTTATTCGCCATATCCCCTACCCCTTTAATGAATTTTGAAAAGAAATCGGTTTGATCAATCTTCAAATATAAGGCCAAAAGCAGTACAACATATAAAATAAAACAACATAAATATGTTGTTTTACCCTAGATGAATAATTGGACCCAAAAAATGTGACGGCCATATCCAACAATGGATTTTGACCGTGCAGAAACCTTCGGCGTTAGAAGGCGCGGGGATCGCGCTTCTGCGAATCGGTTAATTTGGTAGTGGAGAGTTGTAAGTTACGGTAGGTGGTCGTGGTTGGAAAAGGCCATACGAAGGCGATAGTAGGCTGCGTAAATACACCGATGGAAATGTTCGCCGAGGGATCTGGATCGGTGGCATCCTGGCAAGCCAAACAGATGACGGTATCGTGTTGTCAGGTTTAAAGGGTCTAAAAAACGACTTCCGGAAAAGTCCATCAGGGCTATGAACGAAAGGGGGGATGTGGCGATCGGGATTGTCACAAGTCGAGTGTCTTCCCCTAAGGGAGTCAGGATGTTTGAATGCTTAGTTTTGATATTTTTGACACAGCACATCCATGTACCACACGATAAATAAATAAAATAACTATTTTTATTATTTATTAACTTAACTATTTTTTAACTATTTATATATACATAGTAGATAAACACTTATACTTAAAAATTTTTTTTTCTAAAATGCCTGCAAAGAAAACTGAAATCGGTTTATTCGCCATATCCCCTACCCCTTTAATGAATTTTGAAAAGAAATCGGTTTGATCAATCTTCAAATATAAGGCCAAAAGCAGTACAACATATAAAATAAAACAACATAAATATGTTGTTTTACCCTAGATGAATAATTGGACCCAAAAAATGTAAAGACCTGTAAAAAAACCAAACAACCCATTTTTGACATAATGAACTTTCCCGTTTTAATATAGCTATTCTAGTTGTATTCGCAAGCAAAGTAAAACGAAACCTAAAATTATTATTTTTGATTCGGTGCCAAATTAACAATAACTTACTAATGTTTAATCTGGCTCCGATTTCAAAAGATCAAAATTTATGAGAGAATTGAAAAAGTACGGTTATTTTTGTTCCTTTTTTAAGCTCATTTTATCTTACATTTTAATCGCTTACAAATTACGCTTAAGAATATAAAAACCCCTACCCTTACGTAAAAAATGTTGTTTGCGTCTTGAAAAAGTTTTCTTCAAAAAAATTAATAATAATAAAGCAATAAGGAAAGATCCCCGTGGCAGACTGACAGCGTCTCGGCCTTACATCCGGAGGTCCCGGGTTCGAATCCCGGTTAGGCATGGCATTTTTCGTACGCTTCTATGGTGAACTAATTCACTAGTCAATAACAGCTAGCGACTGCAAACTAAGATCCTGGAATGCTAGTAATTTTTTATTGTAGAAAGTTTTCCAGCCAGTTTTCGCGCAAAAATAGTTTGAATATCAGAACGGTATAAGGGTTTATATACTTTATAACACTACTAAGTAATCAAAAGACAAAAAAAAAAATCTTCTAGTAATTTATTCAGACAACGTAATTTTTCGTTAAAAAATTGTCCGCTTAGGTTTAACGAAATAAACGGAAATTGGGCCGTCAAAACAACTTCTTCACAAGATATGAAATGTAACCATTTTTAAAACTAAAATTAAGCAATTTTAATAGTAATGTTAATGATAGAAACTATATAATCAAAATTTCATGATTTTATAACGGGAGAACCTACATCGATTACTGTTGTAGTTATTTATTTTGCGTAACGTATTCATTACTGTACTGTACAGTACGAGTATTTAAAAGACAAACATAACAATTGCAATAATTTCGCTTCTCAATAACTTCTAAACCGAACTTTAAAAGGAAAAAACAGTTATTTTTTTCTGAGAATTTAATAATTTTTCATTTTTATTATAAAAACAAATACAAGAGAAATTATTATAAAACTGAATGTAAAAAAAAAAATTACAGGCAGATAATTTTCCAATATACAGAGTGATTCACGAAGAATGTAACAAATGTTTGTGATATATTCTACTGGGGAAAATAAAGAAGGTTTATATAAATGTACGTTCGGAAACGCTTAATATTGAATATGTTGTTGCGTTTAATACATAGTTAAAATCCCATATTTTTATACGATTTATTAATAAAATTCGATTTATTACGTCTACATTTAGATTCTATGGACTTTATTCATACAATTTTACTCAGAATCAAATTTTCTATAAGTTCTATTTAAAACCTTTACGTATTTATTATCAATTTAACAAAAAATTATGCCAAACATAAAATATTGTGTTTTTTTTGACTCCAATTTTTTGTTTTTTACCCCAGATTTTTCGAAAACTACTAAAAATACAGTTTTGGGACTTATTTTTTCAATTTTTTAAGGTCAGATTTGTTACAAAACCGCTGAATTTACCCCATAATTTGTGTCCCAAGAATTACAGATTGGCCTAATTTTACCGATGGTGGAGGAATCAGGGCGAAATCTTTCGCCAGCCGACACTCGCTAACGAAGTTTTTTCCGAGCCTAGGCTTATATGAACTTTCTTTTTTATTTTCACCGGTAAAACATATGATAAAAATTTGTTACATTCTTTCACTCTGTGATTCGAATCACTCTGTGTTTTGGCCTACGAAAAATGTTTCTCCTTATAAAAATTTGGCCAAAAAATAATTTTGTACCGTTTTACTGAAGTATATATATTTTATATTTTTAGAACAAAGTTAATCCACCGGAAAAATGACTTTTCAGAAAATGTATAATTTATTTATAGTCCAAAATATAAATCAAGAAATGTCTGGAAATACTTGAGTATGTAAAAATATGTGCCAGAATTATAATGGTTATAAACTACCGCACGTGAATCAAAAAATCGCTTCCAAAAATGACAAAATCACACTTAAGAACAACAAGCATTGCAAACCAGGCTTATTAAGAAAATTGAAGTGGTCTGCCGTCATTATCTTTACTGAACAAAATATACTGATGCATATCAGCATCTAGCCCGCTTATGTTATCCTTATAAGTCATACCTTAATTCTGTTCAAAAGGAACATCTCGATTCCCCCCCAAAGGGAGAAGATCCCACCTCGTAGCGTGCCCGGTCGCTACACCACCCCCTCCGTTCCTAGCCAGCAGTGGCTTTAACGGAGGACATCTTCTCGCCCTCAAACTGATTGTGCCACACGGCCTTCAGTCGAGGCCCCGCAGAGATGCCACCGATGCAGATGCCCTGAGAGACATCTACATCGGTAAAATTCACCCCGAGATAGATTTACGTATTTATGCCTTCAGAATGAAGACAACGGACACCTGCAGCTACCACGTCGCCCTCAGGAACTAAGCTAGAAACCTAACCGCGGAAAGAAGACCCCGCGCCTAGATCCAACTATTAAAGAGCCACTTTCTGAATGTCTCAGATCCGTACTAACAACCTCAACAATAAACTTTCCCACTAAAATTTGTACATCGAAATTTAGACCTAGTTCCCTTAAGAACCCCGCTTAATACTCAAAATGAGTTTCTATCTGACTCCGTTCCGGTCTGCCCGGGAGAGGAGAATTAACGCCTACTCCCGCACAGCGCCATCACGGAGTCCCGCGTGACATTCACCATCTTTCGCAGACTGCCGCCAAGACTCCCCTGCATACTACCAAAGCAGCACCCAGGGAAGCCCCGCCGACAGTATTATTAGCTCATTAGTGCCCCCGTCGGAGCGCGACCGCACCCACCGGGCAAGAATAATCCCGCCCGCCGACAACGGCCGCAACTCCGCCGACAGCCTGATTTAATGCATACCACCAGTACATCTAACCGAGGCACGCTGCCTAAGTGCCTACCTTCGGCCAGTCAACTGCCCAGGCGGTCCCTAGCCACCCAGGTTCCTATCACCTACTAGATCCCTTCGGCGGCCCTGCTCAGGGCGAGGAAGCGAAGGAAGCCAGCAACTATTGTCCACTCTCTACGAGTCCTCCAGTTGACTCGTAGATCCAAAACTGAGTTTACTATCTCGAGTTCCCTAGTAACTCTGGTACGTTCAGCTTCGTACCGGGGACATATGTAAAGGACATGGTCCACGGTGTCATCGACCCTACAGTCCGGACAGAAGCCGGAATCAACCAACCTAAACTTAGCCAATTTTTCCCTAAATGCACCATGTCCTGAGAGGAACTGAGTGGTATGCCGATTGGGGGATACCCAGCTAATCGCTCGCAACTCTCTAACATCGGGAAATATACCATGCGTATAACGACCTGTCAAAGAAGTGTTCCACCTATCTTGCCAAGAGTCGAAACCTTGGTCTTCGATCTCACGCATACGCCCAGCAGTAAGAAGGCCATCCATCTTTGCAACATAACGCTGGCTACGTTCCGTAGCCGAAATATCCATAGGTTTGATGCCTGCGATCACAGTCACTGCCTCTCGCGAGACAGTCCTGTAACCACCGACAACCGCTAACAAAAGAAGACGCTGGGCTCGTAAAAGAATGTCCCTATAACATTGGTGCCGCAAACGATGAGCCCAGACGGGCGCAGCGTACAACATAATGGCCTCACAAAGAATCCGCATGGTACGGAAATTCAACCCCCAATCGGGATGGACCACTCTACGGACGCCGAAGAAAGCATCAACTGCCTTCTTCGCCACATACTGAAGGTGCTCCTTGAAGAGAAGCCTCTCATCAAGGATAACACCCTGATACTTCTGAAGACTGACATACCTAATTGAACGACCGTCCATCACAACCCGCGGATGGCGAGTTGCAGCTAAACGGCCCTTCAAAAACATCATTGTGGTTTTCTCCGCACTGAAAACCATCTTATGCTGAAGACTCCACAACCGCAAAACCCTACATGCCTGTGCCGCTCTGAGCTCGATCTCAGCACTGTTCACAAGGAACAGTTACAACAACAATCATTACACTCAGATAAAGCAACGCTGACTGGGGTGAGCTCTTATGTTTAAACTACTTTACCTGTGTTACAGCCATAAATAGACTGTAACATACAGAATAAAGCAACACATTAGAACCGAAACAGTAGAATAACTTCTGCTAAGTTTCCTCAGCAGAAGAAACGAAGAAAAAATCTGACAACACAGTTGTTTCTGATGAACGGCTTGCACACAAGACTTAATTCAAAATATTCATAATTTTATCTAAATATAATATTTTTTCGTTTATTTAATTCAATGATTCTAACTAAAGCGCGCTTACCGTATTTAATTCGAGCATGTGCGGCGGTCGGAAATAACTAAACTAATATAATTTCACAACTTAAATACAACAAATTTCGCTTGTACGGTAGGCAGACCGGTGTAGCCGCGAGACTTAACTCACCAGGTACCGAGTCAACCGGGCGATCGAATTACTTTTTTACACTTTAAATATTATTCATTTTTTAATTCTACCGTTCAGCTATGAAGTTTCAACATAACTGTAGTTTAGAGCATTTTTGGGATAGGGGTGTGATTTTGAAAAAAGTTTTTTTGCAAATACGTTACTTTTTAATCGTAAACAAATGTGCCTAAGAAAAATATGACCTTAATTAAGTGAAATCCTACCTTAATTAGGTGAAGGCTATAGATCGAGGTCACCCTCATGACACTGAGGGTGACCTCGCTCTACAGGCTCATCCCCTTGACCTTTTAAGTTGAAAATTTAATGGCATTAATGTCACCATATATAGAACCTGACCAAGTTTGGTCAAAATCGGTCGAGTAGTTCTGGAGATATAAGGTGAATTAGAGGGTAACACCGAACATATATAAATATGAACATTAACATCTGGAAAATTTCCATTAGGTTTTTTGGGTTCCTTAGATGTGAAAACATCAAGATCCGGTGAAAACCGCATGTGCTCAAATTGGATCCATTACAATACTTTCCCTTCTAAAGCTATAGCGCTACCTAGATGGAGCAAGTAAAAGGTTATAATAAATAATCTCACATTAAAAAATGGTTACACGGTAGATTTAAATGATGCAAATGGATGACAAAAAGTAAAAACAACCAAAACTAATAAAATCATTCTGTTAACATTTTTTTTTTGTCTTCAGTCATTTGACTGGTTTGATGCAGCTCTCCAAGATTCCCTATCAAGTGCTAATCGTTTCATTTCGGTATACCCCCCTACATCCTACATCCCTAACAATTTGTTTTACATATTCCAAACGTGGCCTGTCTACATAATTTTTTCCTTCTACCTATCCCTCCAATATTAAAGCGACTATTCCAGGATGCCTTAATATGTAGCCTACAAGTCTGTCTCTTCTTTTAACTATATTTTTCCAAATGCTTCTTTCTTCTTCATCTATTTGCCGCAACATCTCTTCATTTGTCACTTTATCCACCCATCTGATTTTTAACAATCTCCTATAGCACCACAGTTCAAAAGTTTGTAATCTTTTCTCCTCAGATACTCCGATCGTCCAAGTTTCACTTCCATATAAAGCGAAACTCCAAACACATACTTTCAAAAGTCTTTTCCTGACATTTAAATTAATTTTTGATGTAAACAAATTATATTTCTACTGACGGCTCGTTTCGTCTGTGCTATTCCGCAATTTATATCACTCCTGCTTTGTCCATCTTTAGTAATTCTACTTCCCAAATAACAAGATTCTTCTACCTCCAGAATCTTTTCTCCTCCTATTTTCACATTCAGTGGTTCATCTTTGTTATTTCTACTACATTTCATTACATCATTAACATTTAAAAAAAAAATTATTCCACCAATACATTTTTTTTATTAATAAATTACTACACTTTAGAAAATGAAATCATTTTTTATAGTTTTTTAAATTGATAAATTGCACTTATACTTAAATAAATAAACCTAAAAAAAAATTAAAAAGGTAATTGACAGCAAATTTATTAGCTTTAAAATGTCATACTGTTTTTATCATAAATAAAACATTTGAAATTTCCATTTAAATGGTATTGAAAATTGTTCATAAACAAGAAATATTTTATAATAATCTCTAAAAAATTCATTTTAAAACAATTTATAAAAAAAGCAATAATTTAAACAATAAATTCATAGCTATGTGATATAAATTTAATCGGTTTATTTGCTTACAAAGATTACACATACCCAACTGAAATTAACCTACTTTTCAATAAATAAAAAAATATAATAAATTTCTATTTTTCTGATATAAATATCTTAAAGATTTGTTTTTAAATTTCACATTTTTTCTTAATAAAATTAAAAAATATCTATCCTAAACAAAAAAAAAAAAGTGTTTAAAAACAAACGAGGATAAATAGGTTACACACCATCTTAAAGTTCATAAAATTGATCTTACAATGACTTTTGTTTAAAGATTATGAACAAACAAATGCACATCTTCTTTTCTTTTTCAGATTTTTCTTCACACATTCTAGTAAAAAACTTCTCCTGGAATTCCTAATATTTGATTCCCTTTTTCAAGGTACATTAAGATTTTTCATAAACGCTGATATACGTACATCATCACTTTATGAACAAGATAATCTAGACTACCAAAGCTGCATCAAATATTTTAAAGTCCTTTATACTATTACATAACATAATCTACACTGCAATATACAAAGGAAAGCGGATAGACAAGTAAAACAAAATATCGAACATGTTGTTCACGGGTAAGTACAATGGGGAAATAATAAAATAAAGGAAACATGATATAAGTTTTTAAAAAGTTCAGTAAGAAAAATCAAGAGTAAGAAATGGTGCAATAAGAGAAAACTTACAATGTAGAGCACTTCTGTAGACAACTGAACAGTGCAGAAAATGGAAAGCAGAATAACAGCAAAAAGATTTTCCTTAATAATACAGGAAAAACTTTGAAAAGGGTAATCCAATAGAAGCAATTTAACAAAAAAATAGATAAATAGATCATATAACAACTGAACTGAAAAATGAGGTGGAGAAAGTTTTCAAAAAAGAATTAGAGAGGTAAAGACAAGTACAAGTAACAATAGGTTAAAGTAATATCGTAGAATATTGATCTTTAGTGTTTAATGATCGTAAAAGAACACTGCAGTTGTTTTGAATACTGCATACAATAGGTACACTAATTCACTACACAAAAACCAGTAGGCGGTGAGTGTGATAATACTCAGAGCATACAAGTGAAGAGTGCGTCACATATGTATTCCGTTTAAAAAAAAATCCCTTTCAGAACGCCAGAAGGCGGAGGTAGATTTCACTGGTAAATAATATTTCCACCTTCCCATCTGAAAGTAAAGAAAAACTTCAAATTTACTCAATATGACAATGGTTGCATGTGAAAAAAGTTTTATGTGTTTAGCATACGACAAGCCCCACCTTCTTACTATCCAGCAACATTTTGGTCATCCCTTGCCATAAGGGTTGGTCATATCAAAAATTATTTCACACAAAAGTTTTAGGTAATGTTTAGAGGACTAACGAACACTTTAAACCGATTCGATATTATGCCTATTAAGGAAGGTTTTTGTTTTGAAACCCCATTTTTTCCACCTCCTGGGCCAATGGTTGGTGATATCAAAAAACTTTAATTAGATAATTTTTAGCCCCTTATCTAAAGAATAGTAGGAGCTTTGAACGAATTCGACATTTTTCTAAATAAGAAAGTTATAGCGATACTTTGTTTTTTTAAAAAAGCCCCCCACATTTCCACCTCCATCGTCTGATTTTGCCCATTAACGAACTAGACCAACATTTTGGGACAAGTTATTTTTAAAGAACATTTTGAAAGTGATTGGCGCAAAATTATTGCAGTTATCATGTCCACAATAAGTGAAATATATATATATATTATATATAAACTTTTGAACTGACGGTGGTTTTGGGATCTGGGAGATGTGAAAAGAAGAAAATATGTAGAAATTTTCCGAAACTCGAATCATGGTACCCAATACAATAGGTAGCTTTCTTATGAAATCTACGCAAAAATAAGTACAGTATTCTTTTATTCAATGACTGAGCGCAAGAAGCTGTTCAGCTAGTTGGATGAGTTTAGGGGACAAGGAGTCATTATTTATTGTTAAAAGAATATGCTAGTTTCCTTTTATAAATAATATAACTAAATAATCCTTGAATAAAGTTTATTATTGATTCTGAGAATTGTAATCAATTATCACGATTAATTATAGTAATAGTCACGTTTATAATGATTTTATTTTACACCAATATTCATTACTTATAATAGAAACAAAATTATTTTACAGTTTATCTTTTTATGTAATTCTTTTTCTTGTAGAAATTTTGTTTTTAATTGGATTTTTTAATGATTACTTTATATGAAATTAACATTTATAATGTAATGTGAAATAAAATTTATAAAATACTAGTGGCCCCTTGCTGATCCACAGCATTATTACCAAGTAATTTTACAGATTTAAAAAAAATCTGTAAAATGTTTCACATCTCAACTCTTAACCCCATGTTTTTCTCTTTCCTTTCCTACCACACGTAAAATGCATATTCAAAACCTATTACCAGTGCATCCAGACATTCTACTGGATATAATAGGCTGATTTTTTTTTTATTTTGCTCAGAATGGCCTCCAGATATGTCATCCAACATCAATGGATCTTCAAAGTGATTTTCCTATGAATAATAACCTTGGAATGTTCCTCAATTAAGGAATAAATGAGGATTTTTTGAGGATTTCAAAGAGAAGACTCGAGCTTGGAGTCCGATTACGCTTGATGGTATATCTGTGGGCCATTCCAAGCAGAGTAAAACAAATCAGCCTGATCCTTCCAGTAGAATGCCCAGACGGACTGACTGGAAATATGTTTTCAGCCCAATATTTTTAATATATGATGGGCCTCAGAAAGGACTGAGAGAACCAAATACACAGAAAAAGAATGACGTAATTATAGCAATGAAAGATGTATGAAAAAATTCTTAAACCAGGTAAAATAAAGAACAGTATAAATGATCAAGATTGGAATGGAATGAATGATATGTAGAAGATGATGGTTAGGAAAAGTAAACATGAGATAAACCACATAATGAAGACTTATAACAGAATAACCCAATATGAATCAGCGTTGCAGTGCTGAAAATATGTATTATGAATTAATATAAGTATTTTTTTAATAATTTACTTTTATCAACCCACTATAATAAATATTTTCTTATCAGATGATGATAACTTGTTACTAAAACATATTGTTCAACATAAACAAAAAAAAATCACAAGATGAATTAAGGAATTCATTAAAAAATGTTTAAGCAACTCATCGTTAAAAATTTCATGGAAAATTGAAAAAACCCAAAAGCTTTCCTCAACTTAAGGCTATCCTAGTTCGTAGCGCTGTCATTTTGAAATCAATATTTATTACAATACATCAAGAAATTTTTCTAGCCAAAATGATTTACACTAAATAAAACGCTTAAAGTAGTAATTAGCAATAAATTGATTTTTTTTTTTATTTGCTGAGAAAGCTACAACCAACAATCCTCCATTACATTTAACAAACCTAATAAAAATTCAATTATAATTCAAATTTCAACAAGATCTCTCCTACAAAAAATTGTTGGTGAAAATCTTGGACACAAAAATATTTATGCTGGATGACAAAATCAACTAAAATATGAACGAAGAAGCCAAGAAAATCAGATTGGCCATTTCTATTGTTACAAGCAAGAGTGAATGAATTTCTTAATCGTATTATTACTGCTGCTAAAAAAAAAAAATAGTCACAGATTCAAAAATAAAATATCTACTTCTAACAAACCAAACAAAAAGATTTTTCATGTAAGTGACAAACAATACTTAAGCTTATGAGAAAGAGCCTTATTATGATTACTACCATTTTTAATAAATTACTAAACCATTTTAAAGATATTTCATATCAATTTACCAAAGATAAAAGGGGAAGGCTGGAGCATATACCTCCCCCTGGGATTACATTGCCAAAGGCTAACGAGTAGAAAATGCGATAAAAGTCAGACCGTATAAGCAAAGTGTGCGTCACAATTATTCTGTGATAAAAGTGTAGTAGTATTCTGTTGTGGAGCTGAGTTCAAGAAGCTGATTTGCGAGTTAATTGTGAACAGGATACAAGGTCATTATTCATTGTTAAAAGTATAAGCTAGTTCCCTTAACAGTACAAGTAAATAATCCTTGAATAAAGTTTATTATTGATTTTGTAATTTGCTGTAATCACTTAATAATTTTGTATTAATTTTCATTAGTTATTGTAAATTTCATAATAGAATCACACTAATTACTGTTTGTAATATATAATTTATTTATTTTGCAAATACTAAAGCGTAAATAAACAGTATATTTTTAAGAATTTTAATATTTATTGGCTCTCAATGTCACTTATTGAACTGATAACATACAACAATACAATATAAAAAAATTTGGCCTATCGTGATGCGACAATGTTTTGCATGAAAATGCTTGGTCACACCTGATTGAAACAATTCGATCATCATTTCAAAAATTTGACTAGGAATTATTTGAGCACTACCAGACTGATCTGTTCCTTCTCCATAATTTATATCTGTTTCCTGAAATAAAAGATTTATCTTATAAAGAAATAGAAGAAAAATCACCCCTTTTTGAAGTGATAATAATGTCAAAAAGAACTGTCAATGAGTGGCTGACAAACCCGAAGCATGATTTTTACAATGATGGAATAAAAAATAGTGACACACTATGGTTAAGCATTTAAAATTTAAAAGTTGATTATAATGAAAAATACAGAAAATTCTCATTACATTCTTGATAACTTCCTCATTCATTTCATTAGTTCATTTTTATTTCAAATAATTAAAAAAGATCCAAAACTGCAGTGAATTAAGATTGAACTTCCATGTATTTTTAGGAAAATAGAATACCACTAGTTGCAAGCGCCTTCAATAATATAAAAGTTCAGATATTTTTATTTTAAGATTATAATATTTCAGAACATACTGTAAGCTCAGTTAAAGAAGTACAGGTCTTAGACCCATACCCACCAGGTTGGTCTAGTGGTGAACGCGTCTTCCCAAATCATCAACTGATTTGGAAGTCGAGAGTTCCAGCATTCAAGTCCTAGTAAAGTCAGTTATTCTTACATGGATTTCAATTCGTGTTACTAGATCGTGGATACCGGTGTTCTTTGGTGGTTGGTTTCAATTACCAACACATCTCAAGAATGGTCAAACTGAGACTGTACAAGACTACACTTCATTTACACTCATACATATTATCCTCTGAATTATTATCTGAAAGGTAATTACCAGAGGCTAAACAGGAAGAAGAAAGGTCTTAGGCCCAACATTTCTGAGATGGTAAATTGAAAATTCAAAGTATCACAGTACTAGTAAACAACACAACAAATAAGATCACAACTTATATAAAAAATTAATAACAGAGCAATATATATAAATGTTACCTTATATCTCCAATGGTTACCGCTGAAGAATATCTATCATGGTTTATAAATACATCAACAACATTGTGATTAAAAAGTAACAACAGGTTAAAAAATAATAACTAGAATAAGTAGTAGCTATTATATAAGCTATAATAGTTTGTCGTATATACTTGAATGGAAGGTGGATTTTAACAAAATCTTACTTCATTACAGATGTGGGGTAGACGTCTGAAATATTCCTATGTAAGAAATTTATGGGTTATCCACCTTACATTAATTGAATCAAAATAAAACAAATTTTAAGCAGAACTGTAGCAAATTTCTAATTAAAAAAAAATAAATAAGTATCGGTGAGGTTAACCCACTGGGTTGGTCTAGTGGTGAACACGTCTTCCCAAATCAGCTGATTTGGAAGTTGAGAGTTTCAGAATTCAAGCCCTAGTAAAGTCAGTTACTTTAATACGGATTTGAATACTAGATCGTGGATACCGGTGTTCTTTGATGGTTGGGTTTCAATTAACTACACATCTCGGGAATGGTCAAACTGAGACTGTACAAGACTACACTCATACACATCATCCTCTGAGGTAATATCTGAATGGTAATTCCCAGAGGCCAAAAAGAAAGAAAAAAAAGTACAGGTGAGGTACATATAAAACTTAAACCGTAACTTTGTTAAAAGAATCATTCATTACCTTATACTTAATTTGATCTACAAAATTTAAATAAATTAAACTTTTTTACAGATGCCTAAAAATGCATTATAATTAAGTAAATCTGTTACATGTAAATTTTATAATAAAACATTAATCAAAGACCAAGATTTATTTATTAATTAATATTATTAAAAAATATTTTGATATATAGTAGTATTAAAATCAGAATAGAACTGGCAAATAAATGATAAATAATTTTTTAATTGTTACATCTTGCTTAAAAAGCAATAACCTTTAAATCTGTAAACAGCGCTCATAGTAATGCTTTTTATTGCAAAGATGATTATGTTTTTATAATAATTAGGCATGTGATATATCACGTCAAAATTAATTGCTTAAAAGATGTCATTCAATTTACAAATTTCTTAATATTTTTATTAAACTGGAGGTACTATATTAATAGATTTAGTAGTACAATTATTGATCAGGTTTAAAAATTCAATTCATACACTTTTAAAAATGTATACAAATAGAACGTGCTGCATGGCAACAATGTTTCTGTTTCATTACAAGAGTAAATACAATCCTAATTTTAGCAACATTATAAGGAATTGCCAATTTAATGATTTAAAAATAACTAACACAGCCACGTTAGGAAAATTATTTGTTTAAAAAATACACTTGCAAATTAATTTTAGAAAACCCACTACTAATACAGTGTTACCTTTAAAATTTATCTATTATTAAATAATTAAAATAAACCACAATTTTTTTCAGTCCAGTTATTTATTTACAGAATAAAAAAAAATAATAATAATAACTGATAAAAAATATGGATGGATTTAATCAATTCAAAAATGAAAAAAACTTATACATCAATAGAAAGAAAAATAACTAATTTAAAAAAAAAAATATTTCTTTGCTTTTCACATTTTAATTTTAATCTTGAGATAAATTTTACGTAAAAACTTTCAGATGGGTGGACAATCTAACCTGATCTAGTCTCATGAGAGGGTTAGAGCGGAAGTTTTAAGAAACCATTTAATTTATGGATTGGCTTACTGATAAAAATTAAATAAAGAACTTCAATAAAGTTTATTTTATAACATGTTATAAAAGGAATTGAATTCTTACTACACTGATCATATTCAAATTTATAAAAGGGTTTTAAAATATAGACATTTGCTAAGTGCAAAAAGTTAATTAATGAAAAATAAAACGAACAAGCTGATGAACCCATATTTGCATATATCATAAATTGAAACAAACATTTATGCTATATAAATTCTCTAGCCTTGGCACTGAAGATATTTATAATCTCTAAACAGAGGTCAGCATCTTTAGTTCAGCAGTAGCATCTCAACCTTTCTTCCGAAAGATCCCAGCTTTGAATACAGTCAATTTAGAAATTGTCATATGCTAAAATGATCTTCACATCACAACCCTGTGCCCAAATTTTGAGCTTATATATACAATTAAATATCTAAAAAAACAAAATCACAATACTGCAAACAAAATAATGGCGATATTTATAATGAAGAACATTGACCCCATCATACGTAGGCAATAAACAAAGAAATAACCTAAAATTATATAATGAATTCAAAAGCGATTTCTAATTTGATAACACATTTCATTCAACTGATGAATTTCTTAACACATAAAATATCAAGAAAATACGGGATGAAATTTGAATGAATGCATTTTCTTGGCTTTTATGATTCCTTCTTTAGAATTTTTAAATCTATAGAATTTTCATAAAAGAAAAAAACACCTGGCAACAATATATCAAACTTTCGCAGTGATTGCACAAATTTAAAAAATTCCTCCTCATTATAATTTAACATCAATTTATTTTTTTTATTTAAACTTAAAGTTTATTTATTTTCGTATCTAAAGAAGAATAACAATAAAAACCATCTTCTAACCTGATTTGTTAAACCAGGAAAAAAATAATTAAATTCAAATAACTTCTACTCTTTGCTTAGACAACTTACTAAATTCATTAATCAGAAACGTAAATAAAATTAAATATATAATATTTTGGTTGTATGTATGACTACCATAATTAATAAGGACTACAACAACCAAGCATCACTTTGAACATCGTAAACCATACTTAGTAAGATAAGTAATTAATGAAATGATTTCTGCAGCTTTCATCCCAAAGCTTAATAAATTGTTTCACATCGGAGAGCATTATTATCATTATTATGTAAAATGAAATGGTAATTATAAAAATTAAAATCCTCTCACACCAAGTTTACTAGATAAGATGAAAAGTGAAGTGGTTTCCAGCTGCCTACTTTACTGAATAAAATATAATGTTGCAAATCAGCGTACACTAAGCTTAAGTGATGTTTAGCCCTACATCATTATTTTATTCACTAAATGGATTAACTGTTTAATGAATACCATTACGCTTAAATAAACCAAATGAATGAATAATGCCTCGTGTACTTCAAACGGCTTTCACAAATTACAACTATAAGAAATAGCAGGGATGGATTACAGCAAAAATGAATACACAACAATTGACAAAAATTCTTTTACTCAGAAAATTAATATTTAGGATAATTAGACAAAAAAAGTTATATTTAAAGCTAAAAATATTTCAATGGTGAAAAAACAAACTAAATTTGTTCAGCAGAGATTTCAAAAAATTTAAATTTAAATAATAACTGAAGAAGTATTATTATTCATTTCACAATGTTTAAATCAATTCTATTTTTGTTCAAAAAATATTATTTTATTTTAAATCTTTTATTAAAAACTACACGTTGCATAAAAATACAATTTACAAGGAATGAAATAGTAAAAAACTAACACTGATAAAAAAAAAGAAAGTATACAAAGAAATAACATAGACAACTAGTTACGGGAGTGCAAGTTAAGGTTCATTAGAATACAAGAATATGCTAAAATTAACAGAAGTTTTTCACCCAATTACACTGAATTTCCATGTGAAAATATTTCAATACTAACATCAAGCTGTACATTAATATACTAAAAAAAAAAAAAAAAACTAATACTACACAATGATGACGACAAAGAGATTTAAAACATCTTCAAACCATCAACTATACAATTTAATTTCTTATTTAAAAAATCATATTTAAAAATCTTATTTAAAATTAAATCATTTGAAATGAAAGATAACTTTCAACATCATGAAAAAAATTGTGGCTTGAACTGAGAAGCTCCTTCACTAATTTTGAAGGTAGTTAGAAAAAGAATTTATAACAAAATTTGTAGAATTTTGAGTGATTTATGTAGATCTTTTTACAAATCAATTTTTAGAACAGTTTAAAAAAACTAAATTCAATAAAATTTTTCAAAAACTGATAAATCAAACATTTATTTGTACTTTGCCAGTAAATTAAAAAACAAAAAAAAATTAACATCAATTTTGTTAATAATAAAACAAAGAATTTTATAAATAAATTTACAAACTGTTAAAATTATTATTAAAAAAAAAACTCATTGTATAACAACTTAGTACTATCTAATAATAATTTATCACAACATACAAGAGTTCATTCTGGACAACAGTCTTGAGGTCATAACAGCAACGATAAAATAAAATTCAACACTTTATAAATTAACAACTGAACCACATACATACATAAATCGCCTCATTATAAAACATAATCTACATACTAATTTTCTAATGGTTAAAGGATGAAAATTAAACATTCTGATTTAAAATATATTGCTCGAAATATGTAGTTTTTATATCAAAATAAATCCATCCTTTACATATTTAAAAAAAATTTTACTACGTTTAATAGTCAAACTACCTAATAATAAATCTGAGATTAGACAATAACAGTGCTAAATGACATGATTTTTTAAATATTCAATAAAAAATGAAAAATGTACCTATTATTGACCAACCAAAGAAACGCCCTCTTTTATCAGCTCATCTATTTGTGTGCTTATGAAGTAGTTATGATCAAACATGTTTTCCAACAAGGGACAGAATAAAATGACAGAATAATTTTGACACGACATATTCACGCCTGATATTAACCACCATTTCCAATCTGCCAGTCTTGCTCTCAGTGATTACACATTAGATACTTCATACTTTATGTCTTACTCCACTTTTAAGTCTTCTGTACATAACTGAGACCTGCTAATATACATTAAGGTGCCTTTTCCGGTAAAATTCTTAAATATTTAATTTTACACTGATTTTGATAGATTTCTTTTTAATATTTACTCTTTCCCCTTCATAAAAGAAAAAAATGCAATTAAGTGCAAGTAATGATTCAATGGAAAATGGTCAATGATATTTTATGTTCCTAGAAAGCAATGCTTATGATACTGCTGATACCATACGATTATTTTTTGGCACAAACTAAACCTTCCAAAATCAATTATAATTGATAATTTCAATTTGTAAATAATTAAATTTTACTTAGTAATTAACTAGATTCATCAATTAAATCATTTTAATAATTTAATCTCATAATAGAACTCGCTTAATAAAATTTAGTACAAAATGAATCAGGTCTACTGTTAACAGAATTACTAAAATTATTATTTTTTAATTGTCATTACTGCTTTATTCGGCACAAAAAAATATAAACAGCATGTGGTAGACTGCACCTAACATTATTCCAGTGATCTGTAAATTGATTAAATATAACTCATTTTTACTATTTTTACCTTACATCACACTCTTCAATTTCCAAGATATTATTTCAGAGATATTCCATGTTTGTGGAACCATCAGACTATAAGGATATCATTACTGCCTTACCCAGGACTTGGTTTGTTATTTCTCTATACAGTTTACAATTTTTAAAAAATCTAACATTTTTTCCATTATTTATTTACTGATTAAATAACATATTGTTAATCACACAAATGTAAATTGATTCAAAAATAAGATCATGAATTTTACTTAAAAAAGAAATATTTAATTTTTCACAATATAAAAAAAACCAAAACATTGAAAAAAATTCTTAAACAGTTTCTGTTGATTGTAATATGAACAAAATACAATAATAAAATTGTAAGATGTTACCAAATACCAGTAATTTTTGTCTTGGTTTCCACTCTTAAATATTATGCTTGGAAGTATGATATAAAATAATTTTAGTGTATGCAAAATGCTATTTGATTAGGGTTTCATTCAATTTACAGCTGAAATCTAATACAAAACTTTTGAAATCAGAAACTTCAGTAGTATTATACAATTCTAAAAAAAAAATTGATAAATATATAGATAATTAAATATTTATATACCTGAATAAAGTACACAAAAAAAGGTGGCAAAGCACTGCATGATGTTCCCATACATTAATAATAAAATTTAAGAGTTAGAGGCAAAAAAACAAAATATATATTTTTTTGGTCAAGGCAGTTCCCACACTTCTATATGGCACTGAAACATGGGTCCCTAAAATTAAGGATATAAAAAGGATACAGGCTGTGGAAATGTCCTTTTTGAGGAGTTTGAGGGGTGTAACAAGGATAGATAGCAGGAGGAATGAGGGCATTCATTATAATTTCAGGATATGTAGTGTTAACAATGAAATATGCCATTACAAGTATGTAGGAGCAGCATCTGGAGTGAATACATGATAAATGAATTCCTATGCAGTCTTTTTTATATGCCCCTGTTGGTAGGCATGATAGAGGAAGACCTAAAAAATGCTGGAAAGAAGCCGGAACAGGTCACTAACCTAACCTGTGATGAAAGGATATATTTTTTAGAAGTGGGAAATAAACTTTACGAAAAGGTTTTCTAAAAATATTCATATATAAAAAATGCTTTGTTAAACTTTGTTAAGCTTAACAAATTTGATTAAGTAAAGTTTTCTCTAAATCTAATATCCCTTTGATAAACACTAAAATAAGAAAAAGAGAATTTAAAAAAAATTTCTGCATTTTAGCTCTGAGGGTCTATAATTAAAAAAAAATTTTAGACATTTCTTGATAGCTCAATACATGAAGTATAAACTTTCAAAAATTTTTTTTAAATATTTAAACCAAAGAGATAAAGCGAAACAACAAAAATATGTATTTCAATTTTAAAAGGTGGAGGCTTATTTTTTGATAAAAATATTTTTGGATTATGCATTATCGGTAACAAATTTGCTTTAATAGTTTTCTTTAAAAGCCTCTGAAAAAACCAAATCAGTTTTATCGCGGTAACTTCCACTTCTTAATGAATTAAAAAAAAAAACAATAATAATACAATCACTTGCCCGTACATATATGAGCCAAGACAAATTTGAAGAAAATCAGTTTGATCAATCCTGAGATATAGAGCCAAAAGCAGTGTGAAAAATAGACATAGATATCTTTTTCTGTCTAGATGATCTACCTGGACCCTAAAATATAAAGATTTGCAAAAAACCCAATATCTCAATTTTGTCACGATCACTATACTTTCTTCTTTAATAAGCATAGCTAGCCTATTCTTGCTACATTTGGCAGGAAAGAAATAAAACTTTAAATATTTTATTCAGATTAGAACATAAAATTATATCTTAGAGGCCTCATCAGAAACAGATGAATGCTACTGCATGGATAAAAGAAAAGGAACTACTTCAGAAATTTCCGCAAACAATCAAGGAAGATTTTAATCAGAGCAGCATTACAAAACATGAAATTAACTATGAAAAAAGCGATTAGAAGTGATAACATTTATTCAAAGAGTATAAAAACTGAGCTGTACTTAACAGGTATAAGAATAAAATCACAAATAGAAAATTTTGTTTAAATGTTAACAAAGAAGAAACTAAATAAAATTAAAACTTGATAGCTATTTTTTGATCGATAAGCAGTTATCACCACGGAATAATGTGAAAAAAATGTACTATCTTATAACAAAATCACCAAACAGTGATATCAACACTAAGAGATCAATCACTTTTGAGTGTAATAAGCTGCCTAAGATAATCTTGAATTATTACTTTCAGGACAAGAAGAAAAATGTTGTACATCCTAGGAGGAGACTGCAAGAACAAGTTCATTGAAGCAGCAACAGGTTGTGAGCCTACCACTTGAGACAGAAGGAAAAAAGAACGGAAAACTAAACACTTAAAACAAATCAAAGAAAGAAGATGACGATAAAATAATTAATAACTAGATAAATACTTAAAAATCATTATAATAAGGAAATTTCCATGTTCATAGAATAATAATAATAAATGCTAATTAAAAATTATGTAGTATTATTTTATATAATCTAAAACAAAAGTAAAAAGTTAACTTGAAAATAATTTAAAGAACTCATACTATCTACTTTTTAGATTACTCATGTAGTAGTTTTTTTGTGTTTTATAAGTACTGTTTATATAGTTAATAATTTTATCAGCGTCATTTCTTTCTTTCATTTACATTACACGCTTGTTTTTTTTACATACTAATTTCCTCAGTATCTACAGGTGTTTAACATCTGAATTCTTTTTTTTCTTAATTGACACCTTTTTTTTTTTAGTAAAATGTATTTTTTATTTAAAAATTTATTTCAATATTAATAACTAAAAATTATAACTAAATTAATTAATAGTGAAGCAAATGTGGGTTGATAAATTTATTAAAAATAGCAAATGAAGCATAACAGGCCCATTCTTTTAGACCAAAGTACTGTACCTCACAAATGTAAAAATTATTTTTTTGTTAGATTTGATATGAGGTAGATATTGTTATCGTATTGGAACAAATGACTATTCTTTTTTTTTATAAAAGGTAACATTGCTCATAAATATAAACACCTGGAACAGTTAATTTAACATTCAATAAATATTTGTTTATATGATTCACATTTATGAGCACAAAACAAATCTTTAAGTCTATTTTGTGAAAACTTGTTGACTCTTTTAAGGAACGCCAAGATGTAATGTTACATTTATTAACCATAATAATACAGGGAATAGTTATTTTATTTAGTTTAGATTTGATACTTTTTACATGTACTATTTCTATTAGCCAGTAGTTCAACATTTCGCTTTTTGTTTTATATATAGAGTTAATTTAGTTTTAAAACAAACATCCTATTATGTTAGTGAAGAGTTTAAGGTTTTTTCATTTTACTACGCTGCACTTCTTATACTTAGGTAGAGATCTTTTACACTTAAGAGATAAAATATCTCTATAGGTGTGAGAGAAGGCCATCCATAAAATACAAAAATAATACTAATTTACTAATTATATAAACATTTATTTATTTAAAATTACAGATACAGATGAGAATATATCTTTTCTTCTGGCCCCAACTTGTAGAAAAATAACATGGTGATGAGAGGCATAAGGTTTTATTAAAATATTTCAAAATGGAAAATACAGTTGAATTCTGTTACAGATGGAATTAATTTGATTGTTCCATGAAAATGCATCTTCTTACAAGTCAATCAAACATTTCATACAATGGTGAATAGAAATGTTTAAGTATATTATCCACACGATTAGTAACAAAAAATCTAAATGGAGAAACAAATTACAACAGTTCTCTATATTTAAATTTAGATAGTTAGAATCCACACAATAAATGATTTCTTTAACTGCTCAAGTAGAACTTTTTTTAATCCTATTAAGTAATAAAAATCGGGTACAAGTACAGTCAAACATCTGTAAATAGAATTAGTGGATAAAAACAAACTAATTATAAAAAAGTGTACTTTGGACAAACAGGATGTACTTTAGAAAAAAAAATCTAGTCTTTTCTATAACTACATAAACTTTATACTAATTTTTAACCATTTCACAGTAATAAATTATAAAATATAATTTACTTATACTATGTAAAACGATATATTGTACTTAAGATGCAATAAAAGTGCCACATTTTGTAATTAAAGTAAAAGCAATAAAACTTTACATCAATTGAAGCAAAATTCAATTGACAGTAGTACCTTGGCCTGATACTGGACTAGGTCAACTGCCAAGCTGTACTTTTGCTAATAGCAAGCACTATCTTAACAGTGTAATCTTTAACAGTACTGACAAATCATTCCTTGAAAACTGTTAAGAATAATATTATCAGAAATCAATAGATAAGATATATAATAACTTTTTCACATAAAGTATATGAAGACCAAGAATATCACAAATAATTCATGGGAAAAAAATACAAAATGCAGACATCCACATAGGAATCAATAAATATAAAAAATAAAACGACCATAAATTGGAGTGAGTTGGATATTTTAAAGAAAAAAAAATGAGAGAAATTTTACTTGGTTCTTGTAATTTTAATGTGTAAAATATAAATGGTCATAAATATCCATCACAATACAGGAGGCTCTTTATATACATCCTGCTAAATACAAACAAGATATTAAAATTATAAAACAATTTTATTTAAATTGATTATGCTAATACCATTAAGAAGTAGAAAATAATTTGAAATTATTCTCTCAAAAATTAAATTTGAAATTTAATTACAAAACATCCAAGATGCTTAATTCACACATATAATATAAACAACTGAATAAGAAATTTAATTTGAAAAAATTAATAAAATGTAAATTTTGAATTAATTAATAAAATTTAAAAACTTTAAAAAATAACAAATAAATATTTTGATTTTTTAAAATTTCAAAGTTTTTGAAATTTTATACCAAATAAGTTGGTGAGTTATTTTTAATTTGGCACAGACTTCTTAAATTCAAAATTACAAAAAAAAAAAATTATTTGCATTTGAAATATGTTTAAGCCTACAATAAAAACTCCTGAAAAACCTGTTTGTTAAAAATACAAAATCGAGGTAAGTGCAACTTGATAACAGTAAGGAATGTTGACAAACAACATGAAGAGACTGCTACCATAAAAGCTATTCCTAGTATAAGCAAAAAAAGTATAATTTTGAGCGGAAAGTTTTCCAACTAATTATATTGTATTTTCACATGAAAATGTTTTGAACATAAGGCATAAAGTATATATATCATTTCACTACAAAAATCTAGTACAATGGTAAAAATAGCAAAAATGGAAAAAAGTTGATAAAGTATTGCACAACTTTCCTGGCTGTTAAAATAATAAAAATTAAACAAGTTAGACAAAAAATAGAATACATATTTTTCTGTGGTTGAGAATATATGTTAAAAAAAGTTTTCTAAAAATATTCACATATAGGTTAAGCTTAACAAATCTGTTTAAGTATAGTTTTTTTCTAAATTTAACACCACCTTTAATAAAGGCTTAAATAAGAAAAAGAAAATTTTCAAAAAACCTTAGTTTATATTAAGTATAAACTTTAAACAATTTTTTTAAAGATATTTAATCCAAAGAGATATGGGACAAAAGAATAAAAATTTCAATTTTAAAAGATAGGGGTTAAATTTTTGGATTATTTATATAAGCAGTGTAGGTAACAAATTCACTTTAATAAAGTTTTCTCTAAAATGTCTGTGAAAAAATTGAATCTGGTTTTTCACGATAAATTTTTTTTTAAATTCATGGTTTAAAAAATTTGAAAACTATTATGACCAAATGTATAGAAATATTGAGTGGGAAATCAGATCAGTTAATCCTAAAATAAAAGGCCAAAAGCAGTGCGACTCATACATACATGTTTTTTTAATCTAAATGAACTAGCTGAACCTTAAAACTTAAAGATTTTCAAAAACCCAATATCTCACTTTTTACATGATCACCATTCTTTCCCCTTTAATTCAAAAGAAAAGAAAAAACCATATGATTCTCTATAAAAAAAATCATTGAAATTTGCCTATTTGGCAAAGAGCATATTTAGCTTGAATATAAAAATAAAACAAATGGATGAAACTGAGAACCACTTCTTTTTATGAAGTGAACATTTTATAACCAATCTGCAAATTACGTGTACTTTCATTGTAAAAAAAAAAATTATGGCTCTGATAATTAATTTTTTCAATAACAAAACCAACCAAAGCAATAAGGTTATTTAATATGTGAGGTAATCACGTTATAAAAAAATATACACTAATCCACTAACATCAAACAAAAACTTTTATTATAATTATAAAGAGTGGTTACATTCGCGTCATTATATAATAAGCACTCAAAAATGATTTGTAAAACAAATACTTTACACATATGTCATACAACCTCGTCAAAATAATTAATACCTTCCATCGCATTTAACATTTATTAGAAAAAAAAAGTATAATGGTGTGTGTGTGTGTTTTGTGTATAGGACTGATAACCCACCGGGTTGGTCTAGTGGTGAACGCATCTTCCCAAATCAGCTGATTTGGAAGCCGAGAGTTCCAGCGTTCAAGTCCTAGTAAAGCCAGTTATTTTTACATGGATTTAAATGCTAGATCGTGGATACCGGTGTTCTTTGGTGGTTGGGTTTCAATTAACCACACGTCTCAGGATTGGTCAAACTGAGAATGTACAAGACTACACTTCATTTACACTCATACATATCATCCTCATTCATCCTAAGTATTATCTAGACGGTAGTTACCGGAGGCTAAACAGGAAAAAGAAAGGACTGATAAATATAATCTTTCTGCATTTTTAAAGATCTTTCTGGAGTATTATAAGGAGTAATTGGTGGTTATAATGAAATTGTAACCAAAGAGGTCTCAACAAAATTACTTATCATCAAGCTGCTGGCATTTGCTAGTAGACTTGATAAATGAAAAGTTTTTGGATCCAAATTGATAGATTAAAACTTAATGATTAATAATCACAACTATTATTTAATAAATAATAACAATTACATACACATTGATTTGGCTATTTAATACCTAAATAAAAACAATTTGTTACAAAAAACATTCGAAGCAGTCAATGTAAAACTAGTGTATATGTTGCTAGCAATGACAAACAGATCAGTAATATATTGCTTTAAACCTATTAAAAGTTTTATCGATCTATGTAATCAGATTTTCCCTTCTAACAACTCAACAATTTCCTTACCTTTGATTTTTTCCAGAAAGTAATCAAGAGATCCCCACCACCCAGATTTCCACTGGATTCATATAAATAAAGTACTTCTAAAACTATTAAGTCCCTGACAGAAACACTCTTATCTTGGACTGTGATTGCTTCAGGCAAATTCAATTCTTTTAATATATTTTACGATCAATAAAAAGGCCTCCTTTAGAAAGATAGTAATAGTCACCTAAACTTATACAACAAAAAATAAAAACTCATTCACAATAATGTAGTTTGAATGTTGTATCTGTAAATACATTATTTTACTTAAGGACAAGTTGTTATAACAAGCTGAAATCAGATTATTAAAGTCAATAACACTAGTATAAAAAAATATGTATGGAAGAATTTTAATCATTTTCATTTTCTATAAATTTTAATTTACAACAAATGTATAAGATCAAAACTTTTATTTAAAAGAACATGGTTTAATCTAGCCATCTTAAAATGTATAAAATATTAACAAATAATCAATGCTGATTAAACTGGAAAAATGTTCTTGAAATCTTACATTTTCAATACTTGGTTAATCTACTTGTGACAAAAGACCTTCTGAAGACCACTATATAATGAATCCTTACTCCACACACTCCTTTAGGCAACTCTTGTTTCAATGACTTAAAAGGTTTGAAAATAAATAATACTTTTATTTGTATTAAAGTTCTTAAGTGAATATTTTTTACCTCTGTTGTAGAGTTAAAAAATTGGTAGTTATCTAGCTAATATGCATGGTTCTATCCAGACATTCAAATCTACCTCAGTTCCTTTTATACGGGTTTTAGTAAAACATAATTTTAATAACAATAACAAAAAATAATGAATTCTGCAACACTGAGACAAATAAATCGTGTATGACTACAAAAAGAGTTTTTATTTATATTTAATATTATTATTGTTAAATAATTATTTAATGTATTGATTCAAACAATGTTATAAAAAGAACAGCCACAAAACAATTTCCCATTCATAGCAATATAAATAAATAACAGTATTTGAACTTTCAACTCCCATATACAAAATTGTCTGCTTAATTTATGTTACCTTATTTTTAATTTTTAACAACGGTGGACTCGATGTAAAAAATCGATAACAAAATAACAATACCCAAGAAAATAAGCAGAAAAAAAAATCAGATAATAAGTCTAACAGAAAGATACCTTTTTACGGAAAATATAGCGATTTTATATGGGGCTAAGAAGTTTATAAATTTTGCTGTAAAGTCAAGTTAGATTGACATACTGCTAAGCCGTATGGTTTCATGAATACCAACATAAAAAATTAGCACATACATACATAATTAAAAAAAAAACCAAAATACATGACAGCATACATTAAATCATAATGTTTCTCACGAATAAAAGATAAGAAAGATCGATTACCTTGAAGATTAATAAAAACAGCTGTTCTTGACAAGTAGTTTAAAGAAGAAAAAAAAAACAAAAAAAAAATAAAGCAAAAATGTCACGCACTAAAACTGATTGTATTAACACACTGTTTAAACAATGTCCAACTGTTTGTAAAATAAAATCAATGTTCCATCAAAAATTAACGTTAAGTTAATTCAAACACTTGGGAATTAGCCAAAACCATTACAGTTTCTATTAACTGATATAACTACAAACAAACAGCTTGTAATGAATAATCGAAACATTTCACAACAGGATATAAATACAAAATCAAAATTTATACTATTTGTACTGATCATTACTAATTTTAATATTAACAACCATTTAAATAGAGCATGTTAAAAAAACGCCTCAATGCACCATATAAATAAACGCCATCTTGACGTTAGATCCACGGCCTTTTGTATTTTGAACTTACAGATTTATTATTTAATTTGGTAGTTTAATTAATTTTCATTAAAACTCATAAAATAAATGACTTTATTTCACGTAAAGCATTAACTAATCGCTGGAACATAAAAAAAATAAGTAAAAAAAAAGAAAAGAATTATTTCACTGATAAGGTACGGGCGGTAAATTTAATCTATTTCATGAAACAATTTCCTTTTCTAATTTCAGTTTTATATAATTTAAATTTTTGTATTTTTAAATAAAAATGGATTTGTACGGTCAGTTGAGTAAATCACTCTTTGGGTTTAAGTTAATCATCAAAGAAAGATCGTGAACACAATTTCTGTTTTCAGATTATCGGGATAAGTAACTAATTGTTAGTATTAATATTAAATTATTTTAAAATATATTATTAGTATTTTATGTTTGTGGGATATTTATTTTTGAATATTGTTATAAACTACATAAGATTAACAAATTAAATTCAAGATTTTTTATTACATAATTACTGTTTATTTTACTTCAACCTACCTTTTTTTTTAATAGATTACAAATTAGTGAATTACCAACTCACTAATTTACAATTTTACCATGGAATTTGTATAAGGTTTTATTTTTAATTATAGTATAATTATGATAATGAAAATGAAAATATGTATGTATAACTGAAATCTATATAACGTTAAATGTAGCCTAAAATAAAAATGCAGTAAGGATACTTATTTCTCATTATACAACCGTATTATTTTACTCTCCATGGTCTTCGAGAGTGAGATATTAGTTACCAAAAAGTTAAATTTATTTAAAAAAATTAAAGTACATTAATATAATAGTTATACTTATTATGATGACAAAAATATTGCATTATAAAGAAATCATCAATAAGTAAATTTCATTCCAAATTACGTGTTGCTTAATTTACTTTCACAAAACCTCAAACTGTTGGTAATAATTGCGGTCATCCAACTCAGAGCTCATAAATAAATATATATAATATCTATATAAAAATTTTACATTTTAATAAATCTTTTTCAGCTGAAAATGTTTTTTTTTAACTTATATGAAATTTATTCAGACCATTTTATTTCATGTTTTGTATATCAAACATGAAATAATAAATTGCAATACTATATAAAATCATTAAATGTAGCAATTTGTTTTTCTGCCGCATGTCTTATTAAAACAAATGTGGTGTAAATATATGTCATATGCAAAAGTAATAAATAATAATAAAAAAATTAACAGATCGTTGCTGATTTATTAGCTGATTTTCAAAGTCAAAGGTTCTGAAATTTGAGTCCTAGTAAAAGTTAGTTGCTTTTATACTGATACTACTGTACTTTGGTGGTTGAAATTCAATTAACCATGCCACTCAGGAATAGTCAGCCTGAGTCTACTTGACTACATGTCATACATAACACACCCCCATCTCATTGGGCCATGAGAGTTGCTTATTGTTCACTGTCACTAATATGTGACAGGTATCAGCACATTACAACACTGTACTGAATATTTACAGAGTAAATTAGTACTGGTTGTTTCAAAGCAATACCAAAATGTTCACTTTGATAGTGCATATACATTAATATAACGGGTTGTCAAAAGACCAATGCACTTAGTCTTTCACACAAGTGAAATGTATTCTAAAATAAAGGAATTTCTTCTTATCAAGAAGACTTTTGGAGTGAGATTCTTATATGAATCTCAAGTCATAATATTGCCTATAACCAATATAGTTACAAACTTAACATGTGTGTGTACATATATACTTGTGTGTGTGTGTATATATATTTAAAACAGTGAAAAAGAAGCATTCTATGCCAAATTTACTAAAGAAATTGATGAACAAAGTGGTTTTCCATTATTTCTTCTTCATTGAGTCGAATATACTGTTGCATTCTGCCAATCCCACCAAATGATATCTATTCTAGTCACCACTGGGAATGGCTCTGGCACTGTGAAGACCATAACTATCAGAGAAAGCAAATATGATATATAATTTCTTCTGGATCACTAAATATAGAAGTTAATTTTACAAATTCAAAGCAATAAAATTTTAATTCCTTAAATGTAGTTTCTAGTGAAGACATATCAATAAAAAAATAAATTCTATTAAGAAGTAAACATTTTTTATGCTCTCTCCTAAAAACATTCATAATTTTCATAAAAATCATTCTAAGAACATAAATTGAGCTATTAAAATTTAAAGGATTTTGGTATTTGATTATTTATTATAATCTAAAACTAATTAAGCCTGATTTAAAATATAAGAAAATAAATTTTTACCTCTTTGTATTTATGTTCTCTGATAAGAAAGTAGACAAACCCCTACAAAAAAGATTATGACAAAATTTCATAGGTTTTCTGAAGATCTCTTCAGAATAAATTTAGATACTTTCTTCAGAAGGTTTTGACTTTTACTCTCTAGTTGAAGACATGACTACTCCTTTCGAATGGTAAAATTTTCTAAATTTTCACACTACTTCTGTACATGGTTTTTTGTAAATTTTACCTAATAAAAACATACCATATTTATTAGCTATACAAACTCCTGCCACAGGTGTATAGATTGCAAAACAACAAAGCCTACTGAACTATTACAAGCAAATCAAACTGCAAATTGCTAAAATTCTATTAGAAAAATAATTTTCCAAAAAGCTGCGATTCTACCAAATTTAAAAAAAAAATGTTTTGTAAGGTATAAATTTTATCAGTTTTGAAAATTAATATATAACTTTCCAATTTTAAATAACTATTCTTAACACAAGCATGAATTACTTATAAAAAATATTTTTTATTAGGTGGTAAGTAGGAAATGTTTAAAAAGTTCTATATGATAAACTGGAATTGTGTCAAAAACTAACTGCTAGAGGGAAATTTTTCTTTATTTTTATAAAATGTTTTGGTATAAGGACTTTAGTAATGAAAAAAAATCTTTTTAAATACCTGAATATTGAATTATTCAACTACAAATTTCAAGTTAAAGAAATAATGTGTATACTTTAGAGAAAGTAGAGGGAGAAAAACACAATTTAACAACACAATCAATTCTAAATTTTAGAATAATTGAATTACCACAGTTGGTTTTGTCTACTTTCCAGTTATAAAAATAAGAATGTTTGAGGCTGATCAAACCATTATATCTTAATAACAATGGCACTTCAATACCAGACACTATTCTACTGTTAAGATCTAATTAACAACACATCCCGGTCTGGTGATCAAAAGGTGTAACAAGCTACATTAGTTATATGAATGAGAAATGCACCAAAACTGCCTACGACTGAAAAAAAACACTGGACTCCATTTCAGAAATAAATAATAAATACCAGAATTGTGTTTAAAGTGATGTACTTAAACAAATTCTCTCATAAAATCTGTTTATAATTTTAGGCCTGAACTAAAAAAAAATTATCTTCAATAAACTACAATTTTCAGTGTTTTGTTATATTTTATTTATTAAATAAAACTTAAATATAAAATAAATGAAAAGCCATCATACATTTTAGCATTCAAGTCTAACTTCATTTTGATGATTAATGAATGAGAAATACTATTAATTAGAATACAAATTAACATTATTGTGTTGAGGATGTATCATCAATAACTACAACTATACTTACCATTTACTTGAGGGATGCAGCAGCAGTAATCCATTTTTGTTTTGGACCATTGCTTCAAACACGCATAAGAAAATATTCCAATAAGCGAAGCCACCTATATTTTTTTTTTAAAACCTCTAGTATGGTGGCAACTAGTTGCCAACAGCTAATATATTTATTTACTCAATACTGGGAACAATATTCTGAAGATTTTTTAGATAGATCATCAGTTTAGTAGTGTATGAAAAATGCAAAGCCTGTTCTTATGAATAAAAAGGTAGCACTTACTAATTTGACAAAGAAGTCTGTGGAGTGATGAGTGTATGTTATATATATATATTTTTTTTTTTTTTTGAAAATCCAAATAATTCATTAATACACTGACCATCTTGTTAATAAAATTTAAAATTATATGAAATATAAACCACATAACACAGTAATTAGATAAGTGTAACATTACACAGCATACAAAAACAAGGAGGTACACCTAATGTAGCAGAACATTTGATAGAATGCAAACATAGTATTATTGATTGTAAAAATAATTTAGAGGTTTTGGAAGTTCATAATAATGATAAAAAATTAATATACTTGAGAAATATTACGTTTATAAATATAAATAAAAATATAAAATGATGAACCACCAGATCATCAGATAAAAGATGACGATTTAATAAAAATACAATCTTACAGTGGGCAATAATAGAACAAAGCAAAATACTACGTTTTACATATTTAATCATTCCAGTACTGAACAGCAAATTTAATACACATTCAAAATTTCAAAACGGAAACCAAATTTGAATAAAATGGCAAATTATTAAAAAAAATATGTTTTAATGTAGTTATAAAATTTAATACAACTGAAGATGCAGAATATCACGAAAAATCAATTAGTGGAAATTTATATGGTAATTTAATTTATATCTAACTAGCTCTACCCGCCACGCTTCGCTGTGGCACATTGTGGTTGCATGGATGAGAAATGAGAAACAAAACAAAGCATACGTTTCATAGAAGTTTAATTTTGCAATACTTGTGGATATACAATATTTTTTGTTTTTCCACTGTCTGCGTAGATAGGCTATCTGGTTTGTAGACTCGGGAACATGCAACATACAGTTGCCCATGTGAGAAGCGATCCGCATCTAAATCTAAACCACACAATTCTAAAGATTGACCTTGAGATTTATTGACTGTGATTGCAAATGCTAATCGAATTGGGAATTGCAATCTTTTTAAATTAAAATGGTGTATTGGTCGGGATTATGGGTATTCGAGGAATGAGGACATCTTCACCTTTGAAAGGCACCGTTAAAATCGTTGCTTCCACTACGTTATTCATCAATTTCTTAACTGCAAGTCATGTGCCGTTGCAGAGTTTTGGCTGATTAATATTCCGCAACAGGATAATTGTCATTTTTTGATCGAACTGTTGCTAGAATCAAGCTAATGAGGAATGTTTTCCCAGTTCCTCCTGGCGCATCCAAGAAGAAGGTCCCCCCCCCCCCCCAACTCCGTTATTTATCATTTGCATTATGCGATCGTAAACGCCTTTCTGTTCACGCGTTAATTTGGGAATGCTTGATCGGACATATGACTGAAGATCACCGATGTTGTAACTCTGTTCACGGCGTAAATCCACATCAAATGAAGCAATCGCAGCTCGGGTGGGTGCTGGCATTCCCAATTGACTAAGAACTTTATTTGCAATAGCTAAGCACTTTTCTTCAATATTTATCAATGCTTTGTTGTAAATGCCTTCTGTAAATTCCATGGTCATATTGGTATTTTCTAGGCGAACTCTGTGCAAAATATCCTCAGCCATATGCGATCGATATCTTTTCCATAACTCAGTGGGAGATGAAGGGAAGCAAGCGGTCAATATAATTGCGAATAATGCGCGAATTTGGTTTGGATGTGCAGTGTTGCACACGTCATTAATACATATATCCCACTGTTGGTCATTTTCTAATAAATTCAGAGCTTGGTGAAAGGCGCAGATCAATCACGACACGATCACACAAAAGTACCTCGATTAAAGTGAATATTTAATTCAGATTGTATAATAATCTGAATCAGATGCAAGTGGATACGTTTTTTTTTTTTTTTTTTTTTTGATAAATAATGTAATTGGGAATAGGTATTGTTTCACATGTGACTGCGGTTGTCGTTAACTAGTATGGCGAGTGTACCCCTCACTTCCGGCAGATGGTGTGGTCACTGGTACACAACTGACCGTTAAAAAAACTGTTTTCTCGCGGTCGCGGGTATGTGACTGATGCAAAAAATAGATAAAAACAATCTTTGATGCGGGTTATATATCGTGCTAAAATTTGAGCTCAATCGATGCAGAACATTTTGAGTTTTTGAAGCATACACAAACGAACTTAACATTTTTATATATAAAGATTTATGTGTTTTGGTGGTTTATATTACACACATATATATATATGTATATATATACACACAACACACACACAATTATATTTAAATCTATTTTGAAGTTTATAAAAGTCATTTTTTAATTTTTTTGCATAGTTAATCAACTAATTTTAGAATGGTTAAACTGTTTAAATTTTATTTGTTACAAAAATAAAAATTTTTGTATTTTTATTTAGATAAATATTTATAGATCTTGCAAAATACCCAAGTAGCTGTTGCGGGATTAAAGCCCAGTAAAATGATGTTAGTAACAAACTTCTTTATGCTGTTAGAAAATTGAAATTATTTTTTTAAATGCCTTGTTCAAGATGTGCTCTGTGACTCAGCAACCTATATAGAGCTACCAAATACAGGGAACTATATAATCAGCTCTATATAATCTATATATATAAACTATATAAGTATTAGGTGTTGGATAAATATACACAGAAAACTTAGACAGAGAAATAATAAATAACTTAATTTTTACTAATAAATACTGACTATAATTACTTTTAAAAATGGTGTCACTAAATTATTAATTTTTCAATTTTCTTTTAATAAAAAGTTTTAAGTATTTGCATAATATAATTTCTGTTAAAAATTTAATATAAAAGTTGAGTTCTGATTTTAAATTTTATTTTTGATTCTGAAACAGTTACTTATATAGGCTATTATTCACTGTATTAACAAGTGTTTTTCCTTTTTGATACTGCCTACAACTTGTGTGGAAAACGGACAGTATTTTTACAGAGAATAGGTTAAAATATTACTGATCAATATTTTAGCATTGACAAGTTCTAAATGCTTTTCCTTGAGATATGCTTTTAAATAAACAAACATTTTTGTTATATTTCCACAGAATATTTCATTTAAAAAGTTATTAGTTAATCTTTATGCTGTTTATAATGTGTCTGAAAAGCAAGGAAGTTTTACAGCGATTCACGTACATTATTTTTAAAAGTAAAATAAATCAAGTTTATGATTTTCTTTGTTTACTGTGTTTAGAACAGAAGTGCTTTATTTTATCAAATGTTTGAAACATACGAGAAAAGTTTTTATTCTATTCTCAAGAATTTGATACATTACATGAGGCTGATTATACAAATAATTGTCATATTAGACAATACAACATTTTGAATGATATATTGCTCGTGTATATGGAAGTAAATCGACTAAAGAAAGCTCTTTCCAACACCCAGAACTGTGAGACATGTGGAGATACAAACTGAACATGGCTTAGAACCTTTGTTAGTTACTTCAGTTTAATAACTATTCATAAATAATGACATTCATTACTTATAGTCATAATTTCTGATTTATTTAACCTGCATAGCATTCAATACATAATTACACATTATTTTATCAGTTAATATGTAAACTACAATAAGTTTTTTTTTTTATTATTAAATCACCATATAAGATCAAAGTTTATGCCATGGGAATATGAAATGAAAATTTTGTAATGTACACATATAAAAAGTGCCATGTCTGAGCAGGCTTTAAACCCAGTATCTCCAGATGAATGATGATGCTACCGCTCCACCAAGGACAGGTTAACAAACAAAAATTGTTACTAGGAATTGTATTACGATAAAGCAGAATAATTCAATATCTTGTACATGTAATATCTGTTAATGTATATACAGAGTAGTACACAATAAGTTGACTCATTTGAATTTTGGGTTGCATGTTTATTTTTAAATCTAATATGATTTCACCTTTACATACCAAATTTTTATTTTTTTATTTGTGGAAAGTTCTTTTACTGCATGACATTATCTTTATGGCTTCTGTTAAACCTAACAACCTCTTCAAGGTGAGTGTGTATATTCTAATATCTCTGATAATAAATAATAATTCTAATAACTCTGCAACAATCTCTTGAATCTTTTCACACAATTGAACTCAATGAGGACGAATTTCCATAAAATTTGCAAGTCTTAACAAGAAAGGTTCTTTTAAATATCCCAGTAAAAAAAGGTAACAAGGATTTAAATCTGGTTTAAAAGATATCCAAAAGAAACTTCCATTGTGGCAGTCCAGATAGCAATTTGGAATTAACAATTACCAAAAACTAAATTTAAAAAATTCTCACAATATTAGCGGTGTGAGGAGTTGCACCATCTTGCATAAATGATTGAGTATATAAGCAACTCAGTTTGGGTATAAAATCAATCATTCCTTAACATATCCATATGGCATTCAGAATTAATGGTATCATCGAAAAACACTAGCCCTATCAATCTGTGACTGGATAGTCGCCAAAATGGTTACTTTAGGCCCATGGTTGTTTTTCATGCACGATTTTTGGTGTTGCTGTCATCAAAAAGTGGACAATTTGTTTGTTAACAATCTCATCAATATGAAAATAGGTAATCATTTTTCTTCCGACCACTGTGCAAACTCCAATATTTTTTGCTTGTTAGGTTTCGTTAATTTATGCAAGACAGTCAATTTGTCAAAACAGTTTGAGATCACTGTCTAACATTCTTTGTGCTGAATGACAAGATATTCCCATTTCTCATGAATCTCTTTTTTGGGTTATTGATTTAAATTCATGTTAATTTTTTTTCAATTATTTTTATTATATTTAAATGAGATTTTTTTTATTCAAAATCATTTTGGTATATCTAATCCTGGTTTAAATCCAAATTTAATAATATAAATTTCACCTAAATACAAGCAATTAAAAATAAAATTAAATTAAACCCTAAAAAAAATTGTAACTTATCTGGGCTACCTTGCACAGCAATTCTAAGTGCTTTGATATTTTCCAGAGAACAAAAGGGAGCTGCTTCAGGTCATTTCTCTTCTTTTACACTGCCTTCATCCTCAAATTTATAGTATAAACAGAAAATGATGTTTCTTGCTTGTCTATAGAGTCCGTAGCGTGTTAAAATGAACTCAAAATTATTGCTGAGTAACTGTAACACTTTTTAATTCAGCATACAGCACAACTTTAGCACACTGTGAATTAACCAACATCCTTGATAGCTCAATAATGACTGATGCATTGCAGAATCAAAAGCGAATACAAAGACTAAGCGACAGCTACCGGTAATTCAAGAAATTGGGATTATGCATGCACAATATGAAACACCAGGTATAAAACATCTACTTACAATCGACATTATAAATGTACCAACTTATCGTGCATCACTCTGTAAAAGCATATAATACGTGTTCTACTGATTTTTATAAAATTATTAAAAGGATAAATAGATTATGTTACTAAAAATACAATCCACAGGTATCTATTTTCTTGCATTTCCATAACAGAACTATTTTGTAGTAAAATCTATTAGGATTCTAAGATAATAGATTAATATCAATCTACTAATTTTCTAGTGTTTATAGACTAGAAAATGGATTAGATATTACTTGGCAACATCTTTATAGGAAGAAAGTAAATAACTATAAGTCCCTTACACCTTGGCCAAAATTATCTTTATTATACAGATTGACTTTCAAGAGATGAAAGCTTCACCTCATAAATAACAATGGAAAAAATTGAGTTTTGTACCATATTAAACCTTGTTATTTTCTGTTATTTTTGGAAGTTTCTAATTACTTAAAAAAACTTGTACGTATTATGCAAATTATGTATAAAAAAAATACCCAGCGTTTTCTTATTTTTAAGAAAATGCAATTTCAATGTTTTGAAATAGTATTAATAGTTATTTAAAAATTTATCCATGTGATAAATTTTAATATTGTAGCCATTTAAAAAATAAATCCTATTTTAGCTCCCAGTAATAACAGAAATTATTTTTCCAATGAAATAAGTATTTTAATATTATAAAACTAATTATAATATATATATATATATATATATATATATATATATATATATAATTTCATTATTTAATCAATGACAAGAAGAAAAAAGATTAATGAAAGAAAAAAAATTCTATTTTAACAAGTGAAAATCTGTTAATTATTAGGGAAGAGTATAGTCTGTTTTGTGAAATGCATTACAGGTACTGTACTTATTTTCCATACAGAAACGTGAGGAGTCAAACAGAAAATATAATCATCCTATTAAAACACACAAAAACCCATTATGAAGTAATTCAGAGGTCCCATAACTGTAACACAGATTTAAGGGACATCTAGTAAAAATTCACAAAGTACTAGGGAGTAAAGAGGTGGTTGGGGATTAAAGAACAATCTGATGACAGAGTCTTGTAAATGAACCAAAAGAATATTTAGAACTTCTCTAAGCAATGGGCATCCATTCTGCATACAATTGCATAGATCAGGGTATTGTTCACCTCCGCCACAGGATAATAGCATCACTTACTGATCAACAATTCTGCATGGACATGCTCACAATTATGCCATCACAATTTCCTCTTGAGGCTCTGTAACCCTTCAGGGTTACCGGCTATGAGGCTCAAGATATCTTTCAGATAACTACAGCCTCATATATTGCCAGAAATGTGTAGGATGTGAAAGTATGCAACTGATCTACATATTGTAGTGTTGGACATATTACATATAGACAGGACTATTTTGAATTACAAATAACAGGAAAAAGCATCTGAAAAATTTTATGTCAATAGTATTTTCAAACAAATTACCAATCTTACCTTGCAATTGTAACCATTTTTCATATATTGGTATTGTCACGACATAGTTTTAAAAAAAACAGTCAGCAACACTTTCACTTTACTCCTTTTTGTCTTCCTTTTTATCTTCTGGATGACGGTTACTTCCATTTTACATAAATGAGCTTTGGCTTCTGCGACATATCCTTACACATAAGATTTATCACTAGCTTTCAAAGGCTTAAGGGAGTTAACGATCTTAACTGATAATCTAGACAATCAAATAATCTTGATTGCTACACTACATCAGGTCTCGTACAACTTTGAAATGAATCTGTCTTTATTTGAATGAGGGCAAAACATATTTTGCAGCCATTTCATACATGCAGAATCTAACTTAAAATTACATGTATACAGCCATAAATAATTCCAATATAAATTATTATTTTTCAAATGATTTTTGATAATGAAGCTAATGACTTTCCATTATCAAATTGTGCATATTTTTAATGAAATTTGTATTTATTAACAACCTACCAGTACACTGGTCACTCGGAACTGAAATTCAGCCATTTTAAAAAACAGTTATACAACTCTTTAATTTGTATAATTTCCATACTTTTATCCACAAAATCCTGCTTAATTTGACAAATTTGTTCATTCGGGATATAATCAAGTTTTTGGCATAATTTGACACAGTAATGGGTCTTTCATACAATAAATACAAAACTGTGATGAGCACCTGTATTACATTAACACACACAATGACTACTCTAACAACTGATGTACTCAATGAGGTTATAAAAAAAGAAAGAAAAGATTATTCTAACATCTTGTTAGAACAGGTAGCTTTGTTTTTCTAACAAATTTTACTTTGCTCGTAAATAAATACTTTAAAAAATGATCAGATACTTTTTTAACAGACTTCATATGTTTAGAAAAAAAAAATTATACTTGCTAAGCCATTTTTGGAAAACCATCTTATAATCACTAAACCATTATAATTACAAAATTAATATAAACAATGAAACTATATTTTTAAATTAAAAACTATTTTTTTTTTTTAAATGTAAACTAAATAACATAATGAATAATTTTAATTATAATCTGCTATCAATCCAAATAATTACTGATGTAAATAGAAAAAAAATCAGTATAAAATAAACATGTCATAAATTCATAATAAAAATACAAATACAACTTAAAAATTACTGAAATAGAAGTAAAATTGCAGCTAATATAATTTTAATTAACATTTATGATTAATAGTAATAATAATAAAACAATTAATCTAGAAATTAATTGTTTATTAATTAATTACAATACTATATTATAATATATATATTTTAAATCATTTAACTAATATTATGAATAATATTTCTAATTTTTTTTTCAATCTTTGTTAATTAAACCCAACAAAATTAATATTAACAATAATTAATTTTAATAACAATTAATAAATTTTGATATAACTCTTTAGGTTGTAATAATTAATACTGTTGATAAACAAAAAATATATAGCGGTATATAAAAACATTTTTTTCTCTACGTATGATAAGATTTAAATAAAATATAAAGATATAACTGTAAACATTTTTAATGATGATCCATTATATTTATATAATATAATAGACTCAAACAATTTATGTAAGTCGCTGGAAAGCCATAAAATTATTAGAACTACTGAAAGATGGATTAATAAAGAATGTGAATAAAATGAAATTATTCACCATTTACGATATGTTTAAGTGACAGGTAAATTAGAAAGATGCAACTTCTTTTAATGCACTTGCTCTCTAATCTGGTATTATTTATATATATATATTTCAAGTATTGCTACTATCATAGTAGCAGATTTTTAATATAATTATATAAAAATATATAAATAAAATCATTTTGGAATATACTGTTTTAAATCTTAATTTAAATATAATCATAAATTTACTTTGAAATTAATATAATAATATTAAATGATAATTAAAAAAAATCACTGATTATTGTAATTACAAGCTATAAAAAAATAATTAAGAAAAACAGTTAAATATTTTAATTAAGAGAAATATTGAAAAAATTATAAAATTTCGTCTAATTCAATTAATATATAAATATTTGCCGATAAAGATTACTAGTTCGATGTAAGAAAAAAAATTAAAACCCGATAAAATGTAAAAAGAGAAATTGTTTCAATTGATAAATTAATTAATTGACTAAAAGATTGCAACAAGGAAGAAACTTATACAAAGACATAAAGCATTTAGTTATAGAATAAAACTGCGTTTGAGTGATCAATTCTGTTTTGATAAATTTCAACTGAAATCAATGCAGTTCTGATATAAATCTTGATGTAAAACATCTGAATAATAAATTTAAATTGAAAAATTAATTTCTAACAAATACAATTAAGAAAACAAGATAATAAGAAACACAGAAATCAAGGAATTAGGTATAGAAAATATTTTAAGAGAGGGAAATATTAAGTAAAATCTAATAAGTATAGTGGATCAGATATGTAACAGGAAGATAGAAGAGGGAAAACTACATGACAAAAGATAAAAAACTGCTATTAAGAACAACGTAATCTGTATGGCTAAGTCAAGATATAAAGTTAATCAACTACGATAAGGAAACATAATTATATGCTCCTCAAACAAAACAAAATTTGAAAAAAAAATTAACCGCTATATAACAAAAGTTTTAAAAAAAATTTATTCAAAACAACCGATTTTCTTTTTAATAGCAAAACATTACAATTTAATAGGTCCAGATATAAGTACACCCATAATCCATAAAACTAACACTACTTCACTTTAAAAAAAAATTAAAAAAATTGTTTTACTATCAAATCAAGTAAATTAAATAAAATAAAAAAGCTAAGACTTATTATTTAAATTTATTGAAAAATTAATTTAAAAAATTCAATTATTTTTGTTTTTTATACATTAATAACAAAGTAACAATTTATTATTATTTTTTATTCAGAATCTATGATATACTTATTTATTCACCAACAATCACAATTTACATTATAACGATTACAACATAATAATAATAAAAATAGTACAATAATAATAATAATAATAATAATAATGAGTATTTAAAAATTAAGAAAAAAAATTAAATTAAAAATAATTAAAAAAAATAACAGCACATGTCACCAATTAAATAATTAAAATTACTAAAATAATAATAATATGTACTACATATTTATGTTTATATATAAAATAGTTTTTTAAAAAATATGAAATGTATAACACTACAAAAAAAAGGCAGAAAACAATATTGTGAGACTAATGGATTACTAACTATTGGATAAATAACATTTATTTATCAAAATATATTATAATTAATAATAATAATATGATTAAATATAATTGCATAATACAGCATAATATTGATCATAATAATAATAATAAAAAAAAGGAAATAAATGAAATATTCTACGATATACTCTTTGTTATTTCATTATATTAACATCACACCAAAAATATATTGCATCCTAAAAATGATAAAATAACTAAAATTATCTGTTCTTTATTTAACAGTAAATGCCAAAAGTTAATTTTTAAAATGTTATTTATTACAAGGAATCCATTTGATACCAAACAGCTGTTTATTTTGATTTGTTAAAATTATATTATTACATAATCTGTAATTAAAATATTTATTCTAATATATTGCAAATTAAAAAAAAATATGTCAAAACAGTTTCTAAACGTAATTAGTATATATTTATGAAACTTATCAGGGAATGTGAGTTGTAAAGTAGTTTCCCTTTGCATTTCTCACCAAGCTGAATGTAAAATAAATATATCTGACAAAGTTAAATCAATGTTGTAATACACGATGCAGAGTTCAATTGTATTGATAATTACAACATATATTTCAGTCCAACAAATTAAAAAATGACAAATGCTTGTAAGTAATTAAATAGCTTGAGTAAAACACAAGTAACTATAAATTTCTATGAAATTATAGAAAGAAAAATTAACCAATAATGAAATATGATAAAACTTACTAACGGCTAAAATACTTGTGTTTAATTATTAAAATTCTTACATAATTTCTTATAAATCCTTCTGATTCTTGGAAAAAAAATTATAAATTCCTTAAAAAGAAAAACCTTTATTTCTGGTAACAAAATATACTCTTGTTTTAATAATAATTTTTATCTACAAATTAAATTACACCAAAATATTATTTTAGTAAAAAAAAAATTAATTTACTGCGATGCCTTAAACAAATGACACAATGTTTTAATTGATACAGCTCTCAATTATTATTAAGTATGTTATTATTACAATCAACAGCAGCGTAACACTATTTAATTATTAAAAAAAGTTATGTTGTTTTAAATGTGAAAACATTTTTATGTTTTATTTTTTATTCTTTACAGATTTAATAAAATTGGTTGTAAATTGAATAAATGCTGTTGATTTTTTTCAATCAATTCATCGAACGATATTTATAATCTCCTATTTCAATAAAATAATCACATAAAAAAATGTTCTGTTCATAAACTTCCATTGTGGTTCTAGAAAACTTATTCTAGATCGAGAAAAGTTTTTAAAATTTATTCTCAGAACTTATAAAAATTAAACTTATCAAAATATTTATGAACCGTATAAGGTGAACTATATAACAATACATTGAATTATAATTTTGGATTTCTAATACAATATTATTTAGCGATTTTTAAAAGCAAAAAATCAAAATACATGAATATTATATATATATATATATATATAAATTTAAAGAACTTGATCAATTTAAGTACAGAATAATAAATAAAGTAGGATACATGTCAAAGTACATATTACACATAAACAATATCAAGAATTTTTCTTTTTTTTATTATAATAAAATACAATTAAAACTTTGTTAAAATGTTTTTAAAATATAAATTATAAAAATCAATAATCTATTGATTATTGATTTATTATTCTGTACTAGGTTGATCAAGTTCTTTAAATTTATATACTAATATAGAGGAATATGATTCTTAAAAAAATTTACTTTAGAAAATTATTTACTTTAATTATATATATATATATATATATATATATGTGTGTGTGTGTGTGTGTGTGTGTAATGAGAGCATATCATTTATTAAATACTATTTTATTAAAATAAATATACACCAAATATATTTATTTATAAAAAAAATAAATATTGATTATTTTATAGTCATGATATTAAAAAAAGGTAATAAAAATTAATAAAATTAAAAATATTACTTATATGATAACAGATTTTTTTTTATTATAAAATTCCCCTGTTGTAAGAGTAGAGTATAATGAAAAAAAATATTGGCCCTTCTTGTTTTTAACAAAGGCATGAATGTATAATTAACATTTAAATATATAAATTACACATTCTACAGTATAACTAACACTTTTTCTTTTACTGATACAACAATATTTTTATGTAAGAAAATTAAAGCATCTTACTCAGCATTATTTTTAGGAACCAGAGATGCCCAGTAAAACATACAATATGTGTTCTAAATTCATCAAAATATTAAACAGATAAATGTACAAATCAATACAAGTAAAAAATATATATATATATATATATAATTAAAAATACTTTCTTTTGGAGTAAAAATTCTTAAATTTGCATAAAAGGAGGTACATTTAAAAAAAATACATTATTTAAAACAAGATCATAAATATTTTAAAATGTAGAATGTTGCATCATGTATATTACTTATAAATTTAACTCTAAAAATCGATTCATTCTTAAAAAAAAATGTTTTTTATGCAGTATGTTAATCTAGATTAAATGTAACTGACAAGTGATGTTCAGGATAATCTGGAAATGTCATACCCTCCCAAATCAAAAGTGAAGTGTAAAATATAAAACTTATTTAAAATAATTTTTAATGTATTTATTTATTAATAATAAGTCATAATTTAATTATAGAAATATCAATTTTTAATAAAATAGGTCACAAATAGTTAGTTTATCATTCAGATTTCTTTTAATGAAGAATAGGCAAGTTTAACATACTATTATGGCTACAATAAGTAGCTTACGCTTATATATATATATATATATATATTTTAACAGATTATATTATCTTTAATTTATTAATAAATATAACTGAGAAATCTAATATTCTAATTTGTAAATATTAATAAATGTAATTTAATTATTTTACTGTATGTGTGTGTTTTATATAATAGTGTATCAATTTTGAATATAAAAATAAATACATAATACATGCCTTTGAAGTATTCTCATATTGTACTAGACTTCAGATGAATGGGGGTTGTACTGTATATTCTAAAAATTAAATCAAATTCCAAAAATTATTTCTGGGTGTATATAAATTTTATAATTGTTAACTGTAATAAGGAAAGCATTAAATAAAATACAACCTTAATGAATTTTTAAAACTTATTAATGACATAAAAATTACCAAACAAAAGAAATTTTAAAACTTTACATATAGTAATTTACTTTTTTCTGTATACAAAAAAAAAAAATTGTATAACACTGTTATTATTTCATTTGATTAGAATAAACTTATTAGTAAAATGATAAAAATTAGTAAAGTACAGAGCGACACAAATAAAACTATTTAGATGATTCACATACATTTGAATCTATTTGTACACATTAATGAAATATCACATTCCATTCTAGCACATTTATGTTTGCCTGTTTACAATTAACAAAATATATTTAATCGTAGAAAAATATGTTAATATATTTTAATTAAAGTTTACTTGTAAACAATCAGAAGAAAAGTATCCAGGTGATTCTTTTTTGTCTGGAATTAACCATCCATGAGCTAGTGAAAAAAAAATGTGTACAATTTGTTTGTAGTAAACGTAAATAAATAAAAATTCTTGCCAAGAAGCCCACAAAGATTTTTGTTTTCCACTTAACACAAAATGAACTCTTTCAAATATTCTTCCAAGTGGATGAAATAACTTGCCGCATCCTCTCCTTACGCGATCAACAGTACGCACAATCTTATAGTTCAACTTATCAATGGGCAAATTAAAACTTTTACATCTGGGATTGAAGAAAATTGATCAGAACACAATTACATTTAAGTAAAATATGAAAGCTATAAAGAAATTTCAAAATAAAACTTTGAAGAGAATGATAAAATTTTAATACAAAATAAAATTGAATTTGTTAAGCATACATAATTTTGTTTTTAATTAAATATATTAATAAGTAACAATAATGATGTTATCCTAAGTTTGGGTCCAGTTTTATCTACACTGTTCTGTAGTTAATAGTTAATTGCAATAAAATAGCAAGAAATCTAATAAGAGTTCCTAAAATAATAGAGATGAATTGATATAACCGAATAAATTTAATTTCACAAGATATATTATTAATAATTAAAATCTACCAAAGATTCAAATGCGACAACTAAATGAACATATTAGGTGTGAGCTATAAGGGTCATATCAGAGGAATATTAAATCATTAATTAAAACAAAGTCTTAATTATTGAAAAACCACAAATAACAGAAATCGAAACAAAAGAATAAAAATAAAATACAGGAACATGATAAAAAGATTAGTTACTATTACAAAAGTAAGTGTTTACTAAAAGGTTTTATAAAAAAAAATTGTTAAGACATAAGACATGAATAAAATATGAGCTAAGTACAACTAAACAATAAATATGAATAAATGTGAATAGTTCAAACTGAAAAATAGTTAATTTTTTCTTTTAAATAATTGTTTATTAAAGTTCTTATTTATACTAGTTCTTAGAAATGAACGGGCGAATAACTTTACATCAAGAAATGTAGACAGTTAGTTTATGTAGACAATATTAGCAGGTTACATAACTCTGTAAACTACTAGTAATAACAAAATTTAATAATAATTTTAATACTATTTCATATTAAAAGATATTTTAATTTTTGTGAATGAGTTCCTGTAAAAAAATCCAAAGCAATGCACTCCAGACTAATCTAAATAAATAAGATATAATTTGTATATAAGATTTTTCACTGAAACTCATATTTACTTTAATTTCAACCCACGAAGTTAATGAAAGGATTATGTGAAATAAAAAAATGCATTTTACGTACATTAAAAAAAACAAAAAACTAATACTTAAATGAAATGTACATAGAAAAATGTTTCACTTAAATTGGTAATTAACAAATTATCATCAAAATTAAATAATCTATATTGTCACAACACTTAATTACATTATTATAATCTCAATGAGAATTTTACTATTTGTACATTATTATACCTTGACAATTTTATTTATCTTCAAAATATTAAAAATAGAAAAATTCAACAAGATTTATGTTATGAATGATAATAAGTATAACATCTTCAGGCTGAAAAAAATCGAATAACAACACTATAAAATGCTGTCAAAAAAAAATTGTAAGAAAAATAAATTTAATGTATATATATATATTATTTTTCACCTATCTGTTTCAATTTTATTTCCTCCCTTCACCACACATGCTTGCCGTTTATCGTAGGAAATTAAATTATCTTAAATCATAAACATCTGTCCTACAAATAAACTAGATTAAAAAAAATGAAGACAAAAATAATTTACAAGATATTTTTATTTTAATAAAATGACACAAATCTACGGAAAAATAACTCAATATTGTAATATACAAAATACATTTTCAAAATAAAAAATACATAAACTGATGATTATATTGTTTATGAAGCAATATATAAATACAAAAAAAAAAATACACATTGTGCAGTACATAATTAATACAATAAACTAAAACAGAATAAAAATAACAATTATCATCAAAAAATTAAAAATATACGTATTGTGATAAAAATAAGTTTTTAACCCGTTCACTGTCATTGACGCATCAACACAGAAGAAAAATATCTTCTTCCGATAAGCCAATTGACATTATAATGATTCCAACATGCCTGTGATGTTATTAGAATTTCAGCAACATGTGAACTGTGACTGTGAACATTTCAGTTTATAACTGTAAGAAGATAGTAACATAAATAAAAATTTTATAAATGAAATAGGAAGGTTTATTTGCTCGTTTTAAATATCATGATATGAATAACTCTTTTATAAACAAAAAAAAACAAGTAGACAAATACGAGTACTGTTCAGAAAACATTTTTAATTACTAGCCAACAGAGATATTTAGTAATGTGCGATTAGCAGCATTGTGTTTCATTAACCTCTGTAATCACATGTTCTTGGATTGTTGATATCTCATTTAGTTTTTGTATTATTGTTATTTGAGTGCAATATGTTTAAGTGTTAGTAGTGATTTTTGTAATGTGTGGTTTTCAATAGCAATGATACAACATAAAATTTTTCTTGAAATTGGAGAAAACTCACAGAAATGTTTTAGACTGACATTACTGTCAGAGAACTAGCAGAAGAGGTTAGCATCTCGACTGGATCATGTCGTGACATTTTGACTGAAAAATTGAATGTGCATTGAGTTATAGCAAAGTTTGGAAAGTTATAGCAAACAGCAGGAAGAACATTGAGTGAATGTTTGTCAGCAACTTCTTGAACAAGCCCATGATGAAAGATTCATGCAAAGGATCGTAATGGGAGATGAAAGTTAGGTTTACAGCTATGACATTGAGACAAAAATTCAATCATCAAAAATTTGCACATTACTAAAATCACTACTAACTCTTAAACACGTTGCACTTAAATAACAATAACACGTAAACCAAATGAGATATCAACAATCCAAGAACATGTGGTTACAGAGGAAGTTATGTGGATCACTATGCTGCCAACCATACATCACTAAATATCTCTGGTGGCGAGTAATTAAAAATGTTCGGTTATTTTCTCAATAGAACTCATAAAATGACAAACTTGATTTATTGTAACATTAAAATAATATGTTCATAAATTTATAATGCTTTTTAATTTAAAAACTTTACACCATTTACTGACATATTTATGATATATTAGAAACTTTTCAGAAGCTGCTTTACCTAAATATATTTTTAATGAAAAAAAAATATATATATAATAAAAGTAATAATTATTTTGAAAACATTATTCAACAATGTAAATATATTTACTATAAAAACCTAAAAAAAAATTAAATTTATTTATTTTTTGGTAATTTATTTTACAATGACAGTGAATGGGTTAACGTATAATTTCATTCGTTTGGATTATTAGTAAACATAACACTAAACAATATTACAATAAATATGATCAGTTAAATAGAAATCTTATCTAAATAAAAAACCTAAGAAAGAACATAAAAAAAACAAACAAAACAAGATAATATTGTAATTATTATCATCTTTATAAATTTGTTAGAGAACTAATGGAACATTTATTATTTTATAGTATATATACATATATATATATTTTTTTTTTAATAATTATATGCTTTTTCAAGTACCAGAACAGATAACCTGAAAAAGGTTATAATTATAAGTAAAATAATATATAGCGTGTATTTTGTAATGTAAACTATTCAACTGATTATCTAAAGAATACAAAAAGATAACATTAATAAAATGTATTATCTAGTATTTTGTTATTGAAGCCATTAATAACATGCTATATTAATGTTTAACGGCTTGTCATTTAAAAAGTTATTAGTTTTTCTGGTGTGTTTTTTATATATTTAATTTTTTTAATATATATAAAATTCATTAATAATACGTAATATTGGAGAAAAAATATTTTTTTTTTTTAATGTTAAGTTTCAAATCAACCTAACCACAAATTGAATAATTCATTTTTATCATAATAAAATAAATATTTAATTGCATATTTCATAAAATACTCAAATAATTAAATTGTTTTCACGTATATTATAATTGTCTTTGGTTCCATTTGAACATGGTTTTACTCAATTTTTATTCACAAATCGTAAACAAGCTTATGAAAAACATTCTTCAGTTGAAACTGAATCAATTGGTCCGAGAATAGGATATCCAGAAAATTAGAAGTATATCGACAACCAAAAATTATTTTCATCAGTAATAGATTTACTAACACTCACTTATATCAATGTGCAGAAAATATTTGGATCTGATAACAGATCCTCTTGATGCATAGTTAAAAATTATTAAATTTATTGAAAAAATATTTCAAAAATTAATTCTTTATAAATGATACCAACCTGAAGATGCAACAAAAAAAGATATAAACAATTAAAAATTCTTGTCTAAAATTCAATGATATATTAAATTATCATAATAAATAAAAATTACGAACATTAAAAATCCATTGGCAAGTGGCTTTCCTACACTTGATGAGTATATTAAAAGAAAAAAAATTATACTGAGGAATTAAGTGTAAAATTAACATTTTTACTTTCAATATACATATAACTAATTATGAAAAAAAAATGTCATTCACATTTCTGTCTCGATCTGTAAGTGAAAGTAAGTTAGTTAAACCTTTAACATTCTGACAATTATCTTTAATTACTTTACTTTTTTAAATTCAGAATTAATTAATTAATTATTTAACTTATACGCTGATTTTTTTCCACTAAAAAAAATATTTTTCATATTTATAAATATATATTTATAAGTGAATTATATATAATAATATTATAATATAAAAGAAGGCAATATTAATAAATTTCCTTCAATAACTAATTCACTCTAATTGTGTTTTATTTATTACTCATAATCATTTTTTTAAATAAATTATTTGTATTATTATTAAACCTGAATTGTTTTAAAATCGTGCACGAATATAAACAGCTGATGCATCATGTGTCCCATAACCGAGTCGTTTAGCATGTAGAAATACTTCATTTGCAGTCGCAGTTAACGGCAAAGGTTGTTCTAATTGATCGCCAAGACTTAATGATAATTTCAGATCTTTTTGCATATGTTGCAAAGGATGATGTGTTGAAAAAACACCATCAATTATTGCTAAAATTAAAAAAAATAAATATTTACATAATAATAAAAAACATTATTTTTTAAAAATAAGAATCATTTACATATATTAACAATACAAATTAATAAAACTCTTTCAATGGGAAACAATGTACACTGAGTAGGGAAGACTAAATATATCAATTTTATAACAATTAATTTTTTATTAAATTTTATTTTCATCGTATAAATAAACTTATTAACTGCTTACTGCATACTCTAATTTGTCAAAATTTGAATGAAATAAATCTCAGTTACAATTTATTGCACTATACTCGTATTTTGCTAAATGACATGTTAAAATGATTGCATCAATGGTCCTCACACATTAATTTATTGACTTTTGAATTAATAACAAAACAACAGGTGAGTTAGCATATTATTTACTAATGATAAAAAAACATTATTAGTAAGGGGCTTAAAAAGGTTTTTAATTAATACATATAAACGATGATTGTACGTAAAATAATCAGAAACTACCTTCTATCTACCGGATTAAAAATTAACTAAATTTTAAAACTATAAACATAAAATAAACTACAGATTAAACAAATTATGATCTACCTAGTTTTCATCGGCATTGGATAATGGACTGTAATAAAAATTGTATCATATCAAGTAATTTAAAAAAAAAAATACTGCAGGTCAAATACACATGGTTGAAAATAGAAAATAATAAGTAAAACATATTAACTTACATTAATTCAGTTCATAATTGTTTATATAGTGAAAAAAATAAAAATAAATAAATTTAACTATCCCTCAATGCAGGATGACAAATTCCACACATTACAGGTTATGTCTACATATTGCAGGATGATTTGTAGAATATGCCTTATGTCCTTTCTTGATTTTACAGCCCTAACTGGTTTGTTTTCACATTATACTGTTTTTAAAATAAGTTGTTAATAAAGAGGAAGAAATATGATTATTTTTTTACATGTATAATCTTAATATGTTCAATGCTACTGACGGAAAGCAAGAGATCTTGGTGCCACTGCCAATGTATAAGCTAAAGGGCAGTTATATATCTATGGGCCTGTTAATCAAGTTCACAAAGGCTTTAAACCTCACAAAAAATTTCCAAACTGGTTGAATTTTTACATACAAGTAAAATTTTTTTTTTTTGTATAAATTAATATAAAAAAGTTTGCACTATTGGGTAAAGTGAATAAAAAGGAGCTGACACTATCATTACAGAATTTTTTAAGTTGTAACTATCTTTGGTGTGAATAAAATGAAGATACAACTACTTTAGTGTAGTTACAACTTCATTACTTCAGAGTTTGAGGTAGGGCACACTCCACTTTGTCAATAGTCTTTGACATGGAAATACTTCTGGATGCTTTGGTGAAAACTGCATTTTCTTTTTCACCCAATATTAATAAAAAGATTTTTTCCATTCTTTAAGTTTGATCTTTTTGTTTCCCGTTTTTTTATTCATTTTCTTTTTTATTTTGGTCTTCAAGTTTTGTGTTAACGAATTAACTAACAAAGAGGTGGAAGAATTTTTAGTTTTTTGTCCTTTTGAATTAACTTTTGAATGTTCTTTCATTTTCATTTTGCTGTTCATTACATTCACCGTTTTTATTGTCGCCTTCTACTACCGCATTATTTTCAAAATCAAATCTGTCATTTAATTGTTTTGCTACATTAAATAATACAGTACAACAAAAACAACAACAACTTTTGGTGCTTCTTCAACAGGTACTCGAATGCAATTCACCAGTACTGCAAAGTGTTCCTTGATTTGCCTAAAACATCTTTCTATGATGACTCTTTCTTTGATGTGAATATGATTAAAATTTTGCTGTTCTGTGTTGCGAGGAGGTTTGAATGATGTTATAAACCAGGGTGAAATCCCATACCCGGAGTCCCCCAGCAAGCATGCTGAACCATTGTATTGCAAGATAACAAATGTAACTGGGCTTCACTGCCATATTCTGGCATCATGGACACTTCAGGCCACTCAGTGCTTACACTGGTAAATACTTCATCCACACTTACAAGTAGCTTGTATATTAAGGCCGTCATACCCTTTACAGTTAATATATTCATCCTCGTATCGCTGTGCTTTCTTTATTTCTATGTGTGCAATCTATTGCGCCTATCACTGTTGGCATAGTAAAACGTCTCTTGTCATAGCAACTTCACCTCATTTATTTCTCGCTCTGTCGGTGAGAATTGTAACCAACTATTTGGTTTAACAATAATCTTGTCCATAACAAAGTTAATTGTTTTACTCACACTAGAACAATGGGCATCGAAGTCCAGTGCAATCCCACTCTGAAAAACTGGATCGCCAAGGAATCTTAAAAAATTTCCATTTTTTCCTGGATGATAGGATACCTCCTCAAGATTCAGGTAAAAATTCTTCTGCTACAAAATCTACATTTTCATTTTCAAACCTTAGTAGCTCCTTACGCCTACTAATTTTTATGGCTTTTCTTGGGATGTAATTTTTCCTCTCATGAACTGTCATAAACATCGCAATGACTACAACTAACTTAAAATTAGCCTGCTCTTCATCACACTTAAAAAAGGATAGTTTAAAATAAGATGAGCGTTCTAGAACAATCACAACATTCCAGCAGGTCTGGAATTTTTATGAGATTTTTTGTCAAAATTTTACTTTGGGGTTTGATCAATACGGAGTTGGACAACAACAATTTTTCTAAGCACTTAAAAAAGAGTAGAATAAATAGTACAAAACAAAAATTAATGCATTCCTTTCCTTTCTGTACAGAAGCATCTCTTCTGTGTATGTGAAGCACAGAAGCATCATACACACTGCTTCTATTCAGTAGAAAAAATGAACATCCACTACGTCCATTATATCTCCTCATTTAGATTCCTTTCACTGGATCATAGGGTGGGAACTAAGATAGTAATAAAAGTGGCTTGGCATTCAAAAACTGATACAAATTTCAATTTCATTTACCTTTTCCTTTATCAAGGATAGTTGGACATGCAAATGATGTAAGCTCTATTACTTCAAGGACATCCTTTTGTTGAAGTCCGGCACGATCTGCTAACGCCATACCTTCTGCCAAACCGGCTAAAGTAACACCAGCCATTAACTGTAGTACTAGATTCATCTTGCTAGCATTTCCAACTTCACCTAAAAAAAAAAAAATACGTATTTCTATTTCATGAGTAAGAAAAACGTTATGCAACAAATATGCTGAAAATTCTAAATTCTTCATTTAATGATAAATAAAAATAATTTTACCACCTATTTAACAATAAAAGTAAGAAATTTCCTCAATTTGTAGCTATATAGGCCTAAACACATTTCATCAATGGTTTCAACCGTTTTAATGAATCTTGCACTGTTAGAAGATATCATCTGATATCAAATGTTCTTCGTGTTGGAGCAGTGTATCTCTTGCTTCTCATCCAAAAGATTCAAGGTTCAGAGCCTGAAAAGGCATGATAATATGTTAATCATTTATCATTATGTGACTGTAACTGAGTCAATATGATGAGGGAATAAATTAAATAAATATTTTTTTTTAACTAAACCAAAAGAAAAAAATATGGTGTAGATAAAACCTAAAATAAATCTAGGTAACCATAACTAATGAGAAATTATTTTCTCTCGAACAACTTACTTAAAACAGTATCATTCACTGGATGTGCTGTTGGACCATCTTGCTGAAACTGGTACTCATACTCATTTTTAAGCAGTGATGCATTACTATAACAACTGAATTGCAATCCGTTAATAATAAGTTCAGCTGTCATTGTTTGTAAGGCTTCAATTAATGTCACTTTCAAGAATGAATTCATTACATCTGGGTATAAGGATAATTGATCATTTCATATTGCTTATTAACAAAATGCCAACTTATACAGCTGTGACAACCTAATGGTAAATTTATTACTTCATTATATTTTTATATGGAAATAAAGGGAAATACAGTGTATTATTAAAATAATCTACTGCATTTTCCTTTCACACATTAATAACAGAATACTGAGACAGTACTAAAATGGACACAAAATGTTTATTAACTATGCAAAATGTGTTTGTATAATGGGATAGAGAATATGGGAACAGAATCTTACCATTTTTTTGAACCAAATTTTAAATTGCACCATTTAAGTATTTACATTCATTTTGGAAAAAATCCCTAGAAATATATCATTTCTAGGATGAAAGATAATTTTTTAAATTTAACTTTCTTTGTGTTTATTTTAATTGAAGAATTTATTTATATTATCAGTAGTAAACAATAAAAATTTATTTTTATTTTCACTGTGAATATAGAGCTAGTAATAGCTAATTAATGATCATGTCAAAAATGGGGTATTGGGTTTATTCCACATCTTTACATTTTAGAGCCCAACTAGTTCAAAAAACATACATACATGTGTGTATATATATATATATATGCATGTGTCACACATTGCTTATGGCCTTATATCTCAGGACTGACTGAACTGATTTTCTTCAAATTTGGCTCAAATATTTCTATATATGGGGCACTGAACATTATTTTTTTGAAATTCATTAAGGAGATGGGGGACATCGCAAACGACCAATTTTGATTTTCTTCAATTTAGATTTCTATATTTTAGAAAAAACTTTATTAAAGCAAATCTGTTACCTACAATAAATAATAAAATAAAGTTATTATTATAAATAATCCAAAAAACCTTTTCAAAACATCACCGCCCACTTCTTAAAACTGAAATATACTTTGTTCTTTTAATCTATCTTCCTTAGGTTTAAAAATTTTTTGAAAGTTTATTTTCATATACAGAGCTCAAGAAAAGTTTACAATTATTTTAAATTACAGACCTTGGATCTAAAATGAAGAAATGTTTTCCTCTAATTTAGCATTTTATTGAAGAGGGGGTTGGATTTAAAGAAAACTTTACTTAAGCAAATTTGTTAATCTTAACCTATCTATATATGAATGTCTTTAGAAAGACTTTTCTTAAAATTTATCCTCCACTTCTAAAAAATATTTTTTTTTTTGGCTCTTTTAATTTTTAGTATTAATAATTTTTTTTATTTTTCTTCATCATAAAAGGACTATTAAAATTAAAGTAGTTACGACAACTACATTATATTTCAGACCCAAAATGAGAAGCAATTCTTTTCATTACTTTTATTATACTTTAACTATATTATTATACTATAATAAAGTTATACTTTATTATTCAATATTTTTAAACAATTCTCTTTTAAATCAATTTAAAAAGTCATGCAATACTTTCTTCTCAGGTTTTTTAAAATTTAGGGTTCACTGGAATGAAGTACGAACATATTGAACAATGGTTACCTTCCAGCAGATGCTGCAAAATATATATTTTCAGTGAGTGAAAACAGGTGTATGTTTCACAAAGGCTTCATGTAGTTTAACTAATTAACTACTGTATTCAATGTATTTGTTTTTTTATTTCTGTTGAGAAAGTGATGAACTATACCTCAGGTGAAGCTGTAGATAGTTTCTTTCTCACAATTAATTCATCAAGTTTTTAGTAAAAAAACTTTCACCAAATCAATTAAATGATTTTAAAAAAGTTTTTTTAAAAATTATTAAAATAATTTTTAATCTGTAACATAAGCAAGTTCTAGATCTTCTACTGCAATTATATAATTCTTAAGATTGCAGAAAAAGTAGATCAAAAATTAAAAAAAAAAATTAAAACACAGTAGTAGGATCAAGTTTCTCCAGTAAATACAGTGATTTAGAAAGGTTTTACGGCTAATTATTAATCAGTTAATGCTGATAAAATTATATTAACATACGAGGCTGATCACCTTATTATAAATGGAGGTATAACAAAATTTAAAGAATAATCTAGAAAATATTATATTAAAAAATGTAAACATTAACATGCATTTACGAATGAACATGTAAAATCTTGAACATGATGAATTATTTAAATTAGTATGTCTGTTTTAACAGTAAACATCTGCTTAACGTTAAACAATATTTAACTGATTATGACAAATATCAGTTTTTAAATCTAACATTGGTTTGGTTATGCGTTAGTTAAGACAATATTTTATAATTATTAAATAATTGATGGTAAATGGTAACTGATATTTTATAACCGATGATAAGTTCATGGATTCAAAAAAAAAAAAAAATATATAAAATTGTATAATAATATTAAGCTTAATAAGATGAGAAGATTGTTTTTATTAGTTATTAATTAATTACAGGATATTGCAACATTTTCAATAAAATTATACATAAATTTTTTACAGATATTTAGTTAGATCATCTAGATCCAAGTGATAGGGAGGAATTGGGTTTTTTCATGTGATGAAGTCAGGCAAGTTATTGAATTCTTAATAAAGCTGTATGCGTCATTATAAAATTGTAATTTAATCATTTTTTCTCCAGAACATTATAATTTTTGTTTAAATTTTAGCATATCTTTCAACTACAAAAAAACTTCATATCTAATGCATTAATAATAAAGTAATGTCAGTAATTCACATGAGCTTTATTTTACAACTAACAGACCTGGCAATACTTCGCTATTGCTAGATTTGAATATATATATAGATTAAATGAACACAATTGAAAGTTTGATAAAACATTAACAAAATGAAGATTATAGAACTTCACAAGATTTAACTTTTCCCTATTTCCCTTTCTCTATTTTCATTTTTACCATATTCCCTTTTTCCCATTTTTTCTCTCTCTTTCCCTTTCCTTCCACCATTTCTCTTTCCCTTATTTACCTTTTTATTTCCTTTTCCCATTTTCCTTTCCCCTATATTCTTTTTTCTATTTTCCCCTTCTTCTCTTTTCTGATTTTTCCCTTTCTCCCTGCACGTAAATCAGTACAGTAGTTTTTTGTCTATAGCGGACACACACATCGAAAACACTGAAATGGAATCGTAAAATATTATAAATAAGCGTGTGTTGCTTTTACGTCTAACAGATGGCACTGTATTTAAAAAAATCATGTTTTTACCTGTCATAGGTGTGACATCTTAGGTATATAAAAGCATGCGCGTATTCGAATGCAACATTGTGTCAAAATTTCAAAGCAATTAGTGAAGAACTTTCGGAGATTTAAGATTTTGAACAAACAAACATTTACATTTTTATTTATGTAGATTTGAAATTTCAGATAAATTAATTAAAACAGATGTACCGTTTGTCTTATAATACATTTTGCAAATGTACCATGTAATATATCTATCTGTCAAAATTCTTTCTGTACTGTCTTTAATATAAAAACCTTTTCAAAAAAAGGAGGCAATAATATTGTAAATTTCACATTTAGATGGTGTCCCTAAATTAACATAGAATTTAATTTGTGTATCACTTTTTTCTTGCAGGGTTGGGAGCATTCTGTAAGATCACATGTTATAGTAGACATAAAGCAGTTGGTCAATAAGGAGGAAGTGTTACACAAGAGAGAAGTGAGTGACAATCATAAAAATCCATTAAAGTATGGAGAATGCTTTGCTCGGTCCATATTCAAATTTAGGTATGAGAAACATATGTGAAAAACCTAGTTTGAAAATTTGAGCAAACAGATTTGGTTGGAGACAAAAAAAAAAAAAAAAAAAAAACAGGCTGATCACTGCTATGGGCAATAATGTGGTGGATTTTAATGTAGGATCTACACCTGCACATTCAAGATTTTTTTTTTAGTTCCTACACCTAGGAACTAAAGCCAAATGACTGTTTGAAATGTACGACACTAGTATATTGGGTACTGGAAAATCTACAAGTGGACAGTAATTTTGCTAAGAAAACCATGCTTAGTGTTAAGGCACGTTTCCACCTTAGTGGGTATATCAACAAGAAAAACTGTCACATTTGAAAATGTAGCCGGAAATGCAGTTACTGTTAATAGTAAGTGTTATCAAGAAACGATATTGCACTTTTCGTAACCTCATTTACATATGGTTTTGGATGACACGTGGTTCCAGCAGGATGGTGCCACCTGGAGTACAGATACCATGAAACTATCCGCTTGTAGAAGTAGAAATTTAATGGCTCACTCATTTCAAGCAGAAGTAAAGTGAAGTGGCCACCACGATCGTGTGACATCACACTATCCAATGTTTTCTACTGGAGATTAATTAAAATCAAAGTTTATGCTATGAAAATAAGAACAATTTCTCAATTGAAAGCAGAAATTCAGAAAGATATAAATGGCATTTTACTACAGTTATGTGAAAAGTGATCCACAATTTTGTCAAAAGGATTAGAGAGATTAAAATGTGTCATGGAGGACATTTGTCAAATATCCTATTCCACATTTAATGACAATGTTAATTTCAAATAATATAACCTTGCCGATTAATAAATAAAATAATTAATATACAAAATAAAATGTTTTTTTCTGAAATTAAATCCAGCATTTATTTTGGGATATTCTATATTAGACTTATATCTGTTTACCATGAATTAAAAAAAAGAAGAAAAGTTATAAATAAAGGACGACAGCCATCTAAAAAAAATATATATTTATATGTAGTAAAATAATAGGATTATAATGAAGATAAATTTTCAGCAAGGATCCTTACAGTACACTATAATTTAAGTATTTCTCCAGCAGTTTACTATTATTAGCTTTCAGTCTTAAATTCCATAAATTATACAGTCTTCTTCTCTTAGATAATTTCATATGCATTTAAATCTTTAAAATTAAAAAAAATATAATCACTATACACCATAGATTCAGTGACTCTTGCAGATTTAAAACATTTTGCTAAATGCCACTTCCCCCCATTCTATTTGTACTCCCAATTTATTAAGCAGAATTTCACTAAATTCAATCTCAATATGCTCTATACATATATATATATATATATATATATATATATATATAGCTTATTAAGATTGAATCTTTTATATATATGTATATACAACACTCACAGCAAGAATGATATTCATATAATGATAATCATGATATAATGATGATCACCTTGTGTGACTGAAACATTTATCATGTACTAATTGATCAAATCCAATCAATCACCTTCCTTTCAAATTGAAAAATACCAATAGTCCTAACCAGTTCAAGTGTAATTTTAGGGAGTTCTTTAAGGCAAATTGTTTTAATCTAGCCATGAATATAAGGATTTTTAAATGCCATGAGAGTTAATAAAATGTATGGTAACAGTAATCTCTAATTATTTTTATTAAAAACTATTTTTCTCTATTTCTTAATCTGAGAAAAACTTACAATACAATGAATTTAATCAATCTATGTTTAGTTTAATCTAATTTTGATGAATATTGTAACTGTCTTATATAAAAACAAACACACAAATTTAATATGATATTAATAAAATTTGATTTATTTTTCAGCTTTCAGTATAAGTAAATAAAAATTATTTTAAAATACTTTTTTCTATGAAAAACCAAAACTCATTTCTTCCTCTCTTTATTGCTTATTACTTCAGATTTCATCATTGTCTTTATCTTGGTAATTATTTTTAAATTGATTTATTTGATATAATGTGCTTTATATATGTCATATTTCGATTACCAAAGTAATAACAGATCTTTTATCAATTATTAATACTTTTAAATATTTCCTCAAATTGATAATTATTGAAGTTTATTATTTTTTTATAGTTCTGAATATATTTAAAAAATGCTATATATTTTATACATAAATTTAGATACAAGTTAAATGATTGTGTGCAGCTAGGAGTTATCCAGGAATTCAGAAACAAATTATGAGTTACTCTTATAGATCTAATTGATCCCCTGTTTTGGCGATTCCAATCGACTGAAAAATTTATTAAACTTTATAATATTTATTACAACTGATCATAATTCAGAATGATGAAAAAAAAATTATTTAGATTGGTAGATTAAATAAATGACAAAATCATCATACTGGTAGTGTTAATTATATTTAATACATACCAAGATAAAAGGAATTTTTCCCCATAGCTTCAAAACATGACTGACAATCATCAAAAAGTGACCTATCCCCGGCTGCCAAAATAACCAGTGTACCTTCTTCAGCCTGGGTCTTACTGCCTTGTACCTGAGCTTCTAAGTAGCGACCACCTTTCCCCATTATAGCCTAGAAAAAATTAATTGTTAATAATTTTAGAGTAATTTTAAACAAAGATAAACAGAAAAATATTAACTAAATCAAACATTTCATAAAGAACAATTTTTAACCATTACATTTATGATGAAGTTAAAGACAAAAAAGTATTGCAAAAAAGTTATTGCAGTAGTATAACAATTTACCTTATTTTGTATAAGTGGAAACTTTTTAACATAAAATTAGAGTAAGGTTTTAAAAATCAAACTTCTCCAAAAGAAAAGAGCTGTAGGAAGATGTAACAGAAAAATAGTAACTTAATTCTGTGTCAATTGTGTTCAATATTGCCAACTAAGATGATCTGAAATTTTTATATTCTTTAAATATACATCTTCTAGCTGTATGACGCCAAAAGAAAAAAATAATCAGGACCCAAATTAAGGGATAAATTTAGTGGCTTTATATATAAAATCTAACCTGAAAAAAAAATAGGCCAAATAAATGTATTTTTAATAGTGTTATAATAAATAACTGTTAAAACAGATAATAAACACATAAAACTTTAAAAAAACTAGTAGATCATTTTATAACGATATGAATAAAGCCAACAGAAACTAAATATAAACAAGAATTTCAAAGTTTATTAAACAAAATATATATATTTTCTAAAATATTTTTTTTTTGTTTTATACTACTTTAGAATTTTGTTTTGTTTAATACCTAAACAAAAAAAAAAAAGAAGAAAAGTGAGTTAAAGTCTGGCACATGTTGATGAATTTTGTTTTTAATAAACTTTGAAATTCTTATATTTATTACAGTTTTTGTGGGACTTTATTCAGAATCAGATGATTCTCTACAACATTTTGTTTAAAACTCTTATGAATTTGCTAAAAGTTCAACAAAGTTATAAAAAAGTGTTTTTCAATCCCAAACTTTTTTTATCCCAGATTTTTCTAAAACTACAGTTCTGGGACCTATTTTTTTTTTTTTTAATAATTTTTTAGAATCGATTTCACATAAAACCATTAAATTTACCAATTACTTTGATTCCCAAGAATTACAGTCTAACATAATTTTACTAAAGATGCAGAAATCAGGGCGAAATCTTTTGCCAGCCAATGGTTGTTAACGAAGCGTTTTTGAACTTATATTTATTGAAAAATTTCTTCTTTATTTTTACTAGTAGAACATGTCCTAAAAGTTGTTTACATCCTTTGTGAATCATCCTGAGCTTTTAAATGTGAAAAAAGCTTCCTTTGTGAAAAAATACACAGCTTTTAAATGGTTGTAGCATGATGAAAAACAGCCATATTTAGATCTGATTTGTTTCAAATAGTTGATGCAGATATTTATAAGAAGAAAAAAACATTAGTGTTTATTCTTCCATTCATGTGTCCAATATAATTACTTTTATTTCAAATGTTTAACTAACATAGAAACAAAACCGGTAGATTAGATTATGCCAAGTGAAAATTAAATAAAGATTTTATTTGTTTTATAAAAGATAACATGATGAAATTTATTTGAGAATAATTATATTCTTGGAATGAATATGAAAATAGTAGACGTGTTTAACTACTATTTAATGCCTTTGCATGGTCACAGTATTATTATGAAATTCTTTGTATAATTAAAAAAATCTCTATATTTTGTAATAATAAGGTAAGTTTACTCATAAATAAAATTCATAGATTGCATGTCCATCAATAATTAATAAAAAATTAAGTATGCTAAGAGGTTATCGAGGTAAAATTGCAAAGAAAAATATTCAAAAAGTATTAACACAAAGATTTTAACATTAAAAAATGTTTTAAAACAGTTCTTGAGCCTATTTCTCACTTCAATTGTTATTTGTATATATTTGCACCATTAACACAACTACTTATTCATAGAGGCTGAATAAATAATGAGCCGTCAACTCTCATGAACAGTCTGAATTCTACTGAAAATAAATAGTAATAAGAAAAAAAATTAAAATTCTACTATAAATATACTTTGAAGCTAATTAATTAAACATTTTCCAAATATGCTTTTATAGATGGTCTTTTTTTTGTAATTTGAAACATTATAAAAATTAACATTTAATGTCTCATCTGAGATACAAGTTATATTAGTCAAGAGTTGATTTCTCTGAGAAAAAAAAAGCTAATTGTACAGCTAGTCAGTCCCTGTGGTGAACAGAGAAAATATATGGATTTTGGAAGGCTTGGCATGTTGACATGAAAAAGCGAGTATATTTGGCTCAGTGAAAGGGGTAAAGGAGGATAAAAACCAGTTCAACTGCCACGATATCTCGTTATTCTAAGAAATGGCTTTACCATATACATGAACATGTGGGTACAATCAACATACTTACAGAACTTATTATACATACTTTTGAATAAATATAGGAAGTTTTAGATAAACAGCAACAAATCAGGGGTGAAGGAAATGAAATAATGTTGAAATATGGATCTAGCCTATGGATACAGCCAAATAAACTGTAGTTTAAAGCTGTTTGAATTCCACATTTAAAGGATTAACCAATTAATTTACATATTTTCACTTTTTATATTTAAATATATAATATATTCATTTTCCAAATAAATATTAAATAGATAACACACAATGTTTTTTTGTTAATAATATTTAAAATATTTATACTTTTTATTAAAAAATTAAAATGAACATACTGAAATTGTAAACATCACAAAAAAAATTATATTTTTGAATTAAATTAAACATTTCTGCTTTTTTTTTCTTTAGTTGATATTTATTTAACATAGCTGCAAGTATAATACAGCAATAAGTTCATATGGTGTATTACTTATAGTTGTATTATTATTTTTCTTGTTTGTAGTAATCTTGAGAAAGCAAAACAAATACAGCAAATTACTGTATACATTATTACAGAAACCTCATTTAGGTAATTATTTTGAAAGCAACATATGACACAGTTCAACACAGGTTGAAAAACTAATATCTAAGTTTCTTCATTACATAAACCTCTGATGAAATCAATAAAAAAAAAAAAAAATCAACTGTAAAAACTGGTATCTAAATACTAGAATAGTTCTAAAGAATGACTATTATATTAAGTTAATGAAAGATTGTGAAAAACTATTTCCACAAAACCCAATTCCATTCAAAAGTAGATTGTAAAAAAAAAAAAGTCCGATTTCCCTAAAATAATCAAAACAATCAGTGAAATAAATACAGGTGATTCAAAAATGATTTCACAACTTTAAAACATAAAAATTTATTTAGATAACTTACAGATTTGATTGAAGACTCATTTAACAGACAAACACATCAAGTTTGTCACTCAACATTCACACTGGTTTGATATGGATTCCATTTATAAAGAAACATACATCCCACGTGAAGTCAATTTCATTTCAGACTAGCCAGCAAGTTAGGAGTTACATTGCTAGCTGCGGCGTTAAATCAAAGTCTTAGCTCAACAAGATCAGCAGGCAAAGGTGGTACATAAACCTGAACTTTAATGAAACCTCACAAGAAAAATGTAGCAGGGTCAAATCTGGGGAGTGAGGTTGCCATGATATTGGATCTTCACAATTGATTTCACCTGGGAATAAAGTATTAAGAAAATCTCTGACTTCTAAGCAGTAATGAGGTGGTGCCCTGTCTTGCTGGTAGTAAGGACGTCCATCTTATCATCATTGTCTAACTGAGGAATTGAAAATTTTGAAGAATGTCTAGTTAAACGATACCATTTACGAATGCCTCCTGGAAGAACGGGGCATTCTGTCTGTAAGAAGAACAATCCTGTCTCAATGAAGGTTTGATGCGAAGAGTAAATTGTATGACTACTAGGAGGATCCCTACAGTACACTCTACGAAAATTACGTTGAACTACAGTTGCTGACTGCAAATTGTGAAACAAAAACACACAAGAAGCACGTTTTGCTTCAGCAAATAGATTTAGTTTTAACAATACGGTGACAGGGCTGGTGGCTGAATTTCATACTAAAGAACTACGCGAGCCAATACTTGATATGTTTTGCTATGAAATTAGACCTCAACTGAATCTGTAAGTTATCTAAATACATTTTTATATCTTTTTGAACTATGAAGCACTTTTTCAATCATCCGATACAATTAATAATTTATTAGGGAATAATAAATTCATTTATAGTACAAGTTGGAGGGGGAACACACAAGATAGAAAAAAACTATAATTTGGTACCTAATCGTAAGTTTTTTTCAGGAACAAAACATGACACAAGAGGAAAGCTAGAAAAACAAATAAAGTTTAAAAAAATAATATTATACAAAGAAGCAAGTAAAAAATTAATAGAGTTCATCAAATACGAAATGAAGAGGTTTTAAAAATAAATAGAAAAGATAGATGTACATAGTAGAATCTTATAAAAAAAGGACAAGGAACTTTTAAAGTTGTGAAGTCCATTTCGAATCACCCGGTATTTAAATTGATAGCATAAATCTAAATTGAATTATACCTCAGCAATATCCTGCGATGTCTCTGCATCAATACTAGTCATTTCTACATATCCTTTGGATGGTCCCGCTTCAGGCAATACACCACAGTTTCCAAATACCATCTGAAAAAATTATCAATATAAAAAAAAATTATATAATAATTATAAATAATAGAAACAATGGGAACAATAGATAAGTTTAAAATATATTCTTATAATACAGGGTTCTAGAGAAATAACACACTGAATTGAAATGTAAATAAAAATAGACATTAAAAGATTATAAAAAAAATTAAATATATTCTGAAAGAACAGTGTTTGCCATTTATTTTCAAATACCTTTTATTAATTTTTAAAAATTATGTTATTCATATGCCGACGTTCACTATCTACACAGGTCTTTAACCTCTCCCTAAATTTTGCATTACTTTTCTTGTCATTTCCAAAGGTATTAAAGCGATTCGAAGGCTCTTGGCTTCTGTTTAAAGATTTCTGCCTTTACATGTTCACAGAAAAAAAATCTGATGTCAACACCATTGAATTTCCTTGTACACCTATTAAATTACATGTACACATTTTTGAAAGTACATAAAATTTTATTTCATTAATAACTTCAGATTTTTTTTTGTTATTATTGAATTATTATTTATTGTAAAAAACTTTTTACAATCAGAGATTCATAATTATTACAAAATCAATATATTTAAATTAAATTAAAAAAAAAGGAAATGATGTCTGATTCAAACCAATGTGCTTTCCTCTTGTAAGATCCAAATATTTCTTTAATTAAAATTTTATTTGGCTATAACTCTGGAACCAATGAAAATAAGTACCACTATTCCACTATTTTTTATAAGTACTACATAAGTACCACTATATCGTTGAAAAGCTCTCAATGAGGGTTTATTAATGCAGTTAAGAAAAAGTCCAAAATCCAAATATTTTGGGATTTTTGGAACACTTGATCAGTCGAGTGCAATCAAAAGGGAAGGGGCACAACTAGATGTTACAACAATCCTAAATCCAAAATTTCAACATTCTACAGCTAATTGGTTTTTGAGTTATGTGAAATACATATGTACATATGTATGTACAGATGTCATGCCAAAACTAGTCAATAGCAAACAGCTCAATAACAAATTGAAATCCAGTGTTTTGGGAGCTTTATATTCATTATTGGAGTGAATGATGCACTTTCTGAAAACTGGCTCATTTACTTTTTCATAGACATTCCACTACTATATTTAAGGCAAACCATCTAGTGTAAATATAAGGAGTTTATAATTTTTATTAATAAACGAGTTAGATCAACACATCTGGCTTCTAAATCGGAAGGTTTTGAGTTCAATTCATGACAGGTTTTTGGTATATTTCCGAATATCATTTCATCCCTCTTTATAAAATACATGAGAAAGCACACAAAGAAATGATTCATTTTACTAGTCTAATAATTTAATAAATACTTTGAAAAATTACTAAATTGCTAAGAACCAAAAGAAAGGTTAGAATTTCAAACTGCAACATAAAAAATTCTAAGTTTCCAAAAATTGAAGAAGTTCAAGAACTAAACTCAGAACTTAAAAATAACAAAGCTTTGCATGAAAATCTAACTGCAGCAGAACTTTGGAAAAAAGCATACTTATTTTAGCAAAAGTAATTCTAAATACTTTGGGTAACATCTTAAGGAGCTAAACTGGGACTTTTTTGGGATAAAAAAGTTACTAGAAGTCTGGAAAACAGCCTTAATTCATCCTTTTCACTAAAGGGCTCAAAGATAGATCTGAACAACAGCACAGGCATTTCTCTCTTAGAAGTAACTTACAAGATCTTATCAAAAACATCTTAAACCGAACCGAACCAAACCACAACTAGAAGAATATAAAGGTAGCTTCAGAAAAAGCAGATCATAGCAGATTCACCCTTAAAAGTATTACGAAGTATCTGAAATTTTCAAACAAAACATATGTAATAACTTTCATTCATTTCTAAAAATTGAATGAATGCCCAGCGAACTGTTTTTTCAATATTAAATACACTGTAAGTAACTGCTAAAAACTGAACAGTTTAAAAAATTAAATAAATTTTATTCATGAAAATACTGTAATATTAAAGCACAGAATAAAATGGTCATAAAATAGTCAAATTATGCAATAAATTGATATACGTTATTCCCTGGCATTAACTGAAACATCCTGTAGCCTGCATTGAGAAAAATATTAAAATGAAACTGTTGCTTTTAAAAACAAGCAATTTAGCAATGTAATGGAAAGATAAGTCATGAACATTAACAGATCAATAATTCAACCTGTTTTTTCCCAACAATTTGTACAAACAGCTGCTTTTTTTTTTAACGAACAATTCATTTTTATTTGGCAGCAACAACAGAAACGCCTACCTCTAGTTGGAACACACTGGAAAAGCATAAAACTAAACCCAGGACACACAAGACAAATCACATGTCAAAAATCAATCTCTTGAATGCTAAAATAAAACATTACAAAATATTAGTAAAACCACAAGCGTTATATGCAGCAAAAACATTGGACCTGAATAATGAGGGACTAATGGAAAATCTAGCAGAAAAGAGGTAATAAAGAATCATAAGGAAAATATTAGGTCCAAAATTAAAAAAAAGATACACTTAAACTAATTTCCGATAAACTTTCAGACACAATGAGAAAAGAAAATTAGCTTCTACAGTCATTTCTCAAGAATGAATAACAAACAAATTGACAAAACAAATCTTTAAATTCTTCAATTAAAAAAAAAACAAAGAGCAAATAGTTCAAGATCTGGCAGAACTAAGCATAACAGAAGAAACCGTTAAAGAGAGAAAAAAATTAGGAAAATATTAAAAAAATGAAAACCAAAGATTCCAGGAGAAAGCGAAGACAAAATGTGGACAAAACAACAAAACACCAAAGCATCAGAAAAAGACCATCTTCAGTTATTTGACTGGTTTGATGCAGCTCTTCAAAATTCCCTATCTAGTGCCAGTCAGTTTCATTTTGGTATACCCCTACAGCCTACATCCCTAATAATTTGTTTTATATATTCCAAACGTTGCCTGCCAACACAATTTTTTCCTTCTACCTGTCCTTCTAATATTAAAGCGACTATTCCAGGATGCCTTAATATGTGGCCTGTAAGTTTTTCTTTTCTTTTAACTTTTTTTTTCCAAACGGTTCTTTCATCAATTTTCCGCAACACATCTTTATTTATATCTCTATCCACTCATCTGAGTTTTAACATTCTCCTATAGCACCACATTTTAAAAGCTAATCTTTTCTTCTCAGGTATTCCGATCGTCCAAGTTTCACTTCTATATAAAGATACGCTCCCAAACATATACTTTGAAAAATGTTTTCCTGATGTTTAAATTAATTTTCGATGTAAGCAAATTATATTTCTGACTGAAAGCTCTTTTCACCTGTGCTATTTGGCATTTTATATCACTCCTGCTTCATCCATCTTTTGCAATTCTACTTCCCAAATAACAAAATTCTTCTACCTTCATAATCTTTTCTCATCTTATTTTTATATTAAGTGGTTCATCTGCATTATTTCTACTACATTTCACTACGTTCGTTTGTTCTTGTTTATTTCATGCGGCAGTTCTTGTGTAGGATTTCATAAATACCATTCATTGTTTTTTGTAAATCTTTTTTACTCTCGGCTAGAATTACTACATCATCAGCAAATTGAAGCAGCTTTATCTTTTCACCTTGCACAGTTACTCCGGATCTGAATTGTTCTTATATTTTCTACGTTCATCCACTAGCTGCAACATATCCTTTGATATCCAAGATGTTCTACCAGTTCTCTTTGTTCCGCCTAAGTTCGCTTCTGCTGATTTAAGAATTTTCTTTTCATCATTCTCCCATTATCTTCTATATTTTCTACCTTACCTTTTCTAAGAACTCTTGTAATGATCTCCTCAAAAATCTTCTTTACCTCCTCTTCTTTCAAGCTTCTCTAAATTCCACCAATTCATCTGACACCTTTCTTCAGGTTTTTAAACCCAAATCTACATTTTATTATTACTAAATTATGGTTGGTATCAATTTCTGCTGCAGAATAAGCTTTGCATTCAACGAGTTGATTTCAAAATTTTTGTTTAACCATAATATGATCTATCTGATACCTTGTAGTATCACCTGGATTTTTCTATGTGTATATTCTTCTATTACGATTTTTAAACTGGTTATTGACAATTATTAAATTATACTTCATGCAAAACTCAATAAGTTGGTCCCCTCTTTCATTCCTTTTGCAGAACCTGTAAAAGTCAAGTTTCAAGTATACACACTCCTACCTCATCATCATCATGGGCACTTGTAGGCAAATAGTCATTAACAATCGTCTGCTTAGGTTCTAATTTTACCCTTATTACAATGACTCTATCGTATGCATTTTTAAATACTTTACTTTCTTCCCTATCTTCTTGTTCATTATGACACCTAATCCTGCCTGCCCTTTAGTTAAAGCTGAATTAATTATTCTAATATCATCTGACCAAAAGTAGTTTTCCTCTTCCCACTGAACCTCGCTAATTCTTACTGCACCTACATTTAACCAACCCATTTCTCTGTTTAAATTTTGTAACTTACCAATATTTTTTATATTTCTAACATTCCAAGCTCCAACGTGTAGAATATTTACTTTTTAATTTTCTGGTGACCCCTTCCTTAGTAATTCCCACCTGAAGATCTAATCTAGCCGAGGGGGTAGTTTATTTCCAGAATATTTTACCAAGGAAGGCGCCTCGCCTCTATCTTTGTTATATTAAAATGCAGAGAGCAACATTTTCTTAGAAAAAAAAACAGCTGTAGTTTTCCATTGCTTTCAGCTACTCAGTACTCGAAGATTGAGTGATGTTGATATGTTTAAGTCCTTCTGACCTACACCCTAACAACTACTGAAAAGAGCTGCTGCCCTCTTTCAGGAATCATTCATTAGTCTGGCTCTTGACAGATATCACTCCGGTATGGTTGCACCTTCGATCCAGCTGCTCTGTATTATCAATGAGCACTCAAGCCCCCTCACCATCGGCAAGATCTCATGATTCATAGTGTCTTAAAAAACGAAACCTTACTGGGAAAAAATAAAAGAACCAAGAACGCGTAAAAAGTAATTGATTTAATATAGGTGAGTGATTGTGAAGAAAAAATGAACTAATTACTATTATAGTTTAAATATATTAACTGTAAATAAAAACTGGAATATAAAAGATAATTCTTTTTTGACTTAATATAAAGTTTTTCTTGAAGAAATTAAGCTTAGGTGTAATTTAACAGAAAGGAAATGTGGTACTATTCAGTAGCTCAAACCAAACTAACTCGATTAGAAACCTCAAAAGGTGAATAACCTTAATATATATTGAATTAATATACTATTTTCTACTAGTTTTCCTCTTCTGAATTAACCTTAAAATTTCTTTATCTTGTACATCAACCTGCCTGAATTTTTCAATTCTTCTACAACACAACATTTTAAATCCTGAATTCTTTATCTTTCTATCTTTTTCTAATAATAACATTTCACCTTCACAAAACTACTAAAATTAAAATAATTACAACAATAAATAAGAGAGTAACAATACTTACATCTTTTGCAGCCTGAGGATCAGCAACACAAGAAAACGTGATATCAGCAGCTTGTATTACATCTGATGGTGTTAAACCTTCATCAGCCCCAGCTTTAACAAAATCTTTGCACTGCAACAGATTATAACATTCTCATATAAATAGTGAAATATATATATAACTTAGCTTAGCAACATATATGTAAAACACATTCATGATTTATGATTGACTGACTATTAATCTTAAAAAAATTATATACATTTTTGAGAAGCTTTGTTGTTAAAATTGAGATCCACACCCATTTTGTAATTACAATTATGAATTCACATGTGACGATATGACATTATGGCTGACTTTACCTGTTTTATATACTTAAGTATACACTAGCATCTTAGTCGTGGCTTTGCCTGCTCTATATAATTACTTGCATTACCCGTAGCGATCAATTTTTTTTTATTTTGTGTTTTTCACTCAAGTAACCAGAGGCAGGTGCAGCCAGTCATGTCACACATACAGTAACAGTGGCAGTCTTACTTGAGTTGCCACACCATACAACACACTATTTCCTGGAAAAATTAAATTCAAAAAACCCTGAAATAATATTTTAGATAAATATCAGGCTTTTTGAGTATTTGCAAGCCCAGATCTATTGAATATCTCATTTAGTATATTCAGAAATGGGAAAATTTTGCTAGCATGGCTCAAAAGCTTTTATCTTTCTTCATTCCTTTCAAGATAGAATTTCAGAAAATCTAGAAATTGATTTTAAATATTTACATGAAGATTGCACACACCAAAAAGCAAGTTGATATCTTTATTTGTAAAAGATAAATTAAAAAAAAATAGTAAATTTTATTGTTATTTCATTTTAACTGTTTAAACTTGGAATTTTAAAAATACCAATAAATTTATTTTAGATATTCCATGTTGATTACACGCACCAAAAATCAACTTTATTTTTTCATTGTTACTCAGAAATTAAAAAAAAAAAATAGTAAATTTCATTGTTACGCCATTTTAACCCTTTAAACTCAGAATTTCAAAAAAATCCTTTCTTAGTGTGCACTTACATCATAAGAACACACATAAAGATTTTTATGAATTAATCTTCAGTAGTTTTTGCTGGGCGTTGATTATAAATGACTCACACATGTTATTTTATACATATATAGATTATGTAACCGTTGAACAGAAATCTTCTAGTCAGTTCATAGGCAGGTCCCCCTACCATAAAAAATGTTATATTATAATAAAGGAATCCTCAACGTGGAGGATCTAGTTAAATTAACTTTACATCTTTTAACTCTTAATGGAAAAGATGAGATTAAGGTAAAGGAGAACGTAGTGAGAAAGAATAAATAGGATATTTTAACATCTCATCTACAACTCTGCCTATACAACTTTGTACTTTGTATTTTAAAAGGGATTACGAAACCTAGCGTTACTTAGTAGACTCTATAAACAATAATTTTAATGTGCAACTGACAGAAAACAAAGTCCCTTGGGCTCAATTTCCAGTGCCGGTGAACTGGCACTCTTACTGGATGTATTAACTCAAAAGATCCTAACATTCTCAGTGTGGATTTAGCAAGATCTATACTTAATAAATCCAAAACATAGAAAAAAAGCTCAATGATAATGAAAATGAATAAATGGTGAGAAAGAACAGCTCAAGGAAATTTTTGTATACTACAATAGACACCTATTGTTTATTTATTAAATTTATACTCTATTATTAGAAATAATGGCAGACTTTTTTTTGTGAACCATATTTATTTGACCTTCTTTTTTATTAAATTTTAAATGAATTTTTTTTTAATTTACTTATTATTACTTAATAATTAAAAAAATTTCACAAGTTTCTTTTTCACAAAGAATAAAGTTATATACGAGTATTAACTTCTTAAATACAAAATAATATGATTTCCATTCTTTATTTAGGGAAAACAAATTAAATATAAATATAGCATTTAAATTAAAAAATAAATCAAAATGAAGTACGATTTAATTTGGAGATGGCTATAGATGAAATATACAATTTATATATTTTGTCAGTAAAATAATGCAAAAGAAAAAAAAAAAAGGCAATCAACAAAACTTAACATGCATCAATGGACAGACAAAACTAATCTTTCCTGTCCTTTATACCTTCCAAAATATTTGTTAAAAAAAAGTAACGGTCATTTCCGTTCAATCCTAACAGAACTAATAAACCGTAAGGATATCTGTAAAAAAGAAAAAAAAAATGCTTATTTTTCCTCCAGTGAATTTCAACTTCTATAAGTTTCCATTACTTTTTGTAATAATTTACAAAATTAAATACATGATAACGTATCTAATAACAAGATACGTTAAAGATTACATATCTTTTATAATTTGATGTATATCCTAAAAGATGATCTAAATGAAAAATTTACTGTAAAAAACGACCATTTTTCTTCTGATTAAGAAATAAAAAAAGTCTAAATTAAATTACGTTAAGAGCGTACTGAAAATTATTAAATTCATATTTTAAAATAAAATAAGGTTGATGTTTAACTGTCAGTGGACTAAAGAAATTAAAGTAGTGTAATTCAAAATAACGATAAAACAGAGCCGATTGAAAGAAAAAAAAAATATATACTATATTAAATGTACCAATTATATACTTTATCCAAGTTAAGCGCAACTAATAATTTTTAAAAATTTCTACTTAGGTAATATCTCTTTAATTCTTAGGAGTTAACGGAATCAAGTCAGAATTGAGAAGATACGATAAATTATCTTAATTCGCAAATAATGAAAAAAGTTACAGTTTCCTTATTCGAGAGTTTCTCTCACATGAGGGTCTGGAATGAATGGTTTAGTCGAGTTCAATATTTCAGAACGATACACAATTCTAAGGTTAGTGTGGTTTTCATTAAAAAGCCTAAAAAATCTTATTAACATCTGGAAGAAATTAAGTCTGTTACAAAATATGTTTGACTGTCAACCAGACTGTTAAGTAATACGAAAATCGTGGAAATATCAGCAGCTTTAATTTTTTTTTTGAAGTTGGGATAATATTGTATAAAAAACAAGGTATTTTACAGATAACATATAGTATTAAAAAAAATTCTGAAAATAGGTCTATAAAAAAAAAAAATCAAATGTAGAGATATAATGAAAAAACCTATCTTAACCTTGAACAAAATGGAATGACAATTTAGAAGATAAGAATGCATGTAAATATGTGATTTGTTTAAATAAATCATTATCTTTGTTGTCATTTCTCCACAAACCTTACATAAAAGTAAGAATGCAATTAATTCCGGCTAGTTCCGATATAATTAGATCGCAACATTTTAATGGTCAACCAAAGCGTTTTGATCTCTATACGTGTACTTAAATTTTTCGATCATTTATTTTAATTTTATATTTCCTAAATGATTTCGGAATTGGAATATATTTTTCTTTATGAAAATCTAAGTTTTTTTCTTGAGATGGTTCTTTAAAATACTTGAAGAAAACAAATTTTTATTACATATATCTTCTAGTTTTATACGTAATGGGTAAAGGAATGAATTACCGGTTACCACATAGATTCATTTAATTTCCGAAAGAACGGTGGTTAAAAAAAGGGTATAAGAATTCGGTATTATTAAGAGCACTACGCCACAATTATTTTAAATAAAATGTACAACGTAAGTAGGAAAACTGTAGCGTTATCTGGTGCGATAAGTATGACGAACAATGAAGTTAAGTTGTACTAATATAAAAGGTAACCGTTAATACTAAAGAGATCATTAAATATTGAAATAAAATAAAATCAAGATGACATCCTTATAATAGAAAACAAAAAGTTAAACTAAAATATGTACGTAACAAATTACAGCTTATTTATATTTTGGTCTAATGTTATGGGTTAGGCTAACGTAACTTAATACGGTAAAACAAAATACAAGTGGTATTACAGTATTAACAACCAACCATTATAAAAGCGTTTCATTTGTAATTATTCTATAACAATAATTAATCCACAGCTACACGATTATCATGTCCAATTTAAATTACATTTAAACTAATAAAATTGACAGGAAACGCCATAGCATAATCTAAACAGGGTTATAAGACCAACAACACCGTGTATACTTCCAACAGATCATACAAGCACACACCCGTAATATTAAACGAGGCAGCATAACAATATTCAAGGTCAAAATATATATAGCAACAAACTTGTACGTACACAGTACATTAATATAAAATACAGCCGATAGATAGCGCGCGCTGTCTATCGCACGACTATGGACTCTACCCAAAAAAACGAGCTACGTAACAAACAGCTTGGCCAGATGTTTCCTGAATGCAGTAAACGTGTTTCTCCACGTAGAATTTTTTACGTTATATAAAATATGAATAATTAATATTAAAAAATAAATGTTAACCATATTTCCTCTTTGTTCTAATTATAGTAATATACTACCAGGTATATTATGGCAGATTGTAATTAAAATATGAAACTATTATATTTCACTAAAATAAAAACATAAATCATAATAACTACGTCACAAAATTAAAAATACGCTATTCACAGAGTTATAATATATCGATAAATGATAATCGAGATGCAAAAGGTTATTTTTGTTACACCATATTATTTATTAATATATTGTTACGCCCACTGAGTAGCACGTAATCAATCCTTGAAGAACGAGTTCGACAATGAGCAATCTGTTTCTTCTTTTGCTCCCAATATTTTTCATGCATTTTTTCATCCGTTTAGACTTGGCACCCTTATTTCTTTTGTGTAATAGGGTTGTACATTTCTCTTTTTTAGGGGAAGTCTGATAGATTATTTTCCTTTAGGATTCTCTTGTCTTCTATACCCACAATCATTCTTCCGTTATGGATTTAGAGTTTAGATTGAACAGAGTTTCACAGGCGTACATGGTTCAGGTTTTGCAACCGTTACAATGTCATTTAGTTAATGTTCATTATTACTGATTTTTTTTTTTGTATTTGGACCAGGTTAATCCTTGGGCTTTTTTAAATTTAATTGTTCTATTCTCAATTATTTAAGTTATTATTTCGCTAAGGTTTTAAATTTGTCAACTATTTTTAATTTCTTATTAATTAGTTGAAGGAGTGGAAATTCTGTTTTAAAGGCGAGCATAACTTCTGTCTTTTCGAATGAAATCAGAAGATTTTTCATTTTAAAATGTTCAGCGTGCAATTGTCCATTATAATTATTTTTTATTAAAAAAATTAACGGTGTATTATTAAAAACCCAACGTGATAAAAGTGTTGTAACGTAATAATAATAATATAATGTTGATGCTATGTTTCATTCGGATTTATAAAGTACAGTTTGAATAGTTTCACATGCCATAAAAATAGGGAGTTAAACGAAGTTTTAATTTAAGAATCCAGTACATGTTTTCTTTAAAAGTTGTATAATTTGCGGCGAAAATTATTGATCAGTTCGTTCTCCTTTCCACAGAGTAAGAATCCCTCAATTTCCGAAAGGATTGTAAAAAGCATGATCGCACATTATCTGGAAGGGCCTTTAGGTAAAGTTGCTTGTCTTACACTGTATTTATTTTTTTTTAAATACAGAGAGATTACGAATGAAATATTCACTTTTGATAGCTTATAAAACCGGTGTTATGAGTACAGTAAATGATATGGTTTTACAGGGAATTTTCTAAAGTTTATGTTGGTATAACTGCTCTGCCGCTAATGTCACTTATTGATGTCATGTTACCAGTCTGGCAAGATAGCTTACTACTGCTATAGAGAAAGCTTTTTATGCGCTCGAATTAGTCAAAACAAACTCGGTAGAGCGACATTTCAGAACAAATATGGTAAATCATCACCGACAAGAAAATCAATCTACGATTGGAATAAACAGTTTCAAACCACAGAGTGTCTGTGTAAAAGGAAAAGTGCTGGAAGACCTCCTATTTCAGAAAAACAAATCGATCGTATTCGTGATGTGTATCAACGTAGCCCTGGCAAATCTACTGTATCGGGAAGTTTAGAATTCTTTCTTTCTTTTTCCTGTTTAGCCTTCGGTAACTACCTTTCAGATAATACTTCAGAGGATGATATGTATGACTGAAAATGAAGTATAGTCTTGTACAGGTCGATCATTTCTGAGATGTATGATTAATTGAAACCTAACCACCAAAGAACACCGGTATCCACGATCTAGTATTCAAATCCGTGTAAAAATAACTGACTTTACTGGGAAGTTTAGAATTGTAAATTCCTTAACCGACTGTGAGGAAAATTCTGTGGAAACTTTAGAAAATAACACCTTATAAATTTGTGATTTTAAATGTCGACGATAAAGTCTTATGTGGAGTTGCAGAAATGTGTTGAAAAATGATGATGGCAATTTTTTCATCGCCTAATTATCGGTGATGAATGAACGTTTCACATCAGTGCAAAAGTTAATAGCAATGTATGAATAACCGATACAGAAAACCCAAGAAAAAGTTTACAACATATACGCGAATCCCCTAAAGTGAACGTGTTTTGCGTTGTATCTCGTGAAATGGTGTACGGACCGTTCTTTTTTGACGAAGTAATAGTAATCGGAATTATCTGGACATATTAAACTAATGTATCAAATCGAGGAAGAAACTGACAATTTCGACTTTATAAAAGATGGAGCTCCTCTTCACTGGCACTTACAGGTCAGAAATTATCTGGATAAACGCCTTCCTACACGGTGGATTGGTTGTGAAAATCACCATATTTTTATGGTGATTAAGCGTTGGCCATCACGTACTCCAGATTTAACGCGTTAACCCACCGGGTTGGCCTAGTAGTGAACGCGTCTTCCCAAATCAGCTAATTTGGAAGTCGAGAGTTCCAATGTTCAAATACTAGTAAAGACAGTTACTTTTATACGGATTTGTATACTAGATCGTAGATACCGGTGTTCTTTGGTGGTTAGGTTTCAATTAATCACACATCTCAGAAATGATCGACCTGTACAAGACTATACTTCACTTACACTCAAACATTACCTCTAAAGTAATACCTGGCGGTGATTCCCGGAGACGAAACAGGAAAAAAAAGGATGGGTAGTACAGCCACCGTTAGTTACCACCTTTGTGGCTACAAAAGCCGGTCGCATCGAAATCACCTCGACCGACACAGTCAAATCGGCGGAAAGCCCCAACAATCGATAACTTACTGATACCGTTCTTTTTTTACAACGAAATGAGGAATTATACGAAAATTACTATATAAATCTCGCCGAATACTACAAAAAAGTATGTTAACAAGAATATTATCAACTTTAGCAAAAATTCCATTTTTAAAACACATTTTTGTTTTTTTTTCGTAGATATAGTTTATACTAAACTTGCACATGGCTAATTAAAAAAAAAGAAGAAATCAAGATACATTAAAAAATATTATATTAACGAAAACTTATAATAAAAACCAAACATTTTCTTTTTAACTGATTTAATAATTTTCCAATAATATAAACTAATACCGACTAAATAAAATACTCCTTTAAATAAACTAATATTAAGTTTATGTCTAAACACTTCAAATCATTTTGCTTTCTTTCTTTTTCCTGTTTACCTTCCGGTAACTCCGTTCAGATAATACTTCAGAGGATGATATGTACGAGTGTAAATGAAGTGTAGTCTTGTACAGTCCCAGTTCAACAATTCCTGAGATGTGTGGTTAACTGAAACCCAACCACCAAAGAACACCGGTATCCACGATCTAGTATTCAAATCCGTGTAAAAATAAACTGGTTTTACTAGGACTTTAACGGTGGAACTCTTAACTTCCAAATCAGCTGATTTGGAAAGACGCGTTCACCACTAGACCAATCCGGTGGGTTACAAATCATTATGCTAAATCTACAATAATGTATGGATTATTTGACGGTTATTCAGAAAGATAAAACAAATTACTGCCCATTCATTACAACACCATTTTGAAATTAAATACAACGCGTAAACAACATATCAATCATCTAGTCAAACAGAAGTTTTGTATTAATAATAAATTGTCAGAAAGATTTATATTCAACCGATTAATACTTTATTTAATGGAAACGTATTTTTATAAAATAAAAATAAATAAAACTATCAACAATATTGGCAATGTAGAATTGTAAAGTCGTTTTATATCTTAACCTTTGAGTTAAAAAACATAATTCTCGCTTGTTGATAACTGTAAAAAACTGAGACTGATTCTTTACTGTTAAAAAAGGAAAGTCTTACATCAGTTAAAATTTAAAATTATTTAAAAAAATCTCAGGGTAGGTGGAAATACAACTTAACGTTAACTTCATAAATTCTATTCAAAATAAACACATTCTTTGTAAAAACTTGGATAAAATTATAATAACCGGTAATAAAATATACAGAAAAGTTACAACAAAGTAATTTAAGCATTCATTTTACATATATAATTATACAAACTCTTTGTAATCATTTATACAAAGGCTAGAAAGGCACAACTGTTAGTAGCGATTTGTGTAACGTGCGGTTTTTTGATGATTGAATTTCTGACCTAATGTCGAAATCGTAAACCCAGCTTTCGTCTCCCATTATGATCTTTTGCATTAAGGTTTCATCGTCATAGGGTTGTTCAACAAGTTGCCCAGAAACGTCCATTTGATGTTCGGTCATCAAACAAGGAACAAACTCGATGCATGATCAATTTCTCAGTCAAAATGTCATGGCGTATCCAATTGAGACACTAACCTCTTCTGCAAGTTCTTTGACAATCGGCGATTTACACTCACCAAATCTTTGATTCTCTGAACGCGGGTGTCATCAGTTGAAATCGAAGGCCTTATTGGTGGAGGGACGTCTTCAATCGACTGACGATCGATCACTTTTAAATTGTGAAAACCATTCGTAATATTTCGTACGACCCAGAGCATAATCTCCGTTAGCTTGTTTCAAAAGGTGAAACGTTTCGGTGAAAGTTTTCCCCAGTTTCACGCAAAATTTTACGTTGTATCGTTGTTCCCGAAAATCGCATATTACAAAAATCGCTGCTAAAAATTGAACACGTTGCACTCAAATAACACGAAAAGTAAACGAGATATCAACAATCCAAGAACGTGTGGTTACAGAAATGGTTATGCGGTACACAATGCTGCCAAACGCACGTCACTAAATGTTTCCGTTGGCGCATAATTAATGTTCGTTTATTTTGTGGACATACCTCGTATTTCGATTCATAACTCCGTTGGGGAATTGTTTACTCCCAAACTACTATATTTCCCGTTGGGGATTCGTTGTGTCAAAAAATGACACAATGCTCTTATTGATAACTTAACGTATCGTATTATTCCATTTATTTCTCGGTCATTATCAAAAATGTGGATAGCCATGAAACAGGTGTTAACAAGTCACGGAAAATTCAATCTTTGACAAGGAAGATGAATGTAAAATATTTTATACAAGTCATATGGAGAACATGAGTTTGATACCAGATATGAAATTTCTGTTTTTTTTTTTTGTTTTTTTCAGAGCAAGAGGATTTTTAAAGATTATCTTTGAATAAACTACGGCAGAACGGATGCAGCTAGAGAAAAGTTCAATATTGAATCTTTACAAATTTGGTGTGATTTAATCGATCTAACAAGCGTGGATAAAGTGTTGAAACAACGGGTATTAATTAACTGTATGCATACAGTAAGCTCATATTTCTTGCAAAATTCTTTAAAGTTATGGCTATAAGGACTATCTAATTAGAGCGTTGGGTTTAATTTCGGGAAGTAATTGGATTTACAGTTTTTTTGTTTTTAATGGTGCAGTACCTAATAAAACTTAAAACCTACTAATACCTATTAGAACCTAATAAAAATCCCATTGATGCTTTACTGGTTCCATTCCGGTTTCTTGTACTTTAGACGTTCGATAGTTCCGTAACAAGCAAGTGAAAAGCTTTTAGTCATCATTTGGGCGTTTTCCTGAAAACTGCTTATGACCGTATCCGATGAAATGTTCTCAATATGGCAGCTGTATAAAAAGCTCAATTTCAAGCTGAGGTAAGTAAAATTGAGGGTTCCTTCCTTAGGCTTATGAATTCGTGAGATACAAGATAATGAATGAATTAATGACATTTGCTTTTACGTGTATACTTATTAATCGATTCCTGTTTATTCTCATAAAACTCATTAAAACAAAAAAAACACGGTTTTTATTTGTAAAATCGAATTTTACAATTCAATTACAATACGAACATAAAAAATGTGTAATTTTATTTTGTGAAGTTGAACAGCTATTACTCGAAAAGCGTTACTTATAAAAAAATAAAAACGAAATTAATGTATTTTGTTAACTTAAATCAGTTTGCAGTTACAATTCACCTCTTTTAATGATGTGTCACGTTAAATTTTCATCATCTCTTGAAAAAAGGCTTTTAATACAAAAAAAACCAACTACGATGTAAACCAACGAACTAAATTTCTTCGGAAAAAAATCACCCGAATCTAAAACTTTTAATTTGACCTCTAATATTTCCATGAAAACGTAAATGTTATTTATATATATTGCAACAAGACCGGTATAGCGGGCCTGAGTAACGGATTCCTACCAATTATTATGAAAGTAATAATTAATATAAAATGGGAGGAATCCAGAAAGGGACAAAAAGGAGAACCCTTTTGTAAAGAACAGGTCCGCTTTACAATCGTCTTTTGTTATACTGCCCGGTAACACACAATGAACACCTGTTGTACGGTGAGAAGAAACCAGGTTTGGAATTCATGACCCACCGGGTTGGTCTAGTGGCGAACGCGTCTTCCCAAATCAGCTGATTTGGAAGTCGAGAGTTCCAGCGTTCAAGTCCTAGTAAAGCCAGATATTTTTACACGGATTTGAATACTAGATCGTGGATACCGGAGTTCTTTGGTGATTGGGTTTCAATTAACCACACATCTCAGGAACGGTCGAACTGAGACTGTACAAGACTACACTAAATTTACACTCATACATATCATCCTCATTCATCCTCTGAAGTATTATCTAAACGGTAGTTACCGGAGGCTAAACAGGAAAAAGAAAGAAAAAAAGGTTTGGAATTCATGGGAACAAAAGCCTCGGTCGACTGTTCTAACGCTTCGATTTGGGTCCGGTCCGATAGGTTAACAGGCTAGAAGTATAAACGGCCTAGTAAGACCAGCTAAAAGAGAATTCTATTAGAACCAGTCTGCGAGATGTTAGGCGTCGGTCCCGCAAGGACAGTTCTGCGAAGAGTTCCATTAGAACCAGTCTGCGAGTTGTGTGGGTTCGGCAGAGTTCTGCGAACCGGTCTAACGAGATGTACGACGATGGTCCAACATGTAGAGTCACAGGTGTGAGTGTGCGAGACGTCAGCCCAGCAGGAGAGTATCCAGTTCGATACGATTAAGGTGACGCCACGAGTAATTCCAATAACCAAGAAATATTACCTGAGTTACAGTAAACTCCCCGAAGACGACCAGCCGCAGGAGACCGTTTCTTCGCAGGAGAGCTACCCTTCCCGTCCCTATTATACCTGATTAAGACACACATTTCGTTTGCTCTTTACAGTTACGCGTCCCCCCATGCCATCATCGGGGGCTCCGACCCACCCACTCTTGCTCGTGAGTAGGCCCGAACATCCTAGGCGTAGAGGCTGCCTCTCTGGCCCCTACACGCATCAAGATGGACTTGTACCTGTCCTCAATCCCCCACGCATTCCCATGACCCCTCATTACTTGTTGCGCCATGTCTCCCTCGGCGTCAGCGGTAGAGCACCGCACACAATATCCCCCCACTCCATGTCCATCGGTATATTCGGCAGCACATCCCAACAACAACATGAGCAAAGATACATAATACGATCATAAATTCGTAACCTAACAAAATACATTAACAACTACAAAAATAAAACACATTTCAACGCCTCTGATGATTTCGAGGGCCGTGTGCACGTAAAGGGGTTCCTCCTCCCTCTTCGCTGTTAGTACGAGACGAGCCACTCTCTCTACCTCCCTCCATCCATTCTCACTCTGGAGCATGTGTCTGACAACGTTATCTGGTGTTAAGGCCACCGGCATCTGACGTCTCTCATCCCACCTGACACAGTCGAACCAGGTGTGTTCGGCTGTATCAGCTGTCGCACAGTACCTGCAACCCGCCATTCTCCTCCTCTTGAAGCGTTGCAGATAGCTATCGAAGTCCCCATGGCCCGAAAGTAGTTGAGTGAGGCAGTCCAACTTCACCATACTTACGTCCCACCCAAGCACTCACGTCCGGAATCAGACGCATAGTCCACCGTCCTACCTGGCTAGCCTCCCACCATTGCTGCCAGATGACCATGAGTTACAGTAAGATTAAAAGTGTATAAGTGAAAGAAATAATGCAATAGATTTCATTCATAAACTGTTAGGGCAGATAACAAAAGGGATTTGCAAATGAATTTTATAAGATGTTAACATAAGAGTAACGGTTAAGAAGGGTTAAAACTAGAGGTTTCTTTTGTTAACGGGTCTGAATACTAGTTTTCTGTTTATATAAATGGAATAAATTCTGTACGATTAATTATTTTGAACTCTGTCTTATGCGTAATCTACATTTATTATTTAGTATTTACACTTCTATCACTATTTGATGTGTATAATTTTGATTGTTATTCTTTGTTGATTACGATATGTATTTTTCTCTGTTTTTATGTCACGCTTACTGTTTTGATTATGTTATGTTTTATGTCATATAATTAACGTTTACTGCTATTATTGTGGTTACTATATTAATATCTGCGTTCATTAATTATTTTATTATTTCTCTTATTATTATTATTATTATTATTATTATTATTACCATTGTCATCATTGTTATTAATTTGCCTGGCTGTAATTTGAACATTTTAAATCAATAAACTGTAATTATATAAACACTCTAAATTGTCAATAACCTCTCAATATTCAGATCGAACCGCCAGAAACACGACAATATATATCAAAGTCAGGGAAAGAAATACAGCGCTAATTCTGTTTACCAGAAATAAAAGCTATAAATAAGATTTTAGAAAAAATAAGATTCACATATAAATTACATATAATCCAACGAAGATTTATAAGTCTATACAAATAATAAATTTAATTTTGTTTCAATAAATGTTTAAAAATTAATTTGATAATTAACAAATAGATGATTCGAAGTTTTCAACAAAGAAAAGTATGTTATGGAAAAGTTAAAACAATTTACAACTAGCTTGTATAATAACTTTGTACTTAAGTGTGTTAAAACTTCTTGAGAGTAACAAACATCTCTTTACGTTAATGGTTTTCTTAATTAAACTGAAACTTAGCAGTACTATATTAGCTTGAAGATACTTGCTTAACATCTAAGTTAGTAAGGTCAAGTTAAATAAAAATGTTAAAAGAAAGAGGAAAAAAAAGTTAGTTTTTTTACGTCTAACGAAAAATTAAAATCAATTCTTTTTAATAAAGATTTTCTACATATAGTATGTTTAAACTACTTTCCTTAAATAAAAAATAAAAAACTGCAGCTTGGCCAGTAAAATAATATATATATATATATATATATATATATGTCGTGTGTTCTTGAGCTATGCTACAAGAAGAAATAAAATTGGATATTTTTTTTTTGCATTTCTCGACGTTTTATAATCCAGAGACCCCAAAACCAAAAAAAAGGGGGGGAAGGTAATGTTCATACGTACGTGTGTTGGTGTATTTGAAAAGCTTAATAACTTTTGATAGGATCAATCAATTTTTATATAATTTTGTACAGAGACTCTCGTATATAAGACACTTTGTTGGTAAAATTTCGAAGCCAATATTCTCAAAATTTTTCAAACATAACCAAAAATTATATTAAGCTCAGAACACGCGTGCATGCATTATCTTACTACAGTGGAACCCGCGAATAACGAAATCGCTTGTAATGAGAACTTAGCAGTAAAGCGCAAAATTACGAGATTTTTTTTGGTTTTCTATGTCGTTAATGATAAATTAACTTGCTTTTAGTGAGGTATCGACGCACCATAAACTTCATTTTCATCTTTTAAAATACTTTAATTCAATAAAAACCAAATAATCTCAACGCAAGGGAAATTCTATTACCTCATTTACGAAATATACATTTACGATTTAAGCGTAAAGATTGTGACATTTTATTTTAAGCTTTTTCAGGTCAGGACTGTAGGTGAACAAAAGGTTTGTAACAAACAGGACGTTGTACAGTACAAGTTCCATTGCAGTATTACAAAGGTTGGTAGTTATTTTAATTAAGCGGGTTCTTGTTTGCAAAATTCCAGGAAATTAAATACTTTTTTACACGGATTTGAATACTAGATCGTGGATACCGGTGTTCTTTGGTGGTTGAGTTTCAATTAACTACACATCTCAGGAACGGTCGAACTGAGAATGTACAAGACTACACTTCATTTACACTCATACATATCATCCTCATTCATCCTCTGAAGTATTATCTAAACGGTAGTTAGTTACCGGAGACTAAATACTAGCAGACCTGGCAATGATTCGCTATTGCTAGATTTGCATAAATATATATATATATATATATATATATATATATATATATATATATATATATATATATAGATTAAATGAACACAACTGAAAGTTTGTTAAAACATTAACAAAACGAACATTACGGAACTTTACAGAATTTTCCCGTTCCCCTTTTCCCCGGGTCCCTTTCCATTTCGCCAATTATCTCCCTTTCCTTCCCCCATTTTTCTTTCTCTTGTTTCCCTTTCCACCTTTCCCCTTTTTATTTCTTCTCTTTTCCGCTTTCCACTTCCTTTTCCCGTTTTTTCTCTTCCCCTTTTTTCCATTTTCCACTTCTTTTACCTTTTTGGATTTTTCCCTTTGTCCCTTTTCCTCCGCGCGTAAATCGGTCCTAAGTTTTTTAGTCCATAGCAGACACACATATCGGAAACATTGAAATGGAATCGTAAAATATTTAGTACACCGTGTGTTGCTTTTACGTCCAACAGACAGCGGTGTTTTTCAAAAAAAGCATGTTTTTACCTGTCACAGGTGTGACATCAGATATATAAATAGTAGGTATATAAAACCCACCGGGTTGGTCTAGTGGTAAACGCGTCTTCCCAAATCAGCTGATTTGGAAGCCGAGAGTTCCAGCGTTCAAGTCCTAGTAAAGCCAGTTATTTTTACACGGATTTGAATACTAGATCGTGGATACCGGTGTTCTTTGGTGGTTGGGTTTCAATTAATCTCAGGAATGGTCGAACTGAGAATGTACAAGACTTACACTTCATTTACACTCATACATATCATCCTGATTCATCCTCTGAAGAATTATCTAAACGGTAGTTACCGGAGGCTAAACAGGAAAAGAAAGAAGTAGGTATATAAAAACACGCGCGTATTCGAATGCAACGTTGCGTCAAAATATTAAAGCAATCGGTGAAGAACTTTCGGAGATTTAGGATTTTTAATGAATAAACATTTACATTTTTATTTATATAGATAATGATAATTATACAATAAAAATTCATCATAAATTACCCCCACCCAAAAAAAAAGAAATCGTAGGTAACTTTTTTTTTTTTAATGTATCGTTATTTTACCACTATATAAGAATAAATAACCAATCCAATACCAGGAAAATATTACAACGTTGTTGAAAACATTTTTTAAACAGATGAATATAAACTGTGAAGTTATTTCCCGTAATATACTTCAACACGTCATAAATTCAAGGAATGGGTGAGGTTAGAAATCCAGTTTTAGAATATCTCGTTAATTTCTGAATGAAAATAAATTTTTGTGGCCAAAATTAAAATCATCTAGCTGATCAATAATATTCTGTTTTAATCAGATGCCCTGATCTCCTAACATATAAGGAACGTTAATCACAGTTTTTAAACATTTAATTTTCCTCTGGGCGGGGTTATTTTTTGTATTTCCTCCTCCGATGAAAGATCTTGTTCTTTGCCATCGGACTCTTTCCGTAGGAAGGTCTACGCATGGGTAGATCTATAAAACCAATATCATTCGGGAGGTATTAGGAAATAGCGGGAGATTGTGACGTGTTGGTAGTGGTGGGGTAACGTTACGTTTAAAGTTGCAAGGAGAGGGGATGTACCCAATCCGTCCATTGTCTAATCTATACATCCCGCCTATGTATTACTATAGTTTACTCCAAAAAAAATTAAAAAAAAAAAAAAAAAATTAACACAAATCAGCAATTGCGACTCCTCCGGAAAAGGGGACGCATTGGTCCCTCCATATAGTTAGTGCCCCGTTGTGGCGTATTCCTGCTAGCCTATGAAGCGTTAGCACCGAAAGGATTTCAGTGGACGGTCTGAAGGGGAATTACGTCGGGAGGACAGGTTGCATAAGCCTAGCCTTCCGCGGTCGGCCCATAAAATGGGTTCAATAACGCTGGTTTAACAACGGATTGGAATGCAATTAAATCCGTCCTTAAAATAAATAAAACAAAACTTGAGAAATTAGACCCGTCATTGAAAATAAACTTTTTAAAAAATAAACACGCCCGATTAGAATCATCCAGCAGCAAGGGACTCTGTCCAGGTTCTGCGATACGAAGGGAGAAATAAACTCCCGCCAACTTTGCATTCCATAGTTTACTCCAACGGTCATGCCCGCTACCCGGCTAAAACGATCACTGTCTACGCTACGAAAACTTTTGTATATATAAAATCCTTGCTTAAGTCTAGTAAAAGTAAATTTGTGGACCGATCCGGAACGCTCCAATCCGATGTTTAAATAAAAAGCTAAAGTAATTATCGGGTAAAACCGGATCTTCTAAGTATAAAGCTACGAATAACGTTAGCGACGAAAAAAAAATCGGTCGCCGGTATTCTTTAACAATACTTCACATGTATTAAGTTTAGTTAGACATCGTTAAACGGAATAAAGAATGGTTTCCTTAAATTTATCAAAATCAATGGAATAAAAAAAAAAAAAATACCAAGACAAACTCCGCAGGAATGAAGTACAAAAAAAAAAGCTGCTACTACTAACACAAATACATCAAGATAACACAATCCGTACATGAATGGGTTTTAAAAGTATACTTACTTTACGGTCACGCAATGTTAAACGACACGTCTGGTTAGTAAGCGATTGCATTATACGTTAAAAGACAACATTGCTCGGCGGTTACCCATTTAATTAAGGAAATAGAAAGGTTATCGCCCTGTTAATAGTACAGTCACGTGAGTAATGTGTATTATAAAAGAATAAAAAATAAAATGAAGAAAATAATAATGAAAGGCGGTATGTATATAAAAGAAACGCCTAAAGGCAGGAAACTACGTAATACAAGAAGAAAGGTGTGTATGAATATGCGCGCGCATAGTTTTACGTGTAGTTATCTTTAAAAGTGAAGGCATATTAAACCGTACTCAAATTATTATTGTAAACCGGTATAAATACATCAGTCTTAACATCTAAAATTTATATTTTATTTTTATGTATTTCAGTAATTCTAAAAGAAAATTTGAACAAAGAGAAATGAATTGAAATCATGAGGGTCATTTACAATGGAAGTATTACATTTACAATGTAAAACGTATTATATAAATAAAAATAGTTTTCGTAAAAAAAAGTTTATTTTTCTATGTATGGAAACTTACGGGACAATCTGGTACAATAAAATAATTATATTCAAATAATTCTTTCGATATGTACGATGATCTCTAAACAATTCACTAATGTAAATCGTGGATAAAAACAACAAACTAAAAAAATAAAAAGAGTAAAACTCGTAACAAAAGGGAACACTTGAAATGGATCTAGTAAAGGCAATTTATCAAAATAGGTTGTATTTGAAAATCCTTACCTAACGATTGATCTTTTGTCCATGCGTTAGGAGTGATGAGGGAAGCTTAACTCCAGATTTTTGAAAAAGTCAAAAAGTTTTTGAAATGCGTTTTTCTCTGAATCTATGCATTTTAGAGAAAAGTTTTTCAAACAAAAAATGTAGAGGACATTCTCCTCTACAGTTTATGTCTGTGAAGTTATGCCGCATAATTTGAAATTGAAATACTAGGTGGCGCTGAAGTTGTAAAAAACGTTGTAAACGACTAGACCGGTTTCGAACAGGTGCCCAATTCACAACAATTTCACACTTTCACAAGCTACAGCTCCAAAATGGTAAGTCGTATAAGAAAATTGTTTAAATAAAAGTTTTTTTTTGAGATTAACAACTTTTCCAAATGCAATACAGACGAAAAACACGTTTTTTTACCACTTCAGCGCCACCTAGTATTTCAATTTCAAATTATACGGCATAACTTCAAACACATTAATTGTAGAGGAGAATGTCCTCTACATGTTTTGTTTGAAAAACTTTTCTCTAAAATGCATAGATTCAGAGAAAAACGAATTTTAAAAACTTTTTGAGTTTTTCAAAAATCTATGGGAGGGGGATGTTAAAAATCTGGAGTTCAGCTTCCCTCATCACCCCTAACATATGGAAAAAACATCAATCGGTAGGTAAGGATTTTCAAATAAAAATACAAATTGACCGGACTTTTTTAATTTAATGATACAAATTTTCAACCACTTTTTTTATATCCTATTGCATTTTTTCATGCGATGAACTTTATATTTTTCATACAGGTAGAATTAATAATATATATATTTAAAAAATAAACAAAAAAATTCTAAGAAAAGGGCATGCAGTCCACTATAGAAATATCAAAGACCGAAGAAGCTTTATTTCCTACGTTACGTCAAGATAAATTAATACCTTTCTTTTTGGGGGAATCCTTTGCAGAAAATATACTCGCATTTTTACTTTAAAATTCGAAAAAGAAGATATATTCGTAAACAAATAAAAGATTAAAAAAAAACTGAAATATTTCGTTAATTTTCTTGGAAAATTTCTTTTTAATGCTTTAGAAGTGTAATGATAAAGGTGTAACTGCAGATGTTTACAAATAAACTAGCATAAACAAATGTATATCTTTACTTAAAATATTTGCATGAATATTGTATATTCATGCATTTGAAAATAATTTTAAAATGCAAGATAAAATAACAAATTTAATTAATGTGGTTATCTCAACAAGCTTTGATACGAATTTTTTTTCTTTCTTAAGACTAGATAACCTTGGTTTTCTTTTTTAAGTACGAGGCGATCAAGTTCGAATACATTATATAAATAAATAGAGTCTGTATTTTATTTCTTTTTATGCCTGTGTAACTCCCCACAACTGCTACATTTGATTTTCAAAAATCTTAATTTTTTTAACCAAAAAAGTTACAATGAAATTGTAACGGTAAGAGTTTCGCAGATAATCATTTCTTCCGCTCAAAAAACAAAAATTTCTGTAATATAAATAAAAAATGTTTCTAAAAAAACGTTACTGATATCAAAAAAGGTAAGACACTACTACATTTCAATTATCAAAATCTGTTATTAATTTAGAATTTTGTTTAAAAAAAAAACCTTGTTTATATATATGAAAATGGACAATATATTTACAATAATAAACAATATTTAAGCGCTCCATATAAGAAAAATAAAAAAAATTGTTACAAAACTCTTACCGGCCCGATTTCATTTATTAAAGGATAAATAATCATAAAAATTGTATTATTTCTGTAAATGTGATATGTACTACATATAAATGAAATCGGGCCGGTAAGAGTTTTGTAACAAATTTAACTATTTTTTGCTTATTATATGGAACACTTAAACATTGTTTATTATCTATTACTGTATATCTATTATCTATTTCGTATACTTTTTTAACATATATTTTAAATTATTAATTTAGAATTATGTTTTTAAAAAAATAACAAGTATTTTTTTGTAAACAAAACTCTAAATTAATAACAGATTTTGATAATAGAAATGTAATGTCTTACCTTTTTTGATATCAGTATAGTTTTGTTAAAAACAGTTTTAACAGTTTTTGTTAAAGAACAATTTAGATTCGGAGTAACAGTACAAGGTGAAAAGATAAAGATGCTACGATTTACTGATGATATAGTAATTCTAGCCGAGAGTAAAAAGGATTTAGAAGAAACAATGAACGGCATAGATGAAGTCCTACGCAAGAACTATCGCATGAAAATAAACAAGAACAAAACAAAAGTAATGAAATGTAGTAGAAATTACAAAGATGGACAACTGAATGTGAAAATAGGAGGAGAAAAGATTATGGAGGTAGAAGAATTTTGTTATTTGGGAAGTAGAATTACTAAAGATGGACGAAGCAGGAGCGATATAAAATGCCAAATAGCACAAGCGAAACGAGCCTTCAGTAAGAAATATAATTGGTTTACATCAAAAATCAATTTAAATGTCAGGAAAAGATTTTTGAAAGTATATGTTTGGAGTGTAGCTTTATATGGAAGTGAAACTTGGACGATCGGAGTATCTGAGAAGAAAAGATTAGAAGCTTTTGAAATGTGGTGCTATAAGAGGATGTTAAAAATCAGATGGGTGGATAAAGTGACAAATGAAGAGGTATTGCGGCAAATAGATGAAGAAAGAAGCATTTGGAAAAATATAGTTAAAAGAAGAGGCAGACTTATAGGCCACATACTAAGGCGTCCTGGAATAGTCGCTTTAATATTGGAAGGACAGGTAGAAGGAAAAAATTGTGTAGGCAGGCCACGTTTGGAATATGTAAAACAAATTGTTAGGGATGTAGGATGTAGAGGGTATACTGAAATGAAACGACTAGCACTAGATAGGGAATCTTGGAGAGCTGCATCAAACCACTCAAATGACTGAAGACAAAAAAAAAACAGTTTTATTTATATTACAGAAAGTTTTTGGTTTATGAGCGGAAGAAATGATATCTGCGAGACTCTTACCGTACGGTTTACAATTTTATTGTAATTTTTTTTGGATTTCACTGCGATTTGTTAATTATTCTTTTATTTTTTTTATGAATAACTGATTGATTATCTTATAGATTTATAATTAAAAGTTACTGCCATTCTAGAACAAATATACATTTTTTTTTAATTTCTTGACCAACTTTTACTTCCTTGTACGAAGTAAAGGAAGTACTGTGATCGCGAAAAATTTCGGTTTTCAGATTTCAACGAAAATATACATTTTGACTAATTTCGGCGTGTACGACGTGTAAGTATATGTATCGCATAACTCAAAAACGATTAGCCGTAGTATGTTGAAATTTTGGATTTAGAACTATTGTAACATCTAGTTATGCACCATCCCTTTTGACTGGAATCGACTGAACCAAAAGTGTCCAAAAAACCCAAAATCCAAAAACGTTTGGATTTTTTAAATTGCAGTAATAGGTTCCAAATGAGAGCTTTTAAACTATATATATCATAAGCGGTACTTATCTTCATTCGTTCCAGAGTTATAGCCAAATAAATTTTAACTAATAAAATATTTGGATCTTACAAGGGAAGACACGGTTCGAAGCCGACTTCATCTCTTTTCTTTCTTTTTTTTTTAATTTATTAATAATTATTAACCCGTGATTGTAAAAAGTTTTACAATAAATAATAACAATAATAATAAACTGAAAAAAAATCAGAAGTAATTAGTGAAATAAAATTTTATGTACTTTTAGAAATGTATATATGTAATTTACCAGGTATGATTACATATGTGTATATGTAATAGATTTGGTGAAACATCTGATTATTTAATAATTAATGAAAATTATAATTTAGAATCGAATTATTGTTGGATTTTCGAGTTTAATTTTATCTACTTTAAAGTTAACTACGGAGTGACTGAAAAATAGACCCTCACAAGAACAACATATCAGTGTATATGTTGTTGTCGGGCATACATGCCCGATCTTTAATAAATTGCAAAAAATTCTTATATTTTATTACATTACTCCTCTGATATTGTTAGACAATATTCTCCCTAAGGCGGAGTAGAAAATCAATTCGTTTATTTCTTGCCAATCATTTAATCGCTCTTTGGTTTGATATAATTCTTTTGATCTAAAGTTGTGTACACGTTCTCTAGTTTTCAAATGTTCTCTTTCTTCATATTCGTCATCTTCTCTTAATCTTTTTATTCTTTCCTTGGTCTTAACGTTTTCTTCCTCTTTATATCTATCATCTTCTCTTAATGTTTTTATTCTTTCTTCTTTTCCTTTTTTTTAACTTTTTTGTTTTTTAATTTAGATATATTGATTTATTAATAATTATTAACCTCAGATTGTAAAAAAAAATTACAATAAATAATAATTCAATAATAACGATAAAAAAAAGGGGGAAAAAAACAGAAGTGATTAGTGAAATATTTTACGTACTTTTAAAAATGTGTTTATGTAATTCAATAGGCGTACAAGGAAGTCAAGTGGTGTCCACATCCGATGTTGTTTGTTGATAGTTATTCATTCGCGTCATACATATTATTCCTTTTTTAACAAAACTAGTATAAAAATGACCTTCACAAATCGAAGATCTGTCATTAATATTGCACGTGTTACTTTGTAAATGTAACTCTCGATTTTTATCGTATCCGTGGACACACTTTTTATATTATTATTAAATTAATTTTTTTTTTTAATTTCTACATCAATTAGTTTAAATAGTTCTAAATATAAAATAAATAATTTACCAATCGAATTTATTTCTGTTTTATGTAACAAATTTTTGTTGCCGCATTTGAACACTTTCCTACCGTTCGTGTTTTTTTGTTTTTTATTAGCGGCTATAATCTCTTGTTAACTAATACTTTTATTTTTTTTATAATGAAGTGACTGGAATTAAAAAAAAATGTTTCATCTTCAGTACTTTCATTTACATAAGAGTATTTACAATTAAAACAAGCTGTAGTATATTTTCTTTTAAATTTTATTATTTCAAATACATTTTCAATTTTTGTACGCTACCTAGTATTATCAAGTACTGCTACCTAGCGGCACGATTCGTAAACCAACCGTTTTGAGGAAAAGTGACGTATTCGAGTCCCACACGGTTCATCAAATGGAAGAATAAAACGTTGTTTAACAAAATTCGAGGTATTTTTTGAAAATATTTTTTATTACAAATCTAACTGAACTGAAATATAATTTTTTCACGTTTATTTTTTTAATTTTTCCCATATTTTCATTTAACTTTTAGGTTAGGTCATGCTTAGAACTGCAATAAACATAGCTCGTTGATTTCACCGTGCCGTCCAGTTCTGCGGAATCTTACCGGCGAAGTTCTAACGAATTTCTTGATTTTTACTAGAGAACAACAGGGATGGTTACAAAAAAAACCACACGAGTTAGCAATGAAACATTTTAATTTTTAAAATAACGTATATACATAATTATGAAATTTCAACAAAAAAAAATTAATAAATAAGACACAGTAGTTAAACCCGAAAGTCTTTATTAATCGGAAAGTTTAAACCTTAACAGTAAAAAAAATATAGAAAAATTAGGGGAAAAAGAGAACATTTTTTAGGAAAATTAAAAGATTTTTAGATATAAATATAAGAAAGAAAATATTAATGTTTTACGGGAATTTTTTAAATACCGACAAAAATTAATTGATAAAGAGAATATTTTAATTCATTAAAAAAACAGCAAAGATTAATTAACTGGGTAAGTCTTAGAAATCAGGAAAAGATTGATAAAAAAGAAAAAATTGGAAGATTTCCAAGCCGAAATAAAACAAAACTACGAATTAAGATCTAATGGTAGAAGGAAAGCAGGAAACAGCATAGTGAAATCGAAATAAAAAGTAAAAGTCTGAAATCTTACTTGTAAAAATAAAATATTTACTCGTATTAAAGCTTATAATCATCATTTACCCGTTCTTTATTTTTACTTTACATTCAATATTGTCCGGAAACGCTTAGTTTCCCGGCTATCTACCATTTTTAATTTTTAACATAAAAATTTATTTCTCAGGAATCGCATCGAGTTGAAACTTCGTATATACTGCTTAGGTTACCTAGAAGTTTACTTACAAAAAAATAATGAACCTGATCATCTCTCCATCCGTTTCAAAATGGCAGCCATGAAAACTATTTAATAGTTAACATTTTTGCAATCGATGAATGTTATGTCGTTACAAAATATGTTGACCGTTTTATGACAAACAAAATGATACCTTATTTATTCAAATCAGTTCATTAAATAACATAGTTATGGGAAAAATTGTTTGACCGATTACTCTAGATTAAAAAAAAAATTGGGTTTTTTCTGTTTTTCCCCCACAACGGTTTTTTTTTACGTTACGTATTACGTATTAGTAGTTTCTTATGTTTTAATTATATGCTTATAATTATAAATATAATCTAACCAAATTTAACCTACGCTCGCTGATCAAGGTTAGCGACGTAGGTTAAGTTTGGTTAGATAATACTTATAATTTCTCTGCAAATACCTCCAAATGCCATATAATTATAACATAAAAGAATCACTGCGGGAAAAACAGAAAAGACCCAAACAATTTTCATTTCCTCTTGAATAAAATTATAATTCGACACGATCTCAAGTGGAATAATTTTATTAATGTTATATAACAAATAATAATAACGAACGTATTAAAATAAAATGAAATTGTATTGCAAAGACGTTCTTTAAAAATTTCCCATAGAAAAGTCTATATAAATTAGTGGTTTATTGTTAATCTATTCCGGTCATAAACACGATTCATTTAAAACAACTTAGATACAAGAAATAATACATTATTTATTTTCTCTGAAAGTAATAATTCTCATTAAACTACTATTACATACGTTAAATACCAATGAAGTAAGAAAAGGGAAAGCTTTTGGAAGCGAGTTGAATCTTACGTCTTCTTTTTACACCACAGATGCTTACATAGAAGTTGTATACCGTGGGAATATGACGAAGGAAATTTTTAGCGTATAAAGAATGCCATGCTTGGCCGGGATTCGAATCCATAATCTCAAGTTGAAAGGCCCAACCATCTAGCCATGGGTTGAAACTCTGGACCCCCCCGCTGTGATCAGTATTCTAAGGTTTCTGAAAATATTGAATACATATACTTTTTTTTAAAGAAAGAAATATGATGTGAACACCACATGACTTTCTTGTACGCCTATTAAATTATACATACACATTTTTTTGCTGGACTTCATTTAAACTCATTTAATTTGGAAGTGAGATACGATCCTCCAATTCTTTAATAAAATGGACACCACATTGAATCACTTTTTTTTGTGGTGTCCGTATCAGAATTTTATATTAGTTTATATATTAATTTTGTTTCACGTTGTTCAAGTAGTTAAGTGAGAACGTGTCGGATCCGTAACCATGCACACATCGGTTCGACTCCAAAGTTCACATGTATGTAATTTTTTTAACTTTTTTTTTTTAATTTAAATATATTGATTTATTAATAATTATTATTCTCTGTAAAACTTTTTTAAAATGAAAAGTATATACAATTTTATTTTATACTAATAACCTCTCATTTTTTTATTGTCATTGTATTATTATTTATTGTAAAATGTTTTTTTACAGTCAGAGGTTAATAATTATTAACAAATCAAAATATTTGAACTAAAAAAAGAGATGAAATCGGATTTGAACCGATATGCCTTCCCCTTGTAAGAACCAAATATTTGATTAATTAGAATTTTATTTGGCTATAACTCTGGAACCGATGAAAATAAGTACCACTTATGATATATCGTTGAAAAGCTCTCAATGAGGGCTTATCACTGTAGTTAAGAAAAAAGTCCAAAATATACATTTTTTTGGATTTTGGGCTTTTTTTTGGACACTTTTGGGTGAAGTCGATTAAAATCAAAAGAATAAGGTTTAAAACTAAACGTTACAACAGTCCTAAATGAAATTAATTTCAACATCCTACGGCTAATCGTTTTTGAGTTACGCGAGATACAGGCACATACGTACCTGCAGTCGTCACGTCGAAATCAATGAAAATGGATTTAGGGATGGTCAAAATGGATAGTTCCGTTGAAAATCGAAATTTTTCGCGATCGCAATACTTTCTTTACTTCGTACAAGGGATTAAAAAGAATAAGTCATATTGATTCATTATATTTCTGTTGCCATGGTGACAGAAACATAATATTAAAGTAAAAGGATACGTTTTTTCTTTAATATCTTTCAAGAGGGTTAGGGTTTCGATCTACGGCTTAAAACCTTCCCTGGTATAACACAAATTTATCTTCAAAATTTAAAAACAATCGCTCATTTCAAAGCATCACTCTCGCGTGATGCTTTTGGTAACAGACAGATCCACAAACTTTCGCATTTATAAGATTCATATTTTTGGCGAAATTTAAATATATATATATATATATATATATATATATATATATATATATATATATATTGGTACAAAAATACATACATATTATAGAGCCAAGTACTTAACTCTCCTTTTAGCGCTGCAGTTTGAGCTAAAAATAAATTTGTATAACTTCTAATAAATCAATTTAAATATATACAAGCAATATTTATTTATTTTTTTTAACTATGTTAGTGTAACAAGGAATAAACCAAATTATAAAAACGAAATCAATGTTTCGTGAAAATAAATACTGTACTATTCATGCATATAGTTAAATAACATGACAGCACGAACACAATTCTATACCGTATAATGCATATTACATCTTTCTTTTATACAATACGTGTGTAGTGTGTCAAATAGATAAGATTTAATAACAGGATTTAAAGACGATTACTATCTTGTCAAAATAATATAATATAAATAAGATAAAAATATCCATAACACATGTAGATGACGTATTTAAATAATAAAATGCATAATTTTTTATAAATTATTTCTTTCACACCCCTCAAAATTAAACTAAGCTTTAATATTAAATTTTATTTGTAGATCTTTCCAAATTAAAAACCGATTAAATGTCCGTTAACAGAAGAATTCTTAATGACATCATTACTCAACAAATTATAATTTATTTATAATAACAACATATATAACTGGATTTAAAACAAGACGATTTTTGATAACCATAAGAAGGTTAATTATACTAAAATAGCAATCCCCGCCGATTTCGCCCGCGTTATATCCACTTCAAAAAATTGGAAATAATTATTTAGTAATTATGTGTGGGTTATTACTCAAAAGTTATAGTTATTCACAACCAACCAGATAAATTAAAATGTTTAAATAAAAGATGCGTTCCAAAAATCGGATTTTTAATGAAATCAGGTTGAAGTTTTTTATGAATTACTTTCTCCAGGTACAAGAAAGTCCAGTAGTTTCGTAATTCCATTATTTGGGATCACAACGGTTACGTATCATAACAAGACCGGTACACAGGAAAGAGACCAGATTTAAAATTTTATAAAATAATGGCCGAACCGGTTTTATTATATGGTTCAAAGATCTGGGTATCTAGAACAAAGTATACGAGCAGAATTCAAGCATCAGAAATCTGGAATATGAGATCTGTAAGATGGTTTCACGAGACTGGATAGGTTAGACAAGACTGGAATAGTTAGAATTTTGATAACGAAAGATGATTAGTGTATCTGGAGAGGATGCCAGAGGAAAGAATAGCAAAGAATGTATGAAAATTCAAACATACAGGCCGATGAAAAATGGGAAGACTAAGGAAGCGCTGATGACACGTTGAGATATTTCTCTTTTGAGATCGGAACAGGCGATTCGCTTATACCCTGAAGGACGCAGAAGAAGATGGATGAAATCCGTTTTATAAATCTCGCTAACTTTTATTTATTTTACCGATCGATTTAATACAAATTTAAAGTTTTGATACAGTTGAACTAATTTCAATATTCTCTGAAAATATATTTTAATATTTCCTTTATTTGACTATTTAATTTCGTTGAGATATTACAGTAAGGCTATAAAACCAGAAAAATAATAAAATACACCTATACTTCACGTAATTCTTGGAGAAAACTGTTCTTATCTCTTACTATAACAAGACCGGTATAACGGACCTTTTTTTCTTTTTCCTGTTTAGCCTCCAGTAATTACTGTTCAGATAATAATTGAGAGGATGATATGTATGAGTGTAAATTAAGTGTAGTCTTGTACAGTCTCAGTTCGACCATTCCTGAGATGTGTGGTTAATTGAAACCCAACCACCAAAGAACACCGGTATCCACGATTTACTATTCGAATGTGCGTAAAAATAACTGACTTTACTAGGACTTGATCACTGGAACTCTCGACTTCCAAATCAGCTGATTTGAGAAGACGCGTTCACCACTAGACCAACCCGGTGGGTTGACTTATTTTTTCTACTGCAATGCAACATTTTCTCGCTTATAATGACGGACGGAAGTAACTCGTCAGTAACGCAGTATATCTACACTGTAGCTACAGAAACATGTTGACGGTTAAAATGAGTCACCTTTTCCTTTTTATCTGCGTATGTACTATATCTTCTTCCTGTACCAGATTATTGTAAACTGAAGCAGTTACATTCAGTTGTTATTAATCTTTTACTGGGAGCGTTGCGTTATCATATCGTGCGGGTACAATATTTTATTTTACGTATCCTGTGTAATTCATTCAACAGTGATTTAATTATGACTTCGCGAAAAACATTCTTGATAGAGGAAAAGGCGCGCATTATCAGGCGGTTAGATGTTGAAACTAATCAGGACATCCCCCAAGAATTAGGCGTAGGTCATTCGACAATATCGGTAATATGGAAGGTCCGTGAAAAAATGTTGTAACAAATTGTTTGAAATCAAAAAAAATTACGTCCTAGTCTACATAATGATGTAGACCAAACGCTGTTAAAATGGTTTAAATACCAGAGGGCTAGTGATATCCCTATTACCGGCCCTATATTGCACACAAAGGCGAACGATTTTCTGAAAATTTTGGTAACCACGTGATTTTGAACGAACCTTCAAAAACTGTAATACAACACGAAATGTTCGAAACAAATCAATTAACCGATCCTTTGCACAAAAAAATAATTTTTACAATTTTTCTTTTACTCTACCGATTTGTATTTATTATTGCGTATTTTTGTTATTATTTTATTGCGGTAATAAGTTATTATTATTGTTATACTGTATTACAATACCCGTTTAGATGGCATATTAAAGTAGTATCACTACCTAAATATCGGTTATCGTGACTATCGGTTATAATGGTCTAAAATAGTTGGTCCCTTGGACGTCACTATAAACGATATTTACTGATGTAATATCAAAAGCGACTACAAACAAAAATCACGGCTTTTTTTCTCCCTAAGGATACCAGCTTTTTTTCGCGAACACTAGAAGAAAAATTCAATTATAAACCCCAAAAGGGTTTTGAATTTTCTCAAATTTTTAATCTAAAGGAATCAAAAATACTAAAATATATAAATATTCTAACATTTAAAAAGATTTATTCAAAAGTATTTTAATTGTATACATTGAAAAGGATCATTTGATCTGCATAAATAATGAATTATTATTTCGTCATGTATTATTTTTAAATAATGATTATACTATACAGATGTGTCATTAGAAAAAAAAATGTGTTCAATTTTTGATATCAAAAATTCAGTGATACTAAAATATACATCATTTAAATAAAATATCCAAAAAAAAACTTTTTTAGACGTGAAGGATTAAATATAAAATCAATTCCTCCCAAAATTAAAATATAACCTGTACGATAATTTTGTAAATTAAATGGAGCGTACGAAACATAATTTAATTTAAACACACCTTTATCAGGTTTCCTTTTTTTAGTACTAATCCTATTTAATTTTGACCTCATTTATTATGGTATAACTTATAAAAGCTAGAAGCTACTCGGTTAACGATATCTTACGGATTAGTTTTACAAATCTCTCAAATACGTCACATAATATATTTTGCGTTATTACTCATTGTGTAACTAATTTCGGTATTTCATCTTATTGAATTTTTTAAAAGCATACACAAAAATATTTCTGATCATAAATTATAAAAAAAAAAAAAAAAACAGCTGGCAACGATGTTACTGAATATCCTCGGCGTTCAGGAATAGAACTAAAAATGTTATCTGTCCTCATTTGATAAAATTGAAAATTATTATTACCCATATTCACTTATTTGTTTTATCATTCATTTTTTTAATAAAAGAAAATTAATAATTAAAAAAAAAATGGAATGAGAAGTTAAAACTTATCACAAAAAAAATACTATTCTACGTTACGGTATTTTAAGATACCATAAAACATAATTTAAAAGAAACTTAAGAATCTATATATATATATATATATATATATATATATATATATATATATATATAACATTTTTTTCCTTATTATCATGAAGAAAAAAAAACAACCAAATTTTATTTCACAAAGTCATTTTCGGAATTTTTCATTTCTCAATTACGGTACGTTTTATTTATTCATCTCAAAAAAGGAAAATCACGAAGAAAATAATAGGTAACGAATAATTATTTACCAGGTAGACGTAATATACTGCTGATAGCGTTAATATAACTCCCATTAATGATAAAGCTAGTATTTCTGGGTATTTTATTTGATGACAAGTTCTCGCGAGATGATTAAATTGATTTCGTTTGTAACAAAATCAAGCCTTACTTAAAACGCTAAGCTTGTAATCGTTACTAAATGACGTCTAAATATAGTCTCGTATAAAGTTTAATGTTATCTCTTGGATTTCTCTCAAAAAATAAGAGAAAATATTATTATAAAAAGATAAGAATTGTAGACATGTAGTGTCTACATCAGATGTTTTGTATTTAACTAACTAAGATAGACTTCTAAAGATATAATTTTTTATTTTTATAATCTATCTTAGATTGACGTGAGATTTTATGTACCGATCAGATTAAAGATTTATTTATTTATTTATTAGCCAATTAATAAAACATATTTATAAATTCCAGTTAGATTAAAATGAAAAAGTAGTAAAAAAAAAGTACGGTTCTTCCTTTTTTAAGTTACATACATCCAACAGAAAAGCAGTAGGAAAAAGTATATTATAATAAATGGATGTTAAAGATTCAAACTCAATTGAAAAGGTACGAGAGAGTATACCGATTTGTTTATACCTATATTTCAATCTACGGTACGGAAAAAGTAAAATGTGAATTATCTACTAGAAATTATTCGCAAATTTTATTATTTTATGTTAACAGAAAACATCTCTATATTCTTGACGTTATACTTTACTTTAGTTGATAAAGTGTTTTTTAAAACGCTGTAAAACTTGAAAAAAAAAACAAAAAAAAAACACTGTATTATGGGGAAAACATGCATAAGTGACAAATATCCGCATATTTATTTGTTATCAGTAAACAGCAATAAATAGTTATATCAAAACAATATTGATAAGAAATACAACTTTTAGAAATAAAAACGTTTTTATTATACATTACATAATTTAAAAATTAAGAATACTCTGTTTTTTTCCAATTAATTCGCGGTTTAAGATAAAATTAATATACTTTACGTAATATTTAGCTTACACACTTACACACACACACATTTGATTTATTGATACACAGATTTATTTGATTTTACGTAATACAGAGGATTTATTTACATGAAAGTGAGTTCTGTATTTCAAAAACTACCGTTGAAATTATTCAATACAACAAATAACTGATCGAGAAGAAGATATATGTATCAACGTGTGTTAAAATTATTAGCATAATATGTAAAATATGGTAGGAACACAATTTTAACTATTACTAGCCGATCAGGGCTCTCGCTTTGTCTGTCCTTCTCGTCTAGCCAGGGAGCTCTCTCTTTTTTTGTTTAGCCTTCTTCAGAGGAAGAATGAGAATGATATGTATGTCGACCATTTCTGAGATGTGTGGTTAATTGAAACCTAACCACCGAAGAACACCGGTATCCACGATCTAGTATTCAAATCCATATAAAAGTAATTGCATTTACTAGGATTTGAACCTTAGAACAGTCGACTTCGAAATCAGCTGATTTTCGATGACGATTTGCGGGATCCAGGGGGCCGAGGTCCCTGGATTTCCACGGTGATCAGTATCCTCATATGAGAATACTGTTAAATAACAATTAAAGCCTGTTCAATTTATTAAAAAAAAACTATCAGTGTATTGTAATTACTTCATAGAAACAGTTTAGTCAAAACAGGATTCGAAAGTTTAAGTTATCTAAATGCAGGTTTCAGAATAGCCATCTTAAAAATATCGGGTGTTTAAAAAAGGACGCAACCCTAAGATTAAGAAGGCACAAGTCACGCATACGTAAATTTTATTTCTCCTATATGTCAGTTGGCAACACTGCACTCAAGGTTAGCGGCTTATAACAGTTGAAATGTCCTTATGCACTAGTGTTATACCGGAATACATTTATCTCTATTGTGTTAACTATGTCGTCTTCCAAGGACGAATGTGTGTTAATTATTGAGGCTTATTGCACGTATAAATCTTACCAAGTGAAAGGCGCGTTTTGGATAAAATTTCCCGAACTCAAGGTTCCTAATAAATCGAAAATATCCCGTTTGATTAATAGATTTCGTAAAACCGGGAGTTCAATGATCGGAAAAGCACAGGTCGATCGTCACTGTTAACAGTAGAAGTTCCGTAAAACGTAAAAGAACGTCTGATTCGCCGGCCCAGAAAGTTATCTTCAGAGGCCGGGGTTTCACTATTTACAGCTTTCAGGTCTACTAAAAAATTATAATCGTATCAGTGTCGTTCAAGAATTGAAAGAAGTCCACGGAAAACGTTTATTAGTACCATCGTCGGTTTCGTTTTCTTGTTGATAACAAAGGTATTGAAATTTTGGATCGTATTTATTTCAACGACGAGTCACGGTTTCATTCGGATGGCTACATTAACAGCCAAAATGCCGAATATGAAGCGTTGAAAATCCTCACGCGTTTCACGAACGACCATTATACGCACGTATAATTGTAAATGGTGTGCGATCTCCCGGCGTTGTGTCAATATTTTTTGATAAATATGTAGACGGTGTGGTTTATCGTAACTTAATCGAACAGTTTACGGCCAGGTTAGATTTATACGAACGAGAATGTCGGTTCCAAGCAGGATAAAGCAACGCGTCATACCGCTAATGAAACGCCGAATGTGTTACGGGAATTTTTTGAACGTCGTTTAATATTAAAATATTTGTGACCACCAAGATTCCCAGATCTTACACTAGAAGACCGTTTGGGAGGTATTTAAAAAGTGTGGTTTTTAAAAACAATCCTCATACTCATACGCTTGACCAGGGGTTGGCAACCTGCGGCTCGCGAGCCACATACGGCTCTTAGGATGTGAAGCTGCGGCTCTTTAGTTCCATACGCAAATATTATTTATTTTATAAAAAAAAAAAAAACATTTAAAAATCGTTCTGAATCGATTAACGAGGATTAGGCACCGATTCTATCTCTTTGCCACTTGTACTCGCTTTTCACCGCACCCCTCCCTCGTGACACGCGTCGTCACTGTCGTCAGTCCGTCAGAAGCTCTCGAATGACGCCGTAGTCGGATGTTTCTATGTAGGTTTTAATTCGCTTTCGACGCAAGACAATTTGGCGTCTTCACCAGTGCTTTGGCTGTGACGTATAGTTTGTTATATCACGTAAAAGAGTTAGAAGCGAATTATCTTCTCAAAGTTATTTATGTACAATTATATAATAATAATAATAAAAAAACCGAAGTAAAGATAGGTAACATAAAATATAATTGTAAAATACATATTATAAATATTTTTTCCAAATAAGATACCTAACTACTCTTTTGAAGTCAGTAAGAATTGTCAAAAAAGAAACAAAGTACTACTGTTGGATATTACCGCGAAAGTGTTTTTATTAAAATATATATTTAATAAATTACCTATTTTATTATTTATCTATTTTATAGCTTTTATTATTTAAAAATTAGCGTTATAATAATAATTATAAGTGTAAGTACCTATAAATTGTTATTTAATAAACCTAGTTTCAAAAAAATTTTGTGGCTCTTTAAAAACTTTGAAATTTTGTAAATTGTAATTTTTGACTCTTCTGACTCAAAAGGTTGCCGACCCCTGCGCTTGACGAATTGATAGAAAGTGAGATTTTAAACATTACGAAAAGCGGCTACAAATGTTATGAAACGTGTACGAACGTGCATCGGGATCACAGGAAATCATTTTGAACATCTCTTGTAAAGTTATTAAAGGTAATTTGAATATTATAGTATTTTATTAACATTAATATTTTTGTAATAAATTCACGTCATTAAATGCGTCCTTTTTGAAACACTTGTTAGTAGCTTTATTGTTTACCCGTCCTTTGTACGATTAAAAAAAATATTTTCGACAGTTCTTAGCGTTACCCCGACATACACCTCGAGGAAGTGATAATTCATTTTTAATTTTTTAATCAAATAACCGGAGGCAAGTGCAGCCAATCGCTTCGCAAACACATTAACAGCGGCAACGGTTGTATTGGTTGAGCCTGCGCCGTACATCGTCGCGCGTTTAAACCTACTTTACTGATAACCGAAAGACAAAAAAAGACCCCTTTTTTATAGAAAATTTAATTTCAAACACTGCAAATGGTCTCCGAATTCGATGTGATCAACGGTTTGATCATAATAAAGTTGAATGTCGGACAAGGAATATAAGCCGGTTATTATCGAAAACAATTAAAACGGCCACCATTTTGCAACGGTAATAACATTACGTTCTATCCCGGTATAAAAATTTTGTTCATGCTAAATTTCAGCTCAATCGGTTGATTAGTTTTTGCGTGAAAGGGTAACCCAGTTATCCGACTTACAGAAACCGTTAGATTTGCATACAAAAATATATCATATTAAGAAGAAAAAGTTTATCGAAAATAAATCTATACGGAGGTTTCATAATCAAAGTTTTACGGGGTTTTGAATGTAAGCTGACATATCTCACAGCTATTTTAAATGTTTAAACAGTTTCGATATTCCATGGAATTATTGCTGGTACTGGATCTCATATGAATTACTTTCATAATTTAAACTATCGGTTTTCCAGCCGTCAATTACGGTTATAATTTTTCATGACTACGACTACTGCGGTCTCCCGTGAAATCGTTTATATTATTTGTTTCCATATCCTCAACATCCCAGTACTTGTTTCAAAATTATCAATACATAATTCGTATGTTTTATCAGATTGTTCGTTAGGATTAATCTACTCAAGATATACAGGGTCATTCACGGGAACGGGATGTTTTTGAAGTGCGTTGTACTCGGGAGTTCGTGGTAGGAGGGGCACGTGGCTGGTGTCTGACGTTTCCTTTGTTCATGGCATTTACATTTTAGTCGTTGAGACGGAGCCGTGGACGCTAGACCAACGCCTGTACGCGTATGACAGTTTTGTGCGAAATGACGAATCCGTAACTGCTGTTCAGCGAGATTTCCGCCGTCAGTTTAATATCCATCGTAACGCAAGTGTCCCTTCTCGTAACACAATATTGCGATGGGTAAACAACCTTCGAACAAGCGGTTTAATATTGAAGAAAAAACCACCGGATCCCCGAGGAACTGCTAGCACTCCGGAGAACATCGAACGAGTAAGGGAAGCCATTGTCAGAAGCCCACGCCGCTCTATTCAGAGGCATTCAGCAGCGCTTCAAATGAGCACAAGTACGGTAAGACGAATTCTGCATTCAGACCTGCATTTCCATCCTTACAAGACAGCCGTCGAGCAGCAGTTAAACGAGCAAGATTTCACGCAGCGATTACAATTTTGTCGACAAATGCTTACCGTTTTTGAAGAAAATGAAAATTTGTTATTGTTAATAAGTAACGAAGCCCGTTTTCATCTGAATGGCTTCGCCAACAAACAGAATTGCCGGTATCGGGCAGAAAGAAACCCACATCAGCTTCACGAGAGACCACTTCGTAGCCCAAAGGTGACTGTCTGGTGTGCAATAAGAAAGGTCGGTGTTATTGGACCGTATTTTTTTGAAGAAAATGACGCCTGCCGTAACTGTAACAGCTGATCGTTACATTGCGATGTTGAATACGTTTTTCATCCCTGAGTTACGAACCGGGGAATCGATTTTCAAAATGTGTTATTCCAGCAGGATGGAGCTACAGCGCACACAGCGAGAGTAACGATGGCTGTTCTCCGTAACTTGTTTCCGGGACGGATCGTTTCCAGATTCGGCGACATTCCTTGGCTCCCTCGGTCCCTCGACTTGAGTAGATGTGATTTTTTTCTGTGGGGGTTTCTGAAATCGCGTGTGTACGGCAATAAAGCGTGTACATTGGAGGACCTAAAGATCGCAATTCGTCATCCGCATTAATGTAGACATGCTGCAAAGAATCGAGGCCAGTTACCGTGAAAGGCTACAACAATGTATTGCCCAAAATGGACATCACTTGCCGGACATAATTTTTCGTTCATGAGTAAGTAACAAATGCTTTGTTTTAACAAGTGTTTCAGTTCCAATAAAACTTTTTTAAAGTAAATATTCAATTTTTTATGATTATTTTAAAAACATCCGGTTCCCGGGAATGACCTGTATATATATATATATATATATACACACACACATTTAAATTTTGGTAGCGAAGCTATCTGTGTATTATAAATAAAATTAAAAGTGCGACAGTAAATAACCGATAAGATCAGTTTCTTTTAATGAGTTATCTTTGCGTTCGGACTTTCAAACAACAAAAGAGCGGTTTTGTTTTAATAGTTTTGTTTATTTGAATTTAGTCTCGTTAACAAGATTTATATTCGTTAACTGTTTATACGGATAATGTATGAACGATGTAGTTAGTTTATTTTAACTAATTAAATATATAAAACAACAATTTACGTGGTTTTATAACTTATCGTCAATTATTTTAATTTGAAATATTTTTCACTGGATCCACCTACCCATACTTGACCAAAAAGTAAACACGTCACAAAAAAAACCCTCTCTCCTTTCTTCAAAACTATTTTTAATTGTTACTTCTCTAGAAAAACTTTAATTATTACGAAGGGAAAATTTAAAAAATTGATGTGGACACCACATGACGTCCTTGTACGCCTATTAAATTACATATACACTTAAGTACATAAAATTTTATTTCACTAATAACTTCTTATTTTTTCCCTTTACTGTTATTGAATATATTATTATTTATTGTAATTTTTTTTTACAATCAAAGATTAATAATTATTAATAAATCAATATATTTAAATTAAAAAAAAAATAGAAGAGGAGATGAAGTAGGATTCGAACCTATGTGTCTTCCCTTGTAAGATCCAAATATTTCATTAATTAAAATTTTATTTGTCTATAACTCTGGAACCAATGAAAATAAGTACCACTTATGATATAACGTTGAAAACCTCTCAATTGAAGGCTTATTACTGCAGTTAAGAAAAAGTCCAAAATCCAAACTTTTTTCATTTTAGACTTTTTTGGATCGATCTTTTGCAGTCGATTTGCAATCAAAAGGTGAGAAAATAATCCTAAATCCAAAATTTCAACATACTACGGCTAATCGTTTTTGAGTTATGCGAGATATAAACATACAGACGTCACGCCGGAACTAGTAAAAATAGATTCAGGGATGGTCAAAATATTTCCGTTGAAATCTGATAACCGAACTTTTTCGCGATTACAATACTTCCTTTACTTCGTACAAGGAAGAAAAAAATGAAAATACATAAAACGTTTGTTAAATTTTAAACCGGATTTCCATCTCCCATGTTACTTGAACAGTTTTTTTTGTAATTTACTTAGTGCGTGCGGATGAATTTTAGTAAAAGATTATAGGGCAAAAATTACGTTATATTAGGAATTTTTACTACGTTATATACAGAATGTATCACACGAAGTTCTCCCGAGACTGTCATAACCTATTCTATTGGTGAAAATAGTGGAAAAAGTTCATATAAACATAGGTCATAAACGCTTCGTTTGCGAGTTACGACTAGTAAAATATTTCGCTCAGATTTAATCTACCCCGGTGAAATGAGGTCGTACTGAAATTTTTAGAACGTTAATTAAAGGACAGAATTAGTGATTTTTTCAATATTTTTGGGCTGAAAAATCAAAACAAAAAGATCACAGGACCGTATCTGTAATATTTTTTTTGTTGAGAAATCTAGGGTGAAATCCATCAGTCTTGCTGATAGAAATAGCGTCCATCTTGGTCATCGTCGTTTAACTGAGAAATTAAAAAAATTTGAAGCGCTGCAGATAAATAATGCCATCTACGATTACCTCGTCAAAGAACGGGCCGTAAAATTTTTGTTTGCGTATAGCACAACAAGCATTGACCTTAAGGTTACCACGAATGTGGTGGAAAGTTACATGAGGGTTTTTGCTAGCCCATATTCGGCAGTTTAGGAAAATTACACATTGCCTAAAACTGTATCATTGTCTGCAATTCTACCCAACATTTCCACACAAAACTGCAGCCGAGGAACTTTGTCGTCATTTGTAATATATTTAACTATGGTTAATTTGTATGGTTTCAAATGCAAACGTTTACGTAATACGCGCCAAAAAGTCGTTTGTAGAATGCCAGTCTTAGGTGATGCACGGCGAATTGATTTCTTCTGATTACGTACAAAACTTACTCTGAATTGTTCCACAGCAGCTTCAGGGATACGTGGGCGTCCTGGTGAATTTGTAAATTTAACAGAACAACCTGTCTCAACGGTTTGATATCAAAAGTAAATTGTTCGCCTATTAAGAGGCTCCCCATCGTACACTCTACGAAAAATTACGTTGAACTGCAGTTGCTGACCGCAAATCGTAAAACAAAAACACACAGCGAGCACGTTCCGCACCACTAAATTATCCATTTTTAACAACAACGATGGTCAAATTCGGTAATAATGAATTACGCGAGTCAAAAATTGATGTGTTTTGCTATGAAATGAGACCTTAACCGAATCTGTAAGTTATCTAAATAAATTTTTACATGCTTTTAAAGTCGTGAAATGCTTTTTGAATCATCCGGTATAATTACTAATTTATTAGGGAATAATAAATTCATTTGTACAAACGTACAACTTTGGGGAAGAAAAAACAAGTGAGAAAAACAACTATAATTTAGTTACTGATTGTAAGTTCTTTACAGGATTGAAAGAAGACACAAAATAAAGACGAGGAAAACAAAGAAAGTTAAAAAAAATAAAATATTATACATAGAGGCAAGTAAAAAATTAATAGAGTTCATCAAATAAGAAATGAAGAGGTTTTAAAAATAAAGATAAATATGTGTGTAGTAGAATCTAATAAAAAAAAAATTCAATGAAGAGGGATGGAGAATACCATCCTAATGTTCATAAAAACATTATCGTACTGTAGAGTTAAATGGACAATTTACCTTCTCTTTTTATCGTTGAATAGTTACACATAATTTCATCCTTTTTCATTCAACACAGTGTTGCCGTCTTGTGCAATACTACAAATCTTTGTGAAGAAAAGACGAAATCTTATTTTTAAAAAAAATCACATACCTGATCTAATTTATTGTTAAAAAAAAAAAGAAGCAAACGAAAGACCAGGAACCTAACCCTCTTATTAACTAGTGAACAAATAAATACTTATTATAAATAACGCATGGTTTTACGTAATACAATGAAGGTAGAAATATTATTATTTAAAATTACAAAAAAATATCCAAAAATGCACAAAAAAAAGGTGACGACAAATTTGTTATAATTTTTTGGTATTGATTATTTATTCTTATAGAGTGAAAAATAATAATACGTGAGAAAAGTTTAAAAAAAAATTCCGAAAACCTATATTTTTTCTTAACTTTTTTGCTGCTCCCCAAATCCAAAATCACCTCCCAAGAAAATTTTTTGATATGTCTACCTTTGCAATGTTAAAAGGAAGAAACTAAAAAAAATCCACTGAAAAATGTACAATTAAAAAAAAGTTACAAATTTCTTTTTTTTTTTGTGGAAGTGAATTATAATGAAATTTTATTGTAATATTATTATTTCAAGTTTAAATAATCTAAAAAAAAATCAATATTTTTAAACTTTGATCGGCTGTGCCACCCCCAAAGTATTTTTTTTTTTTTTTTTGGGGGGCTTAATTATATTACTATTATGGTTAGGAAGACACAAAAAAATCCGTTAAAAAATATGCCATAAATGAAAAAAAAAATAGCTTTTTTCGATTTTTTGGAATGGAAGAGAGAATCTGGGGGGAAATATATTTTTTTAGACGATAAGATAAGCACGTACGCATATAATAAGCTTAATATAAACGAGGTTATATTTACAAAATTTTGAGAAAATTGACCCCAAACATTTATTAACAAATTGTTACACCCACGAGTCTTCCTGTCAGATTTCATCAAAATTGGTTTATCTAATCAAAAGTGATTAAGCTTCAAACACGCCAACACATGCATGTACATACGTATGTACGAACATTGACCCATAATAATTTTTTTTTTGGGGGGAGTCCCTTGGTCATGAAATGTCGAGAAATAAAAAAACTCATACCCCATTTTTTGATTGATTACATTATTTTCATTCATGCAATATATCTCTAGAGCTATGATGCCAGGAAAGTCAAATCGAAATTAACGTAGTAAAAATATCTTTATTTCGGAAAAATCAAAAAAGGTTTATTTTTGGCACTAAAAAAAACCCCCAACAAACGAAGAAAAGATCACATTACCAGCAGTCAGGCCAGAGGGCTCTGCCCCCTGGATTCCCACTGTGTTGGGAACACTGTTCACTGTGATTCAGTGAATAGAAATTTCTTCAGAGAAACATTTTAGTCAGCACACAGGTCTCAAAATTCTGAATGATCTGAGGTATGCCGGTTTTAGAATAGTCAGCCCCATTCTAAAAATAGTAGTTATAGCTGGTTACCCGTCCATCGTAAGGGTAAAATGTATTTTGCACGGTTACCCGACAAACATTAAGAGAAAGTGACGATATTCCAGCCTGGTGGATCCTACTAAGGGGATATGAGGCGGGCGCAAAGTAAGATCCAACTGTCGGGCCGAGACGCGGAGGCCCGTTAGAGTCCGTTAGGATACTCCCCTGGGTTGTGTTATACTTAATTGCAGGATCCGGCCCAGGGGAGAACGTGAAAAAAAAAATACTTCAAGAAGTCTCTTAATTCGACTTGACCAGCGGTTTGGCCATAGTAAAGTTGAATAACAAGTTACAATTCGGTTGTTACCACAAGCCATTATTCGTTCGTTAAGCTCTTTTTATTGTTTAATCTGCCATACATCCTGTATATCAATGGCTATTCATTGGTTGAATAAGTGTAAGCGTGTCGGGAGTTTTACAGATATTAGAGGTGTGGTCGCGTTCTGAAAATATGCTGTTTTCAGAACATCAAATCACAAAAATAGCCCTTCTTTAAAACTGGAAACCTTTATGGCCCATTTATACTGTTAGTTAACGTATCTATTACAGTCCACGCTTTAATCTTTTAGTTGAGTTATAATTTATTTAAAGTAAGCCGTATTCTGTAAAAATTATTTCTCACAAAACTGATGATTTTAACGTGAAATCAGTTCTTCAGTCTAACTACCAATTAATACCGTAAAATAATCAATAAATTTGTTCTCAACGTCCGAAATTTATCATAAAGATTTCGAAATGCATAGTCTATGAATTAAGCTTTCTTTCTTTTTCTGTTTAGCCTCCGGAACCACCGTCAGGTATTACTTCAGAGGATGATATGTATGAATGTAAATGAACTGTAGTCTTGCACAGTCTCAGTCAACCGTTCCTAAGATGTATGGTCAATTGAAACCCGACCAAAAAACATCGGTATACACGATGTAACCCACCAGGTTGATCTAGTGGTGAATGCGTTTTCCCAAATCAGCTGATTTGGAAGTCGAGAGTTCCAGCGTTCAAGTCGTAGTAAAGCCAGTTATTTTTACACGGATTTGAATACTAGATCGTGGCTACCGGTGTTCTTTGGTGGTTTGGTTTCAATTAAACTCATCTCAGGAATGGTCGAACTGAGACTGTGCAAGACTACACTTCATTTACACTTATACATATCTGTTTTCAATCAATTTTAGAAGTCTTTCTAAAATTTCTTTGTAGAAATATTGGTCAACTGTTTGTCCAGGAGGCACCCACTCTTTATGAACAATTCCCTTGGAATCGAAGAAGCACACAAGCGTGCATTTCACTTTTGACTTTGACATGCGAGCTTTTTTTGGTCTGGGTGATCCCTTTGAGCACCATTGCGAACTTTGGCGTTTTGTCTCTGGATCGTATTGAAAAAAACCAACCTTCATCACCAGCGATAACACGGCTCAACAAATCTGGATTGATTTCCGTTTGCTCTAGCAGATCGGCTGCCACATTTTTCCGTGTTTCTCGCTGTTGTTGTGTGAAATTTTTGGGGACTATTTTTGCACAAATCTTTCTCATACCAAGATTTTCAGTTAATATTAGACGAACCGTTTCTCGATCGATGTTGAGTTCTTCTGCAATCATTTTCAAGGATAATCTTCGATCAGATCGTACGATTTCACGGACCCTGGTCAAGTTGACATCTGTCCGTGAGGTTGATGGTCGTCCACTGCGGTCTTCATCTTCAACATTCGTTCTGCCTTCACTAAAAATTTTATGCCGCCGAAAAACTTGAGCTCTTGACATAACCTCTCCAAAAGCCTTCTGAAGCTTACCATAAGTTGTCGTCGCGTTTTCACCCGATTTAACGCAAAAAGAAATGGCATACTGTTGCGAAATATTTTGCGGTTTCATTTTTGTGAAGAGAGGCACAAACACGTGTTCACTTATTACAGTACAACTCACGACTGAGTAGTTGCATCAATGTGCCGCTTGGACTAGAAGTAGCTTATAGACCAAGGTCAAAGATGGTGTGCCTACGCAAGCTGCAGGGTTGCCACATCTTGCAAAGAAAAATCAGTCTCATTACTTTATTGTCGCACCTCGTATACCCAACTACGTAAATTTTCTTGCAATCGTGTCGCATCATTTTTTAAGTGTTATTTAAGTATTAAAAACACAATTCAATTTTAAGAGTGATTTTTTAAAAAGATATACAGAATGAACATAAATTGTTGGCGCGCGTTGTTTTTTTCCAAACATTAGTACAAGTAATAAAGTTACTGATGATGACCTTAAATGAACTTGCCGGCGCGTGTAACGACAGGAGGGATCGTCAGTTACCGTGCAGGAGAAAGTAATGTGCGTACTATGTCTCATGAAAACAGATCTGTTATTATTGATCGTATACGTTTTCCGTTTAGAGTACGGCCGTGATCGTCCTAATAAAAAGTTAGTACAGCGGTTTAAAATACTGAAAATAGTAAACAAAAAATATGCTGGAAGATATCCCATCTACGAGGAAGATATGGATCGAGTAAGAGAAACTTTTCAGAGAAGTCCGGGTAAATCGACTCGTCGTGCGAGTTTAGAAGTGGGAATACCGCAACCGAAAATCGTAAAGGTCCTACATAACCGTGCGTACAATTTAAGATGACGATAAACAACGCCGTTACAATTTTTCCGCGGGCATTCTTAATAAAATGAACGAAGATAATACGATTTTAGAAAAAGTAATCTTCACTCACGAAACTACCTCTCTTATTCTGTTCATTAACCGTTAAATATCGGATTTAGGATAGCGAGAACTCCCATGTCGTTCGAGAAACAAACGTGATAGCACGAAAATTAACCTTTGGTGTACGTTGACTGCTTATGAAGCGATCGAACCATTCTTTTTCGCCGAGCCAACTGTTACTAGCGCTAGTTATCTAGACGTGTTACAGGAGTATGAAGTACCGCAAATTGAACATCGGCAACCCGACATTTACTTCCAACAAGATGGTGTACCACCACCGTACCGGGATTTACTTTTTAGAGACCGTCTACATGAACAATTTCCTCGATATTAGATTGACTCCGATGGACCGCTTTCTTGGTCACCTCAATCTTCTGACGTCATGTCATTCGATTTCTTTCTTTGGGGATTTGTCGAAAACAAACCCGAAGGTTGTCAACATCAATGAGACGGTGTAATTCACGGAATATATCGAGACATTCTTCGTAATTTTTTTGTGGGCGAAATATTACAAAAGCTTCGTAATTAATTGAACCGAGACATTTATAATTATTAATTTAATGTTAATAAAGTAAGAAAATATTGAAGATACACGAGTTTTATTTACTTTTATCTCTTACTTACGAATAGTCATACTTTTACTTAAGGTAGGGCGCCATGGGGAATGTAGGGAACCACTAGTCTAGTCATATTAGAAGACACAATAGGTGCTCATGTAGAACTTGTTTGAAGTTAATAAGTGTTGTAAACAAAACCGTTTGAAGTGTCCTGTTTAACAATAAAGCATGCATATAAGTACACTGCTTTGTTATTTTATTATTAAGACCTAAAATGCGCTGAATAATTTATAATCACCATATATATATATATATGATAAGATGCCAACATTTTTTATTTAATACTTTACAAACGATCAGTTATAGAACTAACGACTATTCAAATTCGTTTAAAGCTACAATATAATCGGTTTACGAAAATTTTAATGTCGTTGGTCTGATATTAGATATGGTATTTTTATTGGATTAACGGACGATTGTAAGGCTTATATGTATTAAAAGACCAGTAAGCTCCTTAGCCCTTCGGTGGACTGTTTATGCTACCAGTAGGGGAAATTGGAGGGTCTGTATTAAGAAAGAAAAGAACTTTCAATCCTTTAGGGATGTAAAGAATTTCATCAAATTCTTATATATTTTCTTTTTTTTACACAAACCGTATATACTTGCCAATTATTAAAGCCGTTTCTTTGTTACTGAATCGGAGGGTAGGACCTGAAAGCGGAGAAAGGTCAAGGTTAAAAGATTTGCCACATTGGAATCTTTTTTTTTTTTAGTCAATGCAAGAGTACTTCAGTAATCACAAAAATTACACCTTTGAAGCTCATCAGGTAAAGTTTAAATAAAAAAAATCATAATCACACCCTATTGTATACGTAAAAAAGAAATGATGAGATTAAGCAACGTTAATATATATATATATATATATATATATATATATATATATATATATATATATATATATATATATAAAAACAAAATTAACTGCAATCTCGGCATTCCGTTTCTTTATACTGCAATATTTATATTTTTTAGTTTGGATTAACAAATAAATAAAAAAATTTAATGGAGGTCTAGATAACGGCTAAGCTCAGTTAGTTACTTCAACATTCCATATAATTTCGGGAATGGAAAAAAGTTTTCCATAAAAGAACTTAAACCTTACCTAAGACTGCTTTTAAATATTTTGGAAAAAAACTTTTTAAAAATATATTATAGTCGATCAAAATAAAATTCCTGATTAAGGGTTTGTTGTTTCCGTCCTGGGTAAAGATAATCCTATATCTGGAGAACGGTAACCGCGGGACGGCCTTCTATTATTAAGACGGATATCGGATCTATCATTAAAAAAAACCAGATTATTAACTTCTTTTCGTTTATCTTTAATTTTTTTCTTGAGTTTCGGCTAGATATCTAGGCTATTACGACGGATACACAGTTTTTTCGATACTTTATATTTGCACGGTTCAGTGAGGGAACGGTACTTCCTACGTTCTTGTCTGGACACTATACGTAAGTCGTCCAAAAAAAACCTTTTGCGCATCGTATGCGCGCATCTTCACTCACAACAACGGGTCAAGGCCAGCTGATCTCAGTTGTTCCGCTAGCGGTGTACGAAATTTCGTTAACTACTGTGACATAGTGATTTTGGGTAACTACAATGAATAAGAAATTCAAAATTCCTTGAGGTACGATCGGAGATACTTTTTTTGAATACGCAAGGTGTTTGTTCTGGGGAAATTAATCGATAAATTACTAACGTATATAGTGACAGAATAATGAATGAAGGAAATTATTTTGTTTATTTACGGCAGGGAGAACATCTGTTCATGACGAGCAACGCTCAGGACGTTCTCATTATTGAACAGGTGAATGAGCAGACTGACAGATATGGTAATGAGAACCGGCCTGTTACGTTAAACGAAAACGAACTTAGGGCTACATTTCCTGTACATTCACGGTATCTGTTAAATTACCCACTGGGTTGGTCTAATGGTGAACGCGTCTATCCAAATCATCTGATTTCGAAGTCAACCGTTCCAGCGTTCAAGTCCTAGTAAGGGGGCTGTTATTTTTGTACGGATTTTATACTAGATCGTGAATACCGGTATTCTTTGGTGGTTAGGTTTCAATTAATCGCACATCTCAGGAATGGTCGAACTAAGACTGTACAAGACTATACTTCACTTACACTTATACATATCATCTCCTTCATTCATCTTCTGAAGTAATACCTGAAAGGTAATTCCCGGAGGCTAAACAGGAAGAAAGGTCTCTGTTAAATGAAAGTGACATCAAGACAGCTGTTTGTGAGTGGCTTAATGGACTGGCGACAGACTTCTTCGACGATGACATACAAAAACTATTACTACGATTTGAAAAATCCTTGAACTTCGGAGGTTATTACGTAGAAAAATAGTTTTAAAAATTAAAATTACGATGCGCTTATTAAAGATAAAATAAATACAAAAAAATTGTAATAAAACAAAACCGGTTTCTATTTTCCGGACGACCCTCGAATTTCCTTTACTGGTCGTGTATAAACAGTCCACCGAAGGGCTAATGAGTTTACTGGTCTTTTAATACATATAAGCTATACAATCATCCGTTAATCCAATAAAAATATCATATCTAGTATCAGAACAACGAGATTAAAATCCTCGTAAAGCGATTATATTGTAGCTTTAAACGGATTTGAATGGTCTTTAATTCTGTAACTGATCATTTCTAAAGAAAAATATTCCTCGGCATATTAAGGATTTTTACACATATCCTTTACTAGACTATACAGGAAAAATGATTACAAAAATGTATTTTTTTTTGTACTTAAACGCTTATTATTTATTTAATTTTCCTATTGCGATATAATCACTCTAATAATTGATTACATTAACAAGAAATTTAGTCGTAGCAAGTTAATAGAGGATAAAGAATTTTTAACATAGATTCAATACAAATTAAAATTAATTTTTTTCCGGGTTTACATCCGTCGACCAGTGTATGATTGACTGAAACAATTTGATAATATATAAATAATTTTTACGAAATATAAACTAAAAATTTCATTTTAAATTCAATTATTGTTTATCAATTCAGCTATGTTATTAATTCGTTCGTTACATTAATTAAACAAACGAGGACGTCCAGAAAGTAACTTACGTTTGTGCCTAGCGTGAAGATGGGTGGGGATAGAGCCGCCATCTTGGTGTCAAAACGTTTCTACACTCAGTACGCATCAAGCTTTCGTAGCGAATGGACTGTGATTTTTCTACTGTGTTCAATGTGAATTATTGAAATGTGCGCTTCGATAGAAAATCCAGCGAGTTGTGAGGTGCGTTTAGCGATTAGTTTTTACTGGCAAAAAATCTCAAAATAATTGAAATTCATGGGACACTTTGTGAGGTGTACGGAAATGGAACAATGAATGAAGGTGGAATGAGGCAGTGGTCCATTCAGTTTAAAAATGGCCGCAGTGGTCGGCCTAGATGAACTGACGATGAAAATCAACGATAAAATTCGTGAAAATGGACGCATTACGATTACGAAACTCTGGCTTCATTTCACGAAGTTTACTGCATGAAATTGTATCGGGGAAGTTTGGTTATCATAAATTTTTTGAAATATGGGTGCCAAAACTTTAAAGCGGCAGATTTCTACAGAGAAGGAATCGAAAAGCTTGTGCATCGTTATGATAAGTGACTCAATTTAAATGGCGACTATGTACAAAAATAGTTTAAGATTGTCCCTTTCAAATGTATACAACAAAATTTCTTTTTTTTAATTGGTTGGTTTTTTATTTCAAAACGTAAGTTACTTTTTGGACAGCCCTCGTTCGTATTTCTCAACAACGGACCACCTAAATAACGGACGCGGACAATGAATTTACCTATAAAAACTGTTCAATCGGTTCTGAAAAACGGACAGCAGAAATAAAAATTGTAATTTTTCTTGTTTTATTTTATATTCTCTTTTTCTGTTTAGCCTCCGGAACCACCGTAAGGTATTATACTTCAGAGGATGATTTGTATGAGTGTAAGTGAAGTGTAGTTTTGTACAGTCTCAGGTCGACCATTTCTGAGATGTGTGGTTAATTGAAACCCAACCACCAAAGAACACCGGTATCCACGAACTAATATTCAAATCCGTATAAAAGTAACTGCCTATACTAGGATTTGAACCTTAGAACTGTCCACTTCGATTATCAGCTCATTTGCGATAACGAGTTCACCACTAGACCAACCCGGTAGGTTTTATTTTATACTCAATGCGACTAATTTGTTTATCTATCGTTAATTGCATCACCTGCCGCCTAGACATTGACGTTACGATTTCAATTAATTCATCATTCAGCGTGATTCGTCGTCAGTTATGCGCAAGTGTAAACTGTACATTGAACACGTGTAATATTTCTGTTACGATATAACAAAAATTATCGTAACAAAAGGTAAAGTAGATGCCGTTCCAGGACGATGGTCGTTTTATTTTATCGATCATTGTATTCTGAATAATCCCCTGGTCAACCGCTTGATCAGGGGATAATTCAAAACTTTAACATTCAGTACAGAAAATAGTGTTACAGTATTAATTGTCAACAATGAATGAAGTTACAGATGCTGATGAGCTTTCTAAAAATATTAGTGTGCTGGATGCAGTTTTATAGATTCATATGGCAATAAAGCAGGTTACTAGTACGATACTGAGAAATTGTTTCGTAAAAGCCGATATTAAACTTCCACAAAGTAACTTTAATTGTAACATTGGAAATCTTACTGAGTCAGATGAAAATTTTGTGCAACAAAGTAAATTACAAAACTTATTTGGAAACTATAAACAGTATACGGATATTGACGACGCGCTCAACACAGAGGACGTATCAACTGACATCCGTGATATTGTTGCTGACTCAGACTTGATTACTTCCAAAACTAAATATGATGAACCCGGATTTATCATGACGAGTAAGGAAGCACAGAAGAGGTTAGAAAATTAAAGCGATATTTCTTAAAAAAAAAAAACGATTGCCAGACGGCGTTATATTAATATCAGAAAGGTAGTCGCTTATTGAAAAAAATATGAACTAGTACTTAATTCAAACGAAAATAGATAGCTATTTTAAACCATCTTCGTACGTATCCGTAATCGATTTTTAATTTCTTTTTTTACTTCCGGAAGTTACCTCAAAAACAATAAGCCGTAAGATGTTGAAATTTTGGATATAGGGTAACGTCTAGTTGTGCACCTCCTTTTGATCGCAATGAACTGAACCTAAAATGTCCAAAAAAAGCCCAAAATCCAAACAAATATGGATTTTGGACTTTTTCTTAACTGCAGTAATAAATCCTCATCGAGAGCTTTTCAACGATATTCAACGAGCTATTTCAATTAATGAAATATTTGGATCGTACAAGGGAGGTTCGAATCAGACTTTTCTTTTTTTTAACTTTTTTAGGTAGATTTCATAAGAAAGCTATCTATTGAAATGGGTACCATGATTCTACTTCCGGAAAATTTCGACATATCTTTGCGTTTTACGTCCCCAGACCCCAAAACCACCGTCAGCTCAAGAGTTAATATAATATTTCAATTTCTTACGGACACGATAACTGTCGTAATTTTGCGCCAATCACTTTAAAATTGTTCCTTAAAAATAACTCGTCCTAAAATCACGGTTGAGTTCGTTAACGACCAAAATCGGACCATGAGAGTAGAAATGAGGGGACTTTTTCGAAAAAACAAAATATCGCTATAACTTTCTATTATTTAGTAAAATATCGAATTCGTTTAAAGTTCCTACTATTCTTTGGATAACGGCCTAAAACTTATATAAGTAAAGTTTTTTGATATCACCAACCATTGGCCTAGCGGGTGGAAAAAATGAGGTTTCGAAGACAAAACGTCATACCTTCCTTAATAAACACAGTATGGAATCGGTTTAAAATGGTCGTTATTTCTCTGAACATTACCTAAAAATTATCTGAAACAAATTTTGATATCACCATTCCTTACGGCAAGGGATGACCAAAATGTTGCTGAAATTATAAGAAGGTTTGTCGTATGCTAAACATGTGAAAAATTTTTCACATGCAACCATTGTCATACTGAGTAAATTTAAAGTTTTTCTTTACTTTCAGGTAGAAATCTTTTTTATCCCCTACTTAGTACCGGTGAAATCTACCTCCGTCTTCCGGCGTGCCGAAAGGTATTTTTTTATTTATTTAAATATATTGATTTGTTAATAATTATTATTAACCTGTGATTGTAAAAATATTACGATAAATAATGACAAAAATATGAAAAAATATCAGAAGTTATTAATGAAATAAAATTTTATGTCCTTTTTATTAAAAAAAAAAAAATGTGTATATAATTTAATAGGTGTACAAAGTAGTCATTTGGGGGACCACATCAGATTTTTTTGTATATGTTTTAATTAATATTTTTGTATACTGTAGCGTATTAATTTTTTTGTAGCGTACTTTGTTTTTTATACCATTTTTAGTACAGCACTAATTTATTCTGTATTTTATTAGTCGATGACTGTAGTGCAGTATTTTTTTGAAATTAAAGTATAAACATACAGGACAGTGTTTTATTTTCAGAAAAACATTTTTTAAAAATTGAATTTTTACGAAGTCGTTTAAATTAGCTTTTATTTTCTTCTTTTTTTTTTAATTTACATGAAATAAATACGCAACACTTCTGTTCTGATGAGTGTTTTTTTCTGTTAAATAACCGAACATAATATTGTAATCACATTTTTCTGAATAACGGACAGATTGCTGTTCCACAGCTGTACACGGCTGTGGAATTTAAATAACATATGATTTTAAAAGCTTTTATGATGCGAACGTGTTATATCCTGCATGTTCCATATTACATTATATTAATAAATCAAAGTATTAAAACTCTTTTCCAATAATTGTGTCAGAAGACCGAATTTCCAGTTTTAATTAAGTAAGAAAGGATGTAGGCACTGCTGTAATGATTTTTTAAAATAATATTAATTTCTATGTTCTTTTTGCATTTCATATTTTGTTAATATCATGTGTTCTTTTATATAATACTGCAAGGTTCTGTGTATTATTCCAGTAAAAAATATGTTACGCTTGCATACATTTTTTTTCTATCTCCTTTTCACATAGTTGTTAATCTTCTTAACCCTGCTACTTGACAATAACACACTTTCATAATGTTAACCAAAATTTGTGTGGTTTTGGAATCGTGCTCACAGAAAAGAAAAAAGACCAAAAACGATTAAAAATGATTTTTTTTTGACACCAACCTATTTCCATCGTACCAGAAAACGGACCGAAACCCCAGTTTTTTGCCTGTGAAACGATTCGCTTGAAAATCAATATAGCTCTATTCCCGATAGATTTACATCACCCCACCAAGTTTCCTCAAAATCCACAATATGTATAGACATTGAAAATCGTACTCAGGAGCTTACAAAACGTAAAGAAAAGCTGGTCCTTTCTCCCGACAACTTAGAAAAACTGACCCGGCGCAGCGGAGATTTCTACAAATTCTTTGAAATCCTCTATAAGGTTTTTTCATTACATCCCTCATATGTACGTAAAATGTAATGCGTCAATATTTCTAATTAAGGAATTAGTTCAGGTGGTAGTTCGTATCACCTTATGTCATCGACTATGTAACAAAAACTGATATTATTATTTTTTTTAGGTTAAAATAGCTCCTCCGCTATTCCTACAATATAAGAAATTTTCAATATCCAAAAGTTTATTTTTATGGTTCAAAATATAGCATCTCACAGCTAAGTTTAAGTACCAATAACTAAAAACGGTTATAAATGCTGTAAAAATAGTATAAAACCTAAGTATTGATGAATGCTATTGGTTTTTTTTTAAATGTAGTTACACCTGATTATAATCTATAAAGACTAGATAAAACTATAAATACATTAGTCAGAAATAATAATAAAAATGAATATATATATATATATATATATATATATATATAATATTTATTTATACAGCAGTTAGGTAGCAAACCGGTAGAGGGAGGTTGTGGGCAAAGGGATAGTTACAAATACCAGAAAGTGGGAACAATCAATAAACGTTCGTGTAACATCGTATAGTTTCGGTTTAAATGGATCGATGTTAACGTTGAAAGGTGGGGATAATGTAATAAAGTTCTACGGTTGGTGATAGTCGGTGGTGTGTAGTGAAGGGGTTGTAAATGTTACAAGTAACGAGGGGAGGGAGCGGTTTGAAAGCAAGGCCAAAACGGTAACGAACTGTACACTGGGGTACCACGCTTTTACACCGGCATTCACTATATACTACCAATAGATATTTGACCTAGAACTTGAGGTGAAACAGCTTCCATATGATATATATTTACAATAATGGAATTAATCATGCTATAAAATAGACGCCCATAGCAACAATTTTAGATAAAAACTAATATTGATTATTTGCTCATATATATATATTTTTTTTTCTTCCTTATTTAAAACTACATTATTTTTTAAACATGTAAAGCTTCTAAATTTTTGTTTCTCTTTTTTTTACTTATATCTTTACACCTTATCTTACTCCTTCCATTTCTCAGCCGATGCGCCAGTATTTCACCATTTATTTTATCTTTCTCTCCAGTACGCGAATGACTACTATGCATGCAATGATAAATTAAAAGTTTAAATTAATTCAAGCAAATACGATATGCTCGAATGTAGGTCGACCACCATTTCTGAATTTAATTTTCAGAAGAAAAAGTTGGCAGAAATTTTTTTGCACACCAAATAAAATTTTACCACCGATTCATTAACCTTGAAATTTATTATAGATAATTACATATGTTTTTATTATACTATCATATTAGTATTTATTATTTTAAAACAGATTGGAAAATAGTTCGCATAAAAGTTTTAATTTAAAATCTAAAACTAGATTATGTTTTCAATTATTAAACAATCATCATTAGATACTGAGGAATGCATTTCAAAATGAATAACGGGGTTTTAAAGTTATTAAAATATTTATTTAGTTTTATATACATTGTTTAATATGAAACGAAAGAGCAACGAAAATAGTTTTTCTTACAAGTGTTCAATGTGAGCAACATTCGACAAACTGCACACATCCAACCGACAAGAGAGTTCATCCCATACTTTAATCAGCGAGTCTGGAGTAATCGATGCGACAGCTTCTTCAATCCTGCATGTCAAATCGGGTACGCCAGCCGATAACGGTGGCACATACACTAGATCCTTTATAATTCCCCAAAGAAAAGAATCGCACGGGGTCAGATCGGACGAAGGTGGATGCCACGCCAAACGAGCCGTCATCTGTTCCCCGACGACCGATCTAGCGGTCGGTTAGAATTTCATTCATCCCATCACGTACAGCGTCATGCCAATGAAGAGTCGCACCATCTTATTGTCAAATACAGTTGTGCGGTTCGTATTGCAGTTGATGAAAAAGCCATAGTCGTAGCACATCAAAGCCACCGGGTTGGTCTAGTGGTGAACGCGTCTTCCCAAATCAACTGATTTGGAAGTCGAGAGTTCCAGCGTTCAAGTCCTAGTAAAACCAGTTATTTTTACACGGATTTGAATACTAGATCGTGGATACCGGTGTTCTTTGGTGGTTGGATTTCAATTAACCACACATCTCAGGAATGGTCGAACTGAGAATGAACAAGACTACTCTTCATTTACACTCATACATATCATCCTCTGAAGTATTATCTAAACGGTAATTACCGGAGGCTAAACAGGAAAAAGAAAGAAAAAAAGAAAAATCGTAGCATATCAAGATAGATCACTCCAGACACACTCGCTTCCATAATAAAGAACGGTCCATAAACTTGCCGTCGGGATACGGCACATAAAACAATCAGTTTCGGAGAGTCTCGTTTACATTGCAATACTTCGTAAGGATTTTCTGATCCTCAGATACGTACATTATGAGTGTACTTTTCTATTAACATGAAATGTTGATTCGTCGCTGAATACAACACGATAAAAAAATCTTCATCGTTGCGGTGCATCATTTAATTTACAAAGCTAGCTCACAAATCATAATGTGTAGGCTTTATAGCTTGTAACAGAAGTACACGGTACGGACGCTAAAACTGTTCTGAGTTGTTCTTTCATTTCTCGTATAATTATTCAATGTACGTGAAGATTGAGAAATATTACGTAACTTTAAAACCCCGATATTCATTTTGAAATACACGGTATTATAGCTCAAGACAAAACTGAAAGAATTTTAGGACATGTTCTACAAGTACTAAAGAAAAAGGTTTTTTTTTTAAAAACTCGAAACACTTTGTTTTCGAGTGAACTGGAGGTTATGGAATGGAAAAGCTTTCACACACTGGAAAAAGTGTATCAGCGTAAACGGGGATTATATTGAAAAATAAATACTTCATTTTGTAGCTAATGTATTCTACTTTAATCGTTTTTTATTTTATTCTAATATTGCTTTTTATTCCCATTCTACGCAAATATATGTACAAAATTTATCACCCGAACCTCGTATAACCATCAAAAAACAACTCCTTTGTACGGGACGGCAGATTGCAACATACGTTCCACGTCTCCATCCGATAATCTATTCACAAAAGTCGGTCGAAATGATTCATGTCTTTTTTTTTAATTACCGTCATGCATTATTGATGGCGAAATATTAAGTTAACAGCTCGTTTACGAATTAATTTTGATAGAGAATTATAAAGACAATTAATTGAATAAGAGAGACTTCTCAGATGTACTGAACAAAACCGTACCATTTTTATAAGTAAATAAAATAAATATTTATACTAGTAAAATACACCCACATCAAAATAACAGTGGGTGTCAACTTGGCAAGTATTCAAGAAAATAGAAATCCTAACAAAAATACCATCATGCACTGTTTCATCTCGTATGTACTCTATCTTTTTTTAGATATTAATTTTAACCACCCACGTTATAAAATCTAGGCTGACACAAACATTTTCAAATCGATAACACGGTATATTGCTCCTTATCGTGAAGTATAAAGAAGCTCACATCTGTATTTTACTAATTTAATATTTAAAAAATACGTAATTTGTTATATTAAAATCTTATTTATTTTTGAAATTTTATATCTTATAATTATAAAATATTTTATTAATTCCATTAAACAATTAATCGGTAATATATTTGGTTGCACAATATATTTTTCGTAAAAATATTTTGATAGGTTATATGAAAGTACGTTAAGTAACAATTGAACGAGTTGTACAACAATACCTACCCGAAACAAAAAAATTTAACTTTATATAATGCCTTATACTGTGTACATTATAATAAATAAAATAAGAAATAAAATCAGAAATAATCACAAGAAAATTGGAAAGAACAAAAAATCAGGGTAAGTGAATTACGACAAACGAAATTTCTTTACCAAACATAGAATGGACTGGCAAATTTCCATATTGGCAAAAATATACAATTTGCATACACATTCCATTAATTCTTGGCAGTTCATTAAAAAAAAAACAAACAAACAAACAAACTTGAAGACATTCCATTATATTTATAAAAGCAGAATGCATAATGTTAAAGGTAATATTATTGTAAAAAAAAAAATTAAATTAAATTTAAGTTTTCCTAATTTACAGTTCCTTTTACCGTTCTGCTCACATGAATAGAATAATCATTCTATTCCGAGCGAAGCTGAATAACCCAGGTTTACATTTCAAGAGAAATCTAGCTCAAGAAGCAAGATAGATAAAAGAAAGTTCTTAAAATAAAGAAAGGAACAAAAAACAAAGAAATTGAAAAGAAGACAAAAAAAAGAGTGGTCAATTTTATCCTGTACTCAAAAATATTTCATCTAATCAGAATATTGTAAAAATTTTTGAATATAAAAAACAGATAAAGGTGGAAAACGAAGGATCTTACACTGTCGCGTGTTCGCGGTTCGATCAGGCTATTGAGAGATTGTCAATTTGAAATGTTTATTTAATTACAATTTATTAATTAAAGAATATAAGTAAAACAAGGCGAAACATTAATAATGACAATAAATAATAAGCGATAATAATAAACAACTTAACAATAATAAATTTGTAAGCAAGTTAATGGATAACGTAAAGCATATAAACAAGTTCGGCTACATAATACATTACAACCAGAGTATAGTTAAATGAGAGAGAATTGCTATTCCAAGTGTGTCCTTTTAATTCATAAATAGTTTTCAAATCTGTGTCCATCATCACACATTTCCATTATTTTATTTCGATTTAAACTGTTATAATCGAATTCGTATTGCATTACCATTTCAATGATACAAATTTATCGCAAAAAATCCATCAGATTCCGGGATACGGTTCTTTGCAAATAAAACACCGGGCACTATTTAAAATTGTTTAATAAAATTGTTACTCAACAAAGAAATAATTAAGGGATGGATGAACAACACGTTACAACAAACACCGAATTTTTATTGACATCGATTATTTTGTTATAGCTGTCAAAATTTTATTTATCCAAAAAATCTTCTGAAAACCATTTTTTCTTATACTTTCAAACGAATAAAGAAAGAGTTACAACAAAGTTGTAATACTTTCATAGCACTGATTTTGATGACTTGCACTACTACTATGCCTAGGAAACATTAAAAAAAAATCGTTAAAAAATGCAATAAATAAAAAGATAACTTCTTTAGATTTTTGGGTAAGGGAGAATTTTGAAGCAAGATTTTAAAAAAATGTTAAAATAAGGACGCACGCATGTATTGAGTTTAATATAAAACGGGATTGTAACATTTTGAGAAATTGATCGAAAAAGTTTGAGATCAATTTCTCAACAACAGATTGTCCCCTAAACCCGAATCTCTATATAAAACTTAAAATCGGTTTATCGAGTAAAAGCTCAAAACACTCCAACACACGTACGAACATTACCCCCACCATTTTTTCTAAATTTTTAGGGGGTCCCCGATCATGAAACGTCGAAAAAACCCATATTTCATTTTCTGATTGATTACTATGGTTTCCTTCTTGTAGCATAACTCTAAAGCTATGATGCAAGGAAATAAAAAATTAACAAAAACACGCAAGTACGGTTTTATAAATTCTATTTATTCTACTTATACATCCCGGTCAGGCACGGCATTTTCACACACGCTACAAATCATTCATCTCATCCTCTGAAGCAATACTTAACTGTGGAGCAGAAGGTTAAACAACATCAAAAACGTACTTAGCTGAATCAACAAAGATTCAAAATTTAAAACAGAAAATAAATTATTAGAATAGGTTCAGAAAATTATTTACAATAAAAGTGTACCCTAGCAGACATAAGCGAATAATTATTTAATTTGTTTATTAACAAATGAAGGAAAAACCTTTAGTTTTTCACCAATAGGGGATTTATTTTTAATCAAATGTATAGAAAAAAAAACCAATAGATAGCTGAGGAAATTTTTCATAAAAAATCTACCGGGTAATTTTTCCTACGAGCAAAACTAAGAGCGCTAGCGAATTTTACAATAAGCACTAAAATCGCGCTACGTTAGAGTAGCTTTTCTTTTTCCTGTTTAGCCTCCGAGAATTACCGTTCAGGTATTACTTCAGAGGATGATATGTATGAGTGTAAATGAAGTATAGTCTTGTACAGTCTCAGTTCGACCATTCCTGAAATGTGTGTTTTAATTGAAACCCAACCACCAAATAACACCGGTATCCACGATCTAGTATCAAATCCGTATAAAAGTACTCCTTTACCAGGATTTGAACGCTGGAACTTTCGACTACCAAATCAGCTGATTTGGCAAGACGCGTTCACCACTAGACCAACCCGGTGAGTTACGGTAGAATAGCTTGGAAACCGGGGTACCTTTCTCGTATACAGTATAACTAAATTGATATATAATTATTTACCCGTAATTTCTTAATTTTTTCCTAGAAAAAAAGCGTTCGGCAGCTTTTTTATGCAAAATTGTTTTAATTTTCTACTGGTGGAACTTTCGACTACCAAATCAGCTGATTTGGCAAGACGCGTTCACCACTAGACCAACCCGGTGAGTTACGGTAGAATAGCTTGGAAACCGGGGTACCTTTCTCGTATACAGTATAACTAAATTGATATATAATTATTTACCCGTAATTTCTTAATTTTTTCCTAGAAAAAAAGCGTTCGGCAGCTTTTTTATGCAAAATTGTTTTAATTTTCTACTGGTGGTATGTATTTTTCATAAGATTAGAAATAACCAAAATAATGACGTAAAAAATATATTTAAAAAAAACAACACTTTTTCAATAACAAAAAATTTGCAAAATCAACCAAATCTAAGGTTAAGTACTGATAAATGATATATTTTTACATAAATCTACGAAGCTGTATAAAAATATTTGTTTCTATTAATTTTTTATAACGTCATTTTAATGTGTTTACAAAGAATACTAAAAACATTTATTTTCTTACAAATAACAATTAAAATATTTTTATGTTTGAAAAAACAAATTAATAATGATCGATTTGAGCGTTAAGCGAGGTACCAAAATACGCTTTTTCTAAAAAAATGTAATTTTCAAATTTTGATAAATAAACAAAGTATCTCTTACGGAATGAGTAAGTAGTAAGCTCACGAATAGAATGTGCTACATTGTCTTTTTAACTTTTTGCAATTTATTTATAATGATAAGCGTTTTACAACTTGCAAATTTTCACAGTAGATCCGTATTAGCAGGCGATCAGAGATTAAAAATACTTTGAAAATTCGACTAATTTATAGCCTTGGGTCTTCTGAATCTATAACGTTTTGAGATTTTATTTATCTCTAATAGGAACAGAGTTATGGAAGCTTATTTATTGCGCGCCCTCGAGCTTCGCTACCTATTTATGATAACTACAGCGCTATTTTCGTGCTTATTACAAAATTCGCTACCACCCATAGTTTTGCTTGTAAAAAAAATACCCGGAAGATTTTTTATGCGAAAATTTCTTCAGTTATTTATTGGTATTTTTTTATTTTTACATGCAATTAAAAATAAAGGCGCTTTTGGCGAAAAACTAACATTTTTCCGTAATTTGTAAATAAATAAAATACTTAATCGCTCATATCCGACAGGGAACACTTTTATTCTATATATTTCTCTAAACTCATTTCAATAATTTATTTGCTATAGCAAATTTTTTCGAGGTTAATATCTCTATTAACTCGGCTAAGAGACTGATAAATTTAATAGTGTAATTAAATTTTTTCTAACATTTTTTGAACGCAAAAAAAACATCAAAGTTGTTTACAAAGTTAGATGGAGGTTAATAGTACATAACAATATTTGTATGAAACTTTATGGTAAATTATTACAGTCTAATAAAGACGATAGTCTCTGTAACGAACATTTAAATTTTATTTTTACTAGATGCTACCCCGCGGCTTTGTCTTGACTTATACACTGAATTCCTTCGACGCTAATTTGTATAGCCTATATGTTTTTCTACAAAAAAAAAAGAAAATACAAAAAACAAATCCATCGAAATCGATATAGTAGTACTCGCTGAATGAAGAAAATTTACACGTTTCACAAACTGTAATCTTTTCCAAAATTACATAATTTCTTCATTTTTCGAAAAAAATAATGCACGATACTGTTTTTTTTTTGTAGCCTAAATGTTCCTTTTTTATTAAGGCCGCAAAGGATCACTTTAGTCAGAATAATACAAGTCTTTTTTGCCGATCTTTTGGCCTTTAAGTTCTTAGCTTTTACTTTCTCCTAATATTTAGTCATTCTTAATGATCTTGCTTTACGATCCTCTTCTGAATAAACCCTTTTTGTATAATTAAAAGTTCTTTCTTTAAAGTTGGTATTCGGATCTTTAATAACAAATTTTAATTTTTCGGATTTATTAAGTAAATCTTCGTAAGTCAAATTTAATTCTTGCATGTCTTTTTTAATTTCTTTGATCCATAATGGCGGATTTTTTAAAGACCAAAATCGATCGATAATTCTCTTAGTAATCCTTTCTTTTTTCTGTTACGGTAGCCTCCGGTAACTACCGTTTAGATAATTCTTCAGAGGATGAATGAGGATGATATGTATGAGTTTAAATGAAGTGTAGTCTTGTCATTCTCAGTTCGACCATTCCTGAGATGTGTGGTTAATTGAAACCCAACCACCAAAGAACACCGGTATCCACGATCTAGTATTCAAATCTGTGTAAAAATTCTCTTAGTAATCCTATCCAGCGGGAATCTTAACAAGCGTGCACACAAAGAAATTCGCTTCTTTTTCATAGTATCGATTAAGGATACCAAGTTTTTGTACAGAAATTTATTAGACGATAATCTGTACTGATTTTCGAGTTTATATTTTTTGTTTATGCAGGTTCTAAGAATCCTGCGTTCAACTTTAAGCAAGGTTCAGTCAGTCCTATTTTTCTGATTTAATCAAAATAAAGTTTCGCTCGCGTAAGTAATTACCGGTTTAACCACAGTTTTGTAATGACCAATTTTAGTGTTAATCGAGAGCGATTTTTTGTTGTAAGTATTTCTGGTTACTTGTAGCACTTTAAATAATTTATTAAGTCTTTCAGTTCAATTTTGTTTTTCGTTACAATTACCAGTAATGATCTCTCCAAGATATTTAAATTTTTCTACAAGTTCTACTTTGTTTCCATTAATATTCACAGAATTAATAACTAAAGGATCTATAGCCATCATTTTAGTCTTTTCGTAAGAAATTTTAAGTCCAATTTTATTCGCAAGTTCTTCTATACTTGTTATTTGTATTCTGGGTTCTACGATACTAATAGCTAATAAGTCGTCGGAAAATCCTAGGCAATTTAAATTTAAATTATCTCTTTTGTATCCTACGTGAATATTTTTTGGATTAGTTTTAAACCATTCGCGCATCAGAAATTCTAGTGCACAATTAAATAAAAAAGAGCGAAAGTCCGTCGCCTTATCAAAGTCCGGATTTTATGTAAAAAGGTTCGGAAAATTCGCCACGAAACTTCACTTTAGATTTTGTATTTGTCAATGTTATAAACCGATCATATTTACCAATTTAGGATCCAATCCGAGATTTCTCAGAATTTTTAACATCGAAGGCCTATGTATGCAATCGTACACTTTTTTGAAATCAATAAAAGAAATAATCATCTGTTTTTGATTTCTATTATGTTCCTTTATAAAAAGGATTTTTTTTTAAATTCATCGAAATCGTTTCAATGGTTTTGCGTGATTTAGTAACAAACAAATTTTCAAATTTACGTATTAGTATATGAATATAATAATGAAATTAAACACAAATGATCAGAGATATAGAAAGAAAATTGATAATTCCCATAGTTAAAAAAAGGTAATTACGTAAATCCAATTAAAAACGGTTATTTAATCCAACACTACAACTACTTAAATTGAATTATTAGATATATTAATTTTTACATATAGTAAAAAAGAGTTGAAAGTGTACGGCAATAAATAACTATTAAAGATACGTCAGAAAGTTTTGCGCCAATAGGAATATTATATATTGGATTGACGTAAACATGAAAATCACATCAATAAATTAATATTATATACTAATTAATTAAGAGATTTTTAAATTGTTAAAATATATCAAATTTGATGAAAATAGAAACATTAAAAGATCTAAAATAAAAAATAGTAAAGATAAATGAATGAACGGATAACAGTAAACCACAAAGAAAAACTTAGGCAGAAAAATTGAAACTATTTCGAGTCCAGAAGTAATTTTATTCAGTACATGCCAAAAAACAGAATAATCTTTTTTTATGTTGCTTAAAGAATTATCGTGCGCTTTATATTTTTAATTTAAAAAAAAACAACCAGTAATTAATGTTTTCAATTCAATCCCTTTAAGCTATCTTGTATCTTTGAGATAAAATTATTCCTTTTTATTAAAAAAAAACCAAATGAATTCTTTGTTTTTTCACATTTTTATAAAATAATCTTTACATGGAACTAGCAGTTAATGATGTTAAAGAACAATTTAGATTCGGAGTAACAGTACAAGGTGAAAAGATAAAGATGCTACGATTTACTGATGATAGAGTAATTCTAGCCGAGAGTAAAAAGGATTTAGAAGGAACAATGAAGTCCTACGCAAGAACTATCGTATGAAAATAAACAAGAACAAAACAAAAGTAATGAAATGTAGTAGAAATAACAAAGATTGACCACTGAATGTGAAAATAGGAGGAGAAAAGATTACGGAGGTAGAAGAATTTTGTTATTTGGGAAGTAGAATTACTAAAGATGGACGAAGCAGGAGCGATATAAAATGCCGAATAGCACAAGAAAAGATTTTTGAAAGTATATTTTTGGAGTGTCGCTTTATATGGAAGTGAAACTTTGACAATCGGAGTATCTGAGAAGAAAAGATTAGAAGCTTTTGAAATGCGGTGCTATAGGAGAATGTTAAAAAATCAGATGGGTGGATAAAGTGACAAATGAAGAGGTATTGCGGCAAATAGATGAAGAAAGAATCATTTGGAAAAATATAGTTAAAAGAAGAGACAGACTTATAGGCCACATACTAAGGCATCCTGGAATAGTCGCTTTAATATTGGAAGGACAGGTAGAAGGAAAAAATTGCGTTGGCAGGCCACGTTTGGAATATGTAAAACAAATTTTTAGGGATGTAGGATGTAGAGGGTATACTGAAATGAAACGACTAGCACTAGATAGGGAATCTTGTAGAGCTGCATCAAACCAGTCAAATGACTGAAGACAAAAAGAAAAAAAAGATTTTTATGAAAAATATTTATTTCTAATTTTATGAAAGGCGTGAAGATTTTTGGTTCAATTTTATTAAAAAGAAAATTTTATTAAAGAATTTTTTTTCCAATAAATATTAAAGGGTAAGGGCTATCCACCCTATTTACATTTACCTAGTTACATTTTAAATGCAACCGGTTAGATGGATTTAAAATTAATATAAGTATTTTATTTTAATTAAAAAAATATTTTTTGTTATCAGAGATCATTGGAGTGGAATGGGCAAAAAATTGTTTTTAGTATATTGAAGGCCTATTAATGTAGAAAATATACATGCAAGAAACTCCTTTTTTAAAACAAGATATAGATAAGAAAAAAATATATATAGTCTATTTTTTCGAGAGGGGTGAATATTAAATAAAATATTTAGTTAATTTGTATCTCGATAAAACTGACTTTTGCAAGAAGAATTTTTTTGGTAAAGAGTCCCGGTAAAGATTTGAAATTTCATTTCGGTCAAAACACCCCCGCAATTTTTGTACAAATTTAATACATTCCTTCCCACCCGAACGTAGTAGCTATCTACCAAGCCTGAAGATAATCGATCAACGGGGTCCAGCGTTATTAGACGAAATATAGGTCAACACAACCAAACGTTCATCTGACAAAAATAGGTGTTTTGGACTTTGGAGTATTAGAATAAAAACATTTTTTACAGATTATTTACTATTTGTTTAAATTTATTTGTTTGTTAATTTTTTTATTTGCTTTATTTTAACTCGCAATGTTTTTTTTTTTTTTCAATTTTCTTTTTTGTCCTCAAATCTTGCATCCTTAATTTAACAAACTTCCTGATATTGCCGATCGATGAAATTTCGTACAGTTACTAAGGTCGAGTGAAAATACAATATTCCACCATGACTTCTGCAAAAATTCCCCCGTACGGTGATAAATTAAGAGTACGGATGTAAAAAGTTGCAAAATCTGAAAAACGGCTATGCGGGGTTTTAAATCCAAATTAACCTACCAATTATACTCATGTAATACATGATAATAATTTGATTAATGTATGACTAAAAACTATAAAGCAACTTTTTAAAAATATTTAAAAAGATTTATATTATTATTTAGTATCTCCTTAAGGCACAAACTTTAAAAACGAACTTTTTTATTACTTTTTTTACCATTCTAGATATTTATAAAATATAGCAGCATATATTGCTGTAGCCGGGGATGTACATATTAATAAAAAAAAATAATAAAAATGAATAATTAAAAAATATATTTGATAAACAGTATATTTGAATAATTCGTAAGGTGTAAAACACCTTATACACAAAAATATATTATTTTTGTGTATAAGGTGAAAAATTTATTCGTGTAACGTAAAAACAATAATTAATAATAATAATAATTTCATTTTTTTTAATGGAAAATATTAATTGGGATTGAAATCTGCTAATAAAAAAGATATAGGAAGTTAAAAATCAATTATAAATCTTATTATTTTTACGTAAAATAATCGTAAAAAAAATAAAGGAACGAGAACAAAGATTACAAAAACTAATAGCTGAAAAATTGAGTTGCTAAAAAAAAAAAGTTGTAAAACTAGTATAACATAATACGTATCTACGTCTTCTTCGTTTTAAAAGAACAGGTTTCTTTTAAATAATAGACTAGGGAATACCACATCAAGAACGTCTACAATTCAAAATAGTTTTTATGATACTTAGTGGAATAATAAGAGATTTCTAAATTTCCGAAGATGATTGAAAATAAAAAAAGGCTCGAGACCAAACGCTCAAAAAAATTAGAAAAAAAAAATTATCTTAGTGAACGGATAACAGTAAACCACAAAAAAAGATGAAACTTTGGATTTCCAGTAAGAAAATTGAAACGGAAATTTCGATGTCGGGAATAATTTTATCCAGTATACATCTAAACTCAGTCTAATATCTCCTTATGAGGGTTCTAGAATGCTCCTATAATTTTTAAAATTATATTCTTCTTTTTAAGATAATAAAAAAAATTTAAAAAAATTATAAAAACATGGGTTCCAAAATTCCCTTGATCTGGAATTATGTTTAGTAAAAATATTTGCCATCTACGATGTACAATGAAGTACTGTACTATAATTTAAACGCCTAAATTATTAAAGTGAAAACTTCTTTAGGCGGGTTGGATCAGAATTTTTTGTACACACGAATTACATGGGAACATGGGGGAAAAAAATCGCTGATTCGTAATCAAAATCTGTAACGTAACGCAAGACGCTAAGCATATATTTATGAAACAGAAAAAGACATAGAGCGAGATATATACGCATACATGATTGTGCAGTATAATATGTAGTAGCAGAGGATGGGAGGTGGGAGAAAAAACTGCCGGTGATTCACAATAATTCTCCCTCTCTATCGCTCAAAATAACAATAATAAAAAAAATTGTTTAAATTCAATGTAAGTGTACATATATTTTTTTATTGAGTTTGGATAACATATGTGAAAATTTTCAAACCTAATTTATATGCATTAAAAAATCATTAACCTTGAAAAGATTGCTGTTTATTGTTAAAAAATTACTTTATACGAAATATTTTGGTCCTGCAATTCTGTTGGGGTGAATTTCGCTCACTATCGTAAGCGAGACCGGTGGCCGCTAGACGCATGAGATTAGGACCTATCGTTCCGGTGGTCGCAAAGCACCCTCTTCAATTAAGCCTTCCAAAATCGCGTTAAAAATGCCCTGTGACGTACCGTTTTCGAGATACGCCCTTTTTTTATTTAACGAAAGATATGTCTGAGAAATCCCGTTTCTTATGTGAAATATAAATAAAATAACATCAGCTGTCAATAATTAGCTTTCAAAAGTATAAAAAATTAAAAATCTACAATACTCGCTTTCGCTGAAAGTAATGATGACTGATTGATGCAGAATATCATTATGAATTTACAGCTTTAACTGAGTAATTGTTGGATTATAAAAACCAACAATAATTTTGAAGTTTGAATCGTAAATAATGATCACTGCATATATTAAATAATGATCAATGATATGCACACACATCGCTTGAAAAAAATGTCACATTCATCATTGAAAGTAGCCGTTCTTTAATGTATTCGAATAAACCCGTGAAAAGAGACGTGGTGGTTCAATAGCAAATTTCTTTGTTGTAATTTTGAGGGCATCTCAAACCCGTATTTTACTACGTATTTTGCAGTAAATCCACTCTTTCGGTGTGAAAATTTAACTACAAACGGGGGATAATCGTGGAAAACACACGTTCAAATTGTGCGTCAAATTGGTTCTAGGTGTCAAAGGTTAAAGTGGCTATTGAATGTAAACATTATATGCTACATGTCTCATCGATATTTAATTCTAAACAAAATTTTGGAAAAAAAGACAAACACATTACATGAATCCATAAATTGTATTTTCTACTAAAAAAAAAAATAATAATACAGAAAATTAGGTTGAACTCGGTTCACAGTATTGATTTTATTACTGATTTACTAATGTATTATTTTGCCGCTAGGATGCACTATAATGCTACATAGTATGAGTATGTCTATGTTCTACAAAACTTCACAATGAAATTCATTATTTTTCTGGCATCACACCTCTTGAATTACACTGCAATAAGGTTCGTCAAAAAATTGGACATGTTTTTTTTTTCATTTCTTGATGTTTTATGTCCCGGGGACTGAAAACAAAAAGTGGGAAGTAATGATTTGTTCGTACGTACGTGTGTTAGCGTATTTGAAGCTAAATAATTTTTGACAGGTTAAACCGATTTTGATGAAATTTTTTACAGAGATTAGCGTATATGAGATAATATGTTGGTAAACGTTTAGGGTCAATAACTCCATGGGGTTGGGGGAAAACAGTATTTCGATTTTTTTTAAATTTGCTTAACATGATCACACTTTATATTATGTTTAGTACATGCGTGAATGCCTTACTATTTGCCCAAAATTTAAAACAAATTGCCCTAAACTTCCTCCTTCCCCCAAAAATCGAAAAAAGCTGTTTTTTATTGCATTTTTTAATTTCTTTCTAAGCATAGGAGTAGTGTAAGTGATCCAAAAAATTATGTTATAAGCGATATTTGTATTTGGGAGCCGATAAAGGTTTAAAAAGATCGATTTTTAAAAATGTTTAATTATAATATTACAATAAAATTTCATCACCACCCAAAAAAAAAAAAAAAAATACATAGGTAAATTTTATTGGTTGTACATTTTTAGTGGATTTTTTTTTTTTTTTTTAATTTTCTTCCGTTTAACATAGAAAAAAAAAGTGATTTGAAGGAGGGGGAGCAGACAAAAATGATTTTTTGAAATTTTAAAACTTTTTTTGGTTTATTTAAATATAAATGATAATCTTATAATAAAACTTCATCATAAATTACTCCATCCCAAAAAAAGAAATGTTAGGTAACTTTTTTCACGTATCATTATTTTTCCACTATATAAGAATAACCAATGCCAGGAAAGTATTAAAACTTTGTTGTCAGCTTTTTTCTTTTTTTTTTAGATTCATATTTCTTAAATAATTTAAAAGCCGTGTATTCGTGAGTTTACTTTTGGTGAAACAGTTTCTTTTTTTTTCAAAACTATTTACATAATAAGTTAGATACAGTAAAACAACAATTCCATATCGTTTCAAAAATGAGAAATATGTTATTATTTTACTCAAGTAGTTACTGAAAGAAATTTCCTGCCCAAAATTGTGCCCGCTAATGGAGGACTATCTAATAAATAGTTTAAGGCAAATACGGAGAAGAGAATCTCTTATACCAATATCAGAACCAGAAATAAAGAATTATGAATAGATATTGCTTCTGATACACTAAAGTCCACCTATTAAATCCCAAAGATTATCTTTTTGTTTGCAAATTCGACACATTGTCAAATGAGAAACATTACGTAATGATTGTCTATATAAATAATACCCGCAACCGATACAAAATCTTGAAAACTTTAATTATATTATCAGGAAATGAATTATTTGCCAATTGGTAACAGAAAATGATGCGTTCCGCTAAAATTTCTTCACAAATGAAATCATGCACGTATTAGTTGTATAAACGAGTCAAGGAACACATTTTTTAATGTGTTTATCAAACAACCTTTCTTTTCTTTCTTTTTCCTGTTTTGCCTCCGGTAACCGTTTAGATAATTCTTCAGAGGATGAATGAGGACGATATGTATGAGTGTAAATGAAGTGTAGTCTTGTACATTCTCAGTTCGACCATACCTGAGATGTGTGGTTAATTGAAAACCAACCACCAAAGAACACCGGTATCCACGATCTAGTATTCAAGTCCGTGTAAAAATAGCTGGCTTTACTAGGACTTGAACGCTGGAACTCTCGACTTCCAAATCAGCTGATTTGGGAAGACGCGTTCACCACTAAACCAACCCGGTGGGTTAATTACAAACAACCTACATGTAACCATAAAATATAAATTTAATGTCATTAAATAACTTCTTGGTGATTTTCACAGGTCTCTTTTGAAACTAACTTAATACCATTCCGGCAATTCTGCAGAAACCAAAACAAATGAGTTTAATGGTTCCAAAGGTTCAGGCTATAGGATGAATTAAAACCGCCCAGACAAGTTCTCTCAATCGCTGACGGGTCTTTAAGGATGTATACAGTCTGGCGTTGTCAGATCGGTATACGACATCCTTTGTTGACCGGTTCGGGTCGTTTATTTTGAATTTCTCGATGCAATCACGATAACTGTCGACAGTAAAGGTTTGAATCTATCGTTCTGCCTGGCGTCAGAAGCTAGTTGTGCACGATACACTTCCAAACCCACCGCATAATTACAATCTGTGGGCTTTGCCACAGACTTTGTAGCTTCTCCTCGGTTCGATCAAGATCTTTTTCGTACATTGTTGTCGTAGGTTATCCACTTTTCATCCATTGTGATCAATCGTTTCAAAAACGGCTCGATTTCGTTACGTTTTACTGCAGATTCGCAGATAGAAATTCGAACGAGTAAATTTTTTTGAGTCATATCATGCGATACCCGAACGTCCAGCTTCTTTTTGTGGCCGACTTTCTCCAAACGGTTTAATAGCGTTTGGTGATGGACGTTTAGGTCACCGGCGATGTCATGACCGGTCTTCCACGACTTTTATCAGACCATCATTCACTTTTTCTGTGACCGGTCATCCACTACAAGGAGCATCTTAGACATCCAAGTTTCCAGAACGAAAGCGACTGAACCATCTTTTGGCTCTGTCGAGGAAATGGATTCCCATGCAGCCGTGAGGTGTAGCGGCAGCTCGACGATGGTAGTAAGTGAAAGTAAACGTCACGCGGGACTCAGCGACGGAGCTGAGTGGGAGTAGGTGGTCTGACCGCCTGTCCCTGATAGCCCAGACCGGAGTCCATAATGAAACCAAGTCAGGGCATGAACTGAAGTTGAGTTCACTAAGGGAACTAGGAATAAATTTCAATGTTGCGAATAACGTTTTTGGTGGTATGTTATTATTCAATTGCCTCGAATTTATGAGACATTTACACACAAATTGGCTCTATTAAATGTAGAACTAGGCGCGGGGTTCCTGCTTCCGCGAACTCGTTTAGCTAGTTCAGAGGGCAACGATGTAGGACATTCAAGATGTCCGGATGAGGCCTGCAGCGAAGGCAAAAGCTGAGTTTATAAATCACTGATGTATATGTCTACCGAGGCATTTACATCACTGGCATCCCAACGAGGCCTGGCTTATTACTACGACATGTAAAAAGTTAGAAGGCAAAAGACGACTCCCGTTAAAGCCCATCAAGGATATGAACGGGGGGGGGGAGGGGGTGGCGACCGGAAGCGTCACAAGGCGGGTGTATCTTCACCTACGGGGTTGGGATGTTACTTATGATAATGTATCTTGCCCGTAAACAGTACAAATATCTTCACGGGCCTGCGCAGCATTTTCGCCTTTACCGAAATAAAATTGTAAAATGTAGCGCAGTTTTGCGGAAAGTATATTTATTTTCACGGCGCAATACCTTACGTCCGAGTAAAATAATTTCAACACTTTTTGCACATCTACTAGCTTGAACAGCCGGCTGTCAAATGACGTTCGGCCTGACCCACTGCAACTCATATACCCTGAGATTTGGGACGCTACAGTCATCTCGTGCGCAAACGCCTCACTACTTTTTAGACTACCTATTACATACCGTTGATTTAATAAAATTAAACGCGACCGGAAGCGTCACAAGGCGGGTGTATCTTCACCTACGGGGTTGGGATGTTACTTATGATAATGTATCTTGCCCGTAAACAGTACAAATATCTTCACGGGCCTGCGCAGCATTTTCGCCTTTACCGAAATAAAATTGTAAAATGTAGCGCAGTTTTGCGGAAAGTATATTTATTTTCACGGCGCAATACCTTACGTCCGAGTAAAATAATTTCAACACTTTTTGCACATCTACTAGCTTGAACAGCCGGCTGTCAAATGACGTTCGGCCTGACCCACTGCAACTCATATACCCTGAGATTTGGGACGCTACAGTCATCTCGTGCGCAAACGGCTCACTACTTTTTAGACTACCTATTACATACCGTTGATTTAATAAAATTAAAAAAATTCTTGAGAATGCCATCTCATCTATAACTCCACGAGATGAAATGTGTATTCAGTTTATTGTGAACAATTTGAATATTTCCTGTAATAATTTAATTTCTTGAACTAATAAATTTATTTATTTATGAAATTATTTTGATATATAAGACAAGGAATTTGGCTTAAGTACTGAATTTAACATTATTCTTTTTTGTTTTATTTACTCTTATTCGGGCTTACTGTTAATTTTTTATACGAGTTATTTTTTAACAAAAATATGAAAAGAATATTTTCCAATTTTTTTTTAAGGGAATTTTACGTTTATTCTAAAAATACTCTTGCTAATATTCATCTTTAAATACAATTATTTATCGATTAAAATTCAATATTTTTATTAACAATAATTTGTTGAACGTTAGTATAATAAATAAAAAAACTCGATAACTCAAAATTAATTTTGAATAACCTTTATAATTTTAAATCCTTTAACGAGAAAAACTGATGAAGAAAGAAGCATTTGAAAAAATAAAGTTAAAAGAAGAGACAGATTTATAGGCCACATATTAATGCATCCTGGAATAGTCGCTTTAATATTGGAGGGACAGGTAGTAGGGGTTATATACTGAAATGAAACGACTGGCACTAGATAGGGAATCTTGGAGAGCTGTATCAAACCAGTCAAATGACTGAAGACAAAAAAAAGAGAAAACTGTAAAATTCATAATGCATTTTCTTTTTTCTCCTCAATTTCGATAGTATTTTCATGTTTCTTATAGAAGTATATAGAAAACTCTACCACCTAATTTGTTAATAAGATAAATCTGTGGAAAATTGATGTTAACTTGTATTACAGTCTCGTCGCTTTTTTCGAACCAAACTCAACCGTTTACATCATCATAAATAATTATCAGCTACATGCAGTCTACGCTACTTAAAGTAGAGTGTTTACATTTTACGTTGTACTGTACTATTATGAACAAACTCGCTGAAATAAAAACCTTATCTCCTGTCTTACGTCATTAGTCTAGATGTAAAACATATAAGCTTGCACCTACGGAGGAACAATGCATAATGAACTATAAATATTTAAACAAGTCCTAGTATTCACGCTGGACAGGCGCCATTCGCCTGTTCAGCTGTCTTGAATGTACGGTTTTGCGATAAGCAACTACGAATATCCGAGTAAGTAAAGGTTTTAATAAAACTGAAACGTCAGATATTCAAGAACTTCTGTAAATTAAAATCGAAACCTTATAGAAAAAGAATTAAAAGAGTTGATAACGAAGCCCTCAAACTAACCACGTGGAAGAAGATATTACAATTAGGTTTCAGTTACGCCTATTAATAACAAGTCGTTGAATTAAATTTTTAGTTTAGCTAGACAGCGATTAAAGTTGTTGAAACTAATCCTTTTCTAGAACGTTCTATCAATTTCAGACTCAACCAGTACGGATGAATTTTTTGTTTGTTTTAAAATAAAATTTTGTAACAGTTTTAGCGCTGTAGAACATTATTTCAATGTTTCATAATAAGGCTGGATGTAAAAATTCCTATGAGAAAAATATTTATTTAATCTACATGTATTTTAGTAAGGATTTATCTGTATTACCGCTTTTATTTAACTAGCTTTGTGCAGTATGTCGTACGGCACGGAATAGTCAGAATTTTGTTAGCAATATTTAACATACTTTCAGATGAGATAGAAGGCTAAAATTTGGCACACATGCTTCTTATCGATGAAAATGCATTGTGTTAACAGAAAAACTTCATAAAAAAAAATCTATTTTTCTTGAAAATTTGTAGTTTACAAATAACGGAAATTCGAACAATATTTATGCGTATGAAAGACTTCGACGCAGAATGCCAATCAGCTGTGCCTTTCTACTACGCAAGAAAATGAATAGCCTGCAATGTGAAAATAGATTATATATAGGTGAGCAACACAAAAAACCGAATCCATAATGAAACCGCTACCCAACACTACTTATGAAAGACTCTCACACAACTAGCGCGACTAGTGGACGTATATGTTACTACTGATTGTTACTGCCGTTTGTCAGGTGGTTAGTCAGTGCAGTTGTGTTTGTGTAACCTTACGGCTTGGTCTAGTGATAAACGCGTCTTCCCAAATCAGCTGATTTCTAAGTTGAGAGTTCCAGCGTTCAAGTCCTAGTAAAGTCAGTTATTTTTACACGGATTTGAATACTAGATCGTGGATAACACTGGTCTTTGGTGGTTGGGTCTTAACCACACTTCTTAGGAATGGTCGAACTGAGACTGTACTTCATTTACACTCATACATATCATCCTCTTAAGTATTATTTGAAAGGTAATTACCAGAGGCTAACAGGAAAAAGAAAGAAAAAAGTTGTGTTTGGGTAAAACGCCTTATTCGCCCAGGAGAGGATAACTATAACCGAGGCCTATTCTGGATCATTTGAAGAATCACGTCAAGTATACGTAGAAAAATTCCCGAATGTCTGTATCCCAGCTAAGATTAGCATACACGATTTAGGTAAAAAAAAAAAAAAAAATGGCGTACATCGGTTTCAAATGAAAAAGGCAACCTTTTGTTAGGCCTGCACAGGCTATTGTCGATAATCAAAGGAGAATTACTGCCGGTCCAAAAAATATTACTATGCAAGTTATCCCAACAATCTGGTGTTAAATACACATCTTGCTGTAAAAAATTCTTCACGAATTAAAATTGAAACTATATCGCGTTACAACTGTGCAACAACTGAAGAAGACAGACAACGAGCTATCAGCAGAGGACGGTGGTCTCCACGTTCCCCAGAGTTGTCTACTTGCGTTTTTTTTTCTTTTGGGGCTACTTAAAGGAGAAAGTTGCAGCTAGATGTCTGTACCAAAATGTTGTGCTCCTAGCCAGCGTTTCATGGGAGCAAAGCGGTGAAAATCGGATGGAGCCAAATCCGGGCTGTATGAGGTGGGTGATCAAACAATTCCCAACAAAAACGCTGCAGGAGCTTCTTTGTTACAGCTGCAGTGTGCGGCCGATCATTGTCATGGAGAAAGACAATGCCTGATTACAACATTCCTCTCCGCTTATTCTGAATTGCCCTTGGTATACGTTGAAGAGTCACGCAGTATGAGGCTGCAGTGATGGTCGTGCCACGTTCCATGAATTCCACCAAGAGCTGCAGACCAGCGTAGAAACATGGCTGAAAACAGAGGCGGCTCCGTTCTACGACGAGGGTATTAGAAAGTTGGTACTACGCTACGACAAATGTCTAAATCGGAGTGGCGACTATGTAGAGAAATAGCGTTACTATGTAAGTATTTGTTACAAATAAAACATTTTTTATTTTCACTGTGGTTTTAATTTGGTGACCGATCGGATCTTGAAAAAAAATTACCCTCGTATTTCAGAAGAAAGCCATCTGCGATTGTATACAATTGTATAGAGTTACGTAATCATTTGTATAGTATGTTTAAAGATGATAAAAATAACACATTTTGCTGAGATTGTGTACGAGAAGTTTCATAATAACACACTGCCTAATTGCGACAGTAATGTTTTTTTAGTCTATTGAGACAAAAAAGTATAAAATAAAATTAAAAAAAAAAAATATGTTTAAAAATACGCTATTATTTAACTAATGAAAAAAAATAACAGAAAAGTACCAACATTTTACTATTTGAAAATTATTGAATTAAATTTTAATTTGCGATTAAATTCAAATAACATTTTATATTAATAATGACGATAAATTTATCTGTTTTCTGTTTGTGGTGTACAATATATTTTATAACCACTTCATTGATAATTTGTTACGCAATACAACGAAAGGCGTCGTCCCATGCTTTTATTATTCGTCATGTAAAATCTAAAATAATTTTGTTAATAAATTCCTTCAGTGTCAATTATAATAAAATGTAGTTAAGAAATGTAATAAATGAATTTATAAAATGTTATTTGAATTTGATCAGAGTTTATCACAATTTATACTTTAATTCAAAAATTTCCAAATAATGAAATTTGTTTCCTTTTTTGTAATTTTTCAACGATTAAATGAAACCGTATTTAACTTTTTTTTCTATATGTAAACAAATCCAGTTGTTTACGATTTAAGAACGTAACCGCTTTTATCTATAAACATGTAAAATTTCCATATTCGTGGAATGTAACCAACGCGAATGGCGGTAATTATTGTAATACAATTTATATGAAAAGAATCCTGATTTGAATAGCGGAAGATTTTTTTTTTATCAGCCGTAATTCCTTGTTTTTAAACACACAATCCATGCATACGGTTTTTAACTGTACGAAAATAAGAAAGGAACACATAAAAATAGTGGAAGGTCAAGAACGATAACAAAACCATTTATTTACATTAAAGAGAAAACATAATCTAGAGTTAACAACCGCTGACATAGCGAAATGTTCAAATCACAACCGTCAGCAAACAAATGTTAACCGTATAATTATTCAATCTAAACTTAAAAGAGAAGATTAAATTCTAAGAAAACTAGAAATCGTTAAGTAGGTAAATATAGGTCGTCTATTAGTTGTAGGGAATGGACAACGCTGTATAAATACTGTGTTTGAATTAAATTATATTTCACTAAGAAAGTAAATATTTTATCTTTTTTTTTACTTAAAACCTTTTCAAGATCATGTAGCCTTGGAACTGGTTATGTACGGAGTCAGTTTTAAAACGCTGTTACAAAATCATTTTACATGGCATCTAAGTTTCTTATTTTGTTTTATATTCACAAAGGAATCGGTTTTATTACACAATTTGAACGACGTTTATACGATGTAAAATGTTTTATTTAGACTAGAAAGAATATGACCATTTTTTTCTCAGAATTGTGCTTGTGTATTATAATTGCTATGAGGATTACGGATTTATTTATTATTGACATAATTAGCTTATCTTACTAGCAACATATCGATATATTGAAACACATAATAAATTATGATATACGGCACACACAAAAAAAGAAGGAATTTGTGGTCATAGATACGTCACTTTTACTTGAGGTCTTTTTCCTGTTTAGCCTCCGCTAACTACCGTATAGATAATACTTCTGAGGATGATATGTATGGGTGTAAATGAAGTGTAGTCTTGTACAGTCTCAGTTCGACCATTCCTGAGATGTGTGGTTAATTGAAACCCAACCACCAAAGAACATCGGTATCCACGATCTAGTATTCAAATCCGTGTAAAAATAACTGGCTTTACTAGGACTTCAACGCTGGAACTCTCGACTTCCAAATCAGCTGATTTGGGAAGACGCGTTCACCACTAGACCAACCCGGTGGGTTTACTTGAGGTCTAAAAATATATTTTGTGACAAATGATATCGGTAAACATGTAACGCATATCGATTCGTAATGAATAACAGTATACAAAAAAATGGATTTTTGTCAATCTGAATAGCCGCTTTTTGAATGGTGGGAATTTTTTATAAAACGTAGTTTTCTGAATCTACTTTCACTTATATTAACATATGTTACTAATCTGTGATTTATGACGGGTTTTTCATCATATTTTGCCCAACTTTCAACCGATTTACCTGAAAGTATTATTTTTAAAATCAGCAAACTATGTTTCATAAACACAAAGCAAAAAAAAAAAATTTCGCTAATAAAAAACTCGGTAGAAATGCCCAAAAAAATTCTGTAATTAAATTATCGTAATTTTTGTACCGATTCAATTTTTTTGTTGTTAAAGGCATAAAAAATATCCAATCGTAACGATTTTTTTTGTCTGTTAAATCTCTTTAATATACTGTAATGTTTTGAACTTTTTTCACAAGAGGGTAGCATAAGACTATTAAGGGAGGCAATCAGACAACAACATATTTTCGCGGAGCGCTGATCAACCGCGGATCATTGTGATGGGAAAAGGTTAAAAAAGTACAACAGTAAAAGGTTATAATTATATTTTTACAAACATAAACATTATGTATGAGTTAACATTATTTATTAATTTTTCTTACTACAGTAATGTAAACAAAGTAAAGTGATGAAAGGTTTTATTGTTAGTTATGTAGTCCCATTTTGCGTACCTCTGGTTGATTCGAGAGGATATACCGTGAATACGTACGATGGGGTGGGGAATGAATGAGACAAGCTTGCTATGCCAAACCCACCGGGTTGGTCTACTGTTGAACGCGTCTTTCCAAATCAGCTGATTTGGAAGTACAGGGGTTCCAGCGTTCAAGTCCTAGTTAAAGTCAGTTATTTTTACACGTATTTGAATATTTGATCGTGAATACCGGTGTTCTTTGGTGGTTGGGTTTCAATTAACCACACAACTCAGGAATGTGTCTATAAAACTGAGACTATAAAAGACTACACATCATTTACACTCATCCTCTGAAGTAATACCTGAACGGTAATTCCCGGAGGCTAAAACAGGAAAAAGGGAAGCTTGTTATACCGGCAGAAAAGACACGGACACATTTTAGGCGACCGTATGTATATCTTTGACCCAGTGCTACAATATAGTTCCGCAGATAAAATACCTTTTCTTCTTTCTTTTTCCTGTTTTTCCTAAGGGAATTACCGTTCAGGTATTACTTCAGAAGATGAATACGGATGATATGAAGTGATATGTAAATGAAGTGTAGTCTTGTACAGTCTCAGTTCGACCGTTCCTGAGATATGCGTGGTTAATTGAAACCCTATCACCAAACAACACCGGTATTCACGATCTAGTATTCAAATCCGTATAAAATTAATTGCCTTTACTAGGACTTCAACGCTGGAACTCTCGACTTCCAAATCAGCTGATTTGGAAAGACGCGTTCACCACAAGACCAACCCGGTGGATTAAAATACCCTTTTTAATCGGCGCAAACGATACGCTTATAAAACTTATTTACCGTACAAAGTTTTCAGTTGTAATAACAGAATCCGAATTATTACATTTGCAGTCGATACTAGTTGGTTCCTCTTTCTCACAGAACATCTTCTGTCATGGTACCTTTCCGTTGCCGAAGGTTATATTGAGATTACTTTATTATTTGACGTTTTGATATGAAGTACCGCTTTTCTACTAATTTTACTTCACTTCGGTTTGCCTCTTGGGTTGGTACATAAGGACTAGCGTGGAATGTGCGTGTCATTCTCTTCGAGTCTTCCGGTTCACCCGTACATCTAGAAAGAACTCTCTCGAGCTCCCTATCAATCTTGAAGCGTTCAGCTTCGTACGTCGGGCAAACATACAGGATACGGTGCAGTGACATCGACTCTACAGTCCGGAAAAAATATCGAATTAACCAAACCTAAATATCGATGAAGAGCCTCGGAAACGATTGCAGTATTAGCCCTAACTGATCGGCTCGCTAACGCTACAGGAATATCTGCTGTTGAAGTTCAACCTTTTATACTGATTAATATTAATATCATCTGCCGAGACTGTCACACGTCCTTTACTTCTACAAACTGTATTGGCGAACATCGTCATCGGTGCATATTTTTTGTTTTTGAGTTACCACCTACTAAAGTCCATCGTTTGGTAGAAATCGAGGGTTAATGGCGCGGCAAAACGATTTGAGACCTAAAGTCGAGAGGAAGTTAACGATTCGATAACTTCTTGAACCGGTCAGTGATTTGTAGGCATCATCGCCTTCAGAAGATGACAACATCTCGCTTGAAGTGTCAGACGCCACCCGATTTACTATGTTTGTAGCATCGAAATCACAATCACTAGCTGGAAGTACACAACTAACGAATAGCTCGTCAAATTTCATCAAGGAATCTTCTTCTACTGCCGTACAGCATTTAGTGTTTCATTTGCCAACATCGGTAGCTGCAGAGCAAGTTTAACTGGGAATCGACATCGAGAGAGCAATACGTTATTATCGAGAAGGAACCCAGTTTATCCCTACCGGCGGCTACGGCGCAGCTAAACCCTACCGTAGTCCAGACTGTAGATATGGTAGGCGATGGCCCCCTCCATCAGTGAAATCGGGCTGAAATATGAGATAGCGCTGAGTCCGTTTCCCGCGTATCACGATACAATTATCCCGCTTGTCCTAATCGATATCGTTCGACACGGGTACAAATGTCAATCGACTGATACGACTAACGTTTTACCGTTATCTCCAGCTCACTGGAAGCTTACAGCCGTTCATGGTAGCAGACATTGACAAACAGGTCACGTGGTTTTCCGAATAAAAATACGGTCAGGAAAAAACGAGTAATATCTGAATAGTCAAAGAAGGAATAAGTAAAATATTTACAATGAAGAAAAGAGAAGCCGATCGGATCCGACATATACTTACAAAAGATGGAATAATCTATAAAAACTCAATGATAGATTGTAAAATTGACCGGAAAAGAAGATATGGTATTACTAATTTGAAGAAAGATGGGACTTTCAAGTAGCCAGTATGAAAATACTGTATATTTAGTTAGAAAAAACAGAAAAAAATGTTCTATTAGGACCTGTCTTCGGTTAGATTTAAAATTAATTAATTTAGATGTTACACACGAAGCTACAAGACTGATTTTATTTTCTCACAATCACAAAAGGAGTTTTTTCTTTTATATATATATATATATTAAATTTTTTTTACGTGATTCACCATATATGCTTGAAGGTTGTGCATGGGAGTATGAAATGGAAATTTTGGAGCGTATAAAAAATGTCATGCTTGACCGGGATTCGAACCCGGAACCTCCAGAGAAAGGCCGAGCGCTACCACTCCGCTAAGGAAATCGGCAAGCAAATATTTTTTAACATTTCACAAGTAAATTATAAATCTTAATTCTTTCAGTTACGACAAAATTGTACTAAGTACAGAGTCGTTCATTTTAACAAATAAAACTATTTCTTACGGTGTATCCAATTCAAAAATATAAACATCTTCCTAGGAAAGGATTTCAAAAAGAATACAGAGATAGATTACAGGTAAAAAAATTCTTCAAGTTTATTTTCCCGGAGCAAGCGAATCGTATTATAACAAAGGGCGAACAAAATAACAAAAGGTATTTGATATACTGTCACAGCGACGTTACCTCTTTGTTAATGGAAAAGTACTGTAGCTACTTTGTTTAACCACTTAAAAAAAAAAAAAAACTGCATAGGATGCTAAAAATACGCTTATTTGTATAACTTTGTACGTATATTACTGATATAGTTGGGCGTATCATGTACTCAAGATTTAAGTAGTTAAATGTAAACTGATCGTTACGTAATATTAAAATATTATGAATTATAAATTTTTGAATATATGAAACAATCTAGAAATACATCAGTTATTCGTTACATGAACATTCATAGCGGGTAAGAAAATGTAGTAGCAGTAGTAATAATAATAACGTAAAACCTGTTATCAAATTGGCCATGAACTAGGTAAAACAATAAAATATTTTATTCTTCTATTTAAGTAATACGGCAACCGAAGAGAAACTTAATATATTTTATATAGTTACACAACAGTCATAGTACATCGTTCTCTAACGGAAACAAAGAATGAAATAAATTGTTAACAATACAAAAATATTTTAAGTGATTTCATGCAATACCAACGGGCATCATCAACAGAGATAACAAAAAATGTGCACAAGCAAAAGTAAAAATTTTAACCCAGGAAGGACCGCCCACAAGCAACAAAAGAGTGACCTAGGAGAAAATGGCAAAATGGTAGGGACATTTTATATTTACGTTTATCGGTACGACAGGAAGGGGTAAGAAAAGAGAGAGAGTGTGAAGAACAAGAGACGTAAAGGCGGCCATCTTGATTTGTAAACCAGCTGAGCTAGCGCCAGCGCAGCTCGGGATAAACTGAACTGAAGTCAGTCTGGTTATTGTGACCGCTGTTGTTTGTACGTAAACTAATGGTTGACTGGTGTGCGCGCGTGTGTGAATTTAGTTTTTCTTACGGTGGTGTATAATGTGTATTAAATAATCTAATTTTATTTATATAAGATTTGTGCTTTTTGTTTTGCTTCCTGTTTCAGAATAAAAAATTATGGAATCAAATAATATTAAAAAACTGAAATTAAGTTACTTAAAAATTAAATAAAATAAGAACCATATGTTACAGATTTCATACAGATCTGCCACGAACAAGGTATGCATACCAAAAAAAAACATATAAATATATGACTATAAGTCGTATTTAAAAAAAAATCAACAAACAAATATACAACTGAAGTCGATTTCTCCATTCGGCCTCCATTTTTCTCTCTCGTTAGAAGAGACTCTTCGTTCACACGTATTAAATTAAGATTTCGCCGATAAATTAACACACAAATACGTTGAAACATCATAACAGAAACGAAAAACAAATAGGCTATGAATTTATGCTTTGGGGAGTGTTAAAATGGGCCTTTATGTATATAACAAAGATTACAAATTCTTTGTTATTGTTGAAATTTAATTATACTACCGGTCACCATTTACAATTTTTAATGTCAAATAATGCGTTTACATTAAACTAAAACCATTAAAGTAACATTAGAAGCAAATTTAAATTATAAAAAAAAGTATTTTACAACATAATAAAAGAGTTAAGGTTAGAGAGTGTGTACAATCAGAATTAACAATTCTGTTGATAAACACAACCTAACTCTTTGTTTATGAACTTTAATCTTTGTGACTGCTTTTTGTTTTTTATTGTTGAATAAATTGTTAAGAAAAACAAAGTAAATTTTCAAGCCTTTTTGTTTTATTTATGTATTTATAATACGGCAATTTAGAAAACTTTAAAAAAAATTTTTTTTTTAGCATGAAGTGCTTTCAGTTTATTATTTACAGTAATGTACAAATTATGAAGTACTAACTTAACTTCTGTAACGTTAAATTTAGTCACAGCGTAACAAAACTGAATTCATATGTAATTTAAATTTCTAAAACAGGAAAATTAAAAAAAAATATTATAAAAATTGGGGCGGGTAGATTAAATCAGCTGATTTCTTTCCATAACAGGCTACTTTTCTTTATACTGTTTTTAGGCTTTTTACTGGAAAAAAATATTTTACACTCCTGATGTGTCTACATTTTCAATGACACTAAAATTTGAAATTATTAATCTAAACAGTACAAAAAAGCGCATATTATTTAGTGTTAAATGTTGAAATGTTTTCAAAATGTACAAATACTTTATTACTATCAGAAATTACAGGCAAAGCTGATCAAACTAATAAATTTATATTTATTTATAATTAACAATAGCAAATTATTGTGCCCAGCAATTTGATGTATACAAAAAAAAGAATTAGGCTAAACATGGTTACTGAAATAAATTAATTTATTAAAAAAGTAGGGCCTCAAAACAAAACAAAAAAATAAATACTTAAATGGTTATTAAAATACTTAAAAATGCTACAAACAAATATTTTTGCTACCATTGCATAAAAATAAAAAAAATATATGTAAAACCAATCAAAAGTGCATATTTAGCTTTCAAAATACAAATAATTGAAATGAAATAATTGAAATTTGACTGGGGTTACCTAAAATTATTCTTATATGGTTAAAAAAATGTTTATACTTATCTATTAATGATTACAATTAACAATTACATGGCCACTAATTAAATTCTTTTGTAAAATATCTTTGAAGTAGTTATAGTTAACTGCCCCCACAAAAAGTACCCTTAAACAACAAATACTACCCTGATCTTATGCCTGCTGAAATTGTTAATATAAAGAGCAGTGAATAGTCAACATAATTTATGTTATTAAATCTAAAGCTGTTTCATAAACATTACTATTAAAATTATGATATTATAAGAACAGCCCTACTCAGGGGCTCTATAAATTGCTTTAAACACTTTTTTGTAGTAAAAATGAACAACTACTTGCTTTCAAATTACATGTAAATTAATCTTATAAACGGTCTTTCCGAGTTTAATAATAACATCCATATTAAAACCGATAGAAAATCAAATTTAATCTAATGAAATTCAAATATTTGGATTGTTTTTTTCCAATGTTGTAAATCTTTTGTATGTATTTCCTATTTCTCTAAGACGAATAAGAAAAAACCGATTCTGTTACCGTATGTTGTTTCCTTTATATATTCTTTATATCTAGTTAAATCCAGTGAAGCAGACTAATAAAATAACATTCAAATGCTACAATGGACAGACTGGATGCCTATTTATCCACAGATACAAGGAACAGCACTAAAGTATATGTACAAAATTATTAACACAGATCATGGATTTTATATGTGATAAGATAAAACTAAGATGTCAACAACTTTGAAACAAACAAATACAATTTAAATAGAATGTACTTAACGGTTTTTTTAAAAATATTAACCATACTAGGTAACTAAACTAAAAGATAGTGCTATTTTAGTTACAAAATTCCTTTAAAAGAACAAATTTTAAATTAATTTATCTGGAAAAAATGTTTAGGTCGAATGTTAATATTTTATATTTAATTTAACAACTACAGACTTCAAGATGAACTGTATAAAAATTTCTAATTCGGATTAAGATTGTGCAATCTTAACAGGTTATTATTATTAAATTGATAAGTACAAATTTCTGAACATTATATAAATAGATATTCTAATTCTTTCAAATTTTTTAACTCAGTTTTAAATAATTATTAAAAACAAAATTACATCTTGTGGTGTAAGATATGTACTGTTTAACGGTAAAAAAATTAATTAAATCGTAACTAGATTACACTGGTACAAGAAGCTTCATTTTCATTGATAGCAGTTAACACTATAAAAAAACTATATAATAGCTATAATATAGTGATTTAAAATTATTAATCATTAAATGTTCTAAGTAACACACACACACACATACGTAATATATACAGCACGTGTACTACATACAGTGTTATAAGAACTGTATGTGACCTGACTTGAATAATCACAAGTTGTAAAAAAAACTTAACCATTCTAAGAGTAACAAACAACTCATGCCAGGCTTATAAAGGATAATATATAAACAAATATTTCTATTTAAATCAAAATATATGAAAAATTATATTTAATCAAGTCAAAGCTTATAATTAAAACTTATAAATATATTCTATTAATATGTTACGTAATAGTTTGTCAATTTGAAAATATCTCTGCATGAGACTAATTATATAAAGGAGAGTTGAAATGTTTAGTTAACAGTATTTAAAAATATCGCATTATAATGAGTAAAACTAAAGACGTTAATAAAAATTCTTCTATCCGAACCTTACTTTTTCTATATGATTTATTTACTATTACAAAACTGGAGGCATGTTAAAATTCTACTCATTTGTCTTCTCAAACTTTTATTTTAAAGGAGAATTGACAAATAGAAATTTTCATACAATCCATAACAAGTTAACCAATATAAATTATTATAAAAGATTTAAATCTCTTTATACCATACTTTTGTACTATAATTTTCCGATTACCATTACACTTAGTGACTGTGATGAGATGGTTATCCCTGTCATTATCTTGAAATATTCTAGGACTGAATCCTGTTCGGGCTTGGCGTTTAATCATATGCTACTTAATCATACGGCGTAAATTCATATCCTTTCATAAAAACAAAGAAGAGTAGGTGTAATTAGGTGCGAGTCTATAGTTACTATAAATAATGAAGACGTAACTTCCATAACTTAATCGGTTATTCTGTTCACATTTTTAATTAAAACACTTTCTATATCTTATATTCAGAACCGTGTTACAGATATTATATTTTCTTTTTTATTTTCATATTTCGCTTTTATTATGCGACATCAAATACTATTGTCAATGAAATGTGAACAGAAAAATGCAGATAAATTTGCAAGTAATGTTCAATGATCTTTTATTTTTCCTGTTTAGCTTCTGGGAATTACCGTTCAGGTATTACTTTAGAGGATGATATGTATGATTGTAAATGAAGTGTAGTCTTGTACAGTCTCAGTTCGACCATTCCTGAGATGTGTGGTTAATTGAAACCCAACTACCAAAGAGCACGGGTATCCACTATCTAGTATTCAAATCCATATAAAAGTAACTGCCTTTATTAGGACTTGAGCAGTGCTAGAATTCTCTACTTCCAAATCAGCTGATTTGGGAAGACGCATTCACTGCTAGACCAACCTGGTGTGTTTATGTTCAATGATCTGGACGAACATGTAACTGAACATGACTACAACTAGTTTCATTAGGTTTTATAATTACATATGTATTATTTTTACATGCTGCATTTCTTATTTGTTTATATATTTATATTAAAGAATTATAAATAAATAAAAAAGTTCGATAAAGCAATGATTATACATGTCATTTGTGGTTTTAACACTAATTTTTAAAAATTTATAAAAATATAACTATAAAATTTTAATTCTTTTGTCAAATTAACTAGATCAAAGTCTTATCACATATTTTTCCATTTTGTTAAAAGATATAACGTTAAATTTCATTTAAACATGTAAATTTATTTTTTGGGAAAATAGGACAGACATAAATATTTGTTGGTACTGATTGAAATGTGTTTATATAATTTAAAAAATTTACAAATTCAAATGATTAAAAAAATTCAGAAAAAATAACTCTCCCAACATTTAATTTACACCTTAGACATACCATGTCCATGTAATTAATTGTGTTCATCTAATACTAAAAAAATAACATTTTTGATAGGGTAACAAAAGCAAACATTTTTTGACTTTTACTAAAGAAAATAGACCGATGAATGAGGTAAGAATGACTTTTTCATACCAATCCAAATTATTGGGTCAGTATTTTTTTTTAACAGCATTAAAGATTTCACACACGAACAAAATATAATTACATTATAAAATTTTCACAAAAAAGTTTCCTTATTTAATATAATATAAATTAATCTAACATTAAACTTTTATGTAAAAATATGTTCATTTCTCCCATAAACAATTCATCAAAATCAATCGTGCTAAATAAAAACCATTCATTTCTTTTATAAACTATTATTTTCTTTTTAACACTTCAATAGCAAACCTCAATTTTCTATAATAAATAACGTTTATCCTATTGTATTTTTCAATATTTATAACAAATACAACAAAAGGTGTTGATAGATGGTATAAAGAACTAAAACTACTACATTAAAAAAAAAGTTAATATTTTTTTTCCTGAAAAGACATATTTTTAAGGCTAATAATGGATTGGATAAATTCAATAGATATTTACATTCTATGTTAGTATTAACAATCAATAACCATTTTTTATTTTAGTTTCATATAAAACAATTTCTTTATTACTTATTAGACAGTAAATTTATTTATAATATTGGTTTGATACGTTAAAAATAATTAGAAATTTTATTTTTCCATGAATTATATATAACGCTACATCTTTTTATTTCAACATGTTTTTTCTGAACACAAATCTATTTAAATTGAAAACATTATTTTTAAATTATCTTTAAGAGAAATTTTCTAGGACTTCATACTACTTTTAATAATACATTTTTTGTTGTAGAAATTTTCTCAGGATGTATAAGCGTACCGAATAAAATGTCAAACTACCGTTTGAAACTACGGGAAAATTACTCTTTTGACAATTATACAGAATGTTTCTAAAATTGTGGGCTATACTTATTCGGATTCTACTTGTAAAATTAAACAAAAAGTATCCTTAGGAAAAATGGCAATTTCTCCTTTATTTTCCCCCGTCTGCCATTTTGTTATTTTTATATCGTAAGTTCGGATAGAGAAATATAAGCATCTTGGTAATAAAATTTTAAAATTAGCAAAAAATCAGGACTTAAATACCATCGCAAATTACAAAGTGGCGGCCATGTTTATTTTTCAATCCGTTATATCTCCATCAATATTAGTTTATAAAAAATTATGTTATTTGCTAAAATAATAAACCTATATATATATATATATATATATATATATATATATATATATATATTATCAATTGCCTGAGGAAGTGGACGTAATTATATACAATTAGGGACTGGTCTCCGAGTTTGATTAAATTTGGAATATACATTATTTTGGAACAAAGTTATACATAATTGTATGAACTTCGGTACACGGAATCGTTAGTTACATAACCTAACAAAACTTTGACCTAAATCTAACGAAACCGATTGAATTTCGCTTGAACAAAGTTATTTACTCAGTAAATAACATATATAGTCCGTAATTTAGTTTTAAGTGAATTTAATCTCACTCTTTAACTTAATTAAAACACAAGTTATTCAGTCCGAAACTTATGTATATTACACTTGTACGGTGATGAATTACGAAATTTTTGGTACTGTATAATTTACGACGTACGTAACTCGGGTGAAAGGCGTTTCCGATGAATAATTTCAATTGTAACGAAAAACTTTTCCAAAATAAGGTATATTCAAAATTTCATCAAAATCAGAGGTCAGTCCCTAATTCTATACACACGTGGTAATCTATAAATAATAAAAATAAAAGGGATCAAAACATCACCACAGAGCAATTCACTTTCTAATACCTAAATTTCTATTGATTTATCTGTACAGTAGCTTTTTTTATATTTTATGAACTTGACATGCTGATCTCTGCAGCAGAGTGACTTGTCTTAGGCTCGAGTACGATGGGGTTCTAGGTATGAACACAGATCAGACTAGGTATTTCATTACTCATCATCAGTAATTCTAACACGTAGGTACTAGGAAGGTTACATGAATGTATTATATATTGTTAATTATAATAATTAAAAATTTTGTACTGGTCTATCATTTGATAGATTCATTTCTTTCTGTTCTATATTATAATCTCTATCTGAAATCCTGAATAATTTTATATTTTGTTAATTAAACATGAATTTAACAATATACAATGTTACTTTACAAAATTGCTTTTGGTTTTTTAATTTGTCTTTAAACTTATTTTTAAATCCTTATTTAAAAAATAGTAATTGATATTTTTTATTACAGATATCATTAAAGACTTTTTTTACACATTTTTTTGTATTAAACAATAATCGCAAACCATACTGTATCACTATTATTATTATTATGACCATCATAATAATCATCGAATGGTTATGTGCCCTTAGGTAGGGCCCTTGTAACATGTTCATCTCAATTATCTTCTGCTATCAACTAAACTTTCACGTTCGTATCTCTAATTTACCTTTAAATCATACATAATTTTTTAATCTGTCTAGCATAATTTTAATAAAATTTTCTCTTATTATGTTCTGTCCAATTAGCTTTTGTATTTAATTGTTAAACTTCAATTAAATCATACTTTATATCTTATATTTCGTTTTCAATTTATACAACGCTTTGTTGATGGTATATCCCAGGTCTATATTACCTAATATGTTTCCGTATTAAAAACTGGTTATTTAATATAGTTTTAACCGATTAAAATTTGATTTTTTATTGAAATAGTTTGGCGATAAGATATTGAGTATAAAATAAGGCTACTTATCGACAAACAAAACATTATTTATTAGAGAAATAGAAATGACATCAACATTTTCTATCATTTATTAGTACAATATCATTTATTATACAAGGGTTCCTTAATAGTTATTATCATTTTATGATAAAATCAAGTTCATAAATTTTCAAGTGAATATATATTTCATACTTGTGCTTAAAGAAACAAAGAGTAATAAACCAGTTTTATGTTAAGTGAATATTAATATAAATACAGGATTGCGAAGGTCATACACAAATCAAGCTTGACTTGTGTTTTTTTTATCTTCTATTATTAAAAATGACTAATGAATTTAGTCAAGTGCAATAATTTGGGCTTATATATATATATATAAACAACATAATCGCCATTTATTTGTGAAAATTATGTTGTAAAATAATAATCTTGTTCAACAAACAATTAGTATCATCTATGGTGATCATTAAACCGATCGATAATATCGTTGTCATTTTCAAATTAAAGTAGTGAGATTCATTAATTTAACCTTTAAGACATCCAGATGTGTAAATGGTTGATTAAAAAAAAATCACATTTTACAAATTACCTCACAAAATTGAACTGTTGCTGAAACTCTACAATGAATAACCAATCATATTTTTAATGCAAAATAATAGTTTTACTATGAATAGCGATTAAAGTATTTTTAAAAATAATTATGAAAAAGATTCTCTGTAAACATACAGAAATTTTATTACCAGAAATTCTTTTTCTAGCTATTATTGCAACTTCATAAGTATTTCACATTATGCTATTACTAGACATTCAAGTCTTGAAGAAAGAAACGTTTTTAGTAATTGATGGCCAAAAAAGTTATTTAATCTGTTTTATAAATTTGTATATCGATAAACTGAATTGAGATCATGGCTTTGTAAAGTATCTACGGGTAAAATCTTCAAAGGTTGATTGATTCTTTATAGTTTGTTATAGTGCTTTTATGTGAATCTGAAATAAATGAGTCTGAGGTTTATCTCATGTTTAATGAAGTTAACCCAATTAGATTGTATACTGTTGGATTCATATTTATTTGAAATTTATATTTAGTTACTTTTAAATATTTTGTTTGAATTATAGTTAATATTTTTAGCACCTATGTTTAAATATAACTTAATTTTCTAATCACTTCAAGTTGAGCGTAAGCAAAAATGTACCTGAAAACATCTTTTATGAAATTAGCTGCAAAATAGTTAAAAGCTAATTAAAATAATCTTCTGAAAACATTTTATTTAAACAGCAGGATAGCTTCATTTATAAAAAAACAGGGGGGAAAGAATTGAATTTTCTTCCTTTTTATGTCAGAATTCAGTCACTCTTAGTCAGGGTCACTTCTTCTCTGCTGAATCGGTTTTACACAGGAACTGGTCATAGCAAAATGGATTAGTAGGCTTTGGGGGTGTTGTTACAACAAAAATAAACTTAATGAAAAATTACAATAAACCAAAACAGTATCTCACGCAAACATATAACCTGTAATTAATAAGTTATATTTAATATAACTTCCAAAATTTTGCTGTAGGGAAATGAACACGCAGTCTTTAACATTAATGAGTATAATGTAACAATACGTAAAGTAATTCTCCAATAATAATTGTTAAACTGGTGAATAATAGTAATTTTTAAATGTAAAATTCATAATTATCTTTGGTATCTTTTTCTTAACTATTTTCCTTTAAAAATGAACTTTGGTGATTTCATAAATAATAAATCATGTTAGAAAGATTTAGCAAAAGTACAATTTTGCTAATTTTTTTGTTTCTATCTAGTTAAAATATTTATTAAACGTTTTTATAAATTCATTATTAATCGTTTTACAGGTTGGCAAGTTTTGGTTATGGAATGTATTATTAACTAGAAGATGAAACAAAGTCGACATACAAGTTTTGAAATTACCTTATTGGCATTGGCATTACTAGCAACAGTATTAAGAGGGCAAGAACATAGGACCCGCCATTCGATAATAACAAATTCAATAGAATGTCCGGCATCATGTCAGTGTGGAATCATAGCAAATGATCATCATATGCAATCGGTATCTGTCACATGTCGAGATCAAAATTTCACAGAAATACATTTACCAATTGATACGACAGCGATACATTTTATAAATGTAACGACTTCATTAAAAGACTTAAATTTGAATCGTGATATATTAGAAATAACATATCGTTCTAGCAGAATTCATCACATCAAAATGTTAGAAGGAATTCAAAATTTGAAATTATTAGATCTCGGAGATAATAGATTGAAAGATATATCGCCGTCCATTCTGTCCAGTTTAAATAATTTAGAAAGACTTAATTTAAGCGGTAATATAATACATCACCTAACTTACGAACACTTTCAAAATTTATCCTTATTAAAAGATTTGGATCTGTCACATAATCACTTACACGTTTCAAAACCGATGATATTTTCATCGCTTAGTTTATTAGAATCGTTAGATCTTTCCTACAACCAGATCACATCAATAATAGATCAATTTACAAATAAAAATTTAATAAATTTATCATTAAGCCATAACAAAATACGTGATTTACATACACATTCATTTGCAGATTTACATCGCTTAATGAAATTAGACCTTTCGTACAACACATTAGAAGTGCTTCCTGATCACTTATTTAAAAATACATATGCTCTACAATACTTAGATTTGACTGGTAATTTGATAAAAAATTTACCCGGTACAATATTTCAATCGTTAAAAAAATTAAAATGGTTAGGATTAAACGATAACCAAATATACAACATACCAGATGGTTTATTTGCATCGAATGTGGAATTAGAAACATTGAATTTAGCAAGAAATAATTTGGAACGATTCAATTCTAAACAAGAAATCGGACTGTATAGTTTAAAAGAATTAGACGTAAAAGATAATTTCAGGTTAGATAATATAGAAATAACGTCAAAAAATCTTGAGCTCATAGATTTATCAGGAAATAATCTAACACATTCGCCAGAATTTTTAAAAAAATTAGAACACTTGAATAAAGTTAGTTTAAAAAACAATCCTTGGCTATGCGACTGTCAAATGAAATGGTTCACAAATTGGTCGATGATACATCAAAATATATTAGATGATAGCCAAATATGTAATTCACTGCTGAATTTAGAATGTTCACCGCCAGTATCTACAAGAAATATCTCGTTGCAATTAATCGAAATGCGTTCAAATGCGACTATCGATTGTAATATAACTGGTTATCCTACACCGTCGATTACATGGGTAACCCCTATGGGTTTAGTATTACATTACAATGTTCCTGAAAGTCCGATATTCATAGATCATCCACCTATTCATCAACAAGATATGTCAACAGACGGTATCGATGGCCGTATAAAGTTACTCGATAAAGGTGTATTGTATATAAATTATGTTTTAAGAACTGATGCTGGATTGTACACGTGCTTCGCATCGAATTCTTTAGCAAATATTACGACACATATAACCGTTCATTTAGATCGTGATACATTTTACAATTTCAAACTGACCAGCATTATAATTGGGATATCTTGTGCAGCCGGTTTTCTACTGCTAACTTTCCTAGGACATCTTATAGCCTTCATATTTAGAAAGTAAGTACAAAAATGTTACGCTAATTACTATTTTTTTAAACTGTTAAATGAAAAATGATTAAATTGTTTTATAAAATAATCAATTTTACGTGAAATTTATATATATTTAAAAAAGCGATAGTGATACAACTCATCATTGGACTGATGTAGTTAAGCGCAAAAGATACATTTTTTCTTTATGAAATCTTATGTAGAAACTGATACGCAGAAAAAAAGGTATACTTCTTTCTTACTCTTTGGCCACAGCAAAATATTACAGTTAATACGTATGTGCATTATTCTTTGAAGTATATGTTTTTGTAGGGTTTACATGTACAGTATGCTTGTTTTCAATTGACTTCTTTTTAATGGATCCTCTTGGATGGATAAAACTGAGGTTTTACTTGCTTCCTTAATTAGGAATAATTCTACTTATAAGTATACTTTTTATTTTCAAAACAAGTTTTCCTTTAATTTTTATTAAATCAAATCTTCAGTAATGTATATAAAGCTTTATATTACGTTATATGACTATCACATTTTTATTGTTTTTAATTTATGTGTTTGTATAACTGCAAAATTTATCAGTTTTTATTTGTACTTTTCGTGTAAAAAAAAAAAATTGTGTAATGTAACTATAAAAGAAATTTATTTATACGTGTTATAATTTCATTTTATTAGAAATGGAAGCATTTGAATGATTGGATAAAAGTGAATTGATGAAAAAAATTTCTGTCTCCTGGAATTGGTAGATTAGCTGGTTAAACCCTTGAAATAACATTATCGGGTCTACAATTTTTTTTTTGTTTTTTAAAGTAATCAGAACTTCTATCCAGAGCATTAAATTTTTTTTTTTAATTTTATTTTATCTCTAAATAAAGGTGTGTTTGTTTAACAGACTAAAAAAACAACAACAAAATCTCTAAAGTCTTTGTATAAATACTTTTACTATTTAAGTAATATTCTGACAAATTTTAATTTTAAGTGTTCTGTAGTACACTTCATCAGTCCAATGAAAAATGGGGATTGCATAAAAATCTATTATTAATGAATTACTAATTAATTAAATTTATTTCACCATATCCTTTGTTATGAAAATATGTTTTTAATGTAATTATAGATAAGCACGGTTTTAAGGTTTCTGGTTGCCTTGTGGTTGTTTACTCCTATTGAACAATTTTTTTTATTTATTGTAAATAAATACTCAAACAATAAGACAATATACGATTCCTGTGTGTAATTTAAACTAACTTTTAAGCATGATCATTTTTTAGTAATAATAATAATAATAGTGAAATGTATTATATACAAGGAAAATAAATATGAAGCTTCAGAAAAAATGCATATAAAAGTAAATATGTTGGGAAAGAATAAATATCAGGATATTTTAGGTTACAAGACTTTCATTATATTAGAAAAATTATAGGAAAAAAATTTCTTTTAATTTGTAAAAAATGTTGAGACTGCTTTTCAGGTTACTAGAAAATCAATAATTTAATTTTTGTAAATATTTTTACATTTTTAGATTATACAAGAATGGATTAACTATATCAAATAATTATGCACAACCATCAATATTTCTTTCTAACATATCTTATTTTCTTATTAATAACAGAATAATACATCTGTTATTTCATAACCACTGGACCAAGTTTTCTGGGTACTTGAGATCCAGAAAAACCCATACAAATAGAACAAAATTATTAATCCCAACCAGTTTATTGAATTTCTCACAATTTAAAAAAAAAAACATAAAAATTACTTACTGGTAGAAGTTATGTCTACAATAAACCGATTAAGTAATTATTAAATACCAAATTAGTACTTTATAATGGACTGAGTTATATTGCATTTTTTAAAGGTATTACATTCTATCTGGAAGAATCTGTCCTTAGAACCTGACTGTAAAGAATATTTAATAATGGTATTTAAAATTATACCTGCTTACAACCAGCTGTTTCTGCAATATATGAAAAATCTCAATGAGTAACGACCTTAAAATTAAAGGTTGTGCAGTAGGATAAAACACCAATGGTCAAAGCCAAACCATATTCAATGAACTATACTTCAGTGTAGTTTAATAATGATGGGTGAATTCACCGCATGCTATTGGCATTTTTTATTATTTAATTACCTTCGGAGTTAATATCACATAAATTAATAAATTAAAAACAAAAAAAATTCCTTAGGATTGTTAAATAGACTCTTCCTGATCTGGATCACTAGTTGTTTCCGATCAAATTCAAATTATCAGGTTTCTATTGTTATATAAACATGAATTTTAAAAGGTATCGGCGGTACTTATAATTATTAAACATTAAGTACTAAAAGTGAGCAAGAATAATGCATTCGCCTTATTTAAATTAAATGGTATAAGATTAGTTTATAAAAACATGAATTAAGCTGTAATGGGCATTTTATAATTACTTCAAAAATTTCAATTACCAAAATTCTAATGCATTATGAGATATTTCAACTGTTATGGAACCAGAAGCTGTAATGAATCTGAAATAAGTCTTACCCACCATGAAGAACGATCACAGTTATAAAATTAAACAGTTGAACGTATTTTGATTTTAAGTTAAGGTTAAAGTAATAAAAAACTAGATTTTTCAATTTCAAAATAATTACCAGCATGTAAAAATAATAATTAATATCAATAATTTGAATCTACTGATCTGTTGGTTAGTATATTTACTTAACGTTACTGTCAATTTAGCTGTTGCGATTGCTGTTCCACGATGCGGCGGAACCCTAGATTGAAATCCAATTAAAAGGTATGTTTTTTATTTGAATTTCGAATACTCATGTTACTAGTATGTGTATCTTGCTTATTAGGGTTAAATTAATGGAACTAACTCATGAGCAATCGATCTAAACCTAGTCGAGATCAAATGTTAATTGAACCCAGAATAAAAATGAATCCTTTTAGAACTATCACTCAATTTTTTTTTTATCCATGATGGTAAACCAAAGGGCAGAACCATCATGTTAAGGAAGGAAATGAGTGATGGTTTCAAAGTGATCCGCTATTAAATTAAACCATATAAAGATTTTTTTTGTTCATTTTAAGATTTATAATAACATTTATTTTTTTTAATTTTAGATACAATGATAAAAAAAACTGCATGTATAAAAAGAAGTTTGGCATGTATAATTTGAAAAAAGGAAAAAAATAAAACGAATGGATGTGGAATGTGTAGAATACATGTTATGTTATTATGTTCTGTTTAAAATGATGTAGGTGTGGATGGACATGTTGCTGCATGTCAGAAGATGTACCCCGTGTTAAACAATTCTACCAGATGATGGAAGGAATAGAACTGTACAAGACTCAACAGCTAGAAAAACTAAGAGAAAACTACACGCAACAGGTTTTTTCTACAAACATTTTTTGTTTCTGTTGAATCATCAATTATTCTCAGTGATCAGTTGAACAAATAGTACAAAATATTTTTGCAAATATTGATTTTAAAAATAATATTTTTTTAATTGTTAACTAATCATATTTACAAAAGAAAATTTAAGTACTATTTGTTACTGAATTACTTCAAATAATAATTGTTATAGTCAATTTTTTTTTTTTTACTAAAATTAAATAACAAAATGGGATAAAAAAATGCCAAGCCTGACTGAAATTTGAATCCAGAAACCTTTGAATGAAAGGTAGAAAGCCTTATTATTCCTGTACCACTTAGATTGATTTATTAAGTCAACACATATATTTAAAAAATTACTAAAATATTTATAATAAAAAGGAGAAAAGAAAATCACATTAAAATTTCAAGAAACAAGGTTCACTAAAAAATAAAAAAATGTTTTAGAGGGAGTAATATATTTTTTTTTTCATTAGAAGAAAATAAAATCTAATAATTTTCATATAGAAATTTTTACCAGATTTTAGATTTCTTAAATATTCCTTAAGTTTTTCTGTCAATATTACAGTTATTAAATAATCAGAATGAAATTTTAAATATAATTTTTTCCCGACTTATAATTATATATTAGGTGGGTTCAACAAACAGTGCTACTGGCACAAGAAAATTAGATTTATTATACTCCTGAATAATGAAAAATTTAACACTTTTTTTTTTTTTTTAATTTATAAAAATTTCTTATGCAATTCTGGAAAAGAATTTTCATTATTTTATTCTGTTTCCTTCTGAAAAAGTATCAACTCATTCTAAAATAAAATTACACCAAAAAAACTTTGATCCATAAAAAGTAGTTAAAGTAAAAAAAGAATTAAAATAGAAAATTGAAAAAAAAACAAAAAATTAAAAATTTCAGTATTTGGAAGTTTAACCCAACAATAGATACTGCAGAAAAACTTCAACGTTCCAACTTGAAGCATCATATGAACTAGCCCCACTCAAATTTTTTCAACCTTAAATTGAGCATAATTTAAAAACAACTCAACCAGTCTTCATCAAATTTTCACATACACAACTTCAGATAAAGTTTTGGAAATGTTGAGAAACTAATATATATATATATAAGGAAACCGGAATTTAAGTGAATGATATTTTCTTATACCTCAAAAGATAAAGAAAATTAACTTTCACCCCTACTCACACCATGCAACCAAAAGTAATACCATAATTTTCTTCAAAAAGTTTGTTAAAAACAAGTTCAGATCAGGCTAGTTAACTTTTCATATGGATACTAATCTTTGCAGTCATTGAATATCCTTAAAATATAAATTTTATTTTTGCAATTTATATACCAAAAATATATGATAGCATTAAATGACTATTTTAAATGAGAATAAAACGATGAGTTCTGCATTTAGTTGTACTTTGGGAACAATTTGCATGTTTAAAGCTGTAAAAAAAAAAAAAATGTAAAATTATACAACTATTGGTTGGATTCACACTTTAATCATAAACTATCAGCACATGATACTACAGTAGTTTTGATCCAATTCCATTTACAGGTATAGTACCTTTGATTTGAAAAGCTATTTACCAGTTACTTAGGTGGTAAAGGATCAGATAATAGGCACTGTCAGGAGCTATTGGCCTAAAATAATATTGAAATACAGCGATAAAATAAGTTAAGTATAATAATAATCATTTGTAGTGTTTTCACCTGTGATGGCTGGTGTACATAAAATTGTTTTTAAAGATAACTCAACCAGATATATTTAATAAATATTTATTCTTTTTTTTTCATTTCTGTTAACTATAAGTATTAAATAAGTAATTAAATTTTTACTCCAATTAAATAAAAACCAATAAATGCACTGAACTAACATATATATAAAGGCTATAAATAATAATATTAAATCTCTTGCTGATGAACAGATCATTTTTCCCTTATAACTTGTACATAACCTTAAAAGATTACATGGAAATATACTTTGTAGTGACCGTAAAACTTAATTATAACAAATTTTCCCCTTTTAAATGTTAGTAACTAAATTAGATAATGTAAAAATACACTTTTTCTTCATTATTTTTTTTCTTATTCTATGCATACTATTTTTTCACAGCGAAAAAATACTTTTTAAAATTTTATGTATTGTTAAAGAAATTAAAAAGCAAAATGATCTAACAGTAACTTATATAATTATTCAGTTATACTTAGCAGTTATATAAATATGTTTATAAACATGAAACCTCAGCTAAACATGGATATTTTTCATTATTAAATAATCTAAACAAAAAGATATAAAATAAATAGTTAAAATTAAATATTTATTGATTGACTATAATAATAACAATTAACTTTTTTTTCAGTTCCAATATTTTTTTTTTTAAAACCTGTTCCTGTAAGTTGAGAAGATTTTTTCTTTTTATTTGTAATGTATGCATGTTTTTTTCTACAGTTTAATAAAAGGATAAATATATATATATATATAAAAATACCAGTGATGTTGCGTATCAAATTAACTCTCACCAACATGACATGGAAACTAATCAACATACATTTCAGAAGATACATTCATTACATTACAAATTCGTACACTATACATTTTTTTTTTTTTTATCAAGATGATTGGCATCATTGCATTTGTTTTATATAATATTTAAATAGTAGTAGATAAGTAAGAAGAAAAGAAATATAGTAAAAAAATATTTAATGTTTGTTTATTTTAAACAATGTTTTTCATAGGTGCATAAAATTAAAGACAATTGTGCTGAGCAAGTTGACTGGATTAGAGATTCCTACCAAGGACAAGTCCAACACCTCAGGGACATCAGAGACTATGGAACACATCATTTAACTTCAATAAGAGATCAATATTTAGACCAGGTATATATAAATGTGTTTTTCAATATTTATTATACAAATTGTTAAACGAATACAGAAAACAAGACTTATTTATCCCAGTCATATATTTAAAACTAGAAACTATACATATATTCTGAGAAAAATTATGAGCACAATTTGTTAAATAATTGTTGCACAGGTTTTAAAAATATATTTTACGAAACATAAATTTAAAAAAATTCAAATCTTAAATCATTGCTAACCTTAGCTATTATAATGCTACAGTTCTTGATACAAAATTTTTATTGCGTTAGTAATAAATAAAAACTGCAATCCTTTACTGCTAAACAGGAATAAAAACCACAACTCCATTTAAGTTTCAAAATATGTGAGAACGGATTACAAAGAATGTTTAATAAATAGATATTGATCTATTGAGAGCATTAGATATTATGCAAAACATCAACTAAAATTGTATTTACTGCTGTAATTAAGCTTAAATTAATAACAAAGAATTAAAACTGCAATTCCTATCCATTTTTAATGGCTAAAAGGAATGTAAGTTTGTGGCGAAGTAAATTTTATTGATTTTAATTTCATATGTAGGAAAAAAGTAATAGGCATTGATTTAACTGTAAGTTGTGGCGAGTGGTGGGGGATAAATTTGTCACGATATATTATATGAACATTTATCATTTGTATTCAGATAGAATTGTGCAGAATGTTTATAATATGAGTAACTGTTATATTACTGTCAGTAATATAATAATGATGATAAATGGTCAAAGGTCAAGACAGTGAGAGCTCCACTACATCAGGAACATCACATGACCTGAGACCCTACAAGACTACACTTCATTTACATTCATACATATCATTCTCTCTGAAGTAATACCTTTCTATGGTTCTAGAGGCTAAACAGAAAACTAAAGGAACATCACATGCAGTCACAAACTGTAAACTGAACTGCAATAAAATAAATTAATAAACAAAAGTTGTGTAAGATTTGACGTGTACTCATAAATCACTAAAATACAAACGATTGCAGTTTTCATCGATTATTATCAATAATGATTTAGTGATTTTGTCACTGTAAATGATTTAATTTAGAGTATTTATTAATAAAAAGTACTTCAATTAATAAACAATATTTAGTCGATCAATTAATTTAAATTCATGCTAACAATTTTTCTATTTACAGAGTTAAACCTTCCTTCATAACTCACAAGCAACCAATAATGTGATACATAAAAAAAAAACTATACACATTTATATATTTAATTTAATGATACACATTATATTATTTAATTATAATTATGTTTTAAAATTACACTTATATATATTTTTTCATTAACACAGTAGTTATTTTTATGTGTTTAATAGATGAGAAGAGTACGAGACTATTCTACAGGCCAGTTGAGTTGGGTACGAGAAAATTATGTTTTCCAGAGGAACAGAATAAGAAAATTTAGCACGCATCAAGTCCTTCGATTCAGAGAATCATATAAATATCAACAACAAACATTAAATAAAATTCTTGAAAATCTTCCTAATCTTTATCTGGATAATTGTCGATCGGGATCGTGCGGCAGATCAGATTCAAATGTCGAAGGATTGGATGAAGCCGATATAGCTGGAATAGACATTTATATCAAAAGAAAAATAGAAAGCTTAACGAAACCATCACAATTAGACGACGCTAATGACGATCAATCCGTATATTACACGCCATCAGAATTATCAGAAAGTCCTAGAAGTCCATCTGGATATAATCAGTTTCCAAGAATACCAAGCGAAGATGAAGACGAATCATCGACAGCATCCTTAAAATCGCCACATTATTTACCAAGTACATCAAGAGACGTTAGCGATTTACTGCGATTGTCAAACGACGAATCTATATTAAATTTGCCATCAACATCGCATTGCGGACAATCTGTGTCAGCACCATTAAGGCCATCGATACCATGGTTAGATAACAGTCCGTGTCATGTGTTTAAATGTCAAACAGAATATGGTAAAGATTGTGTTAAACCATCAAAAAGTTTACCGGTGTTAGCGACAGTGGTGGTGAACGGTAAAGTTTTAATAAACAATGATGCCAAAGACAATTATTCAGATGATACAACTAAAACAATATCACTTGAAACAGCTTTGTAGTAGTGCCAACAATAAAATAATTTTAATTGTTCTTTTTACTTATTATTATTACTGTTATTGTTACAATAATTATGTAATTAATTTTAAATTAATCTTCCAAATAATAAAGATGAAAGAAATAAAAAGCTAATAATAATGCTCATTTGTTGTGAAAAAACTATATTTAACTAAAAATAAAAGTAACAATAATACTTATTTAAAAGGCTGTGATAAGGCGAAAGAGATCAGATGTGATCTTTTTTTTAATTCTTTGTAATAACTTTATTTACTAGTTCCATTATTTTATTTTTTTTACTGAAACCTCTTAATATATTTTTCTATATATTATTTTGTAATTGTAAGCGTGTCTTTTTATAAATATATAAAATATTTTTTTGTTTGTTCTTTTTTTTAAAATTAATTATTTATTTTGACATTTAAAAGTGATAATCAGGGTCTGAAAGTGATTGTTTCAAAGAGACGTAATTTCATTTTATTATTATATACGTTAAAATAAAAAAAATGTTACATATTATTCATAAAAAAGTTTTAATGTAATTAAACTATTTTCTTGCTGTAATCATAATCGTTATAAATATTATTAGTACTATTGTATTACTTTTTTTTTTAGAGGAGGGAGAATGATTATTTAAAAAAAGTACATAATATATACAATACGTTTAAATTTAAACACATTGTTTGGTAAATATATTAATGTATAATATATATTTCTAATTATAATAATTTACATTTTCATTTGAATATTACTATTAATATTTATTTAAGGATGGATAATGAAAGTAATCTAATTTTATAAAAAGTTAATTTATAGGAAATAAAAATAAGTAATGATAGAGAAATATGTATTTTTGTATTAATATCTAAATTAAATAACTCAATAAATTTTAAAATCTATTGTGTATTTAGCAGTTATAATTTTTGTATTATAAATAATTTATTAAATGCAAGTTTTTGTTTGTTAATGATGAAAAAATGGAATAAAGTTCTGGCAAGGAATTATTCTTTGGTAATTCTTATTAAGGATTCATTTATTATATAAAAAAAAAAAATTAAACCAATAAGTTATATACTAATTATTATTATTATATATAAAACAACACTGATAGTCAACAATTTTTTTTTTTAATGTTTCTCTAAGTGTGATACCATTTCTCGAAGTGCTTTTTTATGTACATTACAGATTTGTAAATATGATTTTTTGATCGCCCTTACTTTTAAATAAATTATGCTTAAAAAAAATTAAGGGGAAATATAGTTAAATCTGTAAAATTTATAATTTTGCATGGCCATACCTGTGTTAGAATAATTTTGCTGATGCTTTTCTTTTATAAATAGCCTCAGGCACATCCCAAATTAATGTCCAACAGTAATTGGCTAGCATGTTAGTATTCCATTTCCCTATATAGTGGCTTTCCATCAATAAAATGTCTTGGTGGAAACATTCACCATGTTTGTCACTTGCGTCTCTGAGGTTGTCTTGGAAAAAATCCAGATGCGAGTGGAGGAAAAATGTATTTTCAAAAACATATTACATATCACAGCTCTGTATGAAGTAAGAAGTTGATTAACATCAAGGTAGTTGTTGAACTTTTGTTTGCTTAGAAAATCTTTGCAAATGTCTATAAATGAAGCCCAAGTTGCACTTTGTACATTATAACATTGAGTTAAATATACATCATCTTTGACCAACTCTTATTTGAGGATAAACACATATTCCTTCTTTAATTTTTCATCCACTTACAATCAGAAATTTTTGGCTAATGTATAAAAATCCAAGACTATACTTCACTGCTTTTAAAAAATTTTTCATTAGTTCTAGCTTGATATGGGGAGGGGGTAAAAGTATTTTTTTGTGTTCAACTAAGGGCTCGTGAATAATATTTTTCCAATTTGGAGTTAGGTTGTTTTGTTTCTTCCACTCTTTGGTAACATAATGTTTATCCCTAGCTCGGTTGTCCCATTTGTAAAGAAAACACATGTACTTAGTATAGCCTAACAAAGTTGCTATAACTTTCAAATTACCACATATGTTCCAGCTACATTTTTTATAATTTATTTTTTCAAGAACGTCTTTCACTACATCATATGTCTCTTTCAAATTAATACCATAAGCGATTGGTATTGAAGGATATTTATTACCATTGTGTAGTAGAACCACTTTTAAACTATACTTGGACCAATCTATAAAAAGGCGCCACTCCTAAGATTTATTAACTTGTAATGCAACATAAGCTAATCAATATTTGTGTAATAAATCAAATTATTTTCCTCAATAAAGTACTGAAAAAGTTCTTTTTGTTGACTTTGAAAGCCCGAAATTTTTGTATTTTTTTTTAAGTAATTTCCAACCTTGCAGTCTTGATCCTAACAGTTCAGCTTGATTTTTTGATAAATTTAAATCCCTAACCAAGTCATTTAATTCAGCTTGTGATACAAGATGTGGCTTACTGGAAGATAATTCAAAATCAAAATCATTATCTTCTTCAGTAACCTGATTCTTCATCGTTGCTTTCGAAACATACATTCACAGGTGGTTCAGGAACTTTAATACTTTCACTGTGAGATACAGGCCTGATTGCAGATTGCAATGAAGGATATTTTACAGTATGTTTAGATTTTTTGAAATTCCTGACACACTTGTTAAACAAAAGTAACAATTGGTTACATGATCCTTTGGTTCGCGCCAAACCATAGGAACATATGTCATAATACATGACTATGTTACGATTGAATTCTTTGTTTAGTAATGTTTATTTATAGCTTACAAATTGTGTTAACAAAGTTAAACAATAAAAACTTGGCTAACAAAATACAATATAGGAGCTTAAAACACTAACTATGCATTGAAAAACAAAAAAATCCTTTAATTAAAATAATTTTTTTTTTTTCAAAAATGGTGGATGATAGAAAGATTCTGAGTTTATATTCGTTTTCAACATAAAAAAACAAGATTAAAATCATGTATCGCATGTTAGGAAACAAAAATTATGTTTATCAGTGTAATCATTTAAAAAATTTATCTTTTTACTCATATAAAAGAACCATTAATATTTAAAGATTAACAATTTTTTTTTAAAACCATTTTTCCAATAAACCTAATAAATGAAAGTATTCTTTGGTGTTTTACATTTTTGGTGTATCACATTAATTCAGAACAAAAATCATAAAAAAAAAAAATAACTGAAATTTGTTTTTTATTCAGTATGCAATAGTTTTTATATCATCAAATAAAAATTATGTAAGAGAAATAAATTCAAAACGACAATGTTGTTAAGATATTACTTAATTTTTGCGATCTTTAGTTGTCAATCGTGTTGTCTAAAGTCGTCAATCGAGTTGATAAATTAAGTAGTCCAGCTAACATACATACAACCTAATGTGATTCTACTATAACTGGAATGTCTCAGGAAGAATTTTCCAAGGAAATTAAATGGTGTGTAGTAAGACTGAAGTAACAACCATAAAATTGAATTAACTAGCTCATTTGACTTCACCAAAGCAATACAGAGTACAATTCCATTAAATGCTGTTGGTGTTTACTAATAACTAATTACCTTAACAGTTGATGCTAATTAAAACATTACAATTAAAACCTGTTATGAACCAATTCAACCTAATTATTATGCTACAAAAAATGTTTAAAGTGTAAAAATAGAAATCTAAATAATTTGAGTTTGTTTTATTATGAGATAAAATGCATTACAGAATTTTACTCCCTTTAATGCAACCATAAAAGTACTACTTACTAGTATGATCAAATAAAATCTAATTTTCATGTAGTTTGTAACAAAAAAAAATACTGAATTGATATGTACACTAATACAAAATTCCTATTATAACACTTACCTTAACCTAAATTTCCTTTTAGTTAACCCAACCTAACTTTATTTTAACTGATATAACAACTTACCGATTGCAAATTATGGATCTACTCATTAAAGAAATGTAATATATAATAAGCTTAATATAGCAGAAAAACAGAACTTATTATTTTGTTTTCAATTAAGACCATAGTGATACGTTACAGTTTTTAGTAATAAGATTTGAACCCTATTGATTCTTCATATAAATTTAGAAGACTTGTCCCTTAATATCATCCAATTCGTTAATTCTTAAAGTAAATCCATAATACAAACTAATTTAAGAAAAGTATTTTCATACATCACATAACACAAAAATAAAATTCTGTGATGATATTTGTTAAATTTTTTTATAAGTTATAATCTAACGACACATAAATAAATAAACATGCAAGAAATCTCATCAGTTAAACAAAACAAATATTTATTTTACTAAAAATAGAAAATATAATAAATCTTTTTGCATCATGAACTTAAATCTATTTATAAAAATGGCTATATTAAATCTTTTCTTAAAAAAAAAAAATAATTTTTTCTGTAAATAATAAATTACATCTGCTTCAATACATTTCCAAAGAAAAAAAATCCAGACCAAGTCACATATATATTCATAGAATAAAATGTTATGACCTTTTTTTAAGCAGAATTTATTACAATACAAACTAAATTTCAGTTAAGTTGAATTTATTAATAAACACCATGGCATTGATTTTTATCAAAAAATTACTAGAAGGAAGCACTGGGTTAATGCTTGTATTGTTATAGATCCTTTTGATTTTGAAATATAAAAAAAATATAATTAATAAAAAAATATTCATTCTGATTTGGTGTACATACTTTACAACCACCACCATAATAATTCAAGGTTGCACTTTAGGGTAGTAAAAAAAAAATTGAAATTGCTAAACTAATTTGATGATCCTTGATGCGTATATTTTGTAATTCGGAGAATGTCCCGTATTAATAGTTAACGAGTTGCTTAAAATGACACTTCTAAATTTCACATATTGATCGTTTTATTAAAAGCAGTTTATGGTCCCGGGTTCAAATCCCAGTCAGGCATACCATTTTTTATTGAAGTAATAAAAGTGTAACTAATTCTTTGTTTTGTCCTTTTTTTAAACAATTTTTATATTTCCTGATTGCATATGTTAATGGATCATTCATAAAAAAACAATAAGAATTATTGATTTAAATATGGATTACCATTCTTTTAAAAAGACTGCAAACATGAATATTCAGAAAATAATAAAACATAATGAAAGTTTTAACTGAGATAGTAATATTTTCCAATATTTCTTATCTTAACAAATGTACTTTCTGATTTAGGAAAATCAGAATTTTCAAAGCTTGATAAATATCAATAAGCAATTAGCATACTAAAGGATTACGTAAACTTGTATATAAATATATATTAGTCATCATTTTAACACCATTGGATATTATTTCAAAATAAAGTGAACAAATATTTATTGTACTGCAGTTAAATAACAATCATCTAAAAAATTTAGATGGCGTTACAAGTAGGAAAACTTAATAGAAATTTTTTCAGAGCAGCTTTTTAACAAAATATAACATTAAAAACTACTAAAGCAGATAATCTAGAAAAAAATGTCAGTAATAAAATGACAATTACCCAATTAGAAATAAACAAAACAAAAAAATCTTGTTTATATTTTTAATTTGAATTTTGTAAAAGAGAGCAAACTAGAAGATTCTGTATACAAAGCCATTTAAAATATTTAAAAAACTTAACCTAACCATTAAAATGAGAAAACCTAACCTAATCATTACAAGGTTATATTTTATTTACATAAAAAAAATAAATAGAATATAAGATTCTGATAAATAGAATATTAGATGACAAATTTCTTCATGTTATAAAAGGCTTCCTATAAAAATACTGAGAATTAATTTCAGTTAATAATAACAAAACATAATCTTCATCTAATTATTTACGAGTAATTCAATTAAACTTAATTCCCTATATAAATATCAAAATTACAACGAAAAAATACCAGTATCCCAATACACGTATACCTTCCCGAGTCATAATGGAAATAGCTATAGATAGGATTATACAAATCACAACGTATCCCTACCCCTTAAAAAAAAGAAGCGTAACATAATGCCTGGGATTACAAGGGAAAAGTAAGCTGTTCTTTCCCTGTTGACATCTTCACTGAACCTAGTATAATGTGCATTTCTATGTGCTAAAAACATGAAATGCACACGTTGTAATAAACTTTAACAAGTGACACTACATTCATGTTTTACTAATGCTAATAGATTAGGTGATGTACATGAATCAAACTCAAAAGAAAGAGTTGGGCCTTTTGGAATAAAACAAATTAATATGTACCCCTTTATGTTCCTTTAATAATATTAAGTCACAGCTTGTAGAGCAATTTTATTGTAATAGAATATAATTTAATTTATCTCTCTTCGTCTTAAGATATATATGTGTGGGGGAATAAATTAAAAAGAATAAAAGAAATCCTGAAGTGAACTAAAACATTAAAATAAGTAGCAATAACAAAAATAGGTTATATTATCGATAAAAATATACTTGTAAACTATTAAATTCTATAATTTTGTGTAAAAATGGTATCGGTGATAGATTAGAAGTCCTTTTTACATTTAAGTTACCCTGGGTTCAAATCCCGGGAATATTTAAGATATATTAGGGAAACAAATGAATGTTCTTTCTTTTAAAACGAACAACAGCAAGCTTATGTTTATTAATATTATTTTATAATAAATACAACTTGACAAAACTGAGCATTTAACCAACTATTTGGGGAACTAAAGGTGTAATTAATCTGATATCAATAGTATTTCATCATGAAAAATAAAAGGCTACAAAATCTTTTTACAATGTCTTCTGGTAAAATAATTTCTTAATTACTTATTGCTTTTTCACTGATAGGATGCATTTATTATAAAATCATTATATTTCAAATAACATTTCACTTATTAAATGTGAAATTAATATTTTAATAATGTTTAATGATTTCACTTAAGTTACAACATATTTATTAATCATTAATTTAATTAAATAAAATGAAGTACATGCCATATTGGCGTATAAATGTTTATTATTATACATGACGACTGAATATTCTATTTATTACGTTTATTTTGTTAGTCTATGGTACATAATAATGTAACTGACATTTAAAAACCTTTCCCTAACACATTGTAAAAAAAAACCAGAGGTGCTAAAAAACCTTTGTTAAACTAAACAATTAGCTTTGTCAAGTTTTATTACAAGATATGTTGGCAATTTATCATGTATAACATGATTAACAAAAATTTCTGATGTTTTTCATGTAAGAAAAAAATAAAAATATTTAAATATTATTAATATAAAAATATTTTTATTAGAAAATAGTTTATAAATGTAATTAAATATAATAATACTGATGTTATTTATTGCTATTTGTAAAATTGTTTTTAAATAAAATATTGATAACATGATCATAAATTATATATTTGGTATAATAAATATTTTCAAAGCACCTTTTTTTTTAATAAATTATTCATTAATTACAAAATCCTACTTTTTAATTAGATGTTAAAAAACACTCATTAATTCTTAGAAAGAAAAAATAAACATACTTTGATACGTCTTATTAGGTGCTGAATAAAATATAATGGCAAGCAAAACCAAAGAAATTGAGATTTCAGGTGAAATGGAAATAAAGATAATCAGGGCTACAAATAAAATTTTTCCGTCTAGTCAGGACATGTATTAGACGTATAACGAAAATCATTAATGTTCAAGAAATCATCTCTTGATTCTTCGGCAAGTTCAGATGATTTGTATGTACTGCAACAATAACAATTATAGTTGTGGCTTGTGACTCACAACAATTTTCTGCAACCTCTTTTCTTGCAGTCCTGAATGACCAAACTAAACTGGTTTTAATGTGAAGTATTAAATTTAATATTCTGGGTTTTCAAAACTCATTATGAAAAATTCATTAACTGTAATCACTCTCGCTGATTGCAAATGAATAAAAATAAAATTTTAAGAATGATAAAGCAAAAAAGCTGACAATACAGCTGTAGGCTTTTCCCATTACACGGTTTTTTCTGATGCATGGCTTACATACAACTTAATTTAAAACATATAAATTTTATTAAAATATAATATTTTTTGTACATCAGTGCTACACTAGCACTGCTTGTGGTGACAGGGGATACTATTGATGGAGTTTACCCACTTTGCCACTAGTTCAGAGCATTTTTTAGAATGGGGATGTGATTTTGAAAACGTTTTTTTTGTAAAGATTATTTTTTAAACAAATGTGTCTAAGAAAAACCTTAATTAGGTAAACTCTTGAGATAATGAGGGTGACCTTACTCTACAGCCTCACCCCCTAAACCTTTTACATTGAAAATTTAATGGCATCAATGCCTCATATACAGAAGTAATCTCTGATCAAGTTTGGTCAAAATCAGTCCAGTAGTTCTGAAAATATAAGGTGTGAGACACTGAACACACACATGTACAAACATTTGGAAAATTTCCATCAGGTTTTTTGGGTTCCTTAGGTGTCAAAACATCAAAATCTGCTGAAAATTGCATATACCTAAACTGTACCAATTAGAAGACTTTCCCTTCTACAGCTATAGCGCTTGATGGGAGAGTAATAAAATTTATAGTAATTTGTTCATTTATAGAATTGTAACTGAAATAAATGCCTCTTTTTTTAACATGTCACGCAAAGTAGGAGGATTTTAACTCAACTACTCTGTAGATGAAATAAATCTGTATTTTAAATGGGAATGCACTCCATAATTCTTAAATTGCAAGAAAACTAAAATATGGCTAAGTTATTACTTTTTAAATTTTTAGCAAATATACAGAAAAATTACTCTGATCAACAAAGAAGACTCCTAAGTTTAAAAATAATGTATTTACCCATGTGAACTGAAAAATGGGTATTTCTTCTGCTAATAGTTTAATAATAACTGAAAGTGACTAAAATTTCCTTTGTTCAAACTATAAAATGAATTTCTATGACTTTTTGATGTCATATAAAGTAATTTGATATAATTGTTGGCAATGACCCAAACAGGAAGAAATTTTAAAAAAACACGAGATTTTTTAATAAATACACCCTTCACTGCAAAAAATGTGATACTTTTTAGGACTTAAAATTAACAATATTAACAGGTTTTACATTGATTCTTCATTAGAAAAAATTACAAATTGTAAAAAATTAATTTGTATGAAAAAATATATGTATTTAATTACGTTGATGTAACAAAAAATCAAATTATTCATAGAGATTAAATCAAATTTAACTACATAATAAAAATAAACAGGATAAAAAAATTCATTGAGTTACTATACTACAAATTATTTCTTAAAAAACCTACAAATAAAATGAGATGATAAATATAACTTATGTTTAAACCAGTAGTAGCAGATGAAACCTTCAGATTGGATTGCAGTAAATCTGATTTTAAAAAAAAGAAACAGAAAAAACTAATAATTACTATGGGGATGAGAACTTTAACTAAGTTGCATTTTTGAAGAACAATCACAGTGTAAAACAGGAAGGTTTTACAGACAATAAATCTATTTTGAAACTGTCAAGAGAAAAGTATCACAAATATATTTGAAAAGAAACAAAACTGCAGGTGAATAAACCTATATTATAAATCTTTTATATGAATCAGAAAGCATGCCAGTAACAATACTTAATGAGGGTAACGAATAAAACACACTAGGATGAGGAAAAGAATTGTAAAATTAAAAGACATTAAAAATAGAAGACTGAAAAAACTAAGAAGATATATGCATCACCATATATCCAGCATATATATGCTGGAGAGGAGGTGAAAAAATTACAAGTAATGGGTAAGGAAGCAAAAGCACATAATAAAAATAGAACTGGAATAAGTTGGTAGCAATATGTAGAGGGGAGAAACGAAAATAAATAAGAAAGATTGAGTAAAATTCACTAAAGACTGGCATCACTGACATAAAAGGAAAGTGAAAGTAAAACTAGATAGCATATATTCTGTTCCTTAATCTATTTAATATATAAAATCTTCTACAAGAAGGGATAAAAAATTTATCATTTTACAGTTGGTACATGGAGAGAGAAAAAACTGCATTCACAGTTCTGTTCGCTGATAATTAGATTCTTCAAAATATATTACAAGAGATAATTCAGCTGTAATTTAGATTATATGGAGCTGCACATGTTCCCCACAAAGAACTGTACATATATTTTATGATATTATGTAATGTTAAAGTATCAGAAAATAAATGAAAATATATAGCATAGGACAAGTTCCTTCTAGATTGAACATTTTAATATAGTCCCTTTTCATCTAAACTGGGACAGATATGACATCTGATAATGTTAAAGTTGATTAAACCAGTATAATTTATTTTGTTTTTGAATTGTTTAGTTATGAAGTAAAAGTATTATTACATTTTATTATCAATAACGTAATATTTCTAACATTTTTATTTTCTGACAAATAACAACTCTTAAATTTCTTTGTCAAATAAACCAAAACCAAAATCTCCAAATTAAGTGTCCTTAATGTAGAATGAAAAGAAGTCTTACAAGATACATGAATAGTATACGCAAATAGGTTTTGTTTATTTTTTCATCTCTAACCATTGTTTCACTAACTTGTCTTTAATCAATAATTCTAATGACTTCAACTTATAATATAATGAAACCAGAACCCATTTATGTTTGTCCCTGGTAATTGTAGCACAAGGTTTATTCATAACAAAAATGGATAACATTGAAAACAACTGAAACGGATTAAAATGTAATAAAAAAAATATATAAATAGAAATGGCATAGCTATAGTTTTCCATAAGATCATGGAAATAGTAGGTTCTGTATAATGTAATGTAAAGTAACGTATACATAACTTGTAGGATCAATGAGCCAGTGAAAACATAAAAAACAGGAAATATACATGTTTGCAAACTCAACCAGTATGTATATTCATAAATTAAATTATTTTTTAGTAAAACAACTGCGAAAACATGCAGAATATTTAATTAACTCGTTCATTAACCAGAACCAAATTAAATCTATTAAAAGGAAGTCTACTGTATATTCAGGTGGTTAGCTTCCATTTCTTCAATCATGACATCTCTTATCAGGGAAGGATAGTTACATGTAAGAAAATTGAGTGGTTTAATTACAATGATATGATTAAAACAGCATTAAAAAAACTGGTTTGTCAAGTAAATGTAAATGATAATGGCAATGTACTGTAATGGCCAAAAACAACACGGCGAAAATAAAAAAATAAAAAAAACAGAAATTATATCTTCTATTAATTTTTCCATATAAAAATATCTTATCCATAATATAATATGTTATAATATCATAACATAATATAACATAATATAATATAATAACATAATATAATATGTTATAATATCTTATTCTTTCTATAATATGGCTGAATACCACCACAAAATGTTCATTGTATGGCTGGATAATGGACTGGATTTGAAGAGAAATTATGACAGAGTATAACATAGTTAAAAAAAAAAAAAAAACCAGGCTGGTGTATCATATCAAAGAAAATCATGAAACAAACGTTCATAACATATGAAAGGCTAACTACTTAAAAGAAAAATCTACTACTGTTTGCAATAAAGTGGATTCTTTTATAATTAGATAGTTCTACAATGCTTAGTATTTTGAATATAAAAAAGATCCTAAACTTTTTGCCTATTAGATGACACAACTGAATGGTTTTAGACAAAAACAAGTAACACCTGAAAATCAGGAGTAATGTTGTTTATCTTGCTATCTTAATAGAGCTGAATGAATATCTTGCTGTACAAGAGCCAGTCATTTGTTTACATTGAACATCATCATTATACTCAGGGACTGTACTTCTTATACTAACATCAAAATGCATTTTGTCGTATTTCTAATTTTTTTTTTTCAAAATGTGGAATTAAAATACATAAATCAATTTTTTATTTGCAAGATAATATAATTTTTATTTGCTTCATAATTTTTATAAAATTATCATTAATTTAATAATTTATTTAAAAAATAATAATATGAAAATAATTATAAATAATTATTTATAACGGCTCTAAAAAAAATGTTCTCTATTGAAATAAAATAAAACTGAACAACAATTAAATTTAACATCCTCTTCTAATTTCTCAGTTAATTTTTTTTAAAAGAAATTATAATTCATTGCCATGAAAGAAAATCTATGAAATGTATTACAGAAAAATTTGTAACTATAAATCTTATTAAAGTACAAATGGTAAAGTCATTATATACAACACAAAAAAAAAAATGAATTAACAACTCCTGTACAAGATAAAATTAGGATCATAGTGGTCATCGTTTCTTCTATTTAAAAATGAAGGTCAAATTATAAATTATATATTTTTTCATGTTCAGGTGTGAATCACAGCAATTAGAAGTAAGTATACTAATTTCTATATTCTGATTATTTTTTTATGAAAAATGGAAATTTTGTCTACTCATATACGTAATGTATATTGAAAACAATAAAGCAATAAACACAGTGTTATTATCATGATTGATGTAAAAAAAAAATATCTTCTATTATATTATCACCCACACAATAGAAAAAAAAAATTCTTCAATAAAAGACAAAATATGAAATGCAATTCATTATATTTTATTTATGTTCCTTATAAAGTGTCCTGGAAGAATTTACAAAACTTAAGTGGTCCGATTCAAAACATCTAAATAAGGTATAAAAATTAAATAATTTTGGCAATTTTACGTTGAAAAATTCCCAAATACCAGCCATTTAAATTTTTTAATCATTAATAGCTCTGTAAATATTAATTTTATTGAAATACGTTTATTAGATAAACTGTATGCTTTTTATTTTGAACAGAATGACTTGATTTATTCAAATTGGTTAATAAACAGTTTATATACATCTGAAATTCTTAATATGCGTCAAAAGAATTATCCAGTGTGACAGTTTTAAGAATAACACTGACACAAAAAAAATTTTTTTTTAATGTTTCTCTAAATGTGATATCATTTCTTGATTGCTTTTTTGTGTACATTACAGATAGGTAAATACAATTTTTCTAACTCCCTTACTATTAAATAAATTACACTTCAAAAAAAATTAAGGGAAAATATAGTTAAAATCTGTAAAATTTATAATTTTACATAGCCACAACTGTGTTAGAATAATTTTGATGATGCTTTTCTTTTATAAATAGCCTCAGGCACATCCCGAATTAATGTCCAACAGTAATCGACTAGCATGTTAGTATTCCATTTTCCTTTATATCGGCTTTCCATCACCGAAATGTCTTGGTGGAAACGTTCACTGTGTTCGTCACTTACTCCTCTGAGGTTGTCCAGGAAAAAAATCCATATGTGAATGTATTTTTCAACGATATATTACATCCCATAGCTCTGTATGAAGTAAGAAGTTGATTAATGATATCACGGTAATTGTTGGATTTTTGTTTGCCGAGTAAATTTTTGCAAACATCTTTAAATGAAGCCCAAGCTGCACTTTCTACATTATATAACATTAAGTTAAATAATACATCACCTCTGAACTCTTATTTGAGGACCACAAATATTCCTTCTTTAATTTTTCATTCACTTACATTTGGACATTTCTGCCTAATGTACAAAAATCCAGAACTATACTTCATTGCATTTATAAAATTTTCCATTAGTCCTAGCTTGAAAAGGAGAGGGGATAAAAATATTTTTTTGGTTTCAGGTAAGGGCCATGAATAATATTTTTCCCATTTGGAGTTAAGCTGTCTCGTTTCTTCCACTCTTTTGTAACATGTTTAACCCTAGCTTGGCTGTCCCATTCACAAAGAAAACACATGTGTTTAGTATAGCCTAACTGCATGTCTAACAAAACAGCTTTAACATTCAAATCTCCACATATGTTCCAACTATGTTTTTTATAATTTATTTTTTCAAGAACGTCTTTCATCACATTGTATGTCTCTCAAATTAATACCATAAGCAATTGGTATCTAAGGATACTTGTTACCGTTGTGTAGTAGAACAACTTTTAACTATACTTGGACGAATCTATGAATAGGTGTCAGTCCTAAGGTTTATGAACTTGTCCCAAGTGCAACATATGAAACTGCACTGTTAACAAACTTAAAAAAGCAATAAGATTGAACAATATTAATTCATTCCTAAATCCAGTGCTTAATACAAACAACACAGCTGTGATTTCAGGTACATTTTTTGACCTGTATATAAATGATTAATCTTGTCCATGAAGGCTCACTTTTCAGTATTAGATATGATGCCATAATATGTGACTATGATATGATTTAATTCTTTGTCTAGTATTGTTTATTTATAGCTTACAAATTATGTTAACACAGTTAAACAATAAAAAATGAGCTAATAAAATACAATATAGGAGCTTAAAATGCTAAATATATGTTGAAAGATGAAAAAAATCATTTAATTAAAATTTAAAAATTTTTCAAAAATGGTGGGTGATAGAAAGATTGAGTTCATATTCGTTTTCAGCATAAAAAACAGATTAAAATCATTTATCGCATGTTAGGAACAAAAATTATGTTTATCAGTGTAATTTGTAATAATAGTAAGTGAAAAACGGCACAGAAGTGAAGGTACAGAGTGAGAGAAGGGGAGGGGGGAAAAAGAAGATAGAGAATCTCTTTCTTTTTTCCTTCCTGTATATGTATTATTGTTATTAATCACACAAGGAAGCTATTTTTAAAAAGTCTTTCCTATCTTTCATTCAATGTAATAACAGCTGAATTGAAAATATAGAAATTTATACAATTTAATGATTACCACACACATGACAAACTTCTTAAATGTAGTGAGATAAAACGGTTGCAAAGTTCTACTTGTAATACTATCTTGTGCTAATTTTAAATATTTTTATCTACATTATCTTAATTGAAGCCAGTAAAATAAAATATGTAACAATAAAAACAAAACAGATTTAATTAAAAATTGAAAATAATAATAAAAATTATTTTTTAATAAACATACATGTGTATGTTTTTGCTTTATTTTATATATATTTAACATGAAAGTACTGTTAAGTGCAACAACTATAATGGTTATAAATAAACTGGCATGAACCAAAGTACTCCCAAAAATGGCATGGGAATTCACAACAGTAACTAGCATTCCATGCCAGGCTTATTAAGGAGAGTGAGCAGATAAGCGATTTCCCATTGCCTTCACTGAGCTAATTAAATAGCACGCCGATGAAGCAGGAAGATTTAAAACCTCAGTATTTAATTACAACCTTATGATAGTTTCAGTTTAATTAAGACTGTTAATTAAGACATGCCATTTTATTATTATTTTTAAGTAATGCTCGATGCTTGACAGGAGGGCACTGTCAAGAGTTTATGCATTCTTGCAGCCTTAAAAATTTCCATTATTTGTCAAAACGTGGCTGTTGTAATGTATGCAACTTTTTCTTGAATTTTTAATTTTAGTTCCTCTAATCTTTGTGATTGCTTGATATAAATCTTACTCTTGAGCAAACCCCCAATAAAAAAGTTGCATGTAGAAAAATAAAGAAATCCAGCCGACCAAACAACGTCCCCATTTTTTGATATTATATAGTTTGAAAAGTTCCCTTAAAACAGTTGTGTTTACTTGATCTCTTGAAAAAATAACGATCCAATAATGCCAGATAACAAAAGTGCACAATACACACTGTTACCTTATGATTAAATGTTTCTCATCTAACTGAAGTAAGTATTCAGTGCTCCAATATTGATTATTACGATTATTTATAAAGCTGTTCAGGTGAAAATGAGTTTCGTCTGCAACATTTCTTGACAAAAATTCATGCAAGCAACTAAATCAGCATCTTTCAATTCCTGAATAATTTGAATTTTTTTAAGTACTTACATAAGTATATGGAAAAAAAATTTCCATCCTCTATTATCTTACAAAAAAATCTCACTTTCCGTAATTCATTTTATCTCCTTAGTAAATCAAGTAAAATATAACATAAGACAAAAATCACTTGGCTAGGTTTAAAATGAAAGACAAAGCGATTTTGTGTCAGTTGCTACACCTAGCCAAATAAATTATTGTCCATCAGCTTATCAAATCTATCAAAATGCAGTTAATATGCATCCAAATAAGCAACAGCACACTTTATTCACTACATGGATTAGATGAAATAATGAACAAAATTACTATCGTAAAAAGTAACTTGTGACTATTGTCTCTTGTGTATCAGATGCATTACACAGAAAAACTGAGATGGACAGTCTAAAGCAAAAAATTAATGTATCCCTTTTATTGAGAAACAATGACATATATATATATACTGCTTTAACTTGGTAGGGTGATATTAAAATATATGCGAGGTGTGGCTGTTAAATAACGAGACTAATGCTGTTCCAGAACTGCGCATGCACCAAATTCATACGACCGACAGCTATTTAGCATGAAACCTTTTCTTTCGATTGTTGCTACTTCGGTTTCTGTAGACATATTAGTCTGGCCGTGGCCTTCATTTGGATAAGATCTGTTTTTTTGTTTTGCCGGAAAAAAAAGATAAGTATTTTATTAGAGCAAAGAATTTTTGTGAAATTTCATATGAAACATGGAAAAACTGCTACTAAAACTTATCTTTTATTAAAAAGGTTTGTTGCAGTGAATGTTTATCATGTGCATGGGTGGTTTAAGTGTTTCCAAAATGGCTGAGAAGAAGATGTTTGCATGGGTCGCCCTTCCACGTCAAAAACGGATAAAAATATTGAACACCTTGGTAATCCTATCTGATCTGACCGTCAGCCGACTATTCTTGTCTTTGTTCAAGGTCCTTGCTCAACTCTGTGAAAAAGTAATAAATAAAACACGACCCGAATTGTGGAAGAACAAGTCATGGGTTCTTCATCAGGACAATGCACTGGCTCACACTTCATTGTCTGTCAAGACGTTTCTAGCCAAATATAACATCCCAGTATTAGGCCATCCATCTTATTCGCCTGATCTTGCACCATGCGACTCTTATCTGTTCCCCATGGTCAATTCTGCATTAAAAGGAACAAGATTTCAGACTGCTGAAGCTGTGAAAGAAAAAGCTTGAATGTGTCATGAAAGTGCTCACAGAAGAAGACTTCCAGCATTGTTTCAAACAATGGAAAATTCGCATGGAGCATTGTAGGGATAGAAGAAGGGTGTATATTGAAGGGGATAATAACTAAAATGTATAAATTTAAAATAAAATATTTTACAGCATTAGTCTCGTTATTTAGTAGCAACACCTCGTAGTTATATAAGTACAAAAAAAATTCATCAAAGCGATAACTACAAAGACAAAATAAATTAATAAAAAAAATCAACAAACATTCACTCAATAAGATTTTGAATAAATTTCACAGAAATATATTGACATAAATATAATAATCTGCTAAATAATTACAGACGTTACGATGAATCAGAATATAAGATTTAAAAAAATCTGATGTGGACACTACATGACTTCCTTTTACGCCTATTAAATTACATATACACATTTTTTGCTAAACTTCATTTAAATTTTTTCATCTGAAAGTGAGATATGATCCTCTAATTCTTTAATAAAGTGGACAGTTACACAATTGCATTGTAGTAGACACCACATTGCATCAGCATTTCATATTAGTTTATATATTAATTTTGTTTTATATCGCTCAATTAGTTTTGTGGTTTGAGTGAGAACATGTCGGATCCATAACCATGCACACATCGGTTCGAATCTGACTTCATATTATATATATATATTTTTTTTTTAACTTTTCTTTTTTTAATTTAAATATATTGATTTATTAATAATTATTAACCTCTGTAAACAGTTTTGAATTAAAATGAAAAGTACGTAAAATAATTTTATATCACTCTAACTTAGTTTAAAAAAAAACTTTTTATTGAGTTTTTTTATAACGCTTTTGTAGAGATTATATGAAAAAATAAGGTGAGTGTCATTTTAATTCATTCAATTCTGTACTTCAGTGGATCAAGTTGAACCTATTTTATATATGTACATTAATTATTAGCACAGAGGTGATATGGGTCTTGAAAAGATCGACTTTAGAGAAATATATATATACATATTTCTGCATTAATATATTATATATATATATATATATTTCTAACCTGGGCCTGTAATGATTATTACATCAGCTGGTGAAATGAAAAACAGGAGGAATTGAAAAACTTACCACATCTAGTCAATAAGTTATTGTAAGGTTAACAACTAATTAATAAATCTATCTAATTAAAAAAATAAGTAAATACACCCAAATAGTAAAACAAACAGAACAAATTAAAATCATTATAATTAACACTCCATATTTTAAAATCCTCTGAACACATTGTTTTGATTAAAATTATATAAATCCGGTCTCAAATAATTTATAAAAGTTCTGTTTCTTTTTTTATAATAAACAAATAAAAACCATTTTAAAATAACACTAAGTGTCACTTAAATATGAAAGATATAAACTATTATTTTAAAATAAATAAATAACATCATTTTAAAATAATATAATGTATCATTTAAAGATGAAAAAAAAAAGTTAAATGCTTCATTTTAAATTATTGTCCCAGAAATAAAGATGTGTTTATAAATATCAACAGAATTAATATGCACTGTATCCACAAATACATTGTGTGTGTGTGTGTGTGTGTGTGTGTGTGTGTGTGTGTGTGTGTGTGTGTGTGTGTGGTCGCACACGCGCAAACATGCTAACTGAAAAGGAATTGGCAAGAGAGAAAGACAACAGGGACCAAACATCAAAGTACGGCAAAATAATGATCATAAGAAGCAGTACATATCAACAAAAGATTTAACAGCTGAAAATAGTAGAAAAACAAGGAATGGCATTCAGCCAATCACACTATACATTGACACGCATTATTGGCAATAAGCCTAAACAAGATTTAGTACAGATTTTTGGAAACTAATAAAAACAGCTACAGTAAATTTAGGAAATTGTAAAATTTTTTTTTAATATATTTTTGTCCCCAAAACCAAAATATCTATTTTGTTTTGAGTATATAAACTGCTAGTTTTTAATAATATAATTTACTATATTTTCTGTACACATCATAATTTAAAAAAAAAAATTACAATACAAATATTTTCACAATACTGATATATATATATATATACAGCAAAACATTCCCTACAATTCCTATAAAATTGATCTATCTCTTAGGCCTAGGTAACATTACACTAGCTACAATATTTTTCTTTCACATATCTCAGTTTCTATACTTCAGTTACCTTCAGATACTAAGAAATAAATTAGAGCATAAGCATATATTTCTAGAATTAATAAAAATTCACAGACGTGTGACGACTCATTCAGAGACTGAATGGAAATTTTTCTTTCAGAGTTGATTGCTAGTTCCTTAATAGTAGTTATCATTGACACTGATTAATGCACACATCTTAAAAACTTTGGGAAACTCTATTAGTTATGCATCAAATATATCTGTTACTGAAGTTGATTTTTTTTTTTTTAAGTAAATGTGCATCCTGTCTGTCCTATGTAGTATTTAATGCAATCAATTCATTTAATGTGTATACACAATAAAGATCAAATATTGCATTTATCTCCATATTAAAGATGCTTCCTTTGTGGTCACCATTAAAAATAGTAATAGTAGTAGTATACAGAATAGAGAGTTGCACTGATTATCTGTAAAAAGCTTTGACAGAACATTTTCTATGCAATTTGAAAGTAATTTCTCTATAATTTTAAATGCAATGATACTCAATTACATTGTTCAATAAATCATGGATAATATATTTTGAAAATACATAAAAAAAAACAGCATACAATTAAGGCCTAGCTTTGAGAGCATTTTAATATAATATTGAAATTTGTAGATGTATCTCAGAAATTTATTAAAATAAAGAATTACTAAAGAAAGATTATCACATTAAAAAGAACTGCACATATTACAAGACTAGAGCTGAAGTTTGGTCAGTTATTGCTCGAGTCAGAGTGGGGTTATGTATCAAGTAAAAACAACTAAAAAATATGAAGAATAACTAATCGATAAATTTATAATTCTGCAATAATTAAATCATAATTTTAGTGTGTAAGAGAGAGATGAACAGGCATTCGGCGTCTTGAATAAGGTAACACAGATAAAAGAGTTCCTAATCCACTAATTAAGAATTCAGAATTCTTAAAGGGATGATTTAAATCTTGGTTTTTGTTGTGGTTAAGACAATGTAAATGAATGAAATGATGTAAAATTAAATACGTGGTTAAAGTGAGCTGTACTGCAGAAGATTTAAAGATATGCATTAAAAATTAATATGTATGGTGCGCCTTAATAGACTTTGTAATTCCAAGATATTAAACAAATATACACATGTACCAAAAGGTACACTGCAACTGTGATAGCTAATGAAAGTGATTGACATAAATCACTAACTTTTATATTTCCAGTTTTCAACTAACATAAATGATGTATTACGGGTCTTGTAACTTGCAGATAGAGTTAACAGTTTTTAACTCACTCAAGCTAACTTCTGCACAGATGTGGCTGCCACTTGTATTACTCCAACAAATTTAACATTTATCTATTTGTTTCCTTCAACTATTTTTTAATGCAATATGTTTTTGTTAGACAAAAACATATTGCATTTCTCATTTTTTGGCACGGCTTTGTTTTTGCTTACTCATCATTTTTGGCTTGCCTTTTCTTTTTTCTGCCATGAGAATTTGTGTATCATAAATTATTCTTCAGAGATTACCTCTTGTAGCAACAGTCCTTTTCTTTCAAGCCAATCATTTGGAGGTCCTCTTCCATTTGTTTCAGATAATTTGACTTATTTTTCATGTTTTACATCTTATTTAAAATTTGTTTATTTAATATCTTGGGATCCATCGTGATCATGTGCCTCATGAAATTTAACCTTCTTTTCCTTGTCACTGTTTCCCTGTCTCCTTGATTTTGGTAGATCTCCTTGTTAGATTTCAGTCTGTATCCTTCTTCTGTTATTTTTGGACCATGAATTTTCCTTAGAAAGCTTCTTTTGATCTTGAGAAATTTTTTGAGGTCAGTTAGGTGTAATGTTTCACTGCCAATAAGATTACCAGTCTTAGTACAGGTTTATAATGCCTTAATTTCGCGATATTGGAGAAATTCTTCTTACTGTAGATGTCTTTAACTTTTGATATATCTAAGCTTCAAGTTTTAATATTCAATTTTCAATTGATGTTTTATCTATTCCTGTTCTGCTCTTACAATCTCTCCTAGGTACTTAAAGTAGATGTTATTTACTTCTATTGTTTTTTGTGTGAATGATTTAAAGTTTGTCAAAATTTCTTGTCTTAGTAAAGGATACATGTAGGCCTGTTTTTTTTTTTTGGGTTATTCCTGTTAACTCTTCTAGTTATACTACTGTGTTTTACTTCAATTCAGCTTTAACAGCCAGGTCATCAGCAAAGGCTAGGCATCTTATTTGACATTTTGGTGCTTTGATCCTACCTTCATTCATCTGACAAAAAGTTTTCAATATTTTGTCCAAAACCAAGCTCAGTAGGATTAACAAAAGTCCATTACCTTGTTTCAACTCTGTTGCAACTATAAGAACAATATGAAGGCTGATTAGTTCTTGGATATGTAGTATTTTAGGATCAATTTCAAACTTGTTCTGAAACAAACATAATTGTTCTCAAACTTTAAATTTGATCATCTGTTTCAAAAGCCTCCTTGATACTGTCCTATTTTGTGATCTATCTGGGGTCCTAATCTATTCAATAACATTTTCAACAGTATTTTATAAGTCACTGGCAATAATGAAATACTTCTCTACACTTGTTGACATCTGTCTTACATTTTTCATGCTTATTGAGTATATTAAAGGTACTTTCCACTATTCCACAATTTCCTTCTCTACCCAGAGATGATTATTATAACATTAAACAATTTTTCTCTTGAAAATCATAAAACGTTTTCTCCCAAAAAATGTTGTTTCTTTTTCAATTTTAATTGATGTGAATATAAAAATTAAACTTTTGACAATTTTAAACTATATAGATTAAAGCAGTTTTTCTTATGATTCTAAAAAAATAAAATAACTGCTTTACTTTTCTTTTTTTTCAAAAATGACTTAGTTTTAAAAACTATTTGCTAATCAGTTACACAAAATTACTTCACATTCATAATCTCTTTTGTTTTTCATTTTTACTTGTACGAAGTAAAGGAAGTGTTGTGATTGTGAAGAATTTCGGTTTTAAAATTTCTATGAAAATATCCATTTTGACCATCCCTGAATCTATTTTGACTAGTTTCGATGTGACATCTCCATGTATATATATATATATATATATATGTAAGTACATATTTATCTTGCATAACTCAAAAATGATTAGCTGTAGGATGTTGAAATTTTAGATTTGGAACTGCTGAAACATCTAGTTGTGCATCTTCCCTTTTGATCCAGTTGATTGCAATCAACTGGATCAAAAGTGTCCAAAAAGCCCTAAATCCCAAAAATTTGGATTTTGGTCTTTTCCTTAACTGTAGTAATAAGGCGTCATTGAGAGCTTTTCAATGATATATTATAAGAGGAACTTATTCTCATTGGTTCCAGAGTTATAGCCAAATAAATTTTTAATTAATGAAATATTTGGCTTTTACAAAGGGAAGGCACATTGGCTCAATTCAAGTGCATCTCCTTTTTTTTAACGTAAATACATTGATTTATTAATAATTATTAACCTCTGTAAAAAAAGTTTTATAATACATAATAATTCAATAATAACAATAAAAAAACTATGAAAATATAAGAAGTTATTAATAAAATAAAATTTTATGTACTTTTCATTAAAAAAAAAAAAAAAAAAATGTAATTTAATAGGTGTACAAGGAAGTCACGTGCTGTCCACATCAGCATTATTAAAAAAAATAATAATAATACAGCTAAGTAGACCACAATATTTAATATTAAATATGGCTGTATTGCTAATGATACAATCATAGGTATTAACTAAAATTTTTATAATCATCAGTATTATACATTAAATCAGATCAAATTATTCAGTGAATGTTCTTTATTTTATTTTCTTGTATCAGCTTTCTTAAAAATAGATCAATAAAATATTTTTATTAAAAATATGACAAGTTCAATGTAATATTTATAAATTTACTCTGATTAACATGCTTTAGCCAAAAAACCAACCTTTCACACATACTATTAATGAGACCTTTAACATGCATTAATTATTAAATCATTAATAGCAGTAGTTTTATACAAAAACTTTTATTACATAATAAAAATGAATATTAATCCACACAGAATGATCTATAGTAATTGGTTAGGCAAATCATTAATAACATTTACCACTCACAGTCAAAACAATAATTCTGTAATGGTAAAGGAGTTATGTTTTAACACTTTTTAAAAAAAAATTATCTTTACTTCACTATGATTTCTTGAAGTTTATTCGCATTATACCATATGTCTTAATAACTGCACAAAAAGGTTTGGCTGTTATTCTCCAATTGGATATTTCCGAATTTTCTGAGGATGCATAAGACTTTTCATTCAGGAAACCTAAGCCAGTTCTCAGGAAATTCTTTTAATGTCCAGAGAAAAGCAATTCATTACAACACATATCAACTGTAAAATTATGAACCTGTAACATGCTGTTAATCTCTGTTAACCTACGGGCTGTGTTTATGTTAAATGAACAAACTGGAGGATACCTTGAAGTATTCTTTGGGGAGATTTTGAAGATCCTCAGGTCAGTAGTTTTTTCATGCAAACCACACCCTGCCCTTAAACTTCATCTCTTCCTCTCCAATGAGTTGTAGGTTTCATTCAAATGCCCATCAGATCGTGAATATGTGAACTTGTTAAGTATATAAGTATAGTTTGGTCGAAATTCTATCTATAAACTTATCCAGGAATTATATTCTCTATCCAGTGGCTGTACAAAACATCCAACATCATATTAAAATGGTTATCAGATGAATTAGGCATCCTATAATTTCAAAAACTATAAGAGTAGTTGACTGCCGGCCTCTGTGGCATGAGTGGTAACGTCTCGGCATTTCATCCAGAGGTCCCGGGTTCGAATCCCGATCAGGCATGGCATTTTCACATGCTACAAAAATTTTCATTCATCTCATTCTCTGAAGCAATACCTAACGGTAGTTCCGAAGGATAAAAAAAAAGGAAAAAAAGTTGATTAGAATATATGAGAATAACTGTTCAGCTCTGGCTCACATGTCCATAAAAATTCCATTTTTGGGGATTCTTTACTATAACAGCTGCTAAGGTGATTTCCGGGAAACACAATTTGAGTTGCATTCTTTATTCACCTTTGCAAAACGGATATTTTATGAATTTACATACCTTTTATTAAATCTGACCAACTAATAGAGATGACTGGTAAAATTCTGAAATAGAAAATTACTCTATTTTAACTCTTCACTGGATTGCAGCTTAAACCCCTTATCATAAGAGGTCTCTTCATGTCTTTAAACCTTTTTTTGCGATAAAAAATAAACTTGACCAATTTAAAAACCTATTTAATAAGAAGTTCAAAAATGTATAAAAAAAATGAATGGTATACAATAGTAAAAATAATAATTTCGTTAAAGAAATAGATTAAAAAAATTTTTACTTAGAAATAGTTTACCAATTTCTTCAACATTTCTTAATGTTTTACAAAATATTCAATTTTAACCCGAGATCATTTCACAAATCATATGAGGAAAAATATAAATTATAACACAAAATGACCAAAACCTACAAAGTAAAATTATAAACCAGAATTATCCACTGGGAAAAAGTGGATAATAGGGTGTATTCAAGTAACCGACACTAAAAATGTTCCTTTATTAATCGTCATATAGAAGAAAATAATATTGTCATCATAGAAATACAGAATTAAAATATCATTCATACAATTATACATATCTGAAGTTAAGATGTATCTTATCATGATATACAGGAAACTTTGGAAATGCCTGGAAAAGTTTTGAATGAGGAGACAACAAAAAGGAGCTTTAACGAAATTAAATGTGAAAATATAAAAAATATAATAAAAAAAATGAAAGTATCTAATATATATATATATATATATATGTAAACATTTTCCAATATTGTCATGTATTTTCCCCTTCACTGTTTTAACAGTGTTCTTAATCCATCTGGCCATCTACACTGCTAATAAAAAATATTATCTTTCAATTACTGTGTTGCCTGGGATCCAACAAACAAGTAATAACTATATTATTTTAATAAAAACATTTTTATGGCAGTTTTTCAATATTCTGATATAAAATGTTTTATATTTCAGATAATGAACTTAAAAAAATCATATTCTACTTACCACAGTTACCATTCACACCCATTGTTGTTTCTTGGTTGTATAATAATTAGGCATAAATTAGCACATTTCATGTATTTCAAGGCACTTACACGTTTATTATTGATACTGTTATTAATCATTACATAAACATGACATTACTTGATATATAATATTTTATAACTGATTATGAAAACGTGGATTTAAAAAGTTTTTTAATAAAAATTATTAATTACAACAAATTAGAAAAGATACTTCATAAAATATATATTCCCCAACATATATTATTACATCACCATGAACACAAGTTTGAATGAAACAACCATTTCAATAAAAAATAACAATGCTTTTTGATTTTGAGTTTATTTTTGAAAATTAGGTGGTGACAAAGCCAAATAACTGACTGGCTGGTCAGTAAACTATACTTCTTTGTATGAATCTGATAACAATAGTACATACCTTTTTATGATAAATGTACCACAAAAATTTATGTATTAGATTTCTTTCGATATATACTATTCTGCCATTTTTAATTTAGATATTTTATCATGCAATATTTAATATTACTTGCAGAAGAAAAAAGATAATATAAATATTATATTACTAATAATTTGATTTTATTTTTGTTTAATGTAGACACTTTTGCAATTCGATGCTTTTTTGGTTTTTTTTTTGTCTTCAGTCATTTGACTGGTTTGATGCAGCACTCCAAGATTCCCTATCTAGTGCTAGTCGTTTCATTTCAGTATACTCCCTACATCCCTAACAATTTGTTTTACATACTCCAAACGTTGCCTGCCTGCACAATTTTTTCCTTCTACCTGTCCCTCCAATATTAAAGCGATTATTCCAGGATGCCTTAATATGTGGCCTACAAGTCTGTCTCTTCTTTTAACTATATTTTTCCGAATGCTTCTTTCTTCATCTATTTGCCACTCTTTCATCTCTTCATTTGTCACTTTATCCACCCATCTGATTTTTAACATTCTCCTATAGCACCGCATTTTAAAAGCTTCTAATCTTTTCTTCTCAGGTACTCCGATCGTCCAAGTTTCACTTCCCTATAAAGCTACGCTCCATACATATACTTACTTTCAACGATCTTTTCCTGACATTTAAATTAATTTTTGATGTAAACAAATTATATTTCTGACTGAAAGCTCGTTTTTCCGGTGCTATTCGGCATTTTATATCGCTCCTGCTTCGTCCACTTTAGTAATTCTACTCCCCAAATAACAAAATTCTTCTACCTCCATAATCTTTTCTCTTCCAATTTTTACATTCAGTGATCCATCTTCATTATTTCTACAACATTTCATTACTTTTATTTTGTTCTTGTTTATTTTCATGCGGTAGTTCTTGTATAGGACTTCATGCCGTTCATTGTTCCTTCTAAATCCTTTTTACTCTCAGCTAGAATTACTATATCATCAGCAAATCGTAGCATCTTTATCTTTTCACCTTGTACTCTTACTCCGAATCCAAATTGTTCTTTAACATCATTAACTGCTAGTTTTATGTAAAGATTAAAAAGTAACGGAGATAGGGAACATCCTTGTCTGACTCCCTTCTTATTACGGCTTCTTTCTTATGTTCTTCAATTATTACTGTTGCTGTTTGGTTCCTGTAAATGTTAGCAATTGTTCTTCTATCTCTGTATCTGAACCCTAATTTTTTTAAAATGCTGAACATTTTATTCCAGTCTACGTTATTGAATGCTTTTTCTAGATCTATAAATGCCAAGTATGTTGGTTTGTTTTTCTTTAATCTTCCTTCTACTATTAATCTGAGCGCTAAAATTGCTTCCCTTGTTCCTATACTTTTCCAGAAACCAAATTGGTCTTCTCCTAACACTTCTTCCACTCTCCTCTCAATTCTTCTGTACAGAATTCTAGTTAAGATTTTTGATGCATGGCTAGTTAAGTTAATTGTTCTGCATTCTTCACATTTATCTGCTCCTGCTTTGTTTGGTATCATGACTATAACACTTTTTGAAGTCTGATGGAACTTCCCCTTTTTCATAAATATTGCACACCAGTTTGTATAATCTATCAATCGCTTCCTCACCAGCACTGCACAGTAATTCTACAGGAATTCCATCTATTTCAGGAGCCTTTCTGTCATTCAAATCTTTTAATGCTCTCTTCAATTCAGATCTCAGTATTGTTTCTCCCCTTTCATCCTCTTCGACTTCCTCTTCTTCCTCTATAACACCATTTTCTAATTCATTTCCCTCATATAACTTTTAAATATATTCCACCCACTTATCGACTTTGCCTTTCGTATTATATATTGGTGTATCATCTTTGTTTAACACATTATTAGATTTTAATTTATGTACCCCAAAATATTTTTCCGTCTATTTACCACTTTTTTGGTTATACCTAGGATTCAGATATACCATACATAAATTTTCTAATTTAATAATGTAGAATTAAATAATGGTTAAATATAAAAAAAGATCCTTTTGTGAGGATTATGACCATCATATTATGGTCCTTCTGGAAATAGGAAATAGTGCTTAGATCCAAAAATTCTGAAAATAATGCTTAGAAATTTTGCCCGTTTAAAAACTGTGATAAAGAAGCACATAAATAATCTGATCTATAAATAACTTTATCAATTAAAAGATACCTGCGGAGAACCGGACATATGACAAACTATTTCAGCTCACAGAATAAATATTAACAATAACGAATTCGTTTGTCAAACAATCATTGACAAAGAAATAACACAGGATGCATTAAAGATGGAAAACGACAATGATAAAGACAACAATGAAGCAACTAATGTTTCTTCAGAATAGACAATGAGATTATAATTATCAACCAGTTGGAAGCAGCAATAAATGAAAAATCTACTAAATGAGTTTCAATTTAATTCAATCAAAACGTTAATTCTTTTTTAAAAAAATTGTATGTCAAGTAACAAACTTTAAAAAAAACAATCATGTCAGCATATCGTTACTGGATTTTAAAAACTAAAAGTTTATTAAAAAAATTCATTTCTTTTAATAAATTAAAAACTTTTTTTACCCATTACTGTTCATTAACATTATAAGGTTGTCAATTTTGAATGTTTAAATAATTAAAATATATTTTTTTTAAGAGTATAACATTCATTACTCATAAATACAGTGGTATCTTGAGATATGAATGTCCTAACATACGAATGTTTTGAGATACGATTGTCCTAACATATGAATGTTTGGAGATACGAATGTCCTAACATACGAATGTTTTGAGATACAACATGAAATATTCTAAAATTTATACCTCGACATACAACGAAAAATTTGAGATACGAATTTGTGATGTGCGATAATTGCATAGGTGATTTTTAGATGGCAGAGCGTTCGCTCAGCTTTCCTCCCGCTATGTCGCTCTGTTTGGTTGTTGAGACCACAGTCCTCTGCATGGCCGCCACGATGTGTTATTCGCTTTGTTTGTGCCTGTTTTTCGTGTCATTTTGGATAGTAAAATGACACGAAATATGCAGAGTACAGTATTGTACTCTGCATATTTTGTTATTTTAACCATAGATCCCAAAGTTAAAGACAAAACTGGTGAAAAGAAAAAGCCTAAGAAAATGATCTCAATGGAAGCGAAACATAAAATTATTGCAAAGCATGAGCGTGGGGTTCTTATTATCAACTTGGCAAATGAGTATAGGCGCATTCCTTCTACAATATCAACAATCATCAAGCAGAAGGAAGCGATAAAGAAGCTGCAACCTTCCAAAGGCATCACCATTATTTCAAAGCTACGAACTAATATACGTGATGAGATGGAACAGCGACTTTTATTATGGATTAAGGAGAAGCAACTGGCAGGTGACTCTGTTTCTGAAGCGATTATTTGTGAGAAAGCTGGCGCCATCTTCCAAGACCTCAAGCGTAATGTAACCGAGACGGAGGGAGAATCATCGCAAGGCGGTGAGGGGTTCAAAGCTAGTCGTGGCTGGTTTGACAATTTTAAGAAACGAAGTGGCATTCATTCAGTTATTCATCATGGAGTAGCATCTAGTGCAGATATTAAGGCGGCTGAAAATTTCATTAAGGTTTTTCAAAAACTCATTAGTGAAGGAGGATACCTACCGCAACAAATGTTCAATTGTGATGAAACAGGGTTATTTTGGGAAAAAATGCTAGGCGCACGTTTATCACGGCTGAAGAAAAGAGTCTACCCGGCCACAAGGCTATGAAAGATAGGCTAACGCTTGCCCTTTGCGCTAACGCTATTGGGGACTTCAAAATAAAACCGTTGCTAGTCTACCGCTCGGAAAACCCAAGGGCCTTCAAAGCTTATAAAGTTATGAAAGAAAAATTACAAGTTCTGTGGCGTGCAAACAGTAAAGCATGGGTGACCCGTCAGTTTTTTATTGAGTGGATGAACATAGTTTTTAGGCCTTCCCAAAAAAAAAAAAAAATACTTAATCGATAATGGTCTACCGCTTAAGTGTGTCCTTCTGTTGGATAATGCTGCTCATTCTCCTGGCCTTGAGAATGACCTTTTAGATGAATTTAAATTTATTAAAATTGTCTATCTGCCACCCAATACAATGTCTACCCTTCAGCCCATGGATCAACAAGTTATCTCCAATTTTAAGAAACTTTTCACGAAGCATCTTTTCAAGCGTTGCTTCGAAGTTACCGAAAATACGAACCTATCATTGAGGGAGTTTTGGAAGAATCATTACAACATTGTGATCTGTCTTAAGCTTATAGATATTGCCTGGCAAGGTGTTACCAAAAGAACACTGAACTCAGCTTGGAGAAAATTATGGCCAGATGTTGTTTTAAAACGAGAGGGATTTGAGGGATTCGAAACTATTGAGGAGGAGATCGTATCCATTGGTCGATCCATGGGCCTAGAGGTAGACGAGGCAGATGTTGCTGATCTCATTGAGGAGTATGCTGAAGAACTCAAGTCAGAGGAGCTGAAGGAGTTACAGAAGATTTCCCACTCGGGGGTAATGATGGAACTCAGCAGTTAGGAGGAGGTCGAGCCGGAGGAGAAACTTACTTCACGTGAAATTAGTGATATCCTTGGCAAGTGGCAGGAAGTGTCTGATTTTGTGGAAAAAAACACCCAGAGAAATTGTCTACAGGGAGAGCGAGTGCCTTATTTGATGATAGGTGTCTCACATTCTTTCGTAACATTTTAAAAAGAAGGCAGAAACAGACCTCTCTTGATCGTTACCTTGTGAAGGTCTCACACAGTGAAAGTCAGGAAAGTGAGGCCAAAAAGGCCCGACGTTAAAGTGATGATTAATAAACATTGTGTGTTATTAATATATTAATAAATAAATTAATAAACATTATGTGTGTTATTACTTGTTTATTTATATACAAATTGTGTATATTATATGTAATTTAACTGTGTTTTGGGTTAGTTTCATATCACTAGAACGCATTAATATTACATTATTTTAAATGGGAAAAATTGCTTTGAGATACGATTTTTTTGCCATACAACGATGATCACAGAACGAATTAAATTCGTATCTCGTTCATAAATTAATCTTGTTTATCACTGAAATATATTCTTCCCATTGTGAATATTTTTAAACAGACTATCAGTTCTCACAGAATAAGATTAAAGTGTTTTATTATGTTGCTTAATCACAAAGTAATTTGTCGAGTGGAACATGATGGTTGCTACTGTATATAAAAAAAACTGTTGCTGTATAGTAAATAGATTTTATACAACAAATTTATTTATTGAAATAATTTTGGTAGTTTGTAAAGCATAATATATAATCTAATTGCATAAATGCAGGAAAAGTGTGACTGTGAAATTTCAGTTTTTTATGTAAAACTTGTGAACTGTTGATTTTGGAATACCTAATTCGACGCTTCGACGGGGAATGGACTTCCCAGGACTTCTAATTGCCGATTGTCTAATTAGTTCCACCGTTTCGTCTGGTACACTTGGTCTGCCGGTTGATTTCTGTTTCTTAACCGATCCGGTTTCTTCGAATCGTTTGAACCGACGTGTTATGTTATTTTTGTGTGATGGATCTCTTCCGAATTCACGTCGAAAAGCACGTTGAACTAAAATTACGGATTTTAATTCGGCCATCAATAAAACACACTTTGCTTTGTCTTTATCCAAGAACATAGTAACTCGCTAAACTCACCGCAACAACAATACAAGAACTGACGTTGTGGTTACAACTGCTGATAAACAAATTTTTGGGTTGGAGGCTTTCAGGGATACCAATATAACCGCTAGAAATTTCCCTACAATCTTCCTATGAATTACTGAAACCGCACCATTCTTTTATGATAACCCTGTATATTAATCACTATTTATAAAATAATTTATTTAAATATAAATAAAAACTAATTTATTTTTATATAAATGAACAAATCAGGATAAATTATGAAATGAAACAAAAGCGATATACCGAAGTGGAACACATTAATAAATATTTCAATTTAAACAAAGGTAAGTTATACGCTATATATAAAAAACTATTCGAAATGTATTAAAAATACATAATTAACATTCCAAATTTCCATAAGAATGAAAACAATGAAATGAACTTGGAAGTGAAACAATATGGATTATAAAATAACAATATTTTTTCAACTCTTCTGAAAATGTTGATTTTGTTAAATGAGCACCAAATTAAAAGCACAATAACCAACCAATTATGAACCCCCATAATTTGGTGCTGATTTCAAAATATCAAAAAGTAAAAAAAGAAATTGAAAATATTTTCTAATTTTGTCCATTTTTTAATAAAAATTTTATTACTTATTTAAAAATGAATAGACTTATAATAATACTTCCCATACAGAAACAAAAATCTATTCAAGAAATGTAACAGGCAAAAGAAAAATGTGTTTATATGTACATAAAAAAAGAAAAAGATAAAGTATACACACAAAGTATGAGCAAAAGACTCCAGAATATGAGTATTTAAGTTTATTTATACAATTATATAATAAGTCAAATCGATTTTAATTCTACTTTTAGGGTATTTTTTATATAAATTTTTAACAGATTTTCTAGAAGTTTTTCGCAGAAATATTACATTGAATGTTAAAATGACATATCATTATGACATAAAATTCAATAAAAATTGATTATTTACACTAAATAGTTTAAATTATATGGAAGAAACTTACTGCATAACTAACAGAAAACAAAATTGCTATAAAAATAAACCATGGAGGTTGATGCTTCTGATCAAAATTAAGGGATAAATTAAAAAAAAAAAAAAACTATGGATCGAATTGAGAGATGTCACTTTTGGAAGTCAGGTACAAACACAATATACAGTTATCAAAAACTAAAAGAAACAATAAGATATTGCAGTTCACTGTAAAATACAAATGAATGTGGAAAGGTCAATTCTATTAAAATTGGGATAAAATATATATTCTATTATCACCAACATACAATTAAAATATAACACATTATTACCAGAAGATAGTTTCCATCACAAGTAGGAAGCCATTGCCTTTGATAAATTGTAAGGATATATTAATTCAAGGATTATAAACAATAGGTGTATGCATTTTAAATCACATTATATAAAAACAAAATAATTCCATTAAAATAAAAAAAAAATTTACATTATATACAAATAATAATAAAAAGAAGAGACTGTCCTACCTTATCTGGAGTTCTATTCCAAACAATAACCGAATGTCCTGAGTTAAGTAAATTTTTCACAATACCAGATCCCATGATTCCAAGACCAAGGAAACCAAATTTTAAAGGCGATGGAAGTATATTTTTTTCTTTTAAAGTCTGCGATACACTTTCTAAATCCAGTGGTGGAGTTAACTAGAAAAAAAAAAAAAAACATTAATGTAGACACAAAAAAAAATGTATAAAAAATTATGTTTACAAAAGATAACATTTTTATTTAGAAAACAAACACTGTATTATTAAAAAAAAATTAATAGTTTAAAAAAAATTAGGCAGCTGAAATATACTTTCTTGTTCCCTTTAAATTTTTCCATGAAAAAGACAGCAAAGATATCAAATGAAAAATTAAAGACCATATAAATATGAGACTTAATAAAATGTAAACTCATTAATATTTTGAACATATATATTTATGCTTTTTTCTGTCATTTTAATTGTTTCAATCTTAACTATAATGATTAGAATTAATTATTCATTCAACTGAAGCAATAATGAATTAAAAATATCAACTGATGATACAAATTCACTGTTTAAAGGAAAATAAAATTTGCAAATAAATAATAATAATAAATGTAAATACAAAAAAGATTAATAACATAAAACAAAAAATTGTAGAATTGGGAAATTTACCAAACTGACTTTTTACAACCTAAGGTTCTAGAAAAACGTACAACATTTCACTAAGTACTATCCTAGAAACTGAAAATGTAAAGCAAGATAAAATGCAAACAGCCATATTGAGGAACTGGTTCCCCCATAATCACCAAAATTAAAAAAAAATAAAGTAGTTAAATATACAAACAGAAAGTAAATTTTTTCTCAGATTCACTAGAGTAATTGTTGCAGAAAAATATTCTAGAGAAAAAAAACACTCTGGATACTGGCCTCTTTTAAGTCAAGGAACAAGTCAAAGTTCGACCATTCCCATGTCTGGACTATATGAAAGTGGAAAGTACATGAGTTGAGTTACCTTCCACTTTTACTTACTTAAAAAATTTGTTAAAACCTTCGAGAAAGTGTAGGGTGAATGTCAGCAAAAAGAGGTCCATCTCCGAGTAGTCGATTAATTTTTTGTGCATTTTTCTACAGTTTTTGTATAAAGTTACAATAGTAAATCGCTGTAATACTTGTTCCAATGGAATTTTACTAGTTTGATTGCATTCAATATTTTCCTGGAATTCAGAAAGGATGAATTTTATGGTGTTCATCCATTATGAAAACACATAGCCTGGAAGAAAATTTGAACAAACTTTTCTTCTTCTTCTTTTCTTGAACTGTTTTTCCAGTTTAGCCTCTGGGAATCACTATCAGGTATTACTTCAGAGGATGATATGTATGAGTGTAAATGAAGTGTAATCTTATACAGTCTCAGGTCGACCGTTCCTGAGATGTGTGGTTAATTGAAACCCAACTACCAAAGAACACCGGTATCCACAATCTAGTATTCAAATCCATATAAAAGTAAACTGGTTTACTATTTGCTCACCACAAACTTTACACAAGGAAGTGAACTTCTGTTGCCATGTAAAATTTCAATATTGATTAAAGTGTATAATGTTCAACATTCTCAATGTCTGAAACGCCATCATTTCATCGTTATTAATTCAAAAAATGGAATATAGTAGGAAATTATTAAAAATAAAGGAACAAAGTCTTCAACTGAAATTGGGATCACTTAACAATTGTGTCCTAACTAGCAGTGTTCCCATCATTTGCATTATTTATGAGATGTCCTTCGAATTTATATGGAATATGTTTTTTCAACAATAAGATATTGGGTTTTAAAATTAAGTACCAGAAGAAGTTTTGAAAATTAAATTTATACTGGTTAATATAAAAAACATTTAAGATGAATGATGAAAGACACAAATTTTTAAGAGGATTTTGAAAAAAGAATGGTTGATCAGGTAATACGGTATCAAAATAACAATCTGAAAGGATAGGGGGAGTAAAACACAACGAAAGAAGTTATGATTAGAATATAAATTTAAAAAAACTGAAAACGTTAAGATTTGCAAATACATTAAAGTTGTAAGACTACAAAAAATCAACTGTATAACTAATAAAAACAAAATCAGTTAAACAAAATGTTGAAAAAAAAAAAAACCAATTCAAAGTAGGGTAACAAACTCGCTAATTATCAATAATATAGAAGTATTTATGTAATTTTCAGAAAATAACTTTTCATCACTAATTCTTACTTTCACATCTTACTTTCTGTTTTAAGTCTGGTGTAGTTTTTATTTTTCATGAAAATGCTTTTGTCGTTTTCAGAAGAATGACTAGCCACCTCATTTCAAGTAGCCTACAACCACTACATTTATGAAACGTAAAAAGTTAAGTCATTTCCTACACCTTCATCAATGTCAAATATATTGCTCCAATTTACCATATCAATCCCAATGAAACGCAGCTAATATTCCAACATAAAAATGGTGCCTTTGATCGGTTTATTATAGGGACTGAAAACGTAATGAACATTATTAATCTTAGAGAAAGCGATTTCAACTGGTATCTCTTGTACCTTTGGTGCTTTACATGCATTGCAATTATAAGAAAAACTAACACAGATAGCATAGAACAAAAAATTCATTTATACCTTTCAAAGAAACAATATACTACACATTCTGCATAAAAAAACACTACTAAGCAATAAATAATTATCTGTCAATTTCTGTGGTGAAGTGGTAGCATCTTGGTCTTTCATTCAGAGATCCCAGGTTCAAATCCCGCTAAGGCATGGCATTTATCATATGCTACAAATTTTTATTTTCATATTCCCACATACAAGCTTCTTTGTAAGCTTCTGTGGTGAATTAATTCATCAGTCAGTCAACATTACAATAATAATTAGACACACATTCATTCACTAATTAATGAATTTTTAAAACTCTGTTCATCAATTAAAATTTTTTAATTATTATTTTTATTTTATTTATTATTTTTTGTATTAGCGCTTTCAGGGTGAAATGAATGTCCTTATATATGCAAATATTTAAAAAAAATCAAAATTATGTTTATACTTCTAGTTTTTTTTCCTTCAAATCTCTATGTATATGATGGTGGATAATACAAAAACTATGTTTTAATATTTTATCTTTACGAAGGAAAATGCATTTCTGTATATTACTAGATATTGATTTCGCTGCTGTAAAAATACAGATTATGCTGCTTATACATACAATATTTTTAATATAGTTTAAATAAAGCATAGCTTGCAATTCATAATACAATAATAAATATTTCCATTTAAAATAATATATATTATGTATATTATTTCTAAACTAGTTATACAAAAGTAACCTTTAATAATGAAAAAAGTCAATAGCTTACAGAAATGTTTAATACAACAATGAATACAGTATATATTCAAGTTTCATTTACAAATGTTCAATACAGGCTACCTTTTGTAACACGGCAATGTCCCATCTGTAATAAGTTTCCTGCCAAATCCTATGAAGCATGTCTTGATCTATGGTGGCAACCATAGAATCAAGACATGTTTCTTTTTTTTGTTATCCGGTGCTGCACCTCGTCGACATTTTCTGGAAGTGGAGGAACACTCTTGTCTTTAATGTAACCCCATATAGAGAAGTCCATTGGAATTAAATCAGGCAATTGTGGTGGCCAAGAAAATGTTTCACCACATCCACTCCAAGTCGGCGACCACTTTGCTACCGAGATATGCGATTACTTCACGATGATAATGTGGTGGTGGTGGTATACCATCTTTCTGGAAAATGAATTCTGTGCCCATATACTGTTGTAATTGTGGCATTAGATAATGTTCAAGCATATCTTGTTACGATAAGCCAGTTACAGTTGACTCGGCAAAAAAGAAAGGTCCATAAATTTTATAGCACCTTACAATATACAAAAAATTTACCTTAGCCGAGTCCTGTACATGTTCAATTGTGTGACGTGGATTCTGTTCATCCCATACCCGAAAATTATGTCGATTCATTTTACTGCTGGTATGGAAGGTTGCTTTGTCATCAAACACAATTTTATCAAAAATTATCTTTAGTCTCAATTTTGTTTAAACCATTTACATAAAGTTCAGTTAGTTTTTCTTTGTCACTTTTACTCAAAGCTTTACCAGTTGTAATTTGTAGGGTTTAAATGATAGTCGATTACGCAATACCCTCCACAATGTAACCCTAGAAACACTCAATTCTAAGCTGGCACGTCCTGTTGATTTTCTTGGACTACACAAACAAATGTTTGCTGCACTTGTTCAATTGCCACTTCAGAAAATGAAGGTCTACCTTGATCTAGCATCCTATGTGATACACAATCTGTTTCAATGTAACGATTGTACCACACAATAGTAGACTCCTTGAGGTGGTTACTTGCGATATTTAATCATGAACCGTTTCCAAATAATAGTAGTCGATTTGAATTAATGAAACCATAAACAACACTGAGCATGCTCTGCAATGGTATATGATTCCATGATGACTGATGTAATTACTCATTTGCGCGTGCCACCTAGTGAGAAAATCGGGAACTAACAGTGTTAAGCAGGAATAAAACTAGAAGATATACTGTATTCAGTGATGTATCAAACAATTCTGTAAGTTATTTACTTTTTTCAGATTACTTTTGTATAACTAACTTAGAAATAGCCTGTGTATGTATGTGCATATATATATATATATATATCTGTACGTCCACAAAATTTTAATGGATTTATCTATTTACTTGCAAAAAATTAAAAAATTGTTAAGTTGGTTATTATATCACATAATCACACTTTTATGTAGCTTGAGCTGTAATATGCAAAAAATCTCTACTATACTGTTTCCTCACACAAAGGAATAAATTAATTTTTTACTACGTACAATTTATAGCATTCTTCTTAAAGCTGCAATGCATATAAGAACCACTGGTTAAAAGTTACTTTCTCTGAGAATAATGCTGTTCATTATATATGAAGTTTAAATGAACAGCTGAATACCAAAGGTATTTTGATGTGGTGATATATAGCATTATAGTTGGTTTAAAGGAAAAAGTAGTGGAAAATATTTTACTTCTCATTTTCCCTAATACTTATGAATTGCTTATTATTCTGAAGCAACTTATGTAGCTCCACTTGTTTTTGTACAATTTTTTAACTTATCTTAGACTGCTACATTCATTAACTATTAATAGACCTACCAACAGCATTAATAAAACTAAATTGGATATGGTTTCATTTTGTTTATGTCCAGAAAGACAGTCAGTCGATTAACAATTTTACAAAAATTTACACTTTTTTATTTTAAAATCTTTATATATTTTTTAATGACATTAATTTGAGAAAAACATTATGTAAGTTATAAAAGAAAAAGGATAAATCAGAGAATTTAAAAAATTCTGATCAATATACTTCTGATGATATTGAAAATTAAACAAATGAGAATTTGACAAGTTCCCAATTCCAACAGCTTCAAGGAATCTTAAACACAGAAGATGGAAATCTTAAATCACAATTTAAGAGCAAAGTACAGCTTAAAATTCCCCTAAAAGTTTTTCTTTTTATAAATATGTATCATCATAACATTCTTCTTAACCTCATGGTTTCACAAATGGAATGTCAGAGGACAGGATCTTAGAAAATGGATGTGAAGTAAGAATAAAAATTCCAATGGCTGAAGCAATGGTAAATTAACTATGTTATTAAACACGGCTAATAACCTACTTTTACTAGTTTGACTTACAAGTAGGTTATAGGATATTAATAACAAATACATATGTCCACAGTACTGAATTTATATATTAAAAAAATCTGGCAAGAATGTTGTTAAACTTTCCCTACATTTGTATACAGCCTAAAATTTAACTGAATAAAGAAAGTAAAAAATTATTGTTTCTTTACAATATAACTTTCTTTATTTACAAAAAAAAAAAAAAAAAAATTAGAGTTATTAAATTTGTAAAAAAAATAAATAATAATAATAAAAGTTAACACTAATTCAATAGTTTTTGTACAGATGTTCTGAAGTTTAAAACTTTAGGAACCAATTTATCAACTGATTTGAATAAATGAGTTGTGATTTTGTCCTAATAAAAGGATTAACATTTTATTTCATAAAAACTAATACTAACTCGCTAAAACTAATACTTACAGAGGAATTAACAAATTTAAATAGTGCCATTTTGGAATTTTCAAAGGTAAAATTTTCAAACATTAATTTTGTTAACAGTTGTTGATGCATAATAAATCTCTTAATGAAGGTTTTTTTGGTGAAAATTTACTAATAATTTTATAATTTATAATGTAATTTCAAAAAAATCATACAGAAGGATAAATGAAAAATTAGCAACCAAAAATGTATATCTAACTTTATATTACTCTAAACATAGATCTGTAGATAAGATTATATTCTTACATTTTTATTTTAATTGGCATAAATTACTATGGTCATTAATCAGAAGAAGCATCCTAGAAACTGAAGTGCGAAGCAAGAAACTTTCTTTATGCTTCCATTTCTAAAGAAATTCCAGGTGTTACCATAGTCATGATGTAAAGAGTGCAGTTTACAATCTTATTTGTGACTCTATATTTATGTTAAATGATTACTTTCATTCCACATCTTAAAATATGTTTAGGAATCACCAGAAAAATCACATTATTAAAATCAAACTCTTTAAGTTATCAAATATATATTATACATTTTGTGATCATAATTCATGAAATATTTTTGCATGTTATGAGTTCTGAGCTAGTGTAGAGGACCGAGTTATTGGGTGTGAAAGGTTAACATTCCAAGGCCAAGCTAAATAAATTACATTGTACTCATAACTGGCTTCCTGATAGTGGATTAAATTCAAATCAAACCATTAACATTTACCTTTTTAAATTATAAAATTGCAGCTATTTAAATTTTTAATCATTAATAGCTCTGTAAATATTACTTTTATAATTTTATACTTATATATTTTTTATATTATTATTTTATTTTACTTTTGTTAAAGTGCATTGTGAAAATTATGGACTCGATTATTTTGTGCCCGTATTCAACTTCCGTTACTAATTGTATTAAAAATAATCAATAATATTTTCTATTAAAAATTTGAATTTTTAAACTAAAAAGTTAAACTAATCAAACTTATTTTATACAAAAGTATTATTTGGTAAATGTAAACTAAATTTAATTAAAACATTTCAATCCAATCTTAAAACTTAATTTTTTTCTGAAAAATCACAAAATGGTAGACAGAGGTAAAATGAAGTAAGATAGAAAATTTGTTAACATGATCTTGCTTTTACTTTGATGGCCTGACGCAATTTTTCAGTAGATCACCTTAAAAACCTCCGGCCACACCCCCTTTACTTTCATATATAAAAATGTGTAGCAGTACTCTACATTTTTATAATTTATTAAGAAAAAAAAATCTCTGCTGGTTTCAATTCATTCTTTAATAATGCTGATTTTTTAAATTACACAAAAACATAGATTAAAAATAATAACTTATTATTTAACATAAGCCTATTTTTTTTTTGCAAATCTTTGTAAATTTATTTCTAGCACATATCAAAAAATAAAAAAAAGGAACCAAAGAAGGAAGTACCTAATTAAGAAACATTCTCATGCAGTTCTGTGCAAGAAGTTTGACTTTTCATTTCCGACGCCCTCATTATTTCACAGTCACAAGCGCTCTGATTTTCTGAGTACAACACACTACATATGTTCAATTAACTAGGAGACCCCACACACAAGCATCAAATTTTAACTCACTCACTGTGTAAGTGCGTATGAAAAGTACACTTACAGAGTCAACAACATAACCTCAAATATTTTCAACATTAAAATGAGCATAACTCAAGAACAACTCACCAATCTTCATCAAATTTTCACATGCACAACTTCAGATACACTATTACAGCATAATTAAATTTCAATGAAATTGATTAAGTTATTTTAGAAATTTTCAATTCACAAAATTTTATACATGGGCCTAAAATATATAAGGAAAGCTCATTTTATGTTAATGGCATTCTCGTATTCCTAATGCTTCAAATAATAAAGAAAATTCATTCCATCCCCCACTCAAACCATGCAACCAAAAGTAAATACTACTGCACTTTTCTTTGAAAAGTCCATAAAAAATTTCATAAATAAAAAAATGAATGATTATCAGAATAAATTTGTTTAATTTTACTTTATAAGGTGATTCAGTGACTTGAATGTAATAAGACAAATGATATTTATAACAAATGTGTTTAATGAAATTAAAAATTACATTGAATTTCTAAAAGATTAACCAGTTTATACGGGCATGAAAAGAGCTACTGAAAGAGAGAAACTTTAGTAAAAAAAATTTTGTAACAAAATTAAACCACAGTGCTTTAATTGTGGTAAACATATTACCATTAAGGCAAAAGACCTTAAAACCTTAAATAATTTCAAAATGTGGATAAAATAATCCGCACATAATTTTCTTGTAAATTTATCTATGTAAAAATAATCATTACTTATCTGTTAACATTTTATTTATAAAAACAAAAACTCTACTAAAATCTAAAAAAAAAGAAATACTCAATTTTATTTTTTTTTTTAATTTCAACTTTCTGATATCTGTGAAAAAATTAAAAACTATAACCTTACTAAACCCTTGATTTACCAACTACCAACTTCAAAATTTAAAGATGAATTAAAACACGAGAATTTTTTACTTTAGTGTTTTTAAATTTGTTCTACTTATTTATGTATTATTTAAATTTTCTTCATTTTAATATGGAAAAACCTATATAAAATGCTGCCCGTGTTAAAAAAAAGAAATTTAAAGTAAGGTGAAGGTGAGAAACCTGTATCTTGATAAACATAAGAAAAAGTATTTTAATAAAATGTATTATCTTACTTAACATAAACTAAGCTACTGTTAAAATTGAGGAATATATATTACTTTTTTACTCGTAAATATTCTTCACTAATTACACGCAAGTACATGCAAAGTACGTTTAAATTAATCCATTTTATGAAGAGTAAAGCCTGCACACAAACATGTTAAATTGAGAACCGAGCATATTAATTTTCACTGAAACTATTAATAATCATTAAAACAAAAATTTCCCTCTATGAATCATGAGACCTTGCCGATGGTGAAGGGGCTTTGAGTGCTCAGTGATGCAGAATAGCTGGACTGAAGGTGCCCCATATAGGAGAGGTATCTGTTGAGAGCCAAATTAAGGAATGATTCCTGAAAGGGGGTCAGGAGGACGAATGACCATACCAACATCACTCAATCTTCTGAGTATTGCACAGCCGAAAGCAACGGAAAACTACTGCAGTTTTTTTCCAAGAAAATATAGCTCTCTGCATTTTCATGTAACAAAAATGGAGGTGCCTTCCTTGGTAAAATATTCTGAAGGTAAACTAGTCCCCCGTTCGAATCTCTGGGTGAGGACTACTAAGGAAGGGGTCACCAAAATATTAAAAAATAATATTCTAAGAGTCGGGAGTGTGAAATGTTAGAAGTCTAAAAAGGTTGGTAGTTTAGAAAATTTAAAGAGAAAAATGGTTAGGTTAAATGGAAATGTATTAGGAATTGGCGAGGTTCGGTGGGAAGAGGAAAACGACTTTTAGTCAGGTGATTTTAGAATAATTAACTCAGCGTCAAATAAAGGGCAGGCAGGATTCGTAATGAACAAGAAGACAGGGAAAAGAGTAAGTATTTCATAAAGCTTAGCAATAGAATCTTTGTAATCAGGGCAAAATCAAAACCTAAGCTGCCGACAACAATTGTTAACGTCTGTATGCCTGCAAGTGCCCATGATGATGAGGTAGAGTGTATATATGAAGAAACTCAATACCTACGGGGTGGGCAAAAGGAATGAAAGAGGAGACCAACTTATTGAGTTCTGCACAAAATATAATTTAGTAATTGACCATACCCAGTCTAAACATCATATAGAATAATATACACATGGAAGATGCCAGTTGATAGTGCAAGGTATCAGATAGATTATATCATGGTTAAACAAAGATTTAGAAATCAACTTGTTAACTACAAAGCATATCCTGGAGCAGACATTGATAGCAACCATAATTTAGTGATAATGAAATGTAGATTGGGGTTTAAAAACCTGAAGAAAAGTTGTCAGATGAACCGGTGGAATTTAGAGAAGCTTTAGGAAGAGGATGTAAAGAAGATTTTTGAGGAGGACATCACAAGAGGTCTGGGTAAAAATGATAACATAAAAAATATAGAGAAAAAAATGGGAGAATGTTAAAAAGAAAATTCTTAAATCAGCAGAAGTGAACTTAGGCAGAATAAAGAGAATTGGCAAAAAACCTTGGATATCGGAGGATATATTGCAACTGATGGATGAACGTAGAAAGTATAAGAATGAAAATGATGAAGGTAAAAGGAACTATTGACAATTAGGATGTACCGAAATGAAACAACTGGCACTAAATAGGGACTATTGGAGAGTCAAACCATTCAAATAATTGAAGAGAAAAAAAAGTTTAAATAAAAATTTATGGAGCTTTTTATAAAGTCCGGGAAAGCAGATAAAAATAGATCCTGCTCTTTTCAATAAATATATAAATTTTTTACATTATTTTTTTTTAAACTAACAAAACAACACAAACAAATAACATTTGTAAAATGTTTGGCCCTATTTTAGATATATCACTCCCTAAATATTTCCCGTGCCACTTCATCAAATTTTTCCAACATCACAGAAAACTTTATAAATGTAAATTTATCTCTTCTTGAGATATTTACCAAATAGAGATACTTACACATTTTGTGACAAACATGTTAGCATTTTTGTACACAAGGATCGAAATATGAAAGAAATTCTCCTCTATTATATAGTATAACAGCCAAGAAAATAAAATTTCATAAAAAAACTATAATTAAAAGCAACAAAAAGCTTAATAATACTGTTTGTAAATAAGAATCATCAGTTATATTGTAATCAAACCACAGTACTATAGCAAAAACATGAAAAGAAGATGATGAACATGATGCAAAGAAACACTAAAAATTTTATAAATATAGTAAAGAAAAAGAATTTTTATAGTGCACAACAAAATAATAATAGCATGGGTACTATAATAGAATTGACTAAAATAGCATCTACCATAAAAGACAATAATAATAGTAACAACAAGCTACCATTATAGAACCAACCCATAAAACCCAAAATAGTATGATTATAATAATGATAATCAACATTAAACTTTTTTTCATTTACAAGTTAAAAGTTAAATAAAAATCAGTTCTCTTTTCTGTCAATAAATCAACAGCATAAATTTTACTAATATTATCAACAAACAAGATAAGTTGTGTAAATAGAAGTTATTTTTAAATTTGTCAGATCTGAAAAAATCTTAAAAACTATATTTTAATTTAAATAAATATTTCACTCAAATTATGACACATATTTATAATATATAATGTATATATATATATATCAAGAATTTATGTGGAAAGATCAGGGAAAACATGCAATAGATTTTTATCAAAATATCAGTATATGTTTTTAATGAAGAATAAGACTAAAAAGTGGTTATAACGTGCACATATTAATAGTATGTAATAATTAACATAATGCATTAATGTGAAGGTATTAAATAAATAAACCTATTCAGGTATGGAATCCCAGTCAGGCATGGCATTTTTCATGTGCTATAAATTTCCATTTTCATATTCCCAGGCACAAGCTTATTTGTAAGCTATTGTGGTGAATTAATACATCAGTCAAAATAAATTAAAATTTTTTTTTAAAGAATTAACTGATAAATATTTAAATATCTGTTAAGCTTTGTTTTATTATTTAAAAAAAAACTTATCAGCAGAATACTACAGTTTTCATAAATTGTAAGAGGATCTTTTACTTCATGAGGTAATTTATAAAATAAAAAAAAAAAGAAGAAACTAAAGCATAATAAGGTCTTTCCTTGTAGGACAAAGATTTTATACAATGTAATAAAAAAATATTTCTGTTATCTTGTTTGATAAAAATGGTAAATGGATTAACTTTTATAATTCTAATTATTATTTTCTTCTTAACACAACCTTCCTTCTATTACCAAATTAACTGAAATGAACTGAAGTTATCTTAATATATAGCCCAACTACCTAGTTTTTCTCTTTATTATATTGTACCAGAAGTTTCTCTCCTTTCCCTTTCTCCTTAAGACGATATATAATTTTGAATTTTATCAATTCAACCTGCTAGTATAATGATTCACATGCTGCAGTCCAGCATTCATGATTTCCAGAAACATTATATTTTTAAGCAATGGCTACTGCATTCATAAATATATGCGCATAGATAATTATGTTACAGTTTTTTATTTACTAAAAGCCCAATTTTACATCCTGAAATTTATTTTTGACTTTTCAAAGTACAACTAAGTTGTTTATATTTTATTAGACATAATAATATTTATAAATGATGTAAAGCTTAACAATTGGTTTATATATTTCAAAATAAACATGATATGGTTTGAAGTCGTCACAAAATCAATTCAACAGTCCCCACAAAATTTTATCAACTAAAACGGCAAAGATTTCAAAAACAGGTAAGAAAAATACTACAATTATCATTAATGGAAATCTTATCTAAACAAGATAGTTAACCATCTATAGTTGTATTATTAAAATGAATATAAAAAATAAAAAAACAAACCTAAAATATCTACAATCAGAAACAGAAATGTGCTAAAATTGCCTGTAAAATAATAATAAAAACTAACAGTTATTTTGACATATTTATTAATCTTTTTTTTCCTAAAAAAAAATCTCCAAAGAAAAACACAATTTTTGAATGTATTTTACAGATATTGATGTGAAAGTGTTCCAAATGCTACACAAAAACTGTTAATTTAGAAAAGAAATAAGATATTTTTATAAAATCTTAACTATAGAGAATATGTAAAAAATTTATACTCTAACTCTATAATATAAATGAAAATGGATCAAGTACATACAAATAAAAGTACGTAAGAAAGTGATGAAGTTGTTGTAAAACACGAAGAGTTATTTTATTTACAAGCCTGAGGGAAATTATAAGCATGGTCTAGTGTCACCAGGCAGTTTTTAATTACAATTTTGTCCCTAAGTTAGTAGTAGGGTTTGGTCATTGCATTAAAAAAAAAAAATTGATTTTTCATCATACAAGGAAGTATTGTAATCATGAAAAATTTAGATTTTCAGATTTCAACGGAAATATTAATTTTGACAATCCCTGGATATATTTTGACTAGTTTCGGTATGACGTCTGTACATATGTATATATCTTTCTTAACTCAAAAACAGTTAGCTGTAGTATGTTGAAATTTTGGATTTAGGACTTTTGTAACATCTAGCTGTGCACCTCTCCTTCTGATTACAATCGAATGAACCAGAAGTGTCCAAAACATCCCAAAATCCAAAAAAATTTGATTTCGGACTATTTTTTAACTGCAGTAATAACCCTCATTTAGAGCTTTTCAACGAAATATCATTTGTGGTACTTATTTTCATTGGTTCCAGAATTACAGCCAAATAAAATTTTAATTAATGAAATATTTGGATCTTACAAGGGGAAGGCACATCGGTTCAAATCAGACATCTACTTTTTTTAAATTTAAATATATTGATTTATTAGTAATTATTAACCTCTGATTGTAAAAAAAAAATTGTTATGATAATAATTCAATAATAATAAAAAAATAAATAATTAATGAAATAAAATTTTATGTACTTTTCATTTTAAAAAAAATCTGTATATGTAATTTAATAGGCGTACAAGGAAGTCATGTGATGTCCACATTAGATTTTTTAATTCTGCACCTATCTCACACCAACTATCTGTTTTATACAAACCTTGTCTTACTTTTATTACTTCCACCCGATACACTTCTCCCTATAAACAAATCCACTAATCCAGAATGCCTTAAATATACGCCATCAATAAGTTCTTATTTTACAAACTTCTATCTTTTTGAATTAATTTAAAAGCTTCATAATTTCATATTCAATTGGTTCATCTAATTTACAATATTCTACTGTAACATCCAATTACAAGAGATCTATTCATTTTTTTTCCAGTACATCAAAAATCTGTATTTCACTATATAATCCGCTACATTTTATACATACATTGCTAAATACTAATCACGTTGAACTTTTTTCAGTATATAAGCTTTTCTGGTTTATGCTATCTACAATTAACATTAATTTTATTTAATCAATCTTTTGTCATCTTATAAATGATGTAATAAATCAAATACTACATGGAGTCAGTGCACAATATGATACACTGTTTCCATAGAAAAGAATACATTAATTTGTTGGGTAAACACTATTTTTCTTACGATTAAAATACAATGCATCTGCGATATAAGCAGTACTAATCAAATTTTCTTTCTTTGAAAGTAATGATGTTTAGTTTACAGCTATTTCTTGCAGTGAGTAAGCAGAGTAAAAGTATAACTTGTATAGCTTGCATTTCAGTGAGCTCATGCTGATATATAACCCATACATTTGGCTTGATGAAGAAAGCAAACCAAACCAATTCACTCCTCTTAATAAACCTAAACTTTTATGCTTGTTATTCTTTGAAATAGCTGTGCTATTTTCAGACATGCTGCTGTTTCATGTCAGATTGCCTACAACCTCTGCAATGCTAACTTATTGATTAAACAGGTAGAGTGTTAAAAAAATAGTATATTTCACAATCTCTAATGGATTTAATCTGCAGTAATACACTGCAGTATTGTCAAAATATATGAAAACAAATAATTTTAAGTGTAATGAATTTTATTTGTTATACTTTAACGGTGAAAAAAATAGTACAGGAAACATTAATAAAAATTCATTACAATGTGACTAAGAATGCACTATGAAAGCATTCAGTTAAAAGAAACCCCTATTTAAATTGATAGGGTGCATTCTCATAAAATATTTTTCAGTTCCATAAAAATGAACAATAAAATTATAATACTTAATAATTTTAGACAGTTTGAACATATTAGTATATATCAGAAATCATTGATACTTTTATTATTTTTTTAATAATAAATAATAAAAATATAATCCTAGATAAGTCAGTAAACTGCAAACCATACAATCTGATGAAAATATTTCAATTAATAAATTGAAGGAAGATTGAAATGCTAATTACCAAATCCATATTTAATAAATTGGTTCCCATATACTATTAATGTTAAATAAAATTGAGTGAAGTTTCAGTGAAAGCTGCTGGACTTTATTAGAGGCTAATCATCTTAGCAGTTAATGTCACTGAAAAAAGTCACTAGTAAACATAAAAGTGAAAATTTACTGGTAGTTTTGTAATTTCTAATGTCATCCCCAAAAAAATCATACAACTGGATAAATGAAAAATGAGCAGCCAAAAGAGTATAGATAACTTTATGTTACTGTACACAAAAATCTGTAGTTAAGATATAACGCTCTCATTTTTATTTCATAAATACATTTTAATCGGTAAAAACTAATAGTACTGTCATTAATAGAAGAAGCATCCTACAAAGTGTGAAATAAGGATAAAATTTCTTCCAGCTACAACTTCAATTTCTAAAGTTATTCCATGTTGTTACCACCACCATCAGGATGTAAAGGGTACAGTCAACCACCTTAATCGTGATTCCATACTTTCACGAGAATGTTTAACTACTTTCATTCCACATGTTAAAATATATTTAGGAATCTCCACAGAAAAATCACATCAAAATCAAACTCCTAAAATTACCAAAATATATATAAATTTTGTGAACATAATTCATGAAATATTTTTGCGCAGTATAAATTCTGAGCTAGGGTAGGGGACTGAATTATTGTGTGTGAAAGGTTATTGTTCTAATAACAAGCTAAATAAATTACACTGTATATAACTGGCTTCCTGATAATTTCTCCAAACCATTAATTTTGTTGTTTGATTCAGATTAACAAAACACAATTTGGCTTAGCATTCAAGAAATGCAACATGTTACATGTATATTTACGACAAGAAAAAGTAACATACTGTCTGGATGCCCTAATGAAAAAAATTCAAAACTATCTAGAGGGGAAAAACACAAAAATAAACTGATTCCCACTTTATAATTACAAAATAAAATCTTGAGATTACATAACAGCAATGTTTAGAATAAGAAGGAAGGAAAAAATAAATCACATAAAAGAATGATGATATTGCTTGAATAAAGACAATTAAGTAATGATGGTTTGCTAAAAATGTATTTACTTATATTTCCTGACTTAATAAACATTCTCCATCTTTTATTAGCTTTCTAAGACAAATATTGAACTGTTGAAGTACAAAAATGAAAAAGTAGTTCAACAGATAATTAAAAATAATCACACCACTTCAAAAGTTTTAAGCTTTTTACAGCAGTGCATACAAAATATTATGTAAACTATCAAAACAGAGCTGTATAATTTAATCATACAATTTATAAAAAAAAGAAGATATGTACTTAAAATAACATCATAATTACTTATGAAGAAGTTAATAAAAAAACTTGGTAATACAATGTAAAAGAGATATAAAGATATAATCAGAAGGGTAAGCATAAAAACTGGTAGCTATAATATAATATAATGATGAAATTACATTTGCGGTATACAAGATGTTTTTTCATCATAAAAGTCAATGAACTGCAGCGTCAGGACAGGGGAATATGGAATAGGTGTGTGGTGGGAGACTTAAAAGAGGGGATAAGCAGGATAAAGATATGGAGGGGGAATATGAAGAAGAGAAGTAAAAGAGGGAGGACAATAAAGACAGGCAAACAAAATTGAAAAGGAATGGAAGGAAACCTCATTTCATTAAATAATCCATATGACCTTCAGTTACTTTTTTTAATTTTAATAGTGACACAATTTTATATTTGATGGAAATTATTAAAGATTAAGGAAGAAAAATAATTACACTCAAAAAAATTAAAATTTTACATTAATAATAAAATATAACTTAATTTTCCCAGCTTTATAAAGATATATAATTTTTAAACTCAACTTATAAGATAATTTTTATGAATACATTCTTTATTTTATTATGTAAACCCTACATCATTTTTTAACAATAAACACATTTACTCCTCTGAACAAAAAACTGTGAATAATAACCGTTTTAAGGTTTTGGGTTTGACATGAATCATAATCACTCCTGCAAACAACATACACCATCATCTCAAAGAATCATAAGCATCCACTGCTAAACTTATTAGGAAAAGTAAGGAACAAAGTGGTTTCTCATTATCTTCTTCACTGAACCAAATATATTTGTGACTGAATATCAGCATGCCAGGTCAACCGAAATTCAGGCAATATTCAGCCATATAAGTGACATCTTCATTCTGTTTACCTAAGAGGAATTGGCAATATGAGTATCATTACTCTCAGCGAAAGCAATTTTTAACTGGTGATTCCCCTGTTTCAGGGGCTTCACATGCATCAAGACATAAGAAGACTGGGGTTGATAATGTAAAGAAACAAATAAATTTATAACTTTCCATCAAGAAACAATGCATTATACACACCGTCTCGACTTTTTAAACCACTTACAACTTGCTTTATTGTGTCCCTTTCTGTAGTGAAATGTCTAATATACATTACTTCAACTCAGTACGGGATGTAAAGTGATGAAAATACATCAATTACAGTTTTCATCCAACTATTTTATAAATCATTAATTGATACGGTTTTTTTATAAAGGCAGAAAGATAATGAAAAAATACCATAACTCTTAGCTTAATTCATATCTTAAAACAGCTTTCTACTTTCTTTCTGATGGTGGTACTGTATTTTGAATCATTAGTCAGCAAATATATGTAAGAGATCTGTTCAAAAAATAACTGAACATTTTTAATTATGCACCAACAGAGATATTTAGTGACAAGCGGTTGGCCGCATTGTGCTCTACATAACCTCCTCTGGAACCACATGTTCTTCTTGTATTGTTGACATCTTGTTTAGGTTTCATGTTATTGATATTTGAGTGCAATGCGTTTAAGTGTTACTTGTGATCTTTGTAATGTGTAATTTTCAAGAGCAATGATACAATGTAAAATTTTGCGTGAGACTGGGGAAAACTTTCATCTTTTGAAACAAGCATATGAAGATGATGTTCAGGTCATACGTAATGTTATGAATAGTTTTCACGATTTAAAAGTGGTTGTCAGTCAATTGAAAATCACCCTCAATGATGAAGGCCTTCACTTCAACTGATGACACCCATGTTCAGAAAATCAATGATCTGGTGGGTGCAAATCACTGATTGACTGTCACAGGATTTGCAAAAGAGGTTAGCATCTTGATTGAATCACGCCATGACATTTTGACTGAAAAACCGAATATGCATCGAGTTGCAGCAAAGTTTGTTGCTCACTTGATGACTGAACAGCAGAAAGAACATCAAGTGGACGTTTGTCGGCAACTTCTTGAACAAGGCAATGACGATGAAACATTCATGCAAACGATCATAACGGGAGATGAAAGCTGGATTTATGGTTACAACATCAAGACAAAAATTCAATCATCTCAATAGATTGCCAAAGGATCTCTACACCCCAAGAATTCAAGTCAGTCTCGATCCAATGTCAAAGTGATGCTCTCAATTTTTTCGATTTTAATGAAATTGTGCATTTTGAATTCTTGCCTCAAGGTGAAACAGTGAACTGTGCATACTATCAAGGCGTTTTACAACGGTTATGTGAAAAAATCTGCAAAAAGAGACCAAAGTTGTGGCGAGACAACTCATGGTTCCTTCACCAAGACAATGTGCCCGCACACTCAGCTAAGTCAATTTGTCAGTTTTGTGCCCAAAATCAGATGACTATCCTTCCTCAGCCTCCCCAATTGCCAGACCTCTGTCTATGATTTTTTTCATATTTTTGAAATTAAAATAACTGATGAAAGGATGCTATTTTGAGACTGTTGATGACAGTAAAGCAAATTCGTCACAGACCATAAAGGCCATTTCAAATGAAGCTATCCAGGGCTGCTTCACAAAGTGAAAACACCACTGGGAAAAGTGTGTAAATAGGGGAGGAGAGTACTTTGAACGGGATAAGGACCAATTATCTGTAAAATTAATAATGAAGATTAAAAAAAATAAAGTTCGGTTATTTTCTTAACAGACCTCGTATATAAATAAATAACTAATCCAATTTCACTTGCTGTTTTTTAAAGGTTTTTTTCTCTTTTTTTCAGAGAATGGACTGCTTCATCAAATGGCTGATTTAAACAGTTTACTTTATGACTGAAGGAAGGAAGTTTTTCTATTAAAAAAAAATTTACATTATACATTTACCTAAGGTAAATATGTACTAAGAAAGGTTTACGATCAGAAAAAACACAGTAAGTATAATTTGATTAATCATTTATCTGTAGCCTGCTGCTATGATGATTCAATTCAATAAATTATATATACATTAAAAAAATTGGAAGAATTGAAGGGAGGGAGGGAGGGTGTGAGTGAGTTTCATTTTTGTGAACTTGGGAAGTGATCTTTTAATTTTAAATAAGACCGAAGAAAAATCCCCACAAATATAACTGAAAACACAATGTTTTTTCTGTTAATAAATTTTTGTCAAATTAAAATATTAGAATTGGACAAACATATTTTAATAAAATTTGACACTCATGTTTATTTATAAGGAATAAAATACATGAATGTTTTCAAATTCAAAAGAATGGCCATGAAAATGTTTAATTATTGTTATCTCTATATCAATACTATATTTGGCAACTAATTTTTTATTAGGTAAAATCTTAAACATTTCATTCAGAACAAAATGACAGCTCATTTATTTAAGTAAGATTTCAAAAAATCTTGTTCTATCAGAAATAAAAAAATAATAATTTTTACATAAGTATATACAATTCTTTTTCTTTTGGAGGAAAAAAACAGTTGTAGAATTATATATATTACATTTCCATCATAATGCTTAAGATTTTACCTAATAAAAGAAATAATATTTGATAAACAATACACATTAAAAAAAAGATATTACGGGTTTAAAAATTACAGGTGCTGTTTTGAAATTTGAAAAAATCATTTTTTTATAAAAAAATAAAAATTTAAAGAAATTTACTAATTTCATTAAAATAACTCAATTTCATTTTTTATAGCTTTCTATAGGTGAAAAATACTAGAAAAAACTAAGCATTTTTGGACATATGATCAGTTTTGAAACAATCTCTTTGTGTATGCATATATACACACACGCATTTAATATTATTTAACAATACAATACTTCAACAATTAAGATCAAATTGATAAAATAAGTACTTTTTATTATAAAAAACTTACATTTTCATTTGCAGCAAAGTGGATTTAAATACGTGTGTGATAATATTAAATAATATGGTCATATCATAATTTCAGTGATAAGACTGTCATTAATTTTAATTACTTTAAAATAATGATAAGAAAATGTAAAAAAATTCTGATTAAAATTGAGTAATAATTTTTTTAACACATAACACTCAACAATTTAAATATAATATATTTTATAGAATGCTTGATTTCTTATTTTTTAAATTATTATTTCTTTACTTCATTGAATTTTCCATATAAAAATTGTATATAATATGATTAAAGTGTCAAAGCACCACCTATCTTTCATCCTATCAGGAAGATACTAGTTATAGAAAGAAAAAGTTTATAAAATGGTAACAAGTATTGGCCACTTTGACCTGGTTGTAGTACATTCACTTCAGTTACCATGAAAGAACTATTTGATCTGTTGTCCTAGTGGTATCTCTAGAATTTTCTCTGTTTTTAGGATCAGTTAACAGAAACACTGGTTATAATATTCCTAAAGGATGGAAGGGACCATAATAATGTCACTAGTTTTAAGCCAATAAGTCTCTTACCAATCCTGTAAATTGCTGGAATGGATCATAATAGAAGCATTATTATCATGAACCGCATTTAAAATCAACACCAATTAACAAAATTATTGTGATGATGATCCTTAGAACTTTGACCAAGCTAATAAGCACTGGCTTATATATTTTGACAATTTCCAATGATAATGTAGCAGCATGAATTTTTTTATTTAGAATTTGATTATTTTTTATCTTTTTTGTCCTACCAAAGTTTACCAAGAAATGATAAGAAAGTATTTTATTTATATAGAGCACTTTTTAAAACAGCACACCTGACTGAAAATAAATTGACCTCCGAGGAAAAACAGCATCCTATGCAATTTGTATTTTCTTTCAAAACCATTCAATCAAGTTTCCAGGGCTTACTTTTCGCAGAAAAGCTTTTCTTTTGGTAGAAAAAAATTTTTTTTTCTACCATCTTATATTACATGGTAACTCACACCCACCATAATAAAAGAAAGGGATGCAGGCAGCATTATCTGATGTGGAGAATTATATAAACATCAAAATATAATTAAAGTTTTTACAATCAAATGTATGTATACTAAGGACATAACTGTAACAATTTTAGCCAATCTGATATGAATTACAATATCAATATTCTAAAGAATAATATGCATCCCATGCTGCTTTTAATAAGGAGGGAGAAGTTTCTTATTGTCTTTTTCACTGAACCAAATGTACGATTGTGTACCCCCATGCCAAGCCCACAAAAATGCATGATAATCGGACCTGCAAATCACATCTTCATTCATTCAGTTCACAACAGAGATTGATTATATAATAAACATTATTACTCTTGGAGAAAGTTACTTTGACTAAATGTATTTCAGGTACTTTACATGTATCACAGCTAACAGAGAGATTGAGTAAGTTAGTGTAAAACAACAAATTAGTGTATCTATATTTATTATGTAACACTACTTTGTATACAGTGCTTAAATGCAGTGAAGGAAAAGCAAAGGATTACAATTAATCCCTTCTTATTAATTCTTAAGGAATTCAAGGTAAAAGTGGTGTTATTTGGTTATTTTCTCTGAAAGTAATGATGTCATTTGTAGGCAGAATATAATCTGCAATTTGGTAGACTTGGTATGCTGATATGTAATAGTATATTTTGCTCATGAAGTCAATTGCTCTCCTAGCTTTCTTTAATAAGCCTGGCAGAGGATACTTGTTGGGTAATTGAAGTTCCATTTAAGGATGCCTACAATTTTACAGGTACGGCAGTAAAGTTATTTGAACAGTTTCAAATAAAGTTATAAATTATGCAGTTTTATAAGAATGGTTTCTTTATTTTTTCCATTATCATCATGGATTTCATTTTCTTTTTAAGGCTGGATATTTTAAAAGCGTGATATTACTACCATAAAAAAAAATAAATATGGAACTAATAATAATTGTTTAGTTTCATAATTAGCATACATCTAATTAATGGCAATTTACTTTATTTTTTATAAATAGAACAACATAATAGGCATATGACAAAAATAATACTGTACTGAATACATTACAACATGAAACCATTATAAATGACTGTACTTAATTTCATTTTTTTTAAATACACACCAAATGCTACTTAGCTGCAACGCACACACACACACACTCATGCACGCACGCACACACAATAGACATCTCTCCAATACAAATTCTTAGAAATTATTTTGAAACATTTTCATTTGTTATTTATTATTGATCAAATTATATCCACTTTCAAATTCAATAAAACTTGTCAAAATGTTCACAGTACCGATTTTTTTGCTTATCAAAAATTAAATAAATTGCTTATTTATTAAATCTATAATAAATATTCATGGAATTTTAAACAATGTATAATAGTTTTTTGTTAGATCAAACATTAAAAATTTCTCAAAAATCAATTTAACAAAAGAAAATAATCAAATAACATATCCTATACCATCAGTTAAGTTTTATAATTTTAATTTTCCTCTTAACACTGCCTTCAGTTACTAAATTAACTGAAATCTTAATATAAAGCCCAACAATCCAGTTTTTCTTTTTATTAAACTCTGCCACAAAAACTTTTCTACTCTCAGTTTCTTCTTAGGACATTTTGAATTTTATCAATCCAGTCTACCGGTGTAGTGATTCACACGCTACATTCAAGATAACATGGTATTGGTTTTGACCCCAGTAAAATGCATTTACTGACCAACCATTTCATCTATACCATCTATGACAGCGAAGTAATCTATGATTACTTGAAAAAGCACATCCAAAGCATAAATAATAACAATTAAAATCTTCTGTTTTTTTTTTGTTTTTTTTATTCGCCTGACACTTTTTAAATACCGTACTGATACCCTGAAATCATTTGATTTTATTTCAACTATTACCGTTTTATATCCATTGATTTTTTAATTACCTTACGATACCTTGCTGGTTATCACTATATCAATAATTCTCTTAGCTCCCTTTTCTCATCCAATCAATCTTTTCTCCCAATCTACTCATCTTTACTCTTCTATCCTTCTTAATTTTTAATATAATTCATTATCGTCTTTAAGAAATTTTATTCCCATTAGGGCATGGATTATACAATTTTCTCTGTGATCATTTATTTTTTAGCACTAATGAACAGGATCGGTGTAAAGTTAACTTTTAAGCTGCACCTCTTTAAACTTCTATGAAACCTTGGTAATTTATCTCTCAATAATTCAGCCACACTTTGGTAAAATCGATCGGCTTTCTGAATTCTACTTCCTATTTCATGACTAGTACGATCAACTATTTTTTCCACTGAAATCATCACTTACCCTATTTTTGAAAGTTCTCATCGTTTTGAAACTAATTCCTAGTCAATTTCATCTTACCCAATCATTATTCACCTGAATTTCTAAGTACTGAGTACTTATCCTTAAACTACGTGATTAGTTCAGTTATTTTATTTCACACTTCCATTTACTTCTGCTTATTGTCATAATATATAACATTATGAATGAATAGCCCATATTTTCAGCCAATCTTTCCTCCACTTCCATAAGTGTATCATACATTAATCTAATTACTACACCAAGAGAAATATCGTTTTTGTTCCCGATAACCATGAAAACTAACCAATCATTACACAATTTTAACTGTAGTTTTCATACGACCTCCAGAATGTTTACCAGAGTTTAAACCTCACCAATTTCACTACTACGTAAATTACAAATAAAAAAAAAGTATAAATAAATAACCTACAATTTCTTTTAGCAAATTTAATGTTATTGTCTATATCAATCATCACCTATGTCAATACAGACTTCTTCAGAGAATTATGCAATTTACTAAATTAAATGTAACTATCTATAAAAGATCAAGTTGCATTACTTCATAAAATACGTAAAAACAACTTAGTTTGGTAATAAAATTAAAGGGAATGACTACTACTTACATTTTTAACAACTGAAAATTATTTTATATATTAAGTTGTGAATAGAAACAACTCAAAGAGCAACAGCCGACACATAATTACTAAAAAGCTATTTCCAATTTTTGAAGTTCTATACACATATACACCATGATGGGAGATACTAGTAATTTTATAAACAAAAGTGGAAACTACACAATTCCCAGCCTAATTTCTCATTATTATTATTATTTTTACTTTACCTAAGCTAACATCCAACATTTAAAAAAATAATAAACGCAGAGGAAACATTTCATTTAATATAAATGGAATGTGATCAATCAGCACTTTAAAATTAATTAATTCAATGTATTCTACTAATGTATATGATTTTAAGTAGGACTTACACAAATTATAATAGAAATCTTACGTTACTGCCTGCTAGTCAAAATTCCACTAATCATAACCTTTATGAAGCATTTACCCTTAACATAACTGAATTTAATAACAAAATCCAATCCTACACTTCAAGAATTAAAAAATATATATATGCGAACCTTATTTCCTTGGGTATTAAAAATTTCAAGCACAACTAGTATTTGAACAAAGAAACTTTTGGATGAAAGGTAAAGAGACGTTATCAATAGATTAACAAGCTGATGAATTTTTACAATGAAAATCCTAATTTTTATACAATATTTTTTGGCAAAAAATCTGGACAATAAAAAAAAAAATGAACTGGAATACTAATTTATTTTCAAATATTGTCAATGAAGGAATTATGTTAGCTTTAAACAAGAATCTACAAGAGAGTTAAATTGATTTAAATAAACAACAATAATCCCAACAAAAAAATCTGATTAATATCAAAAATAAAAAATAAAGAAATATCTATTGATCCATATGAGATGAAATGAAAATGGAAACAAAAGTAACAGAAGGTTGAAGAAATTATATTATAGACCTGAAATTATTGAGATAGTAAACTGAAGAAAGACAAAATGGGCAAATGGATAGAGTAGAAAAAAGCCAAACATCAAAACAGCCCTGCACACATAAATAAGTGGAAGGAGAGAAAAAGTTAGACCTAGAAGATGAATTTTTAGTGTAGAGAGATTAAACAGAAATACTAGGATAAAGAGCAGAAACATTTAAGATGTGAAAGTAAAAAAAAAAGAAAAAATGCACACATATATAAAAAATATTGCCCAAACAACGACACAGTGGCATAAGTACATCATGAAAAAATGAAAATGCTTGAAGATACATAATCTTCAAGGACACTGAAGGTTAAAAAGGGTGTAATGAATGGAAGAGATAAAAAAGACAAGACTATAAGGAAGCAAAAAAAATTCAAGATAAAAACAGATGTTCATTGGTAAACCCTAGAATATATAACTTCTATGCCTACTTCTTAAGATTAAGAAAAAAATTCAAAATAGCAAGCCATTTTAATTTTTAAAACACCAATATCTTGATGATTACAAGTTGTATAAAACATTAAGTATTTTATTATAAATAAATTAACAGCTCTCATTTACTTTAATATCCGGTAAATAAATTTCTTATTAAATCTATTAATGTTTATTTTTTAATTCAGTTACATCATCTGGGTTAATTTTTTTTTGTTTTTAAATTGGCATCCTGGAATAGTCGCTTTAATATTGGAAGGACAGGTAGAAGGATAAAATTGTGTAGGCAGGCCACTTTTGGAATATGTAAAACAAATTGTTAGGGATGTAGGATGTAGAGGGTAAACTGAAATGAAACGACTAGATAGGGAATCTTGGAGAGCTGCATCAAACCAGTCAAATGACTGAAGACAAAAAAAAAAAAAATTGTAGGGATTAAAAACAGGCTCAAAAACATTTTTTTGAAACTTATATTTAGGCTAATGTTTTCCACTATAACTCAAATTTTGAAAAAAATTATCAAAAAAATGGGAATAAATCAATTCGTTCACAATAAAATGCTAAAATTTGATATAATACAACATAATTATTCATATGAATTTTCTTAACCCTAAAGTTGGGCACTTCTTTCTGGACTACTTTTTCACATGGATGGGAGATGCAACTCAGGACAACAATATCACTAAATCGGTCAAGAATGTATGTAACTACTAAACAATAAATAAATCATACTTTACATTCATAAACACATGCAGCTATTAAGGTGGATAAAAAATTGAAACGGTACACCTCTTATTTTTTTAACCACTGTCAAATGTTACAAGAACAGAATTCTTGTCATTCTTTATAACAATTTAATAGTTAAGACAATACATACAAAACAGATATCAAATACTAGATGGAGATATTATAAATAGCACGATAAAGTCCTGAACTGAAAAAAACTAGAAGAAAGAAAATAAAAAACTAGATGAAACTAATCTTTTAACATTCAAAATTATATTAAAATACACATTTTCAAAAAAAAATCACACCACCAAACAATCAATCCAGTCATACAAACAAAAAGCCAAGCAGGCACTTTCAGTATTGATGATTTTGAGAATTTAAAAATTTTAACAGACTTACAGTTGCAGATGCAAGGCAGTCCTCTATTATTTTTGTCAGCAGACTTCTAACTGGTTTGATACAATTCTCTATTACTTTTTGTTCTACTATCTGTGTTTCAGCTATTCTTGTCTTATTCTTCTCTCACAATATTTACCATCTACACTTTCTTCTAATTCTAAATTAACCAATCCTGGATTCGTTAACATAATATCTTCTTTTAGAAAGATTCTATCATTAACCTGTTTTCATTTTCTTCTTCAAAATTCTCTTAATTTGTTTAAAATCTTTCCATTTGCAACTTCATCACAATGCATCATTTTCAACAATCTTCTCAATACAGTATAAAATTCAGCATTTCTGTACCATTTACCTTCTATTACTAATATTACACTTGGCTTTATGCTATATAAATAACAAAAAAATAACGTTCCTTAATAATTCCTGGATCTGTGTCGATATTAATAAATATATTTTCTATACAAAGCCTTCTTCTTTGAGTCTGCTTTTTACATCATTTTAAGTTGATCTATTTTTTTTAATTTAACAGCCTAAAGCAATAGCAACAAAATTAAATTAAATGATATAATTTCTTCTCCCTAAATATCATTTATGTAATTTTCTTTTTTTAATTTCAATTCCCGATAACTTTTTTATGTCTTGATAAATTAGATGTCAAAACCAAATTGGTTAGAAGTAGGTAACCCGATATGATATATAAGTCACTCGCGAAACTGGCAAGCAATTTTCAAGGTAATAAATATCATAGTGCCAGACTTAATAAATAAAATGAGAAGTGAATTGGTTTCTTATTGCCTTCTTCACAGTCAAACATACTGTCATAGATTAACATGTCAAGCCTACAAAAATGCAGATGTCACAGATAGAAAAAAACATTTTTTAATGTTTCTCTAAGTGTGATACCATTTCTTGAATTACTTTTTTGCGTACATTACACATCTGTAAATACAATTTCTCTATCACCCTTAGTTTTAAATAAATTACACTTAAAAAAAAATTAAGTGAAAATATAGTTAAAATCTGTCAAATTTATAATAATTTTGCATGGCCATACCAGTATTAGAATGATTTCACTGATGCTTTTGTTTTATAAATAGCTTAAGGCACATCCCGAATTAATGTCCAACAGTAATAGGCTAGCAGGTTAGTATTCGATTTCCCTTTATAGCGGCTTTCCATCGCCGAAATGTCTTGGTGGAAACATTCACTGTGTTCGTCACTTACGCCTCTGAGGTTGTCCAGGAGGTCGTCCAGATGTGAACGGAGAAAATGTATTTTCAAAGACATATTACATCCCATAGCTCTGCAAGAAGTTGATTAACAATATCGTTGTAATTATCAAATTTTTGTTTGCAGAGAAAATTTTTGCAAACATCTTTAAATGAAGCCCAAGTTGCACGTTCTACATTACTTAACAGTGAGTTAAATACATCATCTTTGACTAACTCTCTTATTTTAGGACCAACAAATTTACATTCAAAAATTTCTGCCTGATGCACAAAAATTCAGGACTATTCTTCTTCATTGCTTTTATAAAATTTTTCATTAGTCCTAGCTTGATATGGAGAGGAGATAAAAATATTTTTTTGGAGTTCAACTAAGGGCTCATGAATAATATTTTTCCCATTTGGAATTAAGTTGTCTCGTTTCTTCCACTCTTTGGTAATATAATGTTTATCCCTAGCTGGGCTGTCCCATTCGCAAAGAAAACACATGTACTTAGAATAGCCTAACAAAACAGCTATAACATTCAAATCACCACATATGTCCCAGCTATGTTTTTTATAATTTATTTTTTCAAGAATGTCTTTCATCACATCGTATCTCTTTCAAATTAATACCATAAGCGATTGGTATCAAAGGATATTTGATAACGTTGTTAGTAGAACCACTTTTAAATTATACTTGGACGAATCTATAAAGGCGCCAATGCTCAGGTTTATCAACTTGTCCTAAGTGCAACATAAGCTCATCAATATTTGCGCAATAAACCGAATTATTTTCATTAATAAAGTTCTGAGAAAGTTCTTTTTGTCGGCTTCAAAAGCCCAAACTTTTTGTATTTTTTTAAAGTAAATTCCAATTTTGCAGTCTTGATCCTAACAGTTCAGCTTGATTTTTTGATAAATTTAAATCCCTAACAAAGTCATTTAATTCATCTTGTGATATAAGATGTGGCTTATTGGAAGATAATTTTAAATAAAAATCATTGTTGTCTTCTTCAGTACTACCTGATTCTTCATCGCTGCTTTCGAAACATACATTCACAGGTGGCTTAGGAACTGGAATAACTTCACTGTGAGGTACAGGCCTGATTGCAGATTGCAACGAAGGATATTTTACAGTATGTTTAGATTTTTTTAGAAATTCCAGACACACTTGTTAAACAAAAGTAACAATCGGTTACATTATCCTTTGGTTCACGTCAAACCATAAACACCAAATGGCAAAGCCTTCCGTGTACCTTTCAGCCATTCTCTTAACTATACAGAACAATTAGTGCATACTATATGAGGAGCCCATGTCTTATCCTGATAACCAATTTTACACTGAAAGTAAAAATGATATGCTTTTTTAAATAAAGGTATAATGTTTTTTCTATTTGATTTTACCTGTAAACTCACCACACACATAACAAAAGCCATCCACATCAATTACACAATTTCGAGGCATTATGAAACTGCACTGTTAACAAACTTAAAACAGTAATAAGACTGAACAAAATTAATTCATTCCTAAATCCAGTACTTAATACAAACAACACAGCTGTGTTTTCAGCTACATGTTTTGACTTACACGGACATGATTAATCTTGTCCATGAAGGCTCACTCTTCAGAATTAGATATGATATAATATGTGACTATGATATGATTTAATTCTTTGTCTAGTATTGTTTATTTATAGGATACAAATTATGTTAACACAGTTAAACAATAAAAAATAAGCTAAAAAAATACAATATATGAGCTTTAAATGCTAAACTATATGTTGAAAAATGAAAAAAATCCTTTAATTAAAATTTTAATTTTTTTCAAAAATGGTGGGCAATAGAAATATTCTGAATTCATATTCGTTTTCAGCATCAAAAAACAGATTAAAATCATGTATTGCATGTTAGGAAACATAATTACATTTATCAGTGTGTTTAGCTACAATTAAAGAATAGCAAAATATTTAAGATCCCGATTCCACACTTACTAAGCAGAGTGAGAATGAAAATAATTTCCTATATTCTTCTTCAGTGAACTGAATATTGTAAATTCCAATGTCAAACTCACTAAAATATAGCCAATATTCAGACCTGTATGAAATATATTCACTGTATTCATTCAGGGATGATTATATATTTAACATTATCAATAATGGAGAAACTAACTCTAACCAGCACAAAACCGTATGAATTGACAAAGTAAAGCAACACATTGCTATACTCCTTCTATCAAGAAACAGTACATTATATGCAGTGTCTCTAGTTAACACGGATGATTCCTTCTATAAACAATTCGAAATACAATAGTAACAGGCTACCTAATCAGACATTATTACGACTTTAATTGAAATATAATAAAAATGATTTTAAGTACAACAAGATTAATTTATCCCCGATTACACAATAAAATAAAAAATTATTACATAAATTATATGTGAACTATATAATGATTTACCATTTTCCAAGACATGAAATAAAACATCAAAGAAGTAGAATATTTGCATATAGCACTCATGAAGGTGATGCCCAACAACAATGTAAGGTCAAATAGCAGTTTCATGTTGTGTTAGCTCAGTCTCAGCCCATAATTTTGTTATTAATATTTTCTTAGGCATTTATTTATAATATGTAAAAACAGAAGAAAATCCTGCCAAATGTGACTTGGGAAAATTCAAAGTATAATTTAGTTTTAAAAACACAAGAAATTTATAGGCAAATAAAAGGAACTGTGTAATAATGAAATTATAAATTAATCGAGCACTAGAAAAAATGTATTATCATGTTTATAAGGAAGATCAAATTTTGATAACCATGACTGTTCTGGACAATCTTCTTGCATGACTTAATAATTGAAGCAAAAAACAGAAAATTAAATTCATAGAAATAGATGATCAACTACTGATATAATAAGCAACTCATTTTCTGAGATTTCAAGGACTTTCATACAAAAGTTTGTCCTTATATATTCTAAGAACAGCATCTGAAAACGAGAAGAAAAATAAATCTCAATGGCCTTGACACACTTCTTGATCAATACAAGGATGAGAACAATGAGTCTCTTAATCACATTCTTACTGATGATCCAACGTGAACCTCTTATAAAACCATTGAAAACAAAAGCCAATGAAGTAAAGTGCCATCCTTAAGAAACTCCTAACAAATCAGAAAACTCTGAATGTATGGAAATTGATGATAAGCACTTTTACTTCCTTGTACAAAGTAAAGGAAATATTGTGATCTTGAAAAATTTTAGTTTACAGATTTCAATGGAAATATTCATTTTGACCATCCCTGAATCCATTTTGACTAGTTTTAGTGTGACATCTGTACGTATGTATCTCGCGTAACTCAAAAACAATTAGCTGTAGGATATTTAAATTTTGGATTTAGGACTGTTGTAACATCTAGTTGCACACCTCCACTTTTGATTCCAATCAACTGGGCCAAAAGTGTCCAAAAAAAGCACAAAATCCCCAAAAATTTGGATTTTTGACTTTTTCTTAACTGCAGTAATAAGCCCTCATTCAGAGTTTTTAATGATGTATCATAAGTGGTACTTATTTTCATTGGTTCCAGAGTTGTGGGCAAATGAAATTTTAATTAATGAAACCGCCCAGAAAGTAACTTACATTTGTGTCTAGCGTGGAGATGGGTGGGGATAGAACAGTCATCTTGGTGTCAAAACGTATCTACACTCACTATGCATCAAGCTGTCATGGCATGTAGACTGTGATTTTCCTACTTTGTTCGTTGTGAATTATTGAAATGTATGTTTCAATAGAAAATCCAGCGAGTTGTGAGGTGCATTCAGCGATTAGGTTTTTACTGGGGAAAAATCTCAAAATAATTGAAATTCATCGGACACTTTGTGAGGTGTATGGAAATGTAACAATGACTAAGGTGAAATGAGGCAGTGGTCCATTCAGTTTAAAAATGGCTGCACCAATCTTCATGACAAGGACCTTAAAATTAAACGTGGTTGGCCTAGCCTTATGAATGATGAACTGACGATGAACGTCAATGATAAAATTTGTGAAAATCACCACATTACGATTACAGAACTCTCGCTTCACTTGACAAGGTTTACTGCATGAAATTTTACCAGGGAAGCTTGGTTATCACAAGCTTGGTTTTGTGCAAGATGGGTGCCAAAAATCTAAGGCAGCAGATTTCTACAGAGACAGAATTGAAGAGCTTGTAAATCGTCATGATAAGTGCCTCAATTTAAATGGCGACTATGTAGGAAAAGTTTATGATTGTTCCTTTCAAATGTATATAATGAAATTTCTTTTTTTTATTTCGTTGGTTTTTTATTTCAAAATGTAAGTTACTTTCTGGACAGTCCTCATATTTGGATCTTATAAGGGGAAGACACATCGATTCGAATCAGACTTCATTTCCCTTTCTTTTTCATTTTTTTTTTTAATTTAAATACATTGATTTATTAATACTTATTAACTTCTGATTGTAAAAAAAAATGTTCACAATAAATAATAATTCAATAATAAAAAATAATAATGAAAATAATCAGAAGTTATTTATGAAATAAAATTTTATGTACTTTTCATTTTAAAAAAATGTGAGGTATATGCAATTTAATAGGTGCACAAGAAGTCATGTGGTGTCCACATCACATTTTTAAGGATTCAAAAAACCTCTTACTTATTGATTTCATGGCAAGAACAACAATAAACAGAAAGTGTTACTGTGAACACTCAACCAACTCTTGTTAGTCTGTTATAAAAATAAACATGACCTATTATCAAGGAACATTATTTTCATTGCACAATATTGCCTGAAACATTTAGGGGGGATTATTTGAGCATCTAATGTACAGCCGTGATCTAGCCCCCAGCAAGTTTCATTTGTATTCTAAACTAAAAGAATTTTTAGATAGCAATCATTCTGGAAGTGAAATCAAAATATCACTAAATAGCTGATAAAACAACAGTGAATTTGTATAATGATAGAATAAAAAACAACAACACAAGATAAGAGAAAGATTTTTTCCTCTGAATTATCACACAAAAAATTGTTCATTATTTCTTGTTCAAAATTTATTTATTACAGCTAAATGTTCTCAAATGATCCTCATTAAAATATAAAATATCACTTTATTAAATGTAAACTAGTTAATTATGATATAACAATCAGGATTTTATTATTTATTTTTCAACATGTGGCTACTTATCCAGATGTGAAACTATAAGCCTGAAATAGAAAGTTGTTGACAACCCAGGCCAAGACCTAAAATATCATTCATTAATTCATAAAACAAACTGTTTAATCCTTTATGATTCGTAGATCATTAAATATTCTCATTTAAGTGATAAATATAAAATCATACTTAACTGTGATACCTGGATTATAATATCTTTAACTATATTTATAGGCAAAAAAGAATTTAACTCAAGTTGAACAAACAACCAATATTTACAGCAAATTAATAAACATTAATAATTAATAACACTTCTATTATTTGTTCTTTTAATCAACTGAATTAAGTTGAACTACCTAGCAGTGATTTTTAAAATCATTTATAACCATTTCTTACAGATCTTTTTTTTAAAACATGTAGGTTTTTTATACTGTATTACTTAGTACATCGTTTTAAATTGTATTAATATGATTTTGTGAGATGTCATTTTGTTATTATAAAAGCCAAGCAATCATTAATATATATATTTTTTTTTAACTTAGCAAAAACAATTCTTTCGTTATTGTATTTATCCACATTCCCCTCTGTACTAATATCACTAAGACAAAACTATAAAAACTGTTTACCACCAAGAGTACAGTATTTAATAACACTTCTTACCTTATAATTTTTATTTTTTTAATAGCACTTTTGAGGTTTTCCCTCATCATCAGTTAAATTTTTAATTTTTTTTTAAATTACACAAAATATTAAAGTTACAAAATATAAAAATATGTAGTCAAAATATTAATTAATATTAATATTAATATAATAACATAATATAATTTATTTTTATTTTTAAATAAAATAAAATCTAAAAAAAATTAAAATAAATCTAAAGTAAAATAAAATAAATAATTTATTAATTTTTTTTTTTTTTTAATATAAATTTAAAGTAAAAATCTTATAGTATTATGGTTTCTTATTTATAGCTCCTTATAGACAAAGATAAATCGTGTAACTGTTAAGGAGATTACAGTTAAATAGTCAACAAAAAATAAAATATTTATATTTCTAATGAAGTTTTTCCTTTTTTAAATAAGAATGAAAATCAATCAAATGAAAATAAATAACTGAAATTTTTACAATTTGTACTGCACAATATAATATAAAGCTTCATCTCTGAGGCTTAATTATTTCTGTAATAAATATTAAATATACCTCACTTACTAATAAATTCTCAAAAAAAATAAAAAATAATAATAAATACAAAAATAAAATTAAGGAATAGTAACCGGATAGAAACAAACAAATTTATGGTTAAGTTAAATTACATGGCCTTGAACAATACCAGCCTATTTGGTTAATTTGAAGGAAACAAGCAAAATTGTTTTATAACAAAACATGACAGTAATTAAAAAAAATAAATAAATAAATACAAAAACAAATAATGTAGAACAAAATTTTTAATTTATACATTAAACCCCTAACTATGTTATAATAACTGATTAACATACTAGAAAGATTCATTTATGGCAATAGAACAAGATATCCACTACTGTCATCTAACCACGATCATGTCTGATAATTAATCACATTCATACTGACATTAAGGAATTCAGTTGAGTTCATAAAGTGACTAGTAGAATTAATAACTTCAAACATTAAAGGAAAAAACACAATACAAAAATATTTTTTCAAATTCCCTATACTTCTTAGACAACAGATTTATATTTAAATATTGACATGTTTAAAAATGATACGTTCTTTACACTTTCTTTCTTTTTCCTGTTTACCCTCTGGTAATTACCATTCAGATAATACTTCAGAGGATGAATGAGGATGATATGTATGAGTGTAAATGAAGTATAGTCTTGTACAATCTCAGTTCGACCATTCCTGAGATGTGTGGTTAATTGAAAACCCAACCACCAAAGAACACCGGTATCCAAGATCTAGTATTCAAATCCATGTAAAAATAACTGACTTTACTAGGACATTCTTTACACTATTTTTCCACATAATCACCCGAAGAATTGATGTAATTGTGTAGAAAAAAATAATTAAAAGGAGATAACAAGATAGGATCTTGATGATGTATCTCTTACATTTTTTGATGATAAATGACTCAGCATGCTTCAATACCATGCATTGGGCTTTTTTTCCAGAAAGTGCAATACCAAATTATATTTCATTTAATTATTTCCTAAAGAAACCATTACGTGTTCATTAAAACATGAGAAGATAGAAGAATGTACCCACACAGTTTTTCTTATGGATTCCCATTGGTTACTAAGGAACCTACTTACTCCACATTTTTTGAGCAACATGGAATGCTTACATATCAAGGAAAGTGTTTTTTTTCTCAGTTAAGTAATGGAATATACATGTTTTACAACCTATAATTATTTTTTCTAAGAAATCATAATGTTCATTAAATCAGAAGAAATAAACTAAGGGCACACCTATGTTTCCCTTTAAATCCTCTGTTAGTTATGTCCAACCTACTAAACATTTTATAGTATTCTAAATACTGAAGAACAATTTTCTAGATTCAACTATGTGAAAAGTTAAAAATTTTGTCAAAATCATCGAGTTTTACGTGTGTGATTTTACAACGTACATCATCTGCTGACATGACATCTGTTTCTTTGTTTATCCATTACTCCAATTAAACCGAAGATATTCATGAAATTTGTTACACATGCTGCACACTTAAACAACTTAGCCTATAAACAACTGAAGTTCATGATGAATTTCAAATCGGTACTGACCCTTCTGCCCACAAACACCAAATAACTGATCACGCCTCTAGTTATATACAATGTTGAAAGGCTAATTCAGCTAAAATAAAAGTTTGAATGAAATATAAAATTTTACTTAGTATAAATTGTAATCTACAAGACCTTTTTATAAGTCTCTTTTGTCATACTGCACAACTACTTCTAGCACCTTTATTCTCTCATCACTTTTAGCTAACTAATCCTTCAATCAAAAATCAAAATCACAAAAATTATTCTTGAAATATATTCCCACATTCATTGCCCAATACCACTGTGTGGCATGGAATTCAATAGTAAAATTTTCCATCAGTTTTCAATAACAGGTCTAAAATTCTTATCAAAGTATGTATATTACATCCTTTTCAAATAACACAAACTATTTCATAGTATATTCCATAAGTGCTTTGTAGAAGGACAAATAAAATTAAAGAAAGCAAAAATATTTAGAAAGTTTATAAAATTTAGAATTCACACTTTCAAATGTGAATTAGTGGACCTATTCTTTCTTAAAAAAAACCGTTATTTGTGATATACCTGATTAAGATGCTTCTTAGTAAAAATAAAATTTTACATTACTTTTTTTAATTTCTAACCAGGGAGTCACTCACCCTAGTTATAAGCTTTTTTAATGATTATTTTAAGAAAAATTAAGACAAAAGAGGAAGATCAATGCACATAAAATTAACAAAAACTTTTTCAAAAAAAAAAATTTCCAATATCTACAACTTCCACTCAAAGGAAACAAATTGCTCAAGATACAACCACCATAAGAATAAATAACAAATTTGTCAACAAACATTTTTTAAAATTTCAAATGGGTGCTGATCTAAAAGAAAAACACCTTCTAAAGGTAAACAATTTTATAATTAATTCATTGAAGATGTAATCTACCAGAGAATTAAAAGTGGAATAAATTTTAGTGAATTATTTCCAACTCATGAAAATGTTTTTCAGGGTTTAATTTATCAAAATGTATCACTGAACAAAAATTTGTAAATATTTACTGGAATTTTGACTCATAATTTCCATTAATAGTAAAACAAGTTTTTGAGACAAACTGATTGCTTTTTATGAAGATTAGTAAAACCTATCGGAGAAAAACTATACATCTTAAAAAAAAAAGCATATATATATATATATTTTAAGATATTGAGATTTACACAGGATTTACAGGAAACACACGATTTTATATTATATGGCTTTAAACACAAAAATCTTGTTCTATTTTTTTTTTAATTTATCTTTTCTAAAAGTTTATTTCAAATCTTATATTAACTTGCTTTATAATTTTCAAAAATATCATACCAATTTCATTTCCTTCAATACAAAAAATTAATTTTTTTTACAAGACACTTGTTGAACATGAATACATAACAAAAGAATAACAATTTTTTTAATGATAACTGAAGCAAAAAAATTACATTCTAACAGTTTAAAAGACTCAAGTTTTCACTCCTAGTCAGAGTAAGCTACAAACAGATGAGTCTGGCTTGCATTAATATATATTTCGGCTGAATTTTGTATTACCAATAAATAACCTTCTAATCTATTAAGTACTGTCAGTTATTTGTATATGTTTGTATTGTTAGAAATGGAACCCACTGTTAGCAAAGAAACCTAGTTTCTTTGCTTACAAAAGTGTAGTACTGAAATTTTACGTTATTAAAACCTAAACAATCTAAAATATCATAAAATAAGACTCCTTAAATAATTACAAAAGTTTAGTTATTGGAAGACTTCTATGAGAGAATTTTTCAATTTTACTCAAAAATACTTTATATTATCTAATTTATTGAACAGAATTCAATTTTAACAGATATATACATACATTCTTATTAAAGGAATACATTTAATTTACAATAATCTCTTTAATAAATTAACTGATTTACTTCCGAAAAGTCTTCATCAAAACATCATCTATCAGATTCCACTTTCCCAAAGCCAGCTGATATTCAGGAGACCACATACCTAGAATTGTCTCTTGTTATTTCTTTCAATAACATATCAGATATATATTTATATAAGATGTAGCTTAACAAAAAATGTCAGATGAAAAAAAGTCAAATCATTACCAAAAACTGTACCTAATGCATACTGAATCAAAAGTCTGCATCCTGATGATTTGATGATTACTACACAGACTTTCACAATTAACTGAAATGATATGACATATAACTAAAGATAATATCATTTCTTACTGTTCTGACTTACAATATTTAGAATCTTACTTCTTATCTTTAAGGAAAGTTTTTCCACAAACTATTACTGTTAATTATGAGATACTCATGTTAGTAAAGTAATGTTGGTTACGGGCAAGCTGTAAATCATCTCAATTTACCCCACGAGCCTCTATAAATTGATTATCCCCAACCACTCGTTGCTTTTCTGGATAGGTACATTGGAAATGCATCAAGTTCACTGGCTCCATCTGCGATACTGTCATTTAATAAGAACCAAATGGAGCAGTCTTTACTTTTATTAGATGGCAAATCTATTTGATGTTCAGAGGATGTTAAATATAAAAAAAAGAATGGCAGTTAATGGCAGTATATAAAAAAGAATGACAAATACTAAAGACATTTATTGGGGAAAAATCAGACTAAAAGTAACCTACTACATAATTTGATCATTAAGTTCAGTTAACATTATTATCTCAAGATTGATCATCCTGAAGCTAAAGAGGGCCAACAGCTAAAAAATAATTTGACTTACAACCTGTTGAAAGGCAGTATTTTTTTTTTTTAAATAAAACAAAATAATGTAACAAATTTACTCCAAAAACAATTTTACGCTTAAAACTTGGAAACTTCTGATTTTTAAACTAAATACAAGACCTCAAAATTGGAAGAAAGCGTAATACTATTTTTTTAAAACTATTCTTAATCTTTCATACGTATTTTATATACATAAAACTATTTTTTTTTTTTCATTTTTAGAGAGAAAATTTCCTCAAAAGCATCTACAATTTAAATCTTTTTTTCAGATGCATTGACTTTCTTACCCAGATTTCACTTTTTGTGCTGCTTGTCTCGTAGAGTAATTAAAAAATTATTAAACCTTAAGAAACTATTTGTTAAATTTAATAGATCAATGATATTAAGCAATTTAGTTTCACAGTTTACTTAAAGTAGTTTGTAAATTATAAATAAACAATAACAAAAAAAAATTTTTAAATGTTTATACATACAGGTCTCATAATATTAGATGGTCGTTCTAATAGATTAGAGCCAGGTCCCTTTCTTAATGGTGTCGAATGATTACCCAATAATCTATGATGGTTAAGAGGGCTTTCCAAATCATCACCGTCTCCATTCGCTTCAAATGTATTAACGCTGTCGGTTGAGTTGACACGTTGTTTTTTCTTCTTCTTAATCGGCGTTGGTGAGGATTCACGTTTACTCGTCGTCTTTTCTGCTTTTGGTGGTGGATCCTTAAGCAAAAAAGAAATCTAATTATTAATAAATAAATAAAATATTTAATAAGAAATCTCAATAACTTTCAATAAGATCTCAATTTAGAGGGATTCTCAATCCCAGTAACCCGTTAAAAGTTACAGAAAAAAATAATTTTTATGTTAAATATTATAGATGAACATCAAATTATTGTACTTTGCAACTTAACTGATCTGTTTATTTTTCTACAGCATCAAACTTATCAATGTGTTTGTTATTCCTTCCTATTTTTGGTATTTTTTGTTTCTAACCATAAAACACTGATTTATTTTCAGAAAAACAAATCATGAGTGTTACAATTTGATGTCACACAGCCTAATCCTAGCCTGTATTTAATTACAAATAACAGAAGGAAAGACAGCTGGATAAAGAATCAAATGAAGAAAAAGATATGAGGTGTTAATTGACTGGAAGAATAAAAGAGATTAAAAATATATGAAGAAAGAACTCAAAATAGAAAAAAATAGTCCATCTTTGAACAGATTTACCATTGTTGATAACTGTATATAGAACTTCAATTATTAACACTATCTCAAGAATTATAATCTTAACAACATTTTTGTCTGACATTCAATAAGATTAACCATACCAGGGAATTAATAATAACTAAAATCAATAAGATTCAAGCCTTTATGACAACAAAATTTGAAATTTTTTATGCAAAAATAATTGATTGAAATATATTTCAAACATTAATACAGTACGTAGTAATAAATATATTTCCTTTTACAGTTACATTTAATTAGTTTTGACTGTATATATAAAAATTTGTTTGCAATATTGTAATACTTATATGCATTTTTCATTCCATTTCTTTATATTCAATTTAAAGTTCAAAGGTAAATTCAATTAAATACATTAATGTTTAATTTTTAAACAAACTAGATTGGGAATTAGTGAAAAAAGGTGCATTCTGCTATTATTTTTGTAAAAGTAATAAAGCAAATCCAAAATTATAACAAAAAATCAGAAGGTCTAAAACATTATAGATACTACAACAGTGTTATAAATTATACATGTGAATATTAAAAATCAAACAAAAAAACACACACACACATACAAAATGAAGAGTGAGAGTGTAGAGTAGAGGAGAAAAATAAGAAATGAAAGCTAGAAAAAAAGAGAGGGAAAATGAGAATGACAAAGAGAAAGTAAAATTCTTTCATTTCAATGAAGCCATAAATATAAATATCTAAAATTACAATCCAATAATTACATTTTCATATTTCAGAAACAAATTTCAAATCAATCATTCTTTTAATAAATATAAAATTTATAAAAATTATTTTTACCGTTTTTATTTAAGAATTAAATGGACAATTTAAAAGATATTATTTTAACACAGTGTGCCAGTTTATTGACTCAGTTACTCTCCTAATAGAGACAAAATTAGTCCATGAAAAGTATCCAAATACAGAAGATTTCACTGTACTTCAGATTTTAGATGAATAAATAGCTTGACTTTACCAGACAGGTATCTTAACCACTAGTTTACTGTTGTGCACACCACTTCCATGGAAGTCAGTAATAAATTGAATCCAATTAAACTCCCATAGGAAGTAATATTTTATTTTAATAATAAATGCATTCTAATGATGAGGCTGAAATGAACAAAACTGATGGGTGAAAAAAATCCTAAACCTTTGTCAGAAATTAAACCTAAGGTTAATTGATCACAAAGACAACTTGAAATCATGGAAGGACTACAGAATATGATATGATTTCACTGTATTTATTAATAAAATATCTAAAATTACAGTTACAGTTACACTTACAAAAAATTAGTTACAAAAAAAAAAATATATAATACAATATGAAACATAAAATACTCATTTGTTAAAAACTATTCATACACAAGAACACAGTCTGATAAACTATTTGTTTAAAAATGACATTAATAAATAAATTAATAATTTAAATATTCTTTCCTTTTAATAGTCAAAAAAATGTACAAAATGGTAAAATTTTGAAAATCTAGCCATAAAAAATGCAACATTATATACTGTGTGCATTTAAAAATACAAAAATATTACATAAAAATGATTTTTTTTTACGTATCAAACAATCTTGAACAACTATATAAAGTTAAAACATTGTCTCACATAAACTACTCAAAAATAAACAATATTGTTGAGGATAATCCAAGAAATTAATTATCATTTATTTACGTAACATTTCCATTGTTACTTATATAATTATATAGAAACTGGTTTACTAAAATATTATTTTGATGTATATAGGATTCCAGAATAACAACTGAAAGACATCTTAAAATACAAAACAGTATATTTAAATTTTTAACATAGCATTCTATTATTACAGAGACTGAGCAACAATGTGCTAACTCAATTTAACAACATAGAAAAAGTATAAACATTTCATGAAAGAGACAGGAAGATAGAGACAAGAGGTCAATGACCCTACACTGAACAAATGAGAGAGAAAAAAGACAATGCCAGAAAAGAAAGGAAAATCATGAAAAAAAATCAAAGAAGAGGCAATAATCCTTTCAAAATGGCTCTCAGTCAATATCTAATGATGAAATATTGATCAACCTGTAGTAAATCTATCTAACATAACTATCAACAATGATATAAAATAAGCATTAACTCATTTTAACTAATAACCACATTTTTCTTTAAAATTTAATTGTGATTAATCAGTAAAAACTAATAGATTAAATTAATAATCACAAATGATAAATAATACTTATAATTAATATAAATTAAATAAGCAATAGAGATAAAAAAATAAATTAAAAGAAAAATATAAAACATATAGGTCAATTACCTTACAAGGAAGTGATTTTAAGGAGAGGAAAATAACAGGAATAGATGAAGGTGGTGATTTTTTTCTAACACAATATTCAGTCAAATCGATTTTAGGAAAATTTAATTTGCACATTGACAAATCATCACTAGAATCTGTTTTATTTAATGTAGCCTTTTTACTTTCTTTTATTATATTTACCTATATAAATAAAAATATAAAAATACAATATTTAAAACAAAATAAAAAAAAATATATAAATAAAACCATATTAACAAACGCTAAAAGAATTCCCCCTTAAATAAACTATTTCCATGAAGTTGTAACCGTACACAAATATGAATAAGTGTCCTTCAGTAATTAAAGAAGCAAATTCCTGTGAAGCTAAATTGATTTATTTAATCAATGTGTCCATTTGACTTTACCGGTGAATATAGCTATATTAAAGGGAAAGTTTGGTGATCTCATAAAAAATGGGGTAATGGGTTTGTTCCAAATCTTTATGTTTTAGAGTGCAACTAGCTCATCTAGAAAAAAAAAACATATGTATGTGTATCACCATTGCTTTTGACCTTTTATCTCAGAACTGACCGAATAGATTTTCTTTAAATCAAATGTCCCATTTGAGCCAGATCATCATATTAATTTTTTCAAAATTTATTCAGGGGTGAGGGAATACTGCAAAAAGACCGATTTCAATTTTCTTCATAGGAACTTCAGAAAAAAACTTTGCTTTGGCAAATTTGTTTCTTACATGGGCATATATATATATATATATATATATAATTCAAATTTTTTTGCAAAAAATCAATCCCTTCATTCCCTCAATTTTTATAATTGAAATATGTTTTTTCTGGTTTTTTTTTCTATTCTTGAACAAAAAAATTATGTGTGCGTCGCCAATGTAATCTTTTACTCAGGTAGCAGGCGGAATTTTGAAAACCTTTTTTTATTTGGTTGAACACGACAAATGATATAAATGAAGCAAAATCATCTACATTAATCTCACTCAAATAAGGAATTTTTTTTCAATTTCCATAACTAAACCTAACGAGAAGTTACTTTTCTGTATATAGAAAGAAGTTTCAAAATGAAAAACTTAAAGACTTCTTTTCTACTGTACATACCTAAAACTATACACAAAACTTATTGTACACCTTAACCTCCATAATAAAAAAAAACTACTATACTTAAATACTTATCAATTAGAAAAAATAAATATACAATTTAAAAATTGTATTACTTTCCTGGTGAATTTGGCTAGAACAGTTACTCAAGGGGGGTTATGGTTATGGTGATCATGTAAAAGATGGAGTATCGGGTTTTTTTGTTGTAGGGTCCAACTAGTTAATGTAAACCAAAAAACAAATGTATTTATGTACGTGCAAGTGTATGTACAGATGCATGTCACACACATATGCTTTACAAATACATTACTGCTTTCACCTTTTATCTTACAAGTCGATTTTCTTAAATTTGGCTCAAACATATATACATGTATGGGGAATAATATTCAATCAGTATGGGAATGATATTAATTTTTTCAAAATTTATTAAGAGGAATAGGGAATATCAGGAATAATCAATTCAATTTTCTTCAGAGAAACTTTAGGGAAAATTTTATAAAAGCAAATTTGTTAACTACAATACATAAATAATCCCAAAAAAAAATTTTTTTCAAAAAATCAACCCAATCTCATTAAAATTAAAAAAAAATTTTTTTTTCCTTTGCTCTATCCCTTCAGTTTAAATAATTTTCAAAATTTTGTAAGTTTATATTTATACTTCATATACAGAGCTATTAAGAATGTCTACAACTTTTAAAAATGATAGACCCGATACCTAAAAGAAAAATATATATATTTTTTAAAATCTTTTTTCTTATTTTAGTTTCTGCTGAGAGGTGTTCAATTTTCAGAAAACTTTACTTAAGCATATTTAATTAAGCTTAATCTATACACGAATATTTTTTTGGAAAAAATTTTCTTAAAATTTATTCTTCATCTTTAAAAAATATAAAAGGTTTTTTGGCTCTAACTCTTAATTTTTATTATCAATAGTCAGGAAAGTATATACGGTGTGCTAATCTAATTAATTTTTTCAAAATTTGTTAATGGGCTGGCGAATATCACAAATAATCAATTTTGATTTTCTTCAGAGAAATTTTAGGGAAAACTATATTAAGGAAAATTTGGTACCTACAATGCAAATATAAATAATCCAAATTTTTTTTCAAAAAATCAATCCCCACCTCTTAAAATTGAAATATTTTTTTGTTCTTAAAAAAAAAAAAAAATATTATGCAAGCTTTTCTTTTCACTTATCAGCATAATATCCAGCAACATTTTGTTGCACTTGTCACATCTTTAAATCATGCCTGAAATTTAAATCATGCATGTTTATTTATGCCTGATGCAAAAAAATGCCTTAATGTTGGAGCCAATTTAGAATATTTTCTCTGATGTTGTTATTGTCATTAAATTTCATACCACGTAGAACCTCCTTGAGTAAACCAAACAAATGGAAATCTGATGAGGCCAAGTCAGGAATGTATAAGAAGGTGAGGTAGTACTTCCTGATACAATTTTTTTATGGTTTCTTGAGTTATCTGAGCTGTGCAGGACTAAGGGTTATCGTGATGCAGGATTACACCTTTGCACTTAGACCCAGAGTGTTTTTTCAATGCTGCTGACTTCGCTTTTTTGATAAGCATGCCAAAGTAGTATGCACTGCCTATTGTTTGCTTATCTTTTAGAAAACTGAAAAAAAAATTGGACCTTATGCAACCCAAATATTGCCATCATGATTTTTCCTTCTGATGGATGATTACGTAATTTTTTCTTGACAGATGAAATCATTCATATATTTTCTCTCCATGCTATGTCATTTTGATTGCAGTTCACAACGGTAATGACATCTCATTACGATTACAATATTGTACAAAAAAAGCATCAACCTTCCTGTACAGCTGTTTCAACTCTGTACACATGGAAAGTCTTGTCTTCTAATTTTATGAACTGTATAAACACTTGCTTGCAATTTTTTTGCTAAAATGTCAACAGTTAGTCTTGGATTAGAGGGTCTATGCAAGTTTCAAGCACTGGAGCTGAAACCTCAACTGGACATCTAGAATAGTGCTTGTTAGTCACTTACGTTCGACTGTATTGAAATTTTCCTACCCACTTGTAAAAATTTCTGCAGTTCATACAGCTTTGTCTGCATTGTTTGGTCATACGAGGGTAAATGTTAACTGGTTTTCACCTTTGGAAAGCAAAAAGTGATGGAGATGGTAGAGAGGAACAAAGGAAAATGTTTTGAAAAAATTGGAAGAAATCATGCACAGAAAGTTTAAGAGAGAGCATTACATCATTAAGAAACTCTAGATGATGATAGGAAAAGCTGCTGAAATAGTTACTACATGTAGTACAAATAGTAATTTTTCTTATTAGAGCGTGCATTCAATACTTTAATAGTATTTTCCTTGCAACATTAGAAAAAGGTTTAGACAGAGGGCTTGGCAAGCTGGTTGAACTTTTGCTTTATCAACACACAAATTAAATGTAAGCTGGGTAAAGAGAACAACAAGAAACCACTTCAATTCTCAGAACTCTTAGTGACATGGGATGTTTATTACCACGGTAATGGCTATCCCTGTTTCAAGAATGGCTGGTATCTTGTGTCAGATTGCCAACGCAACCATTTTGGTCTTTTGTTTCCATTACAAAAATGGTATCCCAACATACAACAAATGCAGTTAGAAATAAAGTAGAAAAATAACAATAAATATATATTTTCTGTACAAAATAAAGAAGTTTATCATACTTTTATGATCCATTTTTTTATACAAACATTATTTTTCTTTGATAATTATAAATTTTCATTTCTAGATTTGCGAGTAAAAACTACTTCTGAAAAAAACTATTTCCATTCTTTTATTTAAATATTGAAGAAAAAATAGATACCAAAATAATGTTTTGGAACTAATTCGTCTGTATTGGAATACTCAAAATTCACACCAGGAGTATTAATAAATAAATAACGCAACAAGCAACCAGACAATTCTTGTGATTCTCGTAATTAGAAGACATCACAATATTTCAAAGAAAACAAAATGAACGGATCAAATAACTACAAAAACTTGGACCTGGCCTCTAAATTTAGAATTAAATGCAAAGATCAAAGGGATAAAAAGGGTTAAATGACATAATTTCAAAGGATGAAAATGATACTGACATTTCTCCATATACGAAAACCAAACCTAAAAGGAAGATCAATTACATAGAAATATTCCATGATAGATGTACTCAGTACTATACAGATTTGGCCAAAACATAAGTACAGGTGAAATTGAAAATTCTAATACCTGTACTTGGGACAAGATCCATTAATAAAAAAAAGAAAAATATTTGCAAAATATTTTATACAAAATATATTTTGACAAATGAAACAAAGCTGTAAAAAAAATAAATTGTTATATTAAGGTTTATAATAATTAGGTCATAATATCAAAGTTAAATTAACAAAAAATATCTTATATTGGAGAGGGCAGACATGTTTACCAATTTAACATTGCTCCTACAGAAAAAAGCCTTGTAATCAAATTTAATTTTGTAAAATGCTATGCAATTATACATTCTAAACGAAATGTAACCATCAAGATGCGTTGCATGTATTTATTTGCCTTACCCAGGATACAAGTGTATTATTAAATGGACTTTGATTTGCATAGCTTATCATTGACACTTAATTTTGATTAATCCTGACACAGATAAGCTTCATATTTTCTCATTTCATAAATATGTGCAATTGTGTAATGCATAATTATTACAAAAATATTTTATATTATATAAAAATTTTTTTGAAAATAAGTAATATAAAATTATGTAATAGATTTGAAATGCATTTTTCTATCAGAAATAATTAAAGTTTCTAATAAATTGTAGATAAACTTAATCTTATAACATTCAGCAATAGGTGTATATAAAATGAAAAGAAATATATATTAATTTATGTTTTAAATAATAAAAATTTAGATAAATAAAATTCTTATGCAAAATTTGGCTTGAATGTTTTCAGAAAACAGATTTAATGAAAGATTAAGAAATTATCATTAAAATAATAAAAATAAAGTAGTGAGTAATTGGTAAAAACCAAAATACTTTTCCAGAGTAAAAATAGTTATTTCTTACTATTTAACATAAATAATAATTATTATTACTGAAGCTGTTGTACCAGTATTTGATCAGGAATTAAAAAATGGGATATCAAATCTCTTATCATACAACTAGAATAATTTGTCCAAAAGGTACTGCAACTATAAAACCAAAAAAATTGATTATTTACTGATGTAAAAACCTAACTAGGCCCTCACTCTTTAATATTCTTCGGGAACACCCAAATTTTAAAAGTAACTTCCAAAAATCAGTAATACCTCTTTTTTTGTCTTTATTAAAAAAAAATTAATTAACAAAAAACAACTACAGGTTATTATCCCCTTTTGGAAGATTGTGGTCTGTCAAACATGTGAAAGTCCAGTCAAGCCTAGTTTAAATTTGTCAATACAGGTTCCTCTATTTATTATTGTTCCGGATAAGAAATAATAGTTATTTTTATTAATATGAGCTCAAACATGCTTCTTATACTAATTTTATCATAAATGGCAGATACATGAAACAATACAATTAAAAAATGTCAAACCCTGGCTGGGAATCAAACCCAAATCAGCCGATCTATATTCAGCTTACCGACCACTACACTAACCAATTGATGTAATAGAAAATATCATCCTGGCCAATATACAGGATAAAAATATAATACAGTTTCAAAATATATTTTAAGTTTAACTTCCAATTTTTTTTTTTTTTTTTAATTTTGCAAATCTAAAATCTGATTATCAATCAAATTAATAAAAAAATGTAATTAATCGACAACACTTCAAAAAACTGTACTTTTTAAAGATACCAAAATAAACTACTACAAAATATTTTTTTTATTGATTCTATTAGAATGACATGACAAAAACATACTACATTAAAATAACCTTGGAATTATTAGACAATGTTTTGTATTATTTGTCTGACACTAACGCTGATTACTGAATTTATGTTATTAATAATACCAGCATGCTGATGTTAAAACCAGACTAACACAAAAACCAGAAGAACTATCCATCCAATTTCAAAGGCAACTAGAATTAAACAAAAATTTAAAAAAATGAAAACAAAACTTTTTGGTCCTGAAAGATAAATTCCTTTTATAAAGTGGTATTTCTGCAATATCTGAAGTGTCTCATGAACCAGTATCTTTAAATTAAAGGATAAAAAATAAAGATAAAGGCAATTACAAAAATTTTACAAATACACCAAAATAGAATAACTTTGTGTGGCTGAATCATATCAGCAATCTCTTTTCTATGATCTTTTGTAAATGATTTGCTAAATAAAAAAAAAAAAAAAAAAAAAAATTAAATTTTATACAATGATCTGATAGTTGCGAACGTCGGTAATTACTATTTAATATTTTAAATTATTGATACCTCATTCAATATCTTTAAAATTATAGACCAAAAGTAATTGATGCTGATCAATTAAATATTAAAAAATTAAAGTTGTGTTTCTTAGATAAAACCTATTGGAAAAAAATTCCCTATTTTAAATTAGAGTCGACCTTGGAAAAATCCATTATTTTTAAAATTGATACTAGGATTACCTTAACATTTAAAATATCTTTTTTCTACAACTTAAAAAAAAAACATGATGTAACAATTCTGTCCTTCAACTTCTCTGATGGAATGGTAATATCTATTTGATTCTGGATTCAAATCCTAGACTGATTAGTAGAAGGGATTTATTTAATAGAATAAACTGAAATACTCTGACGTCAAGTAAGCACCATGATGTAGAAAAATATCAGCCATTTGAAAAAAATTTTCATTATTTTAACCTACTTTGTTTATGTCAAAATATCGGCTCTGCTTGAAACATATACTGTGGAAGAACACTTTGCTTTAAGATTGCTATTTTCACGTGTAAAACCAGCCGAAAGACACTCGCAGATATAAGAATGGTATAGTAAAAAGTATATTACAAATTTTTATAAGAGGATTGAACAGTTTAAATTGGGCAGAATAAGAGACACCAACTTTCATTACAGTGGAAGACCAGTAGAAGTTTCAAATAATGCTTTAAAAAACTCCACCAATGATCTCATTTACAATATTAGAAATTCTGGAAACTCCTAAAATTTGTAGTTTGAGTACTACCCATTCAATGATAAGGTAAATTATGACAAATGTGTTCAAAGTGGATTCCGAGGCAGGTGATTCAAAATCACAGACACCCAAATTCACATTTGTACTGAACTTAAACAGTGGTTTGTAGTGATGCTTTTTTTAGATTGCAAACTAACTTGAGGTGAAACTTGAATTCATCGTTTTGAGCCGGAATATAAACATCAGAGTATAAAATGGAAACACCCATCAGGAAAAAGTTAAAATCCTATGTGTAAGCCGGTAAAATGATACAGTGTTCTGGGACTATAAAGCGCTAATTTGCAAGAACAATGGATAATCAACAGCGAATACTGTTGTGACACTGGAAAATAAAGTAAAACTCTGAATAAGAAGGAAACATCATGGTTCTCTCTCATAAGACATGGGAAGCATAACTTTAATTATTGAACGATTCTTATATGTAAAGAGATAAATCTAGATTTATCAAGAACAGGTTTCTTGATTTAAAGTACATAGGCATCTGCGTCCCTTATTCATCTAATGAGCGCAACTTTAGTTTGTTACTTTCATAAATCATAAAGTCAAGATGTGTTATTAATAATAAACCAACAACAAATGGTGGCCAGGAGCAGTGTTGAAAAGCCACTAGTGTAAAAACACAACTGGTTTGGCCACATCTCATCATCAAACTCCTGTCTGGACTAATCTAATAATTTGCACTGTTCTGTTATACACTAAAAACTTCACTGGTTATCATCATTCATGATTATTATTGGGTTTCGGTCAATTGTTACTGGAGAAAATAAAAAAAGAATAATAGTAATAAAAAAAAAATAGATGTGATATTGAATTAAAGTCAGTGAAATTTTAAATTTTAGTATTAGTGTTTTAGAATTTTTTTTTCTGAAAATATTTAGAATAATTGTAATATGGTAAGGCCATTATAATTAATTACAGAGGAAATACCACCCAGGTAAAGCCAGATTAGTCTTTAAACACATTAATTATACGCATTTTTCCCCATTAATATAATTTAATAATTACTAGACAATATTTGTGTACAAATTATTATTTTTAATTAATAATTATTAATTAAAAATTATTTTTTATTACTTAAGCCGGCTGTAATTATTTTATTATCTCAAATATAAATAAAGCAATGTCAATATATGAAGTACTTTTTTTTTTTAATATTGATTATAATTATGCTGAAAAATTTTCAGATAGAACAGAAAGAATGATTTTCCCTAGATTTTATAAGAACAGTATTTCCATTAAATTTAAAATTAATGCTCTATTACAAATTTCAGTTGCACTGGAGAAAAAAATATGCTCTTTATAAAAATAAATACAAAAAAAAAAACAATTATACATAGAAAGTAGTACACATAAAAACAATAGAAAAAAGATAACAGAATTTTTAAGAGATAAATAACAACTGAAGACTTTCAAAATATGTTTACAGAATATGTTTACAGAACACCAAAAAATAAACAGAAAAAATTATTAATTAAGGGCATTACTATTAATTACTTACTAAATTGCCTTAATTAATTATTAATTAAGGGCATTAAAAAAAAAAAATTATGTAGAAAATTCAGGAAAAAGGGAAAAGCAAAGGAATACAAAATTTATTAAAGTATAACAAATACGATTCCTGTTTCAGAGCAAAATCAGAAAACAAAATAATACAAGAAGTTTTACAAAAACGTTTATAAGACTTATAATTAAATTAATCAATATTAGGGAATAGTGGCAAAATTAAGAAAATTTCAAAATAATGGAAAACTTTATACTGATAATATAGTCATCCAATCTGGAAATGAAAAACTGAAAACGGGAATGCGGTAATTACAATTAAGGAGAAAATAAAATGACTTATTTGAATAGACCGTTGGATATCATTAAAATGAATTTATAAACAGTTTATATTATCAGTGAAAACAATGCAGTTTCTTCAAACTAGAAAACAATACAACGCAAGTTAGCCAAGTCTTCCAGAATGATAAAGCCAATTATGAATTTGTTTTTGTGTAAATACACACATAAGCACATACCATACTGTGTATCATAACTGCAACAATAATTATAAACCAACTGATATGCGACAACAGGTACTACTCCTATAAAGGAAATATTTATGTTCAAGAACAAAAAAAATTTCACTGTTGAACATAAGGAGTCAAATGGTTTCCAACTGCATTCATCACTTGGTCAAATATACCGATTAATAACAGCACGCATGTCTATTATAACGCTGGTAACAATCGATGTTAAATTTCATTTCACTTGCACAAAGCTCTTTGTGATATATAGGTGAACATCATTACTCACAATTTTCTCAGTGGAGAAAGTCACACACAAAAGGGCTGACAACAGTTGTAGGACTTTCCTGTCACACGGCTTTTTTCCTGATGCACGGCTTACACACTCGACTTAATTTAAAATATTTCTCATTTTATTTAAATAAAATATTTTTTGTTTATTTAATTCAATGATGCCAACTAAAGCGCACGCGCATACTGTATTTCATTTGTGCAGGTCTTATCCCCTAACTTTCAAGTTGAAAATTTAATGGCATTAATGCCTCATATACAAAATAATCTTATCGTGTTTGGTCAAAATTGGTAGAATAGTTCTGGAGATATAAAGTGATTTCGAGGGCGATACCAAACATACACATGTACATACTAACATCCAGAAAATTTCCATCCGGTTTTTGGGTTTTTGAGTTCCTTGTGTCAAAAGTAAAGATCCCGTGAAAACCACATATGCTCGAATTGAACTGATTACAATAATTTCCTTTCTAAAGCTATAGCACTAGATGGTAAAGTAAAATAATAATAAACTTTAAAGCCTAGGAAATTTTATTACACCAATTTAAAGGAAAAATGTTTTAAATTAATTTTATCAAGTTTTTAGTAAACCTTTATCTTTCTTTAACAAAGGAAAAAATACATAAAAATCATTTATATTCAATACAAATACACGAATAAAAATTTGCATATTCAAGAACTGAACTCCATACAGAAGTAAAAATATAATATCAAACAAAACCTACAACTATAAATTTTCATTAACCTGCAATCCGGCCATGTTAAAAACAAGTAAACTGTGAACATCAACTCAAAAATACAAACATGACCAACCCCCTTTGGCTATTTGTTTATTTTTGTGTTTTATAAAAAAATTAAATCTTCTGCATATCTAACACTTTCTTTATGGAGGAATGGCAGTCACTGCTTTCTTAGCAAAATGGAAGTATGTAGCACTTTATTAACATCCTGGACCGAATAATTTTTAAGAAATTTTCAAGAATGAAAATTTTCACAACAAAATTATTTGAACAATGTTGTTTCAGTAAATGAAATTTTCAACTGTTCACCAGTAACATGTATCTCTCATAACTCCTAGTTGTCAAATACAAATAATATATTATATGTCAATGAAGGAAATTCATAATTTCTAAGAAAAACTGTTTTAAAAGGCTTTTATTGAAAATGAATCAAACTCTGAAATCCAATATAATAAGTACATGATTTTCAACTTTGGATATTTTAAAATGATTTTTTCATTTATATTTTGATGTTTATATTGATTAGACTAATTAATAACTTATTTAAAAAAAAAAACAAACAGTATTTAGCTAATAACCTAATAAGTATTAGGAAAAAACTTCTTTTTAAGAAAAAACTTCTTATATAAGTGATAATATTTACTAAACTTCGGTAGTATCTTATCTTTTTATATGACTGTAAAAAAAATAATACAGATGAATAAATTAACTTAAATCTATTTATATAATAGAATAAGAATTTTTCAATTTTAAGCATTGAAAAAATATATACCTACAGCAAAGTTGATAAAAAATATTTTTCTTTAAACTGATAACTGGTTAAAAACCATATAAAAAACTAAATTATCTCACAGTAGGGAAAATTGACTGACCTATGTATTCACTTCACTTAGTCATATGCCTACAATGCTGCTTGTAATTTATAAAAATTTGTTTACTGTAAATACCATAATTTCATTTGAAACAGCATATTTTGAGTGTGTGCGTATATATATATATATATATATATATATATATATATATATGTATGTATATGTGTGTGTATGTGTGATGTATGTATGGCTGTGTTTTATAACAGATGGGAATACATTAATACATTGCTTTACACTATCTGACCTATTCTTTCTTAAGACATGTGCCTTAAACAATTCTGAGAGATCTAAATTTGCTTTCTCTAAGAGTAATGATGTTTATTAAATAGCCTTCCTCTACCGTAAACCAGAATAATGTGGAGCAGAACATCACCTTCATCCAGTTCAGTAACTTAGAAATGCAGATATGAAAGTCATTTGTTTTGGTAAACAGGCAATTATCATCGACTTCGTATTATGATGTACAAAAATATAAACATTTCAAAACAATGAATTATAATTAGAATTTATAAAGAAATCAATAATGTTAAAGAATTTTTGTAAGGTTGCTTTTACAGACATAATCGTTAAGTACAATTGTAAGTATAATTGTAAGTACAATAAACTTTGATAGTTTTTAATGTTTTTTGTAACAAATATTCTCATACTAAATATAACATAAAAAAAAATCACTATGAGAATCTGCAATTTTAAGAATAATACTATAACAATTACAGTCAAATTCCGATTTTTCAATTTGATTTATATATAATTTGATTTGAACATACAAAAATGTACAATAACCTCAATATTTTCAAAAACTGTATTTTTTACAGAACATTAAAATTGATTTCAAAAATATTTCAACTGACAAATCGTTATTTTGATATAACAACTGATTATTCAATATTTCATAACGTTAAAAAAATGACTCAATGCAGTTTTTCAAGATATTTATAAAAAAAAAAATCCCCTTCTTCTCCACCCTAGTATAAAAATAATACCTTTTTTTCTAGGAAATTCAGTTTTAATTGTAAATATTTTTCTAATGAGCATACAGATTTTTATCAACTAAAAAGTTTTTAGCTTTTTCCTGTTTCATAATCATAACCAATGTGTAGAAAAAACAAGCACAATTAAGAATTTGACATAATAAAATAAATCTTGAATCAAGTTATAGACAAAGCAAGTCATTATCATTATCACTTAATGTGGTTTAACTTTTTTTTTTAAGAGTTATTATACAAATTTTTTTTTTATCATAATTAATCAATCCAGTGGACTTGCCAGTAGATGATATTGTTTTTTATTTACAATACTTTTCAAATAAATTTTGTATAGTTTTTTCAATTTAGTATGTAATTTCATTATGTGTGATGTAAGATGAAATATCATTACTCCCAAAGAAAGCAAATCTGATTTGTACCAATTATCTCTTAAGCATTTTAAATATGTCACAACTAAAAAAGCTGGGTCAAATAATATAAAACAGCATATTAACATACATCTTTTGTCGAGACACAAGGCATTATACAAACTGTTAATTTAAAAGGAGACAAAACTCTTGCACATGTTATTTACATTAATGCACAACAAATAATGTAATTGCAACCTTAAACTTTATAACAAAAACTGAAAAACCTATATGTATTTTAAATATGACTCTGTTTTTTTTTGTTTTTTTTTAAATAATGAATTTTATAATTATTTTTATTTAAGAGTAAAGGACAGAGTACAGTGAATGTAATACACATAATGTCCGATTTAGAAAGAACATTATTTATGAATTTCTTTCTCTGAAAGTAATGATGTTCCTTATTCTGCCAGTCTCTATGGTATATGGTGAAAATGTTAATTGTAGGGCTAATTATCACTTGCATCTCATAATTTTGAAATATGCAGCCGTGTACTTATTTCAGAAAAAAATATCACTTGACTTCTCACGTTTCCTAGCAAACCTGGTTTATGCTTGTAATCTTAGAAACGAGTACAGTTATGCTATCTTCTAAAGCAACTTAAGATTTATATCACCTTATGAGTTAGTGGTATACAACATACCTACTATTTTTGTAATAATTATACCGTATTTGTCATTTGCAAAAGTGAATGTGAAATATAATAGTGCATACATGCAAATAGCACTGTATGTGTGGGCATTAGCAAATCTTCCAAAATGAATACAAAAAAACTAATTTTATATAATAATTTTTTTTTTCAAACCCTAAACCTTCCCAAGTGATATAACTGGAAACAATATTACTCATCATGGAAGTCAATAGTGAACTTTATTTATTCAATAGTATATAGAGTTCATTAACACAGTGCAATAAAAATAAAATAATTATTTCTAAAATATAATATAGTATGAGCAATAATAATTTTTTTTATTTATAAAAAAGATAATGTGTTTGTGGAATTGTGCAGTAATAAATTAAATCTTATCATATTATTAGTATATTAATATTTTATTTATTTAAAAAATGTTGGAGCATCCAATCTGAACGGCAAAATTGAATTTTATGAAATTTGCAAGATGGCTTTATCTTGAATCTGGTTATGTTTTAAACCATTCAGAATTTGAAAACTACTGGACTGAAGTTTTTTTTTATGTATGTATTTAAACAATCTGCCAAAACTGTTAATTCCTACATTCTGAACCGATCAAACCCTCTGGGCCACACAACTGTGGAGGGATTGACTTAAAATTCCAAAGGACCTGTTGATCCGGTCCATACATGATATTGCATCAAGCATCAAATATTCTCCCCTTATTAAATTTATCCTAATTACTATGAAAAACATTTTTTTATTTTAGAAAATATTTCTCTCAATTTTTACAGACATAACTTAGATATTACAAAAACATTTTGTATGAATTAAGCAGCCGAATGAAGTAATACACACCATCTATATGTGTATTAAATTAAAAAAATAATGTTTGCTAATTTTCAAATCATTTTCAGAGAGACTAATATAAGCTGTAATTTGGCTTTCTGCCTGTGAAAGTATATATATATATATATTCAATATGCTACTCTAATGCGACTATTATCCTAGATCAACTTATTATGATGGGCATTGAATTCAGCTGCATTTTTATGAATCCATAGCTACATGGGATACAGTTGTGATGGACAACCTGGGCAAAGCCAGATGCACAGCTAGTTCATAAATATAATTAAAACAGATTTTTAAAATTGTTAAATGTAAATTAATACATAAATATGAAATGGTAAAAATTAAAATGATCACATTTAATTTTTTTTAAAGTAAAATGATCACATTTAATTTTTTTAAAGTATTTCACAATTAGTACTCAGAGAAAAGTAAATCAAACTATATATTACAAAATAAAAAAATAACATTTTAAAAGTAAAGAAAAAAAGAGTCAACTCACAAAAATCTTCTTTTTTTAAATTTTCATGCATAAAACAAAAAACTCTTATCACCAAAGAAAATTTAAAAATAAATTTAGTAAAATTGTTACCCATGTAGCAATTACTAATCTGCAGAATTGTTTCATCAGAAATTTTAATCGATTGGTTTTTTTTTTACTTCCTCTTATTTCATAATAAATATCTTATTTATTCTTTCTGCGTTGACATAAAAATTACTAGAGCCATACTTAAAAAATTAAAAGAAAGGATTGAAATTTCAGAAGGCACAGATACAGAATTGCTGGTTCACACATTGTAGTAGTAGAGATGGACTTGGGAGGGCAGAGAAGTTATTAAATTCACCAAACCTGCAGCCATTTAAAATTGATCTATACTTTCTTATCTATACTGTCTTAGACAAATTTGGCATGCTTCATGAGCAACAAAAGAATACTCTATATGTTCTAATCCAGTTCTGCAGAGAGAAGCAACCTTGAGTATCACTATGATAATGACCTTCATATCTACCAATAGTAGCTGGCATCTTTTAACCTCCACCAAGCTCAAGTCCTAAACTCAATTATCTTTTTAGAAAAAATAATGTAGTATACTCTCTGCTGTATGCAGAATACCAATAATAAGAAAAATATCAAATTTATATATGTAAATTATATATATATATATATTTTTTTTTAATTTAAAGCTGCTGTTCTAAATTTTATGAAGAATAAATAAATTACATTCTTATTAATTGATTTATTAAACTAACATCTACGTGATACACTGAAAGAAAAAAATTTAACCAAAATCAGCGTGGCATCCCCAATTTATCTATTATATAATTTAACACTGTAGTACTAATTTAAGTGGTTTATGGTTTACCTCAGTTTTTTCAAAGTCAAATACTTCTAAATTCTAATAAAAGTAACATTTATTTTCAATCATTTTTATTCAATAAAATAAATACTATTATATTAACTATTTTAGAAGTAACTTAAGTAAATAACATTTTCTTACAAGATAATGTCTGCCAAATAGAACCTGCATAGAAACCCTATGAATATGTTAAGTAGAAAAAAATTTTATAATGAATAATAATTCAGCTTATCTTTTATTTTATGCTTTTATTTTCAATTCTCATCTTATGAACACTTTTTCAACTAACACTTCAAATTAATAAAATTTTACTTCTCAAATTACTAGAATAAGACTAGTTAAAATAAGTTTTAACTAAGTTAACTAGTTATAAAACTAAGTTAAAATTAGTTTTATTTTAACATTGAAAAAATGGATTTTATTTATTTAATTTTTTTTATTATAAAACTTATTAGATGAAATGGAAATCACTAAAAAGAGTGCTGAGGAACGTACACAAAAAAAAGTCAGGTGACTCAAAAATAATAAATAATTATTTTATACTGATTAAATTTTTCTATAAAAATTAAGTGGAATTAACTTACCTTCTTTGGCTTTGGCTTTGGTTTTTTCTCGGACACAGACTCAACGAGCTTATTAAACAAATCATCAGGATCATCTTTAAAGCTCTGCAAAAAAAAAAATGTATATATAAAATGTAACATTAAATTACGTTATAATAAATTACATAATAATAAAATGTAACATTATTATAATTTTAAAACTGAGAAAAAATTTTATTATTAAATATCACACATGAATATTATGAAAATAAAAATACTTAATTCTCCAGTCCCACTCACCCACCCCTGGGGTGTCACCCACCCCTTAATGTCAATAATTATATCTAAAATTATTTACGAGAGTAAATCTTACCAGTACTTAACAAATAACCATTAAAAATTCAAATACATGTTTGACAATAATGGCTTATATTTTATACCTTAATAACAAAATAAAATTCTGAAACATTTAATTTTTTCAAGAAAGCTTTTAATTCAGGGAATAAGAAAAGGTTGCGAGAAGAAATGAGGAAAATTGTACTGCAAAAGATATACATGATAAACATAAATGAAATTTAAGTATAGAAATCACAAGAGTAAAGTTTTTTACCGATACTGGATTGTGAGGTACAAGAAGCAAACCAAAAAGCAATTAAGTATTCTATTCCCATTACATGTTCAACATTGCGATTAAGGAAATGAACAGGCAGGTAAGACAGAGGAACAATAACATTCTTATAAACACACAATGATACGGAGGCAGAACGAGGATACATCTAAAAACTTGTGGTGGAGAAAAGTGGGAAGACAGAATATGTAAACAGGATATCAGACCTTAGCTAGCTGATATGAGATCAGGATCTGCAAATAAATGTATGTTTATATGGTTACTCATATGCCACAAATTAGTGGATTGGTATTTAAGATTACGTTATAAATACAATATGCTAGGTAAAAAAATAAAACAGTAGTAGATAGAAGATACTTTTATTTTAACAAACTCAATCGTAAATTAAAAAAAAAATTAAGTAAATTAATTCGTAAATTAAAAAATTAATTAAAATTAGGGCATTTTATAGTATTTTCATGAATTAAATAATGCCCAAAGAAAAAACTATGGCAAAAATAACCTTAAAAATAGCTTTCCACCAAAAATTAGTCAATTGATAAAATAGTTTAAAAATTCAGAACAGACAAAAAAGGCAATGGCAAGGAAAAATGTAAAAATAAATTTTCTATTACAATACCTAAAATACAAATGAAAAACTTTAACTATTAAGATACTAGCAAAAAAATAGGCTAGAAAAAAGATAGCTCTAGGTAATAGAGAAAATTAAAATGAGGTGAAGCAAGAGCAGTTTCCAGCAAACAAACTTTCTCTTTATCTCTTAATATAAAACTTAAATAATCCATAGAGATACCAGTTTCTTTACAATATTTAATGATTATCGAAAATCTAGATTTTGATATAGAGAAATAATTTTTAAATAAATTATTAAACAGACTGGTCATCATTTTCTCAAAATATTGTAATTTCAAAATTTTAAATCCAGTAACCTCTCATAATGAATAAGATGATTTATATTTATGTTTCTCTTCAGAGATATTGTAAAACTTTAAAGCTAACTAAACAACTACATAAAACACACTAAATATTATTTACATAAATGATAATATCTGGTTAAAGTAGACAGTAGAGAATAAATCCAAGATGTTAGCTATAATATAAAAGAAAAGATATTGGTTTATTTGGAACATAGCAGCATGATTGAAAAAAAAAGATGCATTAATTAGCACTTGCACGATCTATAAAATCCCTTCCCTAATGATGTGCAATGAAATAAACTTTTATTAATTATATGATACATTGATTTAAATTACACTAATAGCCATCGGTCAACAACATGGTTAATGTGAACAGTGAAAACAAAAGACCAACCTAATACCTAAAATAATAATTTTTAGAACTTAGTTTCTGCTCAAGAAGCAATAAAAAAATGCACGATTAAAAAAAAATCAGTAATAACGTTTTTTTACTGGGCCCTCTACTGAAACCATCTGGTAAAACAACTTTTGAGATTTACTCAAAATAAATAAATCCAGAAAATAATTTTGAGATGAAGATTAAGGAGAATAACATTAAAAAAGTTAATTATAAATTAAATTGGAAACACCACCTCATTTTACATGAACTGGTTTAACAATTTACTCATCGCACTTTTAATAACTATAATATGAATTCTATCTTTACTTAGAAATATTTTTAAACATTTCAAATTGAGCAGCATTCATTTGAGCAAACCTGTATTTTACACAATACTCATTAAGGATAGATTTCAACAAGGATTTAAAACGAAATGATTTTAATGTAGTTTAAAGAGATCATCTACTGGGTGTTCATTAATTTTTACACAATTTATATATTTCTTAATTCATTTCTAAAATGATTATAAACATTTAAACCCAATTTACTTTACACAAGAAGATAATGAATTTTGTACCGTACAAAATTTTTCCGAATGAATGGTATTTGAGCCTAGAACCTTAAATTAAAAACTAATATTTAGGTAAAAAAAATATTTTAATTTCCGGTGTTCCCTAATAATCACTCCCTCTGTTACTTACAGTACCATTAAATTTTCTAGTTTTCCATGGAGTTACTGGTGAATACTGTGACACCAACCTCTTAATGCTGCGACATATAGAAGGGACTGAGTACAAGAAAGATCATTTAGCCATTTTATGTAGAAATGATATTCACAGTAAACCACTAGTCACAGTAAATTAACATTTTGAAGGTACTGGTTACCATAGAACTGAAATTTCATGCATTTGCGTTTTAAAGGATTTTATATGCTGATTTACAATCGTAAAAAATAATCTCATTAAAAATGACAACTTCAAGATAATCATTTCTATTTCTTCGCCGCTTATTTAAATGATTTTTCTTTTATATCACATTTCTTAAAACCATTAAAGATATTATCTACGATCCTAATATAGAATACATAGTAGCTCTTACTTCTGAACAAGTACATCATTAATACTTAGAAATGACCCAAACTGCTACAGAGACAAGAGTCTTAAAACACATAAAAGTAACTTTTTTCCAAAGACCATGTTGCCTCACAGAAAACTCATTTGTAGTGCAGCAGTTTATCTTGTAAGCTGAATAAGAATGATACAGTATCATTAACTGAACCCAAAAAAACCAAAACATTAAGGTTATAAATCGGTTCAAATTAGCTGTAATCAGGAATTAGGTATTGGTTCATAATAATTTTATTCTATGAAAATTACTTAAATAAAACAAGGAAGACTTACTTCTCCTTTCTGAATAAATTCTTCAATAGCTTCAACAGCTTCTCTGAAGCCGCCAGATTTGTTACTTTTGACGAGAGTTTCTTTAAAATCAAAATAAGGCTTTAAATTGCTTTCTTCAATCCATGCACTGAAACAATATTATTATTGTATTAATATAAAAAATTACATTATGCATTAAATAAAAATAAATTTTTAAGCAATTATTCGTATTAAAATTACAAAAACAAATTCATCAAAAATTGGATGAAAAATTTTCCATGTTCTTCTCCAGCTTAAATCCAATCAATAATTAAAGTAAGTTAGATCCCTAAAGGAGAACCACAAAAAAGTTTGTTAGATTTTCAGGAAGATCTAAAAAAAAGAACAAATAAAATTGGAAAATGTTTTTGAAGAGGAATCTGTGGAGAGTCAGAATCTCTCCCGGAAAGTGTTATTATGTGGATGGTAAAATCTTAAACAACAATCAGTAGTCTGAGAGTAGACAATCTTCAGATTGGATAATTGTCATTACAACTGTTTAAAGATAAGGATATGATGATGAATTTCCCATAAGTACCGATCAATATTTTGTCATTTTGTTAATTGTACTGCATTTATATTTTCAGGAGGATTAAAAGTTTTACTTGATATACTACCTATCCTTCAGTCTCATAGAGCAATAAGGTAGAGGTGAAATCCCACATTGATTTACAGGTAACTTCTCCATATTATAAGAAATTCAGTTAACTTGTAGGTTGAAATAAACAAACTGCACTGATACAAAGGACATGACTCTGCAGAAACATGACGAAATCACTAACACATATAACAAATATGTTTGTTTATTCTTCACCCTACAAACTAACTGATTAGTGTAGGTTATACAAATGCAAAATTTTTTTACTAGTTCTAGGATCTGCAACGTAGATATAACTTCCTCCAAAATACATCATTGGCAAATTCAAACAGGAAAAAGGAATTAATGAAAAAGAAAAGTAGAGGTTATAATGAGAAAATATGATTTTTCAACAAACTAAAATTAAGTATAAGTATAAATTAAGTATGGAGACAAAAAACTCCACCCACAGGATAGTTTAAGGCACCCTCCAGATAGCAGCCCTGCCAACATCCCTTGAGAATGTGCAATTTCACCTAGCATGGAAACGATGCAATATAAAAAAATTTGGTGCCGAACACTTCTGATTTAGATATACAATAAAAACTGTTTTTCTCTAGAAATTAAGAAAGCCCTCAAAGGCAAATTTACCAAAAGCACCTCTCTCGCAACCCTGAAATTGTGAAAGCATCTGTACAAAATGTAAATTAGATTCATAACTTGAATATTATTAAGTACATAATTCCATCAGGCATATTTTATTATGTAGGAAAATAGTAATAAAGTATTTAGTCATGAAGCATAGCTTACAGAACAGAAACTAGCATCATTGGTGGAAAATCACCTGCATGAATAATATAAACTAACATTTTGTACTTTCTGAATTGGTCCTTGAATTTTTAATTTTTAACACTTTACATCATTTTTTAGTTATGTAAACATTTGTTTTAATTTAAAAAAGACCAATCTCCGTGACGAGTGGTAGTGTCAGCTTTTCATCTCGAGGTCCAGGGTTTGATTTTTATATACTACAAATTTCAATTTTCATATTCCCATGTACAAGCTTCTATGGTGAATTAATTCATCAGGCCATTTATAAAAAAATATTTTTTATTACCTTTTTTATATCAATAGCTTAAATAATAAATAGTTCTATAGCTTAAATATTAAAACACAGATATGTTTAGATATATATCATTCTTGAAATTAGCAAGTAAAATGAAAATAGTAATTATCTATAAGTGTTCAAAAACAGTGTAATACAAACATTTGATGCATATGTTATCCACATTAATTATAAGTTAAAAACCTCACTTCTTACAAAACAGCGGATTATTTTCTGTGATATTATGCTATAAATAAAAAGACAAAATGTGGTACCATAATTTTTATTGCGTATATACAATTAATTAATTAGGTTTTTTTTTATTAAGCTCCATGGACTACCAAAATGTTCCAAATAATAAATCGTTATTCTAAATCTTTTCATTGATATACAGTAATGGTGTGTTATTTTTTTTAATTTTCTTGAATTGGTTATTAATAAATATCATATAATATAAAATACAACATTTAAAACTATAAGGTAATAAAATGTAAACAGAAAAAAAAAGGTTAAATCAAATAATATACAGCAAAATTAATTATATACTATTTCTAAAAACAACAATAAATATTCTATAACAAATAATTAAATAACTGAATAGTACAGAAAGATGTGACATACAAAAAGTTCTGTAGTGGATCTATTTATAACAAGATATTGTAATAGCATTGTCAGATTCACATAAACAAGTATGGTTTACTTAAACAGCTGGTTTACTAACTGGCTTTGCCACTTAATGCACACACATATATATATATATGTATGTAAGAACAAAGCTTACACAGTTTTCAACAGGGATTTATCCCCTTCTTGGTGAAAGGAAAAGATTTTCTTATCTATGATGTATTATATATATATATATATATACACACTTCTTTCTAAGTTCTAAATATATTTCAGCTAAAAAATTCAACAAACAAAAATAAAACTTACTGAAAATGCATCTCTGAGTTAAAATAAACCCTATTTTCAGCAATTTTTTTTTAAAGATATCTAAAATTCCACAACAGAAATCATTGATCTCTGTTATGTAAACAGACTCCTGAATTTTACGATGCAGATCATTTTTTTTCAGTTTAAAAAAAAACAAGAATTAAATCAAATATACATTTAGAAACAAATTTTGTAAGAAACATTTTTCATAATTTTTACTATGGGTTTTCTTCCAAGAAAGAACAAGTACCTTAAGAAATGGAAGGTAATTAAACTAGTAAAAAATGTAAATTCTTTTTACTTCAGTACTGTAACCATTTTTTTCATATTTCCATTTCAAGTTAAGGATTTTAAAAACCCTAAAGTGATTTCCCGCTAAAAATATACACTTTATACTGTTTTATAAGTACTCTTTATTGGTCTACTTTGCTTTTTTTAAATTTATTTATTAGATTAATATTTTAAATAAACACATTTTCTGCATTGTTAACTGATGATAGAATAAAAACCACAGTAAGCATTTAAAATAACTAACTTTTGAAAAGAGTTTTTGAGCATAATCTTCATTTCAATCTTTATCAGTATAGTTTAAAGTAATCACAACCAAATGAAGTTACACCAATATTAAAATTAAATAGTACTGCATTGAAATTTTCTGGCAAACATTAAAAAAGAAATAAAAATAATAATAATATGTAAGATTATAAGTATTGAAATTGTTGAAAATATTAACTAATTTAAAAATTGTTATCTACAGGTATTTAGATCACTAAGAGGTCCATTGATGTGGGATCCCTTAGGAATACTCTACTAATTTACAGAATATCATACTTTTTGGCATGGATATTACAGAATAATGGGAATTTAACACAACAGTTTTTCATATCAACACTTTCATTCAAATCTAAAGCCTAACACAGTAAACAAAATTATACTACAATCAAATTAGAAAACAACAGTTTATGTTTATTTTTATATCGTAAGGAAACAAACAGATCTGAATTGTCAATACATCCTAAGAAGATATAATAAACAGAAAAATACATAGCAAGGTCTATTTATAAATTAAGTAGAAAAACTGAATGACAATCAACATTTTTAAAATTGAATTATCAATGTCTTTACAAAAGACTTAAAATGAAATAAGTAACCTACGGAAGTCTATAAAATAAAAATATTATCAATGATATGAGCAGTAAAATTTAGTTAGTATTTTCAAAGAGAAGACAAACAAATAAAACAACAAATATTGTAATATATTCACCTGCCACCACGACATATTCATTAAAAGTTATTTTCATGACTTACTGAAATTATCATACACTACTTTCATCCATTATACCACCATACAAAAGAGATATAACATCTTCCTACACTATGTCACACGGGGAACAAATTGATATGAAAAATTTATAGGATTTCAGCACTCAATAATCTTAACAAGTTAATTCGTAGCAATAGAGCAACATATGCTAATATTATGAATATAATAACATAAGAACTTTAACGACAGCAAAAAGCTTGCTTTCAACACATTAAAAATAAAAGAGATGGATATACTAATAACTGATAAAGGGCTTACTAAAAAATAAAAGGAGCATGGAATAAATATTAAAAATATCAATATAAAGTAAAAAATTACAACAAAACACAAATTCTCACAAAAATCCCCAAATTAATGAATTTCTTATTAGATGCCTAGACCATATCAAACCAGAAATGAAAATTTGTAAACGTGAAATTGGCGGTTAATGAATGATGTAAAAGTACATGATACAATTGATATGTTAAAACTAGAAGATTACAAATAGATAACAACAGTAACTAGATTTCCTAATCTTTAATAACCAAATAAACTTCCAGTCAAGTTAAGAAACAATACTAGTTAACAAAATTATGTTTATTATACAGAAATAAAAAATTTTCATTCATACAAGATAGAAACTATAAAAAGTTTAATAATTTAACCAATACAACTAAAAATAATATAAACTACTACACAACTATGTTGATAGTTAATTACGTTGACACCATTCAAATGAAATATCATCTGATCTAAACCAACCTAACAAAAATCTACTTTTTTGTTTTCTAATATTACATGACTTGACCGTACTCTCACAAAAATCATTATGAAACAACATAAAATAATACAGAAACTGATAAACAGCACCATAAATAATATACAAATCTAATTTAAAAGTGCTAATACAAACAAGTTCAATTTAAAATATAGATTACAGAATAACCAAGAATATAGAAAAACATAACCTTAAAATAAGTATTTGGCTTGGTACATTAACATAATAACAAGGGAAAAGTTAATTCAAGATAAATATGATTATTGTAAAAAATAAATACTTACTAATTCTTGCTCCCAAAAAAGAAAATGCAATGTGTTGCTCCTTTTTTTCCACCAGGTTTTTTAAGATCTTTCGGTGGATTAGAAACCTGAAAATATATTAATGAACAAAAATTAAGCAATATCCTAAAAACAAAATACAATTTTAAAACTTAAAATAAAAACATATTTTTTCCTTAGTTTTCAGTTTGACAAGCTAAAGTACAACAATTATGATTAACAACTCTTGTCAGATTTTGAATAAATAACATAACAAAAAAAAAACCAATTATATGTATATTTTATCTCTGAGAAATGATTAAATTTAAATTATCATAACCATTTCAGTATTTAATTTCTTAATAAAAATGAGTACAGTATTATGGATTTAAAAATTATAAAATTTTAATACAATTAAGATACACATGACTAGCAAAAGCAATCTATAATAATGATCTTTTTAAATTTATTTAGTGGTGCTTGCAGTAATAAAACATATTATTAAAGAAAAACATTAATAATTATAATTTAAAAGCACCAAATTGTAAAGTGAATAAATGTAAATGTAAAGCGATACGTCACAAATATATATTACAATAAGATTATTATAATTAAATAACCTGAACTTTTTAACAGTTGGTAGAGAAAAGAAACATGTTTATTACTTGAACATTAATCTGCCTTCAAAAATAGTATTAATGTAAAAGAGTAAATACCATTAGCCTAAAGATTGATCTTAGAAGGCAGGGTAAAAAATACTTATCATAAAATTCAAACATGAAATCTTATTGTGTAAGAATTAGTCTGCTATTATTGAACACAAATTAATAAAAAGGAAATTCTTTAAAATATTAATTATATAGTTTAGTACTTTGTGGGAATTAAACATGAACATCTGTTGAAATATAAAAGCATTAGAAATGTCATCAGAGAATCTAAAAAAATTATATAGATTGGTAAAAAGTAGAACTACGTATATGTGAGAAATGATGATATAGTTTATTATTATATGTTTAAAATTGTAATTATTTAATGACTAAATAAATATCAAAGATTCAGAAATACACTGCTAAAAAACACTTGCTACAACTCAATTTACTACACCAATTAAAAAATAAATTAAAATAACTATTTTGAACAGTTATGACTTAACAAATGAAACTGTTTTGAATTTGATACTCATTTGCATGAAAATAATATATTCTTAAAGGAGGTAAAAATTAACTGTACAAATACAAAATTGGTCTAGCTATGATGTTAATATGAATAAAAGGCGGACAAAAATGTACATGCTTAACAAGAATATGTATATAAAAACAAAAAGTTGTATGTTTGAAAATGAACTGCGACATGTTTAAATAAAACAATAAAGTTGAATAATTCTTTATAAATCCCATAGATAATATTAAATAACTTTTATCTGAAAAAATGGAGTGTTTCCAGTAGAGTTAATAAACTTGCACAGGGTACAATTTTAATTTTTCTACATACACAAAGCAACAAGCAAACCTGTTTGAGAATAATGATTAAGAGAAATAAATATTTTTATACCCACCAAATAAACAGAATATACCTTAAAGGGTAACAATGCAAGTGTTATTTAAAATAAAACTTACTCAAATTTACCTTTAATAATACCTTCATTACTGCTACCAACGAAATCGAATGAATTTCAAACATATGCAAGTTGACAACATCCAAACGAATAGTAGCTTGGTCTAAGCATGTCTAGGTTAATTAATTGAGGTTATGTTTATGTACAGTTATACACGTCAAACAACTAAATATAGGAAACACACCCTAACTAATAACAATCTTCAAAATATACAACAAGGAAAAGGTACACTGAAGAAAATAAGGCTTTAAAAAAATAAGTAAAAACGCATATGAAACTTACCCGGCCTGGCCATGGAGGGAAGCCCTTCATTTTGGCCCTGAAAATAAATTAAACAAACAATAAATAACGGATATATTTCAAATGAAATGAAAAAATACTGATTTATATCATTAAAATTTATTCATAACTTTTAAAACTATTAATAATACATACCAAACTAAATCACCAAGTTTAAAAGCGTCAGCCATATCCCCTACCTCAACAGATAGCAACACTCAACTGAAACGGAGAATTTAGGAAAGCGTTCTTTTGTTTTGTATCTTACTACAAATGTCAAAAAATATATTTCTTGTAAAAGTATATATTTAAACATTTATAAAATAAAAAATGATGTTAATTATTTTATTTAGAAAAATAAAATCTTAATTAATAACTCAAACAAAAAACTATTAACATTATATTTACATCAAAAAATTAATTTAGTCTTTTAGTTGTCTTTGTTATTACATTAGTGAAATCAACCAATCATATTCAAACATTTTATAGCGCTTTAACATTTACACCTTTGGGAAAACATATCTATTTATAAATTAATACGTAGAAAAAGTGGAATATATTTATTTATATTATGTTTACGAGTTAAAATTTGAGTTTAACTTCCAATCATATTATTAATCTAATTTCTTTTATACTACACTATTTTGTGTTTTAGAACGTAACACACAATATACATATTTATGTATATTTTGTAAAATGATTTAGTCTTACTCCGCGAAAATTTGATTCCAGCAGAAGGCGATATACAAATTTTTTTTCTGGTTAATACAATAGATTATCCCCACCTACTTATCTAATTAAATCAATTGCAGATTTATCATTCCTCCACCCTTTTAACATCTCGAATCTACTTTTTACTGAAGAAAAAATATTGGGGTCTGTTATCAATCAACACACATGTTGGCAATGTATTAAACTTAACTTTACCTGTATTTTTCTAAGATCTGTTTCTACCTGGAATTCCAAAATAAAGCCTAACTAGGCTTAAGACTATCAGATAAAATCAGGTCTTAATTGTTAATCAATAAATTAAATGTTTTCTTCAAAAAAGGCTATATTTGGTTGTTAAAGCTAACTTCAAACCTAACATTTTAAATTTCATTATTAAATATAGAACCTACAAATTTTCATTGTTTTCCCGATTACCCAAATCAATTTGACATTAGGATCTTTTTAATTCGTACATTGGTTACAAGTTATTTTTACAAAACATCATAACTTTACTTCCTTCATAATTTTGTTCTACTTTAAGGTTTGTAAAGTGTCATGAAAATGCAATAGAATGAATTTAATGTATTAATATTTTTTTTTAAACTAAATTAATTGGAGTTTACTTAGAAGTATTTACCCATCAGTAAATTAAAGAATATAGATTTGTTGAATTATAATGAGAACTCAACTGGAAACTGGAGCTGTGCAGTACATCTTGGTTCAAGAGTACCCGAGTTTGACCTTTTTCTTAACTAAAAACATAGATAACTATAATTATAAATTGTGTTATCATCATTACACATTAGTTCAAATTACCCCTTAACATTGCCTTCCTATCTTTTAATATTCCAAATCTCTATTACATATTTCACAATATATCTGCAATTCATATTATTAAGTCATCCAAAGATAACAACAGCACCTAAATAATTTTTATAGTATGCATTAGACTAGTTTTTTATATTAATATAATTTATACATTAGCTCATTTAATCTGAACTAAAGACCTCTAAACCACCAATTTACTCGACAATCACATGGTTATAACTATTACAGCTGTCTGATTTATATTAAGCATTTTTACTTTCTTTTACGGACTTTGTTTCTAATAAATAAACATTTGATACAGTACAGATATCAATGTTTAATTTGCATTGCTTATTTCAGTATTTTCAGTTATATTGAGTAGTCTATTAGTACTTTTATTTTATTTAAGGGAAGTTCATACATTAGAGAAGCTGTATATTTACAATGAAGGTGGTAGTATTAGTGATGCTATTAGTATGAAGTGAAAAAAGGCAGCTACAGTTACAAGAAAAATATACAAATTTCAATTTATGGTAATAATCATCTTGAATGAAAAATATTCAGAGAAATGAAAAGGATATAATTTCTGAGATGATAAATATAATTCATCCACAACATCAGAAAATAATCATAGTGAAAGTATACTATTTAAGTCCTGGAAAAAATGTAAAACAGAGTAGCTGAAAAAACTTACTGTTTATGAATTTTGAATTTAATCTTTTCACAAAATTGTTAGTTTTTTACGACTGAGAAATTAGTCCCAACAATAAAAAATTTAGCACAATTCAGATGTACCACATGTCAAGATAACCCAATAAACATCAACTTTATAAAAAATGAGATGGAGTGTCTAATTATGTTTTTTTTTTAATTCGCCTTTTTTCTTCTGAAAACAGTATAAAGTAAAAGAAAGATTTTAGAAGATAGTGTCAAAGGAATAAGTGTGAACTCAGATACTCTCCAATCTTGATGTACTTTACAGCTACAGTTTTACTTAGTAAAGTTCTCAAAATAACACAGTTATAACACAATAAGTTGAGTTGATTACAGCATTCTGCTGATCAAGATAAGATGCAATGTAAATTTGGTCATAAGTAGTTGTAGGTTACCTGATATGAAACACAAGTCTCTCCTAAAATTAACATAGCTACACTCAAAAATAATAATTTCTTGTAGAGCCGGTTGAAATTGGTGTTGCTCATACACAAAAACTTCTGCATATCAGCATACCAATCAAACTGAAATGTAGGTGATAATTTTCTTAGTAAGTGACATTGTGAACTGACTGAATAGTGAAATGTCATTACTCAAGAGAAAGTAACTGTTGACTATTACATCTTAAAGATGCCTTTTTATCCATCACATTCATGTGGGAAAAATTATACAAAACAATAAATTAACATACCTGTTACTGTCGAGAAGTATGCATTATGCATATAGTGAAAAAAAAAAAACAAAAATTATACTTGATAATCATTTATTTTTTAAAAAAGTAACAAAAATTAGATCTTCTTAGTATAAAAACAATATAAAATGTAAAAAAAATTACAACTTTTTCCTTAAATAACTATTAATTGTACAGCTTTAATACATGTAACCTTTTGAGAACACAGAACTTTAAACTCAACAAAAAAACAAGATGGTTAACTGATACTAGTATTAATAATTTAACAATACTTAAAAAACTACTTTCTTACTGAAATCTTTCTTTAACAAAAATTAGTGATGGATGCTATCTGTAAACATTCATTTAAAAAAGTATCCAAAATATCACATCATCTATGACTTCTACAACTTTTTTATTAAAAATATTTAATCACACTACCATGAACAGATTTTTCAGCACCTCTAGTTTAAATTACGATAAGAAAAGAAAAAGAGTCGACCCTTAACATTTTCAAATGCTGGTTTACCTAAATAAAAACTAAAATACCATTTAATTATTTTAGTTAATTGCAAAAATTAAAAATAAAGTTTTTTAGATGGTTTTTCTTTTTTTTTTATGTAATTCTTAAAAAGTGCTACGCAAATTCAAAAATATACACTTTTTTTGAAAATGCATTAATCTGAAGTTTGTACAAGTAAAAAAAAGAAAATTAAATTTTAAAATATATAATGATTTGGGTATTTACATATTTTTTTAATGACAAATTTTTATTACAACAGTCAAGAAAAATTCTAAAATAAATTAAATCATTGGGGAAAAACCTATACACTAAATAATTACTGCGTGTAAACAAGATCATTTGTTCAGTATGAGGTAAATTGATAAAAAATACCAGTACATTATATAAATGTATTAACTACTAAGAAAAATGAATAAGAAGAATTGGATCGATGCTGAAAATAAAATATAACATTTATACTGAAACAAATAATGCTAATTAAAAAGTATGAACAATATTTCATCAGTAGCCTCTTTCTTTTGACAAAAATCAATGGCATCTGAAACATTACTACACTCAAAAGGTTTAATAAACATTATATTTTTAGCATTTTTTTTAATTTAACCAAATAATTTCGACACAAATCCAAAGCTATCAGTTAGCTTTGAGTTTAAGGCACATAGTATATCTACTGCTAAAAACGTACATTGGCTACATAGTTTAAAAAACACATCATGGTGAAAGAATGAAAAACAAATTAATATGAGAATATAAGAAAGACTTCAATAATAACAATATAAAAGAATACTTGCAGTATGATATAACCTCGATTAACACTTTCAGTATTGCCACTACAGATATATAACGGTAATTATTTTAGCAGCATGTGCCATACAAAGGTACAGCACATATTAGCCTGAGGCATGATCAAAAATGTTAATATATGAAACGTATTGCATTTCAGCCGAGCAGACTAAATTAATGCAGAGTAGAATAATCTAACATAATGTACTAACAAAACATTAGTAATAAGACATATATAGAAGAACAATCTACCATAAAATGACAGTGGAACAAGTCTGGGTTGACTGAAAACCATATACAGATTTACAAAGGTACATTTTTTATAAAATAAAAAAAATACGACTATTTTAACTAAACTAAAAAAATAAGTATATTCTTAGTATCACAAATAAATAAATGAACACTTAACAAAATTATTACAGTTAATAAAATTTATAGATAAAATTAACAGGTGTAATAAGCATAGTACTAAACAAATAAAGAGCAAATTCTGCTAAACTAAAAAAAAATTCTTTTTTACTTCAAAATAATGTATGATTCTTTTCCCTCAGTTAAACCTCAAAGTTTACTATTCATATATATGACTAATTTTGTAATAATAATGACAAATCATGACATGACTAATCATTTAATAATAATTAAATAAGTTTTAATTTTTTTATTTAAATCGAAAAAAAATTAAAAAGAAAATCTACTTTAATTAATGAACTATAAACAATGTATGATAATAAAGAGAAAATATTCATAAATAAAATTATAAGAGTATAGTTACTAAAATCATTAATGCTGTATAAAATTAAAGCATGAAATATTAAATTTATTTTCCACGATCAAAAATTTTACCTTTTTACACTAAGAACCAAAGAAAATATTTAAATAACATTTAATGCTATTAATTAATATTATAATCCCATTCTTGAGTTATCCTGTCCCAAAAAAAACTCATTCCTGAATTCAAGACACGACTCGACTTCTCTATTACTTTTATCCAGTATTCTTTGTTGTCAAATATGTTGTACAGCATCTTGGATTTAATTAATTTCACACACACAGAAGTATAAAAAATTTTTAAACCCAATTTTCAACTACTGCATCAATATAATCTAACTCTGTAGAATTCCTCATTCATTTAACATTCCATCTTCATATATGAAAATTCTCTTTGCTTTACTGGATATTATAGACACCTTTGTGGATTATTACATTTAAAAAATAATAATGTTACTGTTGTTGAAAATTCTATAATATAGTTTTGGTAAGAAAAGTTTTTACAGACTTTTTTGTTTAAAACAACAACAATCGAATAGTTTTTTTTATTATTAATTTTATGCATAAATATTCTAAAAAGATAATAAAAAAATATTTTATTTTATTTATAATTTTAATTTTAATTAAGTTATTAAAGCAAATTTGTAAGTAATCATGTTTATTTTCAATTAATGGATTAAATAAACAACTATCCATTTTAAATAATAAGAATGGTAATTTAAAAAATAAATAAATATAATGCTCAGACATTTTAATAATCCAAATTTACTGTTTTATTTTATTGTATTTGATGCAAATGTAGTGAAAATAATATAAGTGGTCTAAAACCATAAAAGCTTAGTAAAAAAAAACACAGACAATTTTTTATTGTAATGCAAACTTATAAAAAACGAAAAAATTATATGACATAATTTTGCATTTATAAAAATAAATCCATTCTTTTCCATCAATGATTAAAAATAGGGAAAAGGTTTTTACAAAACATAACAATTAAAGTTAATTTACATAAACTACTTTGTGCTATATTGTTAATCAATCTGCAATTAAATAGCACAAAAAATTTGGAAGTACATAAATAATTTTAACAAATCGAAAAACATTTTTTTAATATTTTGGCATATTTGATTATATTTTACAATTAAAGATTTTATTAAAATTCTTACTTACTTGGGTTAAAAATTTCCAATATTTCACTGTAATGATATACGACCAATTAATAATCATGATGAATTTCAGAGATAAAAGTCATCAAATTGGCAGGACCCCTTTGAAAACTGAACTGCTATAGAATCAACCGAACAATTAAAATAAAATTGGAAAACCTATTGTAATTGTATTTCTAAAATTAAGGATCTACTAAGCTAGAATCACTTAAAATAAATAAGCTAAATAATGTTATTAAAATCTTGCGTAAAAATTTGCCATTCTTAACCATAAATGAACAAATGTTTTTACCCCCATAATGTTTTTAAAAACAAATTCAGGGCTTTTAAGATATTTCAAAATAAAAGGAACAATTAAAATATATCAAGCTATATTTGCAAACACTCTTAATTAACTTTTTAACATTTTTGTTTGTTTTTCTAACACATTTTTTTTACGATAGTTTTTTTTATAACTGCAACTTCATTTTTTAAACAAATTAAAGAATCTATTTGCATGAAGCCCAGATAGTGCAGGATAACTTAATTTAAAACTTAGATAAATTAGATTTTATATATCAAAATTTATCTCAAGTCAACTTTAAATTTTTAACAGATTAAGATAAGTTATTTAATTAATGATATCAATAGTTTAAATTAATTTAAAATATAAAGTTTCAAAATCACAAATAAATAATAACATTTATTAATGGGTTACAGATACTATTATTTTATAATAGATTAGATGCTTGTACATCTATTTTTTTAACTCAAGTTATTCAATGCGGTCTGGGTATCTTCATGTCAAGTTAGACTAGTCTTAACTGAAAAATAAAGTTTAAGTAAAAATAAAATATAGAAAAAAATAATATATAAGTAAAAAAGCACATTTTAGTGTGAGTTAGATCTTATAAGATGCATTTTAACTCTTTTCTAATTGCTTTCTTTCAAAATGGTTCTGCAAATTTATACATAAAACTCACTAATATTACTTGTAAATAATTTTTATACTTTTTCTTTTTTCTGATCAAGAAATTTAATTTATTTTATTAAAACCCAAAATATTACAGAAATATGAACAATATTATACAGCATTACTTACTACATATTTTACATACATTCTCTTCTCGTATTCATGTATAATTTGATTACTATTACAGAACTGTACAATAATAAATATTATATTTATTATTATTATTATTATTATTATTATTATTATTATTATTATTTCATTTAATTTAATAAAATAAATAATATTAAAATGTAATATATATATATTTAAATTATATCCTACTTCTGAAGTAGTAATGTTTTATAAATTCATATTAATTACTTAATCAGAGCTATCGTCAGACTTAAGATCAGGAGGTGAATAATAAATGTTATTAATTTTCCATCTATTAATTGGACTAGAACTGACATTCTCACTACCAGTTGTGTAACTATATTTGTTACTACTCTGATGTGATTGTGAAGAAAGCACTGTTAATCCTTGTGAAACAGGTGACATATTTAAATCCTGTATATAAAAAAAAAAAAAAAATTACATGAGATCAGGGATAATTAAAAAAAGTCATATTTAAATGTAGATAATAATCTTTAATTTTATGTGAATATTTGTATATGCAGTTACAGATAGGATTACCTGAAAGACAAAGTTTAATTAAGGCAAAAATTTCAAAGCGTTGCATATATTTTAAGTCTTAAATTTTATCTGATATCTGGTAAAAATCATGTCATTAAAATTTCTACAACTAAATCTTTTTGGTGAGGGATATATCACTTTTATAACTGAAAAGAATGTGACAATATTGAGATCTCTTCCCTGCTCTGTCCTGTCCACCATGCGATGTAGTTTTAAAAAGTACAACAAAATTACAACTTGGCACTGCAGACAGATGCATACACGCACACGTACATGCACATGCACACACACAAATATATATATATATACTTAAATTCTATTAAATAAACCACCTAGTACATACAGAATAATGAGATAAGACATATCTTACCTTCATCTTTCATGAGATCCTGCATCCTCAATCATGATCAAAGTAATTCCATTATTGCATAATAAAAATAGAAATACTAAAATAATGATAATTGTATACTAATGAAGTGGTGCTATCTGTTGCATTTTTTATAAGAACATTTCTCTCAAACACTGTCTGATGGTTTTATTAAATTGAAATTTTGTTGATTTATTATATACTATTTTTTTCATTTATGTAAAAATATGCAAGTACAAGTATATTATATGTATTTCTAAGTCATTGGATAAGATCCATTTGTAAAAAGTTACAGAGAGATTTTTCTTAAATTTTGAACGAATGATTTTCATAACTAGCAAATAAGTGACTAAACCGAATCGGGAAAATCTTCCAAAAAGATATTTGAAATGTTAAAAACAAAATTTGAGAACAAAGCTTTAAGCTGATGAGTAGTGTGAAAAAATTTCAAATACGGCCAAATTCTAATTAACGATGACCCTTGTTCAGGACAGTTGCCAATGTCTGAGATTAATAAAATTGTAACACATGTTGGTGTTCAAATCATTTTTTACAGCATTCCATTTTTCTTTTTATAACTCTATTCCATTCAACTTACATCAATCTTGAACTTCATTTTATTAAGAGTTACACAAAAAATTCTACATTATTACCTGAACATTGGTTTGAATGTATATTTAATTTTTTATTTTTATTTCTGTGACATGGTTTTGTTGAGTCTACCTTTGAAAATTTAGCTAATAAAAGTATAATTTTTAAACATTTATTCAAAATATAATATAAAATTATTTAAAATATAATTTAAAATTTTTCAATGTTTTTAATTTTTGATTACATTCAAATATTTTTTTGAAATCAGTCTTTTCAAGACCCATATCATCTCTGTACTAATTATTTATTGTACATATAATTGTAAAATAACACTCACCTTATTTATTCATATGTCTACAATAGTATTTTCGTGGCAATCCACATCCTCAGTTTTTTTTTTATAAAATGTTTGTTATCACATTACAAATTAACTCAAAATGATAATTAAAATATATAATATATACAAATTTAATATACAAGATTTAAAATTAAATTAACCCATTCGAATCATATGATACCCAGAGGTCGTCATGTGATTTTTTGGCACATAAGTCATATGATGACTTCAGGTTGCAATGCTGCAGTGCTCCATATACATACTCATAGATGGCATTATAATGTATTCTGAAGTGAAGTGCTGACATGTGATTTTCATAAATCCCCCTTTCTAGTCTCGCTCACTGCTTCTTATCAAAATAAAATAATCTCATGGTTCATATATTTTTGATGACCTCAGTAGCCATCATGGCAGAGAAAAGGTCGTGGTGGTGATGATGAGGAACAACTGACAAAGTGTTTAGAAAGCGTTCTAAACAGTGATTTTCTGATGAAAACTCAAAATTAATTTAAATTCAATTCAAAGTCTGAAGAAAGTTGTAGTGATAATTCTAGTGAATCTATTGAGGAAAGTGATGATAATAATAATGACGCAAAAGCGTATACATATTGTGACACAGAAAAATCAAATTGACTGGAATTGGACAAAAACTTAAAATAACCCCATTATATATTGTTTTACCGAACATAGTGGCGTTTATGAAGATATATTGATTAAGTTTGAGAACCTTCAGAACTTCAAATTTTTTCGAAATATATGGAACCTTTGATAAAATATGTGACGAAACTAATGCACAAGAGTACAACCTTCAACTAGTACCAACCCCATCAGACTGCGGGTATAAACATGGGCCCACTTTCCAGTTCATATTCCCACTACAGAAAAGAAAAGAAGTGACAAAATGGTGTGTTGTATGCTATGCTAGGGGAAAAAGAAGTCAAACTGTATGGCAATGCAAAAAGTGTGATGTTGCTCTTCATATACCAGGTAAATATGAAACCGGAATTTTTGTATAGAAAATACACATTTATTGTATGAAAATGATAAAATAATTTTATCTGAAATATCCTCCATTGTTAGCTATATATTTTTCCCATCTCTCTCACAATTTATGAATGTCATGCCAAAAAAACTATTGCTCTTTTGAGGCAAACTAGTCGTTGAGCCATTTTCGTACATTTCATAAGAAGTTAAGTGCTGTTCAGCAAGTGCGCGTCCCATCGATGCAAATAAATAGTAATCGGACAGAACCGTTGAGTAAGCTGCATGCTTACTCAAGTATTTCCCAACTGAACACCTCAATCGTTTCCTTGACCAGTTTTGTTGTATGTGATGGTGCATAATAATCACTTTTTGTTGCCTTTTTTGATATTCTGGTCATTTTTCATACAATGCTCGATTAAAATTGATCATTTCTTGTCGGTAGTGTTCAGTATTAACGGTTTTGTGAAGTTTTAGCAGCTCATAATAGATCACATCCTTCTGATCCCATTAAATACAGAGCATTGTCTTCTTTCCATAGCGATTTCACCTTGAAATCGATGTTTTATGTTTAGGATTCTCAAAATATACCCACTTTTGATCACCTGTCAGAATTTGATGGAGAAATGACTTTCTTTTGTACTTGAGCAGCATTTCGCAAGTGGTTTTTCAGTTTTCTTGCTGTCTTTCATTCACTTCATGTGGAACCCATTTTACTATCTTCTGGATCTTTCCCATCACTTTCAGACATATGGATACAGCTTCTCGTGCTACATTTAATTGATCTGCAAGTTGGTGTTGCATTTGAGCATCATCCTCATCCAACATCGCTTACAATTCGCTGTCTTCAAACTTTTTCAGTGGTCTTCCACATTTTTTGTTTCTCACATCAAAATCACCACTTTTGAATTTTTTTTATACCACTCAAAGCATTGTGATTTACCAACAGCATTCTCACCGTAAGCTTCAACAAGCATTTGATGTGATCCTGCAGCAGGCTTCTTTAAATGCTAACAGAAAATCAATGCTGTCCGCAAATCGTAGTTTGTAGGTAAAAAAACTCAATATGTTCAACGCTAATTAAAACTATGCTGTTGTATGAAACTTTTATTGTTGCGAATTGAAAATCTTTGTCAGCTGTCAAAGAAAGAAAATGGCGCCAATGATGTGGATTGACAGTTAAGCCCATCTATGGGCAAATTCTGGTTTCATATTTACACACCTGGTAGAAGAATGTTTTAAGGTGTACCGCACTCAACAAACATACTAAGGCATCACTGGTGGTGAGTAATATGCATGGAGATTTTCAGTGAAAAATCTTTATTGGTTGATTTTATATGATTTTTTTATGTATTACTCTTTCTCCAACATACTGCCAGGGGATTTAAATAAAGCTGTGAAGGCATTTAAATATGACATCATTGGGTTAAAATTAAACATTTTTAAAGAAAATTTATAATTTTTTTTTAAATATAAAAAATTAATATTCAAATTATTGAAATTAAAAGTTACATATATAAAAATATGACATCAGTAATGATAAAATTAAAATTAAATAGGATAAAAACAAAATATACTACTTGTTTGGCCAGCCAATATTATAGTACTGTATGAATAATTAAAATTTATGTATTATTATTATTATCTTTATCTGAAAATGTGCTGCAAACCATTGGTTTTCCGTGAAGTGTGTCATCCTCATACTCTGCAAGTTGAATTTCCTCCTGTATTTGTGTATAATATTTCTCCAAAATGTCTAGATTTTTATTATTAATCTGTATATCTTCTTTCTTAAGGATAATATCTCTGGATAATATCCTTTCTTAATCTGTATATCTCCTCGTATATTTCCAAATTTTCATAATTTGGAAATTTTGAAAATTTCCAAAAAATTTAGTCCTAATCCCTAATTTGGAAATTAAGAAAGGAGATATACAGAATAATAATAAAAATCTAGAAATTTTGGATAAATATTATAAATATAAATACAGTAGGAAATTCATCTTATCAACTTGCAAACAATGTATGAAGATGACACACTTATAAGGACATCCCAACCCGTAAGGGAATCAGCTTGTGGTGATTCCAAATCATTCTGCAGTATATTTTTCCTTTCTTATTCACTTATAAGGACAGCAATGGATGGCAGCACATTTTCAGGTAAAGATAATGATAATACATATATTTTAATTATTCATACAGTTCTATAAAATATTGGCTGACCAAACAAGTAGTATATTATGTTTTTATCCTCTTAAATTTCATCATAATTAAACATCATGTTTTTATATATGTAACTTTTAATTTCAATATTAATTTTTATTCTTAATTTAATTTTAAATATATATATTATATATTTTAATTATCATTTTGAGTTTAATACGTAATTTGATAATAAATATTTTATAAAGAAGAATTACAACTGAGGGTGTGGGTTGCCACGAAAGTACTATTGTAGACATTATGAAAAAATAATAAGGTGAGTGTCATTTTACTTTGTTTAATTCTGTATTTGGGTGGATCAAGTTGAATTACATATCAATGATTTTTATATAGAATTACAGCAAACATGTAAATTCATCTATATCATTACTAAAAAATTATATCATTATATCTTACTAAAAAAAAAAAAAAAAAGATTAAATATACAATTTATTGATAGTACACAATCAATCAAATCTATTATCATCTCAACAGAGTAAATAATAATTAAATAATTCATCGACTAGAATACATGACTGATACAGGTTCATTTAATAGTTCATTATATTCATATAATTTACTATTGTGCAACAGACACTTATTACTCACTTAATATTACTTTATCTTTGTAACATAAGTGCAGTTTGAAGTTGTATGTTTGAAACATTTTTCTCAAAAATTTTACTTCACTAGTCATAACTGAAGATTTTCTAGTTTTTTAAATAACAGTATATATTACAGGTGAAATGTCATTGACTTTGAATTACAAAACTTCATATCCTCTTCTCTAGCAATGTTGTCCTGCCTGACAACAATATTATCCTTTCACTTTTCAAATAACCTCCTTCTGATTCACCAGTAATTGGAATTACTACTGTACCAGATGACAACATGCTTACAGTTTCTTAGTAAATAACCTTTGAAACCGTAATACTGTGACCAATACAAATGGTAAAATATGTTTTAATCTTTTGGCACATCCTGCTAGGGACTTTAAATATAACCTAATAAAAATAATACAAAAGATTTTAAGATATCAAGAGGTTTGACATATGAGAAATATATGAGCATGAAAGTGAAAACTGTTCAGAGTGATAACTGGTAGCTGAAGAAATGCAGGGAGAATTAAAACATAACAAAAAGAAATGTGATGTTTGGAAGGAAAACTAATTGGATAAACTACGCTCATGATGTGACCATAAATTAATCAATTTCTAATGAAATAGAAGACAGTAGCCTTTAAACAGAGTATTCAAACTATCCAATAGACATTATGTCTATTATAATAATAATGGTTATTATGATAGACATAATGGACATACAAAAAGAGTTAGATCTCAATTTAAAGGGTTCTTATCCTTAATTTTCAATGGTAAAAAGTGGGATGATATCCATTCAAGATTATGAACCCTCAGGATGTCCAAAAACTGCTACGACTGACAAAATCATCACAAAAATCCACAATGCCGTATTAAATGATCGCTAACACAAGTTTTCTGACATCCAAACATCTCAATAGACTGTCCACAACATTTTACATAATATTTTGGATATGAATTAGCTTTCTGCTTGTTGAGTGCTGTCTTTAAGAGTAGACCAAAAATGCATTTGACTGAACACTTCTAGATGTTGTTTAGATTTATTTAAAGGCAATTCAGCTAAGTTTCTTTGCGTTTTATAACAGCAGATGAAACAAGGATTCATTATTACATGTCAGAGACCAAATATTGGGTAGGAAGAACAGATGCAAGTGTGCCAAAGAAAATGAAAATGATTACATCTACAGGAAGAGTCACAGATACAGGTTTTGAAATTCTCATGATATGAAGTTCGGAGACTATCTGGAAAAAAGCAGGACCATCACTGTGGAGTAATATGCTTCACTAATGGCCTGACTGAAGGCTAAATGTTCACATTTGGCCAAAAAAAAAAAAAGAGTTCCATCTCATCATGATAATGTGCCTATACACATCTCAGGTTGTTACTGTGAAACTCCATGATCTATATTCTGAAGTACTTCCACATGAACTGTATTTCCCAGATTTGACACCCAACGATTACTTCCTCTTCCAAAACCTGAGGAAATAATTTGCTGGACAGATTCACTTTAAATAATGAGGTCAACGCTGATACAATTGCTTATTTTGCAGCCAGATAAATTACATTAAACCGAGGGTATTAAACAATTACAAAGTTGTTGCTTTAAATGTATTCAAATCGTAAAGCAGCAACTGACTATATCAAAACATTTCTATAAGAAAAAACTTTCAATAAAATCTTTTCTTTTTTCAAATTGAGTACTTTCTTATGCTCCTTGTAAGTATTAAAAAATAGAGGCAATATAGCCTTCAAAACAAAATGAGTAAACTGTTTAAAAAAATGCAATTGCGAATCAGACACAATATTCCTGGAATTAATAAAATTCTCTGGTTGCACAATTGGTAACAGTTTCTACATTGGTAAAAAAAAATACAACTTCAAATAACACTTAAAACATTCCATAGCAACATAGTCAATATGTTTTACTCATCACTACTTGGCATATAACAAATCCACGAACATTAATAAAGATGTCAATATTTCATATGTATGCAAAAAAGAACATCTTACACACTAATACAAAAACATACAACAATGTAATAATGAATGAAAATGCAATTCATCACATTGTTTTACGACATTTAACATATGTCTTCCAAACCCAAGAAAAACCGTTAAAAATGACTCTGCTGTTACAAAATAAGAAACAGCAACACTTAGTCATGAAGATAGCCTTGTAGGTGATTGAGAGTTCTGTAATAACTGTTAGAAGAAAAATAACAAATTTTTTCAATTTGTCATCAAAAATTAAGTTTCACATGAATATTTTTACTTACACTATTTCCATGAAGTGAATTAGAAGCAGATGTACTAACTTCATCTTTAACAATACTGTTTGGATTACTACTACCTGAAGTACTCAAATCCACATCACTGTATTTTAACAAATCGTCAGCTTTAGCATCTTCTAATTTATATTTTTTTATTATTTCATTAATAGATAAATTCATTGATTTATTAGAAAATATTTTTCTAGGATTTTTGTCATCAAGCATGTTCAAATAACTGTTAAAACTAGGTGACACTTCTTTGGTTGAAGATTTAGGTTGACTTTTGTTAAAAAACAAATGCTTATATTTTTTTTCATTTTTGTAATTGTCGTTATTATTGCTAACATTACCAGAACCTTCATCTAGACTCCTACTGATTAAATTGTATTTAGTAAAGTGACTTTCATTTAACCATTTTAAACATTTATCATCTTTTTTTAACTTAATCAGTGAATCGGTACTATTATATGAATCTGTAATCTTACTACTGCTCTCTAGACTGTTATTTAAAGATTTATCTACAATATGTTTTCCAGAAACGTTATTCTTATGACGTGATGACATCTTTTTTAATTCTTCAATTCTCTTTTCATTAGATAGTGCTGAAGAAGTCACAGATTCTTCTCCATCACTTTTATCATCCGAGGAAATCAATTCAAAAGTCAAATGAGTGTCTAGAATATTAGCATTATTATTATTATATTTTTCTACTGGATCAGTAACTTGATTTAAATTTTTATCTACAATATTGAGTTCATAATTATCTTCGTCACTAAGAAGATACTTTGATAAATTTTCATCACTTAGTTGTTTATCAAGATCACTGTAATTAAAATCACTTATATCAGACATTAAGGAGGCTTTTTTTGAATTTATATTATCACTTTTTAAATAATGCTCAAAACCTTCTGTAGCAGTTCTAGTCGGTGAATCAAAAATATTATCCGAACTAATCGATGATAATTTATCATCATTTTTAATCTTGGAGATATTATCCTGGGATAATAAACTGTGTGTAACATCTTTTAAAGGTCTTGCATTTTCCATTATATTTGGTGACTTCCTAGATGACTCAATCAAACGATCCTGATTTATTTTCATAATTGTACTTGTAGAAGATTTTATAGAACTGTTCATTTTTGATTGAACTTTAATAGAATTAGTTTCATGAGGTGACATGAAGACTGTTTTCTTAAAATATTTACTTGTAGTTTCTTCCATTACATCATCATCACTATCTTCACTTATTAAAGTATCATCTCTAATTTTTTGTTTATCATATTCTTTTTTTTGTAAATGAATACTTTGACTGCAGGTATCAATTTTTTCTAATTTAGATTTTGTTTTTGTGCTTTTCACAATTTCTTTATCATTATTAATTTTAATTTTCGAATCATTTTTACTTTGATAAATATTTAATCTATGTTTCTTTGATGGCGATAGATGACCCAATAATAAATGATCAGTCACTGAAATTTTTCGTTTTCTTTGCCCCAATGACATTTTACTAGTATCAATTTTTTCTTCATGTAAAGTGAAACTGTCTTTATTTTGATTTAAGTAAGAAATTTCATTATGATCTTCTAGGGTAAGTGAACTGCTGCATTTCTCTAGGATTTCACCTGATATAGGAGATAATACGTTAAAATTATTATGGTCCACATAAATACCTGCTGAATCTTCTGGATCAATTATTGCTTCATCCATCCAAATGGTATCATTACCAATGTTTATATCATTTTCATTAATAATAGTTCTTTTATGAGCCAATCTAGCTGACAAAATATCTTTAACTCTGTTTTTCGTAGTTTGATCTATAATAGCCTCATTCATCCAAATGATATTATCGAGTTCGTCATTACTAGTTTTATCACAATCATTAACACCAATTGTAATTTTTTCTACAACTGATTGATTATTTACATGACAATTGTCAGTAACAATATCTAATAATGAAAAAGTACTTTCTTTTACTGAAGTCGATTTTTTACAGACAACAGATTTTTTTTTATCTGATGGATCAATTTCTGCCTCATTTATCCATACATAATTCTTTTCTTTAATTCTGTTATCATTAAATGACGATGACTTACTCCATTCATAATTACCTACATCATTATTGTTATTATCATAATGGATATCTAACAGAGCATTATTTTCATCAATAATCATACTTTCATTGCCTAAATTAGGCGATCTTGAGATCGAATGATTATCAAAATTATTTTCTTCTAAACACAAATCTAATACTTTTGTAATATTAGTAGAATCCTCTAAAAAATTATTTTCTATGCTCAAAGCTGTTCTATTAACAACTGGTTCTTCTTGATTTAGTTCAATCTCACCTTCGTTAATTGTCTTTACATTCTCATTTCCACCACTTTCTGCAAACATATCGACACTAGTCATTCTAGAATTACTACTGTCATTATTTATAAATTTATCAGATCTATTATCATCTAAAATACTTTCTGAACTATTTTCATTAAATATTGGAGGAGATTGTGATGATTTCTTGTTCTTACTTGTAGATAATTCAACAACTTCTTTTACTTTCTTCTGACTAAATATTTGTTCTTTAATTTGAACATCTATTATGTCACTGTGTTTTAATGATTCTTCATCCTTTTTTAGATTTTGAGCTAGTCGAGTATCATATTTTTTTGTCTGACTTAATTGTTCCTGTTCAACATGAACAATTGGTATTACTTTATGTTGTGATAATTTATCTTCGTTTTTATTCTCGGTTAATAGAGTGTTTTCTTTTCCTTTCCTACTATGGACTTCAAATATTTTATTGTGCTGTGACAATTTGCCAGTATTATTTTCATTCACAGATAACCGAGAACAATATTTTTCCAACTTTTGACTTGATTTTCTTTTTTTGTTCTGGTGTAATGATTTCTTACTACATTGACTCAAAGATATTTTAATATCTTTTATTTTGTTTTCTTTATTTGATTTTCTAGTCATTCTAGAATTACTACTGTCATTATTTATAAATTTATCAGATCTATTATCATCTAAAATACTTTCTGAACTATTTTCATTAAATATTGGAGGAGATTGTGATGATTTCTTGTTCTTACTTGTAGATAATTCAACAACTTCTTTTACTTTCTTCTGACTAAATATTTGTTCTTTAATTTGAACATCTATTATGTCACTGTGTTTTAATGATTCTTCATCCTTTTTTAGATTTTGAGCTAGTCGAGTATCATATTTTTTTGTCTGACTTAATTGTTCCTGTTCAACATGAACAATTGGTATTACTTTATGTTGTGATAATTTATCTTCGTTTTTATTCTCGGTTAATAGAGTGTTTTCTTTTCCTTTCCTACTATGGACTTCAAATATTTTATTGTGCTGTGACAATTTGCCAGTATTATTTTCATTCACAGATAACCGAGAACAATATTTTTCCAACTTTTGACTTGATTTTCTTTTTTTGTTCTGGTGTAATGATTTCTTACTACATTGACTCAAAGATATTTTAATATCTTTTATTTTGTTTTCTTTATTTGATTTTCTAGTCATTCTAGAATTACTACTGTCATTATTTATAAATTTATCAGATCTATTATCATCTAAAATACTTTCTGAACTATTTTCATTAAATATTGGAGATTGTGATGATTTCTTGTTCTTACTTGTAGATAATTCAACAACTTCTTTTACTTTCTTCTGACTAAATATTTGTTTTTTAATTTGAACATCTATTATGTCACTGTGTTTTAATGATTCTTCATCCTTTTTTAGATTTTGAGCTAGTCGAGTATCATATTTTTTTGTCTGACTTAATTGTTCCTGTTCAACATGAACAATTGGTATTACTTTATGTTGTGATAATTTATCTTCGTTTTTATTCTCGGTTAATAGAGTGTTTTCTTTTCCTTTCCTACTATGGACTTCAAATATTTTATTGTGCTGTGACAATTTGCCAGTATTATTTTCATTCACGGATAACCGAGAACAATATTTTTCCAACTTTTGACTTGATTTTCTTTTTTTGTTCTGGTGTAATGATTTCTTACTACATTGACTCAAAGATATTTTAATATCTTTTATTTTGTTTTCTTTATTTGATTTTCTACTATTTTCTTTATCTGATACTTTCTCATCATCTTTTTCCACAAATTTCTCTTTCTTATATTCATAATCTCCTTTTGTTATAAACAATTTACTTGTAACAGAAATCTTTTTACTGGTAACAATTGTAGATGAACAATTTTCACTATCCACATTTATTTTATGGTTTTCATCATCATTAATTTTAGAATTTTGTGATAACTGTTTAGAATAAATTACTTGAGACGTCAAAATTTCATCACTATTTATAGTGCTATCTTTTGAATCAGAAATTTCACTCACACCTACCATATTTACAGACTGTGTTTTATTTGACATGGATGATTCAGATGAACGGTACATTTTTTGTGTCGGTGATGTTAAGTCTGCCGTACGATATTGTTCCATAGCACATGAATCAAGAAACTTAGTATTACTTTTATTTTGAGAGCTTTTTTTCTCATATGCTGTTAAATAATTCTCAAAATATTCTTTTCTTAAGTCATCTATACTTACAAAATAAGCAGTCGGTGAATCAAAAGGAGTTCTTCGGTAAAGTGGAAAAATTCTTTGAAAATCTATATCTTCAGCATTCTCCACATCTATTGAATTGGCAGTTGTTTTATTACATGAATCATTAACAACATTATCTAATAATGGAGGAATATTTTTTAATTGTTTATAAGCAGATGACTGTGATGTAATATTACGTGATAATTGCAATGACAAATTTTTACTACTCAGCTGCGAAGATGGTAATAGATCTTCAGAATTATCACTTTTGGTATTGAAAGAATCCATACTGTCATCTGAAAATTTAGTTTTGTCAAAATATGGAAGATTATTGGAATTTTTATTTAACTCATACTGTGCAGGTAAATTTGTTATCAGTGAATCATAACTAATTTGTGATGTCTCCATATCTGAATTTTTATCTGGTATGATTGCTTTGTTTAAAAACTTACTGTCTGTAAATTCATCACAACTTAATTCAGTACAGTTTTCAGATTCCTTATTTAATGTAATATCATGATTTTTATCCACAGAAGATATGCTAATAATACTTTCAATTGATTTTTTAACACCGTTAGATGAATTCTGTTCAGAAATATTTTCAACTTCTTCAGTAGAACCGGTTTCAAAACTTAAAAATTCTTTTTCACGGCATAAAATATCACTTTCTTTAAATTCATTATGTTCTTGATTTTTTAACTGTGTGGGTAAAGAGATGTCATTTTCAAATGAAAATTGGCAACTATTCTCAAATTTATCATTTAATAATTCATTCTCATGTAATGATTCTTCTAAAAGTAATAAACTAGTATTTGGTTCTTGCACATCCTTATAACTTTTATTATTTATATCAGTTTGTTCAGGCGATTCAGTCTCTTTATCAAAAAACATTTTATCAGGTTCAATTTTTTGTTGTTTATTTAAGTCATGAATTTCATTATCATTAGTAAATTGAATCTCACTATAATCACTTTCTGAATTGTGACATTTAAACATTCTACTTTGTGATATAGCACTAGAATACGATAAATCAAAAGTATTGTCTAAACCATCGTTTTCATCATTACACTCTGCAATTGAAGTATTAACAAAATTATTAAATCTATTTAAATCTGTCTTTTTGTTTTTACTATTTTCATGAATATTTTCATTATTATTTGAATCTAATTTTCCTACAACAGATGATGATGATGATGGGAATGTTTTATGAAAAGCTTTTTTGGCCACTTCCTTTAAATCAGTTAGTTTAGGCACCAAAATAGTACCTTTTACAGTATTATTAATTGCAGAAAATGGTTGTGATATTACTTCATCACTGCTTGATTCACCATCATTAAAATCAATATTTTTCACTAGTACATTTTGTTCATTGTAGTTTTTCATTTTATATTTCTGATTAAAATCTGTCGTTTCATTACCCACTAGTTCAGGTACACCTGTACAGTATAACTTATCATTTATTTTTTTATTTATATGTGAAATGTTTATATCCAATATACAATCGTTGTTATCTCTTAAACCTCTTAATAAATCAATATTTTCAAATGAATCTTGTTGAAGTGATGTATCACTGATTTTTTTCGATAAACTATCAGTAATATGAGAAAATGCAACATTTTCTGTATAATTGCTATTATACATCTCATTTTTATCAAATTTTTCCAAGAAATCTTGACTGTGACTATTAATACTATTATTCACACTATTTAATTCATCATCAAAACTATCAATAAACTCAGATACATCTGATCCGTTTTTGGAGTCATCTCTAATAACAATGTTCTCATCATAATTATTTTTATTTTTTACAATATCTTTATTTACACTATCAACCGCACAGCCTAAATCATTATTTTCAATATCATCAGAATCGCTTAAAATACTTATTGTCGATTCATTTTCAAAATCAGAATGATATCCTTTTTCATGAACTTGTATGGAATCAAAATCAATAAATTTATTTGAATTACTATGTTTAGGTAATATATTTTTATGAATATTCATTATATTGTTACAATCAATTCCACATTTAACAGAGTTGTTTAGATCACTATTATGAACTTCAGCAACAACTGTAAATGTATTTCTAGCTTTTAATGACGTTTCTTCAATTAAAGAATCAGAAATATCATAATTTTCAACAGAAACTGGATTTTCATTAGTCGTTTCATTCTTATCTTCAGTTTTCTCACTAAAGGTATCATCATCTTCACTACAAGAACTAAAAAATTTATCATCATACGCAGGTGGGTAGTGAAACATATTAACGTCAGAAAATTGGACTTTTTTCTTCAGCGTATTATTTTTTAATCTAAATGATGATTTTTTAACATCTTTGTTACTGTACTTCTTTATATTATCCTGCAATTTTTTCCCACCACATTCAGCAATATTTTCACAAGGTAATGAATTTTCTTTATCTATGTTAATAAAATTATTAGATTGATTTTTATCATAAGATATAACAGAAGCATTATTTTTATCTAAAACATCTTCAAATATTTTAAATTGATCTAATAATTTTTTATTGATACTATTCTTCTTATTACATTTCTTTTCAATGGACAATACATTTTCAGTAGGGTGAGTTTTTCTTTGTTTTGATGTGTATGCTTTAAATAATAAATCACTTTGTTCAGAAAGTTCGTCGTACAATTGTTCACTTTTCAAATCATGTTTTACTGAATTAAATACATTTCTTTTTATTTTTACATTCATCTGTTTGCTGTAATTTCTGACATTACTATTATTATTATTACTACTACTACATCTAATTTTGCTTGATTTAGCTCTGGCAGTTTCTTTTAATCGTTTAATATTTTTAAATTTATATTTCTTTCCATATTCTTGTAAAAACTTTCTGAAAGAAAAAAACCTATGTTTACTCATACGGACAAATAATGTATTTTAAATTATACATATAATGGCAATAGTATATTGAACCATTTATTTACAAAATCAGACTCCTTAACTCTATAAAATAATTGTATTTAGTATATTTATATTATCTGAAAATACTAAATTTCAACAAATTACTAAGTGGGTCTTTCCATTTAATCGGTATAGATGTTGTCTTAAAACAGTTTATAAATTTAAACAGTTAATAAATTTAACTATCTATTTTCAATACAATCCCCAGCTTCAATTATACATTTTTCCTAACGCTCTTGAAGTCTCAGACAGTTCTGTACATTGACATTATTACTTACTTGTTACTGTGAAATATGACTCAATTTATTGATTTTTTGAGGGGCGCAAACAGAATACCTGATGGGGAAAGAATGGTCTAAAAGATCCTCCAAACCTAATTTTTCAATTGTCTCAAATGTTTATTGTATAGAGCGCGGATATTATGCTGAAGCAACACACCTTAGTTTAAGTTGCCTACACATGAATCTAGTTTCATTACGACTATCTAGAACTTGGCTTGGAACCCCTCACAAGTTTTACAGCTGCCCACTCTAACTGATAATTGAAAAAAAAATCAAGTTAATTCTTACTTGCATTATACAATTTTCTACCGTTTTTTCTGATTCCCTTAAATCAATTCATCAGTGAAAGATTCTAAAATTGAAATTTCAATCAGTCATCTCCAGATCGATTATAAATAACACTTGTTTGGCTATTTTTCAACAGTTCAAATTAATTCATAATATTTACAAAATTTATATGATGTTTACTGTACTGATGAATTATCTGAGAATAAATTTACACACCCTGTACACTAAAAATCACATCAACAAATGTTGCTCTTCTTTTAAGAGGACTTCATCTGTTAAGTAGATGGGGGTACCCGCTATGAATGTCATCTTCAATGCTAACATGACCATTACTAAAATGCTTATGTCAATTGTAAACCACTGTTTTGTTCATTGCAGATCCTCCATATGCTTGATCAAGTAGCATTAATGTCTATTACTTTGATTTTTTAAAGCAAAATACAAAATTTGATATTAGTGCAATGTTCAATCGCTGAAATTTTTACTACTTCAACATATATGTTATGAAATAAATAACTTTATTATAGTTGTGTGCGAAACAGATAACATATGATGCAGCTAAACTGACTACATAATACAAAAAACTTTCTTATGACTGCTATATTAAACTGTACAAGGAAATTACAGGAATGTTTTAGGCATATCTTAATCACAATTTAAATAAAATTATATGAAAAAAACACAAATCAAAAGGATAAAAATTAAACCTGCTCTTCTTTTTGGTAAAATCTTAAGATATATGCTCAGGATGCATTCAGTAAAACATTTCAAGCAATGGAAATTAAAAAAAAAAACTGTACACAATTTTCACATAATCTTCTTTTTTTAAATTTAAACAATGGTTCCTTCATCTATTATATAAAGTTTTTTTGATTTAATCGTTATGAACGAATTTAGTATAGTTTTCAGAAAACAAAAACCAGAATAAATAAAAATTGGAAAATTGTTGTACAAATTACTTTTTATACATTATTTATGTATTTAAATTTTGTTTGTGTATTTTTTCACAAAAAAAATCTCTGATTGATAATACTAAAAAGTGCTTACAAATGAAAATGTTAAAAACCAATGCAACAACTCTTCTACATAATACTTGATTCCAAGCTTCAAGTAATAATTCTTTAAAGTTTTATGAAATTCGTTTAACCCCTTACACTGCATCATCTGACAAACATACTAAGCAAATGGTAAAATGGCAAATAGTAAGAGGGATTAGCTTTGTTTGGTTTATAAAATTTAAAAAGAAACTATTTTCACAAAAAAACCATACCAATGATTAATTATATATTTTATTGTAGATTTAATAATTATTTTACATTTCATGATTTTTTTATGATAAAATTATGTTTATTGCTATAATTACGTTTACTTACTTGGATAATTCTCCACATATGTTTGGAATACCAAGTTTTTGGTATGTTTTTCCAAGTTGTTGCGTTTTATCCAAGAATGGAAAATGAACTTTTACAACTGCTAACTGTACCCTAAATATATTTGTAAACAATGGATTGCGTTTTGGTTCTGGTAATAAAAAATGTTGGGCCCAGAGATGAACAGGAGGTTTAATTCCTTCTTCATGCCATCTTGGATACTTATCTTCATAATAGTCTTCATCAACATCTAAAAAAAAATAAAAAATAAGTTTTTCATACAAACTAAAAAAAATTTAATTCCAGATTAATACCAATACAAATAAACAGAAAACCAACAATGACATATACTCTCATTCCCAAGATCTTAAACCACCCAACCATAAGTGAGCTGCTTGGTTTTAGAACCATGACCTACAAAATACTATTCAATACACAACATATTGTACTGAGGAATTCAACAATATAAATTTGGATGCAATTTATATTAGTGTACATATACACATATATATGTTTTACATATACTATATGTAGTTGTACATATAGTATATGTACAACTATATATTAGTTGTACACTAATTGATATACTATGCTCACTTAAAATAATTACAAATATGTATGTAAAACAAAAGATAAAAAATACATTACCACTCAGAAGGTAGCTTACAAATTAAAAAAAAAAATTTGTACCCAATGTGATTTTTATATTCAGAAAAACTGACTATACACATAGACAAAAGCTATTTTCTGGAAAATGTATACTGAACTTTTTACAGACTGTACATTATAATAAACTGGTCAAACAGGATGGAACCTAAACAAAAATATAAAGAATAAGTATTCTTAAGTAAGGCCTCTTATGTAAGGACTAAAGTCCTTACATAGCAATTTAGTCAACATGTGCCGACCATCTTATAGAGACAAATCACAGATCCATCAAATTTAAAAACTTCAATTTTCTTCGTATGAAAAAAGAAATGATCACATCTTAATACGCTTGAACATAGATATGAAATTTTCAAAAATCGATAGTTTAAAATTATTTTCATGATAAAAGTACAGAAGAATTTTATCAGATAATTAAATCTGTATTAAATAATACAGATTTCAAAAAAAAAATTATCTTTCTCAAATCACTTGGATGCAACATTAAGTGACAAATACCAACTGAGAAGCGTCTTTCATGAATTTCATCTTTAAGTATATGTATATCTTTTAATGGAAAAAAAAAACTTGAAAATTACAAACTAAAATATTCCTTAATAGATTAATAACAAATTGTGCAATTTTGTAAAACAGTTATGAGAGAAGCTGGAAGTAAAACAAAAAAAAAAAATCTTGCCCAGTTACGTGCAATAAGATCGCTGACAAACCACGCTTCTAACTTGCCCCATTCAAATTTTTCAACCTTAAATTGGGCATATCTCAAGAATGAGACTCAACCATCATGAAATTTTCATATGCATAACTTCAGATTTACTAATACACAGTTGTTATCTAATTTCAATGAAATTGATCTGGTAATTATGGAGATTTTTGAGCCACAAAATTTTATACATAGGCCTACAAAATAAATATATAAGGAAACCACAATTTAAGTGAGTGGTATTTTTGTACTCTTCCTCTTAACTCAAAATGTAAAAAATGAGAAGACAAGAGGAAATAATAACTGTTAATAAAGGGATCTCATAACTGTTAATAAAGAAATAAGACATTATAACTCAGTTATCCAACCAGAAATACTTTACGGATGCGAAACCATATTTGGACCGTACCAGACAAGGTTTACTGACAAATTGGAAAAGATTGAAAGACAGATTCTACGACGATGCATTGGGAAAAACATTAAAAAAGACGGGATTTGGAGAATTATTCCAAACGAAGAGATTTACAAAACGATCATCCCGATAACTAATAAATTTAGAAAGAAGAGAATTTCCTTTCTAGGACATATTTTCAGAATGGAAGAGACCAGACTTATCAGACGAATAATCGAACTTTTCTGGAACAAGAAAAGCAGACCGAACTGGTTATACGAAGTATAGAAAGACATGGAGGAATTAGACATAACCTATGAAAACTGGAAACTATGAGAAATTAAAAAAACAAAGAAACAAGATTCCTTGTTTCCGGATGTACTCTGAGCCGGATGTACTCTGAACAAGATCTGAAACCCTTAGAAATTACTGGCAAAAAAGAAAAGCTGAAAAACAACAAATCAGCAAGAAAAGAAAGAACTTGCAAAAAAAAATGAACTGAAGTGATCCATTATGGTCTTAAAAGTAAAAAGGGATCTCACAGATTGAAGAAAAAGGTTCAATATTTGTATTAAAAAAAAACAACTGTTAACGCTAATAGAAATAAGTGTACAAAAGTACAAAAATGTAGAATACAAAAAAGAATTTGTTAAAAGAAATTAATAAAGTAAATAAAGCACTGAAGGATATTTTTTAAAGTGCAAGTAACAGAGATGGAAGTGTAAAGGGATTCCTACCAAAACTGAAAAAGTTACTAGTACAGAGTTACTATAATTAAACTAATTTAAATATATATATATTTTTTTTACATCCATCAATTTAGATCATATTATTACGATACAGTTAATTTTGGGTGCTTTAACTGATTTTCTGATACACTCACTGCTACATAAAATTTGCAATCAAAAGAGAATGCAACAATTACCCAAAGGAAATATTGAAACAATCATAATTATCTCCTGAACACAAATGAAAACCTTCTTACTTTCTTCACAATGCCTCTCTTGCATGTATATAACTAAAATATCACAGATATGTAATTAATTAATTTAATTATAGAATTCCCATGACAACATGATCTACTGCTCTGGTACATCTAATCTATCGGCATGGTACTGTCATTAAAAAATATACTGTCAGTTTAATGATGATACTGACATAACTGACATGCCAAAGTGCACTGTCTGTATTGTACTTTGGCCTCTAGTTATGGATATAGATGAGTATTGCATTAGTGTTTTCATTACTGTTTACAGAACTACAAAACTTTGTACCTAAATATATATGTAATATAGCTCAAATTGTTACAGTGGATGGCAAATATTATGCAGTATGACAATTAAGCACAAAATTATCAGATAGTGTAATTTTTGCGACTTGCTTTAAGAATTTCAGCTGTTTTGAACAATTGAGGATAAAAGGCTTAAAATTTTACCTAATAAAAAAGAAAATTCAATACAACTAATATTTAAGAAACTATTAATGATTGATAAAAATGTTAATGGGTGCCATTTCGGAATTTTCAAATTTATTTATTTTGTAGATGTGTTGGCTATATGCACATAAAATTTCATTGAATATCTCATTTGTTGTTAATTTGGCGATCATTAGCTTTGGCTAACACTTCCCGAGATACTCTGTATACACGTGAATCATAAATTAACAATGGTGAGAAGAGCCTACATAAATAAAAATATACTACTACTGTAAGCAAATGTAAAGAAAACTTAATTTTAATATGACAGGAATTATCAATATTTAACAAGAAAACACATTTTTTGGCTGTAAAAATTATACATTACATTTATAAATGTAAATGTTAATATTTAAAATTAAATTATTTAGTTCATTTTTAAAATTTTGGGGTAATTTGAATCAACTGTTAATTGTGTATGTTTTACCCACTTCTTAAATTTGACTCAAATTCAGTTTTTGATAAATTGAAATATTATTTTAACAGCATTCTTCATTTTTGCAAGTATTTGTTACACATAAATATAAAAACTAAATAAAACTTATTTCTTAGTACTGACTCAACAATGATTTGTAGGTTAAAGTTAAAACTGAATTCTGCTACTATAAAGTGATAAATTTTGGTCAAAATAGTATAAATTCCTTAATTTTATATTTCAAATGCATTTTATAAAATGTACAGATTTAGCTGAAACTACTTCATTTATAGTTTATAATTATTATTTTCAATAAATCATTATAATATCTGAAATTTTATAATTTTCTAAACTTTGAAATGTTTAAAAATTTGGTTAACAGTAACAAAAACAGGCTTCAAACAACTACATCTAAACCATTGGCCATTTGAAAGAAAAATAATCTATCAAATCAAATCTCCAACTCTGAAAATCTGTCTAGAAATTATAGTTCATAAGTAATATGAAATATTGTTAAAATCAAAAGATTAAACAAAATTGTGGTAACACCTAACACAAATAATCCAGTCAAAAAATAGCAGGAAATTTAAATAAGTCCTTAATTTGAAAAATAAATAAATAGATTTAATTAAAACTACCAAATAATTATAAAAAATATGGATAATAAAAAATGTAATATGTAAAAGCAAATCACTGTAACTTACTAAGTAACAAATGCACTCTTACATATTAATAAAATAATTTGTATACATGAAAGTATATAGGCAAGTAAATACAAAATGAAAAATCTTAAGTGTTTATCATAAGAAAACGCCAAATAAAATGATTACAGTACTGTTCTTTCTAGTTTAGATGAACATACTATTTACTCACATTATAAAATATATGTTTATCTTACCTATTTCAAACATTGATGTTTCTTTCTATTATTTTGTATTTTTCTTTAAAAGATATGGGACATTAAATATTATGAGTTGAATAGGATAACTAAGTATTCCGTTATCAACTGCCATTAGTTTATATCAACCAATAAGGCATTGCATGAAGCAGAGATAAAGTTTTTACACAATACTGCGAATTCTGTGTAGTACGTGAAAATATTTAAGCAGAAATTGTTTAACACAGTTAACTCTGTCAGTAAAAATGCACTCTATTTATCAGTGTAAATACAAAACTGTGTTGGTTTTCGTCTTAATATTTATTCGTGTTTCTTTTTACATATCAATATCTGGGCAAAACTGTGTTAGTTTTCGTCTTAATATTTATTCGTGTTTCTTTTTATATATCAATCTCTGGGCAAAATTTAATATAACCGCTACTAATCGAACAGTGTATCTTACCTTCTTCAAACATTTTCCTGCGAAAACTGTGGATATAGTAATGATAACTAATACGTCCGATGGCTTTTGAACCGTTTCAATTAAATACAAATATTTTTTTAATCTCCGAACGTTTTCAATCCAACACAAAAACAGAACCGGCAAATTGGGACTATGAATTACCCACAATGCATTACTACCAAAGAAATACAAAAAAAAAACATTTGTATATTCCTTCTTTTTTATCACATGTAAAGAACGTAACTTGAAAAAATATTGTTGACAAAATTATAGTTAGTATTATGTGATTTAAGTTAAAAAAATACTACACTATCATAAACTGAAAAGACGATATGTAATATAAATATGGCAATACAATAAATATAATCAAGAATATTATTAATCGAAGTATTAATTTCGATTATATAAATTTCAATTAGCTGTAAATACTAATTATGTTTGAAATCCTTAACAGTTTCGTATTGTTAATTAACATTAATTTACCGCTCAGACTTCTAGCATGTAGTTTACATTAGTGTAAAAGATGATATTAATTATTTATTGATATCGATAAACAAAATGTCGGTCTTATGTGATGTTAGCATTCGTCTTTGTAGAACCTTACTCGCAACTAGGACTTGTAAAACATTACTAGAATCAATTAGACAAAAAAGGCAGAAATACACGCTTAACTGTAGTACGTTACCTTCGTTATTTGGAAATAAAATATCACCTTTTTTACCTTCGCCATGTTTTAGTACAGAATTAAAAAATGACAATTACACAAGTAATAAAAATAAAAATGAATACCTGTATGAAGATGAATTTATAGAAGAAGAGGAGGAATTGAAGAAAAAACGGGATGCACAGTGGAAACAAATGAAACTGGCATTGATTCTAATGAGTTCATTTTTTGGATTTTCTTTTTGTTATTTGTTCTATATTTTTGGTTCTCCTAAGAAAGATGATGAAGGTAATTTAATTGAAGATGAATTTACTTCACTTCCACTTCCATCTCAGTTCTTTAAACGAATGTTACGGGAGATTGATTATTACAATAAAATGATGAGTCAACCAGTTACAGATAAATTACTGCCAGACCCATTATCTCCACCATATTATCAACCGAAATATACATTAATATTAGAATTAACTGATTTATTAACACATGCAGATTGGACTTATCAAACTGGATGGAGGTTTAAAAAGAGGCCTGGTGTAGATAAATTTCTTGAATTAGTTACAATGCCGTTGTTTGAGTTAGTAGTTTTTACTTCTGAACAAAGTGTGGCTGCATATCCGTTATTAGAAGTATTGGATCCTAATGGGTATATAATGTATAAACTAAGCAAAACTTCTGCAGAATTTAGTGATGGACATTATGTAAAAAATTTAGATTGTTTAAATCGTGATTTAAGTAAAGTAATTGTGGTAGATTGGAATGAAAATGCAGTAAAATTTCATAGAAATAACGCTCTTATAATTCCTCGCTGGACTGGAGAAGATGATGACACAACTTTAGTTGATCTTGCTGTATTTCTTCGAACAATAGCTGCATCTAATATTGATGATGTGAGAGAGGTACTTTCATTTTATGGTAAATATGAAAATCCAGTAGAAGCATTCAGAGAGAACCAAAGAAAGTTGCTAGAACAAATGGAAGAAAATGAAGAGAAAGAGAAAAAGAAGGGCGTTAGTTTAGCATCAAAATGGGCCGATAAATTTTTAAAGCAACAAAACCGTTTTAAATGAAACAACTTCTTTGTTATGTTGCTGCAGTTAACAGTTGATCAAAAATAAGCTGATACTTAACATATTCTGTGAGATATTTCTTCACTTCATTTATGGTATGCTTATAAAAAGGTACATAGCTTAATTATAACAAATTTTTATGTTTATAAATGAGTGAATATTAAAACTTAATTTTACTATTAGTTTATAACGCGTGTTCTGTCAAAATCATAAATTTAAAAAAATTTCTGTTGTATAAGTGCTTAAAAAATGTGCAAAGTAGCTATTTTTTCTGATAAATTATAGAATATTTCATAAAGAATTTTTTCCTAAATTTTTGTTAAAAATGTTAGAATTTGTTATATGTATGCAACTTAGTTTTTTGTGATAACAAAAATATTGTAAATCATAACATAAATAAATGCATATTTTATAAAATGTACTAGTTTTCATGGTATACTTAGGTAATAAATTAATATAAACAAAATCTGAAAAACTTCACTATTTGGTGTTCTGTAATAAAACAATTTTTTTCTGAATTATTCCGAAATTTCCTTACACCAAATAATTTTATTTTAACTCATCACAACATAAAGCTAGAAGCTTGTATTATGAGAATTTTGTAATGTATGAAAAATGTTGTGCCTGTTAGCATTTTCACACCGAATGAAAGGCAGAGATGCAACCACTTTGTCAGAGAGTAATTATTTGTGGCATTGGACAAGGATAATATAAAATTTGCCAATATATTAAAAAACAAATCTTTCATTGAAAGAAATTTTAATTTAAAATAATATAATTATAAAGCTCTTAAGGTAATTATAAAATTAGCTTAAGGCAATTACCGTCTTTGTGATGGAGTGTCAGATAGATGCTTTTCTGTGTGGAAGGTGAGGCCAAAAGCTGGATAAATGATTCAATGTGTCCATAAATTTAAGCTGAAGTTTCAAACTACTGATATAGCCTACTACTGATACATAGCCACATAAACTGCATTAAAGACAGTGCTTTTGAATTGTAGAGTATTTTAGATGCATGCATTGTGATAATGCATTATGCTACGTGGTTGGTGTGAACAATCCAGTCTGTTCTTTGGATTAACAAATTTGAATTATGTTACCACCCATCTGATTATTTTTAACATTCTCCTATAGCACCACATTTCAAAAGCTTCTAATCTTTTCTTCTCAGGTACTCCGATTGTCCAAGTTTCACTTCCATATAAAGCGACACTCCAAACATACACTTTCAAAAATCTTTTCCTGACATTTAAATTAATGTTTGATGTAAACAAATTATATTTCTTACTGAAGGCTTGTTTAGCTTGTGCTATTCGGCATTTTATATCGCTCCTGCTTCATCCATCTTTAGTAATAGTACTTCCCAAATAACAAAATTCTTCTACCTCCATAATCTTTTCTCCTCCTATTTTCACATTCAGTGGTCCATCTTTGTTATTTCTACTATATTTCATTACTTTTGTTTTGTTCTTGTTTATTTTCATGCGATAGTTCTTGCGTAGGACTTCATCTATGCCGTTCATTGTTTCTTCTGAATTATGTCTATTTGTGAATATTTTTAAAAAAGAAGCGCAGTATAATAAAAAAATTCTTACTGTTGGGAAAATAATAATCTTCAATTTAAGCACCAGATAGTGTGTGACACTATTAACTGACAGGCTGTCAGTTAAAGCTACATAAAAAAGCTATGCAAGTTCAAAGAAATTTGTGCAGAAATATGCTTATAAACTTAAGTTTTTATGAACCTACTCTTCATGAAGTTTAAAAACAATTCATGCTTATTTATATAACATCAAGATATAGAGTAATGTGCTACTGCACACCATTATTTAACATAAACATCTGGTGTACCTTCACAGACTAGAGTTGCAGGTCCATTTTTTTCTGTGATGTCACATAATATAGATAGATTGAAATTTTATGCAATGATGCAAATTACAGATGAGTATGGCATATTTCAATACGGCAGTGCTTCTTTGTATCATGGCCATATTTTTTATGAGTTTCTGTATGACATTTCCGTAGCACCTTATAGGAAGGGATGAGTGGAAGTTATAGCCACAATAATAGTGCATAATCTCACATGTTTAAATGTTTATTTCTGTGAAGTTTCATAAAACAAAAAGCGATAGGAATAAATTTAAATTATATTGAAAACTTTAAAGCAAGAATTATAGAGGCTGTTTGGATTACATCTATTTTGCTTTATGTATGGCAAGATTTGGATTATTGTCCAAATCTGCAGGGCAAGATTATTATGTCTGCAGGGCAACAAATGGAATATACATTAAATTGTATGAATACAGGTGTTCAACTTAAAAAGGCCCCATCACTTAGTTTAGTTCTATAAATAATAGTTTATTGGCAAACACTTAAATAATAATTTACGGAAGGTATTGAAAATTATGTCCATCCACTTCTAACACATCTGACCGTGTTCCCAACTACTTTTGTTAGCTGTACCCTGTCTATTTCCTTGATGGCATTGGTAATGTTTGTCTTTAATTCCTGCAGGGTGTATGGATTGCTCCTGCAAACAATTTCTTTTAAGTTATCCCACAGAAAGAAGTCAGATCAGAGATCTTTATGGTCACTTTCCTATAGAAATGATTATTCCACCAAAATAATACTGTAGCATCTGCATAATAGAGTGAGCTATATTGCAAGTGGCGCTATCATATTACAACCAGCAGTCACAGTCATCCTCTTTCAGTAAGGCAATGAATTTTTGGATAATTTCTCTATAGACTGCAGTTCTTTCAAAAAACAAGAAATCTATTACTTGTCGGCTTGAAACCACACACCATATGCCTATATTTTTGTAGGTATAGGAGAGATTTAAAGAAAATATGTGGGTTATCAGAATCCCAGGTTTGGTAGTTCTGATTAAAAACTACCACGCTTCATCTGTGAAAAAACATGATCAAAATTGAGTTTTAAAACATGATCAGTTTTAAATCTAATGAAGTTCTTGAACCACTGACAGTAGTGAATACAAAGATTTATGAGGAATGTTTAATGCAATTTTAATGTTTTGTACAACCTGTGTCATTAAAACTGATCTGTGTCAGGCACATTTCTGGTCTTAACACTGGACCTGTTTATAAAATCTTTTACTAATTTTTGAATAACACCTCTCACTGATGCTTCCTTTAATACATGTTCTTCACCAGTTAACCACATTTTAACAAACAACAAATGATTATGTAACCTTGTTCAAAAGCTAATGCTTGATACAAACTGGCAATACTCAAATGTGTAGGGAATAAACAGCCCTCCTCACTTCAGCTCCAGTCATACCAGCATCTACCACACATTATTTTACCCATCTCACACCAATATATGGATTCTAACAAAAATATGAATTTAGTATAAACTACTGAGTGATGGAGCCTCTTAAGTTCCACATCAGAAAAAAAAACTTTGTGAATTGGTTTTTCATTTATCATATTTTTTAAATATTCAGTATGAATAGTTGTAATAAATAGTTCTATTACTTGGTTATAATTAACATCACATCATAATTTTGTAACTGAGGAATGTAAAAAGTTGTATATACAACTGCATGAAGAGTGATGCAGCTGTCTTTCAGTCTTGATTTTACAAAGCTATATGTATGTAGCCTTTCAGAATATTAAACAAATCAGTCATTCAATATTTTGATGCTTTATTAACAAAAAAAAAAAATCTTAAGTTTACAAAAACTCTTTTTTTTTCATTTATAAGTTAAATAAAGAAGCTGTTAAATGGAGGTATATATCGTTACTTCATACTGTTTTCAAAACTCCAAACCATCAGATAATAAGGAGATGTTGTTTACACATTTCTTGAACATGGTAGTTTTTATTCTGATTTTATGTAATTTAATTAAAGTGTTGTAACAAGTTATTCCCAGTTACAGTTTGGAACCTCGTCTTCTTCAGTCTATCACTCACAATCTGTAAAATAATATTATTAATTTGAACTCTAGTGATCAATATGTATTTAGAAATCTTGATCTTGGCTTTACATTTGTTATGCTTATTGTGCAACCATTGGACATGAAATTGAGCTTCAGAGAAACAAACAAGCAACCTTCTACCAGACCATAACTACATGTTACTGTCAGGCAGTAGATGCCTATTCTGCATACAATGCCTTGAGAAATGGTGCATTTTTATCCAAAAATAAACGCACACGTTAATGTTGACCAGCTTAGCTGTTTTTCTTTTTCTGTATTAGTACAGTGCAACCTCAATTTAAGCGTAATTCTTTACGCGATTGCAGTTATACTTGAATAAGTTAGGAAAATTATTTACAAATATGCGATAATTTCACTTATACGCGGTCATTATCATATTTTCCAAAACAAAGTAAAATATGTAATGAAGAACTTATTTCGATTTCGAGATTAAATATCCGCACATATATCAGTACATTTATCCTGTACTAACAGGAAATGCCTAAGAGTCATTGTAATGAACAGTGCACTGCTTTCACAATCATCATTCATTCGCAGTTTGTGTTAGCCTGTGTACAAAAACACTGCATTAAATACGTCTCGTTACTGTTATTGAGTATTAATATGTTTTGCAGCTACGATCGTAAGAATATTTCTTTTTTTGTACTGTATTGTTTCTTTAATTACTGTGATGAAAAATGAGTGCTGCGTTAAAAACTAAGAAACAAAAAAAATTTAATCGTTTTTAGAAAAAAATAAAATTCTAAATTGTCTAAATAATAAAGATACTGTAGCTAGAAAGTTTAACCTAAATGAATCGTTCGTGCGTACAACACGGCTTGATAAAACAAAGTATGGCGGCCAGTGTAGCGGTTTGTGCTAAGGTCGTTCCGTACACGAGAAATCCAATACTGGGGAAGTCGAAATGTTATTAGTGACATGGATTGAAGACCAAACTCAAAATTATACGCCATTAAGTTTAGCTTTAATTCGAGAAAAGGCTACGCGGCTTTATCGCAGGGTGTCCAGAAAAACAGGTAATGAATATGAAATTTCTACTAACAATACCCAGAACAATTTTTAAGCATCATAAAGGAGAACGATTATGTACCAAAACAAGTTTTCAATGCAGATGAAACAGGTGTGTATTGGGAAAAAATGCCAAAGCGTACATACCTTTTTAAAGAACAGAAAACCGAACCGGGTCATAAAGCAGCAAAGGATCGTTTTATGTTGTTATGCTCGAATGCGTCTGGAGATGGCTTATTAAACCTACAAATATTCTTTTTAAATACATACATTGTAATGTAATATCATTAAAATAATACAATGATAGTGTAATAATAAAATAGTAAGAAAAAGTACAGTATTTTTTCGAGTATAGTAATTTACATATATCATTTACTGTATAACTTAAGAAGAACCTAACCTGTATTTCTACATTAAATGCGAGACTCAATTTACGCGATTTTATTACACGCGGAAATTTTTGGGAACGTAACACCCGCTTAAATTGAGGGTGAACTGTAATAATAATAATTATAGTATAATTAACACATTACTGCTTAACATACATCAAATTGGCAGTAACAAAAAAAAATCACAACTGCAAAAATGTTTATTTAGTTTATCTTCTATAATGGGTGTCTGAAAAAGATCTCCAGGGTTTCAAGAACGAATATAATTTTTATTTTACAAAACTCAACAGTGTTTTATGTATAATCTTTAAGCGACAACAATTAAGTTTGTTTACAAATTTTCCATCAAAGAGCAGCTGTATTAAAATGTTCCAGAGGTCAAGCTATTATTACGAACCCGGTCATCAGTACCATGAGGTCACCACAAGAGAAAGCGTAGTGCGTGTACTAGTTCGCAGAAACAAAATTGGTGATAATTGTATAAAGAAATTATATGCAAGTCTATCATAGAAATTCTCCAACTGACAAAAGCATACATAAGTGGTGTGAACAGTTTTTGGAAACTGAAAGTGTTTTGAAAGGATACTCCATCAGGTGGACCTAAAACCAGTACTGAAAACAGAAAGAATTCGACAGTCCGTCTTTCCAGAAAAAAAGTCCAAAAAATTCAATTTGTAGTGTTAATTGTCAACTAAACTTTCCTAAAAGCAATGTCCATGATGTTTGCATGCGATTAAAACTTTGAGCTTATAAACTGTAGCTACTCTATGAAATTAAACCTAAGAATCTGCCACAAAAAGTTCAATTTGTAATGACAATGGTAGGCTTCATTTCTGCTGATGGAAACTACCTGCAGCACATTTCATTTTCTGATGATGAAACATATCATGTTTGACGGACTCATGGAGTCCGTGAATTGCCATATCTGTCAAGTTTGAGGCCCAGAAAATTCACACAATTATGGAATCAGTCTGCAATTGTCCGAAAGTGAATGTCTGAAGTGGTATAATGCGTTACCTGATATTTCCACGGGTAGACTATTACAAGGATAATGCACTTACACATATTAGAGAACTTTATGTTTCTAGGAATTGTAAATATGGAGAGCCTATTTTTCCAACACAATGATGCCCCTCCACATCATGCAGAAGTTGTGTGGACTGCACCCAACAACAGGTTCCCGGAAGGATGAATAATAAAGAAGATCCCATCGTGAAGTCCCAATTTTACACTGATGGGTTTCTTCCTTTGGAGCTACATGAAAGACATAATATTCCAAGAAAAATTCCATACACTCGACCACCAGTGCCGAAAAAAAAACCAGCAGCTGTGCAAACGATTCCTGCAGACATGCCGCCAGAGTGAGGAATCAGGTGAATTATTGGTTTGACATCTGCAGGGCTGCAAACAGTGCTCATATTGATACACTAAGAGGTAAAAAACCTTTTTATCTCTTTGTTTTTAAGGATGGTCTCCTCACTCCCCTCATAGCCATCCCCAACCACCATGAATTTTTTAAGCACTCCCAAGGCAACTGGTCTTCGCTGTTAAGCATAACAAAATCACTTTAGTCTCTGGCTCCCCCCCCCCCCATCTTGCTCCTCTCCAGGAGCTTACCAGTCGGGTTCCCTCCCGCTTCATTGAAACACGCCAATCTCCTCTTCCGGAATACCGGCGCGTTCCTCCGGTGAAGGTCTAACCTTCCCGGCCATAGCCTATCAGATCTAGACGTGCTTTGCGCACGTCCTTCACTCTTCCCGCGCATTTTCAGTATGCTTCGAGGGTCCCCTGTGCCATCATTGGGGAGCCCCGACCCTCCACTCTAAAGGGTAAAAAAACTGTCGATGAATTGTATAACTTTCTCGGCTATGCCCGTCAGGTTACGCAATTCGTTTGTGAAAAAATGATCAATCATTTTAAAAACAAAAAAGTTCTTTCAAAAACCAAAGCGATCATTTTAAGCTCTATTTGTATGTGTATGATAAAATAATCACTTTTTATTGAAAAACAATAACTAAAATTATGAATTCTTTTTTTCACATTTTTGTAACACATTTATAACTAGCTCTACCCACCATGCTTCGCTATGGAACATTGTGGTTGCATGGATGAGAAATGAGAAACATAACAAAGCATACGTTTCATAGAAGTTTAATTTTGCAATACTTGTAGATATACAATATTTTTTGTTTTTCCACTGTCTGCGTAGATATAAAGGCTATCTGGTTTGCCGACTCGGGAACACGCAACATACAGTTGCCCATGTGAGAAGCAATCCGCATCTAAATCTAAACCACACAATTCTAAAGATTGACCTTGAGCTTTATTGATTGTGATTGCAAATGCCAATCGAATTGGGAATTGCCATCTTTTAAATTAAAATGGTGTATCGGTCGGGATCATGGGTATTCGAGGAATGAGGACATCTTCACCTTTGAAAGGCTCCGTTAAAATCGTTTTTTAAAAGCACATAAAATTTTGTTTTTCATTAACAACTTCTGATATTTTTCATATCTTTTTTTTATTGTTATTATTGAATTATTGACAAAATCTTTTTACAATCACAGGTTAATAACCTGTGATTAAATAAATGTTCAATAAATAAAGAAACCCACTTCAGATTTCTGTACTATCTCACCTCTTGGTGAGATAGAGAGGTTTTCACCTCTTTCCAAGTGGTGAAAAGTTTATACACATACAATCATATAAGACACGATTTTTATCTACTTTTAACATTTAAAGGGTGTTTACTCAAATTTTGCAAAATTTGAAAAAAATGCTTTTAATACTATAATGATATCAGGTTACATATCATTATACTACAATAATCCAATGATGTACCGATTTTGCGTCAAGGAAGCTACAGGAACAGTTGGACGTGCTGGAGAGCTAGCGGATGGTCAACGGAGATAAATCCGTGGTATTTGCATTCCCCAAAAAACGGAAACTGCCCACTCGGCTGGAAATCTGTGGTGACCTTACCGAATATAAAAAGTCCAATATATCTGGGAATTACCCTCGATAACCAGTTAACCTTCCGGGGGCACATCCTTAATGTGACTGAGAAGGCTAGGAAGGCTCTAGGTGCGCTCCACCGTCACTGAACCGATAAAGCCCAATGCCAAACCTCATTAAAGTTCTTCTTTTCAGGATCTTCGTACTATCAATCTTGATGTACGCTATCCCCGTCTGGGAGGGCTGGCGAGCTCAGACCTCCTGAAGAAGATAGAAGCGGTCCAAAACGTCGCCCTGAGAACAACTTTCGGAGCCCCGTGGTTAATCAGACACCCAGCACTGCGCAGTGAGACCAGGATCAAGACAGTCTGCGAGGTGGGACTGGAAGAGAAGAAGCAGTTTTTCAACGCAATGGCTTCTTCGGATTTCCAGCTGGTTGGAACCGCAACCATGAGGTCAAGAAACACCCCCACGTAGTTTTGGACTCACCATAAGGTAAGCCGAGTATACCAGCAACGACACCAGAATAGGAAAGGTATTTTTTTTGTTCAAGAAACCAACCAAAATATTAAAAGAATATGTGATCCGGTGTTGAATGAATGTCCACCATTCATTCAACGTGGAACAGTTTAGTTAGAGGTTGTTTGACAACCCCTAACACCTTGATTCCCCTCATCATACCCCTTCCATCCTCCATAAGAAAATAGAAGAAAAAAGGAGGAAAGAAGACGAAGAAATCTGCCTTCTTGTCCGCTTATTGGTTTGCTTGGCATTTGACCCTTTCAAAATTATCAAAAACCCAGCGCCCGGGCACCTGATATCACACTGCATACAAAACACATCTCTCCTGCCTGCTCTTCAGGCAAGCAGGCCCCTAACCCTTTTCAAGGATGTGTCGCGGATTAATTAACCCTACAAGTATAATACCCGCGCCTAAAGCCGCTGTTGCCAGGAACCCAAATGCCTTACCCTCCTTCCTTAAGAAAAGAGAGGAGAAGTGAAAGAAGAAGAACAAAGAACGGCAGCATCCGATTTCTGGCCTGTTTAGTTAACAGAACTAGCGGCCTTATGAAGTTTTTTCAAGAACAGAAGAGACAGATACATCTCACGGAAAATGTCTTAGTCTCTATCCCCGTCCCCTTTCCGTCAAACTGGGCTAGTTCTAGGGAAGGGGATGCAAAGACCACAGCTATGGATTTATCTCCATTGACCTTGATCTGCTACTTCTCCAGCTGTTCCTGTAGCTTCCTTGCCGCAAAATCGATACTACACGACGTGTAGAAGAACGCGGTATGACCGCGGACTGGCCTTCACTCCGGCTATGCACGGCATATCGTTAGTATATATCGTGAAAATCAGGGGGAAGAGAACAGCTCCTTGCGGTACTCCAGCCGCGATGGGTCAATCAGTGTATACACTTTCCAATAGAGACATGGAGTTTTCTACCAATCAGGTAGGAGTGCCAGCCCACCCGGCAGGGGTGAGCGCGCGAGCTGGTATGACAAGCCCTCCTGTCACACGCCTTGGCTACATCTAAGAAGGTGGCCACGGTGACCATCCTTCGGTTGAAGCCAGCGGCCAAGCTGTCCACGATCCGTACCAATTGGTATGTAGTCGAATGGTCTCGCCGAAAGCCAAACTGGTCTTGATTCTCTGCTCCAGATATCGGTTCAGACGTTCTAGGAGAATTCTAAAAAATCTTAGACAATACTGGGAGCAGGGAGATCGGCCTATAGGTTTGGAGGAAGAGTGGGTCTTTCACCGACTTCGGGAAGCGTACGAGTCTCGCAGTCTTCCAGCTGGATGGTAAGTGGCTCACCCAGGTAATGGAAGTAGTCCTGTAATTACACATCAGGGGACATTCCGCAGGGCACGGGCCTTAATCCCATCCGGCCCAGGAGCTTTGTCCAGGCGTGTGGCACTTATGGCCGTCGGGCGTGGTGACCTCGTCCTCGCGTCCGCAATCAACCTGGGAGGGTGGGTACCTTTCTCGCATTTTCGGAGTAGGTCGACAAGAATTCCTCGACCTCTTCAAAATGGCCGTCATCGTAGACATCGACATTCGGAGTAAACTGGCGAAAACCAGTGTATCCACGAAAACCTCTGCCTTGTGTAGTGCGACTAGACTAGACCTCTCTGACTATATAGAGTGTTTCGGAACCTTGGGTACTTTCAGCCTCTTGCAGAGGCGGTAAACTGACCACATGTCCACCGAGGCCGACGCAAGTAGATCCCACCAGGATTCCTGCCTGTTTACCTCAAGCATCCTATTCACCTTAATCATCTGAGCGTTAAGCTGGAGCTTATCGTCAGGGTCCAGGGTGATACGATATCTGGCTCTTAGACGACGCTTCTCGGCTATTGCTTCAGATATATCGGGAGGAAGCCCGTCCCTATTTCAAGGAAATCCAAAATTCAAGGATTATTCGGTTCTTACTTCACAATGGCAATTTCAATTTAAAGGATTACAAAAAGTTTTTTACTATATGGGTTATTACATTTCAACACAACTGTATACTTGGCCCAGTCAATGTACGAGCTTGTGACATCACGAGCAGACTGTATTAGTACTCGGCATGAAAACATTAACTTCGCGTATCAAATCGAAGTATTACTTATTATCATATTGTACGCAGTATTTACATTTAATAATTATAAACAATATGTAATTAATTCTTTTATAACACTTGTACTAAATTATTAATTTTTAATAATAAACAAAAGCTTACTTGAAATTTCTTCATGCATACAATTTAAAGTTTTAGCAAGTCCATCATCAACACTAAACGTATCACTATCACATTTGCACAGTGAGTCTTCATATATAACATTCTGCATTTCATCTATCAGTGGTTACAGTTTATACCCTTTTTCAATATTTTTTACTTTTTTGCAATACGTAATCTTCATTCATGGAATTAATTTTCTCTGTAGTTAATTTTCCAACGTTTGTGAAAGAAAATGTTGTGTTATGACTTACCACGACTGACCATTCCATCTCAATCAGATTCAAATCAGGATGGTACTGTGGGAGTCTAAGAACATGACGACCATGTTTTTTCAAAAGTCGATTGAAGCGATATTTTTGTAATTTAGTTTTATGTAACTTTACTAATTCATATAACTGTGGATTCCATCCTTGGCTGTTGTAGTGGAAGGTTGTGTCTTATTGTGTGTCTCTGTGCAGTGCTACTAGGACCGGTTTCTGCAGTACTTTATACCTGGATCTACTGGCTACCTGGCTGACCATGTAGAGGAGTGCCGTTAGGACACCCGCCGGACCGTACCTGCCTGGGAGCTGAAAGTAGTAATACGGGGAATCCCCTATGGGGTTACCCCGGAGGAAGTACGGGAGGAACTGACCTCCCTTGGATTTGAGGTGACTTCGGTGAAGAAGCTCCTCATCAGGGACGGCCGGGAAACCCCGACCTGCCTAGTGGCCATTAAAAGGACCCCTAATGCCAGAACAATATACGACCTTAGCAGTATTTTTTACTGCAAGGTCGGAGTGACTGCTTTTGTGCACGAGGGGGGCCGCCCCAGTGCCACAGATGCCAAAAATTTGGGCACTCTTCGAATTATTGCCGGAGAGCCCAGCAATGTGTCAAGTCTGGTGGGGACCACGAAACTGGCACTTGTGTTAAGCCGCGTGAGGAACCAGCCTCATGCGTAAACTGTAAGGGGCTGCCCCTATTATAAGGAGCAAGTCAACAGGGTCAAGGGTATTAAAAAGCCCGCGACAGTTGACGGCCGCAGCTGGGCCCGCGTTGCCGGTGGGGGAAAACCAACCCCCAAACCGGAGGTGCCGGCACCTGTGGTTAAGGCGGTAGAGGAAAAAGGGGAGGTATCCTCCCCAACACCCGCCAAGCCAAAACCGGCGGCAACCACCAAAAAGGTGGTAAAACGAAAGCCTACTAAGAAGGCTGCGGCCAAGCCGGCCCCGGCGGGTAAGGCCAAGCAGACAGTTAAGGAAACCGCGGCCCCGCGCCCCACCAAAAGGCGCCTCCAGCGACAAACCAAAACCGGCCACCCCGAAGGAGAGTACCGGCATGGATTTCCTGTCACAAATGACAGTGAGGGATGTCCTGCCAGACATTATGATGGTCTTGCCACCCCTGCTCCAGGCAAAATATCTCAAGGACTGTATTCAGTCCTTAATAGAGTGCCTTATAGCTATACTGTCTAGGTATGGTTAGGCCCACACTCAGACTCTTGCAGTGGAACGCCAACTCAGTGGTTGGCCGGACGGAGGAACTATGCCGTCTGGCCGAGGATCTACTGGTAGACGTGATACTGCTGTCTGAGACGCGCTTGAACCCAAACAAGCAACTGACCGTTCGGAACTATTTCACATATAGGACGGATTGGCCAGTACGACCCGGATACCCCACCGCCGGTGGAACCGCGGTTTTAGTCCATAGACGCCACATGCATACGCTCGTTGATCTTCATACAAACGTGTGTGCATGTGGAGCATCTAGGCACGGTGTATCGGCTGGTTTCGGCTTATAGCAAGCCGAACGATGCGGTAACCGGCGCAGATCTGGATAATTGGGATGGGCCCATGATACTCATGGGCGACCTCAATGCCAAACACGTGTCATGGAACAGCAATCGACAAGCATGGAACAGCAAACGACAAACGCGAATGGCAGATTGCTGTACGAAAGGGCGGGAGCCCGCCGCTTGGTCGTTGCAGACCCTGAGGTGCCCACGTACGTGCATCGAACAGGCAGAGCGAGGCCTGACGTGCTGGATATCGCAGTCATGAATGGGGTAACGCTCCTGTTCATGATTGAAACGATAGAAGACCTCAGCTCGGACCACTTCCCTGTTTTGTTGGAACTAGGACAAGCACGGGGCGGCCGAGATCCCCCACCTATACCCCGAAGGTCAGTTAACTGGAAAAGGTTCTACGAGACCCTCCAACGGGAGTACAGGCCGGTGAATCCTGAGCTCCTGAACACCCCGGAGGAAATCGACGACACTGTCGAACGCGTCACGTCGTCAATGACCGAGGCCCTGTCAGGCAGCTCAACGGCGAAAGCGCGCACAGTTGTTCGAAGCGACCTCCCTCCTCATATCTCCGATGCCACAGCGGAGAAACGTCGAGGAGGAGATATCGAATCACCCTGTTCCCCGTTGATAAACGGGTCTTTTATAATCAAACGGAAAGGGTGAAACAACTGCTGACAAAACATCGAGAGGATTCGTGGAACGAATACCTCGCCTCGATCTCTGACGACATCTTTTCGGTGTTCAGGTTGAACAGGAGACTACGAGAAGGGAAGAAGCCCCGCCACCCGGTTATGGGGCAGCGAGGTTTCCTTGCATATTCGGAGGCGGAGAGGGCCGAGGTTTTCGCCGACACCTTGGAGGAGCAATTTACTCCAAACCCCCTCCCACCACGAACGACGAGCACACAACCTAGGTCGAGTCCTTTCTTGTAGATTATTTCTCACAGGTGGAGGACGCTCCCTAGAGATTAACCAAGTCACTGAAGCGGAAGTTTCCGCAGCCATTAAGGCCACAAGGCCCCGGGTGTCAACGGGATCAGCGCCCGTGCATTCCGGAACATACCGGCTTCCGTGATTACAACTATTTCGGTGACATTCACGTCCATTTTATACGTTGGATATTTCCCGGATTGTTGGAAAACGGCCAAAGTCGTATGTCTACCCAAACCGGGGAAAAGTTTACTTTTTCCCCGGAATTATAGGCCAATCTCCCTGTTACCGGTATTGTCTAAGCTGTTTGAGAGAATTTACCTCGAGAAACTGAGGCGATACATGGAGGGAGAAGTGCGGCCGGAACAATTTGGGTTCAGGGAGGGTCATTCAACTACCCTCCAACTGGTAAAAATAATAGATGACCTTGTCGGAGGCCTGAACAGGAAAGCGGTGACTGCAGCCGTTTTTCTGGATGTGGCCAAGGCCTTTGACAAGGTTTGGCATAGCGGGCTGCTTTATAAACTAGCGCAATCGGCGAGTCCACACTGCTATGTCAGACTGATACGGTCATATCTGCTAGACCGACGTTTTGTCGTGCACGTGGGGGAAAGAATTTCCTCCACCAGAGGAATAGCCGCGGAGTTCCCCCAAGGAGCAGTGCTTTCTCCTTTCCTGTACACTTTGTACATCAACGATATGCCGCTGTCGGAAGGGGTTAAAACGGCCCTTTATGCAGACGATACGGCATATTTCTACGATCCGCAAATGTGGATTACGCGGTCCGGAGGCTCCAAAGGCAACTGGACTTAGTGGAACCGTGACTCGATATGTCGAGAATCAGGGTCAACGGTGAAAAATCGGTGGCCGTGATGTTCACATACAAGACACGCAAACCGGCCAGGCAGCTGGAAATCTCAGGGGAGAAAATCCCTTTTGAGAAAACGGTTAAGTACCTGGGGGTGGTCTTGGACAGGCGGCTTACCTTCGGCGAACATGTTAATTATGCGACCCGGAGGGCTAAGGCCGCCAGAGCCTTACTATACCCAGTGCTGAACAGTGCCAGCCCGTACCCACTGGCAACTAAGTTACTTATTTTTCGGCTGTACGTACTGCCGATTCTGACATATGCTTACCCGGCATGGGGGGCAGTGTTGAGCTGCTCGCTTCAAAAGAAGATTGAGGCCGTCCAAAACATTGCGTTGCGGACGGTATTTGGAGCTCCGTGGTTCGTCAGGAACGCCACTCTCCGATCCGATGCGAGATTGCAATCCATGACCGAGGTGGGGCTGGCGCAGGCGCGCAGACTGTTCGGGAGAGCGGCTGTGTCCGAACACAGTCATCTTCGGGACATCTGCCGAGAGGACCCAACCCCGACGGTTGTAAGGAAGCGGCCTCACGCCGTACTGGACGAACCACCGTGAGGATGCGGTGCGGGAGCCGAGAATCGACAAACCAGGCATTGCTCTCTCCATATAGTTAGTGCCCCGTTGTGGCGTATTCCTGCTGGCCTATGAAGCGTTAGCACCGAAAGGACTTCAGTGGACGGTCTGAAGGGGAATTACGTCGGGAGGACAGGTTTCATAAGCCTAGCCTTCCGCGGTCGGCCCATAAAATGGGTTTGATAACGCTGGTTTAACAACGGATTGGAATGCAATTAAATTCGTCCTTAAAAATACAAAATAAGACAAAAATTGAAAAATTAGACCAGTCATATAAAATAAACCTTAAAAAACACGCCCGATAGAATTATCCAGCAGCACGGGACACTGTCCAGGTTCTGCGATCCGTAGGGAGAATCTATAAACTCCCGCCAACTTTGCATTCCATTCCATATAACTGTGATTTCAGGACTTTTTAAATATACGGAATATGGGTTTTCTCCAGCAATCAGTCATATCTTTTCTTCTGGAATTAGAATTTGGCGCTTTATCAATACCTGTATTGTGATAAGGGGTGCTATCAACAACTACTACTGACATTGGTAGAAGATTTGGAATCAATTTTTCACGTGTACATTACATGAAATTGTCTGTATTCATGTTGTTGTTACTTTTCGAACTGGCTTTCCAAGTTAGTAAAGAATAAAACCGATTCTGCTCCAGTATGAATTACTATTAAACGCCCACTTTTATTAATCAGCACATGAAGTCCCCAACAATACCATCAGCACACGACTTTGTTGAACAATGCCAACTTAAAACGTACGTTTCATCCAAGTAAAAAACTGCAACAGCATTGTTTGCAAATATTCAATTCTCTTCCACCTGATATTGGATTTCTCAATAGAAGGTTTTCTGTTACTTTCAGTTTTACGCAATTTGGAACTTAACTCTTTCAAAATAATAGCTAAAGTTAATTCACTGCCTTTAATATCAATAGATGACTGAAGTTCTTGCTGTATTTTTTTAAAGTAGATAATTCATTCTTCTTTGAATGAAATTCATTAACTGTTCTTTTAACTATACCTAAATTAAAACTGTCCAGTCCACTGTCAGATTTTGAACATTATTTATACTTTTTCGACGTGCTGAAAGAACACGATTGTCTTTTTTTCTTCTAGTTTTTGAACCTAAGGGCAACATAAGCTCCTCAGTATTTTTGCAAAAAACAAATTATTTTCATTAGTAAAGTATCGAGAAAGTTAATTTTGTCGGCTTCGAAAGGCCGGAATCTTTGTATTTTTTGGAAGTAAATTCCAACCTTGCAGTCTTAATCCTAACAGTTCAGCTTGATTTTTTGATAAATTTAAATCCCTAACTAAGTTCACCTTAAGATATAAGTTGTGGCTTATTGGAAGATAATTTAAAATCGAAATCATTGTTATCTTCTTCAGTACTGCTAGATTCTTCATCGGTGCTTTTGAAACACATTCACAGGTGGTTCAGGAACTGGAATAATTTCACTTGAGGTAAAGTCCTGATTGCAGATTGCAATGAAGGATATTTTACAGTATGTTTATATTTTTTAGAAATTCCAGACACACTTATTAAACAAAAGTAACAATCGGTTACATGATCCTTTGTTTGAACTGCTGCAGCGGCACTTTTTTACATTTTTTTTGCCAATTACATTTTTCACATTTTTTAATGCCAATTATATGTTTTTCATCAGTTAATTTACCTACTTTTAGAGCTTCTTTTTTCATAAAATCATAATCATTATTGATAATTTCACGAACTTCACTCCTAAGTGTTTTTACCAACAATGGATTTAAATTCTGCCGTAACAAACTCCACTAATAACTTATAACACGCAAACAAAAAATAATATATTATAAAAAATTTGTGAAAAACAATGAGTAATTATAAAATAGTATGACTGCACAAAAACGCTATCTGAATACCTTCGCTGAACACAATATAAACGGGACTAAAGTTTATTTCTTTACACACACATTTTGTACTATGAATGACAGATCTAAATATAATCGTGATGAAAGACATCATTTCTAACCGCATGTATAAATTTTAATAGGCTTTACATATACCAATCAGAGCACTAGTCATTGGTTAAGGAATTGTTATCGCTTACAAGATTGAGTCAGTCATTAAGCATTTTTATACATGTATCAACTCAACTGGAAAAATTGAACACACAATAACGTAAATGTATTGTTTGGGCGCCCGTATTGTTTGTAAGTAGAAAAATGAAATAAAAATAATAATTATGCGCAAAATAATGTTTTGGAAAACAATAATATAATGAGATATCAGTACATGACGTCACAAACTTGTAGATTCCCTGGGCCAACTATATTCTGAGATGAAGACCCAACAAAAGTTTAGCATTAAAAAAAAAAATTTTTTGTTTTTCTCTTCTTTTAATTTATCACATTGATGAATAACAATGTAAACAATAAAATAAAATTGCTTAATAAAATATAAACAAAAAAAAAATAATAATAATAATTCAGTTTAATTTAATAATTAACAAAAATAACTGATAATTAATTACAACTTAAACAGAAATAAAAATTACATATACATCTACTTTATATAATGTACATAAAATAATTATCATACCAGTTCAGAGTATAATAATATTTTTTATTTATTTATGCTTAATTTATTATATTTTTATTTTGTTTTGTTTTCAATATTATTGAATAACTTAACATAATGTATATTACAAAAAACAATAACTATAATACATGAATTAACTTTTAACATAATCTGTATTTAATTTAATTTTAGGACTTTTTTGTAATTATATGCATATCTTCAAATATGTATATTTTTGGAAATAATAGTGTTACTTTGAAAAAAAAGAAAAGTCTAACAGTAAACATTTATTACAGATATTAACTTCATAGAAAATTAAAAATATTTCATAAATTCACAAGTTTTTTTCATTTATATTTATGATAAATATGACAATAAATTAAAAAAATAAACTGAAATAATTTATATTTTTTACTATTTGTATGTAAAAATTACAATAACATTTTGTAGTAGTTTATAGATTTTGATAATTTAAAAAATTAATAATCAATAAAAAATTACGTTAAATATATTAACTACATTTAAACTCAATGATAATGTTAACTGTAGTAAAACCATCTGTCATAAATGACATTTTGAGGTAATGATCTTAAAAAACATTTTTCTTCTTTCTATAATTTTTCCATGGATGATACATACTTCATATAAAATCAAATTCTGCTTTTTTTTCTCTTTTAATACAATTGCTATAAATCCCACTTCATAATTAATCAGAAATAATCATAACTTTTTGTGAACGTGAATTATTTATAAAGATTTATTCAAATCTTTCTTTTTAATAATTTTATAATCTAGAATGTATTTCAAATCTCTAATATAACTGAATCGGAAAGTATTTAAATTTAATTATAAGTGAAAAGTAACATAATATTGTATATAGTATTTACAAAGAATCATGTCAGATTTACGAAAATGATTTTATGTGTCAAACTGAAGAGAAAATATGTCCAGTGAACATAGATCTGAAAATAATTTGTCATCCATACATCTAAAAGATAAAAAGTCAGAATTTTAAATTCCCAGATCTTGAATTTTTTAGCCCGACCTCATTAACAGAGACAGATAAGCTAGATTTATATAATTACTAGAAAAACCTGATGTAAACATTGGATTTAAGATTCCTTATACATAAGGAATAGATTGTAGATGTGAAGAATACCAAGTTTTAAATTGATTTGAAACCCCCACAAACTACTGTTCTTAAATACCATAAAAAAATGGTAAAAATGAATCATTCTTTGTTTTTAAACTGTTATCTTACAAAACAAACAGTTGGGTTTTATAACAAAAATCATAAAGACCTGTCCAATTCTCAATTAAAAAATTATTTTGAAGAAGTGAAAAAAAAAAATTACAATTAATATTGACTTAAATATGAAAGCGGTTCAATCAGAAACAACAATTCTGTTTCCTTCTATTAAAATAAGTTTGTTACGGCATGCTGCTAGAATATAAGAATTAACTTACTGATAATATTGAACCTTGCCTTTGTTCGTTTTATCAATTAGATGGGTTACAATTCTGAAGAAAGTAATATCAAGTATTGTTGCATAACAAATCATAACATTTTTTTTGAATGAAAGAGAAGTTTTCTTGAGTTAGGAAGATATGTAATTAGAACGTAGTTGAAGTGCATACTGTAAAACAACATACTGAATGAATAGGCTTAATTCAAAGAATATTTTTGATGATATTCTACATATATGTTTTTTAATTCAACAAAACAACTAAAAAGCAAAATTAGTTGACGTTGAGTGAAAAAAGCAGTACTCATTAAAGATGATTGCTAAAGTAATTCAGAGCATTAAGGTACAAATTTTTAAAACTTGATTAAGTCGGTTAAATTTTTTGTTAAAGATTATATTACTTTTACATAATTCTCACTGCGGTCTTATCATGTTCAAAAAAATTATTCATCATACATGTTTTATAAAATATTACTAGTAAATAAATTAAATTTATTTATTAATTATTTAACAATGATAATCTCCACGATGGAGTTTTAGCATCTCAGTCTTTCATCTGGAGTATCTGGGTTTGAATCCCGGTTATATATGGCCTTTTTTCATATGCTACAAATTTCTATTCTCATAGGGAAAAATTACCAAAAAGGAATCAGTTGATGCCCGTTAAAAAAAAAAAATTAAATGTGATAAATAATATGCATAAAAAAAATTTTAGACAACATAAAAATGTACATTTCTTTCTTCCTCATGTATAAAATATGCAATAATTTTATTATTTTGACTTTATAATGCAATATTTGTTACAGAGCCAATAATAATTTTTTTTACAATTTCTAATTTAAAACTTTTTTAAATTTAATAAATTAAAATGTAACATTCCTTGTAATACATACCCTGTTAAAAGTACTGTACATTCATCAAATGTTCATCCTTAATATGTTCACCCCAAAACATGGCAACAAATAATTTTTATAGTTCTTTTTAAAATATTTCTAATGCATAATAAAAATTTTCGCAATTTATGAACAACTTTTTTTATAAAAACGTTGACTACAAGCTTGTTTAATCATAAATAAACTGTACAGTAATTAAGATGTCTATTACATTTACTTCAATTACATAGTGTAATAGAAATATACAGGAATACATTTATCAGTAACGTATAACAACAATACAGAGGAAATTAATAATTAATTCTAACACGTCACCCAATATTGGCTTTTCCACAATATTACCTTAGCAACATCATGTATCACTCTGGACACTAATTACAGTTTTAAAAATTGTCACTTCTTTTCAGCAAAAAGTAGCAATTACAATTTTTTATTGTCAAACCTTCTAATTTTAACTTCTAATTTATTACTTAATCGCTATTTAAAGTGATTTAGTGGCTGATGGTTAAATTGGTACTTGCTTCAAGTAAAATAATTACTGAAGCTAGCATTGTTTATTTGCAATGATTTAGAAAACTAATTAATTAAGTAAACATTAGGTATCATAATTTTACCTTTATTTCTAAATGTTTTATTTTTTAGAATACTATTCCGATATAGTTTTCAACAACACGAAACCATTAACTTATAACAGATATGATTTACTATCTTATCTAAGTCCATAATTATATACCATAACAAAAGTCTGTTCAAACAAGTAGCACATTTTATTTACTTTCACTGAAAAAATTTTATTCTACTTTTTATTCTTTTAAAAAAATCATAATATTTTATTATATATGCCTTAATTAAAATGTTTAAAAAGAAATTAACGAATTTAATTAAATATTTAACAGTAGTATTTACACATTTTAAAAAAATATCATGATAGATAATATAATATAAATTAAAATTACAGATATGTTTATTTAAATGCTCGATTTTCAAAGAATCATATTATTTTACAATATAATGTTAGTTACCATATTAAAATTAAATTACTGTATAATTTTAGAAAGTTGTCAACATTTAAAATAACTATGCAGTACTATCATCAAATGTATATTAGAAAATAAACTAAGAGATGCGAGATTTAATTTGAATATATCACATTAAAATAATTCACCAAGTTTTAATTTTTTGTTGGGTCATTACTAGTATGCTGTTACATTAAAAGAAGCTATATACGTAATGAAACTCGTTCATTGCTACTCCATACATTATTGCAATGTCTAACCCTGTGACTCACAGAGTTGGTCTTTTTATTACCATTATTCTTTAACAGGATGTGGTTTTAGAATATTACTGCGCTTATTGGTTTAACAGCCAGATCTATTAATCTATTACTAAATAGAAGATACAAAGCTTTATTCAAACCAACCACTTTGAAATTGTGTTCTTACAAGTTGTGGTTGAATGTAACGGATAAAAGCTTGGTAGAATTCAGATGAGAAGTCAAAAATTTAAAGAACAAATTCACTGATCCACACAGTATGATAGATTTCGAAACAGTCGGATACGTGAGTTAGTAATGTGTTAAAAGGTAACTCATTTTCTTTTAACTTGATTATGTCTACTTAATTTTTTTCAGTTTGTCTTAAAAGTAGAATTAGAAAAATAAAATATAAACCACAAATTCATTTTGATGGGAAGATATTTGTATACAGATATGAAAAGTTATGTAAGCTGATAGGCTTTGTTTTTCTTTACTGTTTAGATGTACTTTTACTATTCTGCAAAACAAACATGAAATTGTTTTTTCAAAACCTTTATACAATAAAAGAAAGATAAATTTACATTATATCATTTCAGAAATTTAAAATTATTGGTTCATATGCAAATTTTTCCAGTTAGTATCAATAATAATAACAAAGCAATAATTTATATTTATTATTATATTACATAGAACTCGCTGTAAAATAAATTCTTTATAAAAAAAAAGAGAGCTATAAATATTCGTAAATAAGAAAGTAACACATAACTAATAATAAAAATAAAATATAATTAACAAAATAAATAAAATATATAATAATAAATAACTAAAAATTGTAATTCTATTTAATTACACAAATTGAAATAAGACATAAAATTATTATAACTATACACAGTAAGAAATTCAATTAATATTTATTTTTTAATTACCGACAACTCAATCATTGATACTGATTGGTAATTTATTTAAAATGGTTCATCTTTTTATACATATGGTACTTTCAAAAGAAGATATAAACAAAATTTTTACTATCAAATCCTGCAAGTTAGCAAAAACTTATTCGGCTAAATTTATAAAAATCATCAATTTTTTTATAAAATTGATGATTTCAAAATTAATTGAACCAATTATTTATGTTATTTAAAATACAAAAATATTTAAATGTATATATAGATATCTGGCAGAACAGCTGGTTCTTTAATGGGATTCTGTCAGTACATGCAGGTGAATTCTCTATTGTTTGAGGCATAATTTAAAAATAACCTTTCTTATCCAAGGGCTGCACAAAATGCTAGTTTAGTAATCGGGTTACCTACAGACCTTTTATTTTTCATAAAAGACTATATATAATCAAATTCTCTGTTTCAACTAACCGAATAAATCAAAATTGTTCTGCTTATTTGTTACAATTAATTTATAAAAATCTTTATTATAAGTAACTCCTTTAATACATTTATCATTGTTAACGGTAGCAAATGAAATATTGTGGAGCGATTGCAATTAGGCATATTCCTGTTGTTGATTATATAATAAATAATACCCGGCCAATTGTTCATTTTATACTCAGACAGATTACAAATATAAAATAAATAAATAATCATTAAAAATTTGGAGAAAATGAATTAATGATTAGAACTCAGCGATAATATTAAATTATTTATTCTATGCCATTACTTCTAGACAATATAACTTTACTGTTATGTATAAATAACAACATTTTATATATATATAAGGGTTAGCCAGAAGATAACTTACATTTTGCTATTGTTCGCAAAGTAGTGAAATAGTGGGGCCATCTTGGTGGTCATTGTTTGCCTGAATTGGTACGCATTGAGCTGTGCTATGTGGATTGTGATGTGTTTTGTTGATTATTTACAAGGTTTTAAAATGTGTGCCACTATAGAAAATTCCACAGATCACTGGATTTATTTTGACAAAGGGTTACAAACCTGTTGAGATTTATTGAACAATATTCTATGTTTACAGGACAGATATAATGAGTGAAGATGCAATGAGGTAGTGGTGATCATGTTTAAAAATTGCACTCAAATGTTCACTTTGTGGTTGGCCTACTGTTCTGTCTGATAAACCGGTAGTGAAAGTATATAAAAATATTCACACTAATCTATGTTTACCATTACAGAGCTTTCATTTCAATGTCCAAAAATTTCATCTAACCTTTGGGTGAAGTTGTGATGAAAAAGTTGACTTACTGTAAGTTTTGCGTAATGGATTCCAAAAAGTGGCTGAAATACCTGGCAAAAAAATTTTTTGAGGGATAAAAAACTCATCCAAGTATCTCAATTTATTTGATAACTATGTAGAAAAGTATTTTCAAACCGTACATAATAAATCTTTTTTCCAACAGCTTTTGTTTTTTTTTTTTTAATACCAAAATGTAAGTTACTTTCTGGACAGCCCTTTTCGATTTCCAAAACTGTTAAGTAAGAAGGTATGATATATTATAACATATTACCTAATTTCTTTCTTTATAATAATAATAATAAAATTTCCCACTGCTTACATACTAATAAAAATTAATGAATGGTCTTCCAGTGAAATAGTAAAGAAATCCAAATTGAAACAACAAAAAATGAAATATTTTTAACAATAATACAGACTAATAAGAAATTGAAAGAAATTAACTAGATAAATTCAGATCTACATACATAAATAAACAAAGAACAATTGTAATTTACAAACCGTGTACTATCATTTATAATTATAAATGAAATCTTTTTAATTTTTTTCAGTTTTTATAAATATAAAACATAATTATCATTTTGCACTGAATGTATTAATTATTTAAATAAATGCTGAAACAATTTTTTTTATAGATATAAGGAAATTTTATAAACATATATAATAAATTCACTATGTGTTGTAAATACATGCTCACAATGATCTAATTTAAAAATTTTACAAGATACATATTTCTACTGAAGAAATATTAAAAACTGTAACAATTTTTTTAAAGATCTTTCAAAAATATATGAAATAAATTAAAACTATATGTACAAGATGTGATCAAAAAATCATTTTAACTATATAAATGCATGTTTCTACCATGTTAACATACAACCAAAGGAAAAAAAAATCATAATTTGTATTTGCTAATCATAAAGTTTACGTATTTTAACGAACAATGTATATATTCTCACTATGTACATATTATTCACATGAAATACAATATGAAAATGTTTTATTAATAAACATACATTTATTATATAAAGCAATCTCAGAAAATAAAACACATTACATATAAAATAACATAAAATATATGTCTTTCAAAATGATAAAAGTAGTTTATAAAAAAGAGAAAAGCTTAATAATTAATTATAAGGTATGTATTTTTATTATTTAATGCAATAGAGAAATTCAATTATTTGAGTATGTTTAAAAATTATCTATTTACATATAATTTATTATTTTTTTTATCAATAAAACATATATATATTTTATAATATAAACAGTAGAATTTATTATTTATTTATAATAAGAAAATTATTGTTACCTTATTTCATATTGGCACACTTTTTAAAATATAAATATTTATAATTACTATATATTATTATACTAATACAAAAATAATAATTCTACTATTTTACACATTTAAAATATACTGTTTTAATTAAACTCAAATGTCGTATCTTATACGTAATTACAAATGTTCACAGATAGATGGTATACAATAAAAATATATACTTATATATATATTATGTAAATTATTTTAATACAATTCTTTTTGAACTGTAAAGAAATCAATAAAAATATTATTTTTTACTTAAAGAAGGATTTTACGGTTTTTTAATATATAAAAATTTTAAATTAAAAAAAAAAAATTTAATGGATAATATAAAAACCTGGTATGTGACCAATAAGATTATATATATATATATATATTTATATCTGATGAAAAAAACAACTAATAATCACCTTCGTCGACTTTAAAAGGGCCTATGATTGTATACACCAACCATCCATGCTGAATATTCTGAGAAACCTGGGCCTTCACCATAAACTCGTAAACATGATAAAATTAACTTTAACCGATACCCAGTCCAGAGTGAAATTCAGAGGTGAACTCTCTTGACCCTTCTCCATAAAAACTGGATTGAGGCAAGGAGACGGAACTTTTTAACTGCGCCCCACTCCTTTTTAACTCCGCCCTCGAATTTGTCATGAGAAAATGGTATGAAATAAATCCCAAAAATATAAAAATGGGTACTAAGAAAAACTCCATCGCACTAAATTGTCTAGGATTTGCAGATGACCTCGCTCTTTTAGCAAATAATATTCAAGAAGCCAAAACACAAATCATGAGCCTTCAAAACCTAGCACAAAAGATAGGACTTCATATCTCTTTCTAAAAAACTGAACTAATGGCCATAGATCTTCTAGTAATAGAGCACAGTACGGTAAACAATCAGAAAATTGAAATAGTAAAACAATTTAAATATCTAGGGGAAATAATAACTTATAATTTAAATGAAAACGTGACATGGCAAAACGGGACAAATAAAATTATTAAATCCCAAAAATTAACTTTGTCAACATATAACAAAAAATGCCTTTCGACTAAAACAAAACTTAAACATTATAAAACTGTAGTTCAGCCAGAAGTCACATACGGAAGCAAGACCCTTTTCAAAATCACTCAGAAAAACCGAATTGATAAAATTCTGAAAATAGAGAGGAAAATTGTCAGAACGTGTATCAACAAAAAATACCAAAAAGAAGGCCGATGGTGGATTGTGCCAAATGAGGTGGTGTATCGAGAAATAGAGCCTGTTACTGATAATATGCGGAAAAAAAGAATCTCTTTCTTTGGTCATCTCAAAAGGACACCGGAAACAAGACTGTCAAGAAATATCATTGAAAAGCTCTGGTTCCAAAAACTAGAAGTAAGATGGATCAAAGAAATCAGAGAAGATATGAAAGAATTGGGAATTTCCCTGACTGACCTACAGAATAAAACTGGAAAAATTACAAAGCTAAAAGACAAAAACATTAGATTTAAACAAAAGACAGACAAACTACAAAATACAAAGAAGAGGGTGTTTACAGATGAAGAAAAGAAAGCAAGATCTGAACGGATGAAGAAATACTGGGCAGCTCGGAAGAGTAAAATAACAGGCTTTTCTCAGAAAAGATGGTAGTGTCATCTACCAATTTCCGTAAGTATTTTATTTTTTATTTTTGGAAAGGGATTTATAAAAAAACTTTTATAAAAATTTTTTCAGAAGTAATGATGACAAAATTTAAGTTTACCAGGGAATGAAATTAAGGGCTTACTGTAAAATCAATTAGTACCACTAATAAACTAAGTTTATGTTTATTTCACTAAGTATGACATCAAACTTACTATATAATGTGTATTATATTACTTCTTAAACCAATAATTTGAAATAAGAATCCCTTGAATGAAAAAAAAATCATATATGAATCCAATCTTATAAATAAATTTAACCCATTTAATGTCATAGAATTAATTACTGACGCACAACAAAAATTGTTTCCAATGTACCATGGATGTGATCACGGAGCAGCAATAAGCGATTCAAACTTTAGTGGTAGGCAATAGCTGTTTTTCCTTTTCATACAATACATCAAGTTATTTTTAACAGTACAATAAAACAGTACAAGAAATAATTAAGAGATGCGTTAAGAAAAATAATTAAGGAACAAGTTAGTTAGTGTATTAATTAAACACCTAAGTTATTTTGAAATGTTTAGTTTTATTCACAATTATTACGATTCTGGGGAGATCTACTGAACAGATTGGACTTTGGAAAATTTTGACTAATGATAGGGATAGTTAAATGAGTTTTTTCTACAAATATTTAAAAAAACTATCATTTTATTATAAAATGTTCACTGAATTCATTGAAATTTAGATAATTTTTTTAAAAGTATAAAAAATAACTTAGTTACAATCTTTTAAAAACCTACATTTTTATTTTCTCCATCAAAGAGTACTTCTTATGATGGATTTTCACAGTTTTACCTTATAACAATTAATAATCTAAAAAAAAATACGTGAAAAGAAAATTTAAAAAAAATTATCTAAAAGATTCATTTATTTTTTCTTTAATATAGAAAAAAATTGAAATAATTATATACAAAATACACAAGAATCAGTGATTTTTTTAAAAATTTTTTCGAGAATAATTAAGATATGCTAATTTATTTTAAAAAAAAGCTGGGGTGCATATTTTTTTAAATTTTATAATATTTCATAACATAACAATTTTAAATTGTTTTTCAAACATATTTAATAAATTTAAGAAAGCTGAAATTTAAACTCAATAATGCATGAATTATTTATAAAACTATGTTGACATGTAACTTAAAACACTTTAAACTTTTCACGATAGAAGTTTTTCATAATATATATAAATATTACATGTAAGTTTTTAAGGAATCCAGCAAGGATATATTTAAGTGAAATCAATGCATCCGTGAAATGAAAGAGTTTTATGTTAATTTTAAAAAGATAATGTAACTAAGTTATTCTAATAAAATATTTTTAGGAAATGATATATTTCTTATTTTTTGTTGTCCACATCTGGTTAACTTTAAACATAAATTATAAGAAAGTACTTCTCTAAAAGGTTTTGTTAAAAGTATTGGTTTTTAATGATGCTAAATTACCAAATAATCAACATAATAAAAACATTTTCAGGAGAAGGTTAAAAAAAATATAAAACCTTAAAAACATAACTTACAGTAATTTTTATAAACCTTAAAGATGCTCCAAATTTTTTTTGTTGAAATTATTTAAAAAAAATGATCTCTTCTAAAGTCTATTCTGTACAACATAAACAATCTTAATAAATGAGTTAACTAAAGGTAAAAAATAAAACAAAAAATTCTATAGTCTGTAATTATTTCCTTAATACCATCCCCTTTTAATTTACTATTAATAATAACCAAAAAATGTTGACCTATAAATATGGAATGGACAATTTTTTTCCATATTTTATAAACAGTTACATGAAGCAGTTCTTTTCTGTTCTAAATATAATAAACTAAGAGATTATGAACTATATATTTTGAATTAAAAATAGTTCAAGTTTTATATTTCTCCTGTTCTATAGGACAACATGAAAAAAAAATCTGTAAACATTAACTGAAAAAGTTATAAACAAAATAATCATTGGTCATACTGTAAAGCATAACATATTACAGAATTCCAAAATTGATTTACAGTGAAAATGTACATTGCATTTATTGTAGTAAATATTTAAAAAAATTAAATTTGTTAATATAATTTTTATATCTGTCATTCACCTAATAAAATTTACCCGGTAATAAATTTGGATAAAATAAAAAATAAACAAAAAAACAGGATAATTTGCATCTATATAAATAAATAAACATGTACACAGAACCTGAGTATACAACTACATTGTTCATATTATTGAGATAATCCTTAAAAAAATTCTGAAATAAAATTTAGTACAATTATTTTTACTGTTCATCTTTAAAAACTTATTCACAGATTGATTACAATTTTATTCATTTTTTTATAACACGATCTGTTAAAACATTTTAGAAAATATATCAACCTGTCTCTTGAATGTTATTTTAAATTATATGGTTTACAAGATCTGATCAAAAGGTTTCTGAACACACTTCAGAGAAATGAAGTTGTAGAATTTATCTTACTGGACAATACTATGAAATTTCTGTGAATGTGCGTGTTGATGTTTTTTCTACCTAATTACTGTTGATTATCGCATTACTGAGGTTATGATATAATTGTTTTGAGATGGCTGGTTATTTATAAACATTATACCACTTCTAAAATTTGAGATATTTACAGAGAAATATGAAATGATAAAACAAATTTATGGAGAACTATACTTGATTGTAATGTTCAGTTTGATTTAAATCATTTAAGGTCTGTTGTCATCACCAAATGATAAACAACATTCAGGATGGCCCTTAACATCGCACGGTGATGCTTCCCACTATACCTGTTAATGAAACTACACATTCTGAGAGTCATTTTACAGCTCAGGAAATAATAGAACAGTTCAAAATATTAATAGGAACATCACATTCTAACAAAAAAGAATTAGAAATGCATCAGATCACTTATGTTTCTTCAGTCCTCCTACTCACTCGATGACTCCAACAGATGTTTCTTATTTTATAAAGTTCAAAAATTTAATTATTCTTTGATTGAAGATATAAAAAAAAGTCATGGATGCATTCACATGTGATCCTGAAAAAGATTGACTAGGACGACCATTTCTATCAAAACAATGATGTGATCAGTACAACACCTCAGTAAGAAAGTATATAGGAAAAGGCTTACTTGTTTAGATATAAACAAAAAAATAAATAATAAATAAAACTGCTAGATTTTGAAAAAAGTTATCAGACCTTTTTTAAAGCTGGTAAAATTTACTATATTTTGACTCTCTGTTTTACTCTACAGTAAAAAATAACTATTATCCATACAGTATTTTAAGCTTCTGTATTTAAGAGCCCTGTGCCTAAGAATGAAAAAAAAACTTGAAACAGTTCCAGCATTTTTTTTAAAATTGTACTTTCAAAATTGTTAAGAGTTACAGACACAATTTGAAAAATCAATCATTTCTTAAAATAACTTTTTGTAGTACAAGTCAGTTACAGTGAGTTTAGTGAAAAAAAATTTATATTTTGATATTAAATAAAAAAGCCAATGGCCCTTTAAATATCTACTTATACAACATCTACTTTCTACTATACTATTTGTTCACGTTAGCTTTGCCGGTTGAATTTTTGTTTCCGTCGATTGAAACTGTTATTTCTATTGTGGATTCTATAGTCAGATTAACAATATTGTTAATTTAATGTCACAAGAAAACATAGTTTTTGAAATAGAATAATTTCTTATATGAAAAAAAATTAATTTTTATAATTATTTGATGTCCAAGAATGATTTTTAATATAAATAATAAATAGTAAGTAAAATAATAAAAACATTTAAAATAATCAATACAAATGATATTTTCAAGTTATAACGTCTTAGGAAAAACAATCATTTTCTAATCTTAAACATATAATGAAATTCTTTTAATTTCTAAGGATACCCTTTAATTTCAACAATCCTAAATCGGTGGAATGTTATGATTTAAAATTAAGAAAAACTTTAAATAAGCTCATGCTCTGACTGCGAATGACAAGAATTTAGATTATAAAATATGAAAATCTACAATCAGCAGATTGTAAACTCTGACTGAGATGGCCGTTTTTATCACAGATAATAATTAAAAATCAAACATCTTATGAACTTCATTAACGATTAACTATGTTGCAGACATAGCGTATAAATACAAGTAAAAATTAAAATAATAAATAAAGTTGAACAATCCAGAGAATCAACAATTTTATTTGTTACTGAATACAGAGTGTTTTTTTTAAATATGATCGAATCATATTATAGAATCATAAAATTAATTTAAAAAAAAAAGTAAAATATTTTAACAAAATCAGAAACTTAAAATTAATTAAACATGATAAATAAAAAGAAAACAAAATTTAAAGTACAATATAAAAGTCATTATTAAAAAAGAATGTAAATACTATTTAATTATCTGTACAATATTTCTAACTATTACAACATACAGTTAATGATTATTCCCACTGATACGACAGATAAAATTAGAAAAAAAAAACACACATAAATTTTACAATCGATTCATGGAAGAACAGAAGTAATTAAGTGATTTAGAAACTTAACAAAATTATCATTTAAAAAAAAATTATTGTTACATAAATATATAATAAAAATTATTATTAATCTGAAATATACTTAAAACAGAAAAAAACAGAAATTTTATATATATTTATAAAAACACAGATTTTGTTTTTTTTTATTTTTACAAACAATGTACATCCTATTTTAATATAACAATAAAATAGTAACAAATAAATAAAAATATAAATAAACAAATACCTAATATTTATAAATATATATATTTATATATCTGTTTTAATTACATACTTATATTAAAATATATTATACATAAAAATTTACAATTTGAAAATATTGCCAAAAAAAAAAAATAAAACAATATTTTCAATGAAATATTACATATTAATACATAATACATAAAAAAATATTTATTTCTAGCAAAAATTTTCTTCACAGATTAAAAAAAAAAACCATCAACAAAAACTATTAATTATCTACAGAAATAACAATAATATACAAATTTATAAACAATATTTATATACACAGAAAATTTTTCCTGCCGATAATTAATTTACAATTTATTAATAATCTCCAATCTTACTTAAATATAAGTAATAGTAACCCTTTTAGGACTATTAATAAAATAATTGGAATATTGGAATAAATTAAAATAAACACCAGAATTCAATTAAAAAAAAAAAAAACCACGCATGGGCAATCTTTTAGTTTAAATTATAATTTGTTTACAATATTGTTAAATATATAAAAAGTTACTAATTATTATGAAATAAGACGATAAATTAAACTTATAATAATGGTACTTAACATTTATTTGTCTGAGAAAGAACAAATCCTCAGCTATGGTCATACAGAGACTGCCTGTTACTGTACATGGCACTTTTCTGTCAAATTTAGGGGGAATGTGAACATTATTCGATACAGTTTAGATTTATATCATAAACTATGATTTTTTTATTTTATTAATAGAAAAAATATGACAAGTCCTTCTTCAAGACAATAGTTACATCTAAAAGATGGAACGAAAATAATAATAAAATAAATATATTTATTCAAACTACCATCAAGATTTTATAATATAAAAAGACCTGTCCAACATTGACATTATTAATGTATTATCTTGTTAATATCGTTAAGAGATTATAAATTTTTTTTTTCAATAAATTATCAAGATTAAAGACAAACAATAACTATGAATAAATAAAAAAAAAAAAAAAACTACATGAAAAGTATTGCACAAATAAATTTTCTAGAAGATAAACTTTTAAAGATATACACAGTATGTAAACTACGGGTTTTCCTCATTTAAATACTTACAGGGCTTCTTAGTTATAACAGGGATTTAATCATTAAAGAATGATTAAATTCTTTAATGATTAAACTTTAAATAAAAAAAATAATACAGTTCAAAAGTGTATTAAAAACTGCTTTAAAATTTTGTTTGCTAGGGAAGTAAATAAAAAAAAATTAACTTCTGGTCTGTTAGTACAGATTAATAATTTTAATTAATTTAAAGAAACAATAGAACTATATTTAATATAAATCTTTAGCGCAGAGGGTGGATAATAGTGAACCACAATATGTTAAATAATGACTGATGAAGAATGAATATCGATGGACGATGTAATTAAAAATAAACAAGGACGAATATATCAGAATTAACGAAGATGAAAATGTAATAAAACAAATCATTCTTTTCAAACAAAAGGGAAACACATACAAACTATTAGTTAAGATGAAGTGTGTAGTTTATACAGTAATCTATCAAGAATTTATTTTTTTCCAATTTAATGAAGTCAGTCAACTTTGGATGCTTTTAACAATTAAAAAAAATATTTGTTTTTATTATTAAGCAATTTATTTGATGGACAAGGTTTTTTTATACCAGGAATCTTTACCACGTTTTTCTTCAGGAATAATTAAACCAAGGTTTTATGCAGCACTTTAATGAAAACAATAAACCCATCTCCTCATTCAGCAATATAAGGAAAATATTCATATTTTTTCTTCTTTAGGCGATTTCCATTATCAGTTTCTTTTTTAAACAATACTGAATTTTAACTGTATTAAAATAAACGTTAGTCAATGTATAAATATTTTTTATTTTCTATCATTTTATATATTATTTTTTTAAACATTATTCTTGTAATTTTTAAAAGTTGGTTCTACAAAATAAAGGAATTGATGAAGGAGAAACCTCTGAAAATGAGTTAATGAAAAAAAAAAATCATAGTAATACATATAGACACTGGTACTGCTGATACTAACAGCAGAGATATTTAGAAATTGTTCAATAAAATGTACCCTTTTTAAAAATAAATATACAGCAATATCTTACGTTAAATTGTAATATATATAATTTTAGTATATTGAAGAAGTTTTTGTAGGTTTCATATATCTTGTTTTTGATTAGTAATCGTTTAACACAACTGTTTTACTAAAGATTATCTAATGTTTTATTTACTGTACTGTTTTCGAGGCATCAGGGCATATATTATGAGGCATAGAGAAAAACTGATATGAAGAGACATAATGTGTAAAACTCACTGTCCCAAAAGGGTTAGGCAAAACCAATGAAGTAATTTGTTAACGTGATATATATAGTTTGTAATTTTACAAAAAAAATTTTAACAAATAATAAATTATAATTTATTCTATACTACTACTGCTATGTAATAATAAAAAATAGATTACGCAACAACAACAATAATAATAATAATACATAACATAATTTTTGTGCAAAAAAAAATTATAATTTTAAAGGTATATTTTTTAATTAAAAAACTGTTACCGTAATATTTTTAAAAAATTTTTAAATAGGTACAACAGCGCAAATGATAACATGTTTCTTACATATTAAAAATATTATTTATATGTAATTTTAGTAATATAGATTATTATAATATTTAACTTCATATAAATAAATCATGAGTACTGTAATAATAAAAAATATAATATAATATGAAGAGTAAATATTGATATACAAAAAATATATATTAAAAATAATATATAATACAAGTAATAGAAGCATGGCGATAGTGACTAGAAGCATATTTTATGCATATATGTAACACAGTATTGATAAATCATAAAGATATGTTATTTATCATAATAAATTCATAAAACTTTTTATTTATTAATATACAAACGTTTTTTATAATTTTTTTTAATTAAAAAAAAAAAAATAAAAACACCTTCGGTTAATTATTTATAATTACTTAATCTGATATCGTATAAATATAATTACTGTAGACAAGCTTGAACTTTTTCAATCCATTCCTGTGCCATTGCAGCATCGCTTGCACAAAAGTTATATGTTCTTCTATTAGTCTTCAACTGTGCATAAAAAAATAAAAACATTAATGAAATAAATTTTTTTCTAGGTACACAAGGCCGCTACTATCTTAGGAAACAACATTTTTTAATTACATTTTGGTATTCCAGGAAGTTCCTGCTAAACTTTACCACAAACTTTATTCCCTTTTTACTTCCCTGGAATATAAATAGAATAGCTACATTAAAAAGAGTAAAGAGTGGTGATCATGTCAAAAATTGGATATCAGATTTTCTGCAAATCTTTGTTTTAGGTCCAACTAGTACATACAAACCAATAAAACATAGTATATATGTATGTCCGTTGAACTGCCTTATATCTCAGGATTGACCAAACCAGTTTTTTTTAATTTATTAAGGGGGTGGGGGATGATATTGTGAAAAAGTAAATTTTGATTCTCTTCAGAGGCATTTCAGAGAAAACTTTATTAAACCAAATTGTTACCAACAATGCATATATAAATAAAAACTTTTTTTTGCAAAAAATCAACCCCCACATCTAGAAATATATGCTTTTTGTTCTCTTGCTCTATTTCCCTTTGGTTTAAATATATTTTAAAACTTTTTTTAAAGTTCATACTTCATATGCACAGCTATCAAGAAATGTCTATAGTTTTTTAAAATGATCCTCAGAACTAAAATATAGAGAAGTCTTTTGACATTTTTTTTGTATTTTAGCCTCTATTGAAGGGGGTGTTAGATTTAGAGAAAACTTCACTTCAGCAAATTTTTCTTTTCATAAACTATATATGAATGTACTTTCATAAAGATTCTTCTTAAAATTTTTTCCCCATCTCTAAAAAATATATAATCAGTTTTTGATTTTTGGCTCTTTTTTTGAAATGATGAACCCTGTTTATGGAGACCGACTTGTGAAAAAAATTCATTCTCTAGTGGATGGCAATGTTCAGAGAGGGAGAATCTCAACAGAGGACAATGAATAGTCGAAGGCCCACCTTCCGCTGATCAAAATGATATTTCTGTGAAGAAAATTGAAGCCATCAACTTCTGTTGCCTCACAGTCACAGATGTCACCAGAATCAACCGAGAAATCGTATGCCTGATCTTCCCACAAGAATTGGAGATATCAAAGCATTATCTTTTTTTTTGTTTTCAGTCATTTGACTGGTTTGATGCAGCTCTCCAAGATTACCTATCTAGTGCTAGTCGTTTCATTTCGGTATACCTCCTAAATCCCACATCTCTAACAATTTGTTTTACAAATTCCAAACGTTGCCTTCCTGCACAATTTTTTCCTTCTACCTGTCCCTCAAATATTAAAGTGACTATTCCAGGATGCCTAAATATATGGCTTATAAGTCTGTCTCTTCTTTTAATTATATTTTTCCAAATGCTTGTTTCTTCATCGATTTGCCGTAAAACCTCTTCATTTGTCTCTTTATCCGCCCATCTGATTTTTAACATTCTCCTATAGCATCACATTTAAAATCTTCAAACCTTTTCTTCTCAGGTACTCCGAATGTCCAAGTTGTTTTATTAAAAAATCTTTTTGTATTTTTTTTTTCATCACTTGAAGAGTTATTAAAAATGAAAGTACCTTTGGGACCTATATTATATTCTGACCCCAAAATGAAAAGAAATTTTTTTCATTACTTTCATAAAAGTTATAATTTATTTTTTCAATATTTTTAAGCAGTTTTAAATTAATTTTTTTTTGTAAGGGATTTCTTTAAAAATAAATTTTCCTAAATTTTCCCCACAGAATAAGGAAGTCCAAAAATTCAAAATTGGGAATTTTGATGCTCAATCTTATTTTGGCAATCATGACTTGACTGATGTAACTGGAAAAAAAAGAGTTAGTTGGTGAAACAAAAACGTTGTTACATTCTCTGACTTTTGGGAATAAGTTAACGCATTCATATATTCTCAAAAAAAAGAAATCAAAATGATTAAAAGTGATATGACTGGCCATACATATGGTTTTTTATCAAGTAATCAACCGGTTGAGAAATGTTTCATTCAGATGATGAATAAACAACAGAATAAAAAAAAGAAGTATTTGTGAGGATAACACATTATTTTCTATTAACTGTTAACAGTCACTGATAATAAACACTTCTAGATGTTAACAGGTAGGAGATGATATTGATACAGACTCTCATTTTGTAATGTGTTTGCCATGTATTAATAAATGCAATTTCCCAATGTGTACATAAAAACTGCTTGACAATGATGGCTGTGTGACAGGGTGTGACAACACACCCTCTCACACAACTGGTCATCACAAATCAGGCCTCATTCTGCACACTTTCATGAAGACGCTACATTAATTCCAGGCAGTAAGCAGAATTAACCAGCCTCCGTGGCACATAGCATCTTGGCCTTTCATCTGGAGGTCTCGGGTTCAAATCCTGGTCAGGCATGGCATTTTCACACATACTGCAAATCATTCATCTCATCCTCTTTTTTAAAAAAAAAAGTAAGTAGAATTAATTGTCTGACCCTGCGGAACCCATTCTTGGAGCACAATTCCACGCAAATAAGAAAAAAAAACTGTCAGTAATGCCTTGATTTTTTATTTTGACATCTTGGCTTTTTTCATCAGTAGCTCATCTGGTTTTTTCCATTCCACATTCTGGTTTTTCATCTCAGGATGATTCTTATAAATCCAAGTTTTGCCTTCTGTAATCATGTCTTTTTTTTTAAAGATGTCTACATTCTCCAACAGATTTTGACAAGCAATCAAACGATTTTCCTTTTGTTCACCGGACAATTTTTTTAGAAGTCCTTGCACAATGCTTTGATATCTCCAATTCTTGTGTGAAGCTCAGGCATATGATTTCTCGGTTGATTCCAGTGACATCTCTGACTGTGAAGCAACAGAAGTTGATGGCGTGTTCAATTTTCTCCACAGAAATATCATTTTGATTAGCGGAAGGGGGGCCCCTGACTACTCATTGTCCTCTGTTGAGATTTTCCCTCTCTGAACATTGCCATCCACTAGAGAATGAATTTTTTTCACAAGTCGGCCTCCATAAACAGGGCTCATCATTTCAAAAATTTACAAGTTCGTCTACAAGTCTGCTAAGGAATTTCATCACAACTTGATGTTCTTCAAAACCATAATTATTTCCATTGTCACAATAAAATGAGTCCGTGAACGTTATTGTCATATCTTGTACTTATCATACGTAGCACTTAAAAAAAGCTGGCTTTGAAGATGATGAATTTTCCCAGCACTATATAATGTGCCCCAAATTTAAATTCTTTCTTACTGTCAAAACTGAAGATTATTGTCATCTTAATTATAAAATTTATTTATTTATTAACTGAAGTTAAGACACTGATAGCTATTCCAAAATTGGTTAAAACAAAAACATAGAAAAACATTTTATAATAAACAGTGAAACTTCTTATAACTGGGCGCAGGGACTTGTTCCAGAAATAGAAAAATTATGAGTATGAAAAAAACTTTTTTTCATAAATTTTCTAATATGTTAATTTCAATTGTGACATATATATATATATATATATATATAAAAAATGTTTAACCTAATCTTTGAAAGTTCTATTAGGATATAAACTTAAATTTTATCTAAATAGAATGGGACCAAGAACTTCTCTCATTTTAAAACAATTCAAAACACTATTGGAGATAAAAATAAATGTCACAACTGATTATAGAAGTTATTTACTAGCAACTACGCTAATTTACAAAAAGTTGATGCTTATAGACCCTTAATTCAAAATAAAGAACATTCTAGAATGACTTTTATTTTAGAGAAATTTCTAGAATGTTTTGGAGAATGGAGTTTTCCAGAAAATTCTAGAAAATGGATTTTTCCTCATCAGCCTAGAAAGTTCTACAATAATCCAAAATTTGCTGGAACACAGCAACTTTTGATCAAGATATTGTAAATTTTATAACATTCTTTAAAAAATCTAATAATATTCTAAAGCATTGAATGTTTTTCCAACTTCAGCTGTTTTAATTAACAGAAATGTTCACAGATTAAAAATTTGTCACATATAAAAGCTTCCATACCTACTATAATACACAGGTAAAAAAACAAAATGCATGGATTATATGTTGTTTAAAAGCTGCCCTTTCCATCTATTATAAAACTAAGAAAATCTGAGAAGGTACCTGAGTTATAAGCCTTTGAAGGTGGGCCAGAAATCATGATATAAAACTTTGATCAAATTTGGTGACGGATTTCTCCAGACATAATACTCAAATTGCTTTGAAACTGCAGAATCCTAATAATTATTCCCTTTTTCAAATTACAAATTTACATTCTGATTAAAGAATTGGATATAAGGAAATATATAAGCTCAAACTTTGACTTCCAAAATGTTGGAAGAAATTTTTGGCTGAATTTCTTAGCTGCTATTCTCAAAACCATGTTCCAAAAGAAACTTGTGACCAACATATTCGGATATAGCATAAAAATTTAACCAACAGTACCAAAATTCGAATCTGTATCATTATTACTGCCACAAACTATAAATAAATACCCCTCTTTCAAGAGGACATGCGGAAAAAGAGCTGCAATTTGGTAAAGTGGTATTTCAGACCACGGGGAATTTCCACCAAAACTTTATTGATATTTGGAGTAGGTCAACTGGGAACGATTTTCAAAACTGGACCACTTGACATGAAATGACCTGTAAGTTTAAGATGTGCAATTACTAAATGAGTTGGATGAGCTTTCATTAGCCTCGTCCTCTTCACATCAGACAAAAACTGGTGTCTTTCTACTTTTTAACATGACAGAAGTTTTTTAAGTTTGTACTTTTTCAACTTTGGTCACTAACATGTTGGTAAAATTATTACCAAACTTGCAATACAGTTTACTGTGTTCAAAAAAACAATTTGGGGAAAACACAATATTGAAACCTACCTGCCAATTCACTCGCTAAACCTAAAATATATAAGAACACAACGTTCAAAATAAATAATTTCCTATGTCACATAATCCTATAAGTAAATAATTAAAAACAGATTAAAACCACTTACATCAAAAAATGATTTATCATCAGTTTTCTTTGGAGGGCCAGGAGATGGGGCTGCTTGAGTTACAGACATCACTTCAGCAAGATCTAAAACACAATATTATAATATTACAAATATTTAATTAATTTAATTACATATTAAAAGAGATACTAAAGTGAAAAAAAAAGAATAAAATTTAGTAAAATATTTTATAGTTTTTCTGTAAATTTTATTACTAAATTTTAAACTGAATCATTAAATTTTACTAATAAATTTTACCAAGATTATTGTAATTTATTCTGAAAGATTGCGTCATAGAAGGGTCATCTATATCTTCTGGATGCTTCAGGTTTGGATCTGTTTCGGATATTTTTCATACAGTATAAAATTCTACACTTTGTTCTAGTAGATTAGCCCAGCTGGATTCTTTCAGTCACAAAATTTTGGATAAAAGTGGGTTTGTACTTTTGGGAAGTTTGACCATGTTTATCATAGGTGTCTACTATTTATTAGAGAAGCACTTTATTACAAAATTAGCTCTATTTAAACTGATTAATACAAAATAGTAGATCAGTTGAATGTCTCTTCTACATACTTTTAAAATATCTCTTGAGAGATACGGGCAAGTGGATAACTTGGAGAATACTTCAAAGCATTCGAATGAACGGCAATTATTTTTATTGATTTGAGATCCACTTAGGGATAGATTACCTTTAATTCTTTCTTTCCCAGTAGCATTACACAAATTGTTAAGCAACATTCACTATTTCTTTCAAAATAGTAAAGTTTGTCTCCATTAAACAAATCTAATTAGAGAAAGTTTGCCTTCTGACTTATTTAAAAATTCAAGTAATCAAATAACAAAGTTACATTAAAGAAAAAAACAAATATATTAACAAATTCACTCTAAAAATCAATTTATAATATCCAAATCCTGCTTATGAAGCATCACTGTATTTTGTGTTCCTAAGTAACATTTTTGATGAAGGAATCTAATGTATAGAGGATTAAAATACACAAACAGTTTTTTAACCCTCTGATTTTGTACACATACTTCTCTGTCATCAATTTTTACATTGTCTACTTAGTGCTGGATGACTTGTTTTAAGTAAATGACCATATATAAATAAAAAGTAAAAATATAGATTACTCACACTCCATGATAAAACTTCTAATTTCTATATGTATAGTACTATCATGTGTTCATAGTTTGATCAGCGATATTGAGAGACTAACAAACTAAGTATCAACTTTCTCCATATTATAGAATGAGTCTTGTGGTTGTTTGAAAAATCCTATTTGCCACAACGAGGCGTCTTCATTAATTGCCGGGTCTTGTTGTTCAATTCGCCATCTATTATGTGTTTCTTGAAACAGCATTAAGGCTTGTTTGATAAGTTTTGGTCTTTGATTTATTATATTATTCTCTAAATAGCAAAACGTGTCCAGGTAATCGACCACAGAACTGTTATGGTCTTCTGTTTTCTAACCATTTATCAAAACCAACAGTACAATATACATAGTTACATTTTCATGGTTGACTATATAAACAAGACCTACCTGGTGATGTAATTTGTTTATTGCATCTACATTATAAAAAAAATGAATGTACATTTATTTCAACACCATTATCCTCTACTAATAGACCACTGCTATTAGCTTTGAAATAAACATGTGTACTACAGTATTAATCGATTAGTGTGTATACCGGTGAAGATCAACTTGTTAAAATCGAAATACCTTCAATGCAAAGGGATTCGCAGCTGTTTTACGATTTGGCAGTAGGTGATTTAGAGAGAAACTTTTCAGAATTTAAAACACTAGAAAACAAATCAGTAAAGTTAAATAAACTGTTATAAACTAAAACATCACAGTTTTAAATATAGGTACCAATTTGAATTTGTTAGCATTTCAAGCCACTACTATTAGCTTTAAACTAAACATACATGCAAAACGGTATTAATGTTAATATGATCCTTTAAAAATAACCCCATTGCACCACCGACCATAAAGTGCTCCTTTCCGATCTTTCACTTTTATCGCGGCATATGGTGCAATATCGTGACTTGACATAAGTTCCCCCAATTGCTGGTAACTTTATGTGTATAGATAATACATGTACATTATATTACATCAAAACTTCTAAACCTAAGTGTGAAAGAGTTCAAAACTTTTCTCTAATGTTGTATGCATTTAAATTTACAAATTTTCTTCTGATTGAACCAATATCAACTTTTCTAACAAATGCAGTTTGTTAAATATTGATACTTACTAAAGAAAATTATTTCATACTTTTTATTATAGAAACTGTTTAACCATTTAAACTTCATCATACAAAATAACAAAAATAATATTATAATAACAAAAATAATAGTAAAACTCACCAATATATCCCTTACAATGTGAATCTTCCATTGCATCATAATACCTGAGCTGATGCTTAATTGAATCTAACACAAACCAACGTTGTTTCCATCCCTTTAATAGAGCACCTCTCTTATACAAATAACCTTCATGCGTTCTATTTTCAGCTACATTCGATGAAAACTGATCATAATATTGCTGATTTGTTGTCTGCATAGCATTTACACCTGTAAAAAATGTTCTATTTTAATAAATAGTTGAGAATATCCAATTTCTTTGCATTATTTCATTTGCTATACTGTGTTCAGAATAAAGAACAGGCTGCAAAGTTCTAAGCATCACACACAGATAGCGTTAGTACGCTTAATTTCTCAACGGCGTCACATGATTCCACTCTTCATTAGTTTACTAATTTACTAATTTTACTAATTTCATTAGTTTCAAGTGCTGCATCACTTACTATTTACAGTTAGTCAGGGGAGAGTTAGGGCGTTTTCTGAAAAATGGAAAAACTGGAAATTCATACAGTGATTAAATACTTTTTTCTGAAAGGCTTAAGTGCAAAGGAATTAAAGAAGAGCTTTATATGATATTGGGAGATTGTTCTCCATCAAATACAACAGTTAAATGCTAGGTCGCAGAGTTTAAAATGGGTCGAACATGCTCTCTTGTGGAACACTGGTGTAAGTGAATTAACATTAAAGGTGACTACATTGAAAAGTAAATCAAATGTCCACAGAAAAATGTTATTTTCTTATCCAGGTCCAGAACTTCTCACCTCATCCTCGTAGTACAATCTATCTGTCATAAATGTTGAACATTTCAACCCTCAAAAAATAAGTTGTGTTAAAGTGATAGTTAAAATCTAATACAAAAATGCTCAAGAACCATTTACAAAAAAAAAATAATCTAAATTTTTTCCAAACATAGAATTTTAAGATGTTTAGGCTGTATTTAAAAGCTTCATTCATTTTCAATTCTGACTACCCGAAGAAAATGTTTCCCCAAAATAGTTCTTTTCTTAAATATACAAATAGGAATAACAATAAAAAAACTATTTTATGGTGTTGTGCTGGTATATGCTGTTTTATTGTGTGTTTTATGTATGTAAATTATATGTTTTTTAAAATTATTTTGGTAAAATGGCAGTATCTCTGCCTTTCAACCAGAATGTTCTAGGTTCGAATCCTGGGCAGGCTGTTTTCACATACTACTAAATTCACTTTTCATCACAAAGAGATATTTAAGGTTAACTGGGAATAAGCCTGTAGTTGCTGGAATGCACAAATAAATTTGTATATTTAATTAATATTTTTCCTTTCTGTAAGTCTTATCAACATTTTTTTCAATTTAATCATTATCTGCGTACATTGATGAGTAAATATATAAAATAAAAAATCAATAATATGAGCAAAGATCATAAGAAAGGAACAACTATTTGATGACTGGTAGATATTACAACTGGTGCTAATATTTGACTGATACGGATAGTGTGTTTCAGAAATTTTAAAAAACCTTTTAAATGTAACACAAAGCTGTGCTGATAATTACTTAAACACCATTTTCATGATTGTCACGAAAAGTTTTTGTTTGTAAACATGGTTCATTAACTAAATTTAACCCTGTGAAAAAATGACTAGTATTTTGAGACCTGACTGACTATTCTGTAAAACCACAAAAAAATTTTTAATTTGCCTATAAACATGAAACAGTGAAAATGTTATATTAAATGCTAATAAAATATGCATTTTATATTCATTTTATGCAGGTGATATCCTAAGAATATCACCTGTTTTATGATCATGTTTATATGAATCAATTATCACTAGTACAAGGGTCTATCACAATGCAGACTGGGCTTTTGTCATCATGATTCATGAATAAACGTGATGGTTGTGGCAAAGGGCCCAGACAGTAATGAAGTAGGGAAGGGATGGATGCAGTCCAGCGCCTCAGCATTCACACCGTTCTAGACAGTAGCATCAAATCATAGAAAGCGGTTCCATCTTGGTTGCGCAACTTATTATTGTGAAGCTTCTCACAAATGAGGGAGTCAAACCTCAAAGATCTTGACTAGATTACGTGCATGGTTTGGGGATGTGATGTTATCAAGTAGCCAAACATTCTACTGGGCCAGCAAATTTAAAGGAGAGCATGATGCAGTAAAAAATAAGTCACAATAGGACACTCGAAAACAAATGTGATTGATGATGATATTTGAGTGATCTGTGTCTGCACTGAAGAAAATCCACACCTTATGACTGATGAAATCGCTTTGGAGTTTGTTTATTATTGACCTCAAAGCATCTTGGGATCCACTCAGTCTCTGTGAGGCAGGTTCCAAGACTTTTGACCCAAAATCAAAAGCAGGCCTGACAGGAAACTTGCGAAAGGCTCCTGAACTTATTTTGATGAGGGGAAATAATTTTTTGCCTAAAATAGTCACAAGTGATGACTATTCTATAAACGATGTGATTTTGACTTGGGAGTCACAAAGCTCTTGAGTCAAAATCAGAGAATATGAACTAGCATAGGAATAGAAAGCCTTCTGCTGTAAAGATGAAAACATGTCGGTCAGCTGGATAAGTCCTTGCAACTGTTTTTTGGGACTATATTGTTTATCAATTTTTTCTGTGAATGTCACCTAGTGAATGCTGCATAATATTGCTAGTTTGTAAATAGATTGAAGTCACTAACAAGCATAAAACGGATCATCAGCATATCAAAGATGTGACTTTCTTTCAACAGTCCAGATTTATCTTCCTGTGATTTCTTTTTTTTGAGCTATTGAAGGAGGCACCAGGAAGATATCAATAATAGAAAAAACAACAAAGTAGAGGAATTCATGAACTTTTGAATTGGGACACAAACTTTCTCAAACTTTTGTTGAACAAGCTCTTCAAATTTTGGGAAAAAATATGCATAATACTTAGACTATACAGGAGAGACTATACAGAAAAGCAGTAAAATATGTTTTGTATTTTTATTCAGCATGAATAAATACAAAAAAAAAATCTAGTTTATAATTGACTGATCCTTGTCACTGTTCTCATCATAAATCAGTAACTAAAAATTGCTTATATATCATGGACTTTTCAGTCATTTCTAATTTAATTATCTATAACAGATTATTTAGTATCACTTTTCAAAACTCTGTCCCTTCATTTTTACACAGTTTCAATATTTTTCTATTAAATAAATCATGTACTGTTATTATTATATAATAAGAATATGTAACAACTTAACTATCATCAATTCAATTAAATAGAAATTAAGATGTCAGTACAGGATATAAAATAATTTTTTAATGACAAATTAAGATTTATATTTATGGTAATAATTTTGGTAGACTGCGATGAATAATAATTATAAATAAATGATCTAATCGATGAATGATTAAACACTCATTGAAACAAATATTTTTTCAGATTTTACAGTGTTGGGTTAGTGATGACCAAATATTTCAGTAGAACACATTACAAACTGGCAGTCAACATTTTACAATATAAATGTTGCCCAGCTAGAAAAAAAGAAGAAATTACTCTTTATACATACTTGAATTTACAGATCCAGTATCACCACCGCTTCGTGTCAATGTCTGATTTGTCAATGTACCATCAGCGACAGCTTTATACTTTGTACAATTTTTAGGTACACTGTCTGCACATTTTTCATGACAACTATAACCACAGTCTATACATTTCAATCCAGTCTGAAACATGAAAATTAATAATCAATCAGTTTTACCACCTAACTATACCTGTTCGTTTTATTTCTCTTTGCCAATAATACCACTATCTCATATATTAGTGCATTCAATGAAAATTAAGTACTATTTTTTACATGTTAAATAATTAATTCTATGGTCATAAATATTAAATTTAAGCATTATAATTTAAAATATACTGGTACTCAGTACACCATTAATTTGTATACTGATGTTACCATTCAGTATCAACAACTGTAAAGTGGTGGTAACATCTCTACTTTTTATCTAAAAGGCAATCTTGTTACAAGTTTAAATTACAATCAGTCTTTGCATTTTTCATCTGCCAAAAATTTCCATACCTAATTTTCTTAAATAGGTTGCGATAAAACAAACTACTCAAAATTGTTACCTAGTAAGATAATGCCAATTGAAATATAGTGCAAATATTGAATAAATTAAAAAATAGCAATTTTTTTGACAACCTGTAACAAGTATAACGGAATGAATATTATTATGAAACAGTGGTAAGATCATTCTAGAAAATGTTGTACAATGAAAATTTTGTAAAATGATCTACAATATTTATTTCTTAATAAAATTTGAAGACTGTTAAGATGGTATAACATAGAATAATTAGTAGCATCCAAAACTAGTAAAATAAAAACAATGAATCAAAGAAATTGATCCTGTCGCTTTAGTGTAGAGCTCATGTAGATCAGTTATAATTGCCACAAAACAAAAAGGTTCTTTTTAAAAAATAACCTATGAACCACGCAATGAAACAAATTTAATTTTAAACAACATTTAATAATGTTTAATTCTGTACTACTTTTAAGGGATTCAAATTATATTTAATGAAAATCTGTAATAATTAAAGCTTATTATAAACAAAAAGTACCAGTTTTTTATTAGTTTTTGTGATAGTTAATTCCCATAACCTCTTTAATTTTTGTCAAAAAAAGCTGGCAAAGTATTGCATGACTTTCCTGGATACTAATAATAAAAATTAAAAGCGTTAAGAGCCAGAACAAAACAGAATATATATTTTTTGGAGGTGGGGAATAAATTTTAAGAAAAATCTTTCTAAAAACATTTTAACAGATTTTCTCAGTACAGTTTTCTCCAAATTTAATATCCCCTTCAATAAAATCAAATACTTCCTTTCCTTATTTTACTACCTAAAATAAACAATATTTTATAGTAAAGAAAATAAAATATATTTTCGTAATAAAGAAAAAATAAAATAGTGTTATCAGTTTTTTAACAACACTTTATACAAAGTATAAACTTTCAAAAAATCTCTGACAACTATTTAAAGGGATGCAGAGCAAAAAAAAGATATATATTTCAATTTTAAGAGGTAGGGGTTGATTTTTTGGATTATTTATATACGCATTGTCGGTAATAAATTTGGTATAATAAAGTTTTCTCTAAGAGTCCTCTGAAGAAAATTAAAACGGTTTTTTTTGTGATATCCACCACCATTTAATAAATTTAAAAAACTTCATCTGATCAATGTCTCATACAGTAATATCGAGTGAAATTTGAAGAAAATCAGTTTGGTCAATCCCGAAATGTAAGACCAAAATCTGTGTAACATATGTATGCACGTTCATACATGTGTACATGTGTTTTTTTTGTCTAGATGATCTATTTGGATCCTAAAATGTAAAGATTTACAAAAAAAACCTGATAACCCATTTTTGACATGATCACTATACTTTCCCTTTTTTTAATACAGCTATTCTAGCTATATTTGCAAGGGAATTAAAAATCAAAGTGAAGTATTTTAAGAAAAGTTTCATCTGTCATTTCACATTTGTTTTTAATTTTTCTGTTTGTGTTTCAATAAGTTAACAGTTAAAAAAAAAAGAAAAGCTGTTACCTATTCTTGGTAAACAGTGAATTTTTTTTTGAATTGAACTATTTATTTTAACAATGCTATTATTTTATGAAATTTAAATTAATGAAGAGTATAGAAAAGCAGTTGGGAAGGAAAAAAAGAACTTCCATTAACACTGCTGTTAATACTGCTTTTCTATAGAGAAGAGTACAACTGCCTTGTATTGTTCTACAATAAAATAGCTGTTTAGAAAAGTACAATGTCAGCATTGTATTTCAAACTTACATACACTCTTTCCTAATAATCAGAGGAGGTTTCTGCACATTTTAATAAATATTTTTCACTTTTTAGAAGCTTTTTTCATCCTGTTATTAAGTGAAACTATGTAAAGTGAAATAATATTGATAAAATACATATATTTGTGAACAAATTCTTATCTTACCAACAGAAAAATTATCAAATTCTTTTTAAATGCCTGCCATACTGAAACTGACCATACAAAAAATTTCTGAAGTGACCAGTTAAACTCTTTTTTTAAATATTTTTTATTTTTTATAGATCTATTAATGAAGTAGGAATGAAACTTGAAATTACATTACCACAAAAACAAGTAAAAGCAGATTAATTTTTATGCATAAATTTACCATCATTTATACAAATTTTCTTTAAATAGATTTAAACTCTCAAGAATAATCAAGAAATAAACAAGTTTTTTTTTTTAACAACTGGTACAGGATAATTTTTTTGTATTTAAAAAATCTCTAGATTAAATAAATTTATGGACAAAACAATAGCTTTATTCTATTAGTAGTAAACAACATTCATTAAACTTCTCAAGTATGAATGAAAATGAAGAATTAACATTTTGAGAAAAAGTAAAGTGTTTTTTTTGTTTTTTTTTTTATAATCTGAAATAAAGGTTAATTCAAATGATGAAGTGTCTTAAAGGACATTAGTATACATTACTGATAAATAATGTTTTTACTCATTAATCCCATTAGCATGAGCATGAGAAACACTTTTCTACACGTTACAACTTATTTCATGCAGAATAGAATGTGTGGTATCTTAACTTTATCACTCAAACTGGTTTTTTTAATTAGTTACTATGTTTTTACAATGTACTAATGACAAAAAGGAAGAAACACATTTTATTTTTAAATGTTTAACATTTAATACAGTTTTATATGTAGTTTTAACATTTAAATGTTTAATACAGTTTTATATGTTTAACATAAGTAAATAAAATTATTTATTTATTATTAAATAATTATTAATATAAATATATATATAGTAATATATATTATTATATATATAATATATATTATTTATTCTTAGCTCAGGTTAACGAGTAAAATTATCATTTTTAAGACTAGTAGTAAGTCAATAAAAAATTTGATAAAACTTCATTATTGTATTTTATGACTGATAAAACAAAAGTAATTATTAAAAAATGTAATAGGTTACATTTTTTGTTTGAACTTAACAATAAGTCTATTATTTAGGTTTATGCACACAAAAAATGAATGCAGTACATTCAAAAAAGAGGTTGAAATATCTCTATTGCTATTATAATTTTTTTATTTATTCTTAAACAAACATTTTTTAATATTTAAAAAATATACTTTGATTCACTTGAATATGAAATCTAAAATGGACCAACAAAATAATAATATTAACCTCACCTTTTTTTCCGTCACATGAAGCAAATTTATTTTTACAAAATTTGGATAATGGAAACCCAGTTTTTGGTTCCTAATGAATAAAAATTGAGTACTATAATATTTGCCAAAATATTTTGAAATAACTTGTCAGAAATAAAAACCACTTAATATTTTTCAAATAAAGAATCCTTTACAACACCCGTAAAAAAAAAATATATGAAAAGAACAGTTTAAGATTGTGTCGATGTACAAAATCAGGGGCCAAAAATACAAATATGAAAGGTAAACAGAATATAATAAAAACATACATAATAAGTATGAAATAATAAGTACATACATAAAAATTAAAGACACTGAGAAGGAATACTAACCAGAAAAAAGGAAGAATACCATATTAAGAAAGAATGAAAATGAAGAACTAAAAAATAATTTTACCTTAACTGGTCCCCAAAGGACATTTGTGCAGAGATCACAGTATGTTGGAGTAGTAAAATTATGTCGTTCAAACCTATGTGGATGAGAATATACAGGTGCAGATGGTGTCTCGGTAGCCCCAACTATTTTTCCCCTCATCAGTATTTCTAATGTCGATCGTTTATGTAATAATCTACCGTGAGATCTTACTAAATCTGTGCTAAATGACGCGTGCCTCTGTTGAAAAAACAAAACATACATTCCATGTTTAAACACAGCTATATTTTATGAATCACTAAACTGGTCTTGTTATCTGATTACTGTAAAATATGATAAAACATGAAAAATCAATTACAGAAATATTCTTGATTTCTAAATCACTTTAATATAACATTTATTAGTGGAAAAGAAAACTGACACAATAACTGAATCATTTAAAATGATATAAAAATGAAAAAAAAAATTTTAAATTCAAGTAAGATTACAAAATGAAGGTAATCCTACTAATTTTCCCCCTCTTCTGATTAAAAATTCCTACAGCACTAACTGTGACTGACAATAAGAGAAAGCAATGAACGTTTTTGCTGTGTATGATTTTTGATGGTGAAAATAACACTTAGTGATTCAATAATTTTTAATGATAAACCACATCAAATATAAACTTACAAATTAAAAACTTTTTACGTTACATTATATTACATTCCACAAATATTAAAAATCACACTGTGCTGTAATTCTACAAAACACAAGTTTAATCTATGTAAAAAAAGTATTCAAAATTATTTTATAATGTTAAAATATTTCTACATGGTAAACTTTCATAGCAGTACGTACAAGGAGATGAAATCAATTTCAATTCTGACAACTGACAATTTGTTTGCAGACTAGAAAAACACGGGTTTTTCATTGCTGTTCTACATTTTTTTTTTGCTTCTGTTATGAATTTATTAATTTTCACAGAAACTTCTGCCAATATTCAAACCCAGTATCCAAAAATGAAACACTGAGACGCTACCACTCCGTCATGGAAATTACTGTCCTTGATGATAATTTAAAAAAAAACCCCTAAAATCTATAATTTGAAATATCTTTAATGATAAAAATGTTGAATTGTGATATTATTGCTGGTTTTTCTGGAAGGAAACAAGAATGCAGTATTGGTGTAATTGTGATTTCATAAATTCTGCCAACTTATGAAACAATTATTTCCCAGTCACAATTTTACTATTTAAAAAAAAAATACACCAATTCTAGGAACATTTCGAACCTATCTTGTATAAATTTGTTTTACTGTATTTATCAACATGAATTACCACTACCGTTTATCAATGGTGTACATATATATTTATATATATATATATATATATAAAAGAGTAATTCCGGAATTTAGTAAAATAAAAGTGAAATTTAAAGTGACTATCATTTACATAAATACGACTGAATTAAGGATAAACTAGGTTTCACTAGAAAGGACTAACGAAGTAAAGATGTCAGGTCATGCTATAAATTAAAAAAAAACCGATTGTAGAATTTAATTAGTATATAACATATAACATGATTGCTTTAAATAAGTCAGGTGTATAATTTTATAATCGATACAACATAAAAAAAAATATTTTAACAGAAATGTGAAACTTATCAAATAAGATAATTTATAAATATCAGAAAGTATATTACAGAATACAAACAATTACTATTAAAACTAAAGTTTAAAGAACCAGAACAAACAGAATGCTTACCGTTAATGAATCTGTAGTTGGTAATTCTAATTTATCCCAAAGAACTTTCCATTTCTGAGGTAAATGTCCTAATTCAGTCTCAATTTTATGTATTTCTTCTAAAAGATGTGAAAATGCATCTGGTACACACCGATCCACATCATCATATCTTAAAAAAAGGAAATGTAAAGGATTAAATATAATCATTCGGAATATCAAGAAATTATTAAAACAAAAATGAAAATGGGTGACAATCTGCTCAGAATCAATAATTTTTGATACATTACAATTGTTCATAGTTTAATTGTTTTGTTATTGATAATGGTACTATATTTTTGAAAAACAATTTCTTCCTTTTTAGTAAAAATTTACTTCATAGCAACTATTTTGATACTTTCCTTCAGCCATTATGTTTTGATAAGTTTTTCTTTTAAAACATTTACTACAATCTTAATTATGATTTACACTGCAATCCTTTTTTTATTTTTCTTAATAATTGTTATTTTTTATAAAAACCTTTATAAACAAAAATAAACGAATATAACTATTTAAATATATTACCCACGCTAGTTCTTTTGATAAGTTTTGCCTGAACATTTTACTTCCTTTAATCATGAGAAAACTTCCTTCATTTCATATTATATATTAATTAATACAGGGTGTCCCATATAAAACGCAACCCATCAATCACTCATCCATGAAATTTCAAAAGTCAAGCTTACTCCTCTACTCGTTACTGAAATGGACTCGTCCAACATCTGAACATCGCAGCGACACAGTAGAACACTACCGATAGTAACAACAATGCAATCATAACGTTCAGTGTATTGCTAGAGACAAGATGGTGTTTTCGCTAGATGAACGTGTTTTCATTGTTGAGTTGTACTTCAGTACGAAATCAGTGGCTGCAAGATTTGTTTCGCCATAAGTACCCGGATAAACCAGCTCCTAACAAAACATCAGTATTAAGGTTAGTTGCAAAATTTAGAGAGACCGGTTCTGTTAATAACAAGGAACACAAAAGATCTACGTCGGTGTTGAATACAGATACAGTCGCTGAAATCAAAGACCGATTACTCGCCTCGCCAAATAAATCGATCAGACATTTGTCTGCTGAAATTAATTTGTCTAAATCAACTGTTCATCGGGCGACCAAACAATTACAATTACGACCTTATCGCATTCAAACGGTTCATCGACTTCTTGAGCCCGACAAAGAAAAACGGCTACAATATTGACAACGGTTCCATAGATTTCTGCGTAAGGGAATTAATGTTATGGATTCATTATTTTTCACAGATGAAGCACGGTTTCATTTGGACGGCTACGTAAACAGCCAAAACAGTAGAATTTGGAGTGCTGAAAATCCCCACGTTTATCACGAAAAACAATTACACCCGCAGAAGTTGGGCATGTGGTGCGCGATATTGCAGAAGAAAATAATCGGTCCTATTTTTTTCGAGTACACCATTAATGCAGAATGATATCAGGATATTTTATTTAAGTTCATCGCACTCTTGGAAGAGGAAGACAGACACTGCTGGCTACAACATGATGGTGTGACATCGCACTAGGCAGGTTCAACTTCTAATTTCGTTGAGGAATTCTTTGGTAATCGTGTTATCGGTCGAGGCTTGTAGCCACCAAGATCTCCAAATTTGACTGCAGCAGATTTTTTTCTATGGGGTTACCTCAAAGAAAAAGCCTACAGCAACAAACCACGAACACTTCAAAGTCAATATTGAACAAGCTGTATTAAATATCCAGCCACAAACTTAGAAAAAAGTTGCAAGAAACGCTATAAAAAGAATTGAAGCTTGTATTTAAGAAGATGGCGGTCATTTCCAACATTTACTCTAAATGTAAGATAATGCATGGTAATAATAAAAATTACATTTACATTTACACATGCCTTTTTATTATTTCAATACCTACCAATATAAGGTTGGGTTGCATTTTATATGGGACACCCTGAATAATATGGATACATCCATTAAGTAACAGAAACATGCACACAACTAGATTAAAGAATAAAAAAATGCAGCAAACAGCAAATACTTAACAAATATTCTTAGAAAATAAGTTTATTATAAAGAATCTACTTATAAAATCCATCACGTTTTGAATTTCTATTATTATTATTAAAACCAGTCTTCACCATGTGGGATTCTGATACGAGGCTGGTCATTTAGATCACATTTTCTCCAATTGTTCCCGTTCTATAACCCCACTTCTTTTTTTTTGCAGTCCATTTTCTTGGTTTCAATCTCTTCCTTCTTCTTCTATGTTCCCCTTCAAGTAATTAGCTGTTGTAATATTCTTTTCCTTTCAGAATGTGTTCAATTAGATTTGGTTTTCTCATGTAGCTGTGAACTGTAAGAGAGCACTGTTCAAAACAATCCAGCTACTTTCCTACCAATCCTGCTCCTTTCTTACCAAATCCTACCAATTTATTTCCTTTATACTCACACTTCTAAGTTTCAATGCTGTCTTTTTTCTTTCCTCATTTCTACACCCTTTGTAAAACATTCCGTACATAACATATAAACAATATTTTTCTCAGTTTCATATCTGAACTGCTACATAATTTTATTATTAAATTTTTTATTTTCCTTTGCAATTCTTATTTTTATTTCTGCTTTGCTCCTCTAATTTTCTTTGCACAGATAGTAGAGCTTTTTAAGTTATTCTATTTTTACTTACTTTATCTTTACTACTATATCTTCTCTAGAGCTTACTCATAAATTTTCTTTTCCTGATATTTATTTTTATTCCATTAAATCTGAATTAGTTCATCTTTCAACCTTCTGTATTTTATTCTTTCCTATTCTTATTCTAAATAAAAGTTAAACAATATAATAGAAAACAAGTCTTGAATTATATCTACACAATTCTTTTATCTCAAGCAAATCTGTCATAATTATATTACTTTTACAGCAGCAATTTGTCTCATGAACAACTATTTGATAAGTCTTCTGCCCATTCAGTCTAACTTTCTTTATTTAAAGGATTTTCACTAATCTATCCCACCTAATTCTGTCAAATACTTTTTCTATATCTATGGAATAAAGCTGTTTTGTTTTATTTTTCTTTATACCTTTTCTATTCTTACAATTTTCTTCTCCAGAACAAAGAATAATCTGTATTAAACCCTATTTTTAAAAATATATATTTTCTTTGACCTTGCATCTTCAGTAATGGGAGCCCCCTGCTAAATAAAAGAAAAAAAAAACAGGGGAAACTTTCACAAATGAGATTTATAAGCTGGAGTGAACTACATAATATAATAACAATACTGGGTATCAAATATAAACATTAAGAATTAAATAACACCATTTTGTAACTTTAACTAGCTAAGGTGCAGTCTTCAGAAATTCATAAGTAATTAAATGCAGGTACAATATTATCAGCAGGCAGTGCTATGATACTACTTAAGTTTAAAATAGTTATTATATACAGTATTTTTTTATGTGGAAACGAATGTTATATGACTAAAATAGCTGCATAAAATTATTTCTTATAAATAAAAATACAGAACAGAGCAGCATCTCATATTCATACAACATTTTTAAAAGGACTTATTGTCTAAGTCCTTATGAAAAAAAAAAAATGTATTATAGATAGAACTCAAGAAAATATTTACATCAAAAAAAAAAAAACAACTGACATTATTTTTTTCTGTTTCAGTCCCATCTTCATCTACATTATAAACTGTTTTAACCAAGATTATTTAAGCTTAGAACTGTAAATAAAAAAAAAAACTCTACAGTATACCTTAAAGGTACCTTACGTATATTTACTTACCCTAATGTGACAACTTTACGTGAAGACTTGTTAACAATACCATCGGCAGCTTCAGCCTCCTCTTCTTGTTGTGTATCCATCTGTATTACTTCTAAATCGTAGCTAGGACCATGCGATAATTCCTCACGTAAATAATAACGCCATATATCTAAATTGGCAAGATGGGCTTGCGGCCTTAATACCTGAAATATATATATATATATAAAAATATCACATTAAAATGCGTGATTTAATTAAAAATAATAAATGAAAGAAGTATACAGGTTTTCCTAATAAAAAAAGGAAATAAATATTTAATCCTTACTGGCACATAATAATAAATTGTACAATCATGTCAACAATCGGTAGGTTGCTGCTACTCCATGGATAAAAAAAAAACAAACTACCTTAGCATTTGCAATAATGGAAACTATGATAAAATGAATCGAGCAGCATTACAATAGAGCAGTACAGTAGCCACCACGTAACTGTGAGCCTGAATGATCAGCTCACAAGTCATTGCTTTACTATTGTTCTCTAAAACATTGGTAGACCATGATCAGTCATCTCTTAGCATTACCATGATGCATGATACGTTGAGTAGTAATCATTGCCACTCCAAGCTTGCTGTTACTTGGTGGCAACTTGTACACAATAATAATATGGTGCCGTTACTTGACAATAATAAAACAAGAAGTATACATGGCTAAAGCTCATACCAATAATGTGAAATGTACAGGAAATAATATTAAATTAAATAAAAGAAGATACTAAAATAATAAAATGCAAAATAAAAAACCAACTTGTGATAATAAAAATTATTTAATCAAACATTTATGCACAGGTTTCAAAATTAGAACAAAACCACAATAATATTGTTCCTGTATATGTACATTTTATTTTAAATAAATTAGTAGCAAAATCTTTTTTTACTTAATAATAAAAAAAACACCTCAGGAATTTCCTGTCCTGTCAATTTTTATTGGCCTGCCTGAAAGTGTTTGTTTAACCTTTATTGATTCTTTACATATTTTGAATAATTAATAATATTTTTAAATGCTTCAAGTCTTTTTTGAATCACTTAAAGTTTAAATTTAAATTTACTGTATTATACTTTTATGTTTTTTTGTTTTACTTTTTTGTGTACTTTTGTAGTAAAATTTAAATTTTCATAATTTTACTAGTATTAATGATACACAGGTGATGGAAACAATTAATAATTAAAACAGCTGTTTATTTGTATATTCTAGCTGCAAGGTATGTTTATCATTCTCAGGATATAATTATTATTATTATTATTATTATGCATTTACGGCCAACATGGGACCACTTAAGTCAATTTTAGTTGGATCTTTTCTGAGAAAAGCGTGTTATTTTCCTCTAAAATGCTGCCCAGTATTTCTTCATCCGTTCAGATCTTGCTTTCTTTTCTTCATCCGTAAACACCCTCTTCGTTGTATTTTGTAGTTTGTCTGTCTTTTGTTTAAATCTAATGTTTTTGTCTTTTAGCTCTGTAATTTTTCCAGTTTTATTCTGTAGGTCAGTCAGGGAAATTCCCAATTCTTTCATATCTTCTCTAATTTCTTTGATCCATCTTACTTCTAGCTTTTGGAACCAGAGCTTTTCAATGATATTTCTTGACAGTCTTGTTTCCGGTGTCCTTATGAGATGACCAAAGAAAGAGATTCTTTTTTTCTGCATAGTATCAGTAACAGGCTGTATTTCTCGATACACCACCTCATTTGGCCCAACCATTGGCCTTCATTTGGTGTTTTTTATTGATACACGTTCTGACAATTCTCCTCTCTATTTTCAGAATTTTTGTAATTCGGTTTTTCTGAGTGATTTTGAAAAGGGTCTCGCTTCCGTAGGTGACTTCTGGCTGTACTACAGTTTTATAATGTTTAAGTTTTGTTTTACCAGAAAGACATTTTTTGTTATATGATGACCGAGTTAATTTTTGGGATTTAATCATTTTATTTGTCCTGTTTTGCCATGTCACTTTTTCATTTAAATTATAAGTTATTATTTCCCCTAGATATAGTTTTTTCTAAAGAGATATGAAGCCCTATCTTTTGTGCTAGGTTTTGAAGGCTCATGATTTGTGTTTTGGCTTCTTGAATATTATTTGCTCAAAGAGCGAGGCCATCTGCAAATCCTAGGCAATTTAGTGTGATGGAGTTTTTCTTAGTACCCATTTTTATATTTTTGGGATTTATTTCATACCATTTTCTCATGACAAATTCGAGGGCACAGTTGAAAAGGAGTGGTGAGAGGCCGTCTCCTTGCCTCAATCCAGTTTTTATGTAGAAGGGTTGAGAGAGTTCACCTCTGAATTTCACTCTGGACTGGGTATTGGTTAAAGTTAATTTTATCATGTTTACGAGTTTAGGGTGAAGGCCCAGGTTTCTTAGAATATTCAGCATGGATGGTCGGTGTATACAATCATAGGCCCTTTTAAAGTCGACGAAGGTGATTATTAGTTGTTTTTTCCGTCCTTTATATAAGTCTATCATAAGTTTTAGGGATATTATTTGCTCCGGGCAACCTCTCCATGGCCTAAATCCCCCTTGGTATTCCGCAAGTTCCAGTTCAAGTTGTTCTTTGCATCGGTTGTATATGATTCTCGACAGGATTTTGTATGTGCAATCCAGGAGAGATATGCCTCTGTAGTTTTCCAGATTAGTTTTATCCCCTTTTTTATGTAATGGATGAATGAGGGCTGTGGTCCAGTGTTCTGGAAGTTTTTCTTCGTTTCATATTTTCACGAGGCATGGATGTAGGGAAGTTTTGACTGAATAAACTGATGAGTGTTTCCAGAGTTCTGCGAAAAGCTGGTCTTCTCCGCTTGCTTTGTAGTTTTTTATTTCATTTAAGGCTGCGAGAACTTCTTGAATTGTTGGCGGGTTGATATTTACCGGTGAAGTTTTAACTGGAGTTTCAGTGTCTCAAAAAGTCTTCAATCTCAAAAAGCTCTGGGGAGTTGGGGAGTCGTCACAGTTGAGGAGTCTATTGAAGGTTTCTGCCAAAATTTCAGCATTTTCTTTATTGGTGTGGGCCATATTTCCTTTTTTTCCTCTCAGCATAAGGGTGGGTGGTTCATATCTTTGAAGAGCTTGACCAAAAATTTTATAATAGTCTCGGGAGTTATATATAATATAATATATATATATATATTACTAAAGTAGCAGAATTTTCTTTTGTTTTATTATCAATTATCAATCACTGAACTGAAAATATTGTAGAATACTCTGAGTCACTCTTTATTCTTTCCTGTAAATCCAGGTTATTACTAGCCTAAGGCTTGATTGATACATATAACAATAAAAATAAGTAAAATCAACAGAAATTACCGGATGCTCTGTATCAGGTGTATACATAAAATTGAAGAAAATTGGAGCTCTACTATGTTGTTTTTCAATGTAATCAAATACTGATTGGCCTAAATTTGGTCCGACATGTGTTCCAGCCAATCGACCTCCTATAAAAGCAAAAAGTAGATTATCCTTACAATTAAACATGAGCACTTAAAACATTATAAACCTACATTAAAAATGTAAAATTTGTAAAGTAATTTAAGATAAAATGTAATCTGGTAACACAATATTAGGTAAAGAGATATAGAGTGATAACTGGCTTAGCAATTTATTCCACTTTCAAACATTCTAATATAACTGAATCGTGTGGCAATATATAAACTAAATAAGGTAACATTAAAATTCATTTTAAGATGCTTGAAATACAGATGAACAATTGCTGATATATTAAAAAGTAGTATACAAAATATTTATGTACGCAACCCATTAGTTGATTAAAATAATGAAAAATGCATTACACATTTAATCTTTTAACTGTCAAACCTAAAAGTATCCATTTTCAACCAACAGAGGTGACAAAAATTGGTTAAATAGATTGCATTTTTCATTTAGTTATGCTAAACTTTGAATGCACTTGTTATATCTAAATAGTTTAAATAATATTTTTTCATTGAAATCAATAGAGTTGTTTACAGCTGAACATCAGCCTTTTGATATTTATAAATAGTAAACCTGATGTCTAATAAATCGTTAAGTTAACAATATAGATAATATTAAATTTTTATTATATTCTGATTCACAGTTAGATGATACCTAAATCAAATTTTTTTGCCTGTTTTTGAGAGTGGCACCAGAGATTTGGAAATTGAATGAAGTGTTCTACAACCACTAACAAAACAACAAAAAAAAAAGGTTATTGGGGAAGTAAATCTAATAGCATTAGCTAAAAATTCTGAAATATATTGTAACTTTAAATAAAGTCATAAAATTAAATTCAAATTATATAAAAGCTTTGTATATTGTTAAATTAACAACCAAAAAGATATCCTCGAGATTAACAAGGGGATAAGAAATTTGTTTGATAAAGGTTTCCAATTTCAAATTTTTATGTTCTTATGTATAAAAAAAGTATAAAGAACAGTATTTTCATTAAAACCATAACTGTTATTTCATTTCAAAGTTTATTTTCTGTTTACATAAAATAATTAATTGAATACAAAATAATTTACAATAAATTTTAAAATGCACCACATGAAATCTAATCGCCTGATTTAAGGTTCAGCAAGTTATTTTTTGTTTCTTTAAATCTTTCTAGGAGTGATTAATGTTGGTTCACATTATATTTTATAAACAGTTAACAATTAATTATATTTATTTGTAAATTACAAACAGAGATATAAAAATATATTATTAATGTACCAACCAGGATATATTCCTTCATCATCAGATCCAGTATCAACTCCTTTATGATGTGATGTTAAGGAACCTCGTTTATCTTCAACAGCAGCAATTCCACATTCCACTCTTTCTAATTCACAATCTAATAAAAATGTTCTAAAACGACATGAGACTGAATGATATGCTAGAAACCGTAGATAATAATCATTGAACTCAAATGCTAATGGAAACTGGCAGTGTATCTGTGAAATAAAATTAATAAAAACTAGTTATTATTAAACTATTTTATGTAAAGAATAAACAAAAAAAAGTATAATACAGTAAAACCTTCCCGTAACAGAATCTGATGAAGAAAGTGATTTTGAAGAGGTTTCCGTCTAGCAGAGTTTCATTAAAAATTGAGCTAACTTGTAATAAGGGCCTGTGGAATGAATTATATGACTTTAAAATAAAGTTTCACAATGATATACGTTCGGAATATTCCGGAAATTGATGTACTAATTTATTTGATAGTTTTTAAAAATTGCAAAACTGAAATAGGTTATCTTTGGAGAATACAAATTATACCGTTTACTGTATAAATTTTGTCTAACTGCAGCGGTTAGTTGGATTTCATTTATGAAAACCAAATAACCACTGATTTGTAATAGCTACAAATAAAACTTAATTGTTTTCATTCACAGATACTATACCATAAATATAAAACACTATGTCTATCTTCAAGTTAAAAATTACATTTCAAGTTAGTTATAATTCACTTGAAAGTTACCCTTAAAAATAAGAAAATACACTTATCCTAAAATACAACATAACTAACACAGATTCTAAAATAAAATAATAATCAAAAAATTGTTATAATATCGAGTACTGTATTTAAAACTCTAAATGGATATTGAACAATCAAAATACAAAACTAGAACAATAATTAATGCTTACAACAAAATGAAAATTATTACTGCTTCCAATTACAGTGTTCATGGTATTGATTAAAATTATTCCCAATTTTTAGAAATTTTTTTAAGAAACTTGCTGACAAAATACAACACATGGATTGTTTACATAAGCTGTCATCTGCTGCCATACTTCTTTATTAATGACCTGTCAGCTAATAGGCTGGAAATTTTACTCGTAAATGTATCTTGCATAAATGGGTATCTCATGTTAAGTAACTATTAGTCATCTACTGCATTTATTATTTTACAAATCATGGTTTATGTATAATCTGCTTTTAATCACTTTTGTTTTATTTCAGGCTATACTGTTTTTTATTTCTTTCCATCTTATGGGATAATTTTAACACAAGAAATTAAAAATAAAATCCATATTTCTTTTCAGATTCCATATTACAGATTTTTTCGTCTGGAAAAGATTAAATTATACTAAAATAAACCAGGACTTAAGAAAAGGCATGTTTGAAAAGATTCCTGTTTTGCAGAGGTTTCACTGTACTTCAACTTAAAAATTATATTTAATTCTTCTTTCTACCAATTGGCACACAGGTTTGTTAATTTTTAAATCATTCATTGCAAAACTATTACTAGATTTGGTTATGGCATAATTTTGTTCCCAGTCAGAGCTGTTCAATCATAATGCAGCATTGGTCAGGAGTGCAATATGCATTTGCAGAAAGTATTTTACAAAAATAATGATTTTTATGAAGCTGTGTAACAAGAATCTGATTATTTCCAAATTCAGTTTTATTATCTGGTTCCATCAGATTGTGGTATAAAAGCTTGAGATCAAAATCTTTAAGCTATGGGTTTGCTTTCAGCTGCTGAGATGGATCCAGACCAAAAAAAGTCAGCATATCATTTTTTTCAAATCAATCATTTTGTTGTATTTGTACCTTTATGATAAAATAATTCCTTTTTACTGAAAAACAATATCTATTTTAATAGAATAAAAATATTATTTTTAATTTTACGACAAAAAACACAAAATAACTGATTATTTCTGTATAAGTGAAGGACTTAATGAAGTTGAATGGTGGAACTATTGTGCAAAATTAATTTTTAACAAAATAATCTCCAAGTGGGATAATAAATTAAAAAAAAAAAAATAAGGATACAGCCATAATTCTAAATAAACAAATTATAATTTTCTGAAAAGGAGCTAAAAATTTTGGCTAATTTCCTTTTTCAAGAAATACTAAAGAGTAAGGGCTATCAAAAAATTATGATTTAAAATTTTTAAATAAAATGGGTAACTTGTGAGATGGATTTAAATTTAAAATAAATTTTAATTTTTTTTTAAATTAAAAAAAAATATTTTTTACAGACCACTGCAATGAGACAAGCAAAACTTCATATAGTGGTTTGAAGGTCTACTGTTGTAAAAAACAGAAATGTAAAAAATTATGTAAATTAATCCTTTTCTGAAGCAAGATACAGCTAAAAAAAGAAAAAATATATATATTTTGGGGAGGGGAAATATTAAATAAAAAGTTTTGGTAATTTATGATCTTGATAAAAAAATTTAACTTTTGTAAAAAAAAACTTTTTGTCTAAAGTGATCAAAGAAAGATTTCAACGATTTTTCAAAAATTTAATACATTCTTTCTCGTTGAAAGTACCATCTAACAAGTTTAAAGAAAATCAGTCAATCAGACAGACCAGTATACATCTATAGATATGCACAAACGTCTGAAAAAAAATTAATAAATATAAAAATTATTAATTAATTAATACATTTTTTGGACTTGTAAGTACTGGAATACAAAACTTTTTTTGCAGACAACTAATATTTATTTAAAACTATATTTTTTACAGCCTTGTGACATTCGCATCGTTGGCATCCTGGCTCAGGCTAGACTGAAAGATGTTATTGCCGAGGTACTGAAGATGATCTCCGGTAAAGCCCATTAAGACTAGGTATGGAGGGGGCGGCATGGCGACCAAAACAGTGACACAGAGGGTGTCTTCTCCTACAGAGTCAGGATACTCAATTTAGTTCATATGTACATTTATAGCAACAGAAGTTCACCAATACAAAACTAGACAGCACCATTTGAATTACAGCATGAAGAAGGGTAGGTTTAAGGAAACTATAGACAATCCTTACATTTCTGGAACATTGTTACTTAACAAGTCACCCAGGAAATAAAATACATACATCTAATTGAGGAAACAAAAAAAAAGTTTAAAAAAAATTAACTTTTATTTTACGAAACATAAAATTACTGTAAACTATTTCAAGATTTAAACATTTAATGACAAATACTTTTATTTTAAATCAATACTAATCTAGATATATTTTAAGGAAACTATGTGCTTGTTTAATATTTTTATCCTGGAAACTGTTATCTACTTACTATTGATTTATCATTACTATTTATAAAAGAATATGTCTAATTTTTCTCCTTTTTGGTTGAGAAGTTCCACTTCTTCTTTTTCCTTATGGATAATGCACTTCTTCAACATTTTTCCACTTTCCTGAAAATTTTCTAATCAACTCTAAATTATTAATTAAATAATCTTAATTATTAAAAAAAAAAAAACCCCCTAAAAGTAAAGGCTAACCTGATGCACAACATCAAGGAACTGAAGAAATGTGGGAGCAAACCCACTTGCTTGTGAAGAACTGGCAGCAAGATTACTCCTATGACTAAACCTATGACCAAATGCAAGCCACTCCTTTTCGACTAGTGTTCTAAACCCCTCTAATGTTCGGTAATGAGGATCCAAACAAAGTTGGGCAACTGAAGATATCTAAAGGCAAAAAAAAAATAAAACAAGCAGTTGAAAGTAAAAATTAATTAAAACTATAAAATTAGTTAATATTATATAATTCATTTTAATCAATGACTTCAGCATAGAATCTTTAAATAATTGTGATTACTTCGACAAGCTTTTTGAGGGAGAAGTGAGAATTTGATTTTAACAAATTATTTTGCCTAGATGTTAAGTATTAAAAATGCCAAATCTATAAGCTCCAACACAGAAGTGGAAGTTATTCTACCATCTTGGTGATTTTTTTTATATTCTCTTGACATGGGTGATGCAGTATCTCTAAACATGCTACATGATCAAATCTAAGTGTTATAACATACCTAATATAGAGCAACCGGTTTTAACGGCTTTTATTTTTTATCCTATTGAACATTGTTAAACATAAGGACCTTATAAAAAGTAAACAATCATTTCTATTAATGATTTTTTACAGCTATAAAATTTAAGGTGATTTTTTTTTAATACTATTTTATACAGTCTACTACTTCCCACAGTTCCCTTTGTTAACATATATGTGAACGGCAAGACCTTAAAAAAAAACCAAAAAAAAACCAGATATTGCTACCAACTAAAATTCGTTGTGCCTTAGAATGACAATGCTCATTAACTTAAGCAATTTAAAGAAAATCAATATTTTAAAACTGAATAAGCTTATAAACTGGTTTAAATTTAAATATCATTATAATTAGTTAAAACGTCTTTTACAACAATAAAATTGTTCAATTCTTATTGAAAATTTGTGATACGTATTCATTTCTAAAGATAAATATGGGAACAGAGATTCCATATAAAAAAACAATCTTAAATTTTGAAGGGTATTTTTTAAAATTTTTCAATACCTTACCTGACATGTAATATCCCAGCCATCCTCTAGACAAATAATAACAGATGAACCTTGCACGTCTAACAGATCTACGACAGCTCCAGCAAGTTGCATTACATTTTTAATTTGTTGCAACCATTCCGAATTCTCCACCAACCTGGACAAATCTGATATGATGTATTGTGTACATACTCAAATTATAAATATTATTATTTTTAATTCATTATTTGTAAATTAATGTTTATTTATTTCATCAATCTCTTCTTCTTTTTACATAAAATTAAAAGATAAAACAGCAGCTGTTTTGCTGAAAAATGTAATATATAAAAAAATTCAATTTTATATATACAGTATGTAATATCAATGGCAGGTACTGCTACTGATCAAAAAAATGTAAAGTGAGAATATAATAAATAAATATATTTATGTGTGGTGGTTGAAATAAAACATTCCAAAACAATTTACAAAAATTTATTTCAAAACAAATATTTTTTGTATTTTTTATTTCCTAATATATAATTTCCAAGTTAACTAAAAAAAGACTAAAAAAAATAAATAAATTTACATTACTCTTTGCTATTTTCTCATTCTATATTTTACACCTATATGACAAAAGAAGGTTAATGTGTTTGGATAATTTAGCCTGTATAGTTAACACTAAAAGAGCATCAATTTTTATAAAATATGTATAAAATGATTTTCCTTCACTGAATTATGCCAAAGAATAAACAATTTGGAAATTGAAAATGATGGTAAATGCAATCTTTTTTCAAAGCGAACAACCAACAAAATTTATTTAGTTGTGCCTTGTCATTCATGATTCTGCCAATTACACAATTTTATTATATAAACTTGCTCAGAAAGTCACTATGCACAGAGTTAAGTACTGAGGGAATAATACCTCACAGTTATTACTCAACTCAAAATAATTTTTCCCTACTTTCATGAAATTTTAAAGTGCTTGATGTCAATTTACAGTTGAAGCTTTGATTTATTTGAGGAATCTAATTATTCCCAGAATATATGTATGTAATCATTTATTTATAAAATTTTACATAATCAAAAATAAGAATGTAGATTGGACTTTACAGAAATAGTACCTTCTTTGAGGAAAATGTTAATATAGATTATTTATTTGGGTTAAAAAAGTGATATCATACCTCCTAAACATATAGGACAAATATATCAATACGTGATGTCTTTTAAAATCGGATCATCTTGAAAGACTATCAGCCTCTTTGATCACTGGATTTGAATTTAGCACTCTACTTTATGTAGGGATCAGCAAAACAAATGGTATCGAACACTGGTAGCTGAATATGCAGGGTTGAACAAATGAGATAACTGTTTAGATACAAAATATTTCACTAAATCAATTTATTTATGTGTTTTGAAACAAAGTGAATAATGCCCAGGACTGTACATCTATACAAGATTCTTACGCTGCAGTTAAAATGGATTATGAGCAATAAGAAAAAGTATAAAGCAAGTTAAAGATCTGAATATTCAAATGAATCTAAATACATTGGTTTAACCATAATACATACATATGTGTTATGACAAATTAACATTTTACAAAACATGAAGTTAATTTACATTAAAAATGAGTCAATCAGTAATTGAATGGAGCAGGCCATGAGACAATGTATCAAAAACAAAACTGATAACAATATAGTATTTTTAATTTATTTTGGCAATTTTTATGATAAACATTTTATAATGATATTGTGGAACAACATCCAACCAAGAACATTCAGTTCCTCACACTAAATCTTAGAATGTACATATAAGAAGAATATATAAGAATACAGCCACCTCTTTGCATTTGTATATGTAGAGAAGGCATTACACAATGTAGAATCCAACAGAATGTTTAGTAGAAAGAAAAGTTATAAAAAGACATTATAAGGATTAATTTTAACTGGACAGTGAACAAGAATTCTAGAAAGGACTGTTATTCTTAATTGAACAGGTATGAGATTAATGAAGCATTGTAATTTGTTCGAAACTACTGTTAATGACGGCTGGATGCATCATTTATAGGTTAAAATGATAGCAATATTTTTAATCTATTCAAGAACCACTAATCAAATACTGAAAGCAGTAAGAAGATTATTATTGTATACTTCAAAAAAATACTGCCGCAATGACAAGTTTATGAGCCCACTACAATTTGAAAGTTAAATTTTGTATATAAGTGCAGCTTAAATTCAATGTTAGTAGATAAGTGTTTATAATGTAAAATGCTATTACATAACATATAAACTAATATGAATAAATACTGAATGACATGAAATATTAATTAAAATGCAAAAAAAAGGTAAAATAAATACAACTCTTTTAATTATGAAAAACTTATATACCAGGTGATTTAAAACGGACTTCACAACTTTAAAAGCATATAAAAATTTATTGAAATAACTTATAGATTCGATTGAGATCTCATTTCATAAAAAAATATGTCAAGTTTTGTCACCCAACATTCACTTTGGTTCGATATGGATATCTGCAATGTGACAAACATCTCATCTGACAGTTCATTCCAGACTGTACACAGTAAGTCGGGCGTTACCTCTGCAGCTGCGGCATTAATTTGAAATCTTAGCTCAACAAGATCAGGAGGCAAAGGTGGTACATAAACCCAATCTTTATTGAAACCCCACAAGAAAAAACCTAATGGGGTCAAATCTGGGGGGGAGGTAACCTTCATGACCAATCCACTGAGCTGGGAATCGCGTATCAAGAAAATCTCAAACTTGTAGGTGGAAGTGAGATGGTGCTCCATATTTCTGATAGTAATTGCATCCATCTTTGTCATCATGGTCTAACTGGGGAATTAGAAAATTTTGAAGTATGTCCAGGTAAACAGTATTACTTATGGTTGCCTCGAGGAAGAATGGGCTATACAGACTTTGCTTAGGGCACAAAAAATATTGACCTTAGGGCTATCATGAATGTGTTGCAAGGTTTCATTAAGGTTTTCACTACTCCATATTTGGCAGTTATGGGTGTTCACCTTGCTGCTGATGCGTAATGTTGACTTATCACTAAAAACTAAACTGTCTAAAAATGTATAGTTATCTCAAATCTATCCATTTCCACATAAAAATGCAGCCGAGCAACTTTATCGTCATCTGTAATATGTTGAATCATAGTTAGACATTCTCAGAGTTGTTTCACAGTAGCTTCAGGGATGCATGGGCATTAAGCATAATGCCCATGCATGCAGATTTTACATGTTTAATAGAACAACCAATCTCATCTCAATGAAGGTTTAGTGCCACGATTTAAATTGTATGCCTACTAGGAGGGGCCCTACTGTACTCTCCATGAAAATTACGATGAACTGCAATTACTCACTGCAAATTGTGAAACCAAAACGCACAGTGAGCATGTTCCGTGCCAGTAAACGTATCCATTTTTAATAACACTGATGACAGCACTGGTAGTCAAAATCAGCACTAATGAACTATGAGAGTCAAAAGTTGATGTGTTTTTCTATGAAATCAGACCTCAACTGAATCTGTAAGTTATCTAAATAAAATTTTATATTTTTAAAGTTGTGCTCCTTTTTAAATCACAGAGTATATCATAACATCATAATCAGCAGAAAAATTCAGATGTTTTTTTGATTTCATAAACAAAGAAGTTAACGTTACCACTATATTACAACCATGTTAGTTAAAGTTCTATTAGAAGTTAATATGCTTTATCAACTAACCAATCAATAATTAAAATTAAACATTTATATATATATATATATATAAAACCTTAGGGCTAATATTAGGCCTATTAATAAATAATAGGCTAATTATTAGCTAATTAATAGGCCTAACCTTAGGAGCTATATATATATATGTGTGTGTGTGTGTTCTAACACATCAAGGAAATTATTACATTACTGACATGAAAAAAAATTAAAAGCAGATTTAAAAACTGAAAACAATAAAAAAAGGGTTTACTATAAAATAAATATGAAAATATTTATGTACATCTGACAAAAATATTTATCTGCCTAATATAAATACCTGTGAAATGAGTTTTCAGGTTCCTGACTGGTTGAACTGGGAACACAAGCCCTCATAAGTTTCTTAAAAGCAGCTTTTGTATGCCTTACATCAGCATATTCAACAGGTATGAAATCTGTTTTAGGGACAGCATCCCCTTTAACGCCCTGTTTATTAAAAACAACAAATTTAAGGTTAATAATTTCAACTCATAGAAAATCAAAAAAATTTTTGAATGAATATTTGAAAAAATACATACCTTCATCTGTGCTTTCTCTCCAAGAATATAAAGGGTGGCCCGCTGAAGTGTCTGGACGCACTCAGTACCAGAATCAGAATCGGCTGATAGTCTAGCAGGATTTATAGGTAATCTTAAACCACCTGGACCTTGTACCATAGTACCTTGTGAACTATTCCGTCGCTCCTTTAATGATCCCCAACGTCCAAAACTTTTACCAGCTTTGCCACCACTTGATCTGTTAAAAGTATAAACATTATAAAATAAACAAATATATATATAAATGCAGATATTTAATTTTTGATAAATCTATTTAAGAGATCGTTTTTTTAACAAACCTAAATAAAAATGTTTAATATGTCTTGCCAGAGATATTTTTGTTTATTTTTTAAAAACAAAGATGCTTGAATAAATAACACTTGTCAATGAATGCAACTAGCAAGTACTGTGGCTTTTTAAATGTTTATTTTCTTCATACAAATGCAATTTTCATTAGAAAAAAATTAATTACTATGTAAGAATATCTTATCTTCCTTGTATGTTATTGCAAAGTAAATTCATTGATTTTAAAAATATTATTAAATAAAGTGATACATTTTTTCTATAATTCTATAAAATAAATATTCATTTTGGTAGGTTTTCCATTTTCTGTGACTAAAAACTAAAAATTTATATGATCAGCATTTTTTATTAAAAAAGATTTTTACACATTAGGAAAAAATGGTACATGTACTCAACTACCTTAAAATAAAGTAAGATATATTCCCTTGCATATATTGTTAAAGGTCATCAGTACACATGTAAGAAATTAATTAAATTAATATTATTATATTGTTGATCTATCAGCCCTCAAGCATGTTAAAACATGGAAGTATTAATAGTTTATTTTAAATGAAAAATACCCCTAGAAAATGCATGCAGACACACACACACACACACACACACACACACACACACACACACACACACACACACACACACACACACACACACACACACACACACACACACACACACACACACACACACACACACACACACACACACACACACACACACACACACACACACACACACAAAGGTACAAATTTTAATGGAATTTAATTTTAAATTTTAATGGAAAATTAAGACAAAATAATTTACCCAATAGTTCCAACTTGTTTATTGAATGGATTAGCTCTACGTGACGTTTCAGGTGTAAGCGGGTTATCTTCAGCTGCTAATAGCAATGAATTTATACTAAGACTACTGTCAGACATACCCCAAGCAGAACCTTGACCTGTTCTTAATACTGATTGCGGTGTTGCAGCTACAAGCGTTGATACGTATTTTTCCTGCTCAAGTGATGAAGCTGTATCTGATGTTGAAACACCTGTTCATTTAAAAATACAATGTACCTACATAAAACATAGCTATATTTCATTACATCATTTTATTATTAACAAATTTTACATGGATGTAAAAAATACATAATTGTCTACCAAGTTTATTGTTTATCATATACAATAATAAAAAAAAAAGCTGACAATAAAGTTGTAATAATTTCCTGGCAATGATTATATGGTGGAAAAATAATTATGCATGGAAAAATTTACCTAAAATTTTCTTCGGGTAAGGGGTAATTTGCGATAAAGTTTTATTGCAATATTATCATTATATTTTTAAGTAAACCCCAAAAAATCATTTTTTTCTGCTCCCTCGCCTCCAAAATCACTCTCCAAGAATTTTTTTACATTTTTCTACATTTACTATGATAAATGGAAGAAACTGAAAAAAATGCCACTAAAAATTGTACAATCAATAAAAAGTTACCTAAGATTTTTTTGGAGTAAGGACGAATTATGATGAAATTTTAATGTAATATTATCACAAAAGTTTATTGTTTTAACTTTTTAATAATACCTGAAACTCTAAATAAACCCCAAAAATTCTCAAAAAATCAATATTTTTAAACTTTGATCCACTTACCATACCAATATTGCTCCCAAAGTATTTTTTTGGGTCATTAGCATTACTGCTATGTTTAGGATAATTCAGTTAAAAAAATGTGCAATAAACAAAAAGGTAACTTTTCTCAATTTTTGGGGAATGGGAGAGGGATTTAGGGTAAAAGTTTTTAAAAATTAGTAGGATAAGCACGCATGCATATACTTAATATAAAGTGGAGTTATATTTGAAAAATTTCGAGAAAACTGACCTCCACCTTACCACCTGCAGATATTGACCCCAAAATTTACCAACAATTTGCCCATATACACAAATATCTGTACAAAATTTCACCAATTTCATTTAATCACATCAAAATTACCTCCTTTTTTGTTTCTAGAGGTACCTGGATCATGAAACATCGAGAAATGAGAAAAAACCCTGTACCCCATTTATTAACTGATTATTGTACTTTCCTTCTTGCAGTATATCGAAGTGTGATACCAGGAAGTAAAATTTAAAAAAAACATACTAAATGAATAATTAATTACATCATAAAATATCTTAACAATTTGAAATTTAAAAAAATCAAAATGTCTGGCATAAATAGATTTTTGTATTCATAAATTATCTTCACATGAAATAAGACAAATCACTTAAAACCGTATTTTTCAACAAAATAGATATAAAAATAAATGTTTAATCTCTAGTAGTTTTCATAGGAGAAACAGTCCTGAAAATTTTAAAACAGAAGTACATGAATGGTATAACCATCTAAGTATGATTAACCTTTTTGGGACTCCCACTGTGCTTAAGTGATTGCAGTTAAGTACCTGCACAAAATACGGTTGTGTACTCATTTTAGAACTTTATCATCTGAGTACTATCATTGTGTTAATGTGACTAATATAATTCTTTCACCGACATGTGCTGAACTCTACTGGCATTAAAAGGAATTACTTGCTCTATCGATAGGTTACCGCTAACAGCTAAAAATAGAAAGAATAAGATCATGTTACCAGCGTTCTAAGAGCCTATTAGGTTATCTTGAAATACACATATTAATTTTTATCTTTTTATTTGGTGGATTTGTTTCACTTGAAATTGTAATAGGGGTTTCAGATTCAATTTCTGTTAGTTGTTGATTATTCTTATTAGCAACTGATGCAGTTTCACTGCCAATAAACACACTAAAAGTAACCTAATTCACAGACATGTAATTACCATCAAAAATATTATTAGAACATTAGTTTTCACATTATCCCTTAACTCTTCATTTAGTAAAATTTAAATTATTTCACTCGTATTACATAATTTCTGTGATTTGTTCACACAATGAAAGTAATAAATCCTAGACACAAATGCAACGAATCTGGCATGATACTAACAATAGTTTTTAACCTAGTCTGTGCACGTATTAGGATTTACAGTATGTTAGTTCCAAAAAGGTTAAAAATGTACTTTGTTTAAATCTGTACTGTATCTCATACATTACATGTTGTGCTGGGAATTAAAAATCATTATACTCGTATTATCGTACAATGATAATTTTACTTTTTTCCTCTGCTTACATCTATTCCAACTGTTTAAATATTTTACGCACTTTGTATTACTATTTTGTAGGTAACAATGCATGATGATTTAACACAGTGGTAATCAAGATTATGTGCCTTTGTTGGTAAGTAAACTATGTACACTAAAATGACATAAGTTTTTTTTGTATAATGTAAACAGATTAAAAACTTCATCCTTTTGTGTTGTGCATAATTTGCTAATTCCAGAAAAATGTTATTTCAAAGTACAAATAATTACTCTAATAACTGTCCTTATCCATTATACAAGAAGATGTTTTTAAACAAAAGAAAAGCTATCCTACATAGTAACTATACTGCATGGGAATATCTTAATAAAATACTAATGGCTCATAGGATGTCACATTTGCAAAATATTGTCACAAACACTGCAATTTTCTGAAAAAATTCACATCCAAATGTGTTAAAAATCATCCAGTATTTAAATTTAGTGGTATACAGAAATTAAAATATTAAAAAAATATATTGACAAATAAAAATGAATGGAAAATTTAATGAGTTAAACAAGAAAGTCTAATTAAGATGGATGCATTTCAGTGAAAAATCCTGTTAAATTGAGAATTGAGTAGTTACTAGCAGTTAATTTGTAATAAAATCTTTAGTTTTATGTTTAAATGACATTTACTGATTTATATATCAATTATACCACAACTATTTTCAGTTCCTAAAAAGTCTAGAGCTGTAAATTCACAGTATAACAAGAATATTTAACAACAAATTTAAATTAAAATTAACATAAATTATTAAGAAAATAACAATAGTTTGCTGCTAGGATTTAATTCACTAAATCAGAGATTCCCAAACTGTGCACTGCAGCGCCCCCGGAAAGCCACGGCCTATTCACAGGGGCACCGCAATATATTGTAAAAGCTTCATAATTAATTGAACCAAGACATTTATAATTATTAATTTAATGTTAATAAAGTAAAAAAAGTAATGAAGATAAACAAATTTTATTTATTTATATCTCTTACTTATGAGTAGTCATTTACTTACGGTAGGGTGCCGTGGGAAAATTTTAATTGAAAAATAGTGCCATGACTCGGAAAGGGCACCACGACTTGGAAACTTTTGGGAACCACTGCACTAAACTGTTTATATATACCAAACTCCATATTAGAAAAATATTACTGTTAAAAATATAAATTAAAAAACTGACCGGCAGATGATGGATGAGTACTTTTAAGCATCCCCATGACACCTTTACCATGGTATCCAGCACCACGAAGTAAAAGTGCCTTTGTTCTTGGATGTCGCCACGTTATTACTGGCACTCGTCCATGTCTATAACATCGATAAAATCTGCGTAATGTCTCGTCTGATATACCATTTGGCATCACTAATAGCGCTGGGTAACTGAAAGGTATTAAAATTTTAAAAACAGATTACATTTATAATCATACTCTATCAATATTTTTATAATGAACAGATTTAAAATTAAAATAATTCAAAATAAAACAAAGTAAAAGAAAAAAATGATCGTCAAAACACTTGGCTTAATAAAGATGTATTATTTTTAAAGAAAAACGATTTATTTTCACTGAATTCTCATCAAGGCAAAATCAGCTGATTTTTGAAGTTAAGAGTTCTAAGATATGAGATTTTTATATGGATTTGAATGCTACACCATAGATACTGGTATTCTTTGATGGTTGTGTTTCAATTAACCATACGTCTCAGGAGTGGTCAAACTGAATTGTTCCAGAATACATGTTTACTGGTACATTTACACTTACATCTACAGTTACTTCAAGCCTAGCAAGCCAGTAGCAGTAGGAATTATATTTGCCTATACACAAAACCCAGACTTGGCAGTAGCTGGAAAACTGATTGGAGAAAACAAGTGAATTCTTTAAAGAAATGATATATTTTAGAAAATTCAAAATTTTGTCAAGCACATGATGATGATGATGATAATAACACACATTAATGACCACAAAAAAATTAATGGACATCTTAAATTCATTTTTTGTTATATCTCAAAGTAAAAACTTTATATATATATATATTTTTTTTTTTATTAATTAATTAATTCACCACAGAAGCTTAGCTTTTATATGGGAATGTAATATGGAAATTTATAGCATATGAAAAATGCCATGCCTGACCAGGATTCGAACCTGGGACCTCCAGATTAAAGGCGAATGCTACCATTCTGTCATAGATATTGGGGATTTATTATTTTCATAATAAATAAACAACCAAATTATACTTCCAAAATCATTTAAGTTTTATTATCATATCAATATTAAATTTCATTTGACAAAGCTCAATTAACACTTATTGAATTCTTTTATATCATTTTCAAATCAATTTATTTTTTCTGATAAATATATTTGAAAATGATCTAATGTTGAAAATTCTTCCATCATTTCAATACAAAATATTTCAATTAAATTTTGTTGAGTTTTAAAAACATTTCTTGTTTTCATTAAACTATGCTTTTTTTATGAATCAAATTTCATCTCTTCAACTCCTTCACGAGCAAGAAATTTTATAATTATGCGTTGTGCAGTGGAAGGGTGGACCTATTGCTCCGACATTGTGAGTGTTACTGACGAATTGGTTGGGAGTGTAGAATGGTCAGCTCTCCCCACTCCTAATAACTCCACCCTAGCAAATTAAAGTACGGATTCAGTCCTACCAACTGTAGACGCTGAGGAACAAAAATCCTGTTTATATTTGATTTACCCTCGTACAAAGATTGGAATACATGAAACAGATAACTAAGAATGTATTTTATAGTAAATATAAAATACTAATTCAGAACAGAAATAAATTAGTAATAGCATCAAATCTGTCAGTTGAGTGATAACTAAAAAAACAAATTTCTGCAGTGCAACAAGCCTTAAATGAAAAGTATGCCTATGACACATTATTATTACATACCTCTGACACATTGTATAAGCGCTATTAATAGTTGATATACGAAATGGATCCTTATTTTTGCTACTTGAACTGCAGCCAAGACCTAACCTAACCCAGTCTCTTACATATGATCTTTCACTTAATCGTTCCAAAGTTTTAGCATCAGTCGCAGGCGTCACTAATCCTGGCGGTACACCGACTTCAAATTCATCAACTGAAAAAAAAAAACCTTTATTTGACTTAATTGTAGAATATGGAATAACAAAATCAATTATAATTTGAACTAAGAAGTAAATGTAACAACCAAAATTACAGTAACCTGAATTCCCCTAAAAATAAATCCTTCTAACAAATGTTAACAAAGACTAGTGGCAGCAGTCTTTCCATGATTCACATAACTTATGAAGCTCACCTTTTTTAAAAGGTTATCATTTAACTAATAATCTACTTTAGATTTTCAAACCTTTCATGCAAAATAATGTTTTTGTTTTTTTTAACCTCCAGGACCTAACCTCCAGTTAGGTATTGGTTCAAAGGATGAGATGAATGATTTGTAGCACGTGTGAAAATGCCATGCCTGATTGGGATTTTATTCCCAAACATTCCTTAAACATTTAAAATGTTTAAGACAGTATAACATTTATTTAATTAAATAATTTACATTTAACATGTTTAAAATAATATTTAATTATTATTGGTTAGAAATAAAAAAAAATATATATATATATTTTTTTAATAAATGGTAATTTTGGTTTATCTGCTAATTTTTTCTTTTTGATTATGAGGTTTTCAATTTGATTTTTGGTCTTTTCAAATAAATCCATTAGTATATTATCATTTAATTTAGATGCAATTTATTTTAAATGGTACATAATGTGTAGATTTTCACCTAATGAAAATTTTGGAGTGCTGGCATAACAACATTAACTCCCGCATCCTTTTTGAGTTGCAGTACTTCCTTTGTTTCTTAAGCACACTCATCTGTTAATGTTTTAATTGTTATAGATAAAGTCGGGTCGATGATTTTTTTGAAATACTTAGCGACTCCTGATGCTCTTACCAATTCTCATGATGACTTCATCCAGTTTACTGCGTCAGATTCAGAAATATGTTGAGTTAGGTCTCCACATTTTCAGATTTGTCCATTCTTGCAACCAGGGTTAAGAAAATATGACGACAATAAAAGAGCTTGAATGATTGAATAATTCCCTGATCTAAGAGTTTTAGCTTGCTCGAAGTGTTAGCAGGTAAAAACAAAAGTTTTTACATACGATAATTTGGAGTTAGGTTTATGACATGTTGCATCATCTAAAAGTATAATGTTTCTTCTCCTGTCACATTAAATTTTTTCATTGAATTTATTTATCCAATCTTGGAAATTTAAGGTCATCATTCATGATTTTTTTTTATTTGCATACCAAAATACTAGCTTTAAACTGCTCATTGTTTAAAGATTTCGCAAATAACTAAGCTTTTTCTTATATCACCAGCCCACTGATCAATAATCATCTATTGCATGCTTCATTAAAGCGTGCAAAAGTAAGCTCATTAATTTGTTAAAATTCTTGTGAACACTCCCCTTTTGAGTCGATTTCCATTCTTAAACCATGTTTCTTTAATGTGTTCTATATATTTTACAATTTTTTGAATCTGAGTTTTCTACATTGTATTTACTGGCAAAACACCATTGGGAAAGGCATTTTTCACTGTCCTTTATCACATTCATTTGTGCCACCAACATTAAAAAAAGCTGTTTAAAACCCTTTTGTGGCATTTTAAGATGGTTAAGTGTATTGTAACAAAACTTCTATACGCTAAAATAGCACAGCATCAGAATTTATGAGTTGACTGAACACATACAGTTAAGGTTTTACACTGAACTTAATAAGCTGTACAATAACACGCAGGATAAAATTAAAAACAACAAATTTATTAGTGAGAAGTGAAAAATATGTGCAACATTTTGTACATGTCATTCATCACCTTATTGCAGTAGGCAACAGTATGCCAGCTTAATTCAATAAATTGCATGTGTGCTTATGATAAATGCTTCTGTATAATATACATGTACATAATTCATTCTATGACAGATGTTAAAATTCCAAGAATGTAAATCACTTTGTATGAATCTAACCCAAATTATGTGATCATGATTGGATTGGAGAGTGGTAATATTCAGGAAGATAAAATATTAACACATGTATATAAAATTTCATCGTTCCTAATGTTTTTGATTATTTAGGGAGGTGGTCAGTTGGAAAGGTTTCACTGTATATAGTTTCTAGTCAAGGCGAAAAAGAAAGTTGAAAATAAAATTTTAATTTGGAAAATGTTCAAGATTTGGAAAAAGCAAAACAAGGTAAAGAGATGAACTAAACTGATAAAAAATATACAACATTCAGATTTTGAATAATTTGTTCATAGATAGATGAGGCAGTAAACGAAGAAAAAGAACATATTATAAAATAGTTAACTGAGGTAAGGATGTCATAATTAGTAGTTAAAATATTAGCATAAAGCAGAACACAATGGTAAAAACACCAAAGCACTCAAATGACCAATGATTCAAAAACATGTTTTCTTCATTTTGTTAATAAACAGAATAAAAGTAAATTAGATACATAATGTCAATGAACACAGGATAACAACACTGTTTATATCTTAGAGGTTATTACAATCTAAAAAAAAGAACAAACACCAGCTAAATTTGTTTAGTTGATGTTTAATCATTATAAATAATACGTATTCATATAATGTGGAAAATAAAAGTTATCATCACCATTTAATGTGAACTTTAATCTACAATAACAACACATCTTGATATATGTTAATAAAATAAAGTGTAAAAACAAAATTTCCAACCGATAATATACTAAACTGTCTTACTGATTACATTCACTCAAGGATTACCTTGAATTTTTCACATGCATGGATTATAAAAGAAGTCATAATTCTCAATATACATCATGTTATCGGCAAATTATAACGATTAACGATAAATGAAAAAAATAATTGCTGATATGATTATAGATTTAAATTTTTCAACTCTTTATAAAACTATAAAAAAAAACCTTACCAAAAAATTGAAATTATGACTGTTTTATACTTATATATACACACCAGAGAGGTCATCTGCATCAGCAAGTGGTAAACTCATACGTCCTGGAGATGTCATATACTTATTAACATGATTACCAACATTTGGAAGCACATATTTTTGTCTTTTAGATGATGCTTTCTGTTTAAACCCTGCTTTTCTAGCTGTTTTTAATAATGTTTTCTTTGCAAAACCCCTGAAAAATAAAAAAAAAGTCAAGAACATAAATTTTAAGCAGATAAAATTTATAAGAAATCTTGAATTAACTAAAAAAAATAAAAGCCAATATAAATTTCCTGTTTTTATTTTATTTTGTTCAAAGTATTACTGTTTTTAATAAAAAAATTAAAAACTGAATGTGCAAATTATAAAATTATTTTATAACAGACCTCCAATAATATAGGAAAACAAAATAAATTACTGAAAAGCGGATTCAGTTAGTATGAAAAACTCAACAAAAAAAATCACTTAAGATTTTTTTAATACGGGCAAAGAAAATTGCTGGATCTTAACAAATAGAGGAAAATAAGAAACAGATATCAAAGAAAAAGATGAAACTATCTTGTTTTTGTTCTGAAGTATGAGTTCATTCATTTCCATTCAAAAAAATGTTTTGCTTGAAAAAGTGATCAGATTTATGAGCCCTGAATTGCTATTTATGAAAGATTATCTTATTTTTAAATTGCACAAATTCTGGAAGTCATTAAGGTCACAAAGCCTAACTAGAAGAATAACATCTGTAACACTGTAAGTACATGCAATCAAGTTACTCATCGTAAACTTCTTTGATATAGAAGAATATAGAAAATACATTAACAGTAGAAAAAAACTAGCAAGTGACACCTTGTTTCTATTCACCAGAGGGATTAGCTATATAATGAGAAAACAATTTTTACAATTTAAAAATCAATAAACTGGAACAGTCAAAATATAAAGTTTACCAACACTGCATTATTTTTTTTAGAAGTAGAGGCTCATAAACCTTTTCAATATTTTTTTAAAATGATATTAGTTTTTATAACCTGTAATGTTTAAGCTACTGGAGTTAAATTCATGCTACGTAAAACCATTCCTGAAATACAACCAAACTGAGGCTAATACTTATAAATAGTGAATTCTATAATACAGAATTCAGTATGTCGGGCCTAGGGGTGTCTAATATGTTGATAAAAACAAATCCATTAGGTGGGTCATAAATTGATCAGAACAATGCTTTCCCTTTTGTTACACAAACACTAATAAAAGAGAGAAATTAAATTAACTTCAAGTATGATCCTAAAATTAATACAAATCACTTACAGACCATTAAATAATCAAATACTGCAATAGAAAACATGATGAAAAAACCATAAGCTATCACGAATTCTTGGTATAACGTTTTATAAACAATACTTACTTTAATGTTGCATTCTTCTCTTTTCCTTTATGCAATGGTGTTTGTGAAACAGCTACCTGACCAGTAAAAGCAAAATGATGAAATATGTGAGGTGGATGTCGTACTCTATGTATTAATTTTCTAAAACATTCTATACTCTCTTGTGTAACCTCTTCATCAAAAGCTACTTTCATTAACTGTAATAAAATTAAAAAAAAAATGATTTAAAACAAATCAGTAACACATACATGATAAGTTAGTAGTTTCTCGTTAAGAGAAACTACTAACTTATCATTAAAATATGAGTATTAAAGAATCAGGCAATTAAAACTTTGTAGAAAGTGCTACAATAAATAAATGCTATACAGTTGTTGAAACAAAACAGAAAGCAAGAAAATAGTTAAAAACCACTTACAAAAAATAAATCTACACAATAAAGACTGAATATCATTTTGCCCTTGGTATAAGATGATTTTTTAATTTTTTCAGAAATCCACTGTTTTTTCCTTTTATCACCTTTGCACCATCATTATATACTGCAATACATCCAATTTATGTTAGAGTTTTTAGTAGCTTCATACAAAATATCAAAAAGACATTGTCCTGTTGCATGACCAGGTATTTATAATATTTTCTTTGATTGATCTGTCCCTATTGCAATCATATTTCACATAAATATAAAACATAAGAACTAAGAAAATTTTGCCATATCTGTTGATTCATCAAACTAAATACTAAACGATTCAGTTGAAGGCACTTGTTGAATTGTCTGATTCTGATTATCGGCAGCCATGTCATCGATTTGACTTAATACTGTCACTAGAAAGCAGAATTTTGTTCAATTATGTTGCTTCTTCCACATCTATTAAAACACTGGCCATATCAATTGCAGCAGACAATATGAGGTTTTTCTGTAATTGTATGGGGTTTGGACATCTTAGTTACGCTTCACGTTATGAGATAAAATGCTTCAAGTGTACTTTTATCAGTATGGCATGATTTACAAATAGAAGCTTGATTTCTCAACGTATGTAATTTTCTTTCAAAAAATTCTAAGGGTTTGCGCTTTTGTGGTCCGGATGTTTAGTTTCCAAGTGTCAAATTAATTTTGATGGCTTCATGCTTTCATCGGAGATAACTTGAAAGCAAACAATGCATTGTGGTTTTCCATCCAATGAGGTAAAACCATAATTTAAATACCTGTAATTGTATAATTTTGTCTTTTTAACAATCAATTCATTGGGTGTAGATGACTCGCTTCATTTTTTCACAATAAATTATCCTTTTTCCAAAAGAATCTAATTGATAAAAATAAAAAAAAAGTTACACTGTTTGACTGCATACTAAAAAACCAAAACTTAAATTATTATTTTCAATGAAACTATATTTTTAGAAACTTAAATAAAGGCCAATAGGTGCACGCTTCAAAACTGAAACTAAACTGACACTTTGCAATTCCTTATGCCTCTTTTATATTGCTAAAAGCACAAGGTGTTTAAACATTACCATATGCACGTTTGAACATGGTGCTCTCACAGGGAATATTATGAAAGCAAACCAAATTACAATGAGCATGTACACATCATTGATTATCCTGTAATGCTCATGTTTGTACACTTCATAAATGCAAGTTCATATCCACTGTTATCAATGCAGCTAAATAGTTTTAACTAGGTTTCTTTGGTTTGGGGTTGGGGAATCACAAAATATTCATATTTATATTTTATTATTTTTTGGGATTTGTGGAGCTAAAAAGGTTGAGAATCACAGCACTAGACTAACCACTAACTGAGAAATAATATAAAAACAATATTTATAAAACTTTACAAAACAAGTATTTCCACCAGTCTTATTTGCTTTTTTTGGGGAGGGTACTTTACACTTTTGATTTTGTAATTAATACCAATTGAAATGATTTTTTTCTCAATGATAATGATTACTTAACAATCAAAATTGCTAATTAATTTTCATATGTTAAGTAAACATTTCATTAAATAATTTTTGAATGCTTTCTTGCTCTCTAATTTGTTTAATAAAACACAATAAATGCAATAAAATTGTTTTTCATGGGATAAATAAAAACTACATTAGCAAGAATAGTTTATGAAATATAAAAATTGGGTATAATTTTGGACATTCTTGACTTCTAACAATAGAAAGTAATTTTACCATTATATTGTTTTACATTTTTCTTGCTTTTTAATTGGCATAATATGAAAATAATGGTTTTAATTCCTTATACTTGTTTACAATTGGATATTATTTTAAATTGGTACTTTGTATAACTATTTCAAAACAATTTAAATATTATTAATTTTATATATATATAGTTGTTTTCATTAAATGACAGTTATTTATAGTACCAACTAATTCCAAGAATACATAAAGTACATTCTTTCAGTAGACCATCAACTAATCTCATCAATTTTACATAAATTAAAACACATGAGGCTTATGAGTAAGTAGAGATCAATCAATTAATTTTGGAAGTTGAAACAAATGAAAATCAACGTCTGTTTTACACAAAGATGTTCATTTAGTTGTAAATATTACTTAAAAGTAACTTCTACAAAGCTGCATGCAATCAATTCTTTTAAATTTATCTCATAAATAGCAAAAGTGAGAAAAATAATGTTAACTGTTATCTCTAAATATCTTTTAAGGTCATATTAATGATAAAGATATAAAGGGGTGTATTCCCCTATGGGGTCAGGATGATACTAAGTGATGTAATATGATGATAATGGTTATTCTTATTAACATTGCTTAACGATGCAGTGGAGGGAATTTAACAAAGTATCAAAAAAATTACATAAACTAAACCTGATTAGCTTCTCCATACTCTTTAATAAAGTACACTCCAAACTATTAATATGTTGATTTTCTCATTTGAACCTTTTTAAGAGGATGTTCAAAAAACAACTGAACTTTCTTCTTATGAGAGGGACACTCTGAGCCTCACACAAAGCTACGCGAGTGGTTCAGATATTTTTAAAGTTGTCTAGAATCTTACAAAGTTGATGCTTGACCAGGGAAGGCTTCAGTACCAATGGACACACCACACAAATGAAAAAACATAAAATACAAACAAAGTACATAAAATAAAAACAATGTTTGCAAAATGGCAGAATTTAATGGATTTCAATAGATTCACGATATAAAATCCTAAATGAAAAATTAAGAATGGATCGTTTGCCACCAAGTTCATTCTGAACATGTCACAAGAGCAGAAAACCAACTGTATCTGTTGGCACTTCTGAATTGGGCAGATGACGACAATGACAAAATATTCTTACTGACAATATTAACTGGCAGTGAGACATGGAAGTAAGGGTATGATAAGAAACAAAAGTCAGTCACTACACAAAAATTATTCAAACACAAAGGTGATACTGACAATCTATTCTGATATCAAAGACACAGTTCACTGTGAAAAATCTACTGGTAGGGCAACTATCACTTTTACTTAGAAGTCATCAGGTGTCTTTGAGAAAATATGAGGAAGAAGAATCCCGAACTTCGATTTAACAACTAGTGATTCCTTCACTACTATGTACCAGGCTACATGTCATTGCTAATTTGCAAGTTTTGAACAAAAAAATCACTCTACCATCTCCAATCTGAACTATCCCTTTTAACTGTTTTCTATTTCCAGAATTAATATTCCTGTTAAAAGGGCAGAGATTTGAGAAAATAGAATCCATAAAAGAAAATCTGCATAAGGTCTTGAAAGCTATTTCAAAAAATATGTTCCAGAACTGCTTATCAAATGGAATGTGGGGAACTGAGTATAACAGGAAGGAGTACTTTGAAAGAGATTAATTGCATAATGCTGTAAATATGGAATAACTTCTTTTTTTTATAACGACTTTGGTTAACAACCATTGTATACCTAGAATTGTTATAAAAAGATAATTAACAATAACTGTTCACTTTCTTTTAATAAAAAAACATTTAAAATTTCAGGCTATTGATATATCATTACTCCTTGCTAAAAATCCAATGTTTCGTGAAATACAGAAATATCTGTCATCTGCAGATGATAGAATTTCTAGTGTTATTTTTGTTTTACTTTTAAATATATAACAGTAATATATTATTATTAGCTACCATTTAAAATAAAATACAGTTCCTTAAGAAATACTATTTACAGTATTACATTATGAGAAAATCTACTTATTTATCTTACCTGAAATGTACAAGAACGAATCTGTAATCCTTCCTGCAACCACTGATCAAGATGTGCTAAATACTGTACTGATATTCTTTTTTCTTTCGTTAAAGATGTAACTGGAAAAGCTCTTACAATTAGCTGCTCACAAGCTAAAAAATAAATTTTCTTAATAAAAAATTAGGTAAGGTTTAAAAGTTTTAAATATTAATATGACTTTTTCATTCCTCAATTTTTATTATCAATTATAAAAATATTAAAACTCATAACGTAAAGTGAGCTCTTAATTTAACTAAAAAGTGCAGAACAACCGGAGTAATTTAGGCATGGGAAATAATATAATGAAAATTTAGAACACTACAGAAAACATAAAATAAAAAGGGAGTTGAAAACATTAAGTTTAAATATTTGGGCCAAAGGTAACATATGATGGATGCTGGGATCAGTCAGCAGGTAGAAAATTGAGTACAGAGTGCCAATAGTTTTAGTTATGTATCAGAGGATAACTGGATAACATTAACATATCGTGAAAACATAGGGAAGTGCTGAAAAATTTTATTTTGCTCCTATCCTGATGAGTGTGACTGAAATGCAGGTGATTATGGGAAGAGAGTAATCAATAGAAATAAAATTCCTTAAGCTAATGATCAGTCAGTCAAGGCTAATTTCCTTTAAAAAAAGTAGTAAATTCACTTGGAGCTAGATCAGGGTTGTACAATCAGTGGAGCAGGTCCTCAAAACAAGAATTTGAAGGCAAAGGATTATTTTGTTAGCCATATAAGGTTATCTTGAAGCAAAATCAGACCTTTTGAAAATTTACAATGGTTTTTGAACTTATCTAAATAATAATTCATAGAATCTAAATAGCTCATAGTGGTAGTTTGCATTATTTACCATTTCACCTTTAGGTGTGAAGTGAATAAAAACTAGACCTTCCATATCCCAAAATAACACCATCATCAACTTTTTTGAACGAATGTCAGTATTGAAATCTTTTTAGATAAAGTATGTTTCTAGGCTACATTTTTTCACTCTCTGGATCAAAGTTATGAATAGATGTCAATCCTCAGTGACTACTATCCTCAGTTAATTTTGAACGATTCTCTTTATGGATATCTGTCAGCTGACATGAAACACAGGGGTGTAACTTTTTAAAAGTTTAGAAAATCATGGATGATGATTGAAAATGCAGAAGCATAGCTTACATTCAACTTACTTGTATATTCATCAAGTTTAATTTATTGATTACTGTTAACCATTTGTTTAACTACTACAATATTGTCATTATTCTTTTACAGGAGGGAAGGTCTACCTTTCTACTGTCCATTAGAGAGAAAAATCCTACTTTCTTTAAAAAAAAAAAAGTTTATCAATCCAAAAAACTGATCACTCATTTCACAAATTTTTTGTTGATAAATTAATTCAGCACAGAAGCATAAAAAGCTTGTACATGGGAATATGTAAATAGAATTTTACAGCATATAAAAAATATCATGTCTGACCAGGATTCAAACCTGGGACGACCAGATAAAAGACTGAGATGCCACCACACAGAGATTGGCACCAATGATTTTTGCTGGTTTCACCACTTCCAAAATGAAAATAGTTTTGCTGCTCACTCCCTTCCTTGGTATAAAATGGACAAAGGATCACTTATATCAAATTAATAATTCAAAACCCCAAATCGCTAAGAATGAAACAACAATTCCAATATGGTTATGATTTATAGTGGAACGTCAGTATATCAAAACAAGTGAATGGGAAGGAAATAAAAATTTCCCATTACTTTTAGACTTTCCTTCATATTTTAACTTTGGGAACAGGAAAACATTTATTTAACAAAATATGATGACAAAGAATAATATTATTATTTTTTGAACAAAATCTATAAGTTGTTTTTGACAAATAATAAAACTCAAATTTACAAAAAAAAATTCAAGTCAAAATAAATAAAGACTGCATGAGAGAATGTACTCGTGCAAACAATAAATTTTTCAACTAATTTTAGCATATTACAATATACTTCAATAGTGTAACTTACATTTAGATTCCCCTATCAGTAGAAAACTTCTGATTTTACATGAAAAAACAGCAATCAGTTTCTTTTATTACAAATTTTTTAAGTCACTCTTCAACCAAGCAAGTTGTAACATGAAGATGATATAGTTTAACTTTTATATTTTGTAATAAAAATAAAACATAATGTAAAAAAAAAGGTCATACCGAAAGGATCAGAAGGAGTTCCTTTAAAAATTATACGATAATTGGTAACAAATATTGCTCCTTCTGCAGGCAACAATGGTGGTCCGCCAACAATACCACCGATTCCTTCTTCCCTACCATCAGGTAACAAATAAACTCGCAAACCATCAGCCAAAGGTTCTTCACCTGGGAGCATACTTGGTGTCAAGATCTTTGGCTGAAAAAAATAAAAATTAATATCATTAAGTAAATACTCAAAAAAATTTAATATTAAATTTAAAACACTTAAACATATAACTTAACTCATTAACTTAAAATAAAGTGCAATTTGATTTACTGAATTGGAAAATCTAAAATCAACTTAAGTAAAAACAAACCATTCAAGAAAAAACGTTTTGAAATTAAACCTCTTTCCCTTAATTACCACATTTATTTGTGTTGGCAATAGAAAATCACTAATTATTAAACTCTGCATGAAACAATTACAATATATAAGGACCGACAAAAAATTTTAACACAGATAATTGCACGAGTTTTTTCTTTTTGACAGGTTTTAAAAATCTTTGAATTTTAGCCGTAACAGTTGTCCACTACCTCAAACCTTATGTAATTTCAAAATTAGGTTCATTATCATCCATATCACAAACTGAATCAGAATAAAAAAATTAAACTTTTAAAATTTTTATATTTGAATTAGTTCTAAAAAAAAAGGACTATTTGAAGTCAGAATCTTTTTTCTCCAGGTATCATATCCAGATTAACATACCAGAAATTGGTTTTATTGTTGTTGAATCATACAGTTTTAGAAAAAAAAAATCACTAATAAAAAAATATTATTTTTATTTGCAGAGTGTAAATAATTAGTTACAACACAGTGAATTGCAATTTTACACAAAACATAATCAAGACTAACATTACCCAAGTTTAGACATGTTTTATTTTTGTTTAATAAAAAAAAATAAAAAAAATTTAAACAGCCCACAAATCATCTTAACAAAATCAGAACAATCCTTTGAGCAATGAGTATGTATGTATTGTTTAGATTTTAAAATGTAATTAAATAAGAGCCTATACTATAGATGGATTTAAATTTCAAGGTTTTTAAACAAACCACATCAAAATAATTTTTAAAAAAATCTCTAAATACCTTTTGTATTGGAGGAAGCCTCTTTGATTCACGGTGAACAGCATCTAATGTTTCAACATGCATATGTACAACACCAGGAATCATTTGATGTAAACTACGTATGTGTTCTGAAGTAACACCGCCTTCTGTACCGACTTTGTCAACAAATCTAGATACCATTTTAATGACTGCTGCACCAGCTTCTCCAGGATCTTGTTCTTCAAAACCTGATTCTACATCAGCGCTATCACTTTCAGCTACACTTGATCTAAAAAAAAAGTAAATTAAAATTAATCATGTAAGAAAAGTTAAAAATCTTATGTGGATATCACATGACTTCCTTGTATGCCTATTAAATTAGATATATACATTTTTTTTTTTAAATAAAAAGTACATCAAATTTTATTTCATTAATAAAAAAATATAAAATAAATAAATATTCCTTTATAATTTTTTAAATAATCTTGGAAGTCAAAAGAAAATTTAAAGGGTAAAAGCTAACTAAAATATAAGTTAAAAATAAATTTTATAATTCCTTTAATAACCCATTTATTTAATGTTATTTTTCTATATACAATGTTTCTTTTTCACCAAAGAGCAAGCTAAATAAAAGGTATTTTTGAAAATTAGAATATTTTATAAGAATATAACAAAGTTTTTCATAAAAGTTAATATTGATTGCTCTTTTTCCCATCAGTTCCTGATAAGGTTCTCAAATTTTTTGTTAAACATTTATGAAAACTTTTTTAAGACTAAAAGATACCATGAATTGATAAAAATATTGTTCATAGACGTGATCTATATTTAGATTTAAGTGCACCTGATTATTTTTCTGTAGTTTTTAGATGGATAAGGCTGAATGTAGGTGGTGAGAATGAAGTACTATTAGTATTTTAACAGGAAATTAACAGATGAACGCATTAATAAACAGTCTTCTGTGCTGTTTAAAGCAAAAACTTTATAATATGAAAAAAAAAACTGCTGTTAATGAAGGTTTTTTATTTCAAATAGACCACAGAATAAATGTATTGTATCCAGGAAGAATCCATTCATTAAAAAAATGACAATAAATAGCCAATGAAATATTAAAAAAAAAAAAATTACCTATTAGTTATATTACTAGCACGTTCCTCATCCATGTGATTTCCATCCTGTCGGTGTGTTTTACAACCCATATCTAAAGGTACTAAAAGATAAACCATACGATTTGCGTAATGAATTGCTTGGCTGTATAATGTTGATTCTTCACTTGCAACTAATTCCCGCTGTTTTTCTGTAGTATATAAACAAACCAAACATATATAGGATTAAAAAACCAAATATAAGACGTAATATCAATTAACATTACTTACTGTAATGATACAGAGTGATTTTTTAGTCCTGTTACCCAATTTTAAATGTAATTTAAGAAAGGAAAATTTAGGTGGAATAAAAAAATGTATTTGTTACTAACAATTTAATAAAAACCTATTACATAATTGTTAAAAAATATAGTCAAAATGCCCACCCCTTGCAGTTATACATGCACGAACTCTTTTCAGCATATTATCAGAAACCTTTCTAAGAGTTGAATTGGAAATATTCGTGATTAAGTCTGTAATATTGACTTTGAGTTCATCAATGGTGTGATGATTGTGTTTGAAGGCCTAGGACTTAATATAGCCCAACAAAACGTAGTCAGGAGATGTGAGGTCTGGGGACCTTGGAGGCCATAAGCCCTTGCTTATTATTCGATCATCAAAGAACTCTTACAGAAAATCCATGGTTTCTCGAGACATGTGGCATGTAGCGCCGTCTTGCTGAAACCAGCAATACTGTTCTTGAGGTTCCAGGAGGGACACAAATTGGCCCACAATATTCCTGTATACTTCACCATTTACTGTCTGTTCGAAGAATATGGGTCCGACATTACAATGACGAGATATCGCACACCAAACACCAATTTTTTCAGGATGCAAAGATTTGTCTTGTAAAGCGTCAGGATTTTCAACCGCCCAAATTCGACAGTTTTGACTGTTCACATAACCATAGAGATGGATCCAAGCTTCATCACTAAAGAACACTGTGTTTAAAAATTTGATTTCGTTATCATTTACGAAAGACCTAAACCAACAGCAATATTGCAATCGCCTTGTTTAAATCTGGAGGCTGAAGCTCTTGGACTAATCGTACACGATACGGATACAATTTCAATTTTTTAGCGGCTTTCTGAACACTCGAATATAACAAACCAACTTGTGTGGAAAGTTTTCGTAAAATTTTTCGTGGAGAATTGAACAATCTTGTTTTCACATTCCCTAAAACGTCATCTTCAAGCGAGTTGGTCGACCACTATGTTTTCTGTCGCAAACACTACCTGTCTCTCGAAATCGGTTTGCTAGCCTAGTAATTGACATTTTTTCTGGCAGAGGAACACCAACAAATTTAATTTGAAATGATTATTTTACACTCGTGTACGATATCGTAGCAAAATATTGTTCAAGAATGAAAACTCGTTGTTCTATGGTAAAAGACATTCTGTTCGTAACAAGACTGGAAAAGGCACAAAAGTTTACACAGCTCAAGGAGAATCAACTCACACTGCCATATCTATACCGGTTGAGTAGCGCTACCAACTTTCTGTCACAAAACAAAATTTCCCTTTCTTAGAAAGAAATTACCATACATTAACAATTGGTAACAGGACTAAAAAATCACCCTGTAGAATAGATAAACTCAACAAGAGTGCAGTCTCAAGACTACACCAAGAATAATTTACAAAAATTTTAAACTCTAGAAAATTATACTCCAATTTTCATGAAATATCATAAACAATCCATATCAATCATTTGCATGAGTGACAATGCGTTCAAAAACAACTGACCGATTGTGTATACTATTTTTTTCTAAACTGAAAAATCAGAACGGTTTGCAACTAACTAATCTACTTGCAAAACATATAAAAGTATTCAAAAACAACAATATTATAATGTTCACACTATGTTATGCAGAGTGTTTCACCAGGAAAGGAATATTTCAGGAGATAATTCTAGAGCTAAAAATAAGAATAATAGTTATACAAACATAGGTTCTGGAAATTTGTTCTTCTTAAGTTACAGCTGCCGAGATATTTTGTCCTGATTTTTCCTCTGTTGACAATATAATGCAATACTAAAATTTTTTGAAGACCAATTAAGACAAAAAAATTTATCATTATGTTATATGATATGGAATTAAAAGGAATTGTTTCCAGAACAATATTTATGGTATTTTATGAGTTACATAAAACTCAAATCAAAAAGCACAATTATAATACGTTTGAGAAAAAATAACTTGGTTTAATTGTCATAAAACTTAATAACAAATTTAAGAAAAATTTAATTCAGAGAAATTGATGAAAATAAAGTAAATAAATAAAAAAAAAAATAGTTTGTTAAATTTGACTAATTAAAATCAAAACTAAGATAAAAAATTGTGTAAATAAAATAAACAAAAACCCGAATTTTCATTATTAAAGTTAGTAAAAATTTAATTGATTTACTTCAATGAAATAAACTTCATTAGCTTCCAATGAAAGTTAAAAAATTCTATGATTAAAATTTATGCTCTTCTTAACTTATTTTCAAAGATTTTGAGTGGCTAAAGTCAAACCATGTTCATGTTCCTTAATAAGGGCAGCAGTATTTAAAATTTGAGCAATCAGTTCAACTCATATTAACTGAATTTACAAACCTCATTTTTTATTCAACCCAAAAACAATAATAATCTTTTAGAATAAAATCTGGAGACATCAATAGTCAATTAATTTTCCAACAAATGTTAAACATTTTATAACATGATCAGTAGAATGTGGAGGAGCTCTATCATGTTGAAAATACATGTCTATTTTTTTTTTTTTTGAAGTGGGATATTTTCAGATAGACAAAAAATTCATTCTAGGTAATGCAATCCTTAAAAGATGATATTCTAATATAAAAGGGCCAATTCACTGATTATCTATTATGCCATACCACATGTTAATTCGTCTGATTATTGTTAACAATTTCAGGTGTTGTTAATACTGTCGCACATAAGCTTACAGCTTATCTGTAAATAGCAATCAAAAATGTATACAGTGATTCAGGGGTGTACCTTACATATATGAAGAATAACAGATCATATTCAAATCAAATTTCAATTCATTTAATCAGTAATGTCGACAAGTTTGTCAAAGTAATAAAATTCAATTGAAAATATTTCATAACAATGAGCTGATTTGTAAACAGAAAAGACATTCAATTATTAGCTTCTAATTTTTTTCTACTAGCTTGATCTTTCTTTGCTTACAAATGAAATCAAATTTCTCAAACTATCATTTGTTTTTTAGTAACTTTATTTGTCAACTGACAATTTAACTGAATTATTTTTACACTAAATGTAACAAATTATGTTTCCTGACTTAAATTTTTTTAAATTTTTTATTATTTTTTAAAAAATATTAGAGATAGAGTTCTGGGAACCATTTTTTTAACATAAAAAGACTTAATTTTATTTTGTTTATTTGTTTTTTTTTAAGTACACAAATCCATCTCTTTTGCATTTTCACTAATTGCGGTTGTACTCATTCGTAATTTTCTGAAAATTATTAACAGAAAAAACCCTTATTACACATGTACTTATGTACACGGTCAATATGAGTCTATTCATCTCCTAAAACAAACTGTTTAGTTTGCAAACAAATTTCCATTTATGTTATAAATTTTGTGAAATATTCACAAAGGAAGAATGTGAGAATGAAACAATATAAGATGATTGTTTGTTGTCATCATCAAGTGACAACTTAAAAGTTTCATGTAACAAATTAATTTCATAAGTTACAAAACTGAATATCTATAGATATACAATCATACTATACAACAGAAGTTTATTTATTTAAATCTATGTGATGTAGAATCAACCATTACAATAAGAAAAACCACAGATTATGATAATATTGAATAATCATATAAGGTAGGTTCATGGAATTAATATATTTTTCAAAAATCTGCTAACATGAAAATTTTATAGTACATTTCCTGCAAAGATGTTTCTTTGGCAGCTACATACTTTTGTAACATCTATAACACTTTTGGAAATATTACTGGAACTTGTTTTGAAATGTCATCCCCAGCTGCTTCATTGCACTTGCAATCACATCATCAGCATTCTTATTTCTTTTCCCCTTCAGAATATTTTTTCTCCTCAAAGTGAGATAACAAATAAAAATCAGCTGATCCCCAGTTGGGGGAGTAGTTGCTCCACGGTTATTACATTATGTCATGTTAGGTACTCTTTGTTAAGTATGGATAAATTTTGGATTGTCATGCAAAAGAATTCAATTTTTTGTTTCTCATTTTCCAGGATGCTTACTTTTTACTGCATCTCATTAACAATGCGCATTCCCTTATTCACTGTGTGGCTGTCAGGAATTAATTCCTACTGAACAATATCCTACAAATAAAAAAAACTTACAACATAATTTTTCCTTATCTCCTACCCAAACAAAATTTTCACGACTACAAAGATGATGTTGATTTCCACTCTGATGACTGGTGATTTATCTGTAGATCATACAAAAAACACCGTCTACACTTAGAAAATTTTCATTTTGATCAGCTATAGAAATGAGATTTCCTGCCAGTGATATGCGACTTTCTTTCTGATCTGCAATGACATTTTTAGAGCAACGTGTAGACGAACAAAATACATGTATAAATCATTACTGAGAATACTGCTGTGGCAACTTCAGATTAATATCCTAACTATTAATACTACTTTTTTGATAGTTTTCTTCTGTCACTTTGAATAAAATTTTCAATATGCTCAATATTTTCTTCATATGTTAAGATAGGTAGGTAAGCTCCTACAACGAATCTTATCTTCAAAACACTAACATGACAATCACTAAAATGTAGACGTTCATATTTGTGCACTCTTCAATTGCTGACCTTTTTTAGTTCAACATACAAAATAGCTTCATTTCAGCTTCATTATTGTTGTATGCAGATAAATCATGATATTATGAGTACTGCCAACATAAAAACCAAAATTTCCTTTTATCACTGATATTATTATTATTATTATGAGGCAATTCCAGGAACTTTTTGAACTTACCTTGTATATACTACTATAGTATTTATATTTACTTTCTAGGCTAAAACTACGAAAAAAAATTCAAACCTGGATCAATAGAAGGCCACTTTCTCATTTGTTCAGCAGCAATTTCTAAAGCAGAAGGTTCTTGAGATCTTCCTGTATGGATTGGTTTTCCACGATCCTTCCAAACAAATTCTCTACCCTGTTCCATAAAAATTATATATTTTTATACTAATGCAATACTTTTATTCAAATTTTAAATAGAATTTAAATAGATGTGCAGAATTAAGTCCTCTTAGCACAAGCTAATAAAGTTGAATCCAATCAACCATTTCTATTAAAGTGTTTAGCGGTAACTACGTTTTGCCACTACAATTGCACTCCATTAGCTACTATTGTTATTGCTGCTGCAACACAGTAGATTTTTTTCCATTGTAATATTCACTTACACCTATTGAAAAGTTTATCACATGCTTCTTTAATCTAAGTATTAAAGATAAAACTTTAAATTGTCTAATTTTTTTTTTTTAAATAACAACTACTGTAAGCCAAATTATCAAAGTTATAAAATAATTTAGTAAATGTTTTGTATTGTATAACATCCAACAATTACAACATTAAGAGAAAATATTTCATGTTATGAAACAATTTTTTAAGTAGATGTTGCATCACCTGCAGTGGACATTGAATATTACTGTTATAGTAATCTAATTTTGTTCACTCACATCTTGGGAGTGACTTTTCACAATTTTTTAAATTTGTGACAAATAAAAAATAAATATACATTAAAACATTTACCGAGTAAAATATCCATAGACATTTATTTATTCATAGATAAATAACTAAAACTTTTTTACTATTTTAATCAGTCAAATATAAGGTATGTTTTTAAAGTAAGGTCTATCTTGAAATATAAACAAAACTGATAAATGTAAACAAACTTACCAAAATTAAACATCAAAATTACATTTATTTAAAATTTTTCTAGTAGCTACCTTCAACTTTGATATCAAAATACAATTTTGATATTTCACTAGCTTTCTTATTCCACCTTCAAGAAATTTACCTGTCCAGAACTTAAAACCCCCCGCAGTAACACTATTTATCAATTCAAAGTCATCATTGTCAAACCTTTGTGATGTAAGCCACTGTTTATGGTAGAGAAAAAGAAAATAATCACTGGGAGTTAAGTCAAGATTAAAGATAGATGACTGAACATTTTCCAACAAAATCTTTTCAACACCTTTAATCTCTGATTTCCCATGTATGGCCGGGCATTGTCATGAAAAAAAATCCTGTGGGATAGCATACCACGTTTGTTTTTTTTATAGTTCTTATATGAGTTTTTAACATTTCTGGTACTTACGTATTAATGCCACCGCAGCTACAGCTTTAGGTTATGTTGACTTCGTGTACTGACAAATCGTACGTATATCAAAATAGTATCAAAATATGTATTTAATTAATACATAAGTACCATTTCCTAATACCTATTAGCAGTCACAGTAGTTCTGCTAACACTAAATTTGACAAGTAAGACACCCTTTTGTCTCTAAGATTCTTTACTGAACTTTCTTATATTTAACCTTCTTCGGTCTAAGAGATGAAAAATATTGTCATTGCATTGACTGCTACTTTGTCACTTTGTTTGAATAAGAAATCCAGGTTTCATTACCGATAATAATGTGGTCAAACAATTCATCACCTTCATTTTCATAACACCACAAAAATTCATACGCAGCACCAAGACTTTTTATAGCCCAATTTTTCAGTGAAAAATTCATAAATTAAAGATCATGAAATATCAAAGACAATTGTGACATGGTGAAGCGCCAGCTTTCTCAATTTTTTTGCCAATTTTTTCAATCAAACCATCTATTGATAACTGGCTGCTACAGCCTTCATTATCACACTTCTTGAGTAGCTTTTCAGCATCACTCATAATATTCAGACTAAAAACATCACAAATATGACTGTGAATTTCAGCCTCCCGTTAAAGCCAGTCAGGGCTTGGAACAGAGGGGGGGGGGTGATGTGACAACCCGAAGAAACACAAGGCATCTTCCCCTACAAGGTTGGGGTGAGAATTTCACTCAGGATTGATGTTTACCATCAGAAATTGGATTATCTTCATACCTCACATTTGATGGGATCAAATATTGTTGCACAAATTATAAGTGGATGAATATAAACAACAATAAAATTACTATAATATTTTCACTAACAACTGACAATTGATTGAAATAACAACCTATCCAAGTGCCATCTGCTTACATTGTGTATACAGGCAGCAAATTCAAAAGAGATCTTACTTTAAGAACACGCCTCATAAATATGTAGACTATTTCACCTATTCAATAAAAAAACACAAATTATGATTCAACATAAAAAAGATCAATTTCTATACATAAATAAAAAAAAAATCTGATTACCTCACGAGGACTAACTGGGCTAATTGCATTCTGGGTTTGCAAATATAATTGCTTAATATCATGTTGGACATCCTGGTAATATGCTGCTTCCCAAAACTGCTGATTTTGCCAGACAGAATGTTCCTAAAAATAAATAAATAAATCTTCACTTTTATTGCTTCATGTTATGCAATAATCTGGTTTCAACAAACTGATTAAACATTATATAGAAAAGTAATTCAAGACATTTATGTAAACATTTCATGAGACGTTGCTAAATAAACCTGTTTTTCTTTTCACTTATAATTTTTTTCCTACACATGTAACATATATAAAAAAAAATTCCAGGTATACTTATTTTACAAAGATTGCAAAATTAAAGTGCAATGCAACACTTTATTTTGTTAAAATAATGAAGTTTTACAACGAGATTTTTGTATTCAATGAACATAAAAAAGAAAAAGCAGTAAATAGTTGTATTCTTCTGCTAAAATGCAAATTTTTAAGCTACTTTAAGACCAACTGTTCTGATATTCTAAAGCTTTTAAATCTTTAATATTGCAGTTTTGTAGTCCTAATTTTTGTTAGTAGATTAATCTTAAACCGTGGAATATATTAACAGTAAATTTCTTCAGTTTTTTTGTTATCAATAGTGTTATTTTTAAAATGATTAAACTGATTAAACTCTCTAATTTACTTTCTGAATCCATAAATAACATTAAAATATGACATCATCATCTGGTAAATGTTGACAAGTTGTAGATGCACAAACATTATATAAACTTATCGATATGGTTGAATAAAAAGTAGATGAGCCCATAAATAAAAGTTGTGTAAAATCTACGGTTGGATAGTTCAGCTTAAAAGTGGTTTAAACAGAGAAGTGTCTCATTACCCATACCATTAAAAACATCCAAGGATGTTGATTTCACATAAGAGTAAAATAAAAATGTAAGAAAAAGTACCATACTGTATTTTATTAAATGATGATATTGTTATATGGGGAGTCAAAACTGTATTTAAAACAAATTAGGACATCTAGATTCAAGATATTAAGATAATGTAATGAAGATTAGCAAAGAGAAATACAGGCACAAAGATGAAGTATAGGCACATCAGAGTTAAGTTAAAAAGAACTAGGTTTTACTTTAGAGTAAAAACAGTATAGATAAATATAATTTTTTTAAATATCGTAAAAAATATAATCTGTTCAAACCAAGTTAAGATGTTCGAATACCTTCATCAAATGAACAAGGAACAAACTGTTTGGAAGATGTAGGAACAAAAAACATCGTAGTTAGGTAAAAGAGAGCGACCACAGAAACAAGGAACGGGTAAAGTCAACAAGGAAGTGGGAAAGAATGTGTTTTAAAGGAAGTGGTTTCTTAAGAGACTTAGGAAAACAAATAAAAACATCAATCTTTTAACCATTGAACGGGAAAAATAACCAAATAAAAAGTTAGCTAATATCAAATTGGATCAACAAATGGTGTATTCTGATGTGAAATTCGATTCTGATAACTTTCAACTGAGAAGGTTGCTTAATGCCTGGATCAACTGACATTGTATGCATACAAAACATGAATAAAACGAGACAAAATTTTATTAATAAAAAACTGATGGCATGAAAACTACACAAAAGGAATACAATTAAAGAGTGACTACATTGTTCCAAATCTGATAAAAATTTAATTTTCAATTATTTTAGCTTAACCCTTTGAAGACCACTTGATAATTTTTTAGTCAGATTCAGTTTTATGCTAAAAAGATTAACTGGAGACTTTTTGTCAATATCATTTTATATGAGAAAGACAATTTGGAAAAATTTCATCACTGTCAAAATGAGGTTGGTACTGATCACAATGTTTGGTTGTCATGGCAGACCGCTTATGAGAAGAGGTTACGTTTGTTATTGTACACCCACAGGACATCGAAATTAATATTTGGACAGTAAACAAAAATAATTATTATATTTAACTTATTGACTGTTTATGTTTTTATTTTTAGAGAACATTTAATCCATGAAGGATTTAATGGATTAATACACCATGCAATGAACAACATAAAGGTGTTCATTGCATAATACGTAAATATCAATCATTCATTATTGTTTTGAGTTGGACATGAAATCATAGTTCATTCAGAGTGAAAAGAAATGCTTTATTTTATTTATATAATTTTTTTTGATTAGCCAAGAGCATTGTGTGTTTATCATGATTTTTAGTTATTTGTGACATTCAGATCGTACGTAACACTATACTTATTTCATCTTAGTGTTTTGTTTTCTTTGTTCTAACTATACTTATCAGTGAGCTGCTATAATAGACAAAATGAGCAGTGTATTTCACACACTATATGAAACTGATTGGGAACTTAGGGATGTTCAATCTGATAGTGATTTGTGTACAGAAGGTTCTAATGTAAATTTAACTATAATTTATCAACTTCTTGCCAAAAATCATGATTCCTATATAAAAACGGTTTCTTTATTTTCAGTTAAGAGGCTTCAAACTCATTTTTTTTAGTTTTTTATTTCTGTTTTTGGTTTCTTTAATCTTTAGAAAATTTTTCGAATAAGATATGACCACAAAAAATATATCTAGTTGATAGTGCGCATTGGTTTTCCTACAATTAAAAAAAAAAAAAAACTGCTACAAAATAATGGTAATAAAAATTTTTATAAATATTTTAGCACAAGTTTACAAATAGTCACCATAAGGCCTATTAGTACCGTTTTTTTTACCAACAATAATATAAGCACGCAATCTTTTTTTAATCATTTCAAGAAAAGATCTAGTCCACAAAGGGTTAATAGAGAAACGTCCTATACAACAAAGTAAAATTACCAAAGCAACATAAATATTCATATTAATCACTTAAATTACCTGTATACAAGTATAAGCGAACTGAATGACACCAGTACACAGTTTCCTACAGAATGCTGTTGCAAGAGGCAACAAAGCTGCAGCAACACCAAACTCATCCATGGAAGATCCATCCTAAAAAAAATATGGTAGTAGTAGTAAATAAGGTAATAATAGTTTAGTAATTTTATGAATTTTTAACAAACATTAAATCTGAATTAAAACATGAGAATAAAAGCAAATCTCTTATATACAATATTATTTCTGTTTGTCAATGGTCAAAATAAAATGTAAGATTTCTCATTCATATACTACTGAAACTAGTTTATGTGTATTATATATATATACACACACATAAAAAGTAAGGTCAAGGCACGTTTTTAAAATAACGTCAGTTTTTTTTTTTTTAATTTGCCACCTATATAAGGAATGTAAACAGATGGCACTTGCGCAGCTCAGTTATTTCAACCAACACTTAGCAACAATAGTTTAGTGATTTTGATTTTATGGAATGGAAGGTTACTGGGAGAGTTTGTATCTGCCACTAATCTGAAGAACCTGGACGAATGTTCCTTGCTGCTGTTGCCTTTCATTTAACAGGTGGGTCATTATTTATTTAGTGGCAGTTATAGTTATGTTGTTTTAATTATGGACGGAATTGTTATTTGCTTCTATGCTCCTTTAGACTGGTGAGAAATTGTTGACCGGCACTGATCATGGGTAACTAGGTGCATATGGCTTCATTCTCCCGGCATGATGTGATTTTGCTTTTAGTTGTTTATATTCATCTACTTAATGAGTGCTATACAATTTATGACTTTTAGGAGTATTTGAATTTTGGTGGCAAAAAAAATTCTGCGAGTGAAATTCAGACAAATTTGTGAAAGCTGAATATTATGAGTGATGCTAAAGAAAGACAGCAATGTCATTCAATCTGAGAAGGTTGAAGGGACATTTGTGATGATGAACATAATGGCCAACCATCGTTAATAAGCATGATTTGATTGAAAAGCTGACAATGACAAATTTGAGAAAACTGAGTTTCACCATATCACGATTATAATTACGATTATAAAATATTATGTGCAAGATGGATGCCCAAGATATTAACTGACACACAAAAGGAAAACGTTTTGCTGCAGGGCTGAACTCTTACAGTGTTACCAGAGATGAAACCTGGATTGCTTATTTGAACATCAAGATAAAGCAGTAGTCAATGCAATGACAGCATTTATCCTCTCTTAAACTGAAGAAGTTTAAACAAGAAAATTAAGAAAAAAGTTTACAGCTATTGATTTTTGGGACAAAAGGGGATGTCTTGGTTGTCAAATTTAATGCTTACAGAACACTGTGAATACCAGTATGTATTATGAAACGTTATAAACATTTTTACAAGAGCTAAAAAAACACAGTGATATGCTAACCCACAAGATTTTGTTTTTTCTGACAACGCATGGCCACACACAGTAAATCAGACAGTGAAGCAACTGGAAAAGTTTCACTGGAAAATCTTCAATCGTCCGCCCTATAGACTTAGCTCCCAGAAATTTTCTTTTTCTCCATCTTACACAGTGGTTTGCATCACAAGTTTTGATGATGAAAACAAATTGAAAAATGATGTTACTGCATGATTTAAGGTCACTAGAGATAAAATTTCTTTAAGAGGGAATAAAACGATAGTGAAACACTATGAAAAATATATTGAAGTTGAAGGCAGCTAAGTAGAAAAATAGTAAATATAGAAAGTTTTTATATGTAAGTAATTGTTCATATTTTTCAGTTTTGTTTTTATTTTAAAATAAATTTTACTTTAAAAATATGCTTCAAAAAAAAAAAAATATATATATATATACACACACACACATACACAACATATTAAAATTATTCTAATAAAAATGTGTATTGTTTTTAAATTCTTTTACATAAGCTCATGAACATTTTCATACAAATGCTATTTCATCTGATAAATATACTCAAAGCTAAAAAACCATTAAAAAGTCAGAAACTTCAAAATGAAAGAAGGAAATATGTCTCTTTCCTGACATTTAATAAGTACAGATGATCCAAGCTCAGAATGCCATTTTATTCTTATGTAAACTTTTATGCCTATGTAATGTAAACTGCCACCAACAAAAGAAAGAGACTGATGTTTGTGTTCATTTCAACAAACCATAACATTAAGCTATCCTTACATTATTTAGATGATTCCTATATAGACCTACCTATTGATTGTAATTAAAATTATTATTAATTGTAATAACCTAGTGTAGAGTTTTATGAATGTTAAAATTAAATTTTCAACTTGCCTTAAATTATTTGTTACTGAAGTTCCTTGACACTGAAAAACATTAAAGAACTGGGTGATCCAAAAAGGACTTCAATAACTTTAAAAGCATATATAAATTTATTGAGATAACTTACAGATTGGGCTGAAGTCTCATTTTATAGAAAAACACATTAAATTTATCATCCAATACTCACTTTGGTTCTGCAAGTCAGTTTTGTATGGAAATGATGGAAAATCCATAATTTCCACAGAACTCAACTCATGTCGAGCTGACTTTTTCAGACTGCATACAAAGCTTTCTCTGAGTTGTTCCACAGCAGCTTCAGAGAAGTGTGAGCTTATTGGTGATTTTGTATATTTAATAGAACAACATGTCTCAACAAAGGTTTGATTTCGAGTAAATTGTACACCTACTACAAGGCTCCCAACTGCAGTCCATAAAAATTATGTTGAACTGCAGTTGCCAACTGCAAATCATGAAACCAAAACATACAGCAAGCATATTCTGTACCAGTCAATGAATCCATTTTTCACATCACTAGTGACAGTGCTGGTGGCCAAATTTGGCATTAACGAATTACACGAGTCAAAACCTCAACCGAATCTGTAAGTTTACTAAATAAATTTTTATATGCTTTTAATGTTATAAAGTCCTTTTTAAATCACCTGGAACTTATCAGTGTTAACGTATAGCAAATGTTGTCAAGTTTTATCTCAAGAAATAATTATATTTTTGAGGCTTCTTCTTCCAAAGTTTTTACTACCTAAATAACTTTCATGATTGTTATTAAAAATTTGACCAATTGAGCCAACCCTTGATTTTATTCCTGACATATCTTTATAATTTCAGCTGTAAAAAGTAAACTAAAATTATAACTAGGGAACACTGAACTTGCTAGTAACAACTCTAATGAAAATACAGATTGTTACAGAAAATTAAACCAGTAACTAACTCAATGAAGTATTTACAAAAATAAAATTTAACCTGAACAAAGAAAAAATTTTCACGTAATCACAGTATGAAATGAACACTCTTAATAATCTAAATTTATTGATATGAATAATATTTTATTGTGGAGTAAATTACCATTAATGCAACAATACAAATTCTGAAAATATAATAAATTATACAATGTTATTAAGAAAATATGTAGAATACAGTATAGTAGTACCATACCATGATGTAGTACCAGCACCTAGTTGGTTGTATGGTCCATGCCACTGTATGGTACTAATTTATTCAATATAACGAGATCTATTTAAATAAAGAATATAGAGGCATGTGTTTATTGATAGGCAGGAAACTAGTTGTTTTTTCTCAAATAGCATGCACAATGCTCTATTCTTACCTCAACAGCCTAAAAGTCTCTTTTTCTAGTTCACTAGCATTGTAATGTAAAGCCTACTGTTTTTAATTTTAGTCAATCAGTTTTATTAAATGACTGGAAGGAGACTACATTCATCTGATAAAGTATTGACTGTCATGAAAGAGCTGAATATATGTAAAACAATAGAAAAGCAATAAAGTGCATTTTTATAAATAAAAAAAAAAAAAAAAAAAAACATTGGTTTTAATATTTCTCTACTGCTAGGATGCTTTATTATAAATTATTCATTAACATGCATGTACATTTTTGCATACAATAATATTTGATACAAAATAAAAAAATCTTATCTGAATATACCTGAAGAGCACAGTTCATAAGTCGTACGACTAAATCAAACTGTTGATGTTCAAGCATAGCTTTATTACCCATAACATGTTGTGCCAATTCTGTGCACAAAGCTAATCTAGCAGCCCTTGATTTTAAGGCTCTTAATACTGCCGGAAATGTTTTTCTAGCATCTGAGATCTTATTTTCAAATATACAATTAATGCAGTTCCTTAACACCTAAAAATAATAAAACAAACTGATAAGTAAAATATAAAAGATAAAATAAAATTTCTGGAATTAATAACATTACAACAAATTAATTCAAGGTTATAATACTAATTATTAAGCCTGCCTATAACAGAAAACACAACAGACTTTCTTATTAAAATAATAAAAATAATTTTTACTTTCCTAGTTACAGCTCTTTTAGTGCTATATTTTAATTTATAGTTTAGAAAGGACCCTTGCATAGATACTTACAGGGATATTTAATGTTATTCAACTTCAAGAGAAAATTCATTTTTTACTTATATCTCTTCTGATATGGAATTGTGATTTTTTTAAATTTCAAAAATTAATATTGTTTGTATAGCATGTTTTTAAGATGTCATTTGGTCAATCAACACAATTTTTATAGTTTATTAGTGTCTAGCCAAAATACATTAATTGTAACTGGTAATAATCAGTTCTGTAGTTTTAAAAACAAGAATTACATACCTACAGAGATATCAACTTGGCTCCAAAAAAACATGACTCAATTTATTGAAAACGATATATTAATACATCTTTAAATAGCAATTTTAAATCTACACATGTATTCTATTACATAAATAAAATTATTTATGACATAATAATTTAATCTATAAATAAAATAATACATTAGATACGATTCTGAAATTGGACAGTTTTGTTGCTGCTATGATTTCAGTGCTAAAAACAAAGAATATTATTAAAACAGTAATGGTTGTTTAAAAACACAATGAAGATTGGTGTATTAAGTAAACTTTCTAAAATCTACAATAATAGAGTGCTAAAAAAAGTTTAAAAAATATTAATTTAAAGAAATATATAAACTCTGATATCATTAATGGATGTCATTATGCTACTGGTAAAATTTCAGCAAGTGTCATTCACGAGAAAAGCAACATTCTTCAGTAAAAATGAACAAAGTTCTTTAGTAATTTATAACGTTATCCTTAAGCTTAAAGGAATAAATCAAGTTGAAGAGAAGTATAAAAGATGAACTGCAAATGAGAACCATTCCACCAAATACTTTTAATATTAAACCAAACAGGTCTCCACTCTTCCTTGAATGGGGAATTCAGTCAGCCAACATAGTGGCTCTATCTGCTAGCACAGTCTGGTACACAACAACTGTCTCATAGCTGGTAAGGCAGCTAATTCCTAAACGGGATTTGATGAGGTGGAATGACAACTTTATCCATATATTGTTAAAATTCTTTATATGTTTTATAAAGGAATTGCAACCAAAAGCCTACCATGTAATTTATAATTATTTTTTAAGAATTAAAGATTAATTAAAAACATAATAAAAATATTAAATTTGTAAATATAAAAGTTTATTTTTTCATTCATTGAAATAAAATGAATGACTATATGGGGGAAAAAAACTATAGTTTTGATAGCTGCTTAATTAATCTTTATTAATTAATTTAAATTAAACCAAGTTTAACAAAACTAGCAGATTTAACTTATTTTAATATATACGAGGTGCTACCCAAAAGTTCGGGGAATTTGAATTTTGCGCGCGAACCATTGCTGGTACGACCTGCTGCTGCTAGATGTGGCTAACAGTACTTTTTGTGAATCAGTGTTCCAACAGCAGTGACGGTGAGAGGCTGCATTGTTGACTTTCATGCGGTTGTGTAATGTTACGTTTTACTACTTTCCGAAGTTCTAAATGGCAGATTTTAAAGAGCAAAGAACCTGCATCAAATTTTGCTTCATGCTTAAAAAAACTGGTGCAGAAACCCATCACATGCTTGTGAAAGCATTTGGTGACAATGCTATGAGAAAAAGTAAAACTTTTTTGTGGTACAAACGACAGTCAATGATGATGAGCATTCAGGAAGACCATCAACAAGCATAACACCGGAAAACATGGCAAAAGTGCAAGAGGCTATTGTTGCAGATCGTAAACAAACAATTCATGATGTTTGTGCAATCGTACAAATGTCATATGGGTCTGTGCAACACATCTTGTCGGATAATTTGAACATGAGACTCATTGCTGCAAAATTCGTACCAAGACTGTTGAACAGCGACTAGAAACAAAATCACATAGCTGTCTGTAGTGAATTGAAAAATTCAGCAAGAGATGACCCTAACTTCATCTCCAACATCATAACCGGTGATGAGACATGAATGTACGGGTATGAACCTGAAACTAAGCAGCAGTCGTCGCAGTGGAAGTCGCCAAGTTCACCGCGGCCAAAAAAAGCACACCCAAGTTCGCAGCAACGTGAAGTCTATGATGATTGTTTTTTTTGACATGAAAGGCATTATACATAAGGAATTTGTTCCTCTTGGTCAAACCGTCGATGGGATGTTCTATTGTGAAGTTTTAAAGCGGTTACGTGAAAGCATTAGGCGCAAACGTTCAGATCTGTGGGGTAAAAACAGCTGAGTTCTGTGCCATGACAACACGCCCGCGCACACATCGTTAGCCATTCAGAATTTCTTGGCTTCCCTTGTGCTACTTTTTTCTCTTTCCGAAAATAAAATTTCAATTGAAAGGCTGTCGTTTTAACACAATTGAGGAGATTCAGGAAGAAATGCAGAACGTACTTTGAACACTTACACCTGCAGACTTCCAGAGATGCATGGAATCATGGGAAAAACTCTGGGATCACTGTATCAATGCGCAAGGGGATTACTTTGAAGGAGACAGTGGAAATTATAAGTTATGGTAAGTTATTTTATTTTTATGGTAAAATTCCCCGAACCTTTGGGTAGCACCTCGTATAGCAATTAATAAAATTGAAATTAAAGCTGTCTGTTGTCTTCGTTTACAACATTTACTACTGGAATAACACCTCTTGGCAAATAATAAATTGTTTTACTTATTTATTCACTCAGAATGCAATAAACAAAAGAAAAAAAAATGAACAGAACAAAAAATTTACCCTTTTATTTATCACTATATTTTTTCCCTAAAAATTCTCATGATGCATCAAAAAAATGTTTGAACAAGTTTCTTGGAAATTTTTTTTTCTTTAAAACGGGATTGTAAGTTCTGCCCTCCTTTACTAGCTAAGAATAAATCAAGTAACAAATTTCAGGCAATGAGAATTAAATCAAATAACTTTAAACAATGTTCACAGGAAATTTTTTGAAAGGTTTAATAGACATTATTTCAATTTGCAGGGCAAGGTACCATATGATTTTATTAGGAATGTATTTTAGTAAAATATTTTTGGCAGAACAAGACAATTTTTATTTATTTTAATTTTATTTTTGCCAAAATAAAATCCTGAAGCAAATTTTTTTTTTGAAGAATTTAAAAAAACCACAATAATAAAATAAACAATCTGTGTGGAATTTGTAAAATTAAATGTAATGTTGTGATGGTATTTATATAGGAAAAACAAAAATTAAATTGTTTAAAATTACATTTCTTTAATATACAAAAATAATAAATTATTTTTACCTAATATGTCAGACCATCTAATAAACAATAAACATTCTATTTCTGTTATTAAAACAAATTTAGAAATATTAGCAATTAATAAAGAAGACATAAAAAAAATTTCTCATTTGATAAACTATCAAACAATGTTTAGGGAGCAGTGTTATAGAAACTTTAACAGATAGCAGCACTCGTATAGATTAATACGCCATTTTCATTATTTTACTATTTTTACTTTTAAATTTTTATCGTGCAATAACGGAATTATTTCAATCATGACTGAGGAAACTACTTTAATCACCCTGTGAAATTACTTCCATGAAAAATTAAGGTAAGATATGTCTTACCTCAATAATTTGTACTAGTTGGTTTATTGATTATAATTTAAAAATAATTTAACAGTACAGAGAAGTAATATGAATCTTAAAAATATTAATTTCAGTAAAAAATATCCAATAATATAATATATATATAGTACTCACCTCTAACCTTCGAGCAGAATTACTAACAGTATGCCTATTATCATTAACATTTGATATATGAGGCCCTACAGGAACTATTCTAGGAGGAAGTGGTTTCAAAGACGACAACCTATAAAAAATTATAAGATAGAAATTAAACAAGTTATTCAGTCAATAATAGAATAATTTAAATTGTAAAAAACAGTTATGGACAGAGATCTGTTCATGGTAGCTATGCTCTTAAATATAGAACTCAAGTCTCATACTGTATACTGGTCCTGGAAATTAATGTAACGAACAAGCCAATACTAGATATAAGTAAACAGAAGCTTATAGGAAACTAGACGATAAAGGCATTATTACAAATATTTATTTCCATACCACAAACCTTAGCATGCAAGTTATATTTTATTCTGGAACATGTTTTGAAGAATTAAGTAGGGTGTAAGATCTGGCATATAAATAGAGTTTAACTTATGAGTAATATGATGTTGATACTAATAAATTCATTACTACCAGCATACATTGACGAGTGAGGGAATATCATTATTATCTGTGGCCAACTTTATAAACAAATTCAATTACTTAACTCTAGTATTTCATCTCAATGATTGATTATTTAATTTTTTTTAAGAATGACTATTATAAAACATGAAATATGATTTTTCAGATCATCTAAACATTTTACTGATCCAAGAAGAAAGAGAAAAAATCATGAATTTTTTTAAATGAAATTTTAAGTACTACAATTTTTTTTTTAGAATAGCAAACCTTCGAGTATATTCAATTTAGGACTAGCTTTTCTTTACTTCCTTTTTAATATAAGAATAAAAGCATTTCAACCATTTTGCAGTGCCTTAGAAATGGAAATAAAAATTGTCTAAAAAAACAATTTCTTAAATTCCTAAATGCTTTGTAAAGCAGTGCTAAACCTTTGCAAATATAAAAAGAATATCTGTTCCAAAGGAACTCTTTTTATCAAACTACACAATCTTGAGGTTAACTTAAGTTAAAAAACTTATTAAAAATTTGTTAGTTTTTACTTTTTACTAACAGGTGGACAAATGCAGATAAATTTTATTTATTATACAGCACGTTTGAAAAGTCACTGTACAGTATGCTTTACAATTATGTGATGCATTCTGTTCTTTCGGCGTTAGGTTGGTTGCCCTGTGGGTTCATTAGATATATTACTCAGTAATAAGCCAAGACATGACTCAGTTGTTGATTTGTGATTGAACGTGCTTCGTTTTGTTTATTGAAATCAATAGTTGCAAGAAACGTTAATGGCTCTTTTTGTAGGGAGTGCATTTTTCTCGTTGAACACATCTTTTGTAAAAGTGACAAGTATACTGATTTAATAAAACAGAAGTTTTCTGAAAAGTTTCCAAATACTCCTGGTTCCTCACTGAAATGTAGTTCAAACTCTTATTGAAAAATTTCAGGCAACAGGCTTTGTTGAAACGCTGATCAAAATGTAAGTCACCTAAACTAAATGAATAGAAGCTGCTCGATATTTCGGATGCTATGGCCGAAAGTCCATCAAAGTCAATGCATAAGTTAGTACAGCAGCAAAACATCAGACTTGCTACTACACACGAAGCTGTAAGAAAAGAAATTAAACTTTTCTCCTACAAAATAATGTGTGTTCAAGAACTGAAACCTACAGATCACGCCAAAAGACTAAATTATTGTCAGTGGTTTAAACATTTTATTGACAAAAATTCTTAAGTATCCTTGAAATTATGTTGTTTCACAAAATAGGACATATTAAATCACAAAATATACGACTTTGGTCGATAACTAACCCCCATGAATTACACAATCGTTACACAAAGCGACAATAGAAGTCTGGATCGGTATAAATAGAACGCGCATTATGGGTCCAATCTTTTTTGAATAATATAATGATTGCTATTGTGCTGTTACAACAAACTTTATTAATCAGTTAACAGAGATGGAAATCAATCACAGTTGGTTTCAACAAGATAGCGCCACAATGCACACAACTAACAGGGCAATGACTTTTTTATGAAATGTCTAGTGAATGAATCATTTCGAGGATTTGTCAGATCGAGTAATCGTAACCTGCACAATCACTTGATCTAACTCCCCCATTCTAGCTGCCTGGGAGGCAGCAAAACATGCAGTGTATCGCAACAGACCATGCACGATTGACGTACCAAAAACCACAATAACGACATACGTGTAAGATATTCCAGCTGGCTAAATTTGTTTGAAAACAAATTAAAACGTGTGCACTGTTGTACTGATGTTGGAGGAGGTCATTTTCAATACGTTTTATAAAATATTCCAGTTATTGTACATTTTGTATAAAATAATGAAATAAAAAGTAATAATTAAGAAAGTTTTGTCATTACATTTCCATAATTCCAGTGCACAGCAACTTTCCGAACGCACTGCAGCAATTGCACATTAATTACAAAACTAAAATGTTCAAAACAATCTGTGAATTTCAGTGGTCATAACTTCTCATCCAAGATTGAAACCTACCTTACATAATACAGTATGTCAAACTGGAAATTTCTAGGCTGCTTATGGGGAAAACTTACTTATGGTATATTATGGGATATGCACATACTTACGAGGACGCCATAAAGGTCTCAGTAAAAGCCTAAAGATTGTGAAAAATAACACACGTAACAAACCCCAACCTTAAGTCAATTTTAAACACAAACTAATCTTTAAGTTAAATAAATTAATAATTCCTCAGTCACTTATTTATATTTTTATAGTTAGGTAATGAACAAATTGTAAAATATTTCTGAATCATTACATGGTTAAAAACTATAATTATCTTTCTGTGAAAATAGAACATGACATTTCAAAATCAGAAAACTATATATAGCCTTGAAAACAAAACAAGTTTTACTAACACCTAAATCATCTTGAGAAAATAAAAAATGTGACAAGAAAATGGTAAATGATAAATGCCAATAGTCAGTCATCTTTAAAAAAAAGAATCATAGATAACTAAACTAAAATAATACTGGATGAAATTTTCATTTGCTAGTGACAAGTATATGCATTAGCATTTGTTGAGTAATTATTAACAATACAAGAGCTATCCATAAGATAATGCATTTTAAATTTAGTGCACAAGGAGTGGGGATAATGATTCAAAATGCAGTAATGTATGACTGCTATCCATACAGCAAAAGCAAAAATATGCCTGGCACTTCGATTTATTATTAATAATAACCATTTAAAATGTACGCTAAAATGACAATCCTACCAGCTGCAAAATAAATTCAATAATAAAGTTGTTATTAATCAGAAATTGTAAAGCGAGTGAAATTCAAATTCAACTTCACAAATGAGTGAACTAAATAGAAAATAGATAAGCAACGGTAATATAAGTCAAAGGGAAGCAGTACGAAATTCAGAAATACGATAAGGGAAGCATTCAGAAATACGATAGCCACAATGAAGAAAAAAGGAAGTGTTTGGTCACTTGTCATGACTGATCAATTGACAACACTGGAGATAATGGTTTATAGGATAAGTTTTACAGCAACAAGGCTCATGTTTTATATATAAACGTGAAGACAAAAATATCAATCACCAGAATGGTATCAATATTCACTCATAAAACAAATAATGTCAAGTGTTTTTTGAGCTTAAAAGAGGTACTTATTAGTTTGATTATGCAGTGATATGGTGCTGAAATCACCTTTTAAGCATACTGAAAGACATTAAAAATTACAAAGCGCAATTTAAAACAAACATTGTGGCTTCCTCTGTTCTGGTATCATTTTCTTCCATGAAAATGCTGACCATTTCTTGTCAACTTATTCAAACTTTGCTGCAATAATTCAAGTAGGAAATCTTTGATTACCCTTTTAATAGCTCAGATTCGGTACCTAGAGATTATTATCTCATTATGAACATGAAGAAATGACTAGTCACCCGAACATTTCAATGACAAGTTACAGGCCAGTAAAGAATCATCCGCAATCGTATACAATGGAACTCCAATGATGAAATTCAAAAGATTAAGAAATGTTATAACAAGTACAATCTCAATTTGGGTACAGATTATACTGAAAAATTGGTAACTTTCTGGATAATACTAATACAGATAAAAAAAAGTTAAGTAAACCAATTTACACAAAAACTTTTATGAGACCATAAAATTTAAAAGGCTTCAATATGGCAATAATGTGCATAAATAAGCAAGTATAATTGTTAATCCTCTTATTATCAGAGTCATACATGATAGTCCCGTATAGCAGCTTATATACCTATGCCATATGTGGTTCCATGTGTATGACTTCTATGTAAGTATAAAAATAATCAATCATTAATTTTGTTTATAAAAAGTACAAATTTTTATATGCATAGGTTAATAAAACACTTATATTTGTTTTTTCTATTTCTTTTTAGAAATAAGTTGTATATGAGGTATGTTTTAAGTGTACCATTTTGGTACAGCTAAAGAGTGGCTGTTGTCGTTTTGCACATGTGCACTGAATAACTATATATACTGGTTTGCTACAGAGACAATTGCATGACTGTCAGTCTTTGTTTAGTAGTCCTGTGTGTGTTAAAATGCCTATGACTGCAGACAGTGTTGCTGATTGTGAAATATATGCTGGAATTCATTTCTTAAATGCAAGAGGTATGAAAGCGGCCAAAGTGAAGTGTACAAGGATAATGCTATGTGTGATGGAATCATGAGAAAATAGACAAGGTTATTTAAAGAGGACTGCACAAACCTACATGTCATATCATTACTGATGACCTGGTGCAGGGAATTAATGGAAAAGTCCATGAGAATAAACAGTTTACAATTTCATCACTATGTAATTAATTTCCTTTAATTCCAATATGTTCTCTATGAAATTGTCTCCATGACAAAACCAGAATGTCTCCCATCACACTGGAATTAAAACAACAGTCTATGGGATGGAAACAATCAACATTTCTCAAGAAAGTGAAGTTCAAACAAACAATGTCAGCCTGAAAAATCATGTGCCCTACGTTTTGAGATAAACAGAGGCCGTTGCTTGTTGATTTTTTGCCTTGGGGGGGGGGGGGGAGGTGAACAGATAAGTGCCAAGATATATTCTAAGACCTTGACTAAACTGCATCCCACAATCCAAAACAGAAGGCATGACATGCTCAGCACAGGAATTGTGCTGCTTCATGATAATGCTCAGCCATACATCAAATGTATGGATGTTCATTGCATCCAAGATCTCATCGCATCATTTAGCTGGGAACAAACTGATCGTCCGTTATATAGTCCTGACTTGACATCTAGCAATTACCACTTGTTCCATTTAAAACAACATCTCAGTGGTCAGTGCCATGATGATGTCAAAACAGCCATTCAGCAATGGTTATCTTCTCAGATGGCAGTATTCTGTGAAGCTGGAATGCAAAAGGTGATCACAAGATTTAAGTGCCTTAATGTAGATTGAAATTATGTAGAATTGTACATAAGATCCAGGCTTTCAAGTGAACATAAATGTTTTTAAAATTAATTTGCTTGTTTTTTATATTAAAATTGTAGTTAAAAAACATGCCTCCTATAACACATACTTCTCAAGATTATAAAATCACATTTATGATATTTTAACAATGATATAAAAAGAGTAATCATTTTGATAAAAAAAAAGAACGAAATCAAATCTTTTAAAATACAACAGAATGGAGATTTTTCTAAAGAATTTTGTAGAATTCATTTCAGAAAAAAAAAATTAAATACATTAATAACTTTACATACAATTTCAATAATTAGCTGTTTTTTAAACAACTCACACAGAAGTCAATAAAAGTTTATTAGTTACTCTAAATAATTTAATTTAATAAAATGATTATTTTAAGACAGTATTATTAATACTTTATATAAATATTTCACCAGGTAATAGTTATCATAAAAAAAAAATGGAAGATTAAAAAAACATGACACATTCGGTAATAAATTTTTTCCATAAAAAAAAACCAGCTTATCATTATATTATTTTAGAACATGAATATTCTTTATAAATATTAACAGAATGTATTACATTTTTTCAAATTTATGAATGAAAATCATGAAGGTGTAGAAAATGTATAAATAAATTGCTTTATGAAGAAAAATCATATGCAAGGAGCACTTCCACATAAAAAGCAGCCATAAAGGATTAAAATATCAGCAAATACAAACAGTAATATGTATTTAAAAAACCATGAAAAGCAACTTTTCAATGCTAAAGCAACAAATGCTGCAACATTCAGCCATTACTGGTGAGTCCTATAAAAATAACATTTTGAATTACCATTGTCGCTTTCATTTAATTCAACTTAAATATTTAGCTATTAAATAATTCTAAAGTGCAGTAAAATCCTGTTAAGACACTTTCCATTACTATGAGAGAATCCTCTTATTACAAAATTATGATTTGATTCTGATCATATTTACTTTATTTTATTTTTTTTATGAGCTTCACACCTATTGATTACATATTTAACTAAGTGACGCGTTTTATTTTTCTTTCTTGATCTGGAAATCTACGGTTTTTAAAAAATATTATTTTAGAAGTATCTTATCAAAAAACAAATTTTTAACATTTTTGGAAGATATCAATCAACAAATTCAAATGCCATTAAAGCTATATGATAATTGTTATGTACTACTGTCACAGTTTTCACAAAGTGAGGGCATCCAGAAATATCAGTTTCAGTGTCTTAAACACAAGGGAAACTTTGATCCAGCTTCCCTTGAAGTATAAAACAAGTCTTAATACTATTATAAAGTATAAGAAGCATTTTTTCACACTTGAAAAATTTAAGGCAATGGTTTCTTGATTGACCAGCTCCAGTTGTAATTACCTAGATGGTAGCCAACAACATACATGATACATAAAGAAGAGTTACAAAGTACAGAATGTCAGAATTAAAATATGAAGACTAAATATGAAAACAGCTTTGAAAGACACTGACTGAAATAATAGTAGAGGAAATTTGCAATAGAAAATGAAAAAAAAAAAACAGAATTAAACGTCTGAGATTTTGAAATAACCAAATTACACAGTTATATGAATTTTAATAAAGCTAATTCATGGAAAAGAAAAGAGAAAACATATAAATATAGTTCAAACAAATGCATGTGACTATCAGCTTTATCTGTAGTTTTATATATCTTTATCTCATTCTAGCAAATAAAATGGTATTTTTAATACAAAACCTGACAAAACATTTCTTCCCATAATCAAATTTAATGAAAATCTCATGCCAAAGTATCTTTATAAAAAAAAGCCAAAAAATAATTTTAATAAAAAATAAATATGGCCAGAATTTTATTTTTATTTTTCTTTGCTTTGATTTTTTTTAGTTTTAATATGTTTTTAATTTGTAATAAAGCTTATGAAAATAAATTAAAAGTATAATAAAAATACATCAAATCATTTAATTAAATAAAAAGCAAAATAGAAAAACATTAAATATAATTTTTTTTAAATTGATTAAGAATAGAAGAAAAAGTAGTTCAGAGATACTTAGTTCGCAAAACTGAACATATTAAATCATTGGACTTAAATTTGGCCATGAGACTTACACTGATTGATTACATTTTTAGTTAATTGACACATGTTTTATTTTTCTTACATAGATTCACTCCATGCATTTTTCTGTTATAAAATGAGAGCTCATTTTAAACTATTTCTTCACTGTTATTCAAAGGTGATGTAAAATGTTTTCTGCAATAGAAATGGAATTCCTGTATGTAATCTGAGTAAATCATGCAACAGTACTGAAACTCTGAAAATGTAATTCTAAAATAAACTACATGTCAACAACTTTATAAAAATTTAAGATAACCTTAGCTTAATGAATTATAAATAATTAGTTTTACGCTATAAGTAATTTTTTTGAGAATACTACCAACATTTTCTATTAACTTGTAACATTCTAATTTATTTTGTAATGATCAATCACAAATAAAGATTAATTTATTGAATTTTATAGAGGTTTGTTTTAAAAGTTATCGTTGTTTCAAAATTATAATATTGCGTTCTAAATCTAATTTTGAAACATCACTAATGAAGAATATCCCAAATTCAGAATAATATTAAATATTGCAGTATCGTTTTCTATAATATGAATTTTGGTTTGTACCATAGTTACTTATAAAGAATAATTACTTCAAGGATTTAAAAATTAAATTTATAAAAAATCAAATAAATTTCTGTACAAAAAACTTCATGTCAAATTACAATCAGCTGTAAATTACTCAGATTGTTATAATGCACTTATGGAGATAGTTGTCTGCCTTGAGTAAATTATCTTAACAGGATTTACTATATTTATAACTATAATGCTGAAATGTAAGCTTCCTACAAATTAAAAATATATACAGAGTAACTCAAATCTGTAGAAACCCCTCAACAACTTTAAAACTGTTCCAGGTAGAATACTGTAACTTTCAGGATAAGGTATCGGTCAACAACTTTAGCTTTTAACGAGAAATAGAATTTCAAACCCTTCTTGCGGGAAGGGGTGTAGTAACTCAAACATTTTAAACGTAACACTCTTTGTGTGATACATCATTTTAAAGGTCTCTTCATGACAAGAAAAATGGTATGTATAAAAAAGTTGGTACAACGTCTGTATCCAAAATGGTAGTGGAAAAAGTTTCGGATTTTGAAAATGACTAAATTTAATAACTTCAAATAATAAAATTAAATTTTTTAACACAAAAAATTGTTTTTGTTCCAATTTAATTATAAAAAAATATAAATATTGTCACCTAATCTTACTGATCAGCCGATTACTGATGGTCTCTTACCATTGTTGAAAAAATAAAGCTTACTTCATTATGTAATATTCCAATTAAAGTGTTTCATTACTACACTATTAATTTCTTATGAAAATTTATTGTTATCAGTTAGCTATTGATTTTGTCTACCTTTACCACATTAGTAGGCCACTTTTGTTATTTACATCTTTTTTACCTCTTTGTAATGTTTTTCACAGAATTAATTTTTTCTGTGCTACCTGCTAATATCTCTATCAACACATTACTTAGTGAACAGGAGAGGGTCACACACTTTTAATGATGAAGGGCTTTGATGACAGAGTTAGGTTGTATAATAAGTTTGTGAATTGTTCAACGCAATATTAATAATCACAATCGTATACCAAAAGGTGCACCGTCAAAAACCATCAAATGATTTGAAGCAACAGGGAGTATAAATAATAAGAAAAAACCAGGGAGATCTAAATCTGTAACAAATAACAGAGATTATGCAAGAATTTATTGAGAATTCTCATTCCTCGACTCAAACAATAGCACGAGAACATAACATTAACAAAAAAAAAGTTAAGAGATTCCAACATTAAAAAGTGAAAATTTAAAACCCTTCAAAATTCGGCTGGTGTAAGAACTTAATGAAAATGACTATGATCGAAGACCTGAGTTTTGTGATATTATGATAATATTTGAGCAGATCCTAATTTATTAAACAACAAAGATTTAGTGATGAAGCCACATATTTTTTAAATGCCAATGTAAATCGTCATAATTTTGATACTAGACTGATATTAATCCACACTGATATTGCAATTGCAAAGCGCATACACAGTATCCAGTAAAAGTAAATGTATGGCAGATATTGTTTAGTGGACGATTGATAGGATCATCTACATTTATTGATGGAAATTTAAATGCAGTGAAATATGAAGCTTTGCTTCTCAATCATGTATCCAAACATTCAAAACGTTGTTGTTGACCCTAACTTCCAAAACATTTGGTTTCAACAATCTGGTGCCCCGCCTCATTTTGGTTTTCAAGTACTTGAAATTTTAAATGCATTTTTTCCTGGAAGATGATTGGCCGAAGGTGGTCAAATAAAATGGCCAGCAAGATCACCCGACTTGTCACCAGTGGATTACTTTCTACGGGGCCACTTAAAAAATATTGTTTATCATATAGTAAGCCCTAAGATACCAATGATTTAAAAAATAGAATTTGAGAATCAGCAAAAAATATCACTAGGGAATAGTGATCTATAGTGATATTCAGCACTATTCCTGCATTATTCAGTGGAATAATGCAGTATCATTCTTTTACAATCAACTGGCACACTGTCAAACAACAAAAGGACATTTCAAACATTTATTAAAATGAAATATATTTATGAAAATAAACGTTATGCTTAATAAATATATATATATTTTTTAATAAATTTATTTGATGATATCCATTTAATAAAATTTTTATAACTTTATTTTTCTGCGATAACAGTTCTTTAAGCGGCCATTTTGAATACAGATATCGTACCAACATTTTATTTATATCATTTTTCTTCTCTTAAAGACACCTTTAAAATGATGTATCACACAAAGGGTGTTATCATTTAAAATAATTGAGTTACAACCGCTGGACCACCCTTCAAGAAGGGGCTAAAGTTTTATTTCTTATCAAAACGTAAAGTAGTTGACCAATACCGTATCCTGAAAGTTACAGTATTCTATCTGGTAGTTTTTAAAGTTGTCGAGGGATTTTCATGCTTTTGACTCACTCTGTATATAAATTTCCCAAACATATACTTTTAATGAAATTAACAGATAAGTGCATATTTAAAAATTTAATGAAGAGTGCATTAAGATAATTTCTGATTAGCTCCAGATATAGTTTAAAAGCTTACCATGCAAAATCTGCTCGACTGGAATCCAAAAAGCAGATGCAAAAAAGTTGATCAAAATATTAATAAATGACAAAATGTTTCTATTGATGTAAACATATATTATATGATAAAAATATAAAAAAAGATGTTATTAAATGGAAAAAACAAATTAAATTTTAATATAAAAATTCTTTATTCCCCTTAATTAAATTTTATTAATATTTAATCAGTGTTATAAAATATGCTTTACAAATTAAATTTTCAAAAAGTTATGCAGAATGATTACAAATGAAAAAGGATATTTTTGATGGTTTATAAAAAATGTAACTTTCACATATAAAGACAGTATAATACGTTTTTACAGGAAGTGTTTTTTAATTGTTACAACTGCTGTTGTTGACATCAGTATTGATTATTGTAATTGTTACAACTGCTGTTGTTGACATCAGTATTGATTATTGTATCACATTAATTGAAAATTGTAGAGAAAACATTTTATGCGCCCAAATTAGCCAAGAAAATCTATCTATAACTGTAAAAAGTAATTAGAAAAAACAGGGTGGCCTTTTAAAAATAAAAGTTCTGCAAGTCCTCACTTTCAGAAGAACAAGTGATAGAGTGTTTATGTTACATACTGATATAATAAAGGTAAATAGAATAGTTCATTCCACTTTAGAATTACAAATACTGCAAACAATTGTGTGGAAAATTTTGCAGAACAGTTGAAAATTATATTTTGCAAATCAGTTAGTAAGTTTAAGGGACGACAGTAAAGTCTTATCATAAAGATTTCTAAGTGGACATGCCACAGAATCTTGACGAAGATGTCTTCTTTCACCACCTAATTTTTGGTTATTATTGTACATTTTGCACGAGTAGAAAAGTCAATGGACATAATGTATAAATTTGGGAAACAGAAAACCCTGAAGAAACTGTGTAAAAATTATACGACTTTCCAAAAGTGAACATACTTTGTGCTATTAGTGTGAAAAGATGAACGTACTGATCTTGTTTTTACACACTGAATTAACCATGCAACTGAAGAAAATATTGTATTTACATGTTGGCCACAAAGAAGTCCGGGTTTAACACCTTGTTCTGAGTACTTTTTATGTAATTTTATAAAAGACAAGTTTTAATCCTCTTTTTTCATTTATTTAGAAGACATGATACAACATATCAAAAACACTGTTGTTAGCATTGAGCAGGACAGCTTTCACATGTTTTGCAATGAAGTATTTGATATCAATTGAGATACTCATAGTGCACGCGTAGTACACCTACAGATCCAACTTTTAAGAAATTTCCTATAAAACCTTGTAAGTAATAATCTACGTAATTGAAAATTAAATCTTTTAAAAACATCAAAACTAATTAATTAGTTAATAGCCGGGATTAAAAAAAAATCATAAAACAAAATGAATTTTCATTACACTAATAATGAACTAGGTTGTTTAATAATAATAATGAAGGCAAAAAAAAAAAGACTGGGGAAGTTAACAGGTACAGTTCTTTTTCCGAATCCAATAAAACAATTATAATATTCAATAAAAATAAAATAAGCACATAATACCTTTGCTTAATATCTATTGTATACAATACATAAATTATAATAATTCCATGTTATAATAATCAAGAGAAGAAGGGTGATTTGGAAAGGGTTAAACAAAAATAATTTTTTTTTTAACATGTCTGATAAGAGTTTACATGTATTTGTATGTAAACTATGTGTTCCCATTTATTTTTACTTTATGAATGTTGATCACAAGCATTTATAAGCGAGTAAGAAAACCTGATTTGTAATGGCTCTTTATAACAATTGATTAAAAACAACATAATTATTTTTTCTACAACTATCAATACCATAAACAAATAAGTTTAAAATTACAAATTTGGTCACTTTCATTGCTAATATGTAAAAGATTTACATCCATAAAAGTCCAACCAAAAGTACAAAACAAGCTGTTGTAGAAATAGCATATCAACCTAATATAGATTATTCTCGAAACCATAGCACTAATTAAAAAAAAAATAAAGCACATTCTCAAAAACTGCAGTACTAATTAAAAAAATGTTTTCTAAATTTAATCCTTAAATTTTCACAAATCAGGTCAAACTAAAAGCAATAACCTGTAAATATTAAATTTGGTAAAAATATCAAAAAGAAGAATTTAAAAGAATGTTACTATTTTTTTAATTTTTATCATGGAATGGGAAAAAACCACCAAGGATGCTAGAGCCTTCTGATACTCGGCAGAAACCAACATTTATTAACTGGAATGTTGTAAGGATAGTAAGTTTGTATGACTGTGGAACTCTCCAAGTATTCTGTTTCCTACCAGGAGTTATACAAAAAGTAAAACTATGGGCTGAATTGGGTTAAAACCAGATCTCTCCTATTCCTGTATATAATCAAACAAAAGTTAACTCCTCGGTTGGCAAGGGAAAATTAGGTAATTAGAAGTATTCTATAAAAATATCACTTTAAAGAATAAAAATCATTCAACAATACATTTCCTGAGAATCCTTAAATAATTAAAATTCTAATAAGCATGAAACTAATTATAAAAACCTTTTAGAAAACATTAAATAAGAAAACACAAACAATTACCTGGCTTGAAGATTATTTTTTGCTAAACCTTCATCAATAATTGTTTGGACTTGTTTAGTATCAATTTGTGGAAATGGAGGCTGATGAATTCTAGTAAATGCGCCTTCAGGAGGTTTTAAAATTTTCTGTACATATGGCTGTGGATTAGGATTTTCGTTTGTATAAAGCTGCTGCGCTAATTCCTGCACAACAATCAAAATGAAAAAAAAAAAAAATTAATTATACAAAAATATTAAAAAAGAATTGTTTAAAAAAAAAAAAATCCAAATTTTCACTTAGATGATTTTTAATTATTTTTCAGGACTTCCTTTCCACTGCAGAAACTATCTGAAGTAGTTTCTACACCTGGTTGCCACACTAACTAATAATTTAATAGCTATAAAATTTATAATAGATAAATTACTTTTTCATTTTTCTGTTCAAAGTTCTCTACCCTTTCTGAAATTATTTCTTCTTATTTACCTATCTACATCAATAAGATAAGTTTTGTTTTACTTATTTTATTATGTAATAAGGTTTCTAGTTTATTACATGAAATTGCCCTGTCCATAATAATATCCTTACTTCAATGGCATTATACATTCCTCCTGGTTCTCGCATACTGTCTTCAGACAACACTATAATTTGACTTCATTTCATTACTGTGACATGAATGTATAAATTTCAAAATACTTTTTCCTTCAGTGATTAGCCTCTAATAAATCCGAAAAGGATGTGGTGAAACTGTCTTCAACACTGTTTAACATTTGATTATTTACAGAAACCACAGTATGTTTATCTTACTATTACCAGTACCTTCTTAACATTATATTTTAGTTACACCAATTTCACTAACACTAATTAAAAAAAAGTTCTCTAGTCAGAAAAAAATAAAAAATTCGGTTGAAGTAAGATGCATAGTGATATTTTTTATAGTGTTATTGTAGATCTAAAACTTGTTTTTCACTATTTAAAATAAGAGATAGTAACTTCAATTTTATTTAATTTTAATAAATTAAATTAAATTAAATTTAATTTTAATAACTTTAATTTTTATTTTATTTTTACTAACATTTCCCTTCATCTATATGCTTTTCTCAATAAACAAGCTTTAAAATGTATTTAACAACTGATTCAGTTTTATTCTCATTGTCACAGTGTTGTTATCATAAACTGCTTTCACTTCAACTATTTTAGTCTACATGCAGATCAATCGAATCTGAAGATAATAAATCGTTTACTTATTATTTACATGATTAATAAACTTTTTATCACATTATTTTATAATTCACGAGTAAATTTTGGCTGGTTTTACACCTTTAAAAAATAAAAATCTTTTCACAGAATGTTGTTCTGCCAAAGTACACATTTCAAGTGGAAGCAACATTTTGAAATAAACAAAAGAAGTTTTATTAATAGAAATTCTTTTAGACAGTTTTATTTTATTCAATTAAATAGTTTTTCCTCTGTTGCAGTCATCTCTAAAATTATTAAATGACCTTCATATAAAGAGAAGTAAAATAATATCTGTTTAACATACTTAGCGAATGTAACTGATAATATTGTATAGTTTGAAAAAAAAAATTCTGTTAACATAATTTTATGGAAGATTTGCTTTCTACAACCATGTTCTATTTTAGGGACCTCAACAATAAATTTTTGTGAAACTCGAAGTTTGGAAAGTTATACCATTATGAGAAGATTACATGGAATCCAGGTTCCATTGTTTAACAGGTATTCTTATAAATAATTAATGCCATAAACTATGTTTTAACATTTTACTTTTCTGGTACTACATGAATCGATCAAAATTATGGATAATTAAATTTAAATTAAAAATAACTACATATTTATTTTTCACTAAAACCTTTAAGATAAAATTAAATAAAAATAAAATTTCATTACTTTAATGTGAACAAGAAGTAATCTAGGATCCTGGGCTTCAGAACGTAACAAATCAGCCATATTTGCATACAATTCATCCCAATAATCACATGGTCGCCATGGGGGCCCTCTTTCAGTAACAAAGCTCGTAAAAAACATACATTCTAATACCCGTGTAGTAAAATCACAGTCAATTAACCCACGCTCACCAAGGAATGCAGCCTAAAACAAAGCAAAAATAATAAACCATAAATACTGATATATAAAATTATAATAATTTATGTGTAAGTTTCCTGAATAACAATTAAATTGCATCAAAAACAAATGGGACACTCAATAATAATTTAAAGCTTGTACTCATACTTTAATCACTGGTTCAAATATATATATAGTCAAACCTCGCTTAATGAACACCTCCCAAAATGAGTGATTTGCATAACAAGCAAAACAAAATGTAAAAGAAATCACTCCCTTAACAAACAATAATTTGCAAAGCAAGTAACGAGGAGACAATGTGACGTCAGATCCTGCCTGCATCTCAGCTATCAGTCTGTGTTTAGCACTCGTTCAGCTAACATCTTATTGTCGCTTGTGAAAGTTGTATTCAGACACATTATTGTGTATTTTTTTTTTTAGTGCAAAGTTTAAGCATGCTTACATGTTTGTCCCTAAAGAAAATGCCATAAGAAGACAGGGGTAAGAGAAGAAAAATCCACCATAGAAGTCAAATGCCGAATCACTGAAAAGCGCGAATGAAGTACGAGTGGCTGATCAAACATGCACATAGAATCGATCTACATCAAGAATTTGCACCATCCTCCAAAACAAGGAGATTGATGCTTCAAAGAATTTCTATGCAATGGGTACGTATTCTTAACAATCTTAAAAGATTGCTTCTCATATGGATCAACAAGAAACAAATGCAAGGCAACACTAGGAACAAAAACATAATTTGTGAGAAGGCGATATACTAATTTTTGCTCACCTCATTACAAAGACACCAGGATCATCAACGGACAAAGAAAATGCATTCAAGGAAAGCTGTGGGTGGTCTGAAAAGTTTAAGAGAAGAACTGGCATAGACAGCGTAGTGGAACATGAAGAAGCAGCTAGCTCAGACATAAAGACAGCTGAGAACTTCATTGGCATATTCAAGAAACTTGTAAATTCTGAGGGTTATCTGCTGCAGCAGGTTTTTAATTGTGATGAGATGGGTCTCTTCAGGAAAAAGATGCTGAAGCAAACTTATATTACAGCAGAACAGAAAGCACTGTCAAGTCATTGAAAAACCATCTCACACTGTAATTTTGTACAAACGCAAGTGGTGATTTGAAAATTAAACTGCTGCTTGTTTACTGTTCAACAACCCACGAGCCTTCAAGAAGTATAAAGTCTAGAAGAACAGGCCAAATGCCATGTGGAGGTCCATCAACAAAGCTTTGGTGATATGTTACCTTTTTACAGATCGGATCAATGAAGTGTTTGTAAAAAGCATCTGTAAAAAAATATCTGCTAGAGATGAATTTGCCACTCCATCCCTTGCTTGTTATGGACAATGCTCCTGCACATCCTGCAGACCTAGAGGATGACCTCCTTGAAGAATTTTAATTCATCAAGATCCACTTCCTGCCTCCCAACACCACTACTTTACTGCAGCCCATGGACCAGCAGATCATTTAAAAAGCTCTACACTAAAGCAATTTTCGAGTGTTGTTTTGAAGTAACTGAAGGAACCAATCTCATTCTTAAAGAGTTTTGGAAAGACCACTTTCACATCATTGCCTGCCTCAAGATGACTGACAAGGCATAGGAGGGAGGTCACCAGAAAAACCCTTATATTTCCACGGAAGAAGCTTTAGCCAGACAGCAACTCCAACGCAACTCCGAGGGGTTTGAGTAAGTACATGTGGAAACTGTAATTGACGAGATTATGTCTCTGGCCAAGATATGACATGGATAAACTAATGGAAGACATAGCCAGGAACTGACCACTGAAGAGCTTTGGAGGTGCATTCTGTGTCACAGCAAGAAGTTGTGGAGGAATCAGGGGAGGAAGAGATTACAGCCTCAGCAGAGCAACAACCTTCCAGTGAAATAAGGGAGACGCTGAAAGCATGGGAAACTGTTGCAATGTATGTTGAGAAGAATCACCCAAATAAGGTAGTAGCTATGGGCGCTACAAATTTATTTAATGATAATGCTGTACCTTATTTTCATCAAATTTTGAAGCGTAGGCAAAAACAAATGTCTTTAGAAAGCTTTCTTGTAAAAAAGGATCTATTTTAAATAAATAAATTACATATTACAAATTTGTTTGACTATTTTTTTTTGAAATGGAACACATTATCCTATTTTACATTGATTCCTATGGTAAAAATTGTTTCATTTAACAAGTGTTTCATATTACAATTAAGATTTGGGAACAAATTATGCTCATTAAGCGAGGTTCCACTGTATATATTATTCTTGCTATTACTGGGGGTCTGAAATCATTTTTTTCTCCCACTAGACATTTCTCTCTTGAACCAAATGTTGTGAGATGTCTCTCCGAACTTTCTTTAGAACATTCAGTAGCAGAGGTTTTCTTTTAATATCAAACTACAATTTTTATGAATCTAAACAAAGAGAAATTATAATAAATGAAAAAAAAACCAGTTTAAAGATTTTTCAGAGATCATAACCCTCCCAAAAAGTATATTATATGAAAACGCATGATCATTTCCTTGCAAGAACTCCTGCAGCTGGGTTCTCCTATTAAGCTACATTCAAATTAAAAATATATATTCAACTGAACAACAGAATTGGAACAATAATTTTTATAAAAAAAAAAAAAATCTTATAAAATTGTTTCTAATTTATATACAAACAAGATGATCAGACCATAGGAAAAAAATATGGTCAAAAACCAATTATAAAACAAATAAAGAATATCAATAATGGAATATTAATAATTATCAATTTGGGGGCAATCTCTCCACAATTAACATTCTATAACTCACCAAAGAGTTACAATAAGAATGCTGTTGTTTGAAGAAGATAATAAGGGAAACCTCCTAACTCAAGAATTACGATCAGTGTTACATAAGTAAGTAATGAAACTACTGAATCATAAAAAGAATTTACAGCTAGTACTACAGATTGATAGCAGTATGAATACAGACTAATTCAGATCTTCAATTTCATTAAAAATCATTATTACAACTACACCTCTTAAAAACTATAAATATCACAATAACTGTTTGAAATGTTTTCCTTTGACCTGAATACAAGTTATTACCAATTTTATTTGCAGCCAATTTTCATACTTATAATGTTTACTAACAACTGAAATCTCACTTTCAATGTAAGATTTCAGCTTTTTTAAGTGTATATAAGGTTTTGACAGTCACAAATCTTTTGAAGTTAAACAATCTCCAAAAATTCTTGCAACACAGCTCTCATTTCATCAGCAGGTAGTGTTAAATAGCTGAAATATTCTCATTTGTTTACTCTAACGCTAAAATAAAATGGTAGAATAAGTACGTTGCAATAAAATTTACTATTAACAATTTTATAAAAAGAAGTGCAGGAAATATTACATGCTAGCAGAACATCAGACACTAAACAATATTATGAGCGATTGATAACGGAAAGTCAAAGAAATTTCACAGCTTCGTAATCGACTATTTTGACTGTTTACAGAGCCATCCAAGTGGCATTAATCTCCATTATTAAGATATATACAATCCAGTTTTCAACTCCATTTTCATCAGTAAAAGAATGAAATCAACAGCAATAATATAAATAGAGTAAACCTTAACTACAAAGATGCCCTCACTAAAATAAAAAATGACAGAATTTACCTATAATTTTTAACCCTCCTTAACCTAAGGATTGCATTCTTAGAATCATCTATTATAATACATTACTACAGTAGGTAAATAAAATTTACCAAAATTATTCCCTTTTTCATATGTGTTATACTACTACATTTCAGTTTCTAGAATAAGAACAAATTATAAGTTTTACTTTAAACTTCAATAATGAAACTAATGAAGTTAGAAACTTGAATTCTGTATTTACATAAAATCTCTATAGTCTGTTGACCAGCCATTTTTAAAAAAAATATTTTGTAATGTACTAATTTTAACTAAAAATACTTCACTATATATAATAACATTAAAATTAAATATGTTATAACATAAATAATTTGTAAAATAACAAACCTTATGGAAAGTAATAACAGGTTTCGGATGAATTCTAATAATAGTAAGACAACTACGATAGCCCTGTAATAATTGTGCAAAAGTTCTCATAAACACAGCACGTATTTCTTTATCTAATAATGATTGTGGAGGAGATACTTGTTGTGGTTGTGGAGGAAAAGCATGATCAGCGCAATTTAATTCTGGTTGTAATACTAAACTTAATGATTCAGTAGTACGTGACATTAATGGTTCAGGTAATATTGGTAATGAAACACTATCAGGTATTAATATTGAACCTCCATCTAAATCTGCAACGATTACATCCATCTGTAAAATAAAATTGAAAAAAGAAAATAAAAAAAAAATCTATATATATATATTTTTCATACTTTTTTCTATTTTTAGACAATTATTAAAATTTCTCAATAATTACAGCACCTTAAAGTTCCATTTTTTGGAACATAGGAAATAAGTTATTGAATAAGTTATTATTCAATAGTGTTTTAAACGGATCTGCCAGATCTTAAACAGCTAATACAAGGCATATTCATAAAGTAAGGGCTGTTTGGTCATTAAAAAAAAATTAACTCATGAGAAAAGGTTTTTACTTACAGTTTTAGTTTACTACACATCAACTTCACTTTTCCACATAATCACCATTCAGTTCTAAGCACCTTTCATAACACTGCACCACTTTCTTTAACCCCTCTGCATAGAAATTCACCGTCTGGGAATTGAACCGGTTGATAACAGCAGTCTTGAGTTCCTCGTTGTTTTCAAACCGTTGTCCACCAAGCCACTTTTTCAAATACTAGAAGAGGAAGTAGTCACTAAGTGCAAGGTACTATACGGGGGAGGGTAAAAAAATTCCCAATGAAAATCTCGAATCTTCTTCGTGGTTAAGGAAGTGATGTGAGGATGCATGTTGTCATGTAGAAGGATTATGCCAGACGACAGTTTCCCACGTCGTCGATTTTGGATCATACATCTCAGTTTGGTGAGCCGTTCCACAATACATGTCAGCTGTAACTGTTGATCCACGTTCCATGAAATTAACCAAAACTTTTTCAGTTTTGGAGAACTATAATGGCACCACTGCATTGATTGTTGATTCAATTCTGTGTTTGTGTAGGATATCCATGTCTCGTAACAATGTGGGAAAACAAATCATCTCCACCTTGTAGATAGCAGCCCACAAAAACGCTCATCCACAGTACATTCTTTACTCTTCGTATTGGTCAATGAGCATTTTTGAAACCCAACTTGCACAAAATTTGTGATATCTCAGCTTTTCTGTGACAATTGTGTAGATAGAGGTGCGTGCAACATGTGGAAATTCATCAGCCAGAGTACTAATCGTCAAATGCCGATCACATGCAGTTTTCGGTTCACTTACTCAAAGATTTCGTTGATCTGAATACTGGGCCTGCCGCTCCACTCTTCGTCATGCACATTTGTGTGGCCATTTTTAAAGTATTGACACCATTGTCTAACCTTTCCTTCACTTATTACTGTAGGTTCATACACTAGGCATAACTCCCGATGAATTTCATCAGCTGAAGATCCTTTTGCACACAAACATTGAATCACAGTGCACACTTCACAATTGGCGGGGGAAAATGATTGTCGTGGACATTGCAATCTCCATTCACTGACAGGCAAACAACTAGTAAATCAAAACAACAACTGCAGTGGCTTTGTAAGTAGCCGACAGATGGTCCTGATGCGTGAAATTGTGTTCAGAGCCGCTAATATATAAATATAAGCCGAAGGCCCTTACTTTATGAATATGCCTCGTATTTAATCAAAATTTTAACAGTTAATATTTATTTTTTCATTTTTTATGAAGATATATCTAATTAATTACAACTCAAAGAAACATGTGCCCAGTATCTCTTTGAGTATGACAGTATTCTGAATTTATTATGAAATCAAGGTTATATAAATAAAATATAAAAAAATTCATGATGACCAGATTTTATTACAATTTTGTAAAACTATTATTAAATAGCTGAATTGAAGGAGAAGGTGCTTAACTCAAGTAGATTCCTTTCAGATATAAAAGTAAACAGATTTGTCTTTCAGGTTAGTTACCTGAAAAGAATCTGATAACACTGAACTCCTTCCCAGCATATCTATGGCATACAAAAAATTAGAAAAACGTAACAACAATAAAATTCATTCATCATCCCTTCACTTATATGGTTAATTTATAATACTTACATGAAAACAAAATCAATGTAATATGTCACCTCTTAAATTTTAGTTGTGGAAATATCAAATCCTCATAAAAAGCATAAAAATTGGCAAGTATAAAAGTTAGTTATTTTAAATATGACAGATCCATTTAACACAAACTTTGACAAGTTATAATCAGCCAAAGCAAAACTTTTGGGATCGCAGATCTCTAAGAACAGGTTAACCTGTAGGATTTACCTAAGAAATTCTCTTAAATAAAACATGGAAATATTTTAAAAGCAATTTACAAACTTAAATACATTAAATAAACATTTAAATATCTTATTAATTTATTCTAATTGATAAATTTTTAAATATATATATATATATATATATATATATATACATATTTAAAAATTTATATAAATACACAAAAATTTCACTGTTTATTTCTGAAATATTTACCTTAAAACTCAACTACACATAAATTAATAAGATATTTACATTTTTTTAGAAAATATCTTTCAAACTAATACCCAAATTGTTTTAAAATTGAAACATATTTATTAGAATTTATTCTAATCCACATCATATATAAATATGTTCAGTAGAAATTTGAGTTATTAACAAGGAATTCTACCTTTTAAGTTAATATATGTTCTGTCCTTAATTAACCATACATTATAAGAAAATGGTTGGTAATTATTAACGGAAACAAGATACATGTGTAGAGTGGGTTTATGAATAATTTCATTCGTAACCGTCACTTTAAAAATTATTAATTTTAAAACAAATCAAATTCAATCAGGTCATTTTAAGAATCATTCTGCCTTTTTTGAAATTTTGTAAAATTAAAACTTTAATTAGCTACTGAATCCTCCTGAAGTAATTTATCCTAAAAGAACAACTTCAAATATAAAAAAAAAAACTTTAAAAAGCTTATTAAGTACGATTGTGTTACACTTACTAATTCAGAAACATCAGTTTTTAATGATGAATGTACACCCATAATAAATGGTGTTGGTGTCGATAAAATTTCAACAAGTGCAGCTGGTAATAAAGGAATGTAAACATGGGAATATCTAAATGGATACATAAGAGCAGTTAATGCACGACAACCTTCTGTTAATCTTGAGTAACTTCTAGACTGGAATAATATTTTATGCTCTGTCATAATAGCACAGAACAACATTAATACATTTCTTATACCTGTAACAAATAAAAGAATTAATAAAATATCAATTAATTTGTTTTTAATAAACATTTGAAATTAATTATCATTAGATAATTTGAGCCACAGAGGCCTTTAACCTCACACAGAGCTCTCAGTCGCTGTTATAACCTCGCACGGGCCTTTCAGTAACTTACTGTTATAGCCTCACACGAGGTGCTCATCTTGCCTCATCTAGCCTTGCACAAGGGGTTCACACATGCCACACCTCACCCTGCAGCATCGAATGACCTTGAAATTGAGTTTAACTCCCTATTTTTCCTCTACTTCCATTTTCTTTAACTAAATGTCCTAACCAGTTCTTTTTTCTTTAAGTACTTCCCACATAATTGCTCTTTCATCTTTGATTCCATTCATTACTTTATCATTCTCATTTATCAACCATTTACTTTTTCCATATCCACATCTCAGAAGCTTCAACCTAGTCCCTCTTCATCTTCCTCATCACCCATGCTTTGCTTCCATACAACACACTATATACAAAGCATTTGGCTAACCAATTTTGAACAATATATCCAGAACTTTACTACATAATAATTTCTTTCTCTAACTGAAAGCTTTCTCTGCCATCAATATCCTTCCATTTATTTCCATTGCGTTCTTCCAGTCCTCTGCCATCATTAGTCTCCAAATAACATGTAATTTTTTACTTTTTCTATTTTTCCTTCACTTATCACTACTAAATCCTCTTTGTTGTTTACTTCCTTTATTTTCATTACACTGTTTATTTTCATTCCTTCCTCCAGAGGTTAACAATCTTTTTAGAGCATGTGTGCCATCAGATATTACCATATCAGCAAACTTTACATATCTATTCTTTGTCCTCTTATTCTTATTGCTTTTTCTCATACATTCTGTTATCATATGTTCAATGAAAATGTTGAACAATGCTAGTGAGAGGCAGCATCCTTTCCTAGGATCTTGACCTAGACCCACTCAGTCAGTCACATTCCTATTTTTGCTGCTGTTTTTTGTCTCATGTATAATTCTTTAATAAACTTTCTATCTTTCAATTCTACTTTTTTCTTTTAAGAATCTCAATCATTTGACTCAAACTGCCTTTTCTAAAACTATAAAACACACTCATTCCTCTTCCTCTCTAAGTATCTCTCTCCAACCATTCTTATAGCCCAATAACATTTCTGTTTCCTGAAGCTAAACTGTTCCTCTCCTACATTTTCTTTCATTAAAACTATCAACATAGCTACTTTTTTGGCCAAAATGGTTGGCTGTTAATTTACTTCTTGATCTAGGAGAATAATTACACAAACAAAAACAAGAAACAGATTTGCAATCCATTTAATATATCTATAGAAGAAAGCTAGAAAATATATTTACAAAATCAGTGTAGATTACATAAGGTATAGAAAGAGATTCAAAGACATCAAGTTCAAAATTTATTACCTCATTTTGATAATTAAAAGTGATTTGTTGAAACTACATCTAGTAATTAAATTAATAAACACACCACTATTTAAAAATATTATATATTTTTTAAAATTATATAATATAACAGCACAATTGTGACAAATAAATAATATTTGTAAATAAAAATTACGCACAAACTTTTCAATTCGAATATATAATACAATTTTTTTATAATAAATAATGATTATGAGACATAATTAAATGAATACCTAGTTGATGAAACAGAAGGCAAACTGCTGCACTGGTAACTGGTAATGAAGGTGTAAGAGGTGGCTGAAGTGCCTGTCGATCTCCAGCGCCAATGGAAAACCGAACTTGTGGACCGCCCGGTGGTGGAACTTGAATACAACCCAAAATATTACCAACAAGAGTTTCCAAAGATGTATTGACAACACTTTCAACGTATACAGTGTAGATAATACCAAGGCAGTTCTAAACATAGACAAAATTATGATATAGTATACTAATAACAGAAATATTTTAAATTTATTTTTAATTATATTAAAAATCCATGACCATAATTTCTTATATGGATAAGTTTCTCACTAAGTTAAATTAAATTATTTCAGTTTTTACATACAGATTAGATGACTAAGAAGGAAAAGTCAGATAATATGATTGGTATTTAACTACCACAGTTGTACTACAAGTAACAGGATTTCTTACCTGACAGGCCAACAGACAACAAATAACTAAACAAACCCAAGCTCCATCGTTCTCATTAACCTGAAAAACATTCTGAACTATGTTTATATGAATTTTTTTCCTTCATTTGACTAATAAGAATGTTCTTCTATGAATGGGTAAAGTGTCACGAATCATCCTCTATTAAACATGTTAAGGATAAAAAAAAAGGCCACGCCAATTTAAAAAAAATCTAATTCATGCTGTACAATAATTTTTTGTTGACAATCGGTCACCTGTTTTAATAATGTTAATATTTATGCTTTAAAAGTTAATTTTTTTCATCCGAATGTAGAACAAATTGTAACAAAACTGTAATTAATAAAGAAATTAGATAAAAAAAATCTGTTACCAAATGGTGTCAACAATATTCTTTTATTAAATTTTAAAGATTTAAAATAAATCTTGGCGTTTATAGACCTAGAAAAGGCATTCGATAACGTAGACTGGAATAAAATGTTCAGCATTTAAAAAAAATTAGGGTTCAAATACAGAGATAGAAGAACAATTGCTAACATGTACAGGAACCAAACAGCAACAGTAATAATTGAAGAACATAAGAAAGAAGCCGTAATAAGAAAGGGAGTCTGACAAGGATGTTCCCTATCTCCGTTACTTTTTAATCTTTACATGGAACTAGCAGTTAATGATGTTAAAGAACAATTTAGATTCGGAGTAACAGTACAAGGTGAAAAGATAAAGATGCTACGATTTGCTGATGATAGAGTAATTCTAGCCGAGATTAAAAAAGATTTAGAAGAAACAATGAACGGCATAGATGAAGTCCTACGCAAGAACTATCGCATGAAAATAAACAAGAACAAAACAAAAGTAATGAAATGTAGTAGAAATAACAAAGATGGACCACTGAATGTGAAAATAGGAGGAGAAAAGATTATGGAGGTAGAAGAATTTTGTTATTTGGAAAATAGAATTACTAAAGATGGACGAAGCAGGAGCGATATAAAATGGCAAATAGCACAAGCGAAACGAGCCTTCAGTAAGAAATATAATTTGTTTACATCAAAAATTAATTTAAATGTCAGGAAAAGATTTTTGAAAGTATATGTTTGGAGTGTCGCTTTATATGGAAGTGAAACTTAGACAATTGGAGTATCTGAGAAGAAAAGATTAGAAGCTTTTGAAATGCGGTGCTATAGGAGAATGTTAAAAATCAGATGGGTGGATAAAGTGACAAATGAAGAGGTATTGCGGCAAATAGATGAAGAAAGAAGCATTTGGAAAAATATAGTTAAAAGAAGAGACAGACTTATAGGCCACATACTAAGGCGTCCTGGAATAGTCGCTTTAATATTGGAAGGACAGGTAGAAGGAAAAAATTGTGTAGGCAGGCCACGTTTGGAATATGTAAAACAAATTGTTAGGGATGTAGGATGTAGAGGGTAAACTGAAATGAAACGACTAGCACTAGATAGGGAATCTTGGAGAGCTGCATCAAACTAGTCAAATGATTGAAGACAAAAAAAAAAAAAATAAATAAATCTAACATATAAGAAATAAAAATAGAAGGAACTTACTCTGAATGTCTCGATATAATCAAGCCTGGAAACCAGAACAAGGCACTTTGGAGCATACATAATGCTATGATGAGTGATTGGAGGGATGTGTTCACTCTCAAGGCCATCTTCATCCTATAAAAAGAAATAATTATTTAATATAAAATGATATAATTATTGAATTATCTGAAATGCTTAAAACTGCATCTGTACTGATGTAAATTCACAGATTCTAGTAGATGAAGCTATATTACTGATACCAGTCATTGTTATTCTCAATAACACATTCAACTAAGCCAACCAATTGACTTACAAACATCTAGCCTCTCAGGTGAAATGTTTCTAAACTTTGAAGATTATTTCATATATACAAAATGAAAAAAATATTACACTGGCACCATTATATTAATCATATCAATTATTACTATACAAACACAACACATGATGATGTCATATGCTCCACCCAATTAAGTTACATTGCAACCTATATAGAAATTTACTGTAAGATATGAACAAAACAAAACAAATTACTCAACATCCTAGACTTCATCACACCCAAATTAAATAGCCAATACGTTCAAAACGTAAAGAAAATTCACCACAGATTACTTCATTCACCACAAACATGTAACTTTTGCAGAATTTTGCATCACTCCTAATAAACATGTCACAATCACAATAAAGAATAATTAAATAAAATTAAAATTTAACACACATTCACACTTTAAAGTGTGAATGTGTGTTAAATTTGGAACATACTAATTTGATTAAAAAATACATTTAGTGTTGTAAGACATACCAGAAAGTAAAATACAGTTAAAAATAATGCTCACACAGATGTACTATCCTCAATAGTCATAGCAAATCTTACACAAATTCTCAGTCAAGATTTAAATTTGTTGAATAAGTTACTTTAACTGAATATTTAAAATGTGTAAAAAACAGAATCCCATCAGATGTGAAATTTATAGGCAAATAAGGGAAGTATACAGTGATGAGAGGTAATTAATGAATAAATGAAAAGAAAATAGTGCATCATGAAAATGATTGAATTTTCATGTAAAAGTGATCTTCATGACCTTCTCTAGTGATTGAAGAAATAAAGCAATTTTTCTTTTTACTGATAAACTAGACTACATCCTTTAAAATTAGTTCCATAAAACTTGCAATGATCAGGGAGTTATATCCTGAAAATTTAAAGGTGTAAGGTAATGTAAAATACAAAGGCTAAAACAACATTTAACCTTTTCAGGACTGGTGTCGCGCTTAGGCTACTGCAGCAAACTGTCCGCACAGACTACGATCACGTAAATGCATTTTAGAACTTTATTGTTTGAGTACTATCATTGTGTTAACGTGACTATAATATAATTCTTTCACCGACATGTATTGTACAATATTGGCTTTAAAATTAATTATTTGCACTATCAACAAAGTTGCAGCTAACAGCTGGAAATAGAGAGAATAAAATCATTATACCAGCGTTCAAAAACTAGGTTTTGTAAGTTTTGTTAAATTCTGTTAGTAAACATGCTCGATTTGTCACATTCATGTCCAGGATTTATTTCTTCTAATTATATGGACAAATCAAGAATTTATGTAATATGAGTGAAATAATTGAAATTTAAATAATAAATAATTGAAATAATACAAGTGCACTTGACTGATAATAAAATAACCTAGTCTGAGCAAGAATTAAAAATATGTTAGTCCTGAAAAGGTTAATGAACTGGTTCTCATAGATCACAATGTTAGTAATGCTGGGTGCAGTTCACTGCCAACTGATTTCATAATTTTTTAAAGATTAATAATTTAAAGTTTAAAATGTGATTGATACGAGAAGGTTCTCCACTAATGGATTTTCTAACTCAAAAGAAAAAGTAAAGACATTTATAAAACGTTATAAGCAAAATGATGAACAATATCTTAATCTTACTGTTACTGGTTAAGGGGGGAGACTACCCAAACATTTTTTTTCTTTAGAACTGCGAGTAGGAAGTTTATACTTGGTCAGTTTATTTAGCTTAGTGAAGAGTAATTTTCAAAATTTTCAGATAATTACACTCACTACCTCTAAAGTAGGGGTTGGGGTAAAAAAAATAGTTCCAAACAAGAATAAATTTATCTCATCTGTTACAAAAGATAAAAACTTAAAAAAATACCAAAATAAAGAGAAAATAAGTGCCTTGTATGCACACAAAAAAATACATCTTGTAGAATTTTTTTACAAATCTTTTAATATTTTAAACAAAAAATCATCCCCATTTTAATTTCAACCCCCCCCCCTTTCACAATTTTATATATAAGAGGATTATCACATGCATACAAATGTATCTAGACAAATATTTTCTATACAATGTAAAAAAAAAAATTCATGTAGTAATCTCAATTACAACTAAAGTTATGATTCTTTGTTTTAATGAAGCAGAGAAATTAAAGTTTTCAGAAAACGGAGATTAAAGATTGCAATACCATAGCACCTGCCGATGGTTTTAGCAGGTCCTATGAGCATCAAATTGGCATAGCCTGTTGGATGAAATATGAACTAAATAGAAGAAAAACAAGCTTTAAAATGGCAATGTTTAAAAAATTGTCTGGGACCAGAAAGGCTTCTTATAAATAAGTAAAAGCCCTATATGGTCATAGAACAATGAATCAATAACAAGCTTATAGAGACTAATATAGTCATGCAGCATTATTTTTTTCCTGATAATGGTAATCTGTAACAAAAGGATAACAAATTTTGCTTAAAGAAATTTGAATACCTACCATACTACCCTCATTTGGTCTGTCAATTTTCACTTTTTCCTTAAATTAAATAAATATTTAGAGGCAGTTAAAAACGATCAGGCCAAAACAGCAGTCAAAGATTGGCTCTTGATCTTGCCTCTGAACTGCTATCAGCTGTCAATGAGCCATTCAGTGACATATCTTTTGAGCTGATGATCATTTTCAAAATAACTGCCCTTAAATATTTATTTAATTTAGGAAACAAATGAGAAATGACTGAGGCCAAATACAGTGATAGAGTTAATGACAAATTTCTATAATGACCAAGTAGAATAATTAATAATACAATGCAATATGTTTTTAAATATAAAATAGTAACTACATAAAAGGTCTGTACCCACAATTTACTAATCCTTACTTACATACGAGGTGTGTGAGAAAAGTAATGAGACTGACTTTTTACTAACCAAAGTTTTTATTTTTTTCAAACAACAATATTATTCCCTTCAAAGTAGTTCCCTTGGGCAGCTATACACTGACGAAGTCATTGTTCCCACTCCTGATAGCAGCGTTGGAAGACTTCAATGGGTAGGGCTTTTAACTGGTCGGCCACAGTCTTTTGAATGTTCTCCAGAGTTCCAAAATGACGTCCTTTAAAGACATGTTTCAATTTCGTAAAAGGAAAATGTCACAAGTTCTCAAATCAGATGAATAGGGAGGTTGAGGAACCATAGGAATGTGTTTTGAGGTCAAAAATTCCGTGATGGAAATAGCCGTGTGACACAGGACATTGTCATGATGAAGCATCCACTTGTCTGCAATGTCTGGTTTCACACGAATCACTCTTTTCCTGAGCCTTTCAAGGGCACCTTTGTAAAACACTTGGTTGACAGTTTGTCCTGGAGGAACAAATTCTTTATGCACAATAACCCTACTGTCAAAAAAAGCAAATCAGCATGGTTTTGATCTTTGATTTGCTCATTCAACATTTTTTCGATCGAGGAGAGACGGAGTGTGCCACTCTTCGCTTTGCCGCTTTATTTCAGGTTTGTACTCAAATATCCAGGAAGAATTCTTCCATGATATTTGAAGAAATCTTGGTCATTAAAGAATTCTAGGTCATTGTCAATCCTCTCAAGAAGATCAACGCACACGTTTCTTCGATTGTCCTTCTATTCCGTTTTTCTGCACCAATTTCGCACAAACCTTTCGCATGTCCAAATCGTCTGTCAAAATTTGATGTACGGCGAAAGTGTTTAAATTTAACTGTTCACTCATCATCCTTATTGTAAAACGACAGTCTGATCTCACAAGAACCCTCACACGCTCAACGTTTTCATCAGATTTTGAAGTTGAAGGTCTCCCTGAGCGAGGTTGATCTTCAACGTGTTCTTGGCCTTCCAAAAATGATTTGTGCCAGGGGAAAACTTGTGCTCCTGATAAGCAATGTTCCCCGTAGGCCTGTTTCAACTTTTCAAAGGTCACACTCGTGGATTCCCCAAGTTTAACACAAAACTTGATTGCACAACGTTGCTCTACATTCTGATGCTCCATTTTCACAACAAAAACACAACTTCACTGATGGCGCTGTGAAAAATAATGTGTTGGCTGAATGGAGTTGAAACCTGTACTGAGCATGTGGAAGGGATGAACAAACCAGTCTAGCACAAACCGTTAGACACAGCATTGCCAGATCGCTCAGAGTGTTTCCAATCTCATTACTTTTCTCACACACCTCATACTTCAAATAGTTGTTAGAATTGAAAAGGTTAATTTTTAATGTAGTTTTTTTAATATATTTTACTTTAAACTTTTCAGTTTTATTTAAAATCTACACAGATGATGTAAATAACTCTGCTCATATAAAAGTAATTATTTGCAAGTATGAAGTTAAAAAGAAACCTGTATTTTTGAAAAAATAATAAATAAAATGTAAAGAAATGAGATAAAGAAGCAAATGAGCAAGAGGTAAGGCTCTACGCAATGCAGCATTTTTACTCTAAGTGGTACAACTAATTTTATTTTACCTTCACTAAAAATACTTTCAATGTTAACTTCATACAACTATCCAACAGTAAACAATGGTGACAACAAAATTCTCAAATTGTCTATGTAACAATGAGAATTTTCTTTTAAAAAATCTTCAATTTAACACATTGCCTGAATTTTTTTTTTTTTTTTTAGTTCATGTAATGTTTGTGTGTTACAACTCCCATTATCCACAATGGTGGGGGGGGAATTAAAAAAAGGAGGGGTGACGAAGCGTGGCGACGTCTAGGGTCAGGAAGGCAGCCCTCCTGCCTAGGGTGTCTTGGTCCGCCCACATCAAGATGTGAGGGGGTCGGGACTCCCCGATGATGGCACTAGGGACCCTTGAGGTGTGTGAGGGACGCGCTGGGGGCGAAGAGCAAACGGAATGCATGCCCAGAGCCAGTAGGTTAGGGCCAGGAAGGGTAGCCTTCCAGCAGAGAGGAATGTTGGCTTCCAGGTGGGAGGTCAGCATCCTTCGAGGATGCTCGGGGGGACCCCGATGGGTGAAACCTCATGTTGAGGCTATACAGGATGGGCAGACTGCTGCCAGGACACACCAGGCCGACTGAGTTTTGCTTCACGGCGAAGACCAGTTGCCCTGGGGTGTTTAATAAGGTTGAAAAAAAAAGTCCCCATTATCCAGTATTCATATTTCCATTGGTGTGATGAGGGACACCATATCTTTTAAGCTTTCACCTCTTCTAATGCTATCAATTAATCATCGATAGAAATATTTATAAATTTTATATTCAAAAAGTGTGGTATCGGTCACTTAATGGGAATGTGGTTCGGTACAAATTTAATCCTTCTAACATCAAAATTTAATCATTAGAATTACTAAGTATGTAATAAATAAAGAGGATAAAGAAAAAATACATCTGCCACACAGAAGGGAGGAGAGAACAGGACGCCTAATCAAAAATACTTGAATAGGATATATGTGTCCTGTATCACAAGTAACTTGTTAATTTATCTAGAAAAACCTTACAACAGGACCACCAAAGGAACTTTTCTTTAAAAAATTAAAAAATCAGTTCATTTGGCAAACATAAGACCTGAATATAAAACCTCAGACTAGTTGAACTAAGAATCTCTTCTTCCTTTTAAGTCACTTCTGAAAAAAAATCAATTAATGAAACAACTCAAGATTATACAAATTGAGTTACTTAATTAAATTCAAAGATCAAATTGTAGTCTTAAAAATTTTTTAAAAAGCAGTTGTGATACTGGTATATTAATGAATTAAAATAACTTTCTATTGGTGAGTTGAAAATTAACTGGCTTGAGATAATTGTACCGAGTGGTAATGATGAGTGAGGTAGTGGAGGATATGAGAAATTATAACAGGCTGTAACTGCTTAAATTAAATAATTAATAATAATATAATTATATATTATTATATTTTATTATTTATAAAATAATTAATAATTATATATTGCAGATAATTTGTTGAATAAACAAGGCAATATTTAACAAAATTAATAATTATTTTCACGTTTATGTGATGTAACGTAAAAATAATATTTATACAATTTTAATAAAATAAGAAAATAGTAAGAAAGGAAATACTTCAAATTAAATATTAAAGTCCATCTATCTTCAATAACTGTTCATTTAAGAATAAATGTAAACATAAACTTAATGATTATTAAAGTAAAATAAAATTTATGTTTACTTTTTTTATCTTAACATACAACAAATAATAATTATAATAACAATAAACACTTTTAAACAAAGGGAGATCCACAGTTACACCAATTTCATATTAATTTACTGTTAGTTTATTTATGTAACACTATAACTGTTATACAGATACTGCACTTGAAAAACGTAAGACTGTAAAACTTCTTATAAGTATGAGTGGGACACATACCATACCATATAAAAGGTGTGATTGGAAAGTTTTAAGACTGGTCTTGAAATTTTAAAATGACAGTACTTACAGACTACTGTGACGGATCTCCTTCAAAGTAGTTCTAACTGAATACACACTCCAACATTGTTTCCACTTTTGGAAGCATTCCTGGAAATTTTCTTTAAGGGACTAAGAACCTCTCCACAATTGCCTGGATGAATTTAGATCGAGTCAAATCGATTCCCTTTCAGCAAAAATTTCATTTTTGGGAACAAGTAAAAACCGGCAGGGCTAAATCAGGGGAATACAGGGGGTAGGAAAAGCACAGGAATTTGGATTTGGCCAAAAATACTGCGATTGAGGTCCCATGGTAACCGTGTGTGTGTTCATGGTGGAGGACCCAATTCCTGTCTCACCAGAATACACGCCTTGTCTTTGTAACTTTTGTGTAATCCCTGAAGGACACTTTTATAGTATTCCTGGTTGACTGCATGCCCCCTAAATTCACAATGGGTAAATTCACAATGCACGACACCTGTAGAATAAAGAAAACCACTAACATTGTCTTTAATTTGACAAAATTTAACATGCTTTTTTTAGTTGTGGCAAACTTGGATCCTTCCACTGCAATGATGGTGCCTTTGTTTCCAAGTCAAACCCATAAACCCATGATTCGTCTACTATAACTATCCTATATAACAAACTTGAGTTACTTTCGGCCCAATAAATCAGTTCTTGGGGCATTTCAAGTCAGTGTAGTTTCTGCTGGTCTGACAACAACTTTAGAATGAATTTCATGGATACTTGAGGCATGTTCAAATCTTCAGTTACTGACTGAACTGCATAGAAACTTAATCATCAACCATCTCCCTAATTGTCAGTCTGCAGTCTAAGTGCATATTCTGAACTTTAACAATGTTCTCATTGGTTTTTGAAGTGGAAGGCTGGCTAGACTGGGGATCATCTTCGACTGATTTGTGGCAATCTTCGAATCTTTACACCAGATAAAAACATTAGATCAACCCAGACATTTATTCTCGAAAACTGTTTCTCCGAAGCTGATTTCACGGTTTTCAAACAAAATATTACACAAATTCATTAATATCTTTCATTTATTTTCTGAAAAAACAATAATCCACAGAGAACTGAAAACACATCTTCACTTAACAGGATGACAGCTCTACTGAACAAAGATATTGTAGTAATCTTTTCAAGACATTTCAAGGACAAAACAAGCTTCGCCTTTCAAAATTTATACTTCCTATTGAGTACTATATGTACTCAATACATGTGTGTGTGTGTGTGTGTGTGTGTGTGTGTGTGTGTGTGTGTGTGTGTGTGTGTATGTATATATATATATATATATAGATAAAATATAGCTAAAACTGTATAAAATATAGGTATAGAATATAGTATAGGTTGAACATGTATAAAAAATACATGTACAAGTCCTACTCTTCACCAACAATAAATTGGGTATAAGCTAAACTGAAAACCATTTCCTTTGATGGAAGTGAACCACTTTTATTACTTATGATTATGATTAATTTTTCATTGTTAAAATCAAAATTTCCTTCCATCCCTATCATAATAAATACTCTTTCATCATTGACAGTTTCAATTAAAGCTGATAATCTAACAATCCATTACAAAAGTAAACCATTTATGAAACTCAAGCATATTCAACTGTAATATTTTATCGATATGCTTAAGGGTAAATAGTTGTACTTCTATGAAAAATTTTAAGTTTCAAGCCTGAGCAGATCGACTAGAATTTGGATAATGCAAAGCAAGCCAGACAGGTAGCTAGGCACCAGCACAAAATTATTGTCGCTATTTTACAATTAATATCTATTAAATACAATGAAATATAAGTTAGTAACTAAATAACATAACATTTTCAACAGAGAAAAGACTATATATGAATAGCTGCCAACTTTGATTAATTAAGAAAGTAATAAAGTCTCACAGGAAGTAGAATAGAACTCAGTAAAAAAAAAAAATCAAATACTTCATATCAGTAGTGGACAAAACAAGGAGAATGATAGAAAGTCGATATTATTAAAACACTGAATGCAAAAGCAGGAAAGGGAAAATTAAAATAAAAATAAAAAATAAAGGTAGATGTGTTGAGTGGAATGAAAGACGTTTTGGGGAGAGAAAATTACCTCTTGGTAATAGACTCTCCATCTCAACAAAGATTATTTTGAGGGAGATTTAGAGTAAAGAGGTGTAATTAACATCCTGTATCTCCAAGGGCTAGAATAGGAACTGAATATATAAATGTGAACATAAAGAAATGATAATTTTTTAAACACTAGAAATTAATAATAATTTGTTAATGTGTTAATAATATTGTTTATATTCATACATAATTAAAACAAAAAGATCGAACTAAAAAAGGGCCAATTAATTACATGAAAACATATAATAAATTGTATTCTAATTTATACACAGTCCATATTTATTTTATTAATTATGCAGCAATTAATGTCATAATTTGAGCAATAAAATGATAAAAGCGTATCAATTTATTTGACTTATGAACAATTATCATCGTAAAAAAACAAAAAAAAGGTCATAAATGATATAATTTTTACAACTGTCTTTTATCAGTACTACCTGTAACTCTATAAATTAAAATAAAAAAAATATATATATACATCCAAATTTTTATGGATGCGTACTCATAAGTACACTTGTGCACACACAAACCATTATGTTCACATAAAGATGACATACTACAATCACTCATTATTCAATATATTTATGAACAAAACCTACATATTTATTAACCTATATATTTATGAATAAATATACAATGTTACCTTAGATTTAAAGCTTAAAATTTAGACTTAAATTGTTACTTCAAAGGATTACAATGGAGAAAATTACTTTTGGACTTAAGGAAGTTCTATTTGGACTATTTTTAAACATACGTCATTTTTAACAAGATCATTTTACTGTTTTAACAATTCATGACATCAAATGGTCTTCATTTCATTATTAAATTACAACATATAACAAACACTATAACTGACATATACTGTAACAAGACCGGAATAACAGACCTAAGTAACGGATTCCTGCCAATTAAGAAGAAAGTACTAGAAAATATACTAATTGAAGAATCCAGAAAGGGAATAAAAGTAATCTTTTTTCTAAGGCTAACAGGTCCATTTAACAATTGTTCTTTGTAATAGTACCAACGACACACCTACAACAGATGTTGTTCCATGAGAAGAATTACCGGACATGAGTAGAAATTCATGAGAAGATGTAAGGATGCTATGATCATTCTCACGCTTCAACTTGGGTCTGGTTCTACAGGTCAAGAGGATAGAAGTATAAATGGAAGGAAGATGAGTTAAGATTAGTATTAAGCGAGTATAAGCATAAGTGTTTGACGTGATTATAAGATGGCGTTATTTCAACATGTAGTGCTGAATGGTGTGTTCAACGTGACGTCACAAGCATTCCAGTGTGAACAGTGAGTGACTGCAGGAAGTTGTTCGGTGAGTTAATGACTGACAATTAGAGAAAGGGATAAGAAGATAAAGGGATAGATTCATTCATAGGATAGTTTTACTTGTGAACAGGAAAGATATTTGCACAGAAAGAACCTTAGTCTAATTTATTTTCGTAGTAATACAATACCAGTTTTTAAGATGTAAATATTAGTGGTCATTGTAATTTTTTTCATGAATGGGACTGATTCTGGTTTTATGTTTAACTACCTGTAAGTTAATTTTGTCCTTACTTGAAATTATGAGGGTAAGTCAATTATTATTTGCAATTTAGTTATATTTTTGTTTATGTTGCTAGTACTGTCGTGTTGCTTAGATGACGCATGTGTGGTTTAATTGTTGTTAAGTCTGTGCAGGTTTGATGCTGCTAGGTTAGTTCCATTATCGCTGCCCTGCCGTTAACCGTGGCTGTTCCCCTTTGCAACAAAGAAGAGTAACATTCACTGATCTGTTTTCTGTGGTCGGAAGGTGTATTATCAGGGGCCGAAATTCATCGAAGACCTTCGGAACAGTACGGGAACAGTGTGTTACCGCAACTGAGTGTCTACGAATGGATTGAAAAATTCAAAAATGGTTGCACAAGAGTTATGCACGATGAAGGAGCCAGACAACCATTTACCGCCACAAATGAGGAAAACATTGAGCATGCACATGACATGGTTTTCTTAGACAGACGAGTAACAATTGATGAAGTGGCACATCGTCTGCAAATTAGTCACGGTTCTGCGTACGAAATCATCAACAGACTTGGGTTTCGTAAAGTCTGTGAAAGATGGGTCCCAAAACAACTCACACAGTTGCATAAACAAACTCGCTTGGACATCTGAAAAAAACGTTTGCATCGCTATGGTAACGAATGGGACATCTTCTTAGACAGAATCATCACTGGTGATGAAACATGGATCCATCATTACAAGCCGAAGAGTAATGAACGGCAGAATATAGAATGGAAACATCCAAATTTGCCCTACAAAAAAAAGTTCAGGACCCAACCATCCGCAGGAAAACTGATGCTTACGGTTTTTTGGGACTCACAAGGCTCAGTACTGGAACATTATGAGGAAAAGGGGACGACAATAAACAGTGCGTGTTACAGTGAGAAGCTTACTGCCTAGCTGAAGCCTGCAATTCTAAGCAAACACCGATGACTGCTGTTGAAAGGTGTGTAGTTGCATGACAATGCCCGTCCACATACTGCTGCCCACACTGCTGAAACGCTCAAGAAACTCAACTTTGAAGTACTGGCTCATCCTCCGTATAGTCCTGATCTTGCCACTTCTGACTATCACTTGTTTGGTCCACTCAAAGAGGCATTAAGGGGCCGTCGATTTACCTCGAACGAAACAGTGAAAGAAGCAATGCATTCCTGGCTCACAGCTCAACCAAAAACCTTCTTTTATGAGGGCATCAGGAAGCTTGTGCAACAATGGACAAAGTGCGTTGAAATGTAAGGGGCCTATGTTGAAAAATGATGTAAATAAAATTTATAACTACATTGTACATAATAATTGACATTTATTATTATTATTATTAGTTGTTTATTACTGTCATTTATTATTCTTATTGTCATTGTTATTATCGATTTGTCTTATTTTACTTATGTTCTTAAGCTAATAAATTGTAATTATACAAGTATAAACATTTTTAAGTAGTAAATCTCTCAATATCCTGATCAAGCCATGAAAGTGTGACAATACCTTAGAAATATATTCATATTCAATGTCATTCAATCTTCAGCACCATGCAAGATTACACGAATCTTGCAGGAATTTATTCCCCCTTTTTTTTTTTATTGAACATTATTACTTTTATTCAGTTAACAAAGAAAACAAACTTTTCCTATAGTACAACTAAAATAAAATAAAATATTATTCAAGTAGAAGCATTTCTCTTGTTTCTTGGACATGTCATTTATAAAGCAATACATCATTAAATATGCCCAAAATCACCAGTGTTATTCTATTAACAATATACAGGATACTTTTAATGCAAGTCATAAGCAATGCAGATTCTAAACTATTAACCTCTATAATCTGAAATTATAAGATGACATTAGTGAAGAAAATAAGAGATAATTTACCTCTAGATCTTTAGTTTTGAAGTTGGAGTCTAATGTTAGTAAATAAAGTAATAGCATTTCTATTGCTTTCCTACCTGTGGCATTTCTATAAAGGGAAAGTATAGCGATCAAAGAAAATTTTAAGTAATAGGATTTCTGCAAATGTTGACATTTCAGAATCTTTTTAATTAAAAAATAAAAAAAAAGTTATACTAATTTCTGAAAGATATATATGTACGTGAATTCTACAGTTTTGATTAACATTTCTGGACTGGCTCAAAAGAAATACTTCAAAAATGGCAGAAAAAAATTCTATATATTGATGATTCTATTTTACACTAATAGCATTAAATTTTGGACAAAACTAAAAAAAAGGAGAGGGTAGTTTTTGCCACTTTTAATTTTTGACTTTTAGGTTGTAGAAAAGTGAGCTTCGGTGTGATGAAAGTACTTATAAGTTATTTAAAATTTCAAAAGTTTTAAATAAAATGGATTAAAAAAAAACTGAAATTTTGTTTAGATATATGGCTGTATAATCCAAACTATGGCCCGATTTTCAACCCCATCGGACAAAGAGGAGATCACAAAGTACCCCTTTTATTTTTTTAGAAACTATATTTTTTTGGCTTTATTGAACAAACTGCGCCGACTTAGTAAATAACTTTAAATTAGATTGGAATTCTAGTATTAATATAGATGAAGTGGGAACTTTTTATAATTTCTTACTTTATCAATTTGTTGTGGCTATAAAAATTTTATATGAAATAGCTGTTGTGAAAGCGAATCAACTGGGGGCAAAGGTTTTACTTTTTTAATTAATACTGTAAGTATAGCATAATTTTGATGATATTAAACATCGTTTGGTCACAATGCTTAACTGGGATCTGAAATTTTTTACTAAGAATTTGGATGTTTTTCTTCTAATAAGTTATACAATTTTTAAAGTAAAAAAATTTTGATCATTTGATCAACATAGACAAACCAAATCCAAATATTTTTACTGAATATTTTGATTTTTTTCACAAATGTACTCTAAATATTGCATAATTAATTCATTAATATTTAAAGATCTGTTAGCGTATTTGAAATAAATAAAAAATTATGCAAACCTTAGCAGGTTATTTTTTAATTTGTCTTTTATAATATTAAGCTGGAATACTAACAAAAAGTTCAAATAAACAAATTTTACTTTTTCATTTTTTTTACGGGACTGGAAAGTTATTACTTTTCATAGCATTTAAATGTCTAAAACTATGAAATAACTGTTCTGTAGTAACTTGTACAACAATCATATTGATTATATAAAAAAATTCATGGCTATAATTCATAAATATGATTTTTATTAAAAAATTAATACAAAATTGTTTATACATTTTGAAATTCATCAGATAGATTGGTTTGAAGATGAGTGATGAGCATAATTTAGTTCGGACAAAAAGCTAATTGGATTTTTAAGTATGTTTTAATTACTTCAATCAGTAGAATAATTATAACTTACGAATAATTATTCATTTCATCAAAAATTTCCAAGAACTTGACATTCACTTAGTACAGACTGTTACATGAACAATTTAATCATTGTAACATGTACTTCACTATAAAAATGATTACTTTCATTCACTCATTCAAATAATACAGAGTTTAAAGATTATACTTCAAATACTTGATAGTGATGACAATAATTATAGACATGATTAAAGGGAGTTCAATGCACAGATTTATTTTAGTAAACATAATTTTTTTATTTTTTACTAGCAAACACGGCAATGCTTTGCTATTACTGCTGATACCACGTATATGCCTAATTTAATATCGGCGGTCGAACATGGTATAGTAACTCAGTTGTGAGCTGGCGCACAGTACACGAACGCGCTGATACAAGCATCACTACTACCGTGGCAGATAACTGCACAGTTCTCCCACCATAGCAGCACTGCAGCCTCATCACTCTCTGGATCCAATAAAAGAGCGTGAATTTTGAATTCATCATCAACCACCACCTGGAGAAGACCACGAAGAAAAAGAAGATGCAAAAGGGCAGATGTTCCCTGGCTGGCTCATGTCGAACCTCCTGGCGGATGCCAACATCCCCGCCGGAGCAACAAGCCTGGCCAGCCCGCCGAAGGAGCCATTGGATGCAGATGCTACCTTCCAGCTCCAGCTCACCAGGCTTCAATCGCCCTGGCCGGCGGACTTGGCAACAGTAGCCAGCCCAGTGTGGGATCGCTCAGGGAGAACCAACTCAGCCGCACCAGTGAAGGACAACCGACACCAACCCGACACTATGGAGCTCTTGGGGGCCACCACTGCCACGCTGTAGTGTGGACCCAACTGTCACTGAGTGGAAGCCCAGTCTGACTTCAACGGATGAGCCACAACTCCCTGACTTTGCCAGAGACCAGCTTCCAAACCCAACAGCTGTTCTCAGAGCTAACACAAAAAATGGCCCTTTTCAAGGTCACCACAAGGTTATGAATTACGAACCATCGAAGCCATTCAATGACAACAGCCCTACTCAGGGCTACCATAAGGTTGGCAATTACAATGAGCTGTCGAAACCAATCGACGACAAAAATTACCCTTTTCAGGGCTATCACAAGGTTAATAAGTGCCAAGTGCCGTCGAAGCCATTCGATGACAATATATATGTAGATTAAATGAGCACAACTGAAAGTAAAACTTTAAATTGATAAAACATTAAAAAACTGAATATTACAGAACTTCACAAAATTTCACTTTCCCCCTTTCACTTTTACCCTAATTCCCTTTTTTCCTATTTCCGTTTTTCTCTATTTCACATTTCATCCTTTTCCTTTCTCCCTTTTCCCCTTTCCATGCCTCTTTTCCCTTCCCACACGTAAATCGGTCCAATAATTTTTAGTCTATAGCAGACACACATATGAATATGGCCTTTTATATATATATATATATATATATATAGAAGAAGAAAGTCTGTTTGTATATCTGTTTGTTTAGTAAATATCTCAATACCGGCACCACCTAGCAGGTATAGTTTCTACAAAAACTTTTCTTTCATATAACTAATATATATTCTGGATATGAGCTAAATCGGACCATAAATGCAATTTTTCCAAATATCTCGACCTAGCGCCATCTAGCAAGTCCATTTTTTGCAGAGGTATTTATTTCCATGTTAAGTAACATATTCTGAATATGAGCCAAATTGAACTATAAATACAATTTTTCAAAATATCTCAACCCCTACCGTCACCTAGCGGGTCCATTTTTTGCAAAAATATTTCTTTTCACGTAACTAATATATATTCTGAATATGAGCCAAATCAGACCATAAATACAATTTTTTTAAATATCTCAACCCCAGCGCCACCTACCGGGTTCAAACTAATTCAGAAACCTTCACATGCATGCCCACAACAACTCACCAAAGTTTCATCGCAATTGAATGAACGGCATAGGAACACATACAAGACAAACAAGCAAACATTCATTTGTATAAATACATACGTGCAGTATATACATACATACACACTTATATGTATAATTATTCAAAACAACACACTTTAATGGTGAAAAACAGATCTAAATAAATGAATACAAAAGAGAAAAAATACAATGACAATTATTAGTCTAATGAACCAATTTTAAAGTTTTTTTTTTTTTTTATAAACACAAGCATATGTGCACAAACACAATAGTGCAGTAGAAAAGAGGGGATATAAATGATTTCATAAAAAACCAGATAATTGAAAAACTAAATAAGTGATAAGTGAAAATACCTAATATTTAGAAAATGAAAGGACAAACAGTAAAAAAAAAAACAACCAATAACAACAGTAAAATGTCACCAACTTCTCACATATGAATTTTGGTAACGTTAAGGGAGAAAAATTGTATACACATATAATTTACACAAACCACCACACAAAATTATCCGTAAACATCTTTATAATTACACTTACTGCTTTCATCAAACTTCTTTTGCATCATCAGCTTGCTCTTTAAGTCTAACTTCAAGAATTTACAAGTAAATATTTTTATTCCCATTGCGTTATTACAATCATTAACTACAATTTTTCACTATGTATAGTGAATCAGTAAACAGCAATAATAGCAGCAGTCATAAAATAAATTTGTCCTTTCATTATTCATTTTTGTAAGATAATATGCTGCAGGAATTTGCAGGGAGATATAACATCCCCTAACAGTTTTCAGACATTGAACATGAATAGTTATAAATAGGATTAGTAAAAAGTTTAATAATAATTTTTATGAAAGAAAACGGATGTAATCTAGAACTGAAGGTGAAATAATTTTTTTAAAAATTGACAAAATATGTCAATAAGAGACAAAAATCAAAATTTCTGTTGGTAAAAGTAAACAAGGTAAAAAATTATATGGAAAAGTTTCAAGAGTGATCGAGTTTAAAAATAAAAAGTTATAAATAGTATACTAATTAACAAAAATTTATTAATAAAAGTTAAAAATTTTAAAATAATAGTTATAATTAATGGAGAAAATATCATACAAGAGATTTCTTTCTCAATTGAAGACTGCAATCAAGTGTTTATTTCCATTAAATTCAATATAATTATAAAAGGAGTCAATATTGAATTATTTTTAATAACTACAAAATCATGTTAACTAAATGGCATGCCAACAGAAAATTAATAAGAACGGCAGATCAAAATTAATAACGTTTAAAAATAAAGAAAATGGTTTGGTAAAGTAAAATGGAAACTGGAGAATTAAGTGAAATAATTAAAGAACCAGATGCTGAAGCTGTTATAAAAAGTGGAATATATGATGGCAGGTTCACATACTAAGAAAAGAAGATGATTAAAGTTGAACATACTAAAATGAACATATTACAGAATTTAAGACTAGTTTTTATATATAAACATAGAAAATTTACTCTAAAACAAATAAAAAAATTTAGTCAATCCTAAAAAAAAAAGTTACGTAGTTAAAAGTGTCACCACTATCAAAGTGAAGGTAAGAAGCAATAAACCAATGAATTTTAGCTCCAAAGAATGAAAAATTGAAAAGATAAAAATATATACAAAGTTAACAGAAGAACAAAAACAAAGAATAGCAATGAGTAAAAAAGTATTTCATAAAAATAGTTAATAGTACCCAATTTTAGAGCGTAAGAAGCATCTTCTTTAGTATTATATTTCGAGTAAATAGATGTAAAACATGGTCAGTAAGGTGAGAAAAAGAAAAGCTAGAGGTACTTATCTGTCCATGGAGAAGACTAAATAGAAAAAGTGAAGTAAAGAGAAGAGTGGTGAATGAGAACTGAAGCTTAATCAGAAAAATTCAGAGTAGGAAATCTACATGGCTGGGATATATCATGAGGAAGGATTAATTAAAACAGTCCTAGACATAATGCAAATGTAAAAGAGTAAACAGTTTAGATGATTAAAAAGAAAATATGAAATATCATGAACTCAAAAAGTAAAGGAGAGTTTGAGACTGACTTTGTGAAAGGGACCATCATCTCAGGGCGGATAGCAAATGAGTATTCTTTTTATAGCAATATTAAAAATCAGGAAGAGATAATAAAACAAATACACAGCATAATATGTGATTTAACCATCATGACATTGTTGCATTGATTAAATCAATCATTGTGTAAAAATGAAGTCATGGCTCATTAAATTCTGAAGAAAATAAACATATAATAATAATCCCACCAAATGTTTTTATTTTTTCAAAAAAGTCAGATTTAAAGAAATAGCACAATGTAATATACGATTTACTGATCACTTTAGGAAGTTGTTGAGGTAAAAATAAATAAAATATTACAATGACCTTACGAGGGTTCATATTATTATTTATAAATAAATGGAATAAATTCCACTGCTTACATTTCTTAAAAAAAAAAGAAGAAAATCTATCATTTTCACTAGATAAGGAAAACCTAAGCTGCAAAAAAACAAGTCTAAAAAGAGATCAAGCATTGATCATAGTTGTAAATTACATTTTCCATCTATGAGTAGTGGTATGATCTGTTGATTTTTCTTTTTAATTAATTTAAAATTTTTAAGATTTCTTGAAACCAAAATTTATTACTTTTAAGGACAAAGTATCATATATTATTTAAATCTCATTATTCAACACCAATGTATGTCACATTAATTAATATATTCTACGTATTAGTTAAATGAAATACATTACATACAACACAATGCAATTCATTAAATACATTTGTAAACATGTAAAACAATTATATACATATACAATAAAAATATAGTACAATATACAAACTACAATAAAAGGATTTACTAAAGAAAAAAAAAAAGAAAAACATGTACTTATCAAACTAACTGGATATTACTTAATACTTAAAATAAAACTCTTCTACATAAAATTAAACACAGAAATGTAATTTGATTTATTTAAATGAATTATGACACTTAACTTTAAATGTAGGCATTGACGTACCGTATAGATTTCAAAATAATAATCTTTCTCTAAATGTAAAAAATAATCATTAAAAAAAACTGATGAAATCTATTACAAAATAGGTAATAAATCCACTTTTTTTACTTCATTTAGTACAATAAAAAGCACTACATGCATCTCAAATTTACCCCACATCTTGTATAACATCAATCGTTTCACCGATGCTCCACAAACATTTTTAAATTATTTCTAACATATATTGTGAACATGGACGTAAAGCAAGGACTACATATCAAATTTTATAAATTTGCATGAAATTAATAAAATGTGAAACATACTTCAGAACTCAAGCACGATATAATGATTTAAAATTTATAAGAACTAATTTCATGTACTTTCTCTTAATTCTTTTCTTTTATTCTGATGTGTTGTGCTTTCACAGAGATCACTGCTCAATCAATGTATAAAATATATATACAACAGATTGAAAACATCATATTTTACACAAAATTGATATTGAATCAGTGGCTGAATGGTAAACAACACATCTTTCTATATTTATATTTTTTAAGATATGTTTTTAATCTAACATATAATTTCATACATTCTGAGGAAGCAGATAATTCTGTGAAAGCTGCAAAAAAAATAATAAGAATAAGCAGTAAGTAAATGAAAATTAGTTTTTATAAATAATTATATATTGCAATTTACTTGAATATTTATTAACAATATTTTAATTGCAAAATTAAGAAATGAGTTTTAAAGTCATAAGTAACATAAAAACAATTAAAAGTAACATACATAAATAAAATAAATAATTTTTTATAACATTCTATTTACCTCATCAACAGGTTTGCTAGGTGTTATAGATATCGTTTCGTTAAAGCAGAGACAAGCGCAGTAATGTCTGTTAGCATCTACATCAGTCAATACAGATACAAAAAAGCGTGGCTCTTGTCTCTCAGTTGATAACGCCCATCCTTGAGGTTGACAAAACTGAAAGAAAAATCAAATTCGAATTATTCAAGAATGACAGCAGGAAAATCTTACATTTTTAACTTTCAAATAAGTTCACAAAAAACAACAGTAAACAGAAAGATATAGAATTATAAAATGGGAAAAACAAGGAAAATTAAATCAATACTTTACAAGTTGTAACATATCTTTCAAATGTTTATGATGACTGGCCTCATTCTGTTTGACATCAAGAATGAAGAAACATCCCTTGGAGGATGGTCGTGGGTGCATTGATGGAGTGGAAGGTTAGCGGGGAGCTAAGGAGGATCCTACGTAGTTATCTCTGCGATAGATCTATTGTGTACAATTCCGCGAGAGTGCGTATGCATAAGAGTGTAATGGCAGATGTTCTACAGTGGTCAGTCCTGGGTCCATTTCTGTGGAATGTGGCCTATGACTCGGTCCTAAGGTTGTAGCTGCCAGAAGGTAAGAAGACCCTGTCATATGCAGACAACTTTGCTTTTCTGATGACCGCCAGGACAGAGAGGGAGTTGACTGCCAAGTGTAACGATGCAATCAGGAGCATCGTGGGTTGGATGGTAGTGGGTTGCAGGTTGCAGTGGAGAAGCAGGCCATCTTCACAGGGAGGAGGAAGCTGGAGGAGATAGTTTTTAGGGTAAGGGACAAGATCATTATTATTCTGGCACCGGCAGTTAAGTACCTGGGGATTTGGTTGGACAAATCAAGGTCAATATCTTCCATGTACGTATCAGAAAACTGCCATGAAGATAAAGAGGGCAGTCGCGGCTCTGAGCCGATTAATGTAGAATATTAGGGGTCCTAAGCAGTCAAAGAGGAAGCTGCTGGCATCGGTCATGGACTCAACCATCCTGTATGGAGTCCAGGTCTGGGAGGTGGGTTTAAAGGTCGCAAGAGGTAGAGGGATTCTGGAGAGGTTACAGAGCAAGATGGCCCTAAAGGTCATGTCCTCCTATAAAACCGTCTCATACGAGGTGACTATGGTCTTGGTGAGAAACCCCCTTGGATATGACGGCCAAGGAGCGATGTAAGAAAGGAAGGTGTCGCCCACAGTGTAGCCAAGGAAAACCTTCTTAGGCGATGGCAGAGGAGGTGGGACGACACTTCCAACAAAGGAGCCTGGTCCAGGAGGCTGCTGCCCGACGTGAAGGGTTGGGTGTGCAGGAATTGGAGGAAGATTGATTACTTTCTCTAACAATTCTTCAGTGATCATGAATGTTTCAATTCTTACCTCTACATGAGAGGGAAGAGAGAGACCTGTGAGTGTGGGTATGCTCAGCAGAGGTAGACACCGCCGAGCACACTATCTTCAACTGCCTGTGTTGGGAGAGAAAGAGAGAGAGAGAGAGAGAGAGAGAGAGAGAGAGGAGATGTTGTCCAGGTTGTAGGTCATACCTCCCTGGACAACATTTCTGAAATCATGCTCTGAAGCAAGGAGTCATGGGCGATCATGGCCAGGTTTATAACGTCCTCCACATCCAGGAAGGTGGAGGACAAAAACCAGAGTTATTCGTAGTGTAATTCGTGCAGTAGTCAGTTTTGTAGTGTAATTTGTCAAAAAAAATATAAATAAATTCGTTATAGTGTTGTGTCGGGTCGTTTATCATGTTGCATTTTCGGATTTGTTTATTTGAGTTTAAGTGTGATCGTGTCTACATCTGTATCCGTAGCAGAATTTGCACCTGTGTAGTCATAAGGCTAATTAAAAAAAAAATTTTGTCTTGCAGTTGTAGTATTATACATATATATATAGTTATTGTAGTACTATAGTTACTGTAATATTACAGTAGGTTAATATTAAGTTGTGGTGGTGGGTTGGTTTAAACTCTCATTGAGGCCGGAGTGAACCGGTCTGGAGCCTGTGTACCCTGACATTATGCCTAATGGTGTTGGTTCCGGGGTGTGCAGAATTACTCCAAACGAGGGAAGTTTTAGTCAGTAGTCTCCTGGTGGGGTTGGATAAGACCATCAGTAGTAGAAATCTGACACAATGTGCGTTAAAAAGAGAAAAGATGTTTATGAATAAACAAGTAAAACTTTAACATTAATTAGACATTGATTTAAAACTTAAAGCAATACAAAAGTAACAAAAATAACCCTTGTTTAACCCTTTCTATCCAATGTGATTAATAGCTTACAGAGTCTCTTTTTCTTTTTCCTGTTCAGCCTCCGGTAACTACCGTTTAGATAATTCTTCAGAGGATGAATGAGGATGATATGTATGAGTGTAAATGAAGTGTAGTCTTGTACAATCTCAGTTCGACCATTCCTGAGATGTATGGTTAATTGAAACCCAACCACCAATGAAACACCAATATTCACGATCTAGTATTCAAATCCATGTAAAAATGGACTTTACTAGGGCTTGAACACTGGAACTCTTGACTTCCAAATCAGTTGATTTGATAAAACGCATTCACTACTAGACCAACCCGGTGGGTTAACTTATTTTTATATTAAAATGTCCTAATCACACTCACAATGTAATTAAATGGCATTCACTGAGCAACAAAGTATCATCATAATGGTCCTATCAAATTAAATTATAGCTTAGAATAAAAAATTCAAAATTACCTCTTTCTACACACTACAGTATAAAGAAATAAATACCAAAAAAATCAAAGATACTTACCCACTCTATCCCATCTATGAATGGTGTGTCAGGCCAATCTGTTTCTGGGAAGCGTTGTAAGATAATTCCACTACTTGTGCCACTTCCTGTAAAGAAAAAGAAAACAAAAATTAAACAAACGATTTATAACAACAAAAACAATTGTAGTCCAGTCCAAGAGTGAACTGAAATCTCTAGAAATGTATAATTACATTATTTCTGGAACAACCTTTTTTTGTAATAACATTATTTTCTGAAGAACTATTTTTTTGGGGGATATGAAACACGGCATTTTGAAAGTTTTACTGTGAAGATCCTTCAACAAAGGGGCATCAAATTGATATCCTATTAGATCTGGTCTTAGAAATGACAATTAACCAAGTAAAATTATTATGGCAGAAAAAGATCAAAGAATACATACAAAAAGCACCTTCTTGAATGGGTATATCGTCCACTACACTCAACTTACCCTTTAAATTATCCAGGTTCCTTCCTTCTTTGAATAGGAATCTTGGGAATTATGTCATCTATCCTACAGACACAATTTAGAAGATGATGGACTGATCATCTGCTTTTTTAGTGGTATTCAGCTAGCAGCTCTATCTGTGCACTTATCAAGGAACTCTTCTCATTTGGAAGGTGTGAAAAACTCCAATTAATGGCCATGGAGTTTATCATGTAAAACCACACCTCTCACTTTTCTTAGAATTTAAATCTGACCAAAAAGGCAGTCATGACAAAAACCAAGAAAAGGCGCACAATTCAAGGTCAGATACATACAAGAGGTCTTATACAAGGATTTTAAAGGTATTTATGACAAAAAAATTAATTCATGAAGATATTCTACAGAAACTTTTATGACAATACTGGGATGAGAATTATCAAAAAGATAAACAGTGTTGAATACCTAATACCAAGGACAAGCATAAAATACAGCCTATGATGAAATCTGATTATACTTAACAATAATGATTCATGTTTTATAAGTAAAATCCACAAACCCATCAAATATGAACATATCCTTATAAAAAAACATTGAACAAAGTTTATAACCACCAATCTATGATTAGCTAAATTAAAATATTTACCTAACTAATGGAAATTTAGGTTACAATGCAAAGGAATTCTACTCCCACTAGTTAGCATCTATTAACATTCCAACTGTCAGTAGGTCAGAAGTCAAAATATCATATCGCCTTCTTTATTATCCTTTAATACTCTCTCTCTCTCTCTCTCTCAGTGTGTGTGTGTGTGTATGTGTGTACACAACATTAATATGTACATATTCATACAAATCCATGAATATATACATTTAACTTAATAAAAATAGTAAAGAAGTTATCTAATAAATTTTAGGAAAAAATGACATAGGGCACATAGTGAACTGCTAAATGTTGGCCAGGTTATCAAATATGATTTACAGTTTAATAAACCTACATTTTTTTCCTTACAAAAAATTATATATACACACAGAAACATACACAGAGTTTGTTAGCATCAAACTGATAAATACAATTTTAAACAATTTAAGTTACTTTTCTAACAAAAAAAAATCTTCTACTTTAATCTCTTGACATCATGTATTTGATTTAATCTATTAATTTTGTTTAGATTTATACAATCACTGTCAAATGTATTGACAGTTCATTCCTAAGTAAACAAAGTCATCAGTCCAACTATCCTTCTGGTCTTCTAAACTATCAATGTCAATCAGGTAGTTTCTACTCCACCCTTTTGTTCCACCTTTTGTACAAACCACATACATAATACCCTTTTGTTCTTCCACCTCATCTTAGCTCCTTGAATCATTCTCAGTTCATACCCTTACTTATATTTGTGCCCACCTATTTCTAACTACTTTCCTACTACTTCATTTTAGTCAATTCTTCATCTCCTGTTCAAAGAATGTGGCATTCCCAGCAACCATCTCAGCTTTCCACCTTATTGTTGTTATTTAACTTTGGTGTTTCTTGGAAGCCTAGATCTGAAAACAGCATTTACTTCTTTATTAAGAGAATTTGTAGTAGCTAATAGATGACAGCCATTCACAGATGACAAATATCCTCTCATTAAATGCGTGCAAAATGTTACTAAATATGACTGGGATTCTTAAATTCATAATCTTCTAGATTAAAGTCCTAAAAATGATACAACTCAATTTGAATATCAACCTGTAGTTGCAAAAATGAAAAATAAATAAAATTGATCAATGGACATCGGTTAATTTTATAAGGGTTCATGATCCTTAACTGATAGTGCTAATAGGTTATCAAGTCTTATAACTTTATGAATTATAAAAGTTTATTAACTTACCAGCTCATGTATAAAAATTATTAATGGATAATTTTGTCTGTTTTTTTAGATTATTTACTATTTCAATAGTCTCAGTTTTGAAATATTTTTTCTAAATAAACTGTAATAAGATTGATTTACTAACCTGTTTGATTATATGCAAATGTTAATGAGTCAGTAAGATAAATATTAAAAAATAATGTTAAGGGCTTTAATTTTAATCTGAACAATCTTCCATTTATAAACCTGAGTAAAAAGGAAGTAAAAACTAATACTTTTTTCTAATCAACACCAGAGTAGTAAATAACAATTTGTAAAAGAATAACTACCAACAAAATTTTAGTAATACTTAATTTGGCACAAACTAAGAAAAAGCTGGCATGAGTTTCCTGGCTATACCAGTAAAGTTGTATAATGCCTTGTACAGTTTTTTCACTGCAGTCTTCACAATTCAATCATAAAAAATCTTATTTTTATTTTCATAATAAATGTTTTTAAAATAAAAGTAAAAAAAAAAAAATACTGCAATTTTTTTTAATTTTGGAGCCTCCATATCAATGGCCTTTTTTGTTGATTATAATGATTACCAAAATAAGATTTAAGCATCAAAGTTTGCAAATTTCTAATAAATTTTTAATTTTTGGGTTCTCTTATTCTGAGGGCAATTTAGCAAAAATGTTTTTATAAAGAAGTGATCCTTACAAAAAATATATAAACTAAAAAAAAAATTGTTTAAAAATATTGAAAAAATAATTTTTAAACTTTTACGATAGTAATGAAAACTGCTTCTTATTTTGAGTCCAGGGTATATTATAGGAGCAAGAGTACTTAAATTTTAACTGCCCTTAAAGTGTTCACTTGAAACACTGGCCAGTAGTTTTCGAATTTACAATACCAAAATAGACATTTTAGGCAATGGATATTTAAATGTATGTACATTAAATCTGTCCACATTTTATTAATGGTACTGAATAGAAATAGGTAAATCCACAATTCTAAATAAAATTCCATTGATGTTTAATATAAGATCAAACTATTACAAAAAAAATTAAATCAGATTTTTTTAAAATAATGAATAAAAAATTCCTACAAATTTATACACATAAGAATATATCACCAATGTTTACTTTTATGCATTAAAGAAATTTGATATGCAAACACTTAATTCACACAATGTTCACGCATGCATGGTTTACTTTAAAAAAAAAATATATATATATATATATACAAATAAATATATTTATAATACTGTCGTAATATTACAACATAAGTATCAAAAGTGTTATGTAACAATATACCTTCTTCAAGGTTAACAACGATGTATATAACTAATTTTTAATAAGTAAAACAGTAATATTCTTAAAAAAAGGAGGAAAAAATTATTTAATTAACAATGAAAAAAATTTATGCTTTTACAATGTACAATTTTTTTTTAATCATCTTCAAAAATTATGAAAAAGAATTTTATTTGCCACACTGTACTTAATACCAATCAAAATTATCAACCACCAAAAAAAAAATACATCAATATATATAAATGTCTAAATGAAATCAAAGCTTCCACATTTTTAAACTCACTTTTTATTTTATTTATTAAGTTAATAAATTATAATACAATGATGCAGATAATGACAGTTTGTGTACAAGAATAAAAAAAATGTAATTGTTCACATGGATATTATTCATAACCACAAAAAATATACTCTTACTTATCATGTACAGATGTTCATAATTTTTAAACTTTAAAAAAAACAATACTTCTTCAATTCTTCTTTAAATTTTGATTTTTGGAATTTGGCACCAAATCAGAAACAATTACCAACATCATAAAAACTCTTAATATGTTGCAACTTCAAAAAGTCAAAATTTAAAAAAACTGATAATTTCTTCGTTTATTTAAAAAAGTTTACATTCTAAATTTCTTAGTTTTATTTTTATTCCAAATAAAAATAGGACTACAAAAATTCTTGCCCAAAAAACAAAAAAATACACTCTGAATAAGCAAAAATGATGAGAAACATGCATCTCTGTAAAAAAAGAAATGCACGAAACAAAAACATAAAGTATTAGCTAAGGTTCTTTGAAAACTAGGAATGTATTTAACATAAAGTTTTCCCATTAATTTTTACAAGAAAACTCTTTCAATATTATGACATATATATTCCATAAAAAACGCCATTACTATGCAATGAATAACAACAACAAATAAATTCAAATCATTACGTAGAGAACATAATTTTTTATTTAGAAAAATTTTCATTTTAAGTTTTTTGGAAAAAAGCTTACAATATGACCACTGGAGGAATTTCCTTTTCAAAATAAAAAAAAAAAAACAAACTAAAAACCGAAAAAAGAATCACTGAAATACATTTATACATTTAATAGCTAATACATATTTGATACAGTAAAATTTTAATAAACAAGATAAGTTACAAATAATAAATAGCACAGCTTTATGACTAACTATCCAAATAAAAGATATTTTAAATGTAAATCAAATGACTCATAACCCAATAATAAATTTAAGTATATAAAAGCAAGAAGATAGCTGGACAAAAATTACATAAATAAGAAACATATTTTGAAATTAACCTGACTGCTACACTTAATCTATGTAAGTTTGTTCAAAACAAAAATTGACAACCAGGTATCATCTACTCTTAATCATAATGGAGCAGTTTCTTCATAGTATAACCTGAAGAATTATTTGAAAACATATTTTTTCATTTAAAAGAGCAACTCAAAACTTGATGCCAATGTAAGGGTAGCCATGCATATGCACAGCAGATCTCATAGTTTACTTAAAACACAATTTCTCTTCTTAACTATAAATATCAGTTGTTAATATATGAAACCTTCAGAAACAATATTTTACTAAAATAAAGAAAGCCACTGCAATACAGATCTTCTTAAAAGTTCTGAATTTTAAATTACAAATAATATATTGACAACTCATTTGAATTAACTTTTGAAAAACTGAAACAGTTTTGTGTAAATAAAACTGTTTCCCGGAGGTTAAAAAAAAAACTAAAAGTGATTGTCTAAGCAACATAAACAAACTTCATAGGATACTAATAGGTCTATTGTAAATTCACATAAAAAATACAATAAAACAAAGTTTAGTTCCATTTTCAAGTAAATTAAAAACTAAAAAATTCCGTTTTGACAAAATCATTTTTTTACTATTTATTATTTAATACGAAAAAATTATATTAATATGAATATTGATAATAAAAATATATGAATGTAACACAAAGAGCAATCAGGAATTAAATATAACTATAAGGAATCACAATATGTCAAAAGTTGCAAGTTACAAAAATTATGGGTAAAATTACAAAGAATGAACAAAAAGTAAGGAAAAGATCAAAAGACTGACAAATAAGAAAACTTATATATATATATATAAAAATCAGAATAGAAAAATATTTTTTTTTTTGGCATACAAGTAAGTTTAGAAATAAGCTCATAGTTTTAACTAGACAATATATTTTATTTTAATTTTATCTATTAAATCTGTATAATAGCAAGAGGCAGACAAGTGCAAAAATGTACTAGGGCCTTTTAAATACTATAGCATACATACATGTAATTTACTCTGAATAAATAAAAGATTTAAATAAAAATTAAATTTAAATAAAATTTAAATAAATATAAACAAATAAATAAAATGACTTCCTTGTACGCTTATTAAATTACATATACACATTTTTATACAATAAAAAATACATAAAATTTTATTTCATTAATAACTTCTGATATTTTTTCATTTTTAAAATTTTTTTATTGTTATTATTGAATTGTTATTTATTGTAATTTTTTTTTACAATCAGAGTTTAATAATTATTAATAAATCAATACATTTAAATTTTTTAAAAAATGTTAAAAAACTGAGATAAAGTCAGATTCAAACCAATGTGTCTTATTTGAAACGATGATGAATATAAAGAGAGAAAAATTTTAAAACTAGAGAATGTGTACACAAATTAAGATCAGAAGAATTATATCAAACCAGAGCAATTAAATGATCGACAACAAAAAACAAATTGATGATCAACACCAACTTAGGGAGAATATTGTCTGACAATATCAGAGGAGTAAGAATTTTTTGCAATTTATTAAAGATCAGGCAAGTATGCCTCAGTGTATATATTGTTCTTATGAGGATGTATTTTTCAGTCATTCTGTAGTTAACTTTACTGTAGATAAAATTAAACAGAAATTCCAGAATTAAATAAAATTAAACAGAAATTAAACTAGAAAATCCAAAAATAATACAATTATAATTATAATTTTCAGTTAATATTATATAATCAGATGTTTCACCAAATCTGTTACATATACGCATATGTAATAATGCCTATAAATAACATACACATTTTTAAAAGTAAATAAAATTTTTTTCACTAATAACTGATTTTTTTATCATTATTGAATATGTATTGTAAAATTTGTTTTACAATCACAGGTTAATAATTATTAATAAATCAATATATTTAAATTAAAAAAAAAGTTAAAATAAATTTTAAAAAGAAGTTAAAAAAAGGAAATGAAGTCTGATTCGAACCAAAGTGCCTTCCCCTTATAAGATGCAAATATTTCATTAATTAAAATTTCACTAGGCTATAACTCTAGAACCAATAAAAATAAGTACCACTTATGATATATCAATGAAAAGCTCTCAAGTGAGGGCTTATTACTGCAGTTAAGAAATCCAAATTTTTTTGGATTTTGAGCTTTTTTTGGAGACTTTTGATTCAGTCAATTGCAATCAAAAAAGGGGCGGTGCACTACTACATGTAACAGTCTTAAATCCTAAATTTCAAGATAGTACGGCTAATCATTTTTCCATGATTTTTTTTTATGTGAGATACATATGTACAGATGTCAGGCCAAAACTAGTCAAAATGGATTCAGGGATGGACAAAATGGATATTTCCATTGAAATCTGAAAACCGAAATTTTTCATGATTACTATACTTCCTTTACTTTGTCCAAGGAAGTAATAAACAGATGCGTGCGCCTGTGTGTGTGAGTTTGGTACACTAGCTATTAATCTCAATTCCTGCCAAAATTCTGATTTTTTTCTCTTATCATTTCTATCCACTTCATTTTCATCATCAAGCTAAGCGTAAAAGTATATGTCCAAAGTAGTTCTAATTAAATTAAATTTAACAATGAAAAAGTATGGGTGATCAAATCATAAAAGTACAGTACTGGGTATGACAGATTAAAAAGCCTGACTTTACCCCAAGAGGAATTTTAGCCATTAGGCTTGTTGTGCAATCAGTGGACAAGAAACAGGGTCTCTAATTCATTCTACAGGCAACCCCACAATGAGACACCACAGATCTACTGGTTCTTTATGTCCAGGAACCCCAACACGGAAAACCTAATAGAGTAAGACATCCACCTGCAGAACCAATAATGAAAATGACGGTATGGAATAAAGTAAAGGGGTGGTGAAAAAGGATAACTCTTTTTATCAGAACAGATCAGGGTAAAATGGTCAAAATAGATTCTAAACCAGAACTAATGAAAAATAAAGATGCACGCTTATAAAAAATAATTATATTCATTAAAAAGAATTGTTCATATACAAAATTTTTTACTTCATCGATCTCAAAATTGTGAAACTACTACCACTTATGAGTGGTAGTAGTTTCAGCTGTTTATCTACAGGTCCTGGATTCAAACCCCAGTCAAGCATGATAATCTTACGATACAAATTTCCATTTTCAAATTCCCACATACAAGCTTCTTTATAAGCTTCTGTGGTGAATTAATTCATCAGTAAAAAAAAATGCAAAAACCTGAATATTTAATAATTTTAAAGGATATCTTTTGTCAAAGCTAAGGCCTATGTAATGATACAACTACCTGATAAGCACATCAATTATTTTATTGATATTTAAAGTCAAATAGCTAGAATCCACTTAATAAATGATTTCTCAATTGGTAATAATTTTTAAATCTTTCTGTGCGAGATTGTTTTAAAAATAAACTATGATTGGATTACTTTTTCAACAGACATAAGTTTCAAATAACCACAGCTTCTTTCTACCGGAACATTTCTTTAAGAGCTTATTTAATTGTCAACAGTCTAGACACTTGGGAAAAAAATTGATTTGTGTTTTTTTGGAAAATCAAGCAACCACACAAATATCTAAGTAAATAGATGGAAGGGGCAGAAAAATTTGTTTAATTTGACTAAGTGATATTTAACACATTATAATTGGTTTAAATCTAAAAATTTTTCAATCTTTTATGGTTTTTTCATCTAGCTTTTATCTGATACAACCAAACGATATGGTGAACTGATGACTTAGTAGTTTACAGACAGTATCAGCTAAACTTGATGTAAATGAACATTTATTAACACTGATAATTCACAACGTATGCAAGTCGCATCTACTCATATTTTTGACTTGTATAATACATACAAAAACAATATTATCTTGAAAAATTCAATGTAATAATATACATCAATAAGTTCACAATATTGAACAAATCGATAAAATTGTTTGTTTTAAACAAAATATTCCTAACAAACATATTATTACATTTATTTTCTACACAATAATTTACGATATTACTAAAAATAATTATAAATTTCCTAATTTGTGATTATTTATTAATGAAATGATATTTTCTAATCAAATTAAATTGTAGAATAAACTCATTTATCTAGACTGGGCAGTCACCATAAATACCTAATCAAAATTTTGAGGAAAATGTAACAAACAAAAATATATATTCATTATATACTCTGCTAATCTGTTGGAACCATTGAGTCTATGTAAGTAGTATAGAATATATTTCAGTTAACAGAAGAATCTAAGTTTGTAAGTTCAGTATAAGTTTATGATAATCACGGTAGATCAGCTTCATGTCCATGGTTTTAAAAATTTAAAGAAATGGGTAGCATTAAAAGATTCATTTCTTTTAATGTTACAAATTTCTTTAAATTTTCTTCTGATCTTGAAAAGCCATGCGCTACCAAAGATTTCTCACATGTATTCAACAGTTTTGCACAGGAATCTCAATTACCCAATGTAGTTTAAATCCCCTGGATATGGGAATATCCAATGATATTCCCAAATCCACTGTACGTGATGTTACACAAAAAAAGTAATGATCATAAGCATACAAACTTCCAAGTCATAAAATTAGACTAGATAATGTATTGTAAAAATTTAAGAAAAAATCTGTACAAGATATTGAGCCATGATTAGAGAATCACATTCTCCTCAAATAGAATCACACGCACAGACTAGGATGCTTTAAGATGATTAACTGTAACTTTATATCTCAGTAACACTTTAACATGGAACTAAGTCAGTTTAGTCTAGTGGTTTAAACCAGCTTGTACTGGGCAAGGTAGTAAAATATCAAATCAGAAATGATCCCGTTTAGAAAAGGGTTGAACCCTTTCTGTGGTCTATCCACAAACTATTGTCCCCTTTCTCTTCCTCTCTATATTTTCTTATCCATTCTTCCTTAGAAAAAAAGGACATAGGTTGAATCAGCACCCTAGTTCCGACTATAGTGCTCTGCTGCCACCTACCCTGGCTGGGAATTGCTTCTTTATTGCCAGCCCCTACAGTGGATACTGTATGACTGCTTTACTGTTTGAAGACTCTTACATCCTACTTGGAAGTCATAAAAAAGCCAAACTATTGGCTGTTGTATCTAGTAAAGCCAGACCATCTACATGTTTCTAAGAAAAAAAAAAGCGAAGTAGTTTTAGTAACTTATTGCTATAACAAAAAATATTACTATAAAAAAATTCAAAAAAGGAACCCCAGTTCCTAAAGATGTCTTTTTGTAAACCCCTTGAACTTTTGACCATTTATACAAACTGACTAATTTCTTATTATTTTCACAAACTAACTTATCAGGATAGGAACACGCTGAAAGAAAAAACATAAAATTCACTTTCCTCTTAAAACAAATTTAATATAAAAGAATTTTATACTGATAATAGAAGCACCATAATATTCCAATTAAATTCATTTTAATTATTTTATTGCAACCTAGCAAAAGAATGTAATTATTTACACATTTTTTTATTCACTTACGCCTTATTATCATTTTCGATTACCCCTACATAAAGTGCTTTTGAATAGATCTCTACTTCTTCAAAATTTAATCTAGATTTCAAATTATCTAGATTTTAAATATCTTATACAAATTTTTAATCTAAGTTTCTAATCACATGTCATACATTGACAAACTAAATCTCTCTCTGCACTGTGACTGGTCGGTGGACATGCAGGTTAACAACCTTGGTTAGGACATGGCTGAGCTGAAGATAAGGAGAGACAGACTTCTGGAGGGTCCAAGGCTATTGGGCCATGGGCTGTTCAATGAATCCCTGCGAAATAGAGGGAGGTGCATGACTCTAGCATGCCAGTAATGTGAACTGGAAGATAACGTAGTGCATATAGAAGTGTAATGCCCTAGATGGAAGATAGATGATGCGGCCGTTCCGGGGAGAATACTCTCCTGAGATTATGAACATTATGCTCGCCTCTGACAGGGCTGGAAATGATGTGTCCAACGGTTCCGTGATGTTCTATCTAGAAAGATGAGGGAAGAATAACACCAATAGGGAGTGCTTAGTCTGAGAGTGGTAGTGGAAGGCCAGCTCACAAGGATGGGCGTCAGAGGTCTAACAGGATTGTCGCCACAGGGTGCCCCCGGGGACACTGAAATCTACCACTTGACGGCAGCACAGCAGATCCCATAGGCACGCACAGAGATGATGTCATACCTCACAGTGGTTCCATCTCCGCACAGTGTGATGGGGAAGGGATTTTAGTGGGTCCCTGCCTGGGCAGGAAACCCCGCACACCTGGCAGTACAAGCTGCTGGGCATGTGGCTGCAGATTTTCCCTCCTCCAATGCAAAAAGAAAAGAAAAAGATTTCTCTCTGCAAAGCCTCTAAACTTATAGAAAAAAAAAATCAGCAATACTATAAATAATAAAAATTACCATTTTATTAATTCACAGATGAATTGGCATTTTCAAATAGAATTTTGATTGATATTTCACACCAGCACCTTGTCCTACAAGCATTAGTCTGCAGCTGTATATCTACTTTAATGTGAGATCACTACAAATGTTTTTTTTGTTAAATATCAGCTTAAACATGTCATGATAATTGTTTACTTTTAACACAGATTTTATTACTCAGTGTATTTAAACAAACATACCAGTTCTCTTAACAAAATCATTCCTGAAATAACTATTATTTTAAAAAAAGCCAATAAATGGAATGCTAAAAGAAATGCCTGACTTGGATATGAACAATAAGAAAATATAAATTATTAAGTACTTAGTAGTGTATACTGAACAAAAATATAAATTATTAAGTACTTAGTAGTGTATAATGAACAATTTTTTTTGTTTTTTACACAAGTATAATAAAAACAAGGTTAACATGTAGTCAATACGACCACTTTTCTTAAAGTTTTTACAATCTGTTTAATACAAATTTCAACAATGAAATGAAATTACAGGTTTGCATAAAAAGTTAATAATAAAATAACCCTTGATTTTTTTTATTGTTATTTTGAAGTGAATTATTAAGCGAGCTAAAATAGGGCAGCCTATTTTTAACTACTCCAGCAGGTTGGAAACTTAAAATAAACTATTTAAAAACGAAAGCAAATTAATAACAATAAACATACATGGTATGTTTATTGAGCATATTGTAGATGTTAAAAAAAACTGTTGCTTGTTCTCTTAATATCTACATTATCATTTGATTTTATTTATCTCTACATAATAATTTATTACAATTTTGCTATGCATTGTGTTATTTATTTATTTTAAAACTTGAATGTGTGTAGCTAACAGTGAATACTAAAAATACCTGTATGATAAAGTAATTCAATGAATAAAAAAAAAATTAACAATTTTTTATAAACTAATACCTTTTTCACAAATAAAACATATGGTAATTAATGATAAATACATTTTTTAGAGAAAATGTTAACTTATACGTAACTGTGACAGTCCAGCAAATTTTCACTTATATATCTCATTTTTAAATTGTTATATGAAAAATGGCGTTCTTATAAACATTTACATCATGCTCACTCAGAAAAATGTATATTACTTTATTTTAAAAACAGTAAATATAAATTATAAAATATTTTAATTTAATATGATATTTAGGACGATACTGGTAAAAAAAATTTCCATACTGATAGTAAACCAAAATTTGATGGATTTGTACAATACCTGTATGCTTAAAAGATTCTAGTCATTGGAAAAACATAGCTACAAGTCTGGGTTTAATGAAAAAGAGATTGTTCTAATAAATGGAGATAAGAAAGAATTAAAACTGCTAGGAAAGAAACTAAATCGGGCAAATGAAACAATCTATTTCGGGCAATTGATGAGTTTTGAGGACAGAATAGGAACGACTCAAAAGATAGCAGTTGGCTGGAATAAACAGCGGTCTCTTAAACTCATTATGAAATACAAACAAGGTGAAGTATAAAGAAACGTAGATTATTAGACTGCTGTGCAACACCTTGTCTCACCTACAGTTCACAAACTTGGATGTTACTGAAGAAGTCCATACAGAAGCATAATTACTTTGAAAAGGAAACCAGTTAAATGAGAAAAATAAAGCAAATTATGTATCAAATACAAGGAGTGGCAAATTTGATTAAGAAATTGAAATGGGCTGGCCACCTGGCAAGGTTGGAAATTAGAAGGTGGACAAAACAACTAATGCTTCGAAACCTTTTTATGGGAAAAGTTAAAGAGGTAGACAGAAAAAACAGTGGGTGAATGATTTGAAGGAAGCTGTAGGAATTAACTGATATAAATTACATTAGACAAAGAAGCATGGAATGTTAGGGGCAAGGCCTATTCTTGATAATGGGCCTGGTTTCAAATAAAGCACTTGGTTAAATGAAGAAATAATTTAACAGGTAGATCAAGTGTCCTTTTTTATGTGTATAAAAATCTGTGTAATTTTTTTCATTTATATATACATATAATGTAAAATTCAAAATTGAAACCAAATAAAAGGCTTATTTATTTAAAATATTTGGGTAAAATTTTATTGAAATTATAAAATAAATGTGGATCAATAGATCAAAACTGCAAAGTTAACAGCTTTTAAAACACAATCCTTATTGACTTAGTTGAAGATTAAAGCTGGCAATTCCTAAAACTTCTCAAAAACCGAATAATACTTCCCTTTCTGCACCATTTATAACTGAGCTAAAGATATTAAGAAAAAAAAATAAACATTTTAATAATTTTACACATTAATAATTTCAGATTCTATTTAATGTTCTTGTAAAAATTATTTTATTTTTTGTTAAATATAGCAGTTTAAACAATGTCATCATCTTTTGTGGTTCATGCCACAACAGATTTCCTATTGTTTAGGAAACATACACAGATGTTTAATATATTTATTTAAAAAAATTATATATATATATATATATATATATATATATATATATAACTAACTGAGTAATTAACAAATAAGAGAAATATTTTATGAGCATTTATAATTACACAAACTATACCAGTAAAAACTGACATCAAGAACAAACTGTAATTAAGACATAATTAATAACCCACACAACAATAATATAAATACCCCTCATTTTATTCATTAAACTTCACATTTTATATCATTCAAAAATATTTTTCAAAATATAGGTTAGCTAATTTACCATTAAGCAAAATATTTAAATATGTAACTGACGTAGTGTATTGCTACTTGTAAATTTATTTGCAAAACAATAAAACTGTTGTTTTTTCTTTATTTCTAACTACCATAGCCTTAGTTTCTTAATTTCATAAATAGATAACAATAGGAGAAAAAAAGACTTGCTTATAAAAAATACCATCTCGGTTAAAAATTGAAAAAACAATTGAACTTCATTTCTATTATCAAATTTCCTTATTCGTAATCAATAAATTCTACCCAAACACGACAATTTGACTTGAATAATATTTTTTTATGACTGATTCTTGCCTCCACTCCAATCCCTCATCTAAAATTTAATACTACCCTTCACAACTTCCACTATTATTCAGCTCCATAAGCCTGTACAAGTTTACTAAAGTATAAACCAATATTTCTTTTACCCAAAATTTATAAACTATACACAGTAATGTGAAAAAACTAATCGATACATTCAGTACGATTTATATTTAAAAAAAAAAAATTAAGCAATAAAAGATAAAAACTAGGTTTTTATGTATTATGTTAAACAAAGAACACCCCCAGGGAAGTTTTCTCAGCCCCTTACTGTTCTTGATATTTATTAATGATTTTCCTCAAATCATTAGTTATGAGAATAGTATTCCCATTAATGATATTAGAACCACAATCATTAATGACAGAATATTAAGCAATTTCTGTTACCCATGCTTAAAATTTTTGGGCGTCTTGTTTGACGATAAATTTTCATTGGATAATCACTAGAACATTGTATTAAACAGTAATATGCTTGCTACTAAGTATTTAAATTTTTAATTCATCGTAATTAAAAATTTATTTTGTTAAATTATTCTGAGATCAGTTAGATTATTCCTGAGATGTGTGGTTAATTGAAACCCAACCACCAAAGAACAATGGTATCCACGATCTAGTATCCCGAGACATAACTATCATATGACATAACTAAAACCAAATATAAGAAATCATATATCAATAATTTGAAAATACTGTTTAGCTAATAAATAAACAGCAGCCATTACTAACTTCCAGTTATTTTAGCCAATGCAGTTGTTGGAACCAAATCTCAAGCTTATCCTTCATGGAAAGTTGTGATTGCAAAACTTTAAAAATGCATGATGAAATTTAATTGTTTCCATGACTAGAAATTCTATACAGTACCTGAATTTGCTCCCTTTATTTTTGCGTAAAGCCAAAATTGTTTCTTTTTTTTTTTCAATAGTTGATTTGTTCTCACTATAACAATTGCTTCTTCCATTATTCCCATATCTCATTAATAAAAACAAATTACTTAAGTTAATATACTCTTTACAAACCATGACTGTCTGAGACTTATAACACTCTACAAAACTCCAAGTGGAGTTATAGGAGTTGAACTCTAGAATTCTCAATATCAACTTTCTGAAACATCTTTAGCTACATATCTATTTTCTACTGAGTAGTTATGACTATATAGATGACTAATTTTATTTCTATTTTAGCAGTTTTACTGATTTTTACAAAAACTCAATTCAAAAATACAATACTATCAAAAGAAAACTGAATCCAAATAAGAACTGAACAACACAGCAGTTTCATACCTCTCCATTAAATTATTTTTCCAAATGAACTTGATTTCAGAAAAAACAAGTCTTTTTCAATTTTGAAAGTACTTCAAAAATAAACTAAAAAAAATCACAAAGATCAAAGCTAAATATTATTTTTTATTTTAAAGCTTAAAATTTCACTTAATTACAAATAACTGAAACCAGAAAACTACAATCAAAGATTAGAATTGTACATATTAACACCCACAAACAAATACACACTTTTTGCAACTAAATTCTGTCTTACTCTTAACAAAGTAACAATGAAGAATAATAGCAATCCAGAATGACAGAAGCAAAATGAAAAAAAGGTCTAAATGAAAAGCTATCACAAAATAATCAATGCTCTCAGAAATCCAACAGCACATGATACAAAACAACTTTGTGGTGGTCAGGACATAGCCTCTACTTTATTCTACTTTATCAATCAACTAATAAGGGAACCTTTCACTGAACATAATTCTAACCTCTGAGCTAAAATTTAGTGATCGTCTATACTCTTGATAAACAACTGGACCAAATTCTATGTTAAATTAAATCAACTTGCAGAAAGCAAAATGTGACTATCCTTAAGAAATTGGTGATCAATGGTTTTCTCAGCAAAGAAAAATAGCCTTAAAACCTTTCCATAACTGAATCTAATCAAACTTGCACTTTCTTAATGTCAATTTAAACTGTTTCGTTTATATATGTAACAGGATTATATCAGTATTATATAACAGTATTATATGTAACAGGACCAGTATAACAGGTTTCTTCCAATTAAAAAGAAAGAAGAATATAGAAGGAACTAAAAAAGATTCTTTTCTTAAAATAATGGCTCCATTTAACAATTTTTTCTTTGTAATACAGACAATGGCACCTACAAAAGCTCTTGTTCAATCAGAAGGATTACCAGACTGAAAGAAAACTAATAGAAAAAGGTAAGGGCACGAACATTCCAACTCCTGTAGGGAAAGACAACCCAGGGATGGTGGTGTGACAGTTCCGGTCGCTACAGCCCCCATTCTTAGCTTTGATGGGCTTTAACGGAGGTCATCTTTTGACCCTCTAACTGATTACATATTACAGTCATCAGCCAGGCCTCAGTTCGGATGCCACAGATGTAAATGCCTTGGTAGATATTTACATCAGTGAATTTTAACTCACTCCAGCCTTTACCTTCATTGTAAACTTCTTTCAGACATCTTCTCTGTCCTACATCGTTGCCCTCTTAACTAGCTAACCGAGTTTGCAAAATCACAAACCCCTGCACCAAGTTCAATACTTTAAACAAGCTATGGATGACTGTAAATGTCTCATAAACGAGATATGAGTTTATATCAGAAAAAAAATGTACATCACAAGAAATACTGATTGCAACAACAAAATTTAGATCTAGTTCCCTTAGTGATTTCTACATGATCAATTCTAAGCCTTTAACTTAATTACAACTATGGACTCCAGTCTGGTCTACCAAGAAATAGAGGACAGACCTCTTTCTCCCACTCAACTCCATTGCAGAGTCCTGCGTGACATTTACTTCATCACATGGTAAACTACTCTTGTCAAGATGATGCTACACCTTACGGCTGCATGAACAACCATGGCCTCGGCAGTGCAGTCACCATTCTCCCAACAGCAATACTACTACTCATTCCATTAATAGCCCTCGTCAAAATGGCGCTACACCTCTCGGCTGCATGGATTACCATACCCTCGGTAGTGCAGTCACCATTCTGCCGACAGCAATTCTGCTACTTTACTTCCAAACATTCTTCAAATTAATTGAGGCTTGATGCAAATGCGCCTACCTCCGGCCAATCAACTCTCCAGGCAGACCCTAGCCACCTGGGGTACTACTCTACTTATACCCCCTCAGCTGATCTGTGCAGTGCAAGGAATCAGAGAAAGCCAACCACTATGGTCCATTTTCTGCGAGTCTTCCAATTGATAAGGGCATGGACAATGAAAATTATTACACTTATAAGTGTAATAATTGTTGTTGTGTTTACACAACAATCATAAGGACAAGTCAGGAACTGATTTGAAGGCCAGAGGTATAAATACTGTCGGGAACCAGCGGAGTCAATAGTTTTGCGAGGTCATGTTCGGTACAGACATGATAACAGCGATATCAGTAAGCAGTAACAATGAGTGAAGAGTATATCACAAGTATTCCAGTGTATGAATACAAGTTGTTCGTTAAAATTATGGGTTAACATTAATGAAAGTGACAGTATTCTATTCATTCATAAATTGTAAGGTAGTTCTGTTATGTACAGAAAAAGTAATGGTACAGACATGATAACAGCGATATCAGTAAGCAGTAACAATGAGTGAAGAGTATATCACAAGTATTCCAGTGTATGAATACAAGTTGTTCGTTAAAATTATGGGTTAACATTAATGAAAGTGACAGTATTCTATTCATTCATAAATTGTAAGGTAGTTCTGTTATGTACAGTAAAAGTAATGATACTTGCAGAAAGTGAATTGTATGTACTTTAGACTTTCCTATGGTTATCTTATTGTTAAATTAGTTTCTATCAATCATTATAAAGTTGTTAGTAAACTGGACTGTATTTTGATTATCATTAAATCAATTTTGTCTTTCTATTTGAGTTACTATTTTGTATATTATATATTTATCGTATTATTTCATACATTTTAGTCTAATAAAGTGTATTTAGAAGGAATTCTTATATTTGTTAGTCTCTAAATATCCTTCTCAAACCATGAACACTAAGAAAAAAAAAATAAATACATGTGTCCATGCCTGTGCGCGTGCGTTTGTGTGTGAGATCATTTTCTATTATTATGTACAGAAGATTTAGAAAATCCAAACTTTAAATTATGGCAGGTTATTAAGTGCAGCCTTCAATTGTAAGACTTTAAATACAGTTTTTCATCAGGTCTTCCAAATGCAATACCTGAAAAAACATTGTAACTGCTCTATATATCCTAATCTTTAACTTATAGTTAACAGCAAGAAGAGATTTAAATTCTGTTAGTAATAAAATATAGTATGCTTTTCCTTTCATAGGCACCATAATGCTATCAAACCAACCAAATACTAAATGAGATGCTATATCAGTATAAAACAATTCTACCAACATAAACTTTATAATTTCCCTTTACTAGAAACTTCACTACCCTACATACTTTGAATAGGAAGTTATTAGACTGTTGAATTTTGAACACCTTTGTTCATTAGAAGAGATAAAAATTACAAGATATTGGTGTCCTGTAATGCACCAGTGGAAATGTGAATACCAGACAATAGGAATTTGTAACACAAAATTACAAACGTAAAAAAAAATTCCTCAACCAATGTGATAATTCTTTTTCAGAAAATATTTATATTTTGTTGTCTTCCTTTGAATTCAGCAAAGGAAGACAAGAAATCCTTCTAGGAAAGATTTTTATTATTATTATTATATTTAAATTATTAATTATTTTTATTATTTATTATATAAGGATTTTTTATTATGTTAATATTCTGCGTGAAATTTATCTTGAGAGAAAATTTTTTTCATGACAGGGAGGAATGTTTGACATCTTGCGATATTTTGATTTAGAAATTTCATAAAATGGCAAAATTCACTCCACTACTATTTAAGTTTAGTATGTAAAGTATTAATACAATTTATCTTTTCTACACAGTTGTGTATACAGACATAAAAAAATAAATAAATTGGAGTTGAGAACCTGTTTCTTTTTGAAAGTCGTTTAAAAACATCTACAGGGGCAAATATTCCTTTCATAGGCTCTATAATGCCATCAAATCAACCAAAATACTAGCCAAGATACTGCATCAGCACAATACAGTACTGCCAATATAAACTTGATAATTTCCCTTTACTAGAAATTTCTATTATTCATTTACACTACAATACAATTATTCGATTCGATTATTAGTGTAATAACAATTATAAAGCATGGTTAAAAGATAAAAATTGTAATATTTTACAAATTATAATATGTTTCATGCAATTACCTAAAAACATCCAACATCTGTTTGATAAATCTTCAACAAACACTATTCACTGCAAAACTAATCCATTTTATACTAATCCATTCAATATTTTTCATCAATAAAATATAAACTAGTAATGAATCAAAATGAATTAAATAGTAACATAAAGTTTTACTCCTTACATATCACAGATTAATTAACAAACAAAACTGGCATACTTTATATTATTTTAGGTCAAAATTAAATCTAGATTAAGAGTGACATTCTTGCTGGCCTCTGTGGCATGAATGGTAGCATCTTGGCCTTTCATCCAGAGGTCCTGGGTTCGAACCCCAATCAGGCACAGCATTTTCACATGCTACAAAAATTGTCATTAATCTCATCTTCTGGAGTACTATCTAACAGTGGTCCCGAAAGTAAAAAAAAGAATGACATTCTTGAAGAAACAATCAATGTTAATGTCAAAATGTTTTCACGGTGAAGGTTGGGTCATCATCAATGAGATGAACATTCAGAGTAATTCTTTTTTTCAGAATTATATTATGATAATAAGCATATTTCTTCATCAATTACTTCTGTGCACATAAATCTATAAAAGTTTTCATAGTATTATTGTTATTAGTCAATTTAAATAATCAAAAAGACAAAATGAATCCAATAATATTCTAATAACAAACATATTGTTTTGTAACTATTGATTAGTATAACATATTGGTATACTGACATTTTACATGTAGTGTGAAATGTCAATGAACCAGAAAAATTGCACTAAGCAAGAAATTAATACCACATAAACTGGCAAATATATAAACTAAAAATATGTTAAAATTATGATTAAGTAATGCTAATGGTAGTCCATACAAAAAATAATGTTATTTTGTAGTGAAAAGTCATTTGTCAGAAATAAATTCTTTTACAATACGGATCTATCTATTCAAAGAAATAATGGTTAAATTTTGAAGATTTATAAGTATTATTAAATATATAGTAACTGCAACAACGGTAATGTAATTAAGAAAAGCCGTTAAACTTCAATTGTAAATACTTCAGAAATAATGGGAGAAAATATTCCAATAACAATGTGTTATTAGGCATGGAATTACAATTCCTGGTAGACTCCCCCCACCCACCATAAAAATAGCTTTCAGTTCGGAAGGGATGAGATTTATTACTTTACCTCCCTTGTAGTTTCCTTTCAAAACATTTCGTCAGTATTGGCCTTGTGACCAAAGCGACAACTACATCCATTTTTTGTCAGTAAGTTTGCCGTAGTCTTACAGACGAAATATTGTGATTTACATTAGTGTTTTCTATCTGTATACAAAGTTGAAAATATAACAATTTTTAAACCAGTAGTAGTAGTATTGTTTTTGAACCATAAACAAGTGTATATAATATATTGTTTTTCTTAATTTATAATATAAATATTTCTTCCATATCATTTTGAAATATATTATGTTGCATTTTTTATAAAGTATGGGTGATTTACTAAATACTAGTTTTGAAATTCTGGACATTTTTTCAAAGCTTAATATTGGTTGATTGTCCAATAATGACAAAATTCTAAGAGAAAACGATGATGAAAATGATGTTGAAGATGTAGCTTTATATAAAACTTGTTCAAAAGCATATATATATATATATATATATATATATATTGTAAGTGATGAAATCATTGATGATCAATCTGTTTTTCAACATGCTCCAGCACACAGCAATATTGTTTTTCCTTGAAAACCAATTTGAAAGGAAAAAGTTGTCACTAATGGTCATCAAATGTAAAGAAAATTGGCGAACAAGTACAGCAGCAAGAAACATCATTCACTTCACCCAACAATCGATCAACAAAGCAGCACAAATAGAAACACCTTTAGAGGCATTCTTATTATTTATAACAGATTCGATGTTAGAAAAAATGTATAAGGTCTGCTCTATATAAAACAAACGACGCTATTATAAAAATAACTAATACAATCAAAATAAAAGCACTTATTGAGTTATCAGTTCTTCGAGCAGCTCACAAAGACAATCATCTAAACAGTAAGAGTTGTTTGATGCATCCTTCAGTGGTGCACACTATATTTCATTGATGAACAAAAATAGGTTTGATTTTTTTATTGAATTGTTTACATTTTGATTCAAAAGATACAAGGTAAGAAAGAAAACAGAATGATAAATTCACCCATAATAGGGAAATGTGGGATAAACTTATTATTTTATATAAAAGTAATCATATACCTGGAACATACTAACAGCTAATGAGCAATTGCTTGGCTTTAGAGGTCATTGTCCGTTTAAAATGTATTTACCGTCAAAACCAAATAATTACGGTATTAAGATATTAATGCTTTGTGATGTTAAAACAAATTATTTTACGGATGTCATACCTTATCTTGGGAAAAGTATGTACACTGAAAACCTCCCTGCTGCTATGTATTTTGTCAAATAACTAACAACCTGTACATGGTAGCAATAGAAATATTACTTATGATAACTGGTTCACATTTATCCCCTTAACAACCAAAATGCTTTAAACATAAATTAACTACTATAGGCATGTTGAAAAAGAATAAACCTGAAATCCCAATTGAAATGTAAGAGATTGAGATCGTCAATGTTTTATGATGGAACAAAAACAATAGTTTCTTATCAATCAAAGACAACAAAAAATGTTATTTTATTAACAACTCATGAAATAATGAGCTGGGTGATTAATAGCAGCGGGAATTCCAACATTGCTGAATTTTATAATGACACAAAGAGCGCCACTGATACATCTGAGAAGATATCAGATGCAATGTTCTGCTCCAGAAAAACTGGAAGATGGCCTCTTTGTACATTTTACAGAATGATAAATCGTGTTTTGATTAATTCCTATGTAATATATGTCCACCAAGAAATAAAAAATTGAAGGAAACTAAAATCAAGAAGAGATTTCACTAAAGAAATCAACAAGGAACTGACAGGCCATTCTATCCAGGAGAGATAAAATCTATCCAATTTATCAAGAACATTAAAATGTCACATTGATGAAACTGCTGGACCTAGAAACATTAATGTACAACAAATTCCAGGATCTTCATCACAAAAAATCTGCACTTACTGTCCTTCAAAAAAGCAAAGGATCTCTTGTTTTTTATGCACAAAATGCAAAAGCATATCTATATGGAACACTTACTGAGTGATGTAATGTGTTGATTGTACCAAACAAAAAAATTATTGTAAAAAAATAAAATTGTAATTAGAACACATTTTAAGTTTGGTAAACGACTATTATATAATATATTGATTGATTTTTAAATATTCTCAATTTATTGACTTTTATATCCGTTACCCACAGAGTAGTCTGTGAGACTATGCGTTGTGATTAGTGTAAGTTTTTATAGCATTGAGATTCTAGGGTTAAAGTATTCTGTAAATATGGAAAACTGAGATGGATTCCATATTTTACATAATTACCAAATTAATAAATAAAAAGAAGTGCAGTTATTAAGTGGATGCTTTTTCAGAATCCGACATCCAATTTTTCAAAATTTTTTTTAACTTAATACTCGTCTTACAAATGTTCCTGATAGAGGTCCAATATAAGCATTATTGCTTATAATTATAAATATAATCTAACCCAACTTAACCTATGCTCGCTAACCTTGACTAGTGAACAAAGGTAAGAGAGCCGAGGTTAAGTTTGGTTAGATTATATTTATAATTTCTCTGCAAATACCTCCAAATATCCACTGATTTGGAAGAAAAATGTAGTATCCACTGATTTGGAAGAAAGTGGCTGTCAGATTCCGAAAAAGAACTTAATAGTAATATAAATATATAAAAATTATAAATAAATAAAATAAACATTTAAAAACATTTTAAATGAGTATACAAAAAAAATCAAGTTTATTTAATTACTATTGGGGTATTTAAAAATATACTAACACAGTAACATTTGAATTTAATTTTAAATAAATTGATCTAGGGATTTTTTAACAAGGTTAGGTAATTTATTAAAAATGGCCACAAAAACATAGTAGTAACATTCTGTCTTACACTATTGTATTATGAAGTTACAAAAAAAATTATTATCTGATTTGATAAAACTTATAGAATTATGCATTTTTAATCCTTTTTTCATTCAAGGAGATGAAAGTCAATAATCACTATGCCTATACTTTTCCTGTTTACTGGTTCCAAATTCATTCTGACTTTTGATTGAGCTCCAAAATCTATATGCTAGAAATAATTAAGTCACATTGGAATGCTTCCAAGGTATTGTTTACTTTAAGGTGTAATGGATGATGGTCGATTTTTAACTAAGACTACAAAATGACTTCAAAACTGCACAATTTATTATCAAAATGCACACTCACTTCTGAATAACAGACTTCATCATATTGAAATAGCACAGTAATTTATATTAAAAAAAGTATTACAAATTTACATTATTTTTAACTGAATACCAATGTCTGCAGAAATTTTTTTTTAATAAAATCATATATATGGCAGCTACAGAGAGAAAGATATTGCGAGTGAACAATGAAAGCATATATTATAATTTGATGTATCTAATAATAATACATTAAGACAGAGAAATACTGAAATCAAATCTGGTAATAAAATTAGCACAAAAATATGCTGAATAACAAACATATTCTATCCTGGTCGTGTCCTGGATGAATACTGCCTAATTTTATACAGAACATCCAGTACTAAAAGAGGTAAAATTAGTAAAGTACAAATATGCAAGTTGAAAACATACTTAAATAAAAATTTTTCAAATTGTAAAAATTAAATACAATAGTTTATCATGCATTTGAGTAATTATAGGCCCTGTCACTAAAGCAAATCAACTGAGGATAATAAAGAAAAAGTAAATAACACCTATGTTTTTGATAATTTACTTCCAGAAACAACCCACAGGAAAATAATAACAAAATCAAAGAGGCTTCATACAAAAATACAATAGGAGGCAAATTAATTAGAAAGAACAGCAGGTAATAAATGCAACAGAAAAATGCAAAAAAATCACAGAAAAAAAAAGTTTTTCATAATTAATTAATCTTAACATAGATAAATTTTTTATTTAAACCTTTCACATAATTTTTTAAAAAGTAATCATAAAAAATATGTTATAAAGGATTTATTTGTCAATTTTGTTTTGGTGAAAAAGTGGGAATAATTAACTAACGTAAATATTGAAAGTTAAAAAGACCCAACCGCTTCTTTTAAAAATTTAAAAGAAACGACTTTGCAGTTTGCAAAAAAAATGATATACTGAAACATATTCTTTTATAAGAACAATCCCAAGTAATAATATGAACTAATGACAGCAACATCGGGCATCCAATACCATTTGACATTTGTACTAACATCTAGGAGCATTTCATTACACTACTTGTTAGGTTAATACATGATCAGATCTAATTACGAGTGCATATTTTAATGTTAAAGTAACATACTAAAAATAAGTACTTACTTTCTTTTTCATGGTCATATCCAACAATTACAAAATAATCTGCCAAACGCGACATTACGCTGTCGGCACAAAAAATAAAATCTAATCACACACAAAAAATAATCAAATTCCACCATCATCTGCCATTTTGGAATCTCCCTTCCATAATCTGTTCTTCCTCCAAACCACAAGAACATTAAAGAACATGACTTGTTAGTCAAGTTGTGAATGATGACATCATGTTCATCTTGCCCAGACGAATAATCTCTATCAGTAAGAAAAAATTAAACGAATATAAAACACTACTAGTTAGTCTGCGTCTGACAGTTATGAACACGTTTACGTTTGTTGAGAATCAAAATAATTCACTGAATATTATTTATTTATGGGTTAACAAAATTTAGTTAAAACAAATAACGCGTCGAATAGAAAATTATATTTTAATTCACAGTAGATTTAAACAAAGAATAAATAAATAATAAAAAATATTGTTTACACTCCCTATGTCATAACAGATTTTGAGAAGGTTAAGCAACTTTAGAGATAAAAATTAAATTTTAAATGAAAATAAGGTTAATACTAAAGAATCTAGTATTTCAGAATTAAATTTAATTATTTTTTGTAAAAGAAAATTGTACAATCGAAATACATCGTAAAGCAGAAAGAAACTAAGCAGATTTTTAATTACCGTAACCTTTACCCGGGAGAGGTTAATTTCCCGAAGTTACGTCCCACATTTTTTTTTTTTTTTTTTTTTGTTGCCTCTGACACCACCGTTAGGTACTCCTTCAAAGTATGAGATGAAATAGCAATTTTTTAATCTGTGAAAACGCCATATATCTGACCGGGATTCGAACCCGGTACCTCCGGATGGACGTCCGAAAGGCTACCACTCGTCCCACGAAGACCGGCACGGTCATACATGTAAGAGGGAATCTAAAATTATTTAAGTATATTAATTATAGACAAGTCCAAAATTCCACGGTAACGAGACAGAATGAGCTTACACCAAACTTTGGAATATATTAATCTACATAGCGTATAATAATATAAAATTGGAAATAAAGCGTACCGGTAAAACTCCGCGGTTAACCAATAAGCTAAGGCGTTTATTATCGGTCAATCGTGGATTAAAGTCGGTTACAAAAAGTTAATGCGCGAGACTATAAGGATGGTGATGAATTTCAACAATCTATACCTATAAGTTAAATGTCTAGTTAAAAAATGAAATAGTATTGTTATATTAAACTGAAGATTATTTCAAACTTGTTTTGAAATTTTGTTGTAGAGAATAATTAAACGTGCAACTTATTTGCTACACTTCATAAATCACATTTATCAAGCACTAAGGGTATATTGTACACAATACTTCAAACATTGCAATATTGAGTGAAATCCACGTAATTCTTAGTCTACAAACCTTAAATCAAATTTTCCATTTTAAGGGCTTTGCTAATTTGTATCATTGCTCTCTCTCTCTCTCTCTCTATATATATATATATATATAGATATTTAATTCATAAAGATTTACAATACATGTAATGTATATGGACTTACCCACTTTCCTTGTTTAACCACAAGGTTCTGTTATCTTTCACGGGTAACAGTAGATAAAATTATGGTTTAACAAAACATGTAGTGATCTCCAGTAAATAGGATATTGTCTTTGCTAACAATCTTTTATTTAAAGTATTTTTATTTTTTTTTTAATTTACCTTTCAAAAAAACAAAAAAGCTGCATCCAAGATAATTACTGTGGCTTCTTCATCAGGGTCATTTCCAGCAATACTTACTTATTAATGGCTTGTGTCTTTAAAAAGATTAGGATATTCATTAAGCAAATATAATATATTTTATGGGTTCTGTAAATTTAAAATTAAAATGTAATGTTTATAAATTTCATACTGTTCAGTCATGCAAGCTTTTTATATACTATAGGTAACATTTGGGTACTGTGATAAATAACTGTATGGGTGTTCTTTTTATATACTATAGGTAACATTTGGGTACTGTGATAAACATTGTAAATGGTAAGATTTGGGTACTGTTTCTTAGAGTACACTAATTTTCAAAAGTTGATTCTGTTGTGACCAGTGGTTATACAGTTTTTTTTTTTTTACATAGAGATTAATGTGCAGTGCATTAATTAGTGAAAACATTATAAGGGTTTGTTTTGTATGTATTAAGTAATAATAGCAATATGTTTTTTCTATTTCTAGGTTGTAATTCCATAACTTAGGATATAATTTGTTGATCAGTTCAACATAATACAGATCAAGTGTATAATTAGACCAGATTTTAAATAATCTCCTAACTATTTTAATGAGAAATGTAATCAATTTCATTTATTGAGAAGCTATATAGATAATTAGCTATAAAATATCTTCTGGGTATATAATTTCTTTAAATTTTAAACAGCAAGTCTTAAATTATAAAAAAAAAAAAAAAAAAAAAAAAAAAAAAAAAAAACATTTTAAGTAGTGATGGGAGTGATGGACATTTCATTATGCTGAACAAGAAATTTAAAAATAAAAAATTTGGACCCTAAATATTACATGTTGGCCTACTTAACTTCATGACTATCACAAAAATAAGACATATGTACTTCATAAATATGTTAGGGTATTGCATTTTATTTTCTGTTAACACACTAATGTTACAAGTAATTTAACAGCTAAATGACTAAATAAAAATCAGCTAATTATCTCAGAGAATAAAAGCCAACCTTTTTCATATATGTTTACAGGAAGACACCAACCTACATACAATCTTGAAGAATAACATATTTAACAATTTTTTTCAACAAAAAAACTAGCAGTTGTGTGAATTTTTTCCATATATTTACACTGTTACCAGTGTAACTCTTTACATTGATAGCAGATGATGTAGACTTATTTTGCTCTACCAAAGATCAAAATTATCACTTAATAATGGTAAAACACAATTTTGTTTTATCATCTTACAGTTCAGGCGGTATTTGTTTTGGGTTCGACTTTTTCTGTATAATCGCTAATTTTTGTTTTAATGCCTCCAAAATATCATCAGAAATGATTACTTTGTTATGCACCAGTTGAAAAAGGTGTGCTTAAATTTTTGTTAAAATGTAAAAAAAAATCACAACATCCATTTTTTTCTGTCTTATTTCCAGGCTAACTACTCGATAACAGTTCATTTGAGGTAAGATGTGAAGAGAAAAAAGTTTTGTTCTTAAATTTTACAGACAATATCATGGGTTGCAAATTGAAAAATATGTTATTACTGATGTAAGAACAGCAGCAATAACTGTCAAAAAAAAGATTTTTTGGAAATTTTTTTTGAGAACTTAAATTACACATAGGACCGACCTTCAGATTTTTCCTTAAAGAACTGTTTTATATGATAAAGCAATCTGCCAAATTTCAACAAAATCAGTCAGACAATTTTTGTACAATAATTTTGCATCCATATTAAAAAAAAGTGATTTTTCCAAATTGTGTAGAGCCTGAAGTAAAGTCTCTAGATACTTGAAAATTTAATCACATAAGAGAGTATTCAAACTTTCAAATGCATTTTGAAAAATTTATGTTGGTTAATTAGGAGAGGCTAGGGAATTTTTCAAACATAATTGCTTTTTTTTTGCTTTTAAACAAACTGAATATCTTCATGAATTTTTAACTAAATTAATTTTAATAAGCACAACTTAAAAGTACTAGGAAAGTCACTTCTTTAAAACAAATGTTCAATTCATTAATTATCTCTGGAGATATAACCAATCAAAGTTGATCACCACTGTGCAACTTTTGAAATAAATTAATAGACTGATATTTAGCAATATGATATCTGAGCCTACAAGAGCATCAATTTAAAAAAATCTATAATTTTGCTTGTTAACATTGCAAGCATGTTTGAAAAATTCCCTAGGCTTTCCTAATTAACCAATTTAAATTTTTCAGAATGCATTTGAAAGTTTGAGTGCTTTTTTAAATGTGATTAGACCTTATTTTTTAAAATCTAGAGACGTTATTTCAGGGTCTACACAATTTGGAAAAATCACATTTTTTTAATCAAGATTGCAAAATTATTGTGCAAAAACTGCCAGACAGATTTTTTTGAAATTTGGTGTGTTGCTTTATCAAACAAAAAGTTCTTTAAGGCAAAATATGAAGGTCGTATATATAAGTACTTGAAAAAAATTCCTAAAAAATCTAGTTTTTTTTATTTTTTGAGTTATTGCTATTCTTACAACAATAATAATGTATTTTTCGATTTACAACCTGTGATATTGTGTGTAAAACTGAATAAGAAAACTTTTTTCTATCTCGATCTTTTCTCTAAAATGAACAGTTATTATCTAGGAAAATAATTGAAAAAAAAACTATTTTTGTGATTTTTTTTACACTTTTGTTTAATAAAAATTTAAAGCACACATTTTTCAACTGGTGCATAATGAAATAATTATTTCTGATGGTGTTCCACGGACATTAAAACAAAAATTACTGATCATATAGAAAGAGTTCAAATATGCCCATTTTAAAACAGATACCGCCTGGACTATTAGCTGAGTCATGGAAAAATAAAATCACAACCCAATACTTTGAAGTTTGATTTTAATTTTCTGTTGTAAATAAAACCAAGTGTAGAATATTTAAGTACTAGTATAACATAAAATCCATATATTGTAGAATTATCTCAATTAAAATACATACCCAACAGCAAATCTATAAAAAAACAAACTAGTTTTGCGAGTTTCAAATTATTTTTACACTCATAATGCTTCACTCTCCATGATAATAAACCTAAGTAATTATTAAATAACAACAAGGTTGCAGTCTTAATCTTACTTATACAATTATTCCATTTTATTCATTAAAACTTATATAAATTTACTGGTTTTTTTTTTTAACTGTACATTAGGATATTAATTTAGATTACGTAGAAAGGAGTTATTTCTTATGTTTAGAAAAAATTCTCAGATTAGTGAAAAAAATTGCAATATTACTGAATAAGTATATCTTATGGACTGATACCACTCCTCAATAAACCTTAAATGTGCATTTTAATAAGGAAGATGAAATTAAGTAACATGAATAATGCAGAATATTGAAAATCCAAACTAGTTGATTTAGAAAGTCATTTCCAGCCAGGAAAATTCATGTTGCAACATGCTCACTTATGCTTGTTGCATCAATTAGCTTTGCAGTTACACACTGGTCAGTCTGACATTAGTCAATGACCTGTTCACATCCTTACCAAGTGACTCAAATTTCCTGCGTTTGGAAGTGTTTATTAAATAAATAAGTTTTACTTAATGATATTATATTTGCAAATTTTAACATCAGTTAAATTTTTACATTATTTTTAAATAATTTCACATAAAACAATGGTCCATATGAATTTGGGTGAATGAAGTGTCATAAAACAGTGTATGTATAGTGTGAAAAGAACTCATTAAAATTTGTGAATTTAGTGATGAAAACCAACAAATTACTTTTTTACATGTTAATTCAGATGTCACTAGTGTTTGTAAATACCATGAAAAAACGTTTTTGTCAAAATTCAGTCACCTGTTTGGACAGTCTGTTGTGACCCTTTGAGAACTCATAAAAAATCAGTTAAGAAAAACCCAAGACAAATAACATTGAGCAAGCTCTTAAAGAACACATCTTTCTAAATTTAAATTTAGTTCCTGGTAAGTCTCTTTGTGTTTCAAAAGCAGAAAAAAAAACTATATGAATGCGAAAACCAAGAGCAATACATTGTCTCACACACAATATTAACAATTGGATGTATCACCTCCATCAACTAACTACAATGACGAGTCGCTCTCACACAATTTCAAGAGAATTATCAGAAGAGATATCACAGCTGTTAGTTAACCACACCAAATAATAAACTTTTATTGCTATAAAAACAAGCTTTTTCATTAAAGGATAATTAAAATTTTGCTACAATTTATTTTTTCTTAGGTAGTGTTTATAAAAATAAACCAATATAAAATTGAATTCTTGAAAAAAGATGTAGGCTACTCATTGAAATCTGTTTGGGTAGGTTTTACAAGCATTTATGAATCAATATTGTATTAGGTTACTGGTACTGGTTAAGTTATCATTAAATTATGACTATCATTAATAACTGTAAAAAAACTATTTTAAAAACATTGAAAACATCAACATAAGAGCTAAATATAAAAAAAAAAACATAAAAAATTTAAGGTGCAAAAAAGACAAGAAATCCCCTTGGAGCACTTATTTAGCGAGTCAAAATGGTAAAACCTTTTAACAGGTTTTTCATGATTTTTTGAGGTTATATTTTTATTACTACAATACACAGCAAACTTTTTCGTTTGCCATAAACATCTACAAAAACACTGAAGTTGTGCAAATTTGAGAGTTTATGAGTTATTTGAAGCCAAAATTTGAATTTTTTTAAAACATTTATTTTCAAAAATTCATAAAATTTTAGGGCTAAGTATATCACCATTAACATTATTTATGGTAAAACTATGTACATATAAAAAAATAATTCAACTCTGTATGCCATCCCTTCTCTTGAAAAAAATTTCACTATTTTTTATATTCAACTTCAATGGTAATTTTATTACAGAAAGATATATAAATAAACCACTGGACCAGACTTTTACCTTGAGAAAATATGACTAAATTACTTTTTGTTTCATCCTTCCAGGACCAATAGTTTTTTTGGTTATGATTTTTTTCTGTAAACCCTAACAATCGCAAAAACAGGTGTGTGCCCTGTAACAAAAATGGCCACCACAGATAAACTGCTTAAATAAATAAAAAAATAAATAGTTTTAAGGTACTGAACATGTAGGAAACAAATGGGCAAGTTTCAATTTTTTTATAATTGGTCAAGCAACCAGTTTATGTTTTTTTGGGACACTTCAAATGGATTGACCCTTTTTGAGTTATGCGAGATACGTACATAATAATACACAAGCCTACAAATGTCATGCCGAAACTAGTCAAAATGGATATTTCCATTGAAATCTGAAATTTTTTGCGATTACAATACTTCCTTTACTTCACACAAGGAAGTACAAGTAGATGTGTTTAAAGTCTACATTAATTATTTAAATACAAAGGAAATAATGTATACGTATATGCAACAAGAATAGAATAATTGTTCAAAATTCCAAAAGAACCACTTTAGAAAATTATTTTGAGCACGTATTTACATACAGATTGAACAGATAGAGATAAATTGTTTTTTAGTATTAAAAATTCATCAATACAGTAATAGTTTCCATAAAAGAAAATCTTCTGATAGGAATAAAAGAAAATAAACTAATGGGAAGATTATTTATTCAAATGATTTCACAATTTATTAAAAATGACAACAGTTCTGTCTAGTTTGGTAAAAATGGATATTATTATTTTTTAAGAATAAATGACCATTCTTTTTACCAAAGATTGGGCAATCACGAACATATTTAATTTTCTAAATATAAGTCAACACAATTTATACTTACGAATCTCAGATAATGATCTAACTTCTTGGACAGGTTTAACATTTTTCACATGTAATAAATAAAAAAATATAAACATTCATTCATCTCTAACTGTTAACAGCAAATGTAATTGAGGTAGTAACAGATAAAAAAAAAAAACTTGTTCATCTCTAACTGTTAACAGCAAATGTAATTGAGGTAGTAACAGAAAAAAAAAAAACTTGTTCATTAGCCTCCTTTTATGTTCTACTCAACCAATACTGTTTCCTAAGCACTTTAGTTTTAATAAAAAGCATTTTTAAATCCTTGCCATAAGAATCTGCAACGATGAATCTCAGCACCTCATTGGATAGAACTTTTACCTTGCTGTACATTAACTGCTGATGACACCACAGTTGTGTCATAGAGGGGGGAAATGCTCAGTGTACATGATGCCACCTATGCATCAAGCAAGGGTAAGGCATTCTTCTAACCTCTCCTATCTTTTTCAGCAACCGGTTAAGGGTTTTGTTGTTGCATATTAACCAAATAGAAAGGATTCTTAGTTTGTTGTGTTATACTCGTACGGGTTTGTTCAACATATTTTTTTTTAAACTGCATTTGTTATATTTTTATTAATCTACTTTAAAAACGCTTAATATTAACTTGTAACAAAAAATATTTTTTAATTTTTTTAAAGATTCTTTGAAAATAAATGGAACTAAAAATTACTTTTTTAGTATTAAAACTGTCATAGTAAAGTGTAAAAAAAGCCTGATTTACTTATGAAATTAATCAGTTTTGTTATAGTTTTATGAAATTTGTTTTTGACATGATTTTTTTTAGGCCCTAACTCGTAACTTTAATTTTACATTTTATCTTATAGAAAACTTTGTGAAGAATAATACAATATTCCTTCACTTTTTATAATTACTTTATTTAAATTTTCATTTCATTCTTTATTATGCAAAATTATAGTATATTTTAATTGGCTTAGTTTTTTCTTTATATTTTAACTTTTAAAATTAAAAAAAAATAATTTAATTAAAATATATATAGTAAATAAAAAGACTGCCCAACATTTTTCTAACAGAATACTAACCATACATTTTAAAAACCACTGAATAATTTCCAAGAAAAAATGTTAAAATATTAACAAGAAACAATGCAATGAGGGATTGCATAGCTTTAGGAGTCATTAATAAGCTACTTGCTGATGATGCATGTGACTTCATCGCATATTTTTAAGGTTACAAAAATCGTAGATGTAAAAAAACTATTATATATGGTATACGGTAGTATATCATATGGTATATGGTAGTGTATCAACCAATATATTTATTTAAAAAAAAAAAAAATCAGCACAGCAAGTATGTAGAGAAAAAAATTAAGCAGTGCAAGTGTTAACAGTGATTTGAAGTCATTGCACGAGAGATTTCAGATGTAAGGGTGTAGAAGTTTTCATCAAAATTGTTGACTCTTCTAGAAATCAATTTTTTAAGACCACTCTGCACACAGTTCAAATAATAACAATTATTTCAACTTCTAAATTGCATTGTTTCTTCATTAGATGAAGTTTTTGCTGTATAACGTAGCAAATTCAGCTTTTTTAAATTTATTATTTGTAAATTTTATAAAATCATAGTCTGTATTTGTTTTCAGTGATGACTGTTTAAAACTTAGTTACTACTATGCTAATCTGAATGATATTTTTACCATTACAATTCTTGAATTTTTGTTTTATCTGAATAAGTGTATTTCTGGATGAGTAGTAAGACCCCTGAATAGAAACCATGATCTAATTTACGGCTTCATTTTTAATCTTTGATTTAATTACATTCTGTAAAAGATGATCTAAATGAAATTTAGAAAGTTGGTTGATTATTTAATTTTTCAAAAATTTCACTTGTCTATTTGACTTTTTTGAATTGATGGAATTACTTTTAATGCTAAATACTGATTTCAATGTATGGTTTATTTGACTACGATTTGCAATTAAACACTATTAATTCCTTTACATATGTTGTCAGCATATATAGTTTGTGACAGTTAATGAAATATGACATTATTGAAACAGGCTGTATAAAGTTGCACTTATTTAAACATTTTTTTTCTTGTTTTGAATGTGGCAAATAAGTATTTTTAACTACATGAATTTAATTTTTTTGTACGAAGGTTTATTTTCATAAGCTTTGTTTATGTACTAATATTTTATATATAAAGTTAATATTTATACAAAGATTCAATAAATACAGTGGCACAGCTAACGGTCAATGTAATGAACATTTTTAATTTCGACCAAAAACATTCTCTTTTTTAGGAAAAAAAAAATATATATATAATATTTAGGAAAAATAAATACAAGATGTATTTATAATGTTTAAAAATAAAAATATTTCTTTTGGAGCAAATTACATCGTTACAAGTCCACAATTAATAAATAGTAAATGTTAAAGAAAATGTGCTCCACATTGGATGTGATTTTTTTAATCCTTTTACAGCAAACAGGAATAAAAAATTCAATTCATTTTTGATAAATTGAAAAAGATAGGCACGTAATAATTTTTTCATAATAAAGCTAAGTACTTCCTAACTTATTACATTCAACAAAATCAAGTTTTAATTTTCTAAGAATATGCTTCATTCTCATGTTATATTAATATTTTACACAAAAATAAATCAAATCCTTTCATTTTATAAAGGATTACAAATGAATTACTAAACCTGCTTTAATTCTACGAGTTGATCTGTTCCCTCTTTAAAGATTAATTTCCATTTTCCTTTTCATAAAACTGTTCTTTCTGACTTACTGGCTGAACATGCATATTAGTAAAAATGTTTAAATTTCAAATATGAATTTTTTTTCTTATTATCTTAAGAGAACAATTTTTTGTGATTTACTTTCTGAGGATTAGACAGATAATGGTTTTAATCTACGAATTGAGACAGATAAAGCAAATAAAATATTTAACAATTTAAGAGTAAATTTTTTATTGGTTCTTTTTCAGATTCTGAATAAGAATACTTCTATAAAATAAACTACATCTATTTTATCATTGTAAGTATAAAAAAATGGAAAGTTTAAAAATGCAAAAAGGCATTTAATACTACTTACTAATCTTTAAAAAATTTAAATTTATGATAAATTTCGATTTGTACAGCTTAGAACATATGATCTCTTATTTTTTATAACATTGTGATGGTAGTACCTTAGAATATGGAAGGGTGTTCTTTGATAAATACTGACAATTAAAATTCTTTAGACACATCAAACAAAATCAGAACACGATGACATGAATATTATAAATATAATATGAATATGAGTGTATTATATGTTTAATGTACTCATTAATAAAGTACAAATGAACACTTAAATAAGTATTTAAAAATACTTAAGTCATGTATAAAAATTAAAAAAAAAAAAAAATTAAAATACAAAAAAATACTAGATATGGAAAAATTTAGTTATGTTTAAAAAGATTATTAAATTGTGAACGCATCATCATTTCAAACATATTTCTTTGAACATCTTCTGGTAAAAATCTCCTCCTATCATTGATAAGTAAGTCTCTAAACAACATATCATCAACAGTTTCACAATCATTAATTTTTTTAATACAACTTAGTAAATTTTCATTTGCTACCTTATTACTAGGATTTATATTTAAAACTCTTTCAAAATCAATTTTAGCTTCTCTATACAGTTCCATAGCAAGATAAGCCTGAATAAACAAACAAAACATAAACACTTAATTAAAATGTGATAATATATTATTAAACATAACATGTTGTACTGAAGTTTTTACTAGGATTCCTTGAATAAATTTTCCTCAAGCTTAATTCAGTTGAAAATATTTTCATGTTTAGATATGATATACAAGATCCCTGGGACACCTGGTGTTCATCTATTATGTCATGGATATGCAATACAAACACCATGTGGCATTCTCTTATAAATTTGTTTATATTTGTCTGTTTTATATGTGAAAGAGTTTATTTTTCAAATTTCATGATTTAACAACATTAAAATATTGACTAGTATTACTACAATAGTCATTCAAAGATAAATTGGGATTTATTTGCACAGCTTTATTGGTATTGGATAAAATTACAAACAAATTACTTTATTTTTCTTCACAGCTTTCTTCAACAGAAATTCAATTTCTCCACCCGATAGGTAGTTTCCTGATCCCTCATAAAAAAAATAAGATGGCTGCCCCACCAACAACTTGCACACATTTTGCTAGATTGCTGCATCGTCTTTGGATATTTCTCCTCCTAAAGCTTCTTTCAGCAAACCAAACATGTGTAAATCACACAATGACATCTCTGGACTGTACAGTGGGTGATCAAGAGATATCTAATAAATTTTAGAGAGTTTATCGCAAGTCTGAGGTGCTGTACATTGTCACGCAGAAGGAATACATTGCAAATCGGTTGCCAGTGTTGTTTGTTGCGGTAAGTGCCCTGATGTCATCCAACAACTAGCAGTAGCATGCCATATTTACCATCCTTCGTTCATCAATCAATCAATCAGCAGCACACCTTTGGGTCCCAAAACACAGTTGCCAGAACGTTTCCAGCTGATAAGCATTTCTTGCCCTTGATTGGTGCCTGCACCCCACTTTTTCTCACTCCGTACTAGTTCTCTTGCTCTCTGGGGTGTAGAGGTGGGCCCACGTTTGAACACAGGTCACAATACAGTTCAAAATTCTCTCCTTCTTCCGCAAAGCGACTCAGAAGCTGCTGACAGACATCTTTCTAGATATTTCTTTGTGCTTCAATGAGAAGGTGTGGAACCCACCTTGCAGACACTTTCCTGTATTCAAGAATGTCTGATATACAGAACAATTTAAAAGTACATAAAATAAAAAAATTAAATATTTAAATTTAACTGGTTAAACTGAAAAAGAAAAATTAATAAATATGTATGGTTACAGAAATTCAAGAGATCTCAGTAGGTTGAATCTTATGTCTGAAAAATAAGAATACCACATATGTTTTGCATCTGAAAACCATTCTTTTCAAATAGCGTACTATAAAAAATTTACAGCATTCTAATAAAAAAAAAACATTGGATAATCTATTTACATGAAATTGTTTGGTTAAGTAATTTTATTTATTTTAAACATTAAATAAATATATTAATTTGATTTTATTATGTAATTCTGATATTATCTTTTTCTTGGTAGTTATATAAAAAGTAGAATGAACATTTTCAATTATTTAATACCTAAATGAAAAAAGAAGTTTTACTTCATAATAATTTAATTTGCTTACCAACAATAAATTGAAAGATCTTATATAACACACAATTACTGATTAATTCATAACATCAGCAGAAGTAATCTTTTTTTTTTTTTTTTTATAAATTCTAATAAGCAACATAACAATGGTATACAGATTATTAATATGCATATCATTTGGTATCTTATAAAAATAAAAATATTATTTTTATTAAAATACAATTTTATAAAAAAAATCATAAAAATTTCAAATTGCAAACACTTTTCAAAAGATTTGTATATACAAGGTTAAGTCAATTACTATTCGCAATCTAGTTATAAATTTTATTGTAATACAAATAGGAAACTTACATGTACATCATTTTTCAACATAGTCCACTAGCATTTCAACGCACTTTGTCCATCGTTGCATAAGCTTCCTGATGCCCTCATAAAAGAAGGTTTTCGGTTGAGCTGCGAGCCAGGAATGCACCGCTTCTTTCACTGTTTCATCCGAGGTAAATCAACGGCCCCTTAATGCCTCTTTGAGTGGACCAAACAAGTGGTAGTTAGAAGGGGCAAGATCAAGACTATACGGAGGACGAGCCAGTACTTCAAAGTTGAGTTTCTACAGTGTTTGAACAGTGTGGGCAGCAATATGTGGATGGGCACTGTCGTGCGACAACACAACACCTTTCTACAGCAGTCCTCAGCGTTTACTTCGAATTGCAGGCTTCAGCTTGGCAGTGAGCATCTCACTGTAACACGCACTGTTTATTGTCATGCCCCTTTCCTCATAATGTTCCAGTACTGGGCCTTGTGATTTCCAAAAAACTGTAAGCATCAGTTTTCCTGCGGATAGTTGGGTCTTGAACCTTTTTTTGCAGGGTGAATTTGGATGTTTCCATTCCATACTCTGCCATTTACTCTCCGGCTCGTAATGATCGATCCGTGTTTCGTCACCAGTAATGATTCTGTCTAAGAAGATGTTTGTTCATTACCATAGCGATCAAAATGTTTTTGGCAGATGTCGAAGCGCTCCGTTAGTTTTTAATCTTTACATGGAACTAGCAGTTAATGATGTTAAAGAACAATTTAGATTCGGAGTAACAGTACAAAGTGAAAAGATAAAGATGCTACGATTTCCTGATGATATAGTAATTCTAGCCGAGAGTAAAAAGGATTTAAAAGAAACAATGAACGGCATAGATGAAGTCCTATGCAAGAACTATCGCATGAAAATAAACAAGAACAAAACAAAAGTAATGAAATGTAGTAGAAATAACAAAGATAATATCAAAGACCACTGAATGTGAAAATAGGAGGAGAAAAGATTATGGAGGTAGAAGAATTTTGTTATTTAAGAAGTAGAATTACTAAAGATGGACAAAGCAGGAGCAATATAAAATGCCGAATAGCACAAGCGAAACGAGCCTTCAGTAAGAAATATAATTTGTTTACATCAAAAATTAATTCAAATGTCAGGAAAAGAGTTTTGAAAGTATATGTTTGGAGCGTCGCTTTATATGGAAGTGAAACTTGGACGATCGGAGTATCTGAGAAGAAAAGATTAGAAGCTTTTGAAATGTGGTGCTATAGGAGAATGTTAAAAATCAGATGGGTGGATAAAGTGACAAATGAAAAGGTATTGCGGCAAATAGATGAAGAAAGAAGCATTTGGAAAAATATAGTTAAAAGAAGAGACAGACTTATAGGCCACATACTAAGGCATCCTGGAATAGTCGCTTTAATATTGGAAGGACAGATAGAAGGAAAAAATTGTGTAGGCAGGCCACGTTTGGAATATGTAAAACAAATTGTTAGGGATGTAGGATGTAGAGGGTATACTGAAATGAAATGACTAGCACTAGATAGGGAATCTTGGAGGGTTGCATCACACCAGTCAAATGACTGAAGACAAAAAAAAAAAATTCGAAGCACATTTGTTTATGCAACTGTGCAAGTTGTTTTGGAACCCATCTTGCACAGACTTTATGAAACCCAAGTCTGTTGTGGATGATTTCATATGCAGAACTGTGACTAATTTGCAGACGATGTGCCACTTTATTCATAGTTACTCCTCTGTATAAGAGGAGTAACATGTGCATGCTCAATGTTTTCCTCATTTGTGGCGGTAAATGGTTGTCCGGTTCCTTTGTCATGCGTAACACTTGTGCAACTATTTTTGAATTTTACAATCCATTCGTAGACACTCCGTTGTGGCAATACACTGTTCTCGTACTGTACCGAAAGTCTTTGATGAATTTCGGCCCCTGATACACCTTCCGACCACAAAAAATGGATCAGTGCTCTTCTTTGGTGCAAACAGAAAGCAGAGCAGACATAGTTAAAGGCAAGGCAGCGATAATGGACTAACCTAGCAGGATCAAACCGGCACAGACGTAACAACAATTAAACTACGCATGCAGTCTATGCAACACGACAGTGCTACCAACATAAACAAAAATATAACTAAATTGCTGATAATAATTGACTTACCCTTGTATTAACGTGTAACACGTTAATCATTTTCAGATGAATGATGATCAAATATAGTTGAGGAGACAAAGTACAAAAAAAAGGAACTTACCTAAGATAATGAGGATGAGATGGTGCAAGGTAGTTCAAAACTATTTTAGATTACCTAAGTTTAAAGGATTAATAATATTATTTCAGTCTTTTACTGCCTGTCTTTGCAATTACAGTTATTTTGAAAACTTATTTTTTCAATTTTTTATCATTAAAGTCAAATAGTAAAGTTCAACTATGGTCAATAAAATAATATCATTCTTAGATATTCATTGCTACATCCTAAAATCTATATAAATGCTGTTATTTAAAATTTTTAATTTATCTTAGAAAGAATTATTCATTACAATAAAAATACGAAATAAAGTTTAATACCTGTCCTCTGCGGAATAAGGCTTTTTCATTTTCAGAATCTAAATGCAAAGCACGATTACATTCGATTCTTGCACTGTCATAATCTTTTAATTTTAAATAACAAGCTGCAATATTCAAATGACCAGCAAGTAATAAGCTCTTCCGTAATTCAATTGTTCCCTCAGAATCTGGTAAAAAATAATTTAAATAATATGCAGGTAAAGTAATTTTAAAGATAAATTAAAGCAGAATTCCTGTTACAAAAATCAATACTAGAAAAAAAAAATAGTAACTGTTGCTGAACTTTCAATATATTTTCTATATTATAAAATTAATAACATTGAGAACCATATTTACTCTTATCACATTAATTTTTGTAAAGGAAATTTCTGGATCCTTGTACTAGGATCCAGATGGTAAACTAACCTAATCTGTGACAAATGTGGATTCAGTGACCCCTTTCTTCTTATTTTTACTCCCTCTTCCTTGAATGAGAATCAATTCAGTCAGCAAATACCCTTGCTTCCATTAATGATCTATGCCACAACATTTTCTAGTAGCTTTTCAACCACTTTATTGTAGTAATACCACTTTTCTTCTGTAGGAACTGTCAAGGATTCTTAGTTCTTAACTAGAGTTACACAAAAAGCCTAATTAGTGGCTTCTGGGTCAAAACAATGTTAAAAACTGGTTAAATCAACAAAGTTAAGAATTTAATAAAAAGTTTTATGGTACTTTGAATTAAAACACGGTTTAAAATGAAAATATTTTGAATTATTTAAACTAACTATTTTAAATTTAACCTCTTCATTCACCTGTAGTATAACTTTCTCTGAAAACGTCGCATTTGGAAAAAAAGTACTGTGCTATTAGAAAAAAAAAGTGTAGTCAATAAGCACAACTTGGTTCACCAAATTTATCATTTTTGAATTTACTGAAGTTGGAGACAACCTGTGGTCAACAATCTTACAGCAATATAATCTATCCCTTATGTAAATGCTTTCTTAACTTACAATTTCCATTTTTCTCTACACTTGGACCAAAGCTTGTCGTAGATTACTTGTTTTATTTGATTCCAATACATTACGATTCTGCTATAATAAGTAAGAATACCTGGATGCTTCGGATCTTTGCAATGATGTAAAAAATCGATTAAAATACAGTGGATAACACTAAAATACATTAATCTGTTTAAAATACTCTGTGATAGCTTCGGTGGGGTGGAACAAGTATAAAATGTTACTATCGGTGAATGACCAAGTAAGTAAAATAATAAGGTTGTCAGTTATGGTAGACACAGTTGATATTAAAAATTGATGAGTATTTACACAACCTATCACAGAAATGTTTTTTCATTTCGTATTTTGTTTCATACCGGTTACTTCCGTTCAAAGTTTAAATAAATCAAAATCATAACTTTGTTCACTCTCTTGTATTTACACAGTACAATTTACTGTATTCATCCATCAGCTTTACTCATAGCAAAGTGATTAACCAAAGAGTTTTCATCGGTCTAAATCTGTTTTGCTCTAAAAGATTTGATATGGTTAATTAAGTGTTTGAACTCTTTTTTTATTACTTTGCAAAATGATCAAAAGAAATCCATACACTTACAACAAAAAACATATTTAATTTAGGAAAGAAAGGTCAAATTTGCGATCCAATTAATGAATTTTGCAATCCAAAGTAAACATTACAATTAAGATAAGCTGCAATCAAACAACTGCTTTTTCTTTTACTGAAGAGAAATTAGATATTAATCCTTGTCCAGACCGTATTTACAAATAATACAAAATAAATATATACCATCAACAGAATGTACACAATGACAATGTTATTTGTATATCTGAGAATGTCAGCTACTGACAATTTCTAACGAAAGATCTGAAGACCCTCTTTGTACTATTTGATATCTGAATATTCCAAAAAATAGATTAGCTTGGCGATCATTCTACATTTACCAACTTTTTCCAAAATATCAGTATCTGCCCTTACATTTCATGTTAGAATACACAGATTTTAAATTCTCCAACTAATTTTCTTTTTCTTTTATTGTAACAATTTATTCTGCACCTCCTCCAACAACTATATATAAATATCTCTTTTTCAATATTCACCTCTAGCCCTCAGGTATCATATACCTCAATAAGTATTCTTATGTATTCTACATCTTACTCATCCTCACCCGGCACCTCCTGGTCACCTATAAATAAAAGTGTGAATGATCTCATCACTTCCGGTTTGGACTCCCACCTTACCAGATATTTTTGGCCAGTTTCTAAGAAAAAAATTAATACATATCTTAAAAGACCGCTGAAGATACAATACATCTTTGTCACACACCTTTACTTAAAGCAAAAAAAAACCTGAATAGTTAGCACCTATCTTTACATAGCTTTTGACACTCTCGTACAAATCTTTAAATGCCCTGACTAAAACACATCTACATTCTGTCTTCTAAAGATTTCTTTACGGCAATTTTTGAGGTACATAATCAAAGCTTTCATCAAATCAATAAATATTAAGTGTAACTCTCTACTGTATGTAATACTCTTTTTCATCAGCTGTTTATCAATAAACATGCTACCAATGCATGATTTTTCAATAAAAAAACCATTCTGAATTTCATAAATATTTATTTGGTTTCTGAGAATCCTAGCTAATATTCTCCATACATCCTTTCACTGAAGACACTTTCTTTAAAATTAAACATATGAATATTTATTATAAAAACAGTCATTTTAACTGAGAAATAAATTGTTTAAATGATTATTAAAAAACTGTTATCAGCGAGTCATCTGACGAAAAAGGATGGAAAATTTAGCATTGTAAGATAATAAAATATTAATTTTTGCAAAAGTTCAGATTAATACATTATAATTATTATACAGTTTCAAATTTCAGGTACTGTAGGTTTTTTATTTCTGGTGAGATAATTTTTTAAGGAATAATCCTGACCTTATAAATCTTGAAATGGGTAATACAATGGCACAAAGAATCTTTTAATAACGTCATATGCTGAATTTTATAATTGAAATAAAAACACTTTTACACCTATCTTAGGCATTTTTTATTTTTTGCTTGATATTGGCACATGAAGCTTGGGCGTCTAATATAAAAATGGAATTTTGTAGCATTTGAAAAATACCATGCCTGACACGGATTCGAACCACTGATTTTTTTTACTCTTTAGATACCAGATTTTTAACAAATACAGATTAACATACCAGCACTATGAAATAATTCGAATGGTTGGCTGCTATCTTGTAATTTATAAAAAGATCCACAATTTTGTAATACTACTGCCATCATTTGTTTATAAAATTTCAGAGCCTCCAAATAATTTCCTTTCTTAAAAAAATATGTACCCCTTTCTTTTAAACGAATGGCAGTCAAGTTCATTTCCATTGGGTTTATTTCGCCAACTTTTTTAGTCTGTAACAGAAATTCTTTTTTAAATAAAAAACAAATAATAACTACACACTAATGAAATGCGACATATTTTTTGTAAATATACTTCAGTAACAGTGCTAGAATGAATAATAGACATACCTAATTTTTTAAATATTAGTTCTGGAATATATCCAGACACACTTTCTTTCAAGTTAATCAGGTCCTTAGCTCAATTCAGGTCAGGTCTAGCTTAAAATTCTTAACTTTATTACGTATACTTTTTCCTTTTCTCTGCACAATTGGCCAAATGCTGAAATACTAATCAGCAGGTGTTCCAACACCAGCCAATGAAGGTCTGGAATCTTTTCACTTACAATTTCATCTATATCATCAAAATATATTAATGACATTAATAATAATAATGATAAAATATAATTTCTTTACAGTACAGTATTTTCAAAAACTCTTTTGGTTAACTGTATGCATATTATTAAAACAATACTCTGTATTCACGTTTTTCTACATTATATAAAATTTAAACATTATTTGAAATTTATATAGACAATAAAGTTAATTTAACATGTTGGCTGCAGTATTATTCAATGCATGTAATTTTCATGTGTTACAATTCCTCCTCATTTCCTCATGTTTTCACTGGTGCAATACACCAGATATCCATATTGTATAAGCTTTTGCCTTGTCTAACGCTATCTGTAAATTAATAACTATTTGTTAATTTTAATTTTCAGTATGCCTGTTATGATCCTTAGGATGTAGACAAGTTGAAAATATAAATCTATTTATTCTAATTTTTTCAAGTTTTATAAAATAGATATTGTCAGATAAAATAATAATCAGCAAACGTGAAATTTATTGTTTTTTCCCCAGATTTTTATAAATAAATAAATAATATAATTTATGCAGGCATTTTTAATACAAGCAGAGGTCTAGTTAAAAACAACAAAAAAAAAACCTAAGCTAATTACTATAAGAAAAGAAACAATTAGAACATCCTACAAGCAGTTTCCTTTATATCTATGAACTACTTGCTTTTGGCGAATTGTTGAATTTATGAATTTAGTTGTTTTTCTCATGAAAGAATGAAATTCATTTTTAATATAAGAGAACACTTCATCAATAGATTTCTTATATTTTTTTGTTATGTATGTAGAAATCCTAAGGCTTGGCAGCACGTTAAAAAATAAAATAAAAGCTACTCTTATAGTGCTTTTGACATTATTCTTTTAAAAATAACTTCTGTTCATAAAATTATGGAATGTTATTATAGTGTCTATCATTAATTATAGAAAATATATAGCAGCGTGTATCACAAAGTTCTTTCAGGACTTTCACAACCTATTCTACTCATGAAAATAATGGAAAATATTCATACAAATATATGTCCTAAAATGGTTTGTTTGCGAGTTATGGCTAGAGAAAGATTTCAGCTACCCTGGTGAAACGAGGTTGTACTGAAATTTTAGGATATTATTTAACGGGCAGAATTAGTGAATTCTTATGGGTTTTGATGTGAACATCTGATAATATAGGTTTCACAACTGTATCTGCAGTATTTTTGAGTAATCTGGTCTGAAAACCAGAAAATTTAATTCTGAAAAAATGGTGTTAAGATATCAGTTTAATAAAACAAAAAAAGTTACAAAAATCTGAATTTTATATAAAAACAATACATTACTAAATTTTTCAGAAAAGTAAACAAAAATTAAATATAATAAAATTAAAATAATTAATTAAATTATTAAAGTAAACAAAAATCAGATTTCTTTTATTATGTGTAAATTTGTAAAAACAAATTATAACATTTTAGAAAACTGGAAATTACAAAACAATTGTAAAATAAACATAAATTACTTATATCAGGTATTGTGAACTGTGCTGGTGTTAGCGAAGGTTTTTTGTGAATTTTATTTAGAATGTGATCAGTTTGCCATTGAAGTAATGCCGTACTTATTAGGCTAAGTCAATTATTATCCGCAATTAAGTTACATTTTTGTTTATGTTGGTAGTACTGTCGTGTTGCGTACATGACACATGCGTGGTTTAATTGTTATTATGTCTGTGCAGGTTTGATGCTGCTAGGTTAGTTCCATTATCGCTGCCCTGCTGTTAACCATGGCTGTTCCGCTTTCTGTTTGCACCAAAGAAGAGTAACATTCAGTGATCTATTTTTTGTGGTCGGAAAGTGTATCAGGGGCCGAAATTCATCAACTTTCAGTACAGAACGGGAACAGTGTTTACGAATGGATTGAAAATGTCAAAAATGGTTGCACAAGTGTTACGCACGACGAAGGAGCCGCTTTCTGTTTGCACCAAAGAAGAGTAACATTCAGTGATCTATTTTTTGTGGTCGGAAAGTGTATCAGGGGCCGAAATTCATCAACTTTCAGTACAGAACGGGAACAGTGTTTACGAATGGATTGAAAATGTCAAAAATGGTTGCACAAGTGTTACGCACGACGAAGGAGCCGGACGACCATTTACCACCACAAATGAGGAAAACATTGAGCGTGCATGGTTTTCTTAGACAGAGGAGTAACTATGAATGAAGTGGCACATCGTCTGCAAATTAGTCACAGTTCTGCATATGAAATCATCCACAACAGACTTGGATTTCATAAAGTCTGTGCAAGATGGTTTCCAAAACAACTCGCACAGTTGCATAAACAAATGCGCTTGGACATCTGCCAAAAACATTTCGATCGCTATGGTAATGAACGAAACATCTTCTAAACAGAATCATCACTGGTGACGAAACATGGATCCATCATTACGAGCTGGAGAGTAAATGGCAGAGTATGGAATGGAAACATCCAAATTCACCCTGCAAAAAAAAGTTCAAGACCCAACCATCCGCAGGAAAACTGATGCTTACAGTTTTTTGGAACTCACAAGGCCCAGTCCTGGAACATTATGAGGAAAGGGGCATGACAATAAACAGTGCATGTTACAGTGAGATGCTTACTGCCACGCTGAGGACTGCTGTTGAAAGGTGTTGTGTTGTTGCACGACAATGCCCATCCACAGTGTTGAAACACTGTAGAAACTGAACTTTGAAGTACTGGCTCGTCCTCTGTATAGTCCTGATCTTGCCCCTTCTAACTACCACTTGTTTGGTCCACTCAAAGAGGCATTAAGGGGCCGTCGATTTACCTCGGATGAAACAGTGAAAGAAGCGGTGCATTCCTGGCTCGCAGCTCGACCGAAAACCTTCTTTTATGAGGACATCAGTAAGCTTGTGCAACGAGGGACCAAGAGTGTTGAAATGCAAGGTGACTATGTTGAAAAATGATGTATATGTAAGTTTCCTATTTTTATTGCAATAAAATTTATAACTATATTGCAGATAATTGACTTACCCGTATTAACAAAAGAGGAATACGCTGATATTTTATTCATTTTGGGTGTGTGTAATGATTATGCTACAGTTATTGCAGTAGAATATGAAATGTGTTTTCAGAATCGCAGGATTCCAGATCCCAACGCAATTAGCAGGACTTTTTGCAATCTTCGGGAAACATGTTCACTACCTAGTATTCATACCAGCGATCTGTCCAACAGGACACTGTTATTCATGTAATTATCGTCAATGTAGTTAAAGCAGTCCTTTTTCTTCATTTAACAAAGCTATTGTACAAAAAGTTTTTAAAAAATTTGTTCTTTGACAACAAATTTTGTGCTTTATGACATACCTTAAAATCTCCTGGAGTTATAGTTCTGGGACCTATTTTATTCTATTTCCCAGCTCAAATTACATAAGAAACCACTAACTTTACTCCTTAATTTGGTCACATAAATTACAGTAGTGCTTTTTATTAGAAGAGCTGGAATTTGTGTGAAATCTTTAGCTAGCCATAACTCAAAAACAAAGAATTTCCAGACCTATTGTTTACGCCGTTTAGCGTAAAGTTTCCTTTATTTTCAATGAATTCTAAGCTAGGGTTGGGTCCCGTTGTTTTGTTACAGGAATGTTAAATTTCACTTTGTTTCGTATTTTGGGCTTGTCATTTGTACCTGTTTTGATTATTTGTTCTCGGGTTCGACACTTCTGGCGCCACCCAGACTGTCTGTCTCCGTCATCCTTAGTGACCGCGACCATTCTTCTTTCAAATTATTTTTAACTACCCTTTTCATACACCCATTATTCATTCGTTCCCATACTAATACATGCACACATCTCTTGTTTTTTACACACACTCTCTCCTGTCCACTACCTGGATCTGGTTTCCCCCTTTTTTCTTTCACGCCATCTTTTCGGCTGAGTAGATCCAACATTCCTCCAGTACAGTCGCCTATGGCCACATTCTCCTGCAAACTGTGTGATAATATTCTCATCCAAGCAGAATCTCCAAACTCGTCGCTACACATCTGAGATGCTACGTATTATTCTACCACTAAACCACATCACACCTCTGTATTCCTGATACACCAGTGCGGACTACGCCCAGGATTACTGTATGTATTCATGTATCTGCATTCACGAGTTCGTCTCTTGATATTATTTGTGTGCTACAGGCAAGTTCAATTTTCATTATTACGTTAAACAGTGATTTTATCATTAAAATTTGTGGAACATTCAGTTCATCATACCTTATGCCTTTCGATTTCAAATTTAGCTAAAAGAAAACCATTTATTTATTCACTTAAGTGCAATCATGATAGATGGCTTACCTATTTTACATGTTTAATTATTTCGATTTGTTATTGTAATTAACTCTATATTTTATTTGTGTAACATGTTGATCGCCGAGATTAATTCTTTGCTACTTATGCACTGTATTCATAATACTTCTCGTAAATTAACCTAAAGCAAATTACTCCTGATGTGCTGGTATGTTTTAGGACTTTGTGATTTTTGTATTTTCAAGAATGCTTATCTATCAAAATAAACTCCATTTATATTATTACTTATTTTAATGTGATTATTGTAATTAACGCCTTTCATACTGAAATTATTGTAATTTATTTTTTCTAAGCTAATGACATCTGTTCATTGCTAATTTTCATATTACAGTATATGTTAGTAGTGCAACTGTTTTCCAGTTCCACTCTCTATTGATGTTATGTTTTAAGTATCTAATTTGAAAATAAGGTGTTTTATGTTCTCCTGTTTTCAGGCTTTGTTACATTGTGTATTTAAAAAATGTTTATTCATGTATTTTTGCATTTAACATCATTGTTCATTTGTTGATTCAGCTGATATGTTAAGTATCATTAAGTTATGTTAATTTCATAATTTCTTTTTATGTTTTAAGGTTATGATTATAACATAAGTTCATTTGTTTCACTTTCAATAAAGTCCAATTTCTTTTGGCAAATACTAGCTGTGTGTTTTTTGTTAACTTTACCCAACACCTATATTTATACATACATTTTTCGTTATTTCATCACTTTCGTCACTAGTAGAACGTCCTGAAAGTTTCTCCATTTTTCCATGAGACATCCTGTGTACATATATATCGCAGTGTCCCGTGAAAAAACCGACATACTTCACAGGTGTATTCCTCTCATTAAAATAACAAAAAAAGTTCACATAAATATAGGTTAGGAAATACTTTGTTAACAAGTTATGGTTAGTGAAAGAATTTGCCCAGAATTCAGCTCCCTTAGGTGAAATGAGGTTGTACTGAAATTTCCAGTATTAATTGAGAAGTGAAATTAATGGTTTTTGACCTGAAAAATCAAATAAAATAGGTTTCAGAACAGTGTATCTCCAGCAGTTTTCATGATATCCAAAGTAAAACTGATGAGTGTCGTCTAAAAACTGTTTTTTTTTTTTTTTAGGTTTGTAATACAATAATTTTATTAAATGACTAATAAATGCTTAAAACTTATTAACAAAACTAGAAGAGAATGTTCATAAGTTATAGAAAATTAAGAGAAATGTTCCACAAGTAGGTATTCTTCTACTTAGAAATCTTTGTTCATATTCATGTTTAGCAGCCCAGCTATTTATATTTGTAAAACTGTGAACGAAAACAATATCTGCATAGTCTTGATTTGAAAATTTGAACGGCATCTCACTTTTTTAAAAAAATCCCTTTTGGCACACTGGAAGGTGGAGATAGATTTCACCGGTGCTAAGAGGGGGATAAAAAAGATTTCCATCTTAAAGTTAAGAAAAACTTTAAAAAATTTACTCAATACAATAGTTGCATGTGAAAAAATTCACATGCTTAGCATACGACAAGCCCCATTTTCTTACAATTCCAGCAACATTTTGGTCATCCCTTGATGTAAGGGTTGGTCATATCAAAAATCGTTTCAGACAAAAGTTTCAGGTAATGTTTAGAGAACTAACAACCACTTTAAACAGATACTGTGCCTATTAAGGGAGGTATGATTTTTTTTGTCTTCAAAACCCCATTTTTTTCACCCGCTGGGCCAATAATTGGTGACATCAAAAAACTTTACTTGCATAAGTTTTAGGCCCTTATCCAAAGAGTGGTAGGAATGTTAAATGAATTCTATATTTTACTTAATAAGAAAGTTATAATAATTTTTTTTTTGGAAAAAAAGCCCCCAGGTCTGATTTTGGCCGTTACAAACTCAACCAAGACTTTGGGACGTTATTTTTAACAAACAATTTCAAAGTGATCGACACAAAATTACGGCAGTTATTGTGTCCACAAGAAAGTGAAATATATATATACACATAAATGTATACATAAACTTTTGAGCTGATGGCAGTTTTGGGGTCTGGGGAATGTGAAACACGAAGATATGTCAAAATTTTCCAAAAGTTGAAACATGGTACCATTACAATAGGTAGCTTTCTAATGAAATCTACCTAAAAGCATGAATACTTTATACAAATCATAAAAAGCGCAAACATACTACACAAATCACGGATAAAAGACTAGTCACGACTAGTAATAATTTAATTGTTGAAAAGCTAAAATTGATAGTATAAAATTGATTCAAATTTTATTTCTGAAAAAAAAAAAAAACAGTGATGTCAATTTTAGGTTTTCAATAAACTTAAAGAACTTCAATTTATACAGTGTTCTTGAAATCCTGTTTTTGTAGAATGTGTTATAAGTAATTAAATAAATATTATACTGTATTTGTTTATTATCAACTCTTTTTTAAACAAAAAAATGAATGGATTAAAAATTTCCAGAATAAATAATTTCATTTATTTTTTGTTCTGTTTCATCTTCAGTAAAATTTGATTTTTTTAAAATGTTTGTTTGATTTTTATTAGACTTATTTACATCATTATTTTTAGAATTAAATTCTCTTCAAATCTGGTTAATAAATTTTACAAAATTATTAATCATTTAACAATGTTACTGCACGCTGAAAAGAAAGTTTTCAGACAATAAATTTTTCAGTTTTACTTCAAATATCATGAAAACTACTGGAGATACAGTTCTAAAACCTATTTTATTCGATTTTTCAGGTCAAAACCCATCGGTAACCATTAATTTCATCTCTCAATTAACATCTTAAAAATTTCAGTACAACCTAATTTCACTGAGTGGAGCTGATTCTGCAAAATCTTTTGCCAGCCATAACCTGCTAACGAAGTGTTTCAAGACTTATGTGAACCTTTTTCATTATTTTGATGAGAGGAATACGCCTGTGATGTCAGTTTCCTTGTGAGACAACCTGAATATATTATATATTTTTTTTACTTATTCGGTTTTTTGTGAATATTACATGTTTAAAACTAGATATTTTGTTAAAAACCCCTATGCAATAAACTTAAAGTGGCAGATTAAAGGAAAAATATAAGAGAACACATTTTATTTTCAGACATAATATACTGATTGCATAAGAAACCTGAAGCAAAGTTTGAAATGAAATACATTTTCAAACCACAGGTTGAAGGGTATACAATTGTTGGCTTTATAACTTTAAATTTTCAGGACAGGTCCACTTTGTAAAATTATTGAATGTATAAACTACGACTAGAATGGCAAATGTTTAAACATTGCAGTAGTAGTACAGTAGCAGAAATGAGATAAATCCTACCCAATTAATGAATTTGCAAGCAGTTTAGTGGACTTACCACTGTTCATACCATCAAACTGGATTAGAAAACTAAGTGTAAGCACTTGGAAAATAGTTAATATCCCAAAATATATATTAAAAACACATATATTTTCACTAACCTTCTCAAATCTAATCAACGTGACAATGAAGTCTACAACACTATTAGGGGGTATTCCGTATTTACTACTCCCCTCTGTACCATAACCATATTTAGGAGCAACAGTAAGATGAGCTGTTTCTCCTATCTTAAAATTTTCCAAGGCTATTTCAACTCCTGAAGGAATTTCTTCTTTTGCTCCATTACCAAGAAAAAATCCAACTTTTTTCTCATATACCAATTTTCCTTTAAATTTACATGCGATTTTAACTGAAACAAAATAAAATAAATTTACTGATATAACTCAATTACAGTGAAATTAAATATAAGGAAAAAACTAATTTCACTTATTCCTTATCCAGAATATAATACTATTTTTTACTTTCAGCTAGTTTTTATAATAGTTTATTTTATTTTGTACCGAAATATTATGACAAACTATATTTATTTAATTAGTTTGTTTATTATTCACTGTTTATGAAATGTTGAATTCAATTATATAAAATGTATATAAATGCAATGTATATAAAATTATTGATAAACATTAGCATATAAAAAAGAGTAGGTGGAATGTGATTTTGTTTAAATCTATGTTACTAATTTATACAAGAGGGGGTTAACCAGCTGCTAGTGTAATGAAGAAGTAAAATACCATTTCCGAGATAAATAATCTATATCAAAGTAAAAGCTTGTTTTGACTTAGCATCATACATTGACTTTTTTAATGAAGTTAACAGGTTGATTTAGTCATGATAATTCAAACTTTTGTTTCACAGCATTAAAAACTATGAAAGGTGGTTAGAACAATCTTCTCCTAATCAGAAACAATTTTCTGTCATTTTCTCAAATTAATTGTGTGTGTGTGTGTGAATTCCCATTGAACAGCAGTCACACTGTCACTATTCTTCTAAAATGCCTTCACAGTAAATGCACAATGTATACCGACCCACTGTCCACAATTACTAAATGGTAGATAGTTGTGCACAGAAGGATGTCACTTCCACCTTTCTACCTGCTCTTCAGGGTTGCCACTACTACTTCCAAAATTTCCCATTTTCCACTACCACTCTGTGTATGTATGTGTATATATATATATATATATATATATATATATATATATATATATACACATAAGAAAGAATGAATTAGGGAGATATTATCTATGACTTAAAAATAGTATGCTGCTAATGTCCTTCCATATTGAGATGCATTCTTCTAGAAGGTGTACAAAATTATCTAACAAGAATATTGTTTTTTATTGTTCATTTCATTTGGATTTAGTTCATTTATTGAGAGTTGCAAGAAAAAATCAAATATGGGATGTCTATACAGAAAAAATTGTTAACCGATTTTGGAAGCTGGGGAAGAGCTGGCAACAAATATTACTGAAATGAAAGATAAGACAACCTGGAAATGATAGTACATAAAACAAGCAAGCTTTACTGAACAGGTGTAGCTCGTAGCACCACCTTGTTGAAACCATAACCAATGGTAGTTTCAATTTCTTCAAATTAATATTGTAAATAATCCAACATCACAATGTAATGAAAGGTAGTAACATTTAACATTTACTGATTGTATAAAATCTTCAAAAAATATGTAAAAATACTCAGAATCACATTTTCAATTAAAAAAAACTTTCTGCAAAAATCACTTGACAATTTACTTTTATCATGGTAATTAAATTGATGGGTCTGCAAGGGGTTCATAAAACCCAATATTGAGTTTTGTTTATTCACATGCCAACTAATACAAAAATGAGCTTCATCACTCATGGAAAGTTTTTAAAAAATATCTGGGACTTTGTCTTTCAATTCACATACTTTCTAAAAAAATCTAGGTGGTTATTCTTATCAGGTAACTCAATTCTTGCATGGTTGCCATTTTAAATAGCATTAACATAAGCCCGAGATAATGTGGCATGCATTCTCAGAGCTGAATTATAGCACAACTGTGGTCAGAAGCAAGTAATACTTGTACCTCTCATTTGAATATTCAAATAAGTAACATATTGACCACTGGTTCATAAAATTTTATATTATGAAATATAAACCACCAAAATACAGTAATTAGGTAATATAAATATTAATTTCCAATAACTAGTTTTCACATATCTTCAGTTGGTATTAAATTCTATCTATTATACTAATTATATTTTTTTAATTGTTTGTCATTTTATTCAAAATAATGTTTTATATTTTGAATAATGTGATGAACAAATACGTAAATTTTGCTCTCTAAAAAATTCCACTATTGGACTGCAAAATTTACAAGTAAGCTCATTTCAAAATATAAAACATGATTTGAAATAAAATGAAAAACAATTTTAAAAAAAGTTTTAGAATAATAAGAGAGAACATAAACAGCTGATACATCCTTGGTATTTGTTAAGAGAGACTGCCTGAGGACAGACTCAAGAATTCTTTTTTCCTGTTCTAATGGCTGAAGTGCTTATCAGATAAACCCCCCCCCACACCAATATACAATAATATTTCCACTACATAAAAATCATGTCCATTTTTAATCTCAAAAAAATAAATAGATATTTACAATCCACTTCATGAATTTACTTTATAAATCTTGATTGAGAAAGAAATTTATATACTTCTCCACGTAACAAACTAACTTGTAATGAAAATTACAAGTACTTTGTTGACATATGACATTAAACATCTTTAAACTTTTTTAACAAAAACTAGTTTCCATTTACAGTTAACAATATTGCCAACTCCATGGTAGAATGATAGTGCCTCTGCCTTTTTTCTGCAAAGCTCTGGATTTCTATCACAATCAGACTGTATTTTTCATATGCTAAAAAAATTCATCTTAATAAGTAACTGCAACTGGCTGGTTAGTTTGTTCTTGCTAAAATAAAGAGAAGTATTAATTTATAAAAGATAAGAGTATGATAAAAAAATTGTAATTCTACATAAAATATAAACATAAAAAGAAATGAAACATACTGCATAATAAATATCCTTTCACTGGATAATCTTCTTCTTCTTCTCCTTCAATGATGGTTTTGCGCAGTAAACTACCATCTCTTTTTGGACTTAAGTCTTCACCATCCCACTTAAGTAACTCAACCTAGATAAAAATCAAAATTGTTAACAATTAATTTTTTTTGCATAAAACATGTGCCATTAAATCTGAGATCTTATGTGTTTTACTTCCTTGTATGAAGTAACGCAAGTACTGTGATCACAAAAAATTTTGGTTTTCAGATTTCAATGAAAATTGACTAGTTTCAGCATAACGTCTGTAGGTACGTACATAGGTATGTATGTATATATGTACAAATGTATCTTGCATAACTCAACAATTAGCTGTAGTATGTTGAAATTTTGGATTTAGGATTATTGTAACATCTAGTTGTGCACTTCCCCTTTTGCAATCGACTGAACCAAAAGTGTCCAAAAAAACCTGAAATCCAAAAAAATTTGGTTTCTGGACTTTTTCTTAACTGTGATAATAAGCTCTCATTGACAGCTTTTTGACGATATATCACAAGCGGTACTTATTTTCATTGGTTCCAGAATTATGAAATTTTAATTAATGAAATATTCGGATCTTATAAGGGAGAGGCACATTGATTTGAATCTGACTTCATCTCCCTTTTTTTAATTTTTTTTTAAATTTAAGTGTATTGGTTTATTAATAAATTAACCTCCGATTGAAAAAAAAATTACAATAAATAATAATTCTAAGTTAAGTTTTCTAAGCATGGTACAGTTTGTATATAATATTTTATATATGTATGTGTGTATATATATATATATATATATACATATATACATAAATAAAATGAAATTCAACCTTACTAACAATTCGTATGTGTTCTCTTTTCTACCAATTTTGGTCATTCGCCATCCACAGGAAAAGTTATTCTTCAATTTGAGATCATTACAATTAAAGTACGTAGAATGTAAATTTATTAAATGTTGAAATCACAACTAGTCGTCAAGGTCACAGTTATTTCAACAACTGCAACCTTCTTACATAACAGACACGACTAACTTTATACTATGATGACCAATTGTGATTTTAACATTTTATATATTTACATTCTACATACTTTATGTTTAATCATCTTAAATTGAACTTTTCCTGAGAATGGGTCAAATGATTGAAACTGCTAGAAAAGAGAACGCAAACAAATGTTGGTAAGGTTGAATTTAATTTTATTTATATATAAAAAAAAGATAATTCAATAACAATGAAAAAGAAAAAATGAATAAATATCGGAAGTTATTAATGAAATAAAAATGTTATATACTTTTCATTTAAAAAAATGTGTAACGTAATTTAATAGGCATACAAGTAAGGCACGTCATGTCTACATCAGATTATTCATTTTTGTTTTCATTTTGTTGATGGTTACATCATAATAATTTTAAAAACATAGTATTAGATAGATATAAGATCTGCATTTATTTAAAAAGTAATAAAGGGACTTTTACTCTATCCTAATATTTCGGTTAAGATTGTTGAATTAATAATTGTATAAATATTTGATGTTAATAAAAACTAATTTATTTTACTTTGTGAAAAAAGTGGTGTGTGTGCATGAATATAATTTTTAATTAAAAATTTTTCAACTTAAAAATCGTAATATATTTATAAAAAAGTAATAGATTAAAAAAGAAGTACTGTTTAATGTATTCTGGATAAGGCATTGATTTCTTTTATTTGTCTAACGTATAGCTGCTAAGCTATCATAAAACTTTAAAAACTTGTTTCTTATTTCAGTGATAACATTAAATATTTTTCTTCACCTTATAAGATCTCATTAAACAACACATTAAAACATTTTCATATCAGTTGGGTGAAAAAGTCAAAAGTCGGAAAAACCGATTAATCATTTTTAATTCCTTGTATGAAGTAAAGAAGTACTGTAATCACAAGAGTTTGGTTTTCAGATTTCAACGGAAATATCAATTTTGATTAGTTTGACTAGTTCTAAAAAGATCACTCGATAACCAAAAATTAGCATGTAATTTGACTCAACAGTACTGTTGACAACATGACATATAGACATAAAGAATAAAACCTACTTCTTTCCTAAGAATTTAAATATATTATTCTATCCAAAGATTGTTTGGGCAGTACCTCCTTAAAAATTTCTTTCAGTTGTGCGTTTTCCAGTTTAAGTCAACATTACCCTTTTCATCATCATGCAGCTACATTAGGATTTTTGAACTAACATTTGGCAGAAGATCATCAGATATATGGTTCACCTTCAATAACCATTCCAGCATTCTGTGATTTACTTGAACTTATAATAATCAGATTCACAACTCTGCCTTAACAAAATTAAGAACACCTTGTTCTGATTCATTTCTTGTAATCAATATATAACTTGCCAATCAATCTTAACTGAGAAAATCCATTTGAAGTGACTCAAGGGGTGGTTACTTGACTTATTAAAAAAAAAAAATTGAAACTTACCCACTTTTTCCTACATGTCTTAGGACCTTTAAACTATTTTTTTACATTTTTATTTAAGTATTTTACCTGTGGCGCCCATTTTTGTTATGGTGTGAACATCTATTTTTGTGATTAAGGGTTTACGGAAAAAATCATAACTAAAAAACTATTGGTCCTGGAAGGATGAAACTAAAAGCAATTCTATCATATTTTCTCAAGGTAAAAGATTGGTTCAGTGGTTTATATACCTATCTCTCTACTTTCTATGATAAAATTACCAATGAAATTGAACATAAGAAATTATGAAATTTTATTTTTGGTAATTTTTTCAAGAGAAGGGTGTCATACACAGTTTTTGTGAATGAAGAGTGTCGTAAAACAGTGTATGGTACAATGCAATAAGAACTCATTAAAATTTGTGAATTTAGTGATGAAAACCACCTTAACTTTTTACGTGTTTCAGATGTCGCTAGTGTTTGTAAATATGAAAAATGTTTTTGTCAAAATTCAGTCACCTGTATGGACAGTTCTGTTGTAACCCTCTGAGAAATCATAAAAATTAATTAAGAAAAACTTGACAAATAACATTACAGCAAGCTCTTAAAGAACACATTTTTTCAAATTTAAATTTAGTTCCTGGAAAGTGTCATTGTGTTAACTGTTTCAAAAGTATTTTTTCTCAGCAGAACAAAGAACTATATGAATGTGAAGACCAACAGTAAGTAATACATTGCCCCATATCACAATATTGAACTAAATGCTGCTTGTAGCATTTTGGATGTACCACCTCCATCAAAATTAATTAAAAATTAAGGTACTAGAAGCTACCACAATATGTTCCTGTGTCAGAAGGCATTGTAAGATGTTACTGTGCTTCGAACTCTGAAGACTACGAAGACCATCCTGTGTCAAATATTGTACCACTTTCATACGGAAAAATACCTCTATTGTTTATGTGTATGACGATCAGTGGTGAATAGAAGCAGTAGATATTAACCTTGAAAATGACAATCTGCAAAGTCCTGAGAAAGTCGACACCACTTGAACCAACTACAGTGATGGATCGTTCTCACACAATTTCAAGAGAATGATCAGAAGAGATATCACAGCTGTTGGTCAACCACACTAAATAATAAACTTTCATTGCTACAAAAACAGGCTATTTCATTGAATAACAATTAAAATTTGCTAATTTATTTTTTCTTAAGTGTTAACAAAAATAAACCAAAATAAAAATGAATTCTTGAAAAAAGATGTAGTCTATTCACTGAGATATCAGTTTGGGTATATTTTACACGCATTTTTGAATCAATATTGTATTAGGTTAATAGTAATGGTTAAATTATAATTAAATTACGACCTATCATTAATAATTTAAAAAAAAAACTATTTTAAAAATACGGAAAACATCAACTTCAACAACATAGGGGCTAAATATAAAAAATTTAAAGCGCAAAGAAGACAAGAAACCCCCTTGGAACACTTATTTTGCGAATCAAAATGGTATCGCTTTTAACAGGTTTTTCATGATTTTTGAGAGGTATAAAGTTTTTATTAGTGCAATACACAACAAACCTTTTTATTTGTCATAAACATCTACAAAAATACTGCAAGTTGTGAAAATTTGGGATTTTTATCACTAGCTCCATCAAGTGTTATTTGAAGCCAAAATTTGAATTTTTAAAAAAAATCTGTTTTCAAAAATTCATAAAATTTTAGGGTTAAGTATATCACCATTAATATTATTTATGGTAAAACTACTACTAATTTATACCTACATATAAAAAAATAATTCAAACTGTAAATGCCATCGCTGCCTCTTGAAAAAATTACAAAAGTGAAATTTCACCGTTTTTCATGTTCAACTTTATTGGTAATTTTCTCATAGAAAGTAGAGAGAAAGGTAAAATAAACTACTGGACCAATCTTTTACCTTGAGAAAATATGAATAAATTGCTTTTTGTTTCATCCTTCCAGGACAAAGTTTTTTAGTTATGATTTTTTCCATAAACTCTTATAATCACAAAAATAAGTGCGTGCACTGTAACAAAAATGGCCGGCACAGATAAACTGCTAAATTGAAAAATTAAAAAAAATTTTTTTAAGGTCCTGAAACATGTAGGAAACAAATGAATGGGTAACTTTCAATATTTTGAATTAGTCAAAAACCAGCTTATGTTTTTTTGGTTTTTTCCCCCAAAAAACCATAATCAATTCTGTCAATCCACTTGAGATTGACTCATCTTCTTCCAGCAAGTACAATTTATTATTCAAATTAATTTTATTTTTAACAATTTTTGCTCTTTCCCTTGCTTCGTAAAAACCTTAGAATACCTCTGAATAAGAGTATATGTCTTTCTTTCCTTGTTATTGAAATCATTATTTAAAAAATAAGAATCCTCTTTAGTTTGTTTGGTTATTCAGTTTTTCACATTTAAAACCTCCTGAAACAAGAAGATTGGACATACTTTCAGTCCCTTTGACCTACCTAATCTAAAATATCTTATTTATATTGTGATCCTGCAGTTGAACTTACAATTTTTAATTTACTATCTACGTTTCTTTTGACTTGTGGCTTACCAACTAACTGTATGAATTCATCAAATTGTTATTCCTGTAAATTTTCTGCATTATAATTGTCTGCTTCTGCAGCTGATAATGAGATCTACGTATCAGAGATTATTAATTTTTCTAACATATTAATATAATTAATTTGCTAAAATACATCTGTCTGTTAATATTTCTTATTTATTTTTGAACATCTTATACAAGAAAAGATAGATTCAAGAAAAAACTATTTTACACTGTGTCCATAATACATGTTACATATGATGTAAAATATATTAAATTCTGAAAGCTTAATATAACCTCATTTTGAAATAGAAAAAAGTAAAATAAAGATTCGATTAAAATACCTCAAAGAATAACATTTCCTGTGGGTTAGCAGCAGGTCTTTTTATAGCGGATTTGTTTTTTTTTTTACCCGTCATTGACTGAAAACAATATGAAAACTTGCAAGAAAAAACACTTATTTCTCCAATATTCATAGTCGCAACACCCATGTCAAGTGCTTTAATAGTTTTCCCTGAAAAAAAAAAATTTTCATTAACTAATTAGCAGAAAATTATCATTGGTCCACATAAAACAGTACTTTTATTTGGTGTATTATTTAAACTACAATAATAATGTTTAGGTAAGAATAACAATAGACTATATAGTTATTTCACCTGAAAATATCCTAGCATAATCAATTTTTGATACTTTCACTTGGATGTGATTTGGAATATAAATATCATACTTTGAACAAGTATTTGTAACATGCCATGAACATTTTATGTTGTACTAATGTTTTATCCCAAGTGTACTCTTAAAGGACATGTTAATCAGATTCCAGATGTGCTGTTATTATTCACCGAATAATTGTGATCAACTGTTAATTTTTTTATCCCAAAGATGTCATTAAAAGATAATGGAATTTATCAGGGAACAACCATCAGTTAGCCTGAGAATGTTCTTTTGCTGATTAAGCCAAATTTTATGAAATCTGTGTACAAATGCTATTTAGCAAAAGAGAACACCTTTTACTGTTTTTCTTATATCTCCTTTAATAAAATTGGAAGTTTTAATAATATTCTGAATTAACAAATCATATTTAATATATAATTTTATCTCCCCTCCCCCCCAAAAAAATTGTGTACTCAATTTTTATCACAAATTTTTGGATTTTATCTTCTTTAATCTTTCGTTCTAACACTTATCAAAGTATCAACCCCTGACATGCTAAATTTTACATTATGATATGTGATGTTTCATCTTTTAATAGTTTCATAATTTTTCTATATACTTGGTCAGCACTACCGTAATTCAGGTTTTGAATTAAAATTGATCATCCTCAAAATATGTCACTTGACAGCTCAAAATTTTACAAAAATTGGCTTGAATTCGCTTTTCATTTCCACTAAAATATTTCAGAGCCTGCTAGACAGATTGCGTAAAGAACTGCCTTTCAAATTATAAGCTGAATGTCATTTCATTGTCTAGTTTTTCAGAAATCACTTTAAGATTTTTTTTGATAAAACAAAATTGGGTAATCTACATTAACAACTGAGGTTGTCGACATTGTTGAGGGTCTCCCAGATCACTATGTTATGTTGGCAATATACTTAATCCTGAAATTTGGTATAAAACAAGAGCAGTATGATGTATACTCATTACACACTTAAAAACTTCCTTGGAATTTTGTTTTTCAGAAATAGTCTGTTCAATAATTGGAAATTCTAACTTTTTGTTAATAAAAATGTTATGAAAACTCTGAAAAAGTAAGTTCACATGATTATAAAAATGATGATTTTTCTAGCCACATTCATACTCAATGCAATATATAAATATAATGTGCAATTTACCTTCACCTAAGATGAATTCACATGGTTCACCATTTTCTTTTGAATCTTCGAAGATACTGCCATCTTTTAAATATGCTTTATAATGAACAGAAACTTTACAACCTTTGGTTGGTGAACAATTACAATTTCCTGGTTTAATCACTTCTTTTAATAATTCTCCACTTTTGTCTGATGTAACATCAAAAGCAAGTGGTCCAGGTTTATAAATTCCTGGAGCATATCTCTCCCCATATGGATGTTCGGGCATTTTTTCATCACCGTTATCCATGGCTGTAAAACTGACAAAAATATAAGTTTATTCATATTCAGCATTTACAAATCTAAGTAAAATTCATATTAAAACAAGATTAGAACCTGTTTTTTCTGAACATGTTTATTAAGAACTCATTAAAAATGGTTATTTCCTGACAAAAAAAATTTTTCTGAGGTAAAATAATAGTCGTATATCACTAATATCAAAGTGTAAATATATTGACTGTTCTAACAATTCCTTTTAACAATTTACATGCTTTACATTGTTTGACTATAACTATAATAAACGAAACTAATGAAATGTAGTAGAAATAATGTAGATGTACCACTGAATATAAAAAAATGAAGAGATTATGGAGGTGAAAGAATTCTGTTATTTGGGAAATAAAGTAACTAAAGCTGGACGAAGCAGGAGCGATATAAAATTCCGAATAGCAGAAGCTTAACTAGCTTTCAGTCAAAAATATAATTTCCTTACATTAAAAATTAATTTAAACATCAGGAAAACATTTTTGAAAGTATATGATGTTTGGAGGGTAGCTTTATATGGAAGTGAAACTAGGACGATCAGAGTAACTGACAAAAAAAGATTAGAATCTTCTGAAATGTGGTGCTATAGGAGAATGTTAAAAATCAGAATGGTGGAATAAAGTGACAAAGGAAAATGTGTTGCGGCAAATTGATGAAGAAAGAAGCATTTGGAAAAATATAGTTAATAGAAGAAACAGAATTATCGGCCACATAAGACATTTTGAAATAGTCGCTTTGATATTGGATGGACAGATGGTAGGTTAGAAAAATTGTGCAGGCAGGCAACGGTTGGAATATGTAAAACAAATTGTTAGGAAATTAGGATTTAGGGGATATATCGAAATGAAACGACTGGCACTAGATAGAGAATCTCAGAGAGCTGCATCAAACCAGTCAAATGACTGAAGACAAAAAAAAATTGTTTGAGAGAATAGCATCATTAAAATTAAAGGGTAGAAAAGTTGGATCAAATGCCTGCAGCAAAAAGCTAAGTTTAATAAACCAGATCCTGAAGCTCAATTTAAAATTAGACAATATTGGGTAGTTTTATTACATTCTATTAGAAACTACCAGTTGGCTAAGATCATAGTCGACAAAAAAAAATTTATTTTCAATTTCAAGGGTTATTTCAAAATTGACTCTAGATTGATGAAAATAATTTATTGTAGTAACAAGATAAATACACAACAGACTTCAACAATCTGAAATCAAATTGCACAACTACCCACTGACTATTCCATTTAGTTCTGATAAAGCACAATAAACACAAAATGAAACTTAGTCACAAACAAACTGTTTGGTATAAATTATTATACAACATAGTGAGAGTCATCAACAATTAATATGTATACAACATTGATGATATAACTAGCAGAGCTTTGTGGTAGAATGCTCGTAGAAATCTGTCAGACACAATTGTGCCTGAGGGAGACGTGTTCACACTTTGTATCAAGTACATGATGTGTTCTACAACAATGAGATTCAATTAACATTGAAATCTCGGGTATAATTTATGTTCAAAAATACATACTACCCAACTTTAGCAGGGCTAACATATGGTGTTACAAATTAAAATAAAAATGATTTCTAACAAAAGTTTTGGGGCAGAATTCATTGATCGGCTATAATTAAATGTAAAAAAAAAATATTTATAATCTGCAAATCTTTGTCACGGACAAATATTAATTTATATGCCATGCAAAATAATAGTTCAATAAAATAACGACCTCATGCATAAAAAATAATATTTTCTATTATATTTAAATTAACTTAGGTAACAAACAGATGAAGAAACTTCAATGTCGCAAATTGCGCAATACTTGAAAAAGTGATTACTAGCAAAAATATTATGAAGTCATCACAAAATACACCATTGAAAAGAGATGAGCAGTTAGCAAGAACTAAAGGCAGAAGTTATTGCTTAAATTAAACTCTAAATTAAAAAATTGGTGTATCGTCATACATTTAATTTTTTCAAAGTAGGATTGATTACATTTAATGCTTAATTCTTCGAGAAATCTAACAGCAATGGCAGAACTAAAGATATCAAATTTAATAAACTTACCTTCTATCAGTTTAATGATGTTTTAGATCGAACTTTTAAAGTAATAGTAAATCCAGTCGCAGCAAAACAACCGGGACGAAAGACAGCAACGCCGTAGAGTGAAAACGCGATTAAGCCGGAAGTTCTTGTTGCAAAAGACAATCTCGACTATACTCGATATGAGTTAATCAGAAATAAACTCTTATCGAAGTAGTCTGCGTATAATGACTAATTTAATTACGTGTTTATGTAAGGCAAGTAAGGCGTTTACATAAGCGCAATCGTTCAAATCTAAACGCATCACACTGTTAATATGCGTAATAAATAGAGTAATAAATCTTAATTTATTACTATATTAACGGATTACATAAACGAAACGCATGATTTTTTTGTTGAAATTTTAAAGTTAATGTTAAAGTTTACGTAAAATAAATACTTTACAACAAACAAAAAATATTTATATTCTAGTTTACATAAATAAACATTAATTCCTGTAAAGCCAATTACCAGCATTATTGGTAGATTTTTAAAGTAAATAGAGATTCCTTTCTTTGGCAGTTAGATAGATAATATCGTATGATTAGAACAATAGGTTGAGTGCATTACTGTGAAACAGTACGCGGCAATTATGAGTTTGTACTATATCCGGGTTTATAGTAAGTATGGGAAATGCTCAATGTAACTTTGATTCGGTTGATATATTACATTGTTTTTATATTTGCGTATCTCTCAACAGGTAATTTTTAAAAAAATGGTAATATTTATTAGACTACTTTCCAGAACCTTCTAGAGCACGTACCTGCGTGTCGCTAACACGCGGCACGCAGGGTCACGCGGAGAATATAGAATAAAAACCTTTTTTTGTATGAGCAAATTGCGAAAAAATTAAAATCTGCCATAATTTGGAAACTAACCAAAACAATAATAAACACTGTACATTTACTCTAAAATAATTACTTTATTTTAAATAAAATTCACAAGTACTTAGACTACATTTAATATAAATATTCTTTAGCTGCGACTGATAGCAAACACGAGTCATCGGTATCTATAATTATTTTTATTTCCTTTAACTGTTATACTTGTGTTGCTTTATAGTGGCGTCAGACACGTCTGGTAGACGCCGCCAGTAATATAGGTGCCCAAATACCTTTGACAACTCGCCGATGTCTTGGGTAACCTTGACAGTAGTTATATGAAGTCGACCTCGCATCTGATTTACGTAAATTCTGCTTTTATTTTCGTGCGTATCGTTTAAATCTTTCTCATATAAAGTACTACTTCAAAAGTATCTACTTCAAACTACTACTTCAAAAGTATCTACTTCAAAACCAAAATATGAAGAAGAATATTACTCTTGGTAAATTCAATGCGTGAAGAAACTTATTTTGTTTACTAATCAAAATACATCGAAACCAGTTTGTTTGATTTATGGTGCTAGCGTAGCAGTGCCCAAAAAAATTTAACTTGGTGCGACATTTCAAGCAAAACCATGACAATTTTAATGAAACGTATCCTCTCAGTTCATCTTTGAGGACGGAATTCGTTTACAAAAAAAAAAAAAAACAATCTTAATAAGCCAACGAATGGTTTTTCAAAAAAAGAATTAACGTCAATGGTCAAAGCTTCTAACGAAATTTCTTTACTTCTAGCGAAAAAAGAAACCTTTCTCTGATGGGAAAAAAATTATCAGAACTAGTCCGCAAATCTTTGGTAACTACGCTACCGACGCGAACATAAAAAATATCTGATGTGGACACCACATGATTTCCTTGTACCCCTATTAAATTACATATACACATTTTTTGCTGCACTTCATTTAAACTTATTTCATTTGAAAGTAAGATACAATTCTTTAATAAAATGGACAGTTACACAATTGCATTGTGGTGGGCACCACATTTTTTTGTGGTGTCCGTATCAGCATTTTATATTAGTTTATACATTAATTTCGTTTCACATCGCTACTAGTTTTGCGGTGTGAGAACGTGTCGGATCCGTAATCGTGCACACATCGGTTCGAATCCGACTTCATACACGTACAGTTTTTTAACTTTTTTTTAAATTTAAATATATTGATTTATTAATAATTATTAACTTCTGTAAAAATCTTTGAATTAAAATGAGAAGTACATAACATTTTATTTCACTAATAACTTCTGACTTTTTACAATCGGGAGTTAATAATTATTAATAAATCAAAATATTTAAATTAAAAAAAAAAAGAAAATGAAGTCTGAAAATTGTGTTCAAAATTCGAACCGATCCGCCTTCCATTGTACGATCCACATATTTCATTAATTAGTATTTTATTTGGCTAAAACTCTGGAACAAGTCAAAATAAGTACCACTTATGATATATCTTTGAAAAGCTCTCAATTAGGGCTTATTACTGCAGTTAACAAAAAGCCCAAAATCCAGAAAAATTGGATTTTGGACTTTTTGGACACTTTTGGTTCAGTCGATTGAAATCAGAAGGGGAGATACACAGCTAGATGTTACAACAGTCCTAAATCCAAAATTTCAACATTCTATGGCTAATCGTTTTTGAGGTACATGAGATAATTTCGTACGTACAGACATCACGCCAAAAGTAGTCAAAATGGATATTTCCGTTGAAATCTGAAAACCGAAATTTTTCACGATCATATTTCCTTTACTTCGTACAAGGAAGTAAAAAACAAATTAATTTTACGATTAAATAAAATTTCCCTTTCCGGTTTTATTTTTTCCTTGAGGTAATTTTTTTCTTTTTCCTGTTTAGCCTCCGGTAACTACCGTTTAGATAATACTTCAGAGGATGAATGAGGATGATATGTATGAGGTGTGAATGAAGTGTAGTCTTGTACCTTTTCAGTTCGACCATACCTGAGATGTGTGGTTAATTGAAACCCAACCACCAAAGAACACGTATCTAATAGGTATCCACGATCTAGTATTCAAGTCCGTGTAAAAATAGCTGGCTTTACTAGGACTTGAACGCTGGAACTCTCGACTTCCAAATCAGCTGATTTAGGAAGACGCGTTCACCACTAGACCAACCCGGTGGGTTCCTTGAGGTAATTTAATTAATAGTAACAACACATATTACAATATAAAAATCACTGTTAATTCAATTCCGGAATATTTTACTTAAAATTTACTTATGTTGTATTTTAAATTTTAAACTTTCTTTTCATTTGATATTTAATCTTTTTATAAATATGACGTGCATTCAAAAATCAATAATCTTGGCATACGTTATTATTTTCACCACGATAATTGCAAATATACAAAAAAAAAAATCTCCCTTTAGCGCAGTTTTTCAATTTTACTTTCTTTTTGTTGTTATGATGATGGATTTTTTTTAAAAATATTTCTTAACGTATGAGAAGGGAATAAAAATCAGTCAGTACAAACATTCATAATCAAATGTAAATATATTTCTATACATTCTATTCCAATGGAAATTACTCACATGTAG